>NC_079375.1:9971991-12371991 GCF_021018895.1 Seriola aureovittata
AATGTCATAGTATACTAAGGCTAAAAATGACAAAAAAACGTCATAGTATAGTCAGGCACAAAACGTCACAGTATAGTAAGGCATAAAAATGCCAAAAAAATACATATTATAGTAGAGCATAAAAATGGCAAAAAACGTCATAGTATAGTCAGGCACAAAACGTCACAGTATAGTAAGGCATAAAAATGCCAAAAAAAGTCATATTATAGTAGAGCATAAAAATGGCACAAAACGTCACAGTATAGTAAGGCATAAAAATGCCAAAAAAATACATATTATAGTAGAGCATAAAAATGGCAAAAAACGTCATAGTATAGTCAGGCACAAAACGTCACAGTATAGTAAGGCATAAAAATGCCAAAAAAAGTCATATTATAGTAGAGCATAAAAATGGCAAAAAACGTCATAGTATAGTATGGCATAAAATTTCAAAAAACGTCATAGTATAATAAGGCATAAAAATGGCAAAAAACGTCATAGTATAGTCAGGCACAAAACGTCACAGTATAGTAAGGCATAAAAATGCCAAAAAAAGTCATATTATAGTAGAGCATAAAAATGGCAAAAAACGTCATAGTATAGTATGGCATATAATTTCAAAAAACGTCACAGTATAGTAAGGCATAAAAATGCCAAAAAAAGTCATATTCTAGTAGAGCATAAAAATGGCAAAAAACGTCATAGTATAGTCAGGCACAAAACGTCACAGTATAGTCAGGCACAAAACGTCACAGTATAGTAAGGCAAACAAATGCCAAAAAAAGTCATATTATAGTAGAGCATAAAAATGTCAAAAAACGTCATAGTATAGTATGGCATAAAATTTCAAAAAATGTCATAGTATACTAAGGCAAAAAAAAGCCAAAAAAAGTCATATTATAGTAGAGCATAAAAATGGCAAAAAACGTCATAGTATAGTCAGGCGTAAAATTTCAAAAAAACATCATAGTATAATAAGGCATAAAAATGGCAAAAAACGTCATAGTATAGTATGGCATAAAAATGGCAAAAAACGTCATAGTATAGTAAGATTTAAAAATGGCAAAAAACGTCATAGTATAAGTCAGGCACAAAACGTCACAGTATAGTAAGGCAAAAAAATGCCAAAAAAAGTCATATTATAGTAGAGCATAAAAATGTCAAAAAACGTCATAGTATTGTATGGCATAAAATTTCAAAAAAACATCATAGTATAATAAGGCATAAAAATGACAAAAAAAACGTCATAGTATAGTATGGCATAAAATTTCAAAAAATAGTAAGACATAAAAATGACAAAAAAATACATATTATAGTAGAGCATAAAAATGGCAAAAAACGTCATAGTATAGTCAGGCACAAAACGTCACAGTATAGTAAGGCAAAAAAAAACCAAAAAAAGTCATATTATAGTAGAGCATAAAAATCTCAAAAAACGTCATAGTATTGTATGGCATAAAATTTCAAAAAAACATCATAGTATAATAAGGCATAAAAATGACAAAAAAGTCATAGTATAGTATGGCATAAAATTTCAAAAAACGTCATAGTATAATTAGGCATAAAAATGGCAAAAAACGTCATAGTATAGTCAGGCACAAAACGTCACAGTATAGTAAGGCATAAAAATGCCAAAAAAATACATATTCTAGTAGAGCATAAAAATGTCAAAAAACGTCATAGTATAGTATGGCATAAAATTTCAAAAAATGTCATTGTATACTAAGGTTAAAAATGACAAAAAAACGTCATAGTATAGTCAGGCACAAAACGTCACAGTATAGTAAGGCATAAAAATGCCAAAAAAAGTCATATTATAGTAGAGCATAAAAATGGCAAAAAACGTCATAGTATAGTCAGGCACAAACCGTCACAGTATAGTAAGGCATAAAAATGCCAAAAAAATACATATTATAGTAGAGCATAAAAATGGCAAAAAACGTCATAGTATAGTCAGGCACAAAACGTCACAGTATAGTAAGGCAAAAAAATGCCAAAAAAAGTCATATTATAGTAGAGCATAAAAATGTCAAAAAACGTCATAGTATTGTATGGCATAAAATTTCAAAATAAAACATCATAGTATAATAAGGCATAAAAATGGCAAAAAACGTCATAGTATAGTATGGCATAAAATTTCAAAAAACGTCATAGTATAATAAAACATAAAAATGGCAAAAAACGTCATAGTATAGTCAGGCACAAAACGTCACAGTATAGTAAGGCAAACAAATGCCAAAAAAAGTCATATTATAGTAGAGCATAAAAATGTCAAAAAACGTCATAGTATTGTATGGCATAAAATTTCAAAAAAACATCATAGTATAATAAGGCATAAAAATGACAAAAAAAACGTCATAGTATAGTATGGCATAAAATTTCAAAAAATAGTAAGGCATAAAAATGGCAAAAAAAAGTCATATTCTAGTAGAGCATAAAAATGGCAAAAAACGTCATAGTATAGTCAGGCACAAAACGTCACAGTATAGTAAGGCATAAAAATGCCAAAAAAAGTCATATTATAGTAGAGCATAAAAATGGCAAAAAACGTCATAGTATAGTATGGCATATAATTTCAAAAAACGTCACAGTATAGTAAGGCATAAAAATGCCAAAAAAAGTCATATTCTAGTAGAGCATAAAAATGGCAAAAAACGTCATAGTATAGTCAGGCACAAAACGTCACAGTATAGTCAGGCACAAAACGTCACAGTATAGTAAGGCAAAAAAATGCCAAAAAAAGTCATATTATAGTAGAGCATAAAAATGGCAAAAAACGTCATAGTATAGTATGGCATATAATTTCAAAAAATGTCATAGTATACTAAGGCAAAAAAATGCCAAAAAAAGTCATATTATAGTAGAGCATAAAAATGGCAAAAAACGTCATAGTATAGTATGGCATAAAATTTCAAAAAAACATCATAGTATAATAAGGCATAAAAATGGCAAAAAACGTCATAGTATAGTATGGCATAAAATTTCAAAAAACGTCATAGTATAATAAAGCATAAAAATGGCAAAAAACGTCATAGTATAGTCAGGCACAAAACGTCACAGTATAGTAAGGCAAAAAAATGCCCAAAAAAGTCATATTATAGTAGAGCATAAAAATGTCAAAAAACGTCATAGTATAGTCAGGCATAAAATTTCAAAAAAACATCATAGTATAATAAGGCATAAAAATGACAAAAAAAACGTCATAGTATAGTCAGGCATAAAATTTCAAAAAATAGTAAGGCATAAAAATGCCAAAAAAAGTCATATTATAGTAGAGCATAAAAATGGCAAAAAGCGTCATAGTATAGTATGGCATAAAATTTCAAAAAATGTCATAGTATACTAAGGCAAAAAAATGCCAAAATAAGTCATATTATAGTAGAGCATAAAAATGGCAAAAAACGTCATAGTATAGTATGGCATAAAATTTCAAAAAACGTCATAGTATAATAAGGCATAAAAATGGCAAAAAACGTCATAGTATAGTCAGGCACAAAACGTCACAGTATAGTAAGGCATAAAAATGCCAAAAAAAGTCATATTATAGTAGAGCATAAAAATGGCAAAAAACGTCATAGTATAGTATGCATAAAATTTCAAAAAAGTCATAGTATAATAAGGCATAAAAATGGCAAAAAACGTCATAGTATAGTCAGGCACAAAACGTCACAGTATAGTAAGGCATAAAAATGCCAAAAAAAGTCATATTATAGTAGAGCATAAAAATGGCAAAAAACGTCATAGTATAGTATGGCATATAATTTCAAAAAACGTCACAGTATAGTAAGGCATAAAAATGCCAAAAAAAGTCATATTCTAGTAGAGCATAAAAATGGCAAAAAACGTCATAGTATAGTCAGGCACAAAACGTCACAGTATAGTCAGGCACAAAACGTCACAGTATAGTAAGGCGTAAAATTTCAAAAAAACATCATAGTATAATAAGGCATAAAAATGGCAAAAAACGTCATAGTATAGTATGGCATAAAAATGGCAAAAAACGTCATAGTATAGTAAGATTTAAAAATGGCAAAAAACGTCATAGTATAGTATAGTCAGGCACAAAACGTCGCAGTATAGTAAGGCAAAAAAAATGCCAAAAAAAGTCATATTATAGTAGAGCATAAAAATGTCAAAAAACGTCATAGTATTGTATGGCATAAAATTTCAAAAAAACATCATAGTATAATAAGGCATAAAAATGACAAAAAAAACGTCATAGTATAGTATGGCATAAAATTTCAAAAAACGTCATAGTATAATAAGGCATAAAAATGGCAAAAAACGTCATAGTATAGTCAGGCACAAAACGTTACAGTATAGTAAGGCAAAATAATGCCAAAAAAAGTCATATTATAGTAGAGCATAAAAATGTCAAAAAACGTCATAGTATTGTATGGCATAAAATTTCAAAATAAAACATCATAGTATAATAAGGCATAAAAATGGCAAAAAACGTCATAGTATAGTATGGCATAAAATTTCAAAAAACGTCATAGTATAATAAAACATAAAAATGGCAAAAAACGTCATAGTATAGTCAGGCACAAAACGTCACAGTATAGTAAGGCAAAAAAATGCCAAAAAAGTCATATTATAGTAGAGCATAAAAATGTCAAAAAACGTCATAGTATAGTCAGGCATAAAATTTCAAAAAAACATCATAGTATAATAAGGCATAAAAATGACAAAAAAACGTCATAGTATAGTCAGGCATAAAATTTCAAAAAATAGTAAGGCATAAAAATGCCAAAAAAAGTCATATTATAGTAGAGCATAAAAATGGCAAAAAGCGTCATAGTATAGTATGGCATAAAATTTCAAAAAATGTCATAGTATACTAAGGCAAAAAAATGCCAAAATAAGTCATATTATAGTAGAGCATAAAAATGGCAAAAAACGTCATAGTATAGTCAGGCACAAAACGTCACAGTATAGTAAGGCATAAAAATGCCAAAAAAAGTCATATTATAGTAGAGCATAAAAATGGCAAAAAACGTCATAGTATAGTATGGCATAAAATTTCAAAAAACGTCATAGTATAATAAGGCATAAAAATGGCAAAAAACGTCATAGTATAGTCAGGCACAAAACGTCACAGTATAGTAAGGCATAAAAATGCCAAAAAAAGTCATATTATAGTAGAGCATAAAAATGGCAAAAAACGTCATAGTATAGTATGGCATAAAAATGGCAAAAAACGTCATAGTATAATTAGGCATAAAAATGCCAAAAAAAGTCATAGTATACTAAGGCAAAAAAATGCCAAAAAAAGTCATATTATAGTAGAGCATAAAAATGGCAAAAAACGTCATAGTATAGTCAGGCGTAAAATTTCAAAAAAACATCATAGTATAATAAGGCATAAAAATGGCAAAAAACGTCATAGTATAGTATGGCATAAAAATGGCAAAAAACGTCATAGTATAGTAAGATTTAAAAATGGCAAAAAACGTCATAGTATAGTCAGGCACAAAACGTCACAGTATAGTAAGGCAAAAAAAATGCCAAAAAAAGTCATATTATAGTAGAGCATAAAAATGTCAAAAAACGTCATAGTATTGTATGGCATAAAATTTCAAAAAAACATCATAGTATAATAAGGCATAAAAATGACAAAAAAAACGTCATAGTATAGTATGGCATAAAATTTCAAAAAATAGTAAGGCATAAAAATGACAAAAAAATACATATTATAGTAGAGCATAAAAATGGCAAAAAACGTCATAGTATAGTCAGGCACAAAACGTCACAGTATAGTAAGGCAAAAAAATGCCAAAAAAAGTCATATTATATTAGAGCATAAAAATCTCAAAAAACGTCATAGTATTGTATGGCATAAAATTTCAAAAAAACATCATACTATAATAAGGCATAAAAATGACAAAAAACGTCATAGTATAGTATGGCATAAAATTTCAAAAAACGTCATAGTATAATTAGGCATAAAAATGGCAAAAAACGTCATAGTATAGTCAGGCACAAAACGTCACAGTATAGTAAGGCATAAAAATGCCAAAAAAATACATATTCTAGTAGAGCATAAAAATGTCAAAAAACGTCATAGTATAGTATGGCATAAAATTTCAAAAAATGTCATTGTATACTAAGGTTAAAAATGACAAAAAAACGTCATAGTATAGTCAGGCACAAAACGTCATAGTATAGTAAGGCATAAAAATGCCAAAAAAAGTCATATTATAGTAGAGCATAAAAATGGCAAAAAACGTCATAGTATAGTCAGGCACAAAACGTCACAGTATAGTAAGGCATAAAAATGCCAAAAAAATACATATTATAGTAGAGCATAAAAATGGCAAAAAACGTCATAGTATAGTCAGGCACAAAACGTCACAGTATAGTAAGGCAAAAAAATGCCAAAAAAAGTCATATTATAGTAGAGCATAAAAATGTCAAAAAACGTCATAGTATTGTATGGCATAAAATTTCAAAATAAAACATCATAGTATAATAAGGCATAAAAATGGCAAAAAACGTCATAGTATAGTATGGCATAAAATTTCAAAAAACGTCATAGTATAATAAAACATAAAAATGGCAAAAAACGTCATAGTATAGTCAGGCACAAAACGTCACAGTATAGTAAGGCAAACAAATGCCAAAAAAAGTCATATTATAGTAGAGCATAAAAATGTCAAAAAACGTCATAGTATAGTCAGGCATAAAATTTCAAAAAAACATCATAGTATAATAAGGCATAAAAATGACAAAAAAAACGTCATAGTATAGTCAGGCATAAAATTTCAAAAAATAGTAAGGCATAAAAATGCCAAAAAAAGTCATATTATAGTAGAGCATAAAAATGGCAAAAAACGTCATAGTATAGTATGGCATAAAATTTCAAAAAACGTCATAGTATAATTAGGCATAGAAATGGCAAAAAACGTCATAGTATAGTCAGGCACAAAACGTCACAGTATAGTAAGGCATAAAAATGCCAAAAAAAGTCATATTCTAGTAGAGCATAAAAATGTCAAAAAACGTCATAGTATAGTATGGCATAAAATTTCAAAAAATGTCATTGTATACTAAGGTTAAAAATGACAAAAAAACGTCATAGTATAGTCAGGCACAAAACGTCACAGTATAGTAAGGCAAAAAAATGCCAAAAAAAGTCATATTATAGTAGAGCATAAAAATGTCAAAAAACGTCATAGTATTGTATGGAATAAAATTTCAAAAAAACATCATAGTATAATAAGGCATAAAAATGGCAAAAAAACGTCATAGTATAGTATGACATAAAATTTCAAAAAATGTCATAGTATACTAAGGCATAAAAATGACAAAAAAACGTCATAGTATAGTCAGGCACAAAACGTCACAGTATAGTAAGGCAAACAAATGCCAAAAAAAGTCATATTATAGTAGAGCATAAAAATGTCAAAAAACGTCATAGTATAGTATGGCATAAAATTTCAAAAAATGTCATAGTTTACTAAGGCATAAAAATGCCAAAAAAAGTTATATTATAGTAGAGCATAAAAATGTAAAAAAACGTCATAGTATTGTATGGAATAAAATTTCAAAAAAACATCATAGTATAATAAGGCATAAAAATGGCAAAAAACGTCATAGTATAGTATGGCATAAAATTTCAAAAAAATGTCATAGTATACTAAGGCATAAAAATGACAAAAAAACGTCATAGTATAGTCAGGCACAAAACGTCACAGTATAGTAAGGCAAACAAATGCCAAAAAAAGTCATATTATAGTAGAGCATAAAAATGTCAAAAAACGTCATAGTATAGTATGGCATAAAATTTCAAAAAATGTCATAGTTTACTAAGGCATAAAAATGCCAAAAAAAAGTTATATTATAGTAGAGCATAAAAATGTAAAAAAACGTCATAGTATTGTATGGCATAAAATTTCAAAATAAAACATCATAGTATAATAAGGCACAAAAATGGCAAAAAACGTCATAGTATAGTCAGGCACAAAACGTCACAGTATAATAAGGCAAACAAATGCCAAAAAAAGTCATATTATAGTAGAGCATAAAAATGGCAAAAAACGTCATAGTATTGTATGGCATAAAATTTCAAAAAAACATCATAGTATAATAAGGCATAAAAATGGCAAAAAACGTCATAGTATAGTATGGCATAAAATTTCAAAAAACGTCATAGTATAATAAAACATAAAAATGGCAAAAAAATGCCAAAAAACGTCATAGTATAGTCAGGCACAAAACGTCACAGTATAGTAAGGCAAAAAAATGCCAAAAAAAGTCATATTATAGTAGAGCATAAAAATGTCAAAAAACGTCATAGTATTGTATGGCATAAAATTTCAAAAAATGTCATAGTATACTAAGGCATAAAAATGACAAAAAAACGTCATAGTATAGTCAGGCACAAAACGTCACAGTATAGTAAGGCATAAAAATGCCAAAAAAATACATATTCTAGTAGAGCATAAAAATGTCAAAAAACGTCATAGTATAGTATGGCATAAAATTTCAAAAAATGTCATAGTATACTAAGGCTAAAAATGACAAAAAAACGTCATAGTATAGTCAGGCACAAAACGTCACAGTATAGTAAGGCATAAAAATGCCAAAAAAAGTCATATTATAGTAGAGCATAAAAATGGCAAAAAACGTCATAGTATTGTATGGCATAAAATTTCAAAAAAACATCATAGTATAATAAGGCATAAAAATGGCAAAAAACGTCATCGTATAGTATGGCATAAAATTTCAAAAAACGTCATAGTATAATAAAGCATAAAAATGGCAAAAAACGTCATAGTATAGTAAGGCATAAAAATGCCAAAAAAATACATATTATAGTAGAGCATCAAAATGGCAAAAAACGTCATAGTATAGTATGGCATAAAATTTCAAAAAACGTCACAGTATAATAAGGCATAAAAATGGCAAAAAACGTCATATTATAGTCAGGCACAAAACGTCACAGTATAGTAAGGCAAAAAAATGCCAAAAAAAGTCATATTATAGTAGAGCATAAAAATGGCAAAAAACGTCATAGTATTGTATGGCATAAAATTTCAAAAAAACATCATAGTATAATAAGGCATAAAAATGGCAAAAAACGTCATAGTATAGTATGGCATAAAATTTCAAAAAACGTCATAGTATAATAAGGCATAAAAATGGCAAAAAACGTCATAGTATAGTCAGGCACAAAACGTCACAGTATAGTAAGGCAAAAAAATGCCAAAAAAAGTCATATTATAGTAGAGCATAAAAATGTCAAAAAACGTCATAGTATTGTATGGCATAAAATTTCAAAAATGTCATAGTATACTAAGGCATAAAAATGACAAAAAAACGTCATAGTATAGTCAGGCACAAAACGTCACAGTATAGTAAGGCATAAAAATGCCAAAAAAATACATATTCTAGTAGAGCATAAAAATGTCAAAAAACGTCATAGTATAGTATGGCATAAAATTTCAAAAAATGTCATAGTATACTAAGGCTAAAAATGACAAAAAAACGTCATAGTATAGTCAGGCACAAAACGTCACAGTATAGTAAGGCATAAAAATGCCAAAAAAAGTCATATTATAGTAGAGCATAAAAATGGCAAAAAACGTCATAGTATTGTATGGCATAAAATTTCAAAAAAACATCATAGTATAATAAGGCATAAAAATGGCAAAAAACGTCATCGTATAGTATGGCATAAAATTTCAAAAAACGTCATAGTATAATAAAGCATAAAAATGGCAAAAAACGTCATAGTATAGTAAGGCATAAAAATGCCAAAAAAATACATATTATAGTAGAGCATCAAAATGGCAAAAAACGTCATAGTATAGTATGGCATAAAATTTCAAAAAACGTCACAGTATAATAAGGCATAAAAATGGCAAAAAACGTCATATTATAGTCAGGCACAAAACTTCACAGTATAGTAAGGCAAAAAAATGCCAAAAAAAGTCATATTATAGTAGAGCATAAAATGTCAAAAAAAGTCATAGTATTGTATGGCATAAAATTTCAAAAAAACATCATAGTATAATAAGGCATAAAAATGGCAAAAAACGTCATAGTATAGTATGGCATAAAATTTCAAAAAACGTCATAGTATAATAAGGCATAAAAATGGCAAAAAACGTCATAGTATAGTCAGGCACAAAACGTCACAGTATAGTAAGGCAAAAAAATGCCAAAAAAAGTCATATTATAGTAGAGCATAAAAATGTCAAAAAACGTCATAGTATTGTATGGCATAAAATTTCAAAAAATGTCATAGTATAATAAGGCATAAAAATGACAAAAAAACGTCATAGTATAGTCAGGCACAAAACGTCACAGTATAGTAAGGCATAAAAATGCCAAAAAAATACATATTCTAGTAGAGCATAAAAATGTCAAAAAACGTCATAGTATAGTATGGCATAAAATTTCAAAAAATGTCATAGTATACTAAGGCTAAAAATGACAAAAAAACGTCATAGTATAGTCAGGAACAAAACGTCACAGTATAGTAAGGCATAAAAATGCCAAAAAAAGTCATATTATAGTAGAGCATAAAAATGGCAAAAAACGTCATAGTATAGTCAGGCACAAAACGTCACAGAATAGTAAGGCATAAAAATGCCAAAAAAAGTCATATTCTAGTAGAGCATAAAAATGGCAAAAAACGTCATAGTATAGTCAGGCACAAAACGTCACAGTATAGTAAGGCATAAAAATGCCAAAAAAAGTCATATTATAGTAGAGCATAAAAATGGCAAAAAACGTCATAGTATTGTATGGCATAAAATTTCAAAAAAACATCATAGTATAATAAGGCATGAAAACGGCAAAAAACGTCATAGTATAGTATAGCATAAAATTTCAGAAAACATCATAGTATAGTATGGCATAAAATTTCAAAAAATTTCATAGTATATTAAATCAGAAAAATGGCAAAAAACATCATAGTATAGTATGGCATAAAACGTCACAGTATAGTAAGGCATAAAAATGCCAAAAAACTTCATTGTGTACTATTGCGTGAAAATGTCAAAAAACGTCATAGTATAGTAAGGCATAAAAATGCCAAAAAGCATCATAGGACAGTAAAGCCCCAAAACAGGGATTGAACGCATGACCTTGTCAGTGTTAGGCAGTAGTCCTGACCATTGTACCGCAATACTTCTACATCACAAGCTCATAGTATAGCAAGGTATTAAGGATATTTTAGTATACTAATCCATGAGATATCACAAAAGATTGTCCATTAGACATAAAATGTCATGAAATATCAAAGTATAGTAATGCAAAAAAATGTCAAAAAACGTAATCATATAGCGTGACTTGAATATGTCAAAAAATGTCATTGTATAGTATGGCATAAAATGTCACAAAAACATAATAGTATATAAAGGCATGAAAGGTCATAAAAACGTAAGGCATTAAACACCAAAAAACATCACAGTATCATAAGGTATAAAAATGGCAAAAAACATCATAGTATAGTAAGGCAAAAAATATATCAAAAAGGACCATAGGACAGTAAAGCCCCAAAACAGGGATTGAACCCATGACCTTGCCAGTATGAGGCAGCAGTCCTGACCATTGTACAACAACACTTCTGCATCACAAGCTCATGGTATAGCATCATATTAAGGATATTTTAGCATACTAATCCATGATATATCACAAAAGATTGTCCATTAGGCATAAAATGTCATGAAAACATAATTGTATAGTAAGACATATAAATATCAAAAAACATCATAGTATAAGATGGCGAAAAATGTCACAGTATATAAAAGCCTGAAACCAGGGTTTGAACCCTTGCCCTTCTCAGTGTGAGGGAATAGTCCTAACCATTCTACCACCATGCTGCTGCATTACGAACGCCTTGTATAGAAAGGTATATAAAATATCAGTATACTACTCCGTGACATATCATAAAAAATCATAGTATTGTGAGGCATAAAATATTATAGTATAGTAAGGCATAAAAATGGAAAAACAATTTATCGTATACTGTGGTGTGAAAATATCAAAAAGCATCATAAGAGAGTAAAGCCCCAAACTAGGGTTTGAACCCATGACCTTCTCATTGTGAAGCAACAATCCTAACCATTGTACCACGATGCTGCTGCATCAAAACTTAATGGTATAGCAAGATATTATGAATATCTTAGCATACTAATCCATGATATATCATAAAAGGTTATTGTCCATTAGGCATAGAATGTCATGAAAACATCATTGTATAGTAAGGCATAAAAATGTAAAAAAACATCATAGTTTAGGATGGCGCAAAAATGTCACAGCATATAAAAGGCTAAAAACAGGGTTTGAACCCTTGCCCTTCTCAGTGTGAGGGAATAGTCCTAACCATCGCACCACGATGCTGCTGCATTGCAAAGTCATTGTATAGCAAGATATATGAAATATCAGTATACTACTCCTTGCAATATCATAGAACATCATAGTATAATAAGGCATAAAAATGGCAAAAAACATCACAGTATAGTATGGCATAAAATTTCAAAAAACGTCATAGTATAATAAGGCATAAAAATGACAAAAAACATCATAGTATAGTCAGGCACAAAACGTCACAGTATAGTAAGGCAAAAAAATGTCAAAAAAAGTCATATTATAGTAGAGCATAAAAATGTCAAAAAACGTCATAGTATAGTATGGCATAAATTTTCAAAAAATGTCATAGCATACTAAGGCATAAAAATGACAAAAAAACGTCACAGTATAGTCAGGCACAAAATGTCACAGTATAGTAAGGCATAAAAATGCCAAAAAAATACATATTATAGTAGAGCATAAAAATGGCAAAAAACGTCATAGTATAGTATGGCATAAAATTTCAAAAAACGTCATAGTATAATAAGGCATAAAAATGGCAAAAAACGTCATAGTATAGTCAGGCACAAAACATCACAGTATAGTAAGGCAAAAAAATGCCAAAAAAAGTCATATTATAGTAGAGCATAAAAATGTCAAAAAACGTCATAGTATTGTATGGCATAAAATTTCAAAAAAACATCATAGTATAATAAGGCATAAAAATGGCAAAAAACGTCATAGCATAGTATGGCATAAAATTTCAAAAAATGTCATAGAATAATAAGGCATAAAAAAAGCAAAAATCATCATAGTATAGTCAGGCACAAAACGTCACAGTATAGTAAGGCAAACAAATGCCAAAAATAGTCATATTATAGTAGAGCATAAAAATGCCAAAAAACGTCATAGTATTGTATGGCACAAAACGTCACAGTATAGTAAGGCATGAAAATGCCAAAAAAATACATATTATAGTAGAGCATAAAAATGGCAAAAAATGTCATAGTATAGTATGGCATAAAATTTCAAAAAACGTCATAGTATAATAAGGCATAAAAATGGCAAAAAAACGTCATAGTATAGTCAGGCACAAAACGCCACAGTATAGTAAGGCAAAAAAATGCCAAAAAAAGTCATATTATAGTAGAGCATAAAAATGTCAAAAAACGTCATAGTATTGTATGGCATAAAATTTCAAAAAAACATCATAGTATAATAAGGCATAAAAATGGCAAAAAACGTCATAGCATAGTATGGCATAAAATTTCAAAAAACGTCGTAGAATAATAAGGCATAAAAATGGCAAAAAACATCATAGTATAGTCAGGCACAAAACGTCACAGTATAGTAAGGCAAACAAATGCCAAAAAAAGTCATATTATAGTAGAGCATAAAAATGCCAAAAAACGTCATATTATAGTAGAGCATAAAATTTCAAAAAAACATCATAGTATAATAAGGCATAAAAATGGTAAAAAACGTCATAGTATAGTCAGGCACAAAACGTCACAGTATAGTAAGGCAAACAAATGCCAAAAAAAGTCATATTATAGTAGAGCATAAAAATCTCAAAAAACGTCATAGTATTGGCATAAAATTTGGCATAAAATTTCAAAAAACATCATTGTATAATAAGGCATAAAAATGGCAAAAAACGTCATAGTATAGTATGGCATAAAATTTCAAAAAACGTCATAGAATAATAAGGCATAAAAATGGCAAAAAACATCATAGTATAGTCAGGCACAAAACGTCACAGTATAGTAAGGCAAACAAATGCCAAAAAAAGTCATATTATAGTAGAGCATAAAAATCTCAAAAAATGTCATAGTATTGGCATAAAATTTGGCATAAAATTTCAAGAAAACATCATAGTATAATAAGGCATAAAAATGGCAAAAAACGTCATAGTATAGTATGGCATAAAATTTCAAAAAACGTCATAGTATAATAAGGCATAAAAATGGCAAAAAATGTCATAGTATAGTATGGCATAAAATTTCAAAAAACGTCATAGTATACTAAGGCATAAAAATGCCAAAAAAAACATCATAGTATAGTCAGGCACAAAACGTCACAGTATAGTAAGGCATAAAAATGCCAAAAAAAGTCATATTCTGGTAGAGCATGAAAATGACAAAAAAACGTCATAGTATAGTCAGGCACAAAACGTCACAGTATAGTAAGGCATAAAAATGCCAAAAAAAGTCATATTATAGTAGAGCATACAAATGGCAAAAAACGTCATAGTATAGTATGGCATAAAATTTAAAAAAACGTCATAGTATAATAAGGCATAAAAATGGCAAAAAACGTCATAGTATTGTCAGTCACAAAACATCACAGTATAGTAAGGCAAAAAAATACCAAAAAAAGTCATATTATAGTAGAGCATAAAAATCTAAAAAAACATCATAGTATTGTATGGCATAAAATTTCAAAAATGTCATAGTATACTAAGGCATAAAAATGACAAAAAAACGTCATAGTATAGTCAGGCACAAAACGTCACAGTATAGTAAGGCATAAAAATGCCAAAAAAATACATATTCTATTAGAGCATAAAAATGTCAAAAAACGTCATAGTATAGTATGGCATAAAATTTCAAAAAATGTCATAGTATACTAAGGCTAAAAATGACAAAAAAACGTCATAGTATAGTCAGGCACAAAACGTCACAGTATAGTAAGGCATAAAAATGCCAAAAAAATACATATTATAGTAGAGCATCAAAATGGCAAAAAACGTCATAGTATAGTATGGCATAAAATTTCAAAAAACGTCTCAGTATAATAAGGCATAAAAATGGCAAAAAACGTCATAGTATAGTCAGGCACAAAACGTCACAGTATAGTAAGGCAAAAAAATGCCAAAAAAAGTCATATTATAGTAGACCATAAAAATGGCAAAAAACGTCATAGTATAGTCAGGCACAAAACGTCACAGAATAGTAAGGCATAAAAATGCCAAAAAAAGTCATATTCTAGTAGAGCATCAAAATGGCAAAAAACGTCATAGTATAGTCAGGCACAAAACGTCACAGTATAGTAAGGCAAAAAAATGTCAAAAAAAGTCATATTATAGTAGAGCATAAAAATGTCAAAAAACGTCATAGTATAGTATGGCATAAATTTTCAAAAAATGTCATAGCATACTAAGGCATAAAAATGACAAAAAAACGTCACAGTATAGTCAGGCAAAAAAATGCCAAAAAAAGTCATATTATAGTAGAGCATAAAAATGGCAAAAAACGTCATAGTATAGTCAGGCACAAAACGTCACAGTATAGTAAGGCATGAAAATGCCAAAAAAATACGTATTATAGTAGAGCATAAAAATGGCAAAAAACGTCATAGTATAGTATGGCATAAGATTTCAAAAAACGTCATAGTATAATAAGGCATAAAAATGGCAAAAAACGTCATAGTATAGTCAGGCACAAAACGTCACAGTATAGTAAGGCAAAAAAATGCCAAAAAAAGTCATATTATAGTAGAGCATAAAAATGGCAAAAAACGTCATAGTATTGTATGGCATAAAATTTCAAAAAACGTCATAGTATAATAAGGCATAAAAATGGCAAAAAATGTCATAGTATAGTATGGCATAAAATTTCAAAAAACGTCATAGTATACTAAGGCATAAAAATGACAAAAAAAACATCATAGTATAGTCAGGCACAAAACGTCACAGTATAGTAAGGCATAAAAATGCCAAAAAAAGTCATATTCTGGTAGAGCATGAAAATGACAAAAAAACGTCATAGTATAGTCAGGCACAAAACGTCACAGTATAGTAAGGCATAAAAATGCCAAAAAAAGTCATATTATAGTAGAGCATACAAATGGCAAAAAACGTCATAGTATAGTATGGCATAAAATTTAAAAAAACGTCATAGTATAATAAGGCATAAAAATGGCAAAAAACGTCATAGTATTGTCAGTCACAAAACATCACAGTATAGTAAGGCAAAAAAATGCCAAAAAAAGTCATATTATAGTAGAGCATAAAAATCTAAAAAAACATCATAGTATTGTATGGCATAAAATTTCAAAAAAACATCATAGTATAATATGGCATAAAAATGGCAAAAAACGTCATAGTACAGTATGGCATAAAATTTAAAAAAACGTCATAGTATAATAAGGCATAAAAATGGCAAAAAACATCATAGTATAGTCAGGCACAAAACGTCACAGTATAGTAAGGCAAACAAATGCCAAAAAAAGTCATATTATAGTAGAGCATAAAAATCTCAAAAAACGTCATAATATTGTATGGCATAAAATTTCAAAAAAACATTGTAGTATAATAAGGCATAAAAATGCCAAAAAAAGTCATATTATAGTAGAGCATAAAAATGTCAAAAAACGTCATAGTATATTATGGCATAAAATTTCAAAAAACATCATAGTATAGTATGGCATAAAATTTCAAAAAATTTCATAGTATATTAAGTCATAAAAATGGCAAAAAACATCATAGTATAGTATGGCATAAAACGTCACAGTATAGTAAGGCAGTAGTCCTGACCATTGTACCACAATACTTCTACATCACAAGCTCATAGTATAGCAAGGTATTAAGGATATTTTAGTATACTAATCCATGAGATATCACAAAGTATTGTCCATTAGGCATAAAATGTCATGAAAAAAATCAAAGTATAGTAATGCAAAAAAATGTCAAAAACATAATCATATAGCGTGACTTGAATATGTCAAAAAATGTCATTGTATAGTATGGCATAAAATGTCACAAAAACATAATAGTATATAAAGGCGTTAGGCATTAAACGCCAAAAAACATCACAGTATCATAAGGTATAAAAATGGCAAAAAACATCACAGTATCATAAGGTATAAAAATGGCAAAAAACATCATAGTATAGTAAGGCAAAAAATATATCAAAAAGGATTGTATAATTGTATAGTAAGACATATAAATATCAAAAAACATCATAGTATAGGATGGCGCAAAAATGTCACATTATATAAAAGCCTGAAACCAGGGTTTGAACCCTTGCCTTTCTCAGTGTGAGGGAATAGTCCTAACCATTCTACCACCATGCTGCTGCATTACGAACGCCTTGTATAGAAAGGTATATAAAATATCAGTATACTACTCCGTGACATATCATAAAAAATCATAGTTTTGTGAGGCATAAAATATTATAGTATAGTAAGGCATAAAAATGGAAAAACAATTCATCGTATACTGTGGTGTGAAAATATCAAAAAGCATCATAAGAGAGTAAAGCCCCAAACTAGGGTTTGAACCCATGACCTTCTCATTGTGAAGCAACAATCCTAACCATTGTACCACAATGCTGCTGCATTAAAACTTAATGGTATAGCAAGATATTATGAATATCTTAGCATACTAATCCATGATATATCATAAAAGGTTATTGTCCATTAGGCATAGAATGTCATGAAAACATCATTGTATAGTAAGGCATAAAAATGTAAAAAAACATCATAGTTTAGGATGGCGCAAAAATGTCACAGCATATAAAAGGCTAAAAACAGGGTTTTAACCCTTG
The DNA here is from genome assembly GCF_021018895.1 of Seriola aureovittata. Lineage (NCBI taxonomy): Eukaryota > Metazoa > Chordata > Actinopteri > Carangiformes > Carangidae > Seriola > Seriola aureovittata. The sequence continues at coordinate 9,989,823 of NC_079375.1, forward strand.
CCCTTCTCAGTGTGAGGCTATAGTCCTAACCATCGTACCACCATGCTGCTGGATCACTAACTCATTGTATAGCAAGGTATATAAAGTATCAGTATACTACTCCGTGAAATATCATAAAACATCATAGTATTGTGAGGCATAAAACGTCAAAGTATAGTAAAGCATATAAAAATGCCAAAAAACTTAATCGCGTACTGTAGCGTGAAACTATCAAAAAACATCACAGGATTATAAAGTCTGAAACCAGGGTTTGAACCCTTGACCTTCTCAGTGTGAGGGAATAGTCCTAACCATCGCACCACGATGCTGCTGCATTGCAAGGTCATTGTATAGCAAGATATATGAAATATCAGTATACTACTCCTTGAAATAATATAGAACATCATAGTATAGTAAGGCATAAAAATGCCAAAAAAACGTCATTGTATAGTATTGCGTGAAAATTCCCAAAAAACTCATAGTATAGTCAGGCACAAAACGTCATAGTATAGTAAGGCATAAAAATGCCAAAAAACTTCATCGTATAATATCGCGTGAAAAGAAGAAACCTCATAGTATAGGATGGCATAATATTTCATAAAAACCTCATCATATAGTCTGGCATGAAAATGTAAAGAAACGTCATATCATACTAAGATATAAAAATGTCAAATAACATCATAGTATGGTCAGGTATAAAACGCCATAGCATAGCAAGGCAAAAAAATATCAGAAGAATTATGGTATATTAAGAAATAAAATGTCATAGTATATTAAGGCATTAAAATGCCAAAAAACTTCATTGTATAATATGGCGTTAAAATGTAAAAAAAAATCATAGCATAGTATGGCATAAAATTTCAAAAAAGGTCATAGTATAATAAGGCATAGAAATGTCAAAAAATGTCATAGTATATAATAGATTGCGTAATATTAATAGATGCCTCGGGGCAGAGCCCCGAGGCATCTATAGGCATCTATTCTGTTTCGGGTTTATTATTCTTCCGCCAAATTTCGGCGCGTAACTTGTCCTGCAGCTTTGAGAAAACCCCGGTAATATATATTGCTTTTTTTTTTGTTTTGTTAAAAGAGTGAATGAAGTTGTGACGGTCTCCGCTGAGACAGAGAAGAGGAGAAGCTACTAGCCCTCTCTCGCTGTCACTTCTAGTCGCGTTGCTCTCCTCCCCAGTAATGTTAAATTTAGCACAGAAAAAAACATAATAGTGGTAATTTAAATAGCGGTTCATGGGATTTATTAACCCTCAGGGGTCCCTCTGTCATTTTTTGGACATTTTCTTTACTTTTCTTTTTTGATTTGCTGATCATTTTGGCTGTGTTACAGATGAAGGTATGGATTTCTGCAAGAAAGTGTCTTTTTTTACATATTTTTAAAATCTAATGTCAGCTACTGTTACAGGTCTATTATACACTGGTAACACATTTGTACCCTCTGGGGTTCCTCGCGTCCAAAAAAGGACACACAAAGAAAATGCTATAAAATCATCATATATCAATATTTTTTTCTGCTTTTTTTGCATAAATATCTTAAACCACTTCAGTTCTGCTCAAACCTAACAAATGATTATTCGTTTTCAGGATTTTAACCCTTTAAATGCCAGTTTGAAGACATGTTGCCTCTTGTTTTATTAAAAAAAACAAGACAGAATATGAGATATTTCCCACATAATACATGATGGAGGGATGTGACATTGTTTTATATCAGAGTCTTTTATATCAAGACATTTCTCAAAACCAGAATATGATCAGGGTGACTTTTGAACACTGGAAATAAATCATGTACTCATCCCGGCAGCAGCCCCTGTGGCACTCAAAATTTCCCTGGAATTTTCTAGTTATACTATGCTATTTTATGACACTTTTATGCCTTACTATACCATAACATTTTTTGACATTTTTAGGCCTTACAATACTATGACCTTTGTTCCCACTTTATGCCATATTATACTATGACGTGTTATGACACTTTTATGCCTTACTATACTATGACATTTTTTCATATTTTTATGCCATACTATAATGTGACATTTTTTGAGAGTTTTAGGCCTTACTATACTTTGACCTTTATTGAGAATTTATGCAATATTATACTATGATGTTTTATGACACTTTTATGCTTTACTATACTATGACATTTTTCATATTTTTACCCCATACTATACTATGACGTTTTTGATATTTTTAGGCTTTACTATTACTTTGACCTTTGTTGACACTTTATGCCATCTTATACTATGATGTTTTATGACACTTTTATGCTTTACTATACCATGAAATATTTTCATTTTTATGCCATACTATACTTTGACGTTTTTCGACATTGTTAGGCCTAATTAAACAATGACTTTTTTTGACATTTTTAGGCTCGACTAAACAGACATTTTGATGCCATACGCTTCTATGACATTTTTTGACACTTTTATGCGTTACAATACTATGACATTTTTTCATTTTTATGCCATACTGTACTATGACATTTTTTGAGAGTTTTAGGCCTTACTATACTTTGACCTTTATTGACAATTTATGCTATATTATACTATGACCTTTTATGACACTTTTATGCTATACTAAGAGGTTTATTGACATTTCTATGCCTTATTATACTATGCTATTTTATGACACTTTTATGCTTTACTATACCATGAATTTTTTTCATTTTTATGCCATACTATACTGTGACGTTTTTTGACATTTTTAGGCCTTACTATACTATGACCTTTGTTCCCACTTTATGCCATACTATACTATGAGGTGTTATGACACTTTTATGCCTTACCATACTATGACATTTTTTCATATTTTTATGCCATACTATAATATGACATTTTTCGACATTGTTAGGCCTAATTAAACAATGACTTTTTTTGACATTTTTAGGCTCTACTAAACTGACATTTTGATGCCATACGCTTCTATGACGTTTTTTGACACTTTTATGCCTTACAATACTATGACATTTTTTCATTTTTATGCCATACTATACTATAACATTTTTTGAGAGTTTTAGGCCTTGCTATACTTTGACCTTTATTGACAATTTATGCGATAATATACTATGACCTTTTATGACACTTTTATGCTTTACTATACTATGACATTTTTCATATTTTTACCCCATACTATACTATGACGTTTTTTGACATTTTTAGGCCTTACAATACTATGACCTTTGTTCCCACTTTACGCCATATTATACTATGACGTGTTATGACACTTTTATGCCTTACCATACTATGACATTTTTTCATATTTTTATGCCATACTATAATATGACATTTTTCGACATTGTTAGGCCTAATTAAACAATGACTTTTTTTGACATTTTTAGGCTCTACTAAACTGACATTTTGATGCCATACGCTTCTATGACGTTTTTTGACACTTTTATGCCTTACGATACTATGACATTTTTTCATTTTTATGCCATACTATACTATGACGTTTTTTGACACTTTTATGCCTTACTATACTATGACATTTTTTGACAATTTATGCGATAATATACTATGACCTTTTATGACACTTTTATGCTTTACTATACTATGACATTTTTCATATTTTTACCCCATACTATACTATGACGTTTTTTGACATTTTTAGGCCTTACAATACTATGACCTTTGTTCCCACTTTACGCCATATTATACTATGACGTGTTATGACACTTTTATGCCTTACCATACTATGACATTTTTTCATATTTTTATGCCATACTATAATATGACATTTTTCGACATTGTTAGGCCTAATTAAACAATGACTTTTTTTGACATTTTTAGGCTCTACTAAACTGACATTTTGATGCCATACGCTTCTATGACGTTTTTTGACACTTTTATGCCTTACGATACTATGACATTTTTTCATTTTTATGCCATACTATACTATGACGTTTTTTGACACTTTTATGCCTTACTATACTATGACATTTTTTCATATTTTTATGCCATACTATAATGTGACATTTTTCAACATTGTTAGGCCTAATCAAACAATGACTTTTTTTGACATTTTTAACATACTATGACGTTTTTTGCTTTACGAGACTATTACTATTTTATGCTTTATTATACTATGTTTTTATACCTTACTATACTATGAGTTTTTTTTGCCATTACTATACTGTGACTTTTTATGAATCAATATGCTATGACTTTTTTTATGACTTTTTATGCCTTTTGTTAGGTTTCCTGCAAGAGTTCAGGGGTTGAGAGGAGTAACAATAAATAAAGTGTACCGGGCAAACCAAAAAAGAAACTGAAAACCCGATTTAACTAAACAAATAAGGAATTTTATTCACAAAAGGAAAGAAACCACAACCAAAAACCAACAGCATAACAACGGGTAACCAAATACACAAAAACAACTAGATAGGATCACTATCCCTACTCGCTATATCTCTATGCAGCTATCTCCAAAACGACCTACACACACACAGACAGCTCCACAACTGCTGGATGTCAGTCTGGTGCTGGCAAAGCCTCCTTACTCCGCCTTTATAGTCCGGCTCCTGATTGGTAACAGGGATCAGTCGTTCCGAAACACCTGTAGGAGAAAAGGGGAGGGCAGAACAGCTCATACACACACATACAACACAACCCTAGGGCACATAACACCTTACTATACTATGACTTTTCATGCCTTACTACACTATTACTTTTTTATGCCTTACTATTCTATGGGTTTTTTTATGACCTACTACACTATTACTTTGCCCGACTATACAATGACATTTTATTGTCTTACTATACTATGACTTTTTATCCCATACTATACTATGATATTTTTATGACTTACTATACTATGACTTTTTATGCCTTATTATACTTTTACGTTTTTATGACTTACTATACTTTGATGTTTTTATGCCTTACTTTACAATGATTTATTTATGTGGTGGCACAGTGGTCCAGTGGTTAAAACCATCACCTCAAAGTGAGAAGGTTCTCTGTTTGAATGTCAGACCTGGGGAACTTCTGTTTGGAGTTTGTATGTTCTCTCAATGCCTGTGTGGGTTTTAATGACTTACTATATTATGACTTTTTATGCTTTACCATACAATTACTTTTTTATGCCTTACTATAGTGTGACATTTTCATCTTGTATGACATTTATGCCTTGAGTACAGCAAGCATAGTATGAGTATGATGTTTTTATGATGTTTTCAGGATTTACTATACTGTGGCACTTTTTTTATGACTTAGTGTACAATGACTTTTTATGCCTCACTATACAATGACTTTTTATGCCTTACCATTCTATGACTTTTTGTGCCTCACTATACTATGATGTTTTTATGCCTTAGTATACTATTACTTAGGACATATATATGACATATATGTCCTTATATTAAGAGTGCTGTTACCATCTGTGTCACCTATTGGAGGATATAACATTATGACATATATACATCCTCTGGATATATTTATATACAAGTTTATAACATATATGAAATACTCATAGGAAAATGCAACTCTATGAAAACAACACGCTTATTAAAATTCTATATTTGTATATAATTTTCTCAACAATTTCTCTTTGTTTTGGAGGGGTGGCAGAGTTGTTGTGTCCCTACCAATGTTGAGACCAAAGCTACGCCCTTGTGAAGGACTGACTGATTCCTAGATAGAGAGAATTGCAATAGTCCAGGTGAGAGGAGAGTGTGACCTGTAGTCTCCAAATCTTTAATGGACAGGAAGGATTTTAATTTTGTAAGTGATGTAAGATGTAAGAAGCCAGTGTTTATCAAATTTCAAACCAGAATCAACATTTCTTGTGTGGGACTTTGCATCCAGTGACAGTAGCCCATGGGCATTGACTGTAGTTGCAGAGTTGTCTACAGGGACGATTATGACCTCAGCCTTTTCTGGGTTAGCTGAAGGAAGCTTTTTGCCATCCAGAGTTTAGATCCTCAATGTTAAGTTAACACTGCTTGGATCATAAGATTTCAGTGGGAGGTATACAGTACGTGGGCGTCGTCAGTATAATAATGGTAGTAGATATTATATTTTCTGAAAATAGATAGGGAATACAAAGGTAAAATAAAATAGGGCCCAATATTGAGCCTTTTGGTACTCCACAGGAGATGGATGCAGAGGAAAGACGACACATTATTAGTTCTAACAGAGGATGATTTGTGAAATCTAGAAGATTTTGTAAGTTCTGGGTCTAAAGACAAAAGCAAATAATTTGTTCATAACAGAGCAGTAACTGTACCTGGTCAGTGATTTCAACACGTTAAAATGATGAAATCAACATAATTGCACAACATAAACACATCAAAACCTCCTCTTCCTCCTCTAGAGTTAGACCCTTGTTGTTTACCTCTTTCCATACTCTTTTATCTTTAGTCCACAGTTGCTCCCACCATCTACAATCTAATATTTTGCACAGAAAACCATCTTCTTCTACAGTTTCACTGAACTTCTTTTAATTTCTTGTTAAGTTAATATTCAAGATTTACTGTTATTCTTGATGTTAATGATTGAAAAGGGTTTATTAACTGTAGAATGTCCCAAATATGTCCAAGATTTAACAAGTTTAATATTCTTTAAAAACTAATGTAAGGGGTCCTTATCAATTATGTATTTTTATGACATCCCTTCTTGTATTAAAAAAAAACAAATACTTGCTGAAATATTGTTTTATGACATAAAAGAAAACTTCACTATCAATTCCTGTTTCAGCCAGGCTGTATCTATCCATGATAGTTAGGTTTTTCTGTGGATGGCTTTTGAGCTTTCTGTCTCTAAATAGCAGCATAGTTAAATAGCATACCCTTTTCATGCATCTGCAGTGTTTGCATTTATTGAATAATATTTTAGGGCAAAGGAATTGTGGGTATTTCCCAACAACCACTGGTATTGTAAAAGAATGAGGCACACCGCTGAAATGAAGCAAGACCAGATTCACAAACACACATAGACTGACTATGTTTTGACATCCATTTCCAAGAAATTGGATTGTAATCTTTCTTACTCCATCTATCTTACTACACTGATAACATTTCTGAGAACTTACCAATTCTCTGTTCCTTAACTTGCAGTACATTGCACATGGATGGATTTCACAGCTGTCTTACATACAATGATTATATATTGCACATTGTAAAATTTTGTATATTGTTGTATTCAGTGAAATATATATGTAGAGACTTTGAGAAATAGCTTCCATACTTAAAAATATTATCAGACAGAAAACATCAAAATTATGTAATGTTATGTCTCTTTAATGCACAGTAGACCTATGGGCTTCTAGATAACGCCATTTATTGTCTTTTTTGATTGCAGTCTCCTCTCAGCTCCTGAATATGTGTTGTTTTTATTAGGCCTATGTTATCTGATTGTAACTGTAAAACTGTATGACTGACTGAATTATTCCAACAACAGTGGCACATGAGTGATGGCATGTCCTCATTTACCATGTGGCAGACACAGACATTGTGGCAACTGGAAATACATCATACAAGTAGGCACTTGATTACTCACTAAGAGTGCAAGTGTGGGTATTGGGACAGACCTTGTGTCAGAACAACACTTCCTGCAATGTACTCTGAATAAAGACAAAATAACTGAGTTGCTTATCAAAATAAAATTCACTTGAAAAAAAAGACACTTTGTGTTGGAAGCAACAAATGATGTGAGAGCATGCAATTACTATTGCACTCACCTGCTAAATCTCCTTTTATCATATGTATTTTTTCGGAAGATATTTTAAAATATTTTGTTTTCAAAAGTTTTTCCCTTTTATATCATTATGTTGTAATGTACCTGCAATTTATTTGATATTAGTGACATTAAACCTTATGTAACTTGTTCTGGCAAAAATGTAATTAATTAGAGCCATAACAACATTACTCACAATAACAAATTTTACTACAAGCTCAGCAATAATTGTTGCATGCAGCATTTGAATAAATCATTACATCCAGTGGTGAAAAAAGAGATCATATCCTTTTAATGAGTAAAAGTACACCACAGTACACAATACAGCAACATAAATAAGGTCCATTACACTTAAAAGTCATGCATTAAAAGCTGCAGCTCAGTGAAGGTGAAGAAGGGTTAATCTAGCAAAAGCTAGTTTTAGTTTTAGAGAGTATGGTAAAATCCAGTGTGTGTTTCCAACTGATAAAACCTCATTTTATGAACACATCTTTATTGAGAAACACTGGCCATGTAACTTTGCTGTTAGGAGAGGCTGGGGAAGTGCTTGCACTTATTTGGGCCACTGCATGATCACTCTGGTGAGGGAATTATATGGTTTGATAACTTAAGATAAGTAAAATCCTTCATCCAGTTAAAGTAAATAGTTAAAAACAATCAAGATCTAAAAAGTATAAAAATATGGATTTAAACCGGAAAAAAGTCAATTTTGAATGATTCGGGCAGACCACAATGTTGACGCATGCGCAAAGGGGATATGACGCCATTGACAGATGATCAAATGAAACCACCCTTAAAATCACGTATTTGGATAGGTTTGGATATTGCTGGAAACATTTAGGATAATGTAAGTACACAACTCAACAAAACATATCTCCTATTTCTTCTTATCCAGTCAGCCTTTTTTTTCTACCTCCTCTTTCTTCTCCTACCTCTTGCCCTCCTCCTTAAATAACGAAATAGTATGTGTCACAAGAGAACCTGTACCAAATTTTCATTAAAAATGATAAAGGAGAAGAAGGACTCTATTGTTAACATTGTAGCAAGTACTTCTCACTTAACTGCTTAAAAGGTCTGAATATTTCTTCCACCATTCTAGTTCTCCACCTGTCCACTAGTTGCCCTCAGCGAGTTTCCTGCCCTCATTCATTCGCTCTCCCCACACAGCTGCACACCTGCTCCTATTATCCCATCAGTCTCTAGCGGCTGTGAATCAAGACAGTGGTCTAAACGTAATCATTACACATGTAAGGCATACATGTGTCCAAGAAATTCAATACATCTTTTCGTTAGGAATCTCAAAGAAGATAAACCCTTTACACTCTTCTAATGATCTGAATCGGTGTTTATATGATATATAAACGTTTTTTCTTTAATTGAAACACTAGCTTTCATAACTTCCATGTCGCCTCCTTGGCTGTACCCAGCAGAGTGGGAGCAGACCAAGCCCAGCTTTATCCTGATTTCTCCCTGAAACCGGGACAGGCTGCGCTGATCAGACCTGCCTATGGTTACCACGTGCAGTTTAACTTCCCAACTTCGGCTACGGAGAAAAGGTTTTAAAAAAAGACCCCGTTAAACTTTGAGTATTGGTCGATTTTTTGGCATTGACTCACCAACAATTCACTAGAGGTGTGAACGGATTTTATTCGTGTTTTTCCCACTGTGCAGCTGTGAAAGTAAACTGGTGGTCATTGTTACAAACACGGAGGACAACGGACTCAGAAATCGGTGAGTTTTTCTACATTTGACTTTAAGTGACTCTTTAAGAAGAGAATATAAAGTAAAATGCCTAAAACATTTTTATATGAACATGATAGATTTATAAAGTTTGTTGTCAGAAGCCTGGATGAAAATTGTGACAATTCCAAGAATCATTTCTTATAACTTGTGTGATCACACCTGAGGAACAATTGTCTTTATTTCCTGTATTAATCCTATTTTTTGTAGACTTTGATATTTGTCTAACATCCCAGTGAAACAGCTTCCAAGATCCCATGCATGAAAAATATATCAATCATAATCGTAGTTGGTATTCAGATAAACACTACTGTTTGTACTGAAGCTCACATCCACATTGATTCACTGCACAACCCTGATTTGCTGTCATCTTGGCTTCAATCATTAAAAAAAAAAAGTTGTCTTCAACCTCCTGTTTGACAGAGAGACAGATATTCTCCTCAGGAATGCTAATGCAGAAATCCCAAATCCTGCTCGGTGTTAATACCCCTGATTTACTTGTGTAAGTGGCTTGTAGGACGTCAAAAAGAGTTTTCAGTGTTTATGGACACAATCCTTAACTATATAAGGTCAACTAGGAGGGTGTTTATGTGTGAGCGGTATGAAATAAAAGCTGCACTAACTAGAAGGGTTTGTCATGCAGTAGATGCTGGACAGCTTGGCTTACTTCTGACAATATTTCTCCATACCTTTTGTGGTCTGAAGCAGTGAAATGTTTTTGCCATGTTTACATTCCATGTCAAGAGATAGTTACAAATGCTATTAAATTATATCCTTGTAAGTTAATTTATGTATAATTTTATCACTCTCGTGTCTTTAAGGGCTTTACAGACCTAAAACAACATATCAGAAGCCCACCGTGTATGAGCTCATACAAGCACTATGTACTTATCACATACACCAGTGGTGGAGAACCTAATCCGATGCTTTACTTAACCAAAAGTACCAATACATTTTTATATAACTAATCATTCACAAGTAAAAGTCCTGCATTCCAAATCTTTCAGAATTAGAAATAGTAAATATTTCACAATCTATTGTATTTTATAAGCTTATTGTGTTTTTTTGAATGTTCTGATCTGAAAAATAGAAATTATTAATGTCAGATAAATGTCATGTAATGGAGTGAAAGAGAGATTTCCCTCTGAAATGTGGTGGAAATGAGCTAAAAAGTAGCTATACACTAACGTATAAGGAATTTAACTGCGTCCTTTGTGTCTTGTGTTGATTCATTCTTTTTGTAATCTTTAACTTTCTCTTTTTTAGATGAAAACAACAAGCTGATTGAATGGTCAGAGGGGTTGAGTGACAGCCAGAGGTTTGCCAGCAATGGGCCGGAAGTTGGACCTGTCGGGATTAACAGACAACGAGGCAGAGCATGTGCTGCAGGTGGTGCAGAGGGACATGAAGTTACGCAAGAAGGAGGAGGAACGTCTCAGGTGAGTTCAGACGGTCGTGAACATGTCACAGGTTTGAGCCCCCGAGCAGCCAGCGGATCAATCACTAAACTGATTAGTCAGAGTGATTTTCTTAGGTCATTATGTATTCATCCCCCACTGAAACTACTCCCTTCCTTATTCTGAGACACTCTCAGCCCCTTTAACACATTATACTAAAAGTGTATATTTACTACTTAGGGTCAGTTGTAGATGTCATAATAAGATCTTCTTCCGTACTTAATATCTCTTTAGCTGCTAAAAGCTCCACTATATTCACCAGCTGGTCGTTAACAGTGTCTGTCTGCTGTTTGGTACTAGGCAGGTAGTGTACAGTTGGTTTTTCTCTCAAAAACAACTGCCTGCTGTGGTTGATAACAATGCTATAAGAGCAGTGAGAGTGAACCAAAACAGTAAAGTTTGGGACTGGACAGAGAAACAATGAGCTGAAACTCATTACAAAGCCCCTTAAAGCCGAAGGAAGCTGTAGATTTAGGTGATAATTCTCTGTATGTAGGTTCATCACTACGAGTGACCCCTTTCACATTATCACATTGATTAATCAGTAGCTACTTTAATTTTCATCAGTTCATCCTTTACCACAGGCAGTTTTAGACCATCTGTAACAGTAAAACAAAATGAAATAGAAGCTTTACAATGCAATATGTTGTGTAAGCAGTATGCATCTACAGCATTCTTACTATTCCCATTTTCTAGGACTTTGTTAGCATTCAATGCATTTTTAGTCCTCAAAGGAGATTTCCCGTCCTGTCTCTCTGCTCTGAAGTCTCTCCTTAAAAATACCGGACAGGAAGTGACAGCCCTTTCCTGTTGTACTCAGACTAGCTTCCTCAAAACTTCTATCAAGCCTCAGTGCCCAAACACAATATGTGAGAATGGAGACAGAAGGATATGCTAATTGGGTGGATTTGAACTGGAGTCTCTGGTCTCTGGTGTATATCGACCTGAGTCTGTGCAGAGAGTGAGTGAGGTGCATAATAGTCGGATATGATTTTGATTAAGAATAAACAGTTATGTCATTTCCCCATCACATTCTTACTTGCACCTCGTGCTAACCCTAACCCTCACACAATAGTAATCCTCTGCTTACGTTACCAAATGCTTTCAGTGATCAGGGAACCCAGTCAGATAAGAAATTGGTTTTTAAGGAGCACATATGCAAGATAAATTTAATGACTGTAATTTCCCTCAGATTTACATCTGTCTTAATATGGAAATCTGCTCCAGCCCCACCTTTTTGTATTTTGACCTTAGTGACAATCTGCTTGGACCTTTTTCATCCCTAGAGTCATTTCTTATGATGACAGATGTTTGAACAGTTCTGATATAAACATAATAGTGGTGGAAATATAAGCAGTGTGGTCAATGCTTTGGTTAAATGCAAGTACTGGAAGATGTGATATTTTGGCAGAACTGATATGTTCATTATTAACATATTGTCATCATGTTAAAAGAAGACGTCATCTGTCACAGTTATGTTTCTCACAAAATATATTTGCTGTTGCAGTGTAGTTGTATAGAAACGTAATACTCACATGGCACAGCATTCAAAACACCTGTAAGTAAAATAAGAGAGAATAATAAACTTGTTAAGCAAATCAATAAAATAATGAGCATTCATTATAAAATTAGAACATATTTTAAGGGCCTCAAAGATTTCCAACCTTCTAAGTTGTTCTAGTTCTAGTGTTCTTCAGTGTTTTTTAAGAGCGAGCGAGCGCAAAAAACCATCAACGTTTCCAAACTGGGGAAGTCTTTTTTTTTTTTTATCTGTGTTGTTAAGGTTACAATCAAGGACACTTTCAGTTTAGAGAATAATGACAATCTGACACGTGTATTTAATCTCATAATGAAGTTATTTAAAAATGCTGTTAGTGGATTGTATTTGAGTATTTAAGTTGATCATTTGCCAGTTCACTCAAATATGCTACTTTGTTTTGATAGCCAAGTACCAAAAGTAAGGAGAACCGATATCATAGCATTTTCATAGTGCTGTTTGTGTTTAGTCCTCAGGTCTTAAACTGTGACCAAGATCCATAGTAATCAGGACATTTTACAGCTGAAAAATCAATTTATCATTGCCTCTAGTGGACAAACAATGTAATGGAGACGCTGTCTGAACTCCCTCACACTTGGTTTGGCATTTCTACAATTAATTAGAGGACAGGAAATCAGCCGAGCCAATTTCATGGTCATTTTGGAGCATGTAGTTTGCGGTGCTGCTGAACGTTATGGCATTATACTGACATGTGTTTCTGTTATTTAGTCTACCCTCATTGATATAAACGGGGTGGACAAAATAATAGTAAACTACAGCCTCTAAAATGTCCATACAGCTGAATGAACACCTCTGTAAAACAGTTTCAACAAAAACCGAACATTATAACGTTCATGAAGGAGGATTTATGGCAGGACTGTTGTGTTAGACTGTATTAGCTTTAGTTAGGTGTACCTAATAAACTGAGTGTATATATACTCTGGTTTGACACTTGATCAGCTGGAAAGTCATAAAATCCTGTAGCCTGCACAACTCCACTGGGAACACAAACAAAAAAAACAGAAAGCACTAAAGTATAACAATACTTTATCCTGGTGTAGTATCTAATTTTATGTCCTTGTGTTGTGACCAGTGTGTAATTACATGATGGTGGGTTGTATCTTGATGTAAAGCCTGTAAAACACAGAAAAGCATGTTTTATAAAAAAAAAACAAAAAAAAACCTATCAACTGACACCACTGAAACTACGACTTAACTTTTTTCTACCTGAATGATATTTGCAGCTGGAGAGTTTTTTGTAAAATCTTCATGTGACATGACTCAAAGCGATTAAGTAGAGAGCTCTCTACTTTCTCTTAGAAGTGCTCATCAAGTATGTTTAGACGTGTTCTGACATTTCTGTGTTGCTTCATACCAGTTTCTCTGTTCATGAAGAGACCAAGAAGATGATCTCTCACCACAAGGATCTAAAAACCAAGCTGCGAAATGATGTCCAACACATTCATATCACATCTCCTCTTTAGCAGAAGTACATTGACAGATAAGATCATGTACCGTTTTCTGATATCACATCTATAAGGCAAATCCCTCATGTCATGCAGGTTGTGCACTTTTCTGCTTCCTCAGTCTAGTCGTTAAGTGGGCTCCAACTTCATGCACCCTGCTTCTCAATTTCTGCACTGCCACCCCTTGAGATGAAACTCGGCAGCCTCCCTGAATGTGAAACAGCAGTGAGTGAGAGACAGGGGAGTGTATATATATATATATATATATATATGGGAAAGCAATCACCTTCTATACGTGACATTTTGAAACATGCGTGCATCACCGCTCATGACCTCATGCGGGTGTCTGTGACAGATGACTGAAGTATCACACAAAACCGAACTGATATTGTGAAAGACAAAGTCTGCCCTGGCCTTGTTCTCTAGATTGTTTCAACACAGTAACTACTTCAGATAACAATCAGTACAAAGAAAAAGGAAGGAAGAGCACAGGATGAGATAAGCGAGATTCACTTTCCAACAGTGGGAGTGTTAAACAGTGTAAAGGCTTTGAAACGCTGCAGTAAACATTACATCTAAAGATTTTATGTGCGTTATTTTAACAACCATGTGCGTACACATATATTATAGTGTGTATTTACAGTTTCAAGTAAATCTGCGTAATCCTGTGTAAACTGTGAGATTACTTGAAGAATGAACACTGATTAGTTTTAATAATCTCTGAAATTAGACAAAGTTTAGTAGTTACATGTAAATGAATGTAAATACATGTACTTAGATTTTGCTTTCACACAATCTTGTATCCACTTTCTGATTAAGCAGCCATGAGACACGCATAGTTGTCAGTTTATTAGGTACACCCAGTCTAAAACATCAGTCCTGTAGAAAAATCCTCCTTCATGAAGGTTTTGATGTTGAGTTTCTGTTGTAGAGATGGGTATAGTAGTTTGTGGTGCTGTTGTCCTGCCTTACATTATACAGAGAGGTGTTTTTAATATTTTACTCATCCTGTCGATGTCAATGAGAGCCACCTGAATTTTAGAACGGTGTGTATATTTAAGAGACATTAGAATATGTTGCTAGTCTTTATCAGGATCAGAAATACTTTGTCAAACATAAAGCTTTGACATGTCTCACACACAACAGTAAAAAAGTTGCTTTTTCTCAGATTTGATTTGTCTGTTTTTATGGCTTTAATCGTATTTTGTTTTCTCATCTCCCTCTTCGAGTGTCCTGTTTCCATGGTTTTATGATTTATGTGACTTGTTTCTGTAACACTGCAGCTGTTTGCTGTCTGGATAAATTAAATACAATTTAACAGCACCACAAAGTACAAAATCACTACCTCTCTAAAACAGTGTGACAAAAACTCAACTCAACTTTATAATCTCGTATCTCAACATCAGAACTGTTGTATTACACTGCATTAGATTTAGCTGGGTGTACTGAATAAACTGGTACCTGAGTGCTTAAGCTTTGTAGTATCCCCGTAAAAAAGAGTTAGGTTGAACAAATAGCTACTGGATTTAGCACTACTCTGGCTGTGTTGTATCAATTTGTAAAATAATGAAATCTAATGTAAAAATAAAAGGCTGTGATATTGATATGGTGCAAATGTGCGACAGTGTTTATCTTGTTAAGTCTTCCAACTGAATAACGATTTCGCAGGAACAAGCTGCAGGAATCAGTTCACTGTCACTGCACCTGATGATTCGGGGATTTGGAGGCACGTGTTTCTCGCTCACACACAGCATACACACCAAACACACATACACAGAGCACACAGGTCTTGGCATTCTGCACCTCCAGAATTCACACACTTCCAAACACACATGCAGAGTGTTGCAGCAAAGCGACGGCACCAGTGCAGTTTAAAAAAAAAAAAAAAAAAAAATCCTGGTTTGATGCTTTTGCTCTGTCTAGAAATCTGTATACCACAATACAATCTGACAGTGCCACAAACTACAAAATCAGTTCCACGCGGACACAATATAGTGTATATAGATACAAATATGTCTTTAACAATCTTTAAGAGAGTGTGCACAAATATTTCTTACAAATGCTTTTACAAAGGATCAAAACTTGAATCAAAAATAAAATAAAATGGAGGACACAGGGCACAAATGAACTTCTACCACAAGTTACCATCAACGTAAAATTGCTGCCATTATAAACCTAACTTACTCGACCCTATGATCTTTTTCTAACACTGAAACAAAGCTCTCAATTTGTCTCAATCAACTCTTTTAGTTAAACTAACCAATAGCTAACAAAGCAGTCGGTGGTAGACCATTCTCATGCAGCCTCAGCTAGTATATTTCACATTACCCATAAAAAACAACATGGCTGTCGTCAAAGAAGAGAATACATATCCTCATTCACATCCTTAAACACTAGAAAATTGGTAGACGCCACATCAGCTTATCACCAAGAAACAGATTTTTTGTGTGGATTATTGCAGCTGACGCAGCTCAAGTTCTGTCTGTCCTCTTTTCATGCCTGAAGCTAGAAAGCTCCTTTAGACGAGCATGTGTGGGAACAGAGCTGCACCACAGATAATGTGCAGTGTGAGCTGCTGCACATGTATCGTATGTTTCATGTGTAATCATAGGTATTTAAATGAGAAATATTAATGTTGTTGCTGTTGTTTGTGTGGTTATTTCTGCAGTGTCCTGCAGAGTCAGTGGTGTGTTTATACATGTTTTTGCATTTTTCTCCATGGGATAGTGTTTTGTGCATGTATATTTCTGCATGTTACTTCACTATCTTGGACCTTGCTGTGACTCTGCATGAGTGTGTGCGTGTGCGTGCGTGTGTGTGTGTGTGTGGTCTGGTCTGTCTCAGGGTTATTTATACTGTCCATCGAGCCTGAGTAATGGAGTGTGCTGCTGTAGTGAGAGGATGGCCGTCTCTCTGTCAGACAGGCGTGTGAGGGACACTGTTAAATTTTTATAGTTTGGGAGTTACAGAAAATGTGACCGAAAGGTTAGTGTTGTACAAATTCCCGGGGTTAATGTTCAAGAAATGTGGCTTAGTGTGTGGAGCTGAAATGATTAGTGGAACAATTTTAGTAATCAATGAGTTGTTGAAATGCCTCAATTTAACAGGAAGCTTCAGCTTCTCAAATGCTGAATTCTTTAACTGAAGTGAATGAAATATCAGTGGACTTTTTTTTAGACTTTTTCTTAGATTTGAAGGTGTCAACATGGACTTTAGGAAATTGTGAGGGGCATTTATAAACAGAACAATTAATTGATTAATAGTTTTGTGATTATCAGATGCATATTATAACTGCTTTGTGTCTTTTTCTGTCTTTCTATTGCTTTTGTTCACTTTTCTTCCCATGTACATTTCTCTCTGTGTCTGTTGAGCTGCTTTTTCCATGAACGACACACAGTTCACACCAGTTCACTTTAAATCAGCCATTTCAGGAAGTGGATTTCCCCCAGTGGTCAAAAACTGGAACTCATTTGCCCAATATTATAGATACGATCTATATAAAAGCTTTACATTTTGAATTTGAGTTATTTACAACTGAAATGAAGCCAACTTAGATACCCCCAGTGTGTATTTTTCTTGCTCCTGTCCTCATGTTGTAAGACTACATCAGTCTACAGCAGCAATCACCTATAAATGATTCAGTCATAGCTGATGGTTCTGCAGCCTTAATGTGAAAATAATGGATTTTTTTGACACATACTTAAACCAGTTCCCATTTGTCCTTTGCACTACCTCCGTCTGTCATGTTTTCCTACTGTAATTTGTTATTCCTTTGTTTTTTAGGCCCTGCCTGACATGTCTGCATCTGTTTTAAAATGTAGTGAGTGTAACTGCAACTGTATGTAGATGTGGATCGGTGCTTTTCAGTAGTATTTCTTTGCATACAAACTCGACGTGTGTGCAGATATGAATTAATTCAAATCTTTGACGGGTGCATTTAAGCTGTGAGTGCATGAGATCTGCTACTCCTCTTCTCTGAAGTTTTAGTGTTGTGTTGGTTTTACTGCTCACAACTTTACGGTTTTGGTTCACTCTCACTGCTCTCATAGTGTTATTTTTAGGTTGCAGATGGAAATTTGTTTTCAGTTGAAAAAGGCTCTAAAAGCACACTGTATACTAAAGTTAGCAACTAGCTTCTGAACATAGTGGAGCATTTAGCAGCTAAAGGAGACGGGTATATCTTTCAGGAGTTGGTGGAAGGGAAAACAAAGCTAAAAAGAGTGAATATTGGACAGAAACACGACTCAAAATTTGTGATAAAGTTGCTCTGTCACTGTTGGATGTGTAAATAGGCAAGTGTTTGCTAACAAGTTCACCATAACAACAACTAAAATGTGATGATATGTGAGTGTTGTGTTCTCAGCTTGTTTCTGCCGTCCCCACGTGGCTTAAAAACCAGTCATTGCAGGTTTAAAGTGAATAAAACATCTGCAGTTCCATAACAATGAGGCAAACTGACGAATATCATGCTATATGATAGAAATCTCCAGAACTGCTACTAAATAGACCTTATGGTGAGGCTGTTTATCAAGCAATAATAGATGTTTATGATACTTAAGCTTCAGGAGCCAGACAGGCAGAAAAGCTGCTGCTGATGTCGAGTCGATGTTACATCAGGCATTTATGAATGATTGTTCCTCTTTTGATAACCCGTTTCACCCCCCCGTGGTAAAACCACTTTAATTTCTGATCCATCTTCATTAAAAGGAAGCAGAGGATTTATGTGACTGTTTGTGTGTTTATGTGCACGCCATGTCCTCGTTGTGATGATCATCCTATTTGACATAGTAAACCCACGACTGTTGATTTATCCGTGTCTTCCCGTACTTAAATATTCTCTATTTTACAGATTCTTTCTGGTTTCACTATCTTTGTCCCTCTAACCATCCCTTCTCCCTCCCTCTCTTCCCTCCCTCCCTCTATTCCCTACAGTGAACTGAAGCAGGAGCTGGATGAGGAGGGCAGTCGCTGCCTCCTGCTGTCACGGCAGAGTTGTTTCAACCAGCGCTGCTGTATTCGTTGCTGCTTGCCCTTCACCTTCCTGCTCAACCCCAGGCGCCAGTGCCAGGACTGCTGCTACAACGTCTGCAAGGCATGCCGGGTCTACAGCAAGCGGGACAAAGCCTGGCTCTGCTCCGTCTGCCAGAAGAGCAGGTAAGGTTGCTGGTGGTAATAGTGGTGGTAGTGCGGTGATTCTGTGTGTGTGTGTGTGTGTGTGTGTGTGTGTGTGTGCACGTGCACGTGCGTGCATGTGTGTGCACGCCAAATACAGGGAGGCTAAGTTAAGGATGAGAGTCTGATAGTGACGCCAAAGGTTATTAAGGTCTTACTCTGCTGGGGGAGAGATGGATTTAGCACTTAATTCGCAAAAACAGTCACCAAGATACTGTGTGGGATAAAGTCTACCACTGGCTAGAATATTTATATTCATCCTGACAACAAGACAGAAAGGAAGCATGTCACTTGGTTATGGTGGTTAAAAAAAAAAAAAGTACTTCTTCATTTCTTTGATAAAGACTTTAGTTTCACAGATGGACTGTGCCTTTCATGTGCAGGAGAAAACATTTTCCAGCAGAGGGGTGACATGTTTGTTTGTGAATTAAGAATATTTTTTGTTTTCATTTCAAAACCTTTATGAGTATTTGCAAATATGTGATGAGTTTAGGTTTTCTACTAAAATCAACAATATGTGTGAAATCTGATAAATTACCTCAAGTGATATCACTTGAGTCAGCATTAGTTGGGGCTGAAGACCACAAGTTAAAAAAAAAAGACAAAAAAAAAAAAACCTTCGGGTGTTAGTTTAGAAAGAATTGAGTTTACCAGACTTCGATAGCAGCTGAAGGCTACATTACCCACCACTAGCATAATACACCTGAATCTCCAACAAAACTGTCAGCGGTCGAGTTGCATTGTGGGTACATCTGAAAAAGCTGTAGGAGTGCAATGCTAAATCAGTGGATTTTAACCACACTGTACTCAACATACACGGATATTAACTTGCAGAGAGAGAATTTTGGCATTAGATGTTGTTGTTGAGCGTAATCTGGGGTTTTGCAGAGACATTTAAGCATTCAGCATTCTTGTCTGATGATGGGATTGAGGAAATCCATGCAGACATGAGGAGAACATACAAAATCCACACAGGAAGGAGCCTACAAGTATCATCATAGAAAATGTTACTTCTGAAGTAAATTCTATAAAAGGTTTACTTTCATCTTAACAATCATCTTAATGATGGAGACACCACACTGTAGACTGCAGGACTTATCTTAAGATGGGTGACACTTGAAAACTTCCTGTGTCACCTTCAGTGCCTGTCAACACACCTACTGTACACACTCTCACTCTCACTTAGCTCCCGTCACATGGAAACTCACTGACACAGTGAACAGATGGCAACTCATTAAACTTGCTGACATTAATATCTCTGCAGTATCCTACAGCTGTCACTCTTAAACATTCAATTAAATCCTAGTTCATTTTAATCTCAAATAGGAAACATGAAGATGAGAGGATAAATCCTAATTATACATAAACTGGATCTACATCAAAATCCACTCTGACAGTGTACTGTACCTTTTCACTTAATAATAAATGGCAATGTATTGTATGCACCAAACAAGGCTCAAAAGATCTGTAGTGACTCAAAGATATAACATGCAACAAAATGCAATTTACAATGGTGTAGCATGAAATTAAATTACATTTTAAAACGGGTTTTCTCTGATGTACAATTTTGATTTAAAGGCGCGAAATGTTTTTTTTTTGCTCGGAGCAGGTGGTGGTGATAATGGCCGCTTACCAAGAGCTTCAGCTATCACTGCATTCACAACACAAGAGGTCTGGATGGGACAGGCTGTGGCTAGCTGGTTAGCATGCTAACTTCAGTAGAAGAAAGGAATTGATAGAAGAGGAAGCAAAACAACAGAGTTGCTTGACTGCTGGAGACGGGTTTTGGCTTGTAAAGGAAAGAAGTTTGATGCTGATACAGCTGTTACCACCGTTTTGTTTTTAGTATAATGAGACAATCCCAGTGAAAATTGGTGCAGTTTATTTGTTGTTTTCAGCTTATTCATCTGTTGGTGATGTGTATCGCTGTCTGACATAGTGTCTGTTATGATACTGTCACCTGTAGTATCATAATAAGGGACCACAATTTAAGATAAACACAAGAAGCTTGTGCTACAGAAAATGGACCAGACTCAGTGAATAGCTCCCTAAGCTTAACATGTCCTATGATAACTATTAATTTAGCTATACAGACTAATGAGCAGTGATAACTAACATGTCTTTGGGGTCATCAGGTTGGAACCTCCTTTCACCAGTGTTTCGTCTAGTTGGTCCCACGACACCTCCAGGAGGCTAGACAGTGATCACTGGCGTCCCAGAGTCACTCCCCTAATGCCAGCCATCACTGCTCCTCACACCACGACTATTTTCCACAAACAACACCATCATCAACTCTGACAAAACACACTAGCAGATTAAGCAGATTCAGCAAACAAACTTCCCTAAACAGTTGGAGAAAGTGGCGGCCATTTTGAATGAGGGAGGTAGAGTCAAGGAGAGATGCCTTTTGAGCTAAACTCTCCCCCGCCGGGTTAGGCTGTGCTCTACCCCCCCCCCTACTCCCCCACTCTCCAAGACATCAAACAAACAAACAAACAAACAATCAAACTCACCTAAGCAGCCACAGACACACTACAAACCAATTCAATACAAGCAAACAATACAGGCCACCTCACCTGGACTAACCGCATGGTCTCAAAGAGGCTCACACAGGCCACACCCCCACTTAAAAACACTTCCTCTTCCTGGATTTCTTCCTTGCTTCTCCTAAGAGTCTGTCTATCCTAAGTGCTCCCCCTGCTGGGCCCCCAGCTACCATTACTCCTTCTCATCCAAATCCACTGACTGGATCTTGCTGCCTCATCTGACATGTCCTTTACAATTTTCCTCACACTCTGTCCACTTGCTCCTAACTCCCTTACCAAAGAGACAACAGACCTTGCTACAAATCCTCTACATCCTACTTCCACTGGACAAATCCTAACTTTCCATCCTCGCTGCTCTGCTTCTGCCCCTAACTCTGCATACCTGAGCTTTTTCCTTTCATATGCTTCTTCAACTAAGGCCTCCCACGGAACAGTCAGCTCTATGAAATATACTTTCATTCTACTCCTAGACCACAAGACTATATCAGGCCTTAGCTTTGTAATGGCTATTTCCTGGGGAACAACAAGCTTTCCTCCTAAATCTACCTGCATTTCCCAATCACAAGCACCTTCTAAGCTGCCTTGCCTTCTTGTTGTCTTACCAACTTTCTCTCCCTCTTGAACAAACTTGATTGCACCTTTCTTTGTTTTAGGTCCTCCTAAGTTTGCCTGCCTCCGTAACTCTTCAATTCCTGCAGCTAGGCTTTTTAGAACCTGGTTATGTCGCCACGTATACCTGCCTTGCGACAGACTAACCTTACACCCTGACAGAATGTGCTTTAAAGTTGCAGTACCTGAACACAATGAACATAGTGGGTCTCCATTTACCCAGAGTTTTAGGTTCTGGGGAGTTGGCAGTACATCATAAGTTGCCCCTATCAAGAATCTAATACTACTTTCCTCCATGCTCCAGAGTTCTTTCCAGCTAAGCTTTTTCTTGTCCACACCTTCCCAATTCACCCACTGTCCCTGCTTAGCCTGGGCCACTGCCTTAGCACCCCTTAATAATTCCTCCTGTCTACGAACCTGTTCCACGACTAGCTTTCTCTTCTCCTTGGGACCTGCTCTACTCCACACTGGTTTGCTTGGGCCAAGCCCCAAGCCTCCCCGGCCTATTTGGAGCTTTAAATGTAATCTTTGCCACATTTGTAACACAATGACAGATGTTGTAATTTTTGATACCTTTAAGACTTTAAGACTAAGAGAGATTTTACCCAGTACATGAAAATTATATATTAATTTCCCTGTATATCTCAGGAGGCAAATTTTATAGGGGGAAAATCTAACCATTAAATCCTGAATTTAAGTGTCTCCTGTCAAAAAAAGGTTCCACTTCACTGAGCCTTTTAACAAATGTTTCATTTAACACTTGTGATGTGATTTCTGTTATTTTTTTTACCTTTCCTTTTTAGCTATCTCTGTCAGGCTTGCTCACTTGCTTGTGTGGATGGCAATACAACAGTCAGTGAATGGTAAACTCTGACATGGTATTTCCATTTGTTTAATGACACTTTAGATTTGATTATTACATTAAAATTTGCTGGGCCTTACGTGTCATTTTGTAATACTGCCAAACTGCAGCAGCTGCGTTGCATTTTCCAACTGATTTGAACCTGCCATCTCCAAAGTCTCTCTCTCCAGTGTCAGGAGGAACAATCATAGAAAATATAAATATCATAATTATTTTTGACTTATTGGCTTCCAGAGAATTTACCTTAATGGGCTGATCCAACGTATATATTTTCTTTTATGGATTTGGTGATTGCTTGGTCCATTGGACTGGCTGATTTGGTATGAAGATTAAAATGGTATTGCCAAAGTATTAAGATACAACACATACTGAAAATTAAATTGCAGGTTTGCTTTCTGTCCCTTTCAGGTTGTTGAGGACACAGTCACTGGAGTGGTTCTACACTAATGTGAAGAAGCGCTTCAAGAGATTTGGCAGCGCCAAAGTGCTGAAGACTCTCTACAGGAAGCACTTGGCAGAGCACAGTGCGCTTTCAGAGCTGACTGGTAAACTACTCTGTTCATAAATGTTGCTGCTGAAACCTATTGTAATTCATTTTATTATTTTAGTCCAATGGTTAAAGTAAAATTTTATGTAAACCTGTACAGAACAGAAACAGAAAACAACCCACAAATAATTAAGCTTCAGAGTATCATTCAATCAGTTCATATATTTTCTTAAAGCCTAATCCTATAATGAATGCTGTGAACAGATTACTGTCAGGAGAATTTACTCTCATGAGAAATGATGTGTTTGTATAAGAGACTTTGTGTCTACTCAACTTCATGAGTTTGATTTTGTTTTGAATTTGTCAGATTTTTGCTGTTTGTATCTCAAAGCAGTGGAGGACAGGAAGTTAGGAGGAGGGTGAAACAGGATTAAGCTCTTGCTTGGCTTTCATCTCGCATAACTTCAGCAGATTACTCCGGCTGCTGCCAGACTCAAGTGTATTAATGTTTGTTTGCTTCCTCCATATCATCACTCAGCAAGGAGTGACGACCCGGTCCTGCTTTATTTTGGTTTTATTATACAATAAACCTTGTGTACATATGGTAGATGCATATGTAAACTTCATCAGTGCCGTTGAACACACATTTTGTTTCAACTTGAATAGAGCTGAAACATCTTGTTGGTTAACTGATATGTTAATTGATTCCTTTCTGAACATGTATGCAATATAAAGTCATTTGGGAATCAATTAATAGCTTAAGTAATTGTTTAAGCAGAAATGAAAAACATTTACTGTTTCCAGCTTCTCAAATGGGAATATCGATTGATTGTTTTTTCTTGGCCTTTTATGGTAGTAAACCAAATGTCTTTGGATTTTGGGCTGGTAGACAAAACAGGATGAATATTGGACTTAAATTCATCAGGTGTCCACAAGTACTCAATGGATTTTCCCTGTTTTACCTGTCCTTTAGAAACAGTAGATTGGCAATATAATGTGTACCTAAATTTTAAAAGTTTTTTTTTCCTCAGGAGGTTTCAGTTTAAACATGTTTTTATTTCACAGATGACAGTCAGAAAAGCTTTGTTGGTGCAGCAGTGCTGAAAATGTATTGGTAGTACTATACAGTGCCTTGAATAAGAGTGTTCACCCAGCAGCATATGCTTCAGCATGTACTGTAAGTCTAGTCAGGGACGGCGCAGGGGGAGTGCATCCCGGTTCAGAGTCTCTGATCTGATTGAATAGACAAGGGATTTCAGAGAATTATGCATGTTTTGTGGAGGAGAGGTCGCCGGTTGCAGATGATGCAGAGATGTGACCCCTGTGGGAGGAGGACTGATGTGGGCTGGCATCAGGCCAGCGCTCAGCATCTCATTCTGATTTAGGTAGCTCTGTTTTCATTTTCCACTCACACGCTCACTCTTAGCACATGCTGT
This sequence comes from Seriola aureovittata, assembly GCF_021018895.1. NCBI lineage: Eukaryota > Metazoa > Chordata > Actinopteri > Carangiformes > Carangidae > Seriola > Seriola aureovittata. The sequence goes on from NC_079375.1 coordinate 10,014,799, forward strand.
ATCATACATTCTCATTTGTTTGTGACTGACCTGCACTGCTTCAGCTGTTTTTATTCAGCTGCCAAATCCGATCTGCATAGTCTGACTCATGCTAATTTTACTTTGCGTAAGAACAATGTGAGCTGCATGAATAGCATCAGAATTAATAGAGCTGACATTTGGGAGCTAAAAGCTGTGGGCATAGGCATGATTGTGTGTGAGGTTTATGTAGCAGTGAAGCATTTTCCACCAACAGCCCAGTGACTCAACAGTGGTCAGAGATATCCTCCTATGAAGAGTAAAGCAAAAGAGCAAAGTGACCCCGAGGAGCAGTGGAAAGAGGCGAGAGAACACATAGTAAAAACCACGAGTCATAAGTCGAACTGATGCTAAACCATAAATCAATATAATTCATTTACAGCCAATCTTTTATCATTCTCTTTTTTTATTTTTATTTAAGCTTTGGTTTGGCTAATCTGATCGCAATGCATTCTGTGAGCATTTAAACTTACATTTGCACACATTTTTCCTAACCCAGATAAAGATCACAGGTCAATCAATGGTGGGTGTAAATTGGTGCTGTGGTTGAACTGCTCATAGCTCATGGCTATTTGCATCCTGTGAGGAGGTGGGTAAGCATTGCTTGTCTGTAAATGTTGGGAACCAGTGACTGAGACAACCCAGGGACCAGGGGGAATACTGGAAAGCTTAGACAAATGGAGTTTGTGCATTATTTTTACAAGTACATTAGAGTTTGTGACACATTGCATTATACAGAGATTTACAGTTTGACTGTGACAAAGTGTTACGGGGCTGACAATACAGTTTATCATGCTCTTGATCTCTGCGAGATTGCATTTTTTAACAATTTGTTTGCCAGTGAAAGAGTTACGTTTTCAGTTTTCTTTGGTTAAAACCGAAATGTTGCCAAGAATGACTCTAACTTTTATCGCTGCAGCTTCTATCTGAGCTGTGACATACATAGTCATGTAAGCCATTGTCAGTTCACCATCCTGAGAGTCTCATGGTGCCCTCAGGGTTACTGTAACCTTTAGCTGCTGTGGTAGAGGCAACTGTGTTGCTCATAAATCTTTTCCACGTCCCTGTGCTGCGGCCAAATTGTCCTGACTCATTAGATGTAATAACACAGATGTCTGCACACACATCCATGAGGAGGTCACAGGAAAAAAAATCCATGCTCCAGCCACTGAAATACAAGTAAAGACCCTGAGTTTGTCTTCATGTACAGGATAACTCATGTCAGTGAACTCATGCCTGCCTATAGATTAGGCTCAAAGACACAGAGCAGAGTGCTCTCAGTGCTCCCTGCATGTTCAAAATAATCTACAGTTCATATCACTTGGTTTAAGTCCTCTCTTTGCCCCTTAAAATGATTGGAAGTGACCCTGTGTACTCTACTGTACTTCTGAACCAGCCCCTGCTGCACACAGATCAGGTCGCCTGGTAATGCCACACACGAGGCCGCACTAATGCACTTATATAACCACAAATGGCTGCATTGTTGCATGAATATTTACATGACGTGAAAAGAGCTCAAGGCTCAGAGTTGGAAGGGGAAACAGTCTACAGTATGACTGAGCTCTCTGCTGCCCAATCACAAATTCTAAAATCAACTTGTATTTAAAATTTAACACATATTAAAAGGCAGAGATACTGCCGGGCAGATTTTCTCAAAAAAAAAAAAAAAAGATTGTGATCATTGCTATGACATTTATTATTAGTGTGGAATATATAGAGTAAATAGTTGATGCATGAAATTGATGCCATCTGTGACACACTTTATAAAAGACTGAAAAAGATTTCATTTGCTCAGTCACACTGAGCAAATGAAACACAAGAGGTACATCTTCTTTATTTCTGTTTATTCATTCATCTCTTTTGCTTAATCTTCTAATTTAAAAATTCACCCTGATCCAGTTTCAGGATATCAGGTTAATGCCATGGGAACGTACTGTATCTGCCTTTTCACATCCAAGTGAACATCTGTCTGTCTGTTTTTTGTGTGTGTGTGTGTGTGTGTGTGTGTGTGTGTGTTTGTGTTTGTGTACAGAAGGCAGCGCCTACGAGGAGAGCGTCTGCAATGAGGGCAGCGTCTGTGAGAGCGACTCAACCTTCTACAGACAAAGTGAAGGTGCAAACATGCTTTATAATGTTTTCAGTTTTTTGCTGCAGCTATTATTAAAGTCACCATTGGACATGTGTGACATTAATACAGTCTTATGCAGATTATTTTTTAGCTCAGTTAGATTTTATTTCCATTTGGCACATACCACATGGGATTACAAAATGTTGTGAAATATTAAACATATGACAAAGACATTTTCTCGTGACACAAAAGAAAAACTTTTAAGTTAGACGGAGCCAAATTAACAGTTTACCCGTTTCCAGTGTTTATCCTAAACTAAGCTAAGCTAACCATATGCTGCATCCATCTTCATATTGAATGGGCAGATATGAGGGTCTTATCAATCTTCTCATGTCACTCCCCAAAATGTGAAACCGTTGCATCAAAACTAGATTTTGACACAGGCCCCCCCTACAAGTCAGCGGCCTCAAGATTCAGTGATAAAGAGATAAAAATGTTTGACGGACCTTTTGTGCCAGTTTATATTAAATCGAATCGAATCGAATTAAATTACTAGAAACTATTTGCCACACAGGGAACCTGACACCTCAAGGGTGCTGTCCTGTGTGTCCCACTGTGCCCTCACTTTCTCCTCATTCTCTCAGTTCACTGCACTAACAGGATGATTGACAGCAAACATGAATGAACAGCTGCAGCAGCCTGATGGTCATGCCTCTGTCTGTGGTGGCTCCGTAACACCAATGAGGCAAAAAGAGATTAGTGATGCAGGGCTAGAAAACAAAATGAAACTGAAAAGGATGCAAGTACTTGCTCCTGTTTTACGTAACTGCAACGGGTGAATCATGATTTTGCTTTAATTTCAGTTCCACTGCGAGCATATTTCAGTTAATGACAGAACAAGTGATTATTGTATTTCTTTGTGTTCAGCGCACAGCATGGCCGAGACGCTCACTGTGGCCTTGCGGGTGGCAGAGGAGGCCGTAGACGAGGCCATTTCCAAGGCAGAGTTCGACACGGCCAATCAGGTGATTGATGTTGCTCGTGATTTATCAATAGTCTGTTATTATAAATATAGCCATTTATCTGAACACAGTGTCTTACACTTTGTGTTACAAAAACAAGCTACTTACAGTTATTTTTCAGATTGTATTGTAGATGCTGCAGTATGTTATATTGTTATTAGTGTTCTGTAATAAATCCTCCGCAATTTTCTTTTCAAATTTCTCCTTAATCTGACATCTCATATTTTTCTCTTTGAGTCAGATTATGTAAAAAATAATAATGATGATTATCCTGCCTCCCAAAAGACAGTTTAATACGACAATATAAGACAATGAAAGTTCCATTGTTAGGCCAACATAAATGCAAAATGACAACAATAATAGGTCTATTATACTGAACATGAAGTAGTTATTTTTCAGAACATGTGGTTCTGTCGCATGTGCACAAACCTTTTGTTTAAAGACAGACACAAATTGCTTAAAAAAAAATGCACAAAAACTACAAAGACATGGGAAGCGACTGCAGAGATGCACAATAATTACAAGGAGCAGCAAAATGAGGATAAACCAGCACAAAGGGACACAAAATGGCCACTGTCACAAAATGACTCCAAAGAGACCCAAAATAACTACACAGAGACGCAGTCTGCCCAGCAAGAGTGGCGAAACAGCTACAAGGAGACACAAAACAGCTACACAGAGACAAAATATGACTACAAAGAGACACTTAGCAACAACCAAGTGACTCATAATGATTACAAATTGACACAAATGGACCACAAAGACATAGCAACTACAAACAGACATAAAACAACAAGAGACACAAAACAACTACGAAGTTTTGTGTCTCTTTGGGGCCCATCGTCTCATAATCCATTCATTGTTTGACACCATATCTTAAATCAACATTAACAACACAGTACCTAATTAGCCATTTTTATATCAATTGCAATTAATCTCAGCTCCATATCCCACATTTTCAGAGGTGGCTAAAGAAGCATCATGGGTGTCTATAAATTAATTTCTATATTTAAAATTTTTTATCACATCAGAAATGCTATCTGTAAAATCCCATAGTACATTTCTGATTCTGCAGACACTTGTAGTATATGTTAGAAAAAATTTACTTGTCACTAATATAATATAAGTATATATCTGAGTACAGCAAATATGTTTATTTAGAGAAGTAAGCTGATAGTGTGTGTGGTTCTGAATAGGTCTCGTATTTGTGTGTTTGTTTGTTTACCAGGAGAAGCAGAATGAGGCACACTATCTGCGGGAGCACAGAGGAGAGCTCATTGCGGAACTGGCCAAAACTATTGTGCAAAAAGTAAGAAAAAATAATAGATTTCAGTGATGGACGCCATTCTCACTTTGTATAGTAACAGATGTTTTATAGTGTGTAATTAGTTTGATTTACTGTGTGTGAAAAGCCATTGCCTAACACTCAAATGTAAGTAATCAAATGGGGTTTCCAGAGCTGTTTTGCTACAGTGTGTTCAAATAATTAACAAATCAATGAATTTACACTGAATAAGGAGAACCAGCAGATTTTTTTATGTTTTGATGTGGGATCAGGGCTATATGCATTACTAATCATGTGTCTGTGTATGTAAGATCGTCAGTAGGAGGAAGACTTTGGCTGAGATGAGGACAGAGTGCGACCAGGACTGGCCCCTTGAACAAAACGCTGACCCCCGCCATCCTCAGCCCACCTGTGATCAAGCCTCGAGCTCCCTCAAACACCAACCAGGCCTCTGGGTAAAGAAAAGAACATGTCACAGTCACAGCCACTTTAAGTTACAGCTGTCTGTGTTTTCCTGCATGTGTGTTGCTTCATTACAAATCCTCTCATGTGCACGGTGACACATGCTGACCTCTGCTGGTCAAACAGTTAAACACGCCGTGCTCTTATGTCTCCTCAAATTTGGTGCACCAAGGCTAAGGTCACTGTGACCTTGAAAACACATTTTGGCTGTAACTCATAAAGTCATATGGTAATTGTGACTCAATTTAACATGAATGTCCAACAGGATAAAATGATGAAGAGATGACAATTTATATCCAAATGGTCAAAGGTCAACTTTTGAAGGGTAGATTATGACCATATTTCCTGCAACCTGGCTGGTTGGTGGAGGTATACAACCACAACGCTTTTAGATTTAATTTCTATTTTATTCCTGACATCCAGTGTTCCCACAGAACGACTGCAGATACACTAGACAAGTGTCATTCTTGTGTTCAACCTTTAACGCTTGTAATTTGTCTCTACTCAGAGGTCACACTCTGCCTCTTCACTGTTGGACAATGACCCTCCAGGTCTGATACAAGACTCTCTGCAGGCGTTTAAGAAGGAGGGTGGTGGATCAACTATTTCTGCTTGGAAGAGTGTAGACCGGCTGGACAACGCTGGTAAGATCTTGTTGCTTATCGCTTTAACCTCTGAAGCCCACCTTTGGATCACTCACCGTAAACTCATGCTGTGCAGCCAAACACTGTTAAAACGCACATAACTCTATTTCAAATTCTAGCTGATGTCCCCAAATTTTCAAATATACTAAAAATGGTCAGGCAAAATTTTTGAGGAAAGTGTTTAAAATTGAGTATTTTTCATGTGGCAAAGGTCTGTTCTCTGTTCCAAAGTCTCGGCTTGAAACTAAAGGTGATGGAGGTTTGTGGTCAGGGCCGTCAGGCTTTGGAAAGAGAGATTCTCCTTTAATTGTCTTAAGTTTATTTATTTTACATTAATTTTTTTTTTTAAATTAACTTTTGATTTGAAAAGTGCTCTCCAAATAACAATGATTATTCCACAGTCTTGGGCTTGAATGTTTCACTCAATGTTAACATCATATAGATTCAGTAAAGAGCTGGAACAACTGATAAAGAATATATACAATATGTGATAATGCCACAGTGCGGAATAAAATGATTTTTCCAATGGGGGAAAATTGGCTGTTATATCATATTAGTCATGAGTAAATAATAATATTTTGTTGACAGTTAAAATCGATACTAAAACATACAAGGAGCCAGTGTAAGGCGGCTGAAAGTCACGTCTCTTGGTTCTGGTTAAAAGTCTGTCAGCTAATACTTGCCTCTTCTGTGTTTTTGTTTGTTTATGTTACTGCGTGTGTGCTTGTACTTTTTTGTTGTGTTTGTTTGGCACATGGTCTCTGCTTGTCTGCATGATGTCTGTGTGTGTGCATGCTCGCATGCGGAGGTGTGTCCTCAGTGCTGAAGAGCCCAGACGGGAACTGGATTGCCCTGCAGAGCGCCCAGCTGTCTCGCCCCAGCCTGCTGACCAGAAGGAAAAGCCTGGTCTTTAGTGCCTTGGAGAGGGAGTCCGGAGTGGTGTCCGCCTACGAAGGCATGGGCTCTGATAACGAAACCAAGTCTGAGCCTGACAGCTCCTGGGGTGCTGTCCTCCAGGAGATCCACAGAAAGATGACAGACTCTAACTTCAACCTGCAGGACCCTCGGGACAGGACCCAGCTGCCTCTAATGGGCCGCCGAGGCAGCAGAGACGATATGTTTTCGGACTCTGAGGGGAACTGGAAGCCCAATAAACCTCTGCTTGCTTTTTTTAAGAGGAATATGCCTGCAGAGATCAGGCGACCTTCATCATCCGGAAGGACAAGTGTCATTGATGTGAACTTTAATGTAGAAGGAGCAGGAGAGGAGGAGGAGAGCAGTGTGGCTGCTGCGCTGGAGGTGGGAAAAGTCAGGAGATCACGGAAGAAAAGGAAGAGTAAAAAAGAGCAAGTAGCTTCTTCGTCTGTGTCGGTAAGAAAAAAATCATCATCATGACCTTCTGTTAATGTGACAAATACTAACAGCAGAAAAGAATTGAATCAAAATAATGATGTATATTCAAGTAGGCTTTACATTAATGTGAACTTGTGGTACTGGTACTATAACATGCTAAATTTCCTTTTAAGGTTAATGAATGTAAAGCCTGGATGAGTTTTTCCATGTACAAAGTAACATTAGTAAAGCTGTTAACTGGAATGCAGAACTGGAACAAGAACAAGCTTATTAATCAATTAACTGATTAATTAGTAATTCACCCGGCAGAATAATTTTAGTAAAAGAATGATCCTTAGAGTTGTTTAGATCTTTTCTTTTCTCCTTTATATGTTTTTGAATTAATTATTTTGGGGTGCTAGTTTTGGCTTATAAAATATAATACTAAAATAATCAGGTACTAAATTACGCTAGGTGTACCTAATAAACTGGTAAATGTATTAGGGGAAATTGTGCTTAATTCACCACAAAAATATGTTTTTAACGGACTTCTTGTATTCACAGGATTTAAACAAAGAAGACAACCAATCCCAACCTATTTCTGATGCCGTGACGCCTGACACTTTGACCTCTGGTGCCACAACCCCTGAACCTTTTGACCTCGAGAGTGACATGGCTGGACACGGAGCCAGTCAGATGGACGAGATGCTCACGTTAAAACTACAACAGCTAGCGGTCCGAGTTTGTGACTCCTCCACTCAAGAAGAAGTACTTGACAAAGACTTAGATTGTGGTGATGATGGACCGGGGGAAGAAAGGAGACAAGGAAGTGAGGACAAAGATGGTGAAAGGTTGTGGAAGATGGAGATCGACTTGGATGAAGTAAGAATGGAGGATGAGAAAGAGGACGAAGAGAGAGATTTAGAAGTAGATGATGAAGAGATGAAACACAGATTATACAGGCTCGTCGCACAGTCCAGACTCACATACTTTTCCTCCACTGATGATGATTTAAACAAAGCAGGCCAGAGTGAAGGAGAATGGGACGAAAATATAGAGGAAGACGGAGAGCAGGAGGAGGAAATGACAGAAGGACTCACATATAAACTCTGTCAACTGGAAAATGAAGTCAGAGCTACACAGTTCTCATCCACAGAGGACGAGCTGGACAGAGTTGGCATCGAAGAGAAGAAGACAGAAGAGGAGGATGGGAGGAATGAGGAGCTGGCTGTGAAAGTGTGCAGATTAGCTAAACAAGTCAGTGCCACCCAGTTTTCATCCACAGAGGATGAGTTGGACAGAGCAGGCAGAGGCAAAGAAGGGGAGGAAGCAATAGACGAGGAAACGCTGTGGAAGTTACAGGAAGAAAAAGCAGTTCAGGCTGCTCAGCTGCGCGATTTGGCCAGTCTAGTCAGCGCCTCTCAGTTTTCTTCCACTGAGGATGAGCTGGATAGAATCGGAAAGAATGAGGGAGATGGAGAGCAAGAGGTAACTAAAAGAGGAACTGAAAGCAGCGTTGAGAGGGAAGACGTGTGGGGAGGAGCCGTGGAGAGGAGAGAATCATTTGGAAAGTTGGATGTGAAAATGTTTGATTTGAGAGATGAGACTGAGGAAACAAAGACTGAGAGTAGTGATGAAAAAGCAACAGCTGAGAATGTTTTGGTAGGTGAGATTAAGACAGATGACGTCCAACTAGGTAAAACACAGAAGAGAGAAGAACCCGAAGAGAGAGTATGTGAATGTGAGGCTGTAAAAGCTCAACAGAAAAGACAAGTGATGAAGTTGAAATCAGCGATGGAAGCAGAGAAAACGGAGGAGATAATCGACTCCAATGAGACAAGAGAGGAACAGGGATATCAGCCAGAGGCAAAGTGGCCAGACGAAAACGAAGGAGAAGACAAGTTTAACAAGGAGGGTCAGGGGAAGTGGGAAGCAACAGCAGACAGTGAAGAGGAAGACCCAGAATTTGACAGAATAATCAGCAGCATGTTGATGATGACTTTGGAGGACATGCAGGTAGAAACATTAAAGAATAAAGCTGAAGGAAATGGGAGAATAAATAGAGAGCTAGAGGAAACGGAGACAGAAGCGAGTGTTAAAATAGGGAGAGAAAGTGGTTTCAAAGAAAAGGTTGTTGATGAACAGACTGCAGATGCATCAGAGGAGAGAGGAAGTGCGAAAGAGCCTCAAAGTCAAGGTGACAATGTGACATCAGAGTTGGCTGCGAGAGAAAGACCAGAAGAAAATGCAACTGAGCAAATTGGAGGAAACACTTCCAGGAAAGACAGGAGTGGAGAGGTGACGAGCAGAAACGAAAATGAGCAAGAAGATACGGACATGGATCGACGAGAAAGAAGAAATTTAGCATTTGAGACAAATGAGGCCCAACAGAAATGTAAGAGAATAGAAGTGGATGATGAGGAAGAAGACGATGGTGGAGGAAAAATGGTGACTGAGTGGCAAATGATGGAGACGCAGGGAGTTGCTGCAGAGGGAGAGTGCAAAAATAAAGAAGTGGATGAAAAATCTGAGGAAACCAAAGAAAAAAGTGCAAACGACACAGAGCAGAGCAGCACATCTCCTCCACAGGAGAGTTTACTGTCACCAGAGGAGATTCAAAATGTAAGCACTACAGCTCATTTTCTTATTGATACTTTCCTTGAGTAACTTAGATGATCATCAGTCTATTTAACAGCAACACGATCACACCTGTAGGAGTTGCTAAAACCACTGCCAGCAAAAATATTCACTGCACTGCAACTAACTAACTAACTACTCATCTAACTATTACTACTCTGTCTGCCCTGTTTCTTCTCTTTCCTCTGTGCGCTGTAGGGTAGTGAAATCGAGCTTTACAAAACAGTACAGTTTATATCTTCTCTTCTGGAGCAGGTGAGAATGAACTTGTTTTGCTGGGGGGGGGGGCAACAGAGTGGATAATGCAGATTAATGGTTATTGCCAATCAAGACGCAGCTGAACTTTTTTTGCATCTTTTCTTCTCACCTTGCTTTCATGCAACTTCTTATCTAAGTTTTTATTCTCAATATCCTGCTGTTGTTCATGTATTTGTGTCGCACAGATGTTGGCCTTCCATTAATGTATCGTGCGTCAGCCAATTATGTTGTTCACTTCAGATATGATAGAGGCTCCTCCTCCTCCAAACTCTGAAAATCATTTCTTGTTAGTTTTTTCAGTAATGTTTTTGTTTTTACTTGATTTAAAGTGGGTGTATATTCTAGAGTCTTCCCTTTTATTAAGTGTGGCTCATCCTGCTTGTAATCCACGTAACAAAACTTCATCCATCTGAGTTTAACTGAAGTGTTAAGATCAGTACCTGCAGGACTTTCCATGCTGCTAAGAATTGGTGCTTATTTAGAGTTGTCTGATACACATCCTGTACACAGGCGAGTAGGAGATGAAATAGAAAGTTTTTTCATCAGTCAGAGAAACTGAGAGGACAGTTTAATCCTAGATTTTTTTTTTTCAACCTTAAAATGTGAAAAATTAAATGTTCTTCTATATCACACTGCAAAATATCAGGTTTTACAAAGGTATCAGTCAGTTTTAAGAAAAGACCTCTTTGTATGTGTGTGTGTGTTGTAGAGGTATTCGGCAGTGTCTCTGCGCAGCATCACCACAGAGGTGCTGAAGGTGCTGAATGCCACCGAGGAGCTGCTGCAGGGAGTGGAAGGAGGAGACAACACCCGGCTCTCTTCCACCTCACTGCCCCCCAACACAGACCTCAAGAAACTGGACCAACAGTTCTCCAGGCTGGAGGAGAACGTAGGTTTGGCTTCATTTCAGTTTACATTTTATTTACTGCATACTTAACCTTTTGCTCAAATATTATCAAATGACTGACTTACTTTTAGCTGATGCACTTGTTTTTTCAATGTGCTGTTGTGGACAACAGTCCAGTCAAATATTTTAAGATTACAACATGTGCATTAGTTTTAATCAAGGACCAAAGACAGGATTGACAGGATAAATTCAATTAAAGGTACCCTTACATATCTGTATGTAGCCAATCATAGAAGCACTAGGTAACAAACAGCTGTGTAAAAGTATGACTAAATTCAATGTTTTCTTTGTCTTACGCTAATCATGTACTGTATATTAGGTAGTTGCTATACAGTACGAAAAAACGCTTAATCGGTTCACACGTCACATTAACTCATTTTAAAATGATAGTTAGTGTTCAAAGGATCATATTATACACATTTCCAGGTTCATATTTCCACTTTGGGGGTCTGCTTGCAAAATATATAATGAATAATGAATATTTGAAGAGTAAAACAAAAGAGTAAAGCGTTTCAGTAGTTATTAGGGTTGCAAGCAACAAGTTGTAAAAACAGGTTTGATAATCACAATTAGTCTTGTTTGCAAATATAAAATACCTGATTTTGAAGTGAACCCTGTGTTGTACTGGACATGCTGCAGGTGTACGTGGCGGCTGGCTCGGTGTACAGTCTGGAGGCGGAGCTGAGTGACCTCGAGGAGTGTGCCAGGGGAATCTGCAGCTCCACATCCGATATGGAGCTGTCCTTCCTGGAGGAGCAGGTGGCATCAGCAGCTGCCAAGGTCCAGCAGTCTGAACTACAGGTGGGTCGAAGCTGAACATGCACCAATGGTTAGAGATGTAGGTGGAATATTAGGAGATTCTAAAATTTTTCTACTGCTTATAATTACACATGAATACTTACCCAGGTTTGAGAGCTGTGTGATGGTGATTTTTTTCAGATGGTTCAAGAGGAATGTTCCATGTTGAAAAGGGTTTCTACTCTGAAGTGTTTAAATGTGCTTGGTAAATGAAATGCCAATTTGTCAGTGGACATTTTGGACTGAAGGGGGGTGCTAGAGGAGAGGTCAGGAGGTCACCAAAAAAAAATTGGGGTTTATTATCTAAGTTTTAATGAATGTATGAATTATCTGTCATCCCTGCAATCAATGGTCAAAATTTACACTGTATTACTTGTTTGTGTTGCTGCTGCTGTAGATTTGTGACATCTCTGCAAGAATTGCTGCATTGAAGAGTGCAGGCCTCAATGTGGACACACAGTCACACGTCACTAAGACCAGGACCATTCCAGTTATGGTACAGTACCTGTATACATTATTATTACACTTCAGTGTAACTAACAGAGCTTTATGTCAAACACCTTGTACACAAAAAAAAAAGATTAAATGTTTTTCACAGCCAGTCACCCTGGACTCATCAAGACAACTGAGGAGGCGCTTACCTGCACCGCCAGTGAAAGGTAAGTCACATTATTTGAGTAAATAATGACAATACTGATTTATTTATTTTTCATAATCACAAAAATACATTTTGAAGTCAGTTTAGTATTTTGCAAACATTAATGGATATTTTTCCCCATTTGGTTTGATTCTATCTCAGAAGACAAAGAAACCTAAATCACTGATCCCGGACCGTTGCAGTACCTTCAATACAGAAGTGCCTTGACCCTGTGACTCTGCAGCCTACAGGCCAGTCTTAAACGATCCATTCAGACACCATTATGCCTTAATTTAACCCTACACTAACCATGCCTCAAATAATACAGAACACTAGTAGTCTATGTAGATATTGTTTAGATGTGCAATATGTCACCGATAGTGCAGGAAATCATCAATTCTAGTATCATGTCAGATATGTACAGTAAATGAAACAACTTTATTTTCAGATTGGGGACCAAACAGTTTTGAAATTTTATCAGCACTAATCAACCATGTGAAGAGACAGAGGAGGTGAACTCTCAGTTTTAAGACTTTTAGATTTCAAAACATGTAGATAACTGGTGAAATGATTATATTACACAGTATGTGTAAAAAAACTTTCTAGACTTAATTTTAGTTGTACATTTAACTAACTGATGAATATACAAATAGTGTGCAGCTACTGGATAAAACCTGCAATTTACACTGTTCTTACTGTATATCATAAATATACAGATTACACATACATGGGAACAATTATAGCATGTTAGAAAAGTTACAAGACTGTATCATGTCTGAAATTAATACTATAGGTATAATATAAACCTGTATTTCATTTATTGTGGGTGTTGTAGTGTACATATTTGTACAGCAAAGCAATCAATAAATGTTGTTTTTAAGTACAGAAAATAAAAATCTTAAGTTGCAAATAGATGTTGTGCTCTCAGATAAACAGCAGTGAAAACACTGTGCACCCTGTTTGCCCCTCCGATCAATGTGGGTGTAATGGTGAGGAATTTATACTGTATTTTTGAGATGAGGAAATGACACCCAAATATGACATTCCTCCTTGTGAAGTAGGTGTGGGAAGGAAAAATATCGTCCATCTTTGAGAGAAATGATCTCAAAACAAACATTCCGCAGTAAACGAGTGAATAACCTGAGCAAGTAAAAACAACTTTTTATCCAAGTACGTTTTCCTTTGAGTTAAAACAGTTCCATGGCTCGCTGGGCAAATGTGAACATGAAGCCAAACTGTTGCATAAAATCTGTAGCTACAGTTTCCTCAGAGTTTGGTTGTTTTCCTCTTTGAATGCTCAAATTCTGTCCTTAAAGTGAATTTGAACAACAGCTAAATTGAAAAATGTATCAGCATTCAAGGAAGGAACGCTAACTCACATAGAGAACCAGCTCTGTCCCCAAAGCCTTCTGGGATATGTAGTTTTGGTCAGGAGCTCTCTGAAAACAGGAAGCGCTCTCTTTGATCAGGAACTATGAATCCTTCTTTCTGTTCGCTCTCTCTTCTGTCTGACATGACAAAAGACTGTTTGGGGTCAATGACCACTGTGCTGTCTTTGTCCTGACCTGGAGCCTCCACCTCAGCATATGAAGGGCGACCGGATCCACGCCTGAACTTCATGATTGGCCAGTGGGTCGGCCGCCGCTGTGGGGAGGAAGAACAGAAAATTAATACACAAGTGGGATTGCTAAAGGAAAATTCTGATATACTATTGCGAAAACAAGTTATTCTCAAATCGATAGAAATAATTGATTTCTGATATGTATTGGTAAAAATAGGTTTTTATCCATTTTCCTGCACTCATTACTACTCACCCACAGATGCTCGTAAAATGTCATACATACACCCAGTGGCCACTTTATTAGGTACACCTGTACAAGCTAATGTCCATAATGTTGGTGTAATAGTTGTAATGTAAATATGTTTTAGCGCTGAGGTCATAGTGGTGTTGTACAGAGCTACAGTGTATTGAGATTTTCTTTTAACATTCTGCCCATCATGTATGTAAATGGGAAGTACAAAAAATTTAACATTTTAATATAATGTAGTTCCATACACCACTGCTGTGTTGGTGGAAAAGGACAATAAGGATTACTTATCTAAATTAAAAACATTGGTAACTTTAGGACTTCAGTTGTTCCAAATGGTTACTACTGAGGTAGACAGCAGCTGTGGATTACTGACCTCCATGAAGAAGAGACTGGCACTGGAGGTGGGGTGGTTGTACACATAAAGGGACAGGAGGACAGCTGCTGCCATGACGACCATCATCATGATGATGCCCGCCAGGAGGCCAATCTGCAGCCGGTCATCACCGTCTCCTGTGCGCTCCTTGTCTCCTGCTGTACAGAGGTGAGGGCGACAGTCAGACTCAAGTTTCAGTCATCGGCAGATTCAAATATAAGACTGACAGTTGTACTGAGAAGTTTCTTGTACCAATAATCTGAGTGACACATTTTTATAGCCCAATGCACTGAAACTGGGGAAAATAATCAAGAACAGAAATGACAAAACCAAGTTGATGACCACACGTGGGAATACAAATTGTTGCCATGGTTGTGGCTCATGGAGTTAGTCCATAACTTGTGTGATACGGACTGTTGCCGCCACAAATAATTAAATGTTGTTTCATTATAGAACTGAGAATTAGACTGCTGTTAAATTTGTTCTATGTTTTTCAGTTTGCCCATGTTGTATGATTTTTGCAGCATTGTTTCCTAAATACACATTTGTAATTGAACTGCTAAAAAAAGATGTCTTCTTCAGTTGCAGTGCTTTGAGCTCTGAGGGCTACCACAGATCAATTGTCTATACAGATATACAGTAAAGCAGATAACAATGAATGACTTACACGCTTCGTTGATGTGCAAAGAGATCTTTGTGTCATCTAGAAAAACAAGAACAAAATGTGATTAGCACTGCATCCATTTGTTTATCCAGTAAGGAATCTAAAAACATCTAGGGATAAAAAAATGCCTTACAATTACGCTCAGACTGAGTCACTAGTTACATTTTACTAATGTTACAGTAGCTTTTTGAGTTAACTTCTGTGCATTTGTACTGGAAGTACTATAGCGTACTTGACTTAAGGTACATTCTCACGTAAGTGGAACATCTTGTTGCCTTTGCACAAAGAGCATCCAAAAGTGTGCCACTTGCTGTGAACACTTAGACTAAGTTTTCACTTTAAATAATGTCCTTGAAACCATGTCCTCCAGTCATTTCATAAGATCTTTGGGGGGAAAAAATCATTTTATTTTCAGTTCAATAAAAATCAAGTACTTTTCTTTCTAGTTAAGTAAAATATCTGGTGTACTTTTGTTTGAGTAGGACTTTGTAGTCCTTTCATGTTACAAACAATAGCTACTACAGCCAAAAATAACAGCCCTCCCATACTCTGACCCAACCAGGCCACAGACTGATACACATATATTGAGTCATTCTTCAGTAGCTGAGGACACTATGCAGTATTTAACATGGCGCTGTATACGCTTAGCTGTGAGCTAACAGAGGCCTGGGAAATAGCTGACCACTTGACCCTCACACTTTCAGGCCTTACAGAACACACAGGGCGTGGATACGGTGCACAACAACAAACATTAATTCATGAGATGGTAATGACGCCTGTCCTGCCCTGAGCTGTAATCTGTTCACTACAGAGGACTTAAAGTATTTGTCAGCTTACCTTCTGCAGGTTTGCTGGTAGGAGGCTGTGATGTGGACATTATTCTCCTGCTTGTGCTGCTGTGTGGTGAGGGGTTGGTGACGATGGACGTCCTGCCGAGGGGGGTGGAGGTCATGCTGGAAGTCCTCTGCTGCACTGTGGTTGCTGTAACAGGAGTGGTCGTATGACTCAGCTGGCGAGATGTGGAGTTTGTGACGTCTGTTATCCGGAGACACCGGGGATCCCGTCTCTGGAAAAACAATATAATGTTCTTTTGTGCAGAAAGCCAGAAATGTGCTGAAGTTCTATCTTAGTTGAACTTTCAGGAGTTGCAAATGCAAATGTAAGAACCTCCTCTGGGCAGCCGAGGTCAACCCAGTCCTGCCGGTTACGATCAAAGCCACTGGAGCATCTGAGAAAGGAAGTAAATATTATTATTGTATAGAGAGTATGGAGAGCTTTAATCACAACTTTGTTTTATTTACAAACATACAAGGTGCTTGATCCAAGTATGAAGTATTTGAGGAACGGGCTTGAATCATGCCTCAGAAGAGTTTTGCAGCTTGATGACATTTTATTTATCAGGCAGTGTTTAAATAAAATCAAACTGATTTGAATAAAGATGTGGACAATAATAATAAACTGTAATTACTATTTATACTCCAATGTTACTGCAGGTGATGCATGCTAGTTTTGCATATTTGTCCCGAATGCTCATCTGAGATAAGGTGATATCTTACAAAACATTTCAGTCATTTTATACAGTACAAGATTTGTTTAACTGACCCCCAAAAGTCATTTTATTTTACATTTCACAGTTTTATCATGTTGCCGAATGCTTTTCGAAACATTGTTTTGTCTATTTTTTTTTTTTTAATTATATAATTATTGACTACTGTTAAATTGCAACCAAATATTGATGATATCAGCAGATATCTCTAAAAGCTGTCACCTATAAGAGGCACTACAGGAAATTTAAATAGTCATGACTCAATGTTCATGAGCGCATCTTTCTTTGAATATTGTGCAATAAATTCTTGTACAAAGGCAAATTAAACAAGTAATCTTCATATTGTAGCTGCCATCAGCCATGATTGTCCATTTCTGTGTCTATTTTAATGGATTAAAAATAAAATTCTAAACATTTACGTATTATTAAATTACATTTTGAGGAATGTGCAGCCTTCTCAGTGGTATGCACTCTCTGCACGTTTTTCCAGTTTACCTTTGTAGCCGACTGCACCAGCTGCAGTTAAAGCCAATCTGAGAAGTGACACATGGACCACAGCTGGAAAACTGGAGACATGCTGAGAATAAGGAAAAGTTAAGAGTCAGGAGGAAGAGACGGCTTTGGCTTCTGAAAAAAAAAACCTGAATGCATTTTGTAAATGTCTTGCAGGGTAGAGCTAACTCCCATCCGCTACTATTATCAGTTTCTGAATACTTGCTGGTTGTACTGTTATTAATTTTTCCTTACAATTTGACTGTCTTTAAAAAGCAGAACAGATTTTTAAAAAAGGTATAGCAATGAATGAAGTAAATGGAGCTTGCATGAGTATTTATGAGCGGAGGAAGTTTTCACAATTTATGTGTTCTGCTATCTTTGGATCAACTTACTGGGGAGAGGTAGCATCTCAACAGTTGTAGAGTTGGAGATTTTGGACTTGAGGATGTCGACTTTGTGATACTCATAGATGGTTCTCCTCCGAACATCTGGAACATGTCAGAAAATATATGATGTCAATTATTTCTGATATCTGAAATTTTGTTAATTTAGCTGCTCAAAATATATTGTACATTTTTATAGAACAAATCTGCCACTTACTGGGGATCTGTTCTATCTCATGAAGCACTACAAAAGCATCCGATAAACCCACTTTGACAGGATGATTCTCAGTGCTGATTTCGCTGATGTCAATAGGAATCTATGAAAGATAAAGAGCTGATTAAATTACTTTTGCATTAAAACAGGACCATGAAGAAGAAAAAAAAAAAATCACCTCTTTGTATGCAAAGACAATCCGTCCGTCGCTGTGCAGAACGGCCTGGAATGTGAACGTTCCCAGACTGACGTCCTGGAGGTGAATCTGGTCCCACTGAACCACCAATGCGGTTCCTAAAAGGCAGACATTAACACACATGCACAACCACAAACATATATTTATTAAACATATTGCACAGAAGACACACAAAAGAAAAATCACTATTGATAGTAAAATTATGGTAATACCAATTCTGTCTCTCTTACCATTATCAATGTAAAACACAGTTGAGTTTTTGGAAAGGGTAGGGTCAAAATCTGCCATCAGAGGGGCGATGTACTGAGTGGCTGTGAGCATCCGGTGGATTATATCTCCAGTGTAAATGAAACCTGGAGGAGACAAACATGACGTTGCCAACAATGATTTACTGGGAATGGAGACTTTCACAATAATCATTTTAATCATGGTTAACTTATAAGACAAAGCGCCCATCCCTCCTACCTACCAGACCTCCCAGCACTACTAATACTACTACTACTACAGCTGCTTCACTCGCAGTAATGTCACTTCTTTTTTGGTGGTAAAGTTAATTTCTGTTTTTTGAAAACAGATCCTCAACTTCAGTATTTTGTTCATGGGGGAGATGAAGAGACAGTCACACTGGTCATAGAAAATACTAGACCATAAAAAAAATACAGAAAACATGAGGAAAGCTGTGATGTCTGATGTGAAAATATATTTAAATTGCTTTACTCATTTAAATCTTGGCCTACTGTAACTTAAGTATGCACTGTGCTGCTGTAATATGAAAGGGAAATGGTTAACAAAAATATACTAAAAATTCTTTCAAAATTCATATCATGTAGCTATATACAGCATATACTTGTACATAACATCTTAAACTTCTCTGAGGAAATACTCAGCCTATTAATTTTGAGCTATGAGAAAAAACTTCACGTGACTCACCTCCAGTTGCCACTGTGATTTCTTTTAGTATATGTCCATAGAAAGGAAAATCAAAGGAAAGATTCACTCTCTGGAAGCAAACATAAGCAAAGTGCAATATCTGCTGTATGTTAAAGACGGTCAACAACCACTTGTAACATACACCAACAATGTTAACACTCAAAATGCAGCTTTACTGCAACTAAGTGAGAGTTACTTAATTTTTTGTTGTAATATGATGATGAGGTGTATGAGTATTCACAATACACTCCATCCTAAAAGCTGCAATGCCCTGATGAATAATTCTTATTCAGGCATGTCTAAGTATATTCCGGTTCAATTTGCATAAAGCGCCAATTGTGCCATTAATTCACACAGACTGATGATTTCATACCTCAGCCTGTCTGTGGGTGCTGGACAGGAAGCCACGGACCTTCCAGTCATCTTCCTCCATCTCATCAATGTTCACCCACAGCTCTTTACTGGCTGCATCTCCAGGACTGTAGATTTTAGATGTGTAGTAGGCGTGATCAATGTCCTGTTGAAATATATGGGTATTGGTATTTAAATCCTTTAATATCACTATTTACAATAAAATAGACAGTAAATTTAAAATGCTATTCTGCAGCCAATTTTCTTGGCTGTAGAATAAACCTACCACAATCTGTGTAGAATTGTCATGGCCCTCCTCCATGAGCAGGTCTGGATCTGACTCCTCTGGTTGGTGCTGGTCTCTGTAGTGGTCCCTCTTATCTGCAGCCCAGCCAGGGGCCCCAGACCTAGGCCTGGACACCCACCTCCTCTCCCTGGGCTTGTGACTCCCGATGTTTACATGCAGCCTTCCCTCTGGAGAAGGCAGCCCCCGCATGTCAGTACGGTAGACTCCTTAGGAATCAGATGAGAGAGAGGGAGATAAGATGCTGCATTAATGAGAAGAAAAATAACCATTCAAGACAAGATCAGTATCATACCAACAATAAAATTAAAATGCCAGAGATTTGAGCTGATGATACTGCATTACACAGCTCTCTTAGTACAAAAATAGGTTCAACACATTTCTATAATCAAGGTAAAAAGTTTGACCATGATACTTTTGTTGCATCTTAAATTTGACTGTTTGCAGCAGCCTACAATAAATTAATGGATTAACTAATCAACATAAAAATATTCTACAGAATTTGCTTTAATCATACAAATAAAGTAGAAATAGAAACAGGACAGCCTATTACAACTGAACGTCATAACGTTCAAGAAGTTATCTACTGCATTAGCTTTAGTTAGGTGTACCTACTTAAGTGACAACTGAGTATAGCTTCAATGAAGAACTTAAAACTGGTAAATGACATATTACAGTTAGTTTGGAATCTAAACATTATTCCAACAACCCTGAAGCTACTTAGGGAGAAATAAAGAGGGAAACCTGTATGTTAAGGAGTGTTAGATGTGCAGATGTCTTTGAACATCTCAAACTTCAGTTAACTAAATCCTGCATCTTCTCACATGCAACAGGACATGAACAATTCCTGAGCATGTGCCATGTGGCAAACATGTGCAGTCACTCCGTCATTCTGGCCCTACAGTGACAACAGTGCGTCCTAACTTCTCTCTTCACAGCAGAGGGTGAAAGCATGCTTCACATTCTTCACACCAGCAGGTCCAGGACCAGCCATGTGAGGCCGGGCAGCAGTGGGTGTTGTGTCTATATTTCTATCACAGGGTGGCCCTGTGGCTCCAGAGGCCTCACAACCCTCCACCTGTGTGTTGGTGTGACGTGGGCATGCTACTTAATCTAGTGGCGCTGATGTCAAGAAGAAAGATTAGCGTTATCGGTAAGAAAGGATAGTAACTGTATCACTAATTGTAAGGACTACCACTGTTACCGATGGGCTGCTACTATGTAAGATTTTGATTTATCATAGAGTTCAATGCAGCTTACCAACTATGCAGGCAGCAGTCCTCTGTTGCCTTTTCATTTAAAATAAATAAAATGTTCCACGGAAAAAACACATTCAAAGCAGCAGCAACACACCTGAACCTGATTACACCTTTAATTATTCTCTGTCAGCTCCCTCAAAATAAAAAATCGCCACCTGGTGGTTGGATGTATAGAAACAAATCAACCCAGAGAGACCTAAAATTGAAAATTGCTCCCAAAATTACAGCGGGTTAAAATGTTTAATTTATTTTTTCTGGTACATACGGTTAAAGTAAGAATTAGTCATTATTTAAATTAAACTAAATGTTAATTATTGGTATTGCACTGTTGTCTAAATGCTCAGCTAAAAAAAAATAGATATTTCTGTTTCCTTGTTGAAGAAAATGTCATAATACTTTTTTCAAATGGCAACTTCAATCAAAAAATATTGGTTTCAGCAAAGAAAAACACACAATTTAATCACCATTATTGTTATTACAAGTAAACATAATATGGTAGAATATGGAGCCATGTCATGAAAATTACTTAAACATAGGTTAACAGTGAATCCCTACACTAAAAGCATTAATGACGCAGTAAAATTACCAGAGTGCGTTAGTAAGTTAATTAGTGTATTGATTTTGACCAATGCAGGTCATATTTTCGAAAATAGACAACGTGATTAAAAACAATAGACTAAAATTATATTTTTCTTCTACAACAGAGTATATATTTATATAAGCTATAACAGTGTGCAAACTGACCACCCATTCATAACGTTAGCCTTAAAATAGTATTTGTAAATTCAACATAATTTTTTATGACTTACCACTGGCAGATTTTAGCTTCATGAAGCTTATTTGAAACTGGACAACAATGACGAGTCCTGTAATGAGATGAACTGTCTTGGTCACGGTCGCCGCCATCCTTCCTGTCACTTCGTACAGCTGCTCCAGTGCGCAAAGAAACTCATGAATAAGCGCAATTTGTTTGCGCCGGTTTGTGACTGGGACCCTCCAACGTCTCACTGCTGCTAGTTATCAAGTTATCAAAAATACACGCACGTCTAATTAGGAAAGAAGCGCAGGCCACGCAACCTTAACCATCTATGTAGCCTAACGTAAAGTTTCCCGTCATGTTAATTTCCACGTAAATTTCTTAAATTATCCGCAAACCCAACTGTGCGTCAGTTCAGTCTTCCCCGGAATGAAACGCAGCTGGTGATGAGAGCCAGTACCCGTAGGAACGCTGCTTTCACGTGCTGTCGTAATTATCGAAATCACAAGACATAAAACAGATTACTAGTGTGTTCAATCAAAAGTCTTACAGTATATTATTTTGCACAGACGAAGGGCACACCAACTAACTGATTATGTTTCTGCATTATAGCACCTATTACGATAGCTCTGTGCAAGTGTTTTTTCTTATTTATTGCTATTTTTCCACTAGAATGTGCAGAGACTGTCTGGTGAATTACAAATGATGTTCTTGTCATGGAGTAATCCCTATAATATGAAGAGACAGGATGACTGCGCACTAAAATCCAGTTTCATTTTATCACACGTTTAAGTCAAATTGGTCATTTTTTATCAAGGGTGGTTTGCAAAGTTGTAATGTTTAAGTTTGCATTCTTGTAACAATCAGGCCCATTTTTGACCACATTTTAAAGTTTCATATTTACAAAATTCGGATAAAATTTACCAGAATAATCCGAACATTTTCAGGGAGTCCTTGAAACATGCGTATATTGTGCACGCGCAATAAAATAATTCAAATTTATAAAACAAATATATGAAACACATGAAGTCCGCGGATAAATATTAATATTGGAGTTCAGCGTGGTCACTCTACCTCAAAGTTTCACCTAGATTTCCAGAAGCAAGTGAAGGCAGCAGAGGCCTCTAATGTGATTCCAGCTTTTCCCACTAGATGTCACTGGATCATGAATACTAATTTCTCAACAGCTCAACAGCATCTCAATTACAGTTACGACTTGCTTGAAATCCTCTAATGTTGTTGTGATATTTAACAACTGAAGAATAAGTCAAAGATTTAACAAGAAAATATAATTATGATGGCCAAATAAATCCTAAAAGCTTACTTAGTATGTTGGATTTTAATATATTTTTGGGACAATTTCTTGCCAAGAGTTAGACAGATTGATACCACTCATGTCTGTTTAGTAAGCTACAGACAGCTGCTGATTAGCTGAGCTTACTGTAGCACAAAGACTGGAAACAGTGGGGTCAGTCTGTAGTAAATGTAATGTGGTAAACAGTACAATATTTGCCTTTGTAGTGGAGTACAAATATAAAGCAGTATAAAATGGAAATACTCAAGTAAGATACAAGTGCCTCAAAACTGTACTTAAGTACATTAGTTGGATAAATGTACTTAGTTACTTTCGCCCACTGGTCATATTTCATCAGACGGCTGCAGTCCATTTAGGGTAATCCACTTACACACGCACAGACCAGAATCCAGTTCGACATTATTTTCATGAAAACATTACTAAGGCCTGATGTGGCAATCCCTCCGAGGCAACTATTTAAACCCATCCACCCCTACCAGCATCAAAACGGGACACCAAAAACACACTTCAGCTCATCAATGCCTTACAAATCTGGCGCACTGCCTGAAAAGAAAATAATTTGCTTATTCTTAATATAAAATAAACATAAAATTCCCAAGCGTTATTTGTGTCTCGAGAGATTAGTTCACAGGGTGGATCTAAAAATAAATGTGTCCTAATATGTATAGCTATGTGCAAAATGTGAAACGTAATCATGAATGAAACGTATACCGTATACTTTTTTTTTTTAATGCAAGAATGCAATACCCACAGATAAGACAATTTCTATTAGATGACACAATGAAGAAATAAAATATGTTCAGAATTATGACATAATACAAGAGCACTTCAGGCCTATAACTTGACAAAAAGACCCAAGAGTATAGTATAAGGAACCGGTTTCAAAATCAGTTCCCTATATTATAAATGGCAACACAAGTAGAGATGAAAAATGAATTAAATCATGAGCCATTATTGTTTCTAAACATACAAAGTGTCTCTTGTGTCAAAGTTTTAAGCTGCCGACTCAATGCATCTATTGAAAGGATAAATTCATGCTGGAAAATACAAATAAACTTTTTAGTAAAAGGTCTTACATGTGCATTTTTGACATCAAAAATCATTATATTACTTTTCATTCCTTTGTTTTTTGCTCTTATTCCATTATGTATATTTTGTGCTATTTAACAACTGAATTATAAGTCAAAGATTTAACAGGCAAATATAAGAATGAAGGGCAAATAAATCCTAAAAGCTAACTTAACATGTTGGATGTTTATATATTTTGGGGACAATTTCTTGCCAAGAGTTAGACAGATTCCAGTCATGTTTGTTTAGTAAGCTACAGGCAGCTGCTGATTAGCTGAGCTTACTGTAGCATAATGACTGTAAACAGCTGGCTCCGCCTGTTACTGCACCAAGTCATGAAATAGACCGGCATATAGCCCCACCCGATTTGACACGTGGGTTTTTGGGCAGATCAATCAAACAAGATATTATGTATTAATGGTTGGCTGATCTGAGTGTTGTTGATCTTTTAATGCAACAATCTGCAAGAAAGCAAAAAAAACATTTTCCCATAATGTTGTACTATTCCTTTTAAGTCTTTAAAGAGCGCCATCTTAGCACCAATGATAACACTGGCATTAGTATGGTTTGTTTGTAATTTGTCTCAATTATACCAGGATATCAAAATAATTTCTATAATGATTTATCCATGTGCATAAATGCTACTGACAGCACCTTTAATTAAATAGTTATTTGTTTCAGAGATGTGGGTGGAATGAAAAAAACCATCTTAAAACACTCAGCAATTCAGAAGCTCCACTTCAAAGATGAGAGTGGAATTTCCTGGGATGATGGGTGGGTATCCTTTGCTGCCATACGCATAGTCCGGTGAGCAGGTCAACTTAGCCACCTGGCCAAGGCTCATCTGTGGAGGAGGTGAAGAGCAAATTACATAAAGGAAATAATGTGGTGTTAATACTGAGCAGCTAATTTGTATTACTGGTATCTGTTAGAAGGGTTACTGGAGTGGTTTAGTTTCATAAAGGGGGAGAGCTATATATCATTACAGCAGAGGATGAGACATCCAGACTTTTAATCACTAGTATGTGTCAAGCTCCAAAAACACTGGATTCCCATTTCCCATTATGCAGTGACATTTTTTTGGCCCTCCCTGTCTGATAGATGCCTTTCTTTACCTCTTGTCAATGACTTGACCCCTTCTCTTTTTGCACACTTAGTGCTGTAGATTTAACTTTAAATGAATAAAACTGCTGTTTTTGCCCATCTTTCTACACTCAGTAACCCACAGCGCAAAAAAAATGAAGTGGTCTGAATACTTTTTGAAGCCACTGTAGAAGATTGCTGGCTATATTAGCTGTTATGAGTAACCACAGTCCTGTGAAGTACAATGTGAGTAGTCACAGTTTGCGAACCTGCAGCAGGTCACAATTCTGTCATAACTCCTGGTGGCTAGCTTTCCCTAACTATGTCGTAGTGAATTTATCGGTGCAGTCAGAGAGAGAAAAACAGACTCTGCACACTTATCTGTGTACTCATTTTGTGTTTGTTAATGAGATGTTATGATATCTGGCAACAAGAGCTAAAGCAAAGGGAGTTGACGGAGGAGTGCGCAGCTTTTTCTTTGTTCAGTCTGTTAGGTTGATGTCAAGGAAGCACAAGCAGTAGGAGCAGATGAATCACTGAACTGACTACTGCTCTGTCTCTACTGAAACTGATTTATTAAAAGTGGATGTCTGTTCTCTACTTAGTTGAAGCCTCTGGTACTGAATGTCCACTGCTCTATGCATAACTTATCTTATAATATACATATCCATATGACACTGATGACACAGCTATTGTGACGTGTATTAGGACATGGCAGGAAGAGGAGTACAGGGATCTGACGATGGTCTTCAGTGGATGGAGGGACAAGAACTGCCTCCTTCTGAACACCTCCAAGACCAAGGAGATGTTCATCAACTTTCAGAAGTCTAGGCCCACCCTTTAGCCAGTCACCAAAAGAGGGAAGGACATTGATGTGGTTCACACACTAAATACCTAGGTGTGCACCTGGACAGTAAACTGGACTGGCCTCTGAACACAGATGCCACCTACTTGAAGGGGCAGAGCTCGCTCTTTTTCCTCAGGAGGCTCAGATCGTTTGACGTCTGCAGTGAAATGCTGCACATGTTTTATCAGTCAGTGGCGGCCAGTGTACTTTTTTATGCTGCAGTCTGCTGGGGCAGCAGCATATCTGATATGAACACAAAGAGACTGGACAAGCTGGTAAAAAAGGCTGGGTCTGTGCTTGGCAGGAGTCTGGACTCACTCAGGACTGTTGTAGAGAGAAGCATTCAGTGTAAGACGGAGGCCATCTTGGACAATACCAACCATCCTCTCCACAACATTCTGGCAGGCCGGAGAAGCAGCTACAGCTGCAGCCAACGCCTCATCATAAAGTATCTATTCATCTGTCTATGACAGGTTATGCAGGTAGTGCAGGCATTTAATGTTTCCAGGTAAAATGTCTTGCAAATAAAGTATGATGCCCAATGACAAGTAAACTGA
This sequence comes from Seriola aureovittata, assembly GCF_021018895.1. Classification (NCBI taxonomy): domain Eukaryota; kingdom Metazoa; phylum Chordata; class Actinopteri; order Carangiformes; family Carangidae; genus Seriola; species Seriola aureovittata. Next base: position 10,041,020 of record NC_079375.1, read on the forward strand.
TCTTAACGTGTAGTTCCTGTTCTTACCTGAGCTACACCTTCATCCCAACCACGAATTACTTGACCCTCTCCAATTTTGAATTTGAAGGGGTCTCCCCGGTCCCTAGAGGAGTCAAACTTTTTCCCGCTTGTCAGGGTGCCTGTTCAACAACAAAAAACTTGTTAGCACTCTCTTAGAGCTGCACCATTAATTGGCAACTGCTGTATGATTACCAATTAACCATTTAATTACTTGTCACTTTTTAAGCAAAAATGTACAACATTCCCTGGATCCAACTTCTCAGATGTAAAGATCCACTGCTTTTCTTTGTCATAGTGGACATAATAATTACACGTTTCAGATTATACAAGTAAAACGAGCTATTTGAAGGTAAAACGTTGGATAGTGGGATATTATAAAATAATAATCGATATTATTAATCAGAACATCAATAATGAAAACCATTAGTTGCAGCCCTACACCCCATGACTACATAACCCCTCCACGAATATTGAATCTTGAGTGTTTGTAGCACTTCGTCCTCAGTCGTGTTGTAGCACAACTACAACACGACTGAGTGTTCACTACATTAGTCAGTGTTCACTACATTAGTCAGTGCACATAATAGGCCGAATTAAAAATTTTAAAAAGGTATAGTTCGTAAATCCTGGATGCGAAGATCGGTGCCTCTCATGGCTGCTGTGCATTCATGTTGCAGCAACAGCCAGGATCACGTTAGCTGGACTTAGCTTAGCACAATGAGTGGGAATGAAGGGAGGGGGCTACCCAAGCTAATTGTTGATTTTATACATCCGTGTTAAAGAAATTAATTATCATCGTGTGAGCTCGGGCGCTTTAGGAGCGATGGTCAGCAGCTTTTGGAAAAAGCCAGGCTATCCGTTTCATCCCCCGTTTCCCGTCTCTGTAGCATGCTAAGCTAAGCGACGCTAAGCTAAGCTAACCGTATCATGGCTGTAACGCTAGCTTCATTCTAACGGGTAGCACCCATTTCCTCGTCTAACTCTCAAAGATAACGCGAATAAGCACATTTCCCAACCGTGAAACAACACTTACCCGCTAAGATTACATCTTGAATCGACCAAAAGCTTGTTTCTGAGCGGCTAATATTCTATATTATAAGTGAAAGTGTCTCACCAACGTAGTGCACAGAAACAGTCTGTCCTCTCTTCGGAAAAGTCCTTCCTAAAGGGAGAAAACGTGGGTTTAAGACGATGTATTTGTAAAAGGAAATACAATATTGTAATATCGACTAATTGGAATAAAAAAATCCTCACCGTCTCCAGGTTTCAGGGTTTCAACTTCCACTCCCATTGTTCTTTCTGTGCAGCCGCCGCTCTCTGACGCTTCCTGTAGCTCCCCGTGTGAATGTGAGTTCAGTCAAATGTAAAGGGGTCGGCCCGTTCAGTGTAACATGTCTCACATGGCTCGTCGGGCTTAAAGCAATGTCTAGCTACTGCAATGTCATTTTTTCTGCTTCTGGGGGTGTTGAGTCTCCATGTCGGTGCTTGTCTGAAAGTAGGAGGAAAAAATATGTGAGAACAAGCGAGAGGGAGGGTTTGCACATCCCAAATCTGCAATCCGAAATTGCAGAACAGAGACGGATAACATATTCATGCATTTTGTCTCCCATATCACTTATTAACAACACAGATCCGCATTTAGCAAACTGTTAAAAGCAAAACTTTGGATTTAAGTGAAAAGTAAAAATAGAAATACCCCACATCCACTCCTACTCACAAACCCATAAATAAAAAATGTTTATCAAAATTTTATACTTAAAAATGCTGTTAAATGTGAGCGTTAAAGATGTCTGTTCAGTTGGCTAAGAGCAGATCCTAGATGACTGCTGCACAGCATCAGAGCCAAGCAAGCCCATTTGTCTGATAATAGTAACAACAACAACAGAAATAATAATAATACATAAATAGGGACGTTTTTTTTATTTATTTTTCAATCCATTTAGTGTGCACACAAACAACACAAATAAATCTTACATTAATTTTACTTGCAGTCACTGTCTAAGCATCTTCGTTCTAAATTCTCATTATGTTTTCTGGTTTAGTCCAATCTCATGACAGTACAGTACTTTTGCTCACATATTTTATTTGTGTACAAATTTGAGGTACCTGTACTTGAGTATTATCTCTTCATGCCACTTTATACTTGTACTCCACTACATTTCAGTGGGTTGGGTTCACTGGGTGGTAGTTGGTTGAGGTGGCACTAGTTTTAAAAGATAGATTCACAGTTTTTCAAGTCTATCTTTCAAATAGTGAATCACTGAAGCAGGACTTCTTTGCTGTAATCATTCCTCCTGTTCATACTGACCCTTAAGGGATCCCCCCTACTCAAATTTCAATGTTATGCATTATGCATTAATAAACTTGTATGCTACATATCAGAAACTTATCATTTCAGCTCTGTCACAACTTTCTCAGAGCAAAATCTCAGAACATCACTACAAGCTTTTGAAAGAATATTTTACTTACAATTTATCAACTGCTCATCAACCAATAAAATCAACCCAACAAAAAACTGGTTCTTTGGCTCTACAGTAAAAATAATATAAGACAATTCACATCACAAGATATTCCATTTTATAATAAATTAGTTTTCATTATCAAGTTGCTAATCATCACTCAATGGGTGTATTACTCTCCTTGGCAGTATTTTCAAATATTCAAATATTCAAATAAAGGTTTTAGAGGAATTAAAATGTTGTCCACTGAGCAGGCATAATTTACAAATAGGTTTTTCTGTTTTATTACAATTATCAATCTGGACTAAGCATCAGATGAAACCACAGTGGTGTCAGTTCGATGTGATGATGGATCATACAGCTTGTTGATATAGGAAAAGCCGGCTCCAGGTTGAGTGTCCTGGGAAGAAAAAACATCTTTTATCATCTGAGTTTTTTTAAATCAGGACAAGATGCTTAATTATCAACTCCTGCTTACTTACATCTATTTTGCAGTCATAGAGGTCAAACACAGAGTTAGGCTCAGTCACTTCATTACTCATGACTGTTGACTGGTTCCTAAGACACAAACACAGAAATGTCAGCCAACAACATAAATGAGCATTTTTCTGTATTATTATGTACATTATGTGAATTATTTCTGTATTTAAATCACTTTGTACATTTTACTACGTTTCCTGTTCAGCATGAAGAGGAAGATGGAGATGATGACTCCAGCCAGCAGAGTCAGACCAACTGCGAGGCCGACGGACAACGTATCTACAGAGACAGAGAAACATGACATTTTACATCAACAGCTTTCTTGCCTGCACTTCTTTAGACTCCGCAGTTCCCTCTTGTACTACTGTTAAACATCTGCATAAGGAATTAACTGACTAGGTTGCTAAAAATATTAGTATTTCCTAAAGGATAAGGTTGTGGTCAATATTCAATATTTGTATTATTGCTAGAAGATCCCATGACAAAACAATTCATCTATTCTACTCACAAGTGCTGTCCAGGTAGCCAGAGCCTGATATAGCTTATCCCTGTGCCACAGGCTTCCATTGTTATCCACACATTATTATAAAAACATAACTGAGTCACACTGTTGCACACTGGTGAGTTAATCCCACATACTTTGTCCTGCTGCTCTAAATAACACTGCACATATTCATTTTCATTTCAGTTTTCATTCACAATTTTCTTTTCATGGGATTTTGTGACAATAAGAAAAAATAGAATAAATCCAGTTCTATCCAATAAGACAAACACAAATCTTTCTATAAATTGCTGCTAAAATTGGCAAAGTTTGTAACAAAGTGTGTAGTTACAACCACATCTGTCGAAAATACTTTATGCAAGTAGTTATTTGCACAAATATCCAGGCATTCAGGGGAGATGAATGAAGAAGATTTAATTTGTCACATAACGTGTCAGTCAGTCCACAAGAACAACAAATGCAGCAGAGCATGATTCTTTACTCCACAGTAAAGTAAAAGGAAATATCAGATGCTCAGTTGAAGTAACTAACAAGGATTTTAAATGACCATTGTTACCATCAGGAGGGTCGATGGGTGGATCTGAGTAGCAGCTGCCAGGGGCGATGGTGATATCATCAAGAGCAACATCCCCACCTGACGTCAACCCCTTCTGATACGAAAACACAAACTGTGCCCAAAAAAGAGAAGAAAATATGTTTTTCAAATTCCGGATATAAATCAGAAAATTCAGAAGACACACAAAAAACAGTTCTTTTTCTGGTTTATGTGTTAATAAAAGTTTCTATACTTAGTCAGATATTACATTTTTCAGACACATCACAGGTAGTCTTGACCAAATTAAGCCGTTGCATTTCAGCTGTAGTTTTTTTTAATTTAAGAAAAATCCAGGATTTGAAATCTCCTCTGCTCATGACAAATAAAACTGGGTTTTTTTTCTGAGAAACTGGCATAAACTGTTGTAACAAAAAAAAAAAAAACTACAAGAAAAGCTCTAGTGAAACCTATCCATAATTACCCAGAATGCTTCTTTATGTTTAACAGATAAACTAGCCATCTGCCACTTGTCTCCCCTGTTTCCTGACTCAATCCACTTCAGAATCCCTTCTTCGTTGCCACCAGCATGCATTTTTCTATGGGGGAGAGGATAGCAACAATTTAAATTAAAGTTCTGCAGATAATTAACACACTGTTCATGTTTAATGTTGCTACTCCTCAGACATCAGCAATTAGTTACCTGTCATTTATGTAAACTCTGAGAGTCCCAACATGGCTGCCATACATGTGGTACCAGAATGTGAGACAGTGCCCTCTAGTGGACCGCTGGAACACATCACTGATCAGGAAGGACATGTCTCCCCACTCACCCACTGAGCTGTCCACATACAGATAGTGACCTGGTGGAAACATTGCAAGATCACTCAATAATATAAAGGACAGGAAGAGCTTTTTATGCTTTCTATAAGTGGTATTGTATTGTATTATGTATATCATTACTTACCATGTGTTGAGTTGGTGGTGTGATCAACACTGGGTCCGGTGTTGGGGTTTGGAGAGGCTCCTGTGCCGCGGAGCCAGTCCCCCTGGTCGACTCTTCCACCCAGGTTGCTCCAGCTACACATGTTCCTCTCAAAGTCACAAAATCCAGGAGGAGGACACTGAGCGTCTGACAGCTGCACATCATCAAAAGCCATGTCTCCCTCCTGGGTGGGGCCAGCCTTCACACCTTCCACCACAATCTGAAACATAAAGCAGCAATGTAATGATGGAAACATTGGGAACAATGACGGAACTGCTTACTGGATATAGTAATACATAGTTTAAAATTAATGTTATACTTGAAAGGAGTTTTAGATCACACCACCGTCTCATTTTATGGACAGTTTTAGATTCAAGGCACTATCAGTGAAGAAAGGACAGAAGTAACAGACATCTAATTTGATTTGTATTTGTTTGGATTAACAGCATGGGTGGTGGGAGGTTCAGCTCGCCCAAATGAACCCTTAAATGTCTGCAAAAGCCCAAAGCATTAAATGACCTCTGTGTATGATAATGTGCTATACAAATAAATTTGCCTTGCCATTTGCCTTCAGTAAAAATATATAATCATCAGAAAAAATTATTAATGTAGTGAAGTACAATACTGAGCTATTCAAATGTAGTGTAGTATACGTACAAAGTAGCATAAAATGGAAATACTCGAGTAAAGTAAAAGTAGCTCAAATTGTACTTAAGTAAGGTACCTGAGTAAATGTACATAGTCCATACATCTCTTTTCACAGTGTCTCTTATCACATCTCATATCAGTGTCTATGTACAGTATATCTCTTCTCCCAAGAGTGACCCTGGATTTGTGACTCACCCTGTAAGGCTGAACCCGAGGCAGAAGTGAAGCCTGACCAAACCTCCACAGCCGGCCCTGGTCACCTGTCTGAGAGAAAATCAGAGTTTCCTTCCCGTCCTCGCTCTGCTGGTAAACATTCAGCGTCCCCATGCCTTTGCCATACATGTGGTACCACAGCTGCACACAAGCTCCTTTTCCTGCAGGGCCATAGGAATGAAAACCATTTCAAATGTGATTTCATTAGGGAAACATTACACTGAATATCACAGAAGCACAACATTGTCACTGTTCACCTTTTATCTCTGTAAACTTTAGACTGCTTAGATGTTAAGTTATTTGTGTTTTCTTATAGAGAAAAGTAGAAGTGGTGGGTCAGGCCTGTCGCTGTAAATCAAATCAAAACTAAAATCACACCATTTTAAATCACGTCTTTCCTTTTATGACATTTAACTAAACTTTTTGACCCTGTCTCATTGTGACTCAGTGTCTGGAGGAGTACACCGTCTGCACAAATGGTGGCTGCTCCAAGCTAACTCTCAATACAATAGTTGTACCATCTTTATAATTGTGGGAAAAGTTAGAACCAAATCAGAGCCAATCTATGGTTCCATAATGTTGATTATAGCTTGTAGATCTCAAAGGAAATATTCAGACAACAGTGGAGAACACACGGGTTCCTCTCTGACCTGCAGGGTACAGTGGTGAAGACATTGCAGCTGTCTGGCCGGCGATGTCAGAAACAGAGGAGGGCAAGTAGTAGTAATGGCCCGCAGGTGTGTTAGTGGTGTGATCGCCGTCTGGTCCTGTGTTGGGGTTGTGAGTGGAGCCCGACTGTCTGACCCAGTCAAAGTCATCAGTGGTCTGCTGCTGCCAGTTACAACTCCCCTCCTCAAAGTCACACAAATCTACAAGATAGTGTTTTGGAATGCATTATAAAAAAGTATGCACACATGAAGAATAAAAATGGTAACTAAATGTTAAGCCCTCAATATATCCAAAATACAGTGTGTGGAACTGAGCATAGGTGGGATGTCAAGCAAGGACCTAAAGTGATTTCTTTGATTTGACTTGTTTCTTTGACAGATAATATTCAGTCTTGTTCCCTGCAAGCTGTTTGTCTGTATGTTGTTCATATAGTGTAGAGTTTATATATCTATTTTCTCCTCTGCCTGATTTTGCCCTGCTTTGTCTTTGACTTCTGCAGTGTCAGGAAATTATAACATGAAACCATAATCCTTGCATTTACTGGGAACTGTTTTCAGTTGCGGATTTGAGGCACTTTGGTGTACGGCAGCGCAAAGGTATATTTTGGATTGACTCAAAATAAACTACAATTTATTTTGTGTTCATTTTAATGGAGGAACATGTCACCAAGGTTTAAACAATGGGAGATCTGTGACATAAGCTGTATCAGACTTTAGTAGGATCAGTGTTGATTAAGCATTTACTGTCCTATAAAAATATCAAAACATTTGCATGGCCCATGACTGATCACATACAAATGGCATCAACAACAAATAAATGGGGGGGTAAAAAGGGAAACTTATCCCCCCCCCCCCCACTGTATTCAAGTCATTGAGGGCAGCTAGATGAGGGTGATATGGTTGAGAGGATATGATTCACTGGTGACTGAGACAGTGATTCTTGAAAATGTGCCCTGACTCCCTCTATTTCTAGTTATTCTAGTCAGTCTTTTACTTGCACAATGGTTACATAATGAATCACTTAAAAATTGCACGACACAAAATTACAGTACAGTCAGATAAACTGACACCCATGTTTAAAATGCCATTTTCTCCGGCTTCAGCCTTATTACCAGAGGCTTTGCACGGTCCACTGATAAGGGAGATGTCATCGATGGCTATGTCTCCAGCCTCTCCTCCAACTGTAGCCTCCAGAACCACTTGGTGGACTTTCTGCAACGTCACGTGGCTCTGCACCAGCAGCCACTCATCCCCTTGATTTCTTGATTTTTGCCAAACCTACAGGAAAGACGGTAGGCTGATTCACTCGTCACAATGAGGATGTGAGGAGGTTTTTGCAATACCACGGTATGCAAACTGTGCAACTTGCACTGAATATACCATGCATTAATGTCATTTTGCAATCAGCATTTCACAATTATGTGAAAAGTATAATAGCACAGAGAAAACACAGTGGGAACACGGTCAAATATTTCTCAATCAGGCTCACAGATGTTTTTCTAACACTGTAGTAAAGGGAAGTAATGTGGTTTTCACTGTCCTCTATATTTGTCATTCAGCAACTTTGATTAAACGTATCATAAATTAAGAAAACTATAATTTTCATGCACATTTTTACCAGTGTTTTCTTTAAGGGATCAGCAGATTGTAGAAGTATCCTCAAAGAGCCCACAGTAGCACCAAACATGTGGTACCAAAATGTGAGACAGTATCCTTTTTCTCCAGCAGGTGGCAGCAGTGGAGACTTCAGTTGGGCTTTGTTCCCCTTCACACTTGGTAGGGAACTCTCGATGTAAAGGTATGTCCCTGTTAACAATGTACAACAATGATTCGCAGTTTATCTGGCTTTTGACCCTTCAACACAAAGAAATGTCTACTTACAACTCCCTGCATTTATCCACGAGCTGTGTGGAGTTCAAGCAAAGTGTGGTTTTCATTTGAAAAGCATTTAAGGCCTCAATAGATGAAATTATCCAATATTTTACAAGTAAACTAGAATTACTGCCTTGTGGTTGTATGTCTCCGCTAACCAGTCCAGTTGCAGTTAATTAACTAATTAGTTCATCCTTGATTCCATGTGAACATTTGTACCAAATTTGAAGAAATTCCCTCAAGGTGTTACTGAGATATTGTGTTAACGAGAATGGGACGGACAGGTGGACAACCTGAAAATATAATGCCTGGTGCTAGATATAGTTCATAGGTGCTCAACATTACTGTTTAGATATCTGTCTAATGTTTTAGGACACTGCTTGTTAAGCTATTTTAGCACCTTTGCCGGTGGTGTGGTCTCCTGCAGGTCCGGTGTTGGGGGTTTCAGTGGGACCTGACATGCTGAGCCAGTCTAACTCATCTTCTGCCCCCTGCACCCAAACACACAGACCATCTTCAAAAGGACAGTCATAGGCAGACAGAGCTGAGGAGGGAAAGATGATTTCAAAATTAGCCAACCTTCATCACCAGTAGCAGTAGGTTTAAACACAGTAGAAATATGAATACATGACATACTACCCATTCCACTACTACTCATTCTAAATAAACTCACATGTAACATTGATGAAACCTTATTTACCTGGTGGCTGGTACGACTTTTCACAGTTTAGAAAAGAGATGTCATCAACAGCAAAAACACGCTCTGCAGTGGTTGCTCCCCCCTGACTCGCTTTGTCCAAGCTACTAAACAAAACCTGAAAATACAAAATGATCACATCAGTGCTTCTGCAGGATAAGCATCCATAAAAACAAAGAAAACATTGCATTTCACTGTAGCGGTGGAACAAAGACGCAGTATGTGAAAACAATTGGAAAACATTATGCACTTTCTAACATTCACATCATCCTCACCTTCAGGCACACCCTACACTACCTATAGTCACATCCCATACTTATAATGAAATTGCTGCAGCTGGTTTGCTTAATAAATTGTTTTGTTTAACTCTTGGAAATGGCCTCCCTGTTTGTCATGGCCTTACCAGCCAGATTGTGACAGTAATTGACAGGATTTCTTCTTCAATAAGCACATTTCTATGTGTCCCTTTCATAAAGATTTAAACTGTTTAGTAGAGACATGAGCATACACCTTATAAGGCTGCTGGTGCGGGCCTAGAAGCAGATACTCTGAGGTCCAATGGGAGACAGTGTTGTGACTGCGTGACCACAGGATTGCTTCACTCCCCTCAGCTTGCTGCATAAGCACTCTGAGTGACCCAGCACTCTCTGCACTGATGTGGAAGTGAAACCTGGGTGAAGGAAAGAAGGAGGAAGGGGAGAGTGTTGGATTGGGAAGACAGTTCAGTGGTAGAAAGACGGGGGCAGTGGGGAGGATTGAGCAATTTTCTATCAAAACAAATATTTTACAGACATTAGAGAAGATAGTAGCAGAAATGTGTCCAACAGTGCCGTGGTTATCACTCACAGAATCTGGCAGTAGGGGGATGAAGGGGGGAGTTGGGGACTCTGGAGCTGGGCCTCACTCTGTGTGGATCCCTGACTGAAATTCACTCTCATGTAGTAGCCTGAGAACGAGGAACAACACCCTGAATCAACAAGGCTGATTAAAGACAGAATAACTATGATCATTTGAGAACTACGTAATTTCAGCATGTTATCCCTTAAAATTCTCTCCCTCTCAGTCAATGGGTCCCTAAAGTCACCTGTGTTGCCAGTGTGATCAGTGGGTGGCTCGGTGTTGTTACTGGCTTTCTGTCTCTGCCACTTGCTCGGTCCTTCACTAGTGTCAGTCCATTGGCACTGGCCACTCTCAAACGTGCACGGACCTAAAATAAAATTAAAAAAAAAAAAGTGTGAGTAATACTGCTGGCACAAGAAGGGTGGTGAAATTGGTTCATGAATCACAGGTTTAAAAAAAGTTTTTGAATAATTTGCTTTTGCGACAATTTGTGGTAATGAGAACTTCTTTTTGACTTTTTAGTCCTTTACGGCTTTATTAGCATTCAGGAAAAATATTCTCTACTTCTTCTCTTTTCCGAGAATCAAATTTCAACAACAGCCAACACTATCTTTGTGTGTTGGCTGTTGGTCATTCAAGTGTTTGCATTATCTTTTTTGATACCTTAACTTTTAATAGAAAATTTCAGACAAATTCAGTAATCCACAAGATATAGAGCTACTCGCTGTCAGTTCTTTATCAGATACAGCTGTAGAATAAGTACCTTATTGCAACTCTCTATTGAACTCAAATTGTACATGTCATTGTTTTATTTCTCCTTGCCTTTAGAGGCCAATTTGGGTTTTTCAATCACACCAGCACAGTTCTCAGCTGACATCCAAACTTACTTACACCCCATTTTGGTGAAATCTAAGTGATGCAATTTCTTAAGTAATTTCTTAACGGTTTCTCATGACTCACATTGTGATGCTAATGGCATCTTACAGTAATTCATGTCCTTTGTCAATGTGCTCTCTGCTGATTTAGGTAATCTCATTCTTTCACAGTCAGTCATTACAGGAATCATTTTGTTCACATCCGCCCAAGCTACTAGCTGCTATTTTTACCGAAATGCTCAACTTGCCCCTTTCTCCCTCACTGAAAAGAATGAGAGTTACTACCCAGCTCTACGCTCCATCTCCGAAGCCTAATAATAAATACAACTGAGCAAAACATGAAAATTATTAAAGAAAGTGTACACCACTGACTAAATGGTGAAAGCATTTTTTAGTAAGTTTACTGCAGGTCTCTACAGCACGTTTCATACAAATGCAGCTCTCACCACAGCCATCCTCATCCTCCCCCTGTGGGCAGTCTGCATGATAATCACACTGTAAGGTAGCCAGAACACACACTTTTCCTGCTGACCGCCAACAGAAAAACTCATTATCCTGCAACACCAAAGACAAGCAACATTAGCAATGACGCATTTTCAGCAGCAACCGAATAGACTTGTTTTATGGAATATTTAGAAGTTTCAGTTGCTGTACCTGACAGGGGGCGATTGGTGCGGTTGAGGTTGAGGGTGTGGCTGGAGAAGTGGGTGGGTTGGAGGACGAAGGTGAGGTAGAAGTGGGTGATATGTCAGGCAGATTGTTGTTGTCAGGGTCAAATACACACTCTTTGGAGAAAGATGCGTCGTCCAGAGCAACCAACCCTCTGTGACTGTCCCCGTGCTCATATCTGAAGACAATCTGAGAAGGAGGCACACAGAAAAACCTATAATTTTTCTTCCTGCCATGAAACATACAAACAGTATGTTGCATTCATGTACAGAGACTTTAACTGTACTTGTCAGCTTCCACAGACTTCTTGCTCTACTTGTTCTTAGGATGAAATCCCCAATTTGTAATTTGGGTGCAAATACCAATTAAACCTACTGATTTTGTCCAGTTGTTCAAGCTAAAACTAATTTCCGTAACTTTCAAGGTGTGAATGCCAATGAATGCTTGTCGATTCCTTTCTCATATGACAGTCAATCTGAAAACATTTTCATAAAAGCATTCAGTCCGTCATCTACTGTCTGTGTCCTCACTGACCTTGCTGTTGGCTGATGACGAGAACGTGACCTCTGCTCTCTGCCAGCTGTAGCTCTGTGAGTTTTCCCTGAGCCATAACAGTCTGTCGTCACTACCGGACTGTAGTGTCCTGGACCGGGCTGTCAGTCTGGCTGCAGCATCATCCAGGCTGAAGTAGAAGAATATCACCTACATAGAACGAATAAGGACTGTAACAGTGGGTTGAACATAGAAAAGAAGCTGACAGTGTTCTTTAAAAAATAGGCTTGTGAACTGTGATCAACCCACATGAGTGGTTAATGATGTACTGCACCTTTATAGAGCAGAGATAAGCATGAGGTAGATAATACAGGCTGAATATTCAATATTCAATACGCAGCAAGGTATTACTGTAAACCAGACGCATTTTAATTTTATCTGTGCTTCTCTTAAACCTGCACATAGAGGCTTTCTTCAAAGGGCTGCAACACAGTTTTTTATTCTTTGAATTGTTGTGACACATTTTGGATTATGCCGATACTGTGTATGATAATATTGTCCATCTTTTACCTTTATTGGTAATAGCTGATTATAGTTTATGTAGATTTATTTTGAAAATCAATTCCATATGTTCCCTGTGCAAGTGTGGGTTCTCTCCGGGTACTCCGGCTTCCTCCCACAGTCCAAAGACATGCAAAATGGGGACTAAGCTAATTGGATACTCTAAATTGACCATAGGTGTGGCTGTGAGTGTGAATGGTTGTCTGTCTCTATGTGTTTGCCCTGCAATGGACTGGCGACCTGTCCAGGGCGTACCCCGCCTCTCGCCCGAAAAGATGCTGGGATAGGCTCCAGCCCCCCCGCGACCCTACTACAGGATAAGCGGTAGAAAATGGATGGAGGGAATTCCATATATGTCTTTCTAATGTCTACAATGGTTCTTGATTTTCTTTTCTTTTTTTTTCTTTTTACTGTTTTTTTTTCATGTTTTTCTGTTTTCTGCAACACCGAATATTTGGTGAAATGAAATAATTTGTCAGGAGCCTCTTACAGACAAGATTGTGCATCTGTTTTCCTGTCAACCATCCACTTGATCATCATATGTTGTACTCACAGTGCAGTTTAAGCTGGGTAGTAAAGTTCTGGAGACAATCTCTGATGTCTTGCCCTCCGCGGCCAGGTAAGTCCCAGGTGTAACATAGTGACCTGTATATTAATAAGTCAATAAAATGGAGTCAAAACCCTATTTGAGCAACCCTTTGCCAAGTGGGTCAGAGAGTCTAATACCTGCAGCAGAGTTTTGGGTGTGATCCCTGGGAGGCCCATGGTTGGGCCAGGCTTCTAGACCTTTGCGATGCGTCCACTCGGCTCCAGGTGCGTCCACATCGCTCTCTGCCCAGGAACACAGACCCTGTTCGAAGCTGCAGCGCTCCACCACACCTTGTTGCTCTACATTATTTTTTATCATCATGTAAAAGGAAAAACAATCATTACAAATTATAAACAAGTACTGAAGAACTTCCACCTGTGATTATATAATACATAAATAGTCATATCCAGATCTAATATGATCATATTTTCATTTAAGTAAATCTAACAATTCAGGAATGACACAAATGATGTCTTTAATTTTAAGTGAAAGTGAATTTATAATTAAATATAAACATATCTTACCTAATAGTAAAATATAAATATAAAAATATACTTTTAAGTTTTTAGGGAAACTGAATTTACAAAACTGTTCTGTTTATGCACCAGAATCGCTGATTAAATGATCGTAATGTCAGTGTACCTTCCACATCTCAAGCTTTTTGAGCTGTTTTATATTCATACATCTTTACAGCACAAACGAGGAACCTACAGGGTAAAGAATAGTGTCCAGGCTCTTTACATGAATTTACAGTGCATAATCTACCGTTCACTGCCATTGTGATATCTCACCACAGTTGTTCTCATCAGACCAGTCCCCACAGTCATTGCTGAAGTCACACACTTGGTTACGCTCAACACACACACTGTTGTTGCACGTGAACATACTCTCTGGACACGAGGGCTGGGGCTCTGAGAAGGAAACCAACAAATATTTCATGAATGTAAATCAGTTTGGAATAAAGGGTTGTAAGTAAAGTAAAGTGTCCAGTTAGTGCAGGTAGTCTACCAGGCAGGGTGCAGTTTGTGAAGTCTATGTCATCAATGGCAATGTGTCCTGGCATGTTGAAGGTCCTAGAGGCTTCAAACAGGATGGTAAAGTCCTGAGCGATTCCACCAACAGTTACCTCACCATGTTGCCATAGATCTCCATGGCTGCCTGACTGCCACCACACCGTAGTGGACCTGGGGCCCTCCTTTAGCAGCACATTCAGCTCTCCTGTGTTTGAAACAGTGTACAGAATACAAGATAGTGTGCAGGAATACAAGCGCTAACTCACATGTGAAGGTCCCAAGAACATGTGATTTGTTTTATGGCTGCACACATACATGTGCATATGTAAAACATACCCTCTCCATACATGTTGTAGTAGAAGTGTAGTGTGCAGGTGGCGCTGGCCTCTGTCATGGTGGGACTCTGCAGGGCAGCAGGGCTTATTTGATCGCCTCGGTCAGACTCCACTGCCATGTACCAACCTGGATGAGTCAGATAAGAACCCTGAGAAAAACCCTTTATTCTCTCAACATATACTCAACAGAGGACAGCAAAAATAATGATGCAGTAGAAAATCTATCAAGTTGACATGGGGGAGACAGTTGTGAAAAGAGGTTGTAGCAGGGTGGTGGGAGCATGGGGGTGATGGAGGGCTTCCTCTAACAATTATGCATCTTAAACATGATACATCTTAAACAATAACTGCCTTAATTTGTGGTTAATTTGCAGCTTAATGTGAAATGCAAACATCTTTTTGTGATCAGTAAAATCACTAAAAGATTAACCTTTGTACTGTACACAGATTATGTTTGCTTTTGCACAGATTTGATTTGATCTGTAAAACAGTCCAGATGCAGTTATCCTGTCTCACTGTATATGAAGTCAGTGTATGAGGGGTTAGTGTGCGGTCCTACCCAGTTCAGTTCCCAATGTGTGGTCCACAGAGGGTCCAGTGTTCCCAGTAGCATTCCCTCCTCTCACCCACTGAAACTGGCCAACACTGATGTCCTCCCAGTCACATGTGCCATTTTCAAATGAACAACCCTCAAATCCCAAACTTGTTTCATTCACTACAAGAAAAGAAAACGGTGCCATTTATTATTTTAAATTTAATTATCATTGAACATATTTCAGTAATTATCTATGGAATAAAAAAAAAACAAACAAAAAACTGCCAGTACCTTGACAAAGTCCTGGTGTGAGACTTATGTCATCAATGGCAATAAATCCTCTATTGCGAGTCTCTGCTTCGATCAGCAGCTGAGTGTGTAGTTGTTGAGGGAGTCAGTGAATGTCATTGATAAAATAGCCACTCTTTTTTACTATTATTATTATTATTATTATATTTTTTATTATTCTTTAAAAAAATTATTATTCTGTTCTATTGCAACCACTAGAGTACCTGGAAAGGTGTGATCCTCTCTACAGATTGGGAGAGCCTGGTCCAGCTGTGCCCACTGCTGTTACGGTTGAACACAAGATCCTCCTGCGATGGCCCTGAACGCATGTACACCTGCAATGTCCCAGAGTCACTGAAAACAACAGACAAATGCAATGCTTTGGTTTGATTTGATTTATGAAAACGGCTTCAGTTAAGTCAGTTTAAGCAAAAAGCATTTATTCACTTCAGAAAAAAATCTAGTTTATATGTAATGTATGTTTTTTTTTTACATTTTCAGATGGTTGTTTTTAGGGACTTAAAACTATGACTTTTTAATTTTAATTTAAAGTCTTGTGTAAAGACTGAACTCTGCCACAGAATATTCTTAGTCTTGCACAAAGAGAGAGCAGATGATTCATGTCTGAATGACATTTGTGCACACTTCCTGAGGAAGTCAATGAGGAAACTAAACAGGCTTAACAGGATAAAGTGCATCCTCTGCGTTGTCACATACTGTATGATGTGAGAAGGTTGGTGATTTGGATTTTTTTTTCTGCTGCTTACCTGCTATCCATATAGTACCATAAGGTGAGACAGGAGGTGGTGTCTTTCAGTTGGATCCATTCTGACACCACCTGTGCTACACTGCTGTGGTTTAGGTGCAGGGATGAGCTCAACAAAAACCAACCTACATGCAAAAGAAACAAAAATGTTGAATAATAATAATAGGAAAAATATTTAGTTAACCTGCACATATTTTTTGCAATTCTCCACAGTGCTTGATCATTGCATTCTCATTGGTTAATAATTTAAATACATAAAGATAGATCAACGTATGTCTCATTTTTAGTGCAAACTATCAGCTGTGAATACTTCTCCGTGCTGCTCATTTTGGCTGTTAGAACTATTCAAACTCTGAATCCAGAAATTACATTACAATTCTTGATAATTTCTAAACTTTTAATGACCTTCTCAGTTTCAAGTTTCTTCCAGAGAAAGGTCATAAGGAAACCTTTTCTTTGGATAAAGGAGGATGTCATATGTCATGTGTCACATGTAACAGGACATAAGTCAGGGACAAAAAGAGAAGTTAATAAGTAATAGACTGTGACAGCTAAAAAGCTGCGACAGCTGCTAATCATTAATCATTAATTGCAACATTGAGGGCTGCACTTTGTCAGCTAATAATCCTAGCCATCTAACCTACATTCAATTTTTTTTTATGAGGTTTGGCACATTTTCAAACACATATTTTTGTGCGCTCCGCAGTAAACGAAACAAACCAAAGTTAGCAGCAGCGTTAGCATTTGTAGTCTTGTTTCTGAAAGACTAAAAGACTGAGGCAACTGCAGAGTTCGGCGATAATTCTCTGAGGGTTCGTCAGTACCATGGGACATTTCACATTATACATAGTAATTTGATCTTATGTTAATAAAAAATATTGATTAGTGCAGCTATAAGGATTTAAATCTATAAATACCATCATCCATGCCATTGTAGTTATGAATGAAAAACATCACCCACCAGGGTTTAAATCAACAAATTCACTACTGAGATTGTTCTTTGGGATATGAAGACTTTTTTGGTAATAATTTTTGGTGGTTCAGTAAAGTATTAAGTGGACATGTTCCCCCATTAATGGCATATGACAACAGTGAGAAGATCTCTATATCTACTCCAGTGGCATATTCATGTTAAGCTTATTATGTTGAGGTACATCTGAGGTCGTACCATCTGGGGTCTGAGTGGTGTGGTCTGTAGGCGGACCCTGGAAGCCCCCATTGGCCATCACCCAGTCATGTCCGTCTCCTTTGGGGATGTTGACCCAGCTGCACTGTCCGGACTCAAAGTCACAGCTGCCTGGAGGACTGCAGGTCCCATCTCTCATAGAAATATCATCTAGTTTCACTGTAGAATTAGTGCCTGCCACTTGGATCGCCGTAAACGCCACCTGGTCAGGCACATAGGTACATGAACAGTTTTAGGTAGCATCTTACAGGAATGACAGAAAAATGCAGTAGACAGTTTAGTCGCATACTGTGAAAGAGACTGTTTGATTGGCAGAGAGTAGAAAGGCATCATCGTAAAAAACAAAAAAACAAACAATAAAAAATAAAAAAAAAACACAGCTTACACGGAATTTTGCCGGAGAGGACACAGTGACCTCCGCCACCTCCCAGCCTGTAGAAGATGCTCCAGACCGTTTCCAAAGGGCATCAAGCTGCTCCCCACTCCGCAGCAAATGAACAGCAAGGTCATTAGAGGAACCTGCAGGTAACCAGTACCTGAAGAAATACAGTAGACACATAAACATTAAAATGTGCATCAGATGACATGTGATGTGTGTAAATGTGTGTAGTGGCAGTACTAGACTCACCAGAAGCGTACACACATCTCTGTAGCTGACGTGAACTCTGGCGTGATCAGCTGAGCTATTTCAGTCTGTGTCGAGTTTGTTGTCATCACAGTCACGTAGAAACCTCAAAGGAAGACAGTTACAGGTGTTTCAAATGCAATCATGGGTGTAACTTAAGTGTAACTTCTTCTGCTTCTTGTGCTCACTGTCGTTTAATCATGATATTTGCATTTTTCACCCTCACCTTAAAAGTGTGTCAAACGCTACAGTACATGTATTATGAATTGGATGACCACAACGGTTCTGTAAGAAGAACGTACTGGGAAAATGTGACAAATGTGCAAACAAGATTAAGAGTCTACAGCTCAGCCAACAGCTCTGAGGCTGGCATTGCATTGCGCTACATGCTAACATCAGCATGCAAACATTCTCATAATGGTAATACTAACGGAGATGTTTAGCAGGCATGTTTACTATGTTCATCATCTTAGTTTAGGGGGTTTGGAATTCTAACATTTTAGCACCAAACATAAAGTTCTTCTGAGGCTGATGGGAATGTCATTATTCTTCCAGGTACTTGGTCATATACCAAAATCATGGACAAATACCTTTCTTTTTATCATGGTGGCTCTAGATGAAACATCTGAAGACAACAAATTTTGAATGCAGTTCATCCAGAAGTTATTGAGTTATCTGCTTGCAACAGATCATCCAAAGACTAATGTTCCTTGACTTATATTGCGACCTGAGCCCCAGTGCTGTGGAGTCCCACGTTCCCAGGTTGGGAACCACAGCTCATGATCACAAGTTAAACTTAGGACTTACTATTGATTCACTTTATATTATAACCTTCATGTAGTTGTGGTGGGAACATGATTGCTCTAATCTACCAAACACATATTCACAGTGTGTGGCGTGGTACCACAGTTTCCCACTCACCATTTTCAGTTCCATAAGTGTGATCCACCTGATGTTGTGTTCCCCTTTTGCGATGCCACTGACCCTTATGACTGACCGAGTTTTCAAAGCCACACAAGCTAGACTCAAAACCACACATGTCTAAAATTTGGTGAAAAAAAAAGAAAGAAGGGAAAACCTGTAGTAATCACTGGTATATTTTGACTTTCTGTTAACATCAGGTAGTGCTGGGTCTGTGTTCACTTACTCTGATCACTGCAGGCCCCCTCCCTCACTGCAATGTCATCAATGGCGATGAATCCTTGACTGTTGGTGTTTCTATGGCCAGTGAACACCATCTGTGGACGAAGGAGGAATACAAACATAATTTAAAACCAAAAAAAAAAAAAAAAATCTAAGTATATTCGTAATTAAATAGAATGTAAAAATTTACCCGTATTGTATCGTTCATGCTGATGGTTACTTGTGCATTGAACCACTCTGGAGTCTGAGTCCCTCTCTGAGTCCAGACTAACAGCTCAGAGGATTTCTAAAACAAAGCAAGCCATTGTTGTTGTAGCGCTGAGGTAAAGACACTGCAAGCAAAGTCTGCAACGGAAGATTTGTAGTAGTACAAACTGGGCTACACACTGTCTGAACCAGCAGATCCAGGGTGGACACAGAAGGCCCGAGCATGTAATACCAGAATCCAACACAAATATCTGATGTAAGATTGACAACAGGAACAGAGATGGCTGCTCTCTCTCCATTCTTGGAACTGGATCCATTCAACACCAAAAAGAAACCTTGGCAAACAAAAAAACAGACAAGCTTTCAAACTGCAGTGCAAATCGTTGAATGTGGCTTTGGATCATTGTTCTTTGGTCAGTTTTATCATTGACGGCCGTGTTTCAGTAATGATAACAATGGAGGAGCAGCAATGAAAATAATAATGATGATTTATCTAATCTGTACATTGTTTAGACCATAATATACATACAGATTTGTATATGTATATATGTAGATTTCTTTTGCTTCTAAATTAATCTTTTATCAAAACTGTTTAATTCTCTTGGACTTACAGACCATATGTTTATTAAAATAAACAATGGTTAAAACAATGTCTGATGTTCACAACAGCCCCACCTTAGCTACACATCTTTTTTAAGGTCAATAGTCAATACCTTGATTATTTCCAAGAGTATGATCATACTGAGGTCCATCCCATGGTTGGGCCACTTGAAGTCCACTACTGAGAATCCAGTTCAAATCGTCACTGTCCTCTTGAACCCAATTACATAGACCTGTTATAGAAGATGTAACTTTATATATTACAATACTCTATTTGTAACATAGGAAATAGGATAAATAGACTACAGAATAATTATTCAATAATATCCAAATATCCGAATGTAAATACCACTGGACACAGGTATAATTCATATATTTATTGATGGGGATGTATTATTAAGTCATTTGTGGAGTTTGAATGATGCTACTGTAGCTAAAAAAATGTAACAGCTTTTGTTTGTTTGTTCAGTTACTCAGTCAATCACTATTATTAAGTATGAACCTTTAAATCTTGAGAATGATCTGTCAAGTCAAACATCTTAGAGTCATACTACTGAAACTCTATTTTCCCAGTGTCACCTTGTTCAAAGGTGCAATCCATGTCAGAGGCAGGAGCAGTGGTGGTCGTGGTGGCAGGGGTAGGGGTGGTTGTTGGGATGATGTCATCACAAGACCTGTCCCTGATGATGTGCACGTCGTCCAGGGCAAAGCTTCCTTCAGCTGAGTTGGAAGAACTGGCTTGCAAAATAATCTGTGATGAAGAATGACGAGTGAATGATGAGTTCATTTAAAGCTTTGCACTGATTTCTACTGTTTATGTGCAGTGTTTTCTCATCATTAAGTTCTAACTGTTATTCTACCTGGTGAGGCTCTGATGCACTGTAATCCACCCTGTCTTTGATCCATGTGTTATTCATATATCCATTTGTAGTCCACACAGCACGCAGTCCAGCAGTCTCATTCACAAACACTGTCAGTGTAATGGGCGAGGGGCCTGAAAGTGCCACAATTCATCATTAAAAGACTGAAACTGTCGTTTATTTACTTTATTTAAGAATTTGCCTTCCGGATGAAGCCATGGGACAGAAAGATGAGGAAAGTGATGAGTCATTAAGAGTTTGCAAAGGACAATAAGATCCACAATGAGGCAATATCAGTATCACAGAGTATCACAAAAAGCCCTCTCAGTGGAAAGAACTCTTGCTGGTTTATTCATCATTTTATTTGGCACATGTATATGTCCTGTACTATCTGTACTGTATGTGCTGTAATAAAGCTGCAAAAGTAAACTGCAAAGCAGCTTAACTGCCTCTCACACCCTGGTAAGTATTAATCCATTAACATGGAATTTTCCTGCTTTTTGCCACCAGTAGCTTTGAAGATGAGAAAATAATCTTGTTCCTCACTTTCTGACAGTAACAAATGTCATCTTGTTCGAACTCCTGTTTTATTTTCATCTCTCTTTTGTAGTCCATGTCATGGTATACTGTATTAACTGCTGTTTTGTGATCCTTGATTATTCTCTTCATATTTTATAGAATTAATTATTAGTCTGTCTTATACTGCATGTGTTTTTAACCTATGCTTTATGTTCTCTGCTATCTCGGCCAGGACACTCCTGCAAAATATTTTCATTTCAAAAGAAGTATAGATATTTAGACCAAAACTAAATCTGAAAAGTTAACTTTGTCCAGGTTACATTTGACCACAGTTTTAACAGCATTTTCAGTAAGTTAACATGTCTCAGTATCAACACACTAACATATAGCCTTTGTTGACACAAGTGTTGAAATGTATGCAACCTAAATGTCAAAAATGCGTTCACTTTGCAATGAAGTTTTAGCCCACACATGACCAAATCAATGCTTCGTAGGAGAGCAGAGATAAGAATATACTCACGGTTTATTGACCACCCTTCGGTGCGGTGCCAGAGCTCCAGGCAAGCTCGGTCCACAGCCGCCATGGACTCACTCTCCAGGTGGGCTATTTCTTCTCTCTTAGAGGACATGAACATAGCAAAGTGGCCTAAGGAGAGAAAGAAACAACATGAAATATCCAGGTGAATTATTTTCCAACAGTTCCCTGTTATGGCTGTATTCAGTCACTTGAAGTTTGAGTAGCTCCATTAATCAGAAGGGTTATATGCTTTGCTAAACAAGTACCTCAGTGAATGAAACGGAGCATCTTACTCAGTGGCTTCACCCGCAAATATATACATTTTGTGGATTGCGAAATGCAAACTGACCATGGAGCTGGGAGTTAAAGGATGTGTGTCCTGATTTACCTAAAGAAGAATCTGTGGAGTGGTCCCTTCCTGGGATGAAAAGACCCTCACTGTCGCCTGAAAGCCAGTCCCAGTCCATTCCAGACTCTGTTGGAGGATTGTTTACCCAACCACACATGTCCATCTCAAAGTCACAAAAGCCTGAAAGGAATACCACAGATGCACATGCAGCATGCAGTCATATAAAAATGCTTGAACAAACCCCACCCCCACCCCGACTCTACCCCCTACAATATACATTCCTTTTCATCTTTCATCCATTTTCTTCACAATGGTCACTCACTCACCTGTCGGGGGACAGGCACCATTCAGGACAGTGAGGTCGTCAATGGCTATATCTTTCCTCGGTCCATCCCCCACTGTCGCTTCAAAAATCACCTGTCACTCAGAATGACAAATTGATTTTAACTTATAAGATGACCTTATAAGTTATTTCCACATAGCTCTGACTTTTACATGAGGAAGTTGGTACTGATGTTTCTTAGAAATTAAAGCATCTGTGCTGAAAAAGATGAGCTGAACATCAGTGTCCCCTGATCCCCCTTTGCTGAAATTTACTACCTATTATCCACACACGCAGTATATACACTACTGTCAAGAGTTTTAGAAAAACTCCATTTCATCCCAAACCAGCTTGTCTGGAGAGTCTGCAGACTGTTCTGACCATTTGCAATTATTTATTCAAAAACATTATCTGAGAACTTAGTACAATGTAGGTACATTCCTACCTGATACGGGATATCAGGGCTGAGAAGCGTCACTCTTCCGTGTCTCCAGTGCTTCCCCTGATCTCCACTTCTGTCCCAGAGCTTATGGGGGTTTCTGTGGCTGCCAGGGGTCTGAAGGTAAATAGTGAGTTCACCCACTCCACTTCCCTCCATGTAGTACCAGAACATAAGACATTCCCCGTCAGGAGGTGTTGGCTCCATCATTGCAGTCATCATCGCACCTCTGGACCCCACAGGGTGACTCCACAACCGGGCACTCAGGTAATAACCTACAAATAAGGTGTAGTTATGCACATGTTGACTTTTTATCTGAGTGTGTGATTGTATAAAGAAACAAAAACACATAACTTTTCTTTAGTTTTGACACAGTAGCATTACATTAGCCATGTATCTCATGGAGTTGCAAACCTTGCTCTGTCCCCAGAGTGTGATCTGCGACGGGGCCAGAAGAGTTGGCTGGTTGGGATGTCCCTGTGATCCGGCTCCAGCCGAAGTTTGCAGAAGGCTGTTGCTGCAGACCACAGAGGGATCCCTGGAAGGTGCACTCTCTCTCAGGTGGGCAAGAACCACTTGCAGTGGTGGACACCACTATGTCATCAATGGCTATGCTCCCCTGGATACCTCCCACAACAGCTTCTATGATAAACTGGAGAACAGTTTGAATTCATTAAAGCGTTTATTTCAAGAGAAGAAAGAGTTTTGTCATGAAATATCTTTTTAAACATAACTAAGTTAAAATAGCTATGGTAGTCAACTCTAAAAAAAAATCATTTAATCCAACCCACTGTTAAACAGGAATACGATAACGGCAATATTATTGTAGAAAAACAGAAACAGAAAGAAAGACACAGAAATAAGAGACGTTTGTGTTTTGCACTGTTGGAAAACTGACTTAAACATACATGTGTTTAAAGACTTGACCCATTTTCTAAAAAATCTACATGAAACTGCTCTTCACAAACATTTCTCAAAATGATGTCAACATCCAACAGGAGAGACATACACTCAGAAAAGACTAATAAGAATACCTGTATTGGTTTGTCACTAGTGAAGGTAAGATCAGCAAATCGCCATTTGTTTCCCTGGGTGCCACTCCTCATCCACACAACCGTCTCTGCTTCACCAGGATGCTTTGCAATAAACTTCAATGAACCTGGTAATAAGAGAACATAAATAGAACTTGTGCATTTGTCAAACAATGTGCATTATGGAGAACAAGCTGAGAAAAAAATGGTCTTGCCAAAGGTGCTTAGAATCCATAAGAACTGTATTGATCTTGGAAAATGCACACACATATGGATTTAAATATGTCTTCAAGTGCAGCTATGGAAAATGAGGCACGTACCGATGCTGTTGCCAAATATGTGATACCAGAAGCTCACACATGTGACTTGACCTGCGTGTCTAGGGAAGCTGATGAGTCTGGCTGCTGATGAGATGTTCAGGTTGTATGCAGCTGTTATGAGCATGTAGTAGCCTGAGGGGGAAAAAAAGATTAAAAATCGTGCAATTGTTAAAACTCATCAAGTACTCAGAATGTAATCAGAGTGTAACCAGGAAAACAGATGTAGATTAACTCGCATTTAGTAATGTAAATGTGACTGGGGATGAATATGCAGCCTCTCGAACGCGCTTAAATCTACTGTTGTAATTTCACGATTGAACTCTTTATTTTGATATAGTAAAATAAGCACCACAGATGAATATGAAAATATAGGGAATAAAGTAGCTGCTAAAATAAAATTCTTGTTAACCGTCCATAAGATACTCACCTTTCCCAGCTGGGCTTTCATTATATTTCCCACTTGTCCTTTCCCACAAGAGGCTGGCAGTGTAATCATGATACCATGAACAGGTATCGTTTTCAAAATCACATGAGAGTTGGTCTGATCCTGCAGGGACATCTCCCTCTCCACAGTTGTCAAAGCTGATATCATCCAGCATAATGTCTTGGCCTCCAAAAGACCAAGTGGAGAGTGAAAACAGCAGCTGTAGGAAGAGAAGTGTTTTACTCCACATTTGTTCTGCAAATCATTATCCTTCAAACTGATTTAGCCGTTCAGGGCCACATTAACACACTATTGGGCCCTGGAGGAAAAATTGAGACGTGAAACCCCTATTGACCATCTGGTTCAACTGACACTCCCTGTTTGTGTATGTACACCTGTAAGTTGTCATGAAGTTGCCTCTAAGTACATTTCAAGTACAAGGCACCCAACAGACTACGCATCTTCATTCATTTTGCCTTGAACACGGGCCTGGCTCTAGACTTCGGCATGGGAGGGCAATGCCCCACCAAATGCTCCGACTGCCCCACCAAGTCGTCCTGTTTCATCCCAAAATTCAGACAATAACTAAAAAGTATATGACCAATCATACACATGCCACATTCAAATGATCAAAGTTAATTTGTATGTGACTGGTTGGTCTGGCCATATAAAGACTGGCTACATCGGGGAGAGCAGTCACTTTGCTATCATTTCACTTCACCGATACTCTCTATTTACCAGTCTACTGTACTCGCACTCAGTGACTTGACTCAGCTGAGAAAAATCTGGTTTTAGTTTTAGTAAACCATGAAATTTGATCTCTAGATTTTATACATTTATCTGGATATTTGCAAATTGCAGTGTTTGGGATTATTTTCAGCGGTTCACTCACTGATTTCTCCCACTCTAAGGCCCCCTCTCTCTCTCTCTCTCTCACTATCTATCTCGCTCTGTCACCATGCACTGATTTGTTGTTGTTAACACCTCGCAACAGCACTGTTACGGGGCTGTAGTCTGTGGAGGTTGGTTTAAAATTAAATACCTTATGGACCGATATATTATTAGATTCTATGGCTTTAGTTTAGTTAAAATAAAACAGTACATGTTACAGCTTACAGTCATAAAGAACACTGAGTATCCCAGTCACGAGTCTGCAAGTCTGGCAGTTAGTGATCTCTTAATGCTCCCCCAGTCAAAGCCGTCTAGAACCGGGCTGCTTGAACCTGCTTGAACCTGCTTGAACCTGCTTGAACCCCAAAACAACACAGTCAATCCAATTCCTCAGTACAACCTGGCCCAGGTTTTCTTTGTGTGTCTGCTCGTTTGTGGCAACACAAATCAATTGAGGAATATACTACATTACAATTACAGCACATTCACGTGGCAGATGCTTTTGTTCAAAGCGACTTATATTTAGTTCTTTCAAACCTTGTAAAGGCAAAGGCTAGATCTCATGTCGGGAGTGTATCCTGTTTAAACAAACAACTAAGAGCAAGTTCAGTGCTACAGTACAAGTTCAGATCAGAGATCTGTTTTTTTCAGGAAATGAGACATAAGCAGTTGCTGGCAAATTTTGTTGCGATGTGATAAGGTGTCTTTTTTTTTTTTGTCTGCAGCAGAAGATGGGCTGTGACTCTGCTAGCCTGACTTCAGTGGAGAGCTCATTCCACCACTAATCTTCTGGACAAACATGATATCAAGTAAAAGTATAAAATCTAGATTGCTTTATTGATGCCCCAGGGGGGAAATTAGGTGTTATAGAATGAAACCAGATAAAGATTCAATCAAATTTAGAGGTACAATAAAAAGTAATAATAAAATAAAAAATAATAATAAAAAAAGCGCTACAAGACCAATCTAAATAAAATTTTAAAAATGATTCCAGTATTAAAGGCGCATTAAAGGTGTTTCTATCTAACCTAACCTGACTTCTTAAATATTTTAGATTACAATGTCTGTGTACAGCCTAAAGGCATACAGGATATTTTACAAACCTTGTATCCTCCTGGCTGATTACCAATGAAGACTGTAGCATTCTCCCAGCCGTCTGTATTACTTTTAGAAATTTCCAGCAAGTCTTCCTTAGCGGAGTCTCTGTGCAATTGTACTTTGAGGCGTGCAGGAAATGACGACTTATTAGTATGGTACCAGAAGCTGAAACAAATTAACAGTCCAATCACAAAAACATCTGACAGCTAGCAAAGGGTATTTCACAACTTCAAATCAGATTTGACTAAAATCACAATCAATCAACCAATCAGTATCTAACTGTAATATACATAACTGAAAATAACAGATTCTTCTGAGTACCTGATCTGGCATCCCAGAGCTGCCCGCTTGTCAACAGAATACTCCAAATTAGCCGGAGAGTAAGAACTGACATTTCCAGGTATGTGCATGACGTGTCCTGGATCCAACAGACAAATATCAATATCAATAAAGGCTTGATCTTGTGAACAAATGAAACACTTTTATCACTAATTTAAAATGCCTCGTCTGTTTAAAATGAATATGAGCAAAGTAATGGCACAAACAGATCATGATAGGAAGTTAATAATTACCCCATGAGGTTCCTGTGGTATGGTCCTGTCCAGGTATTGAGGTTATGTTTGCCATCTGCCGTCTCCACTGGAAGGAGTCAGCACTAACGACTTTCCAGCCACAGGTGTGATGCTCAAAGTCACACGACCCTTGAGGAGGGCAACAGAGAATAACGTCAAAAGTTAAATATTAAAATTTGCACACTGTGAGAACTTTAAAGCATTCTTCTTCTCGGTATCCTGCTGTTTTATATGTCCTGTATTGATTGTATTTTTCAAAGCTTTTAATATGTTTAAAACCCCTAGGCATCCATGTATTCATCAGTGAATACACTTAACATGTTTTAATTATTGTAACACAACTTTATTCAGAGAATAGAAGTTGTAAAGAATAGTTGACACCATAAAAATGTTTTTGGAGGGAAATTTGAAATAGTGAATTATTGACATTTTAAGCGATTTATAGGCATTGATAGACATAGTGTTTAAATGAAAAAGACATAAAAATCTCTTTAAATGTAAGTAGACTGTATTCTAGTTTTATTTCTATTATTTTGTATTTCTGTGCATAAATAGTGACACAATATTTTTTACAACCTCGAAATGTTCCACTATAAAATTTTTATTATGACTAAAGATCTGTACTTTCAGTTTATGCTGAATAAAGGACACCATGCTTTTGAGTTAACCATAGTTTAAAAGGTGCTAAACAAAGACAAAAGTGAATGCACAGAAAGTTGGCAGAAATTAACCAAAATCTATTTACTCTCAACACAAAGATCGGATGTTGTTGAGTTAGTAAAAATCTAAATAAAGAATTCAGTTGACAATGTTCTGCAGAAAAGCCAGCATACCACAAAACTCCTCGTCAGAGCCATCTTCACAATCCTCCTTAAAATCACAGACAAGTTGAGCAGGAAGACATCCTCCAGATGTGCAGTTGAACTCCCCATCAGGACAAGAAGACACGATGACCAACAATACTGTAAAGACAGTTTTATGACAAAAAGATTAAAAGATGAGAACCTGGGGACAAATGTGACTATCCCCTTCAATTACACTACAGTAATCTTTCTGATTTAATTGATTAAACATCTCAAAATTGCCAGAACACCACAGCTTGTTAATTCCACAATTATATGCATGTTTTTCAACAACTATAGACATTGTACAACTTGTCACTGTGTAGTTTATTTGTGACAACTCTGGTGACTTCTTCTTACTTGACCAGTATGCATATAAAACAATGTGCACAACCTTAAGGATACAAAATGATATAGAAATGTGTGTGATATTTAGTTCTGAAGACCCTTACCTGACAAAACAAGTAATTGCTTCATATCTGGAGAAATATGACACATAGTCAGAAATCCAAAGAGAAGGCAAAATCCCTAAAGCATGACTGCAACCCCAGCTACCCCTCTGATTAACAGTTTGCGTATGAATTATTGGAGTGCAACTTCTATTACAACAATTGCGCTAAGGCCGTCAATCCTTATCGGTAAACCCCAGATTAAAGTCCAGGGTGTACTCAGTTAACTGCATTACATTTCCGTTGCTTGTCTTTATGGCTCTCAGTGAATGCTTCAGTTGTTTTACTGAGCAAAGCAAAGCTTTAGATTACAAGAATGACCTAATGTCATAAATGTTCCAGGTGATAGTACAGATTCAGAATTTTATAGTCTCCTGTTGTACATGCAAGCATTTGTAAACTTTAACTTCTAAAATGAAGTGAGGATACAGTATTGATTCATTAGTAAGTATTAATTTTGATTTTTCAAAAAGAAGTCAATTAAAATCAAACATATACAACTTGCTGTAATGCATCCAGTGAATTTACCAGAATCATGTGTATTTGGATCACAGTATATGTTGTAAGGCCAAACTTGACGGCATCTTATCTGGTGTTCCAGCTGGTAGGCAAAAATACAATTGAAATGAGATAGTCCATGTTCCAATTTCAGTGTGTGAGGTCAATGATAATAATTTTAACTTTGATAATCAGCTGTCAAACAGCTCTGCGTAGTAAAGCATTTCAGTAAGGACTTCTGAGTGGTTTGACTCCTCATAAATAAGCCTTGACCCAAAAATACTGAACCGGTATGAATGCACTTTGACTGTTCAAGTTAAATACCTTGGAAATACTATTACATAATTATTTTACATTATTTTATTCTTTTCACATTGGTTAAATGTGCAATGAAACACATAACCAACAAGGTTGCTTCTTTCCTTTTCCACCCAATAACCATTCTTTTCCTCCTACTCTGTCTTCTAGAGGGGCTGTAAACCCACTTCTGTCCAAGGTGTCAGGTCTGTTAGGTGTGCAGGCGTCTGGCCTATAAAACTGACAATGATAATGTTCTGACAGAGACAGGACACTATCAAAACACCTGAGCCAAGGTCGGTGTGTTTTCAGGAAATCATGAACGAAGAGCAGAATCTCTCTCTCACGCACGCAGGAGGGAGGCAACAGCAACGAGACTGACTTTCTATCAGCTGATAAGCAAAGAACAGCAGGTGGTAGACATGCTTTGGTAGACTTTAATCTTTTTTTTCATAGCTTTCAAGTGTTGACAGAGACTTTGAAGAGCCGGTGGTGGTATTTTGTTCAGTTTCCACACAAAGCCACCAATTTAAGGCAGCAGAAGTGACATGACATTTTCTGTGCCTGACTGAAATGGACCGTTATGGTTTTTTTTTTCCTCCACCTATACTTTATCACCATGTGCACTTCCTTTATGATGACCAGAACAGGACTCCCTGGCCACTTGGTTGGATAGCATTTGGTTTGTCTTTTATTTAATTTCTCATGCAGTTACGTAAAATGAGAAGGGTCTTCCCTTTTTGTCCAGGCTTGAGCTGGGTTGTGACGAATTCGTCCACGATAGTCTCTGATTTTGGGATTTACCATTTTCTGTCGAAGTGGCAATTTGTCCCAGTTTGTTTTACAGAATGTAGTTGCCACCTCGTGTGACAACTGGGGATTTGTCAATTAGTTTGTAGTTCTTTGACCTTAAACTTAAACTGCAGTTTTCTCTTCTTGGTTAATTACAAATTTGGGGAGTATCACCCATTAGTACTGTAGTGTTAGAAAGGAGCATTATTATTTTTTAAATTATAATTTCTCCTTTGTATTGATCAGTCTTAGATTTGGGGTGATATCTGGTAAATGCTAATCCACTGTGCTTGGTGGTTTTCACATGTCCACTTGGATACTAGGTTTTTTGTACTTTAGGCTTTGACATCAAGCTGCAGTAATGAGGTTGTTGCAGCTTGAATTACAACATCTTAATATATACATTTTTTACCATTATCATCACTAGTCCAAATTTAGAGTGACCCTTAAAATGTTAGGAGATAAACATCTGTATTGAGGACTTACAACAAAGCTACTCAGAAATTCCATTGGTATAAACCCACAACAGTATACAAAAGTGTACAAATCCCACTTGTCCTACTTAAGAGTCTCAAACGTTAATATTTCAGCACAGTTGCACCAAAAAGGAGAATCACAAAAGAGGAAGTGAGAATACAAAATGCTATGATAGATGTCAAGGAAGAGTTGGAGAACAAACCTCAACATCTGAATGCCTCTCCCCCAAAACAGGATATCGTGTTGCTACACTCAGGATGCACAAAATGTTCTCTTCATCAGCAACAATGCAATATCACTCTGGTCTAATAACCTCACAAGTAATTTGTGCTTCCTTACACCTAGCACAAATCGTTTCTAGCGTATAGGCGATCAATGAATTCATGACATTGAGTCTCTTTTTGTGATTGTAGGTAATCCACAATGGCACATTAGTAGTGTGCTATTATAGTGTTGTTCTTGTGTATGTCATTGAAAAATGCTCTAGTGCTCTGCGTGAAAAAAGGGAAATTATGAAAATATATAAATATATGAAAAATAAAAAAAATATTTCTGAAGAAAATCAGTGCATGCTTGCTGACAATGCAACACTCAAAACACTCACAAGCTTATTGCTGAGTTCCTGCTAGGTGGTTGCTAACATTTTTTCAAAGTGGTGAGCGATTGAGTGCACTCATCCTCTACTTTGTTTCTAGTACTCTTTTTTTTTTTTTTTTTTTTTTTTTTTTTTTTTTACACCAGTGGCCGTTATCAGGAATATGAACCAAAGTCAGTGAGGATGGATGCTGGTCTGGACCACTGAATCTGATGAGTCATGTTTAGAATGAATCTCTTATAAATCTTTTTTTTTTTTCTTCTTTTCCCCGGGACAGGAAGTGAATGGGGCCACTTTTTGCTCTTTCTGGAGTGTGACATCCGTGCGAGCAAAAAAGTGTGTGTATGGTTGCCCCTACTTCCCTCCCAACCCCCCACCCCCTTTTTACCAGTAGTAAAATGCTGAAATCTGCCAATCTGAAACATGACACTTACTCATTGAAAAGGAGGAAAGAAGTGATAGTGTCAGTGCTATTAAGATTCCCTCCTTTCCATGCTCATGCTCATAAGTCCTCTGCTTGCAATGCATGGACAATGTCTGCGGCTGTGAGACTTATCAGAAGAATGCTGACCCCAAGGATAACTCTAGTGGCCTCGGTGCTCTTCATCCTAACATTTCACTGTTCAACAGCAAATGGTACAGTATGAACTCAAGTTTTCATATGCAGCATTTTCTGTTTTTTAAGACTTTGTTCAAGGTTTGTATTTTGCAAGTCTGGGAGATTTCAGTATGTCTTACTTACAGGTACTGATGTAAGGATCAATTGTCCTTATTTGTTTTACTGTCTGACTGGAGAAGAAGCAAATTCAAATTCGGACATTCACTTTCCCACAGGAGTGTTTTCAGAACTACTGCTAGCACTGATTATGTAAATGTATTATGCAAAATTGCAAATGATGATGATGAATCGATATCGTGTTCTTATGCATCTTTAAAAAATATTCCTAAAAGGTGCAAATTTGGGCAAAACAATCAACTGACTCAACTAAAGTGATAGACTGTATCGACGGCTATTTCAAGGATGCTGTGAGTGCAGCTCTAGTCTGTCAAAGTTTAACAGGAAATGTGTTTTGAACAGAGAAGCTCCAGTAGAAAACAACAAAGATAAGTGAAACAAATGTATCTTCAGAAAGTAATAAAAAAAACAAAAAAACAACCTATTTTTATCTTTATGTTGTCAACTGTAATTTGGGGAAAATAAAAAGAAAAAAAAAGAAAATCCTGAAAAAGAAGGACTCATAGACAGAACGTGAAACTATCTTTGTTACAAGGTAAATTTGTAATTTATGTTGCAAATACATCTATGCATGTGATAGGCTGTTCAAAATATAATTGTGTGGATTAATTCAACAGATTTTTTTTTTTTTTTTTTTTCAAATTTCTCTGCAGATGCCCCATTCTCACTCACTAACAAGGCCACTGGTTTCTGTTTGCTGAAAAAATTTACCCGCTGCCTTGACATGCGCTGGACGACTAGTAATCGGCTTTATGCTGTCACAACCAAAAAGTGCCTGGGAGTGCAGGGCAAAAGTGTGGGGAGTGAAGTGAGCCTCTACGACTGTAACGACAAGTCTGACCTCCAAAAGTGGGAATGCAAGAATGGAACACTGCTCGCCCTGAAAGGCCAAGAGCTCTACATTGAAATCAAACCTGATGAAACAATTGCTCTCTCCAAAACCATTGGGCCAAATAACCACCTCACAATCACTGGGACATCTAGCGGTGCTTGCACAAGAACATACAGAGGTAGAGTATGAAAACTTTGGAGGGCACCAGACGTGTAGCCATAAGACTGAACAGCACTCTCCCTTTAAATTGGCTCATATGACTTTGTGTGGCTACACGTTGTTACCTGGCAACTAAAACTTACTGATTTCAAAACATCAGTTTAATTATAATCAACTAGAACGAGGCATCAAGCTCCTCATCATGAGATTTTGGCTGTGCACGCCTAGAGCACATCAATAGCGAAGAGAGGAGAAAGCAAACAAATGATTTAAGTCTGCCATGCAAATCTGGAAAAACATGACACCATTGCAGAATAATATATTGATGACAGTTCAATTAAAGGAGATGTGATGATTTGATCAAACTATTTTTTCTCTTTTAGAACTTTATACCATCGAAGGAAATGCATTCGGTAAGCCCTGCATGTTTCCCTTCATGTACAAAGACCGGTGGTTTGGAGACTGCACTACCTTTGACTCCTCACAAAAACGTCTTTGGTGTGCAATCGAAACCAAATATGAACGTGAACAGTGGGGATACTGCCCGACTACTTGTGAGTACTGCATCTACGATTGAAATATCACTACAGTGAGTAGGCAGGAAGTGAATGTTGTACACGTCAGCATTATATGCATCTTTAAGCAGATTAATTTGGTTCCAGAGCGCACATTAGTTCAGATTAGAAGTTGTTCTGATTAGAGGCCTAGCTCCAGTTTAGTCGACATGTTATATGTATGCAAAGCTCACAGTATTAAATCACAATTTTAGGTTACAATTATGAATTAAAATCTCTGAGTGAAGAATTTCATTTTCCATATTTCTGTATCAATAAACAGCCAGAGACCACTGGATGAAAAACCTTGTTACAGGAGCGAATTACCAGCTCAACCCACAGGCACTTCTGACTTGGCCTCAGGCTCAGGCCAGTTGCAAACAGCAGGGTGCCTCGCTGGTCAGTATCACTGACCCCCATGAGCGGGCTTACATCTCAGGTAAGGTGCCACCTGGTGGATTTTTGTTTTTAAACACAAATTATTAAAAATTGCACATATTGATCTGGGTGAATCTGTTTTATGTAAATATTATTAAATTAAAAAAAATGCAAGTAGAACTTCTGAACTTCTGCTGATGTAAAATGAAATTGTTAATTTAGAGGTCCCTGAAATTATCATCACATTGTGTTAGAAAACATAATATGATAATAAACGTATGCATCACTTTTGGATACGTTTAGAAAAGTTATGAAATTCATCAAAAAATTATGTTTGATAAACTGCTTTTTAATGAATCCACTCTGACAACATGCCAAAGATCTGGTCTTAATGCTTGTATGTTTTCATTCAATGACAATGACACAAAAGGTGCTGCACTGAAACAAAGATAATGTCTCTTGATTTCTAAAAGAAATCTTCAGTTTAGTTTATTTGCATTTGACAAAGACAGCATAATCTAACTGGATAAAGGAGACAAGCGTTGTTTTATGAAAAAACAAGAAATCATAGATAAAATGATCACCAGTTACTTTTTGCACCCATTAATGTCAACTTGTTTGCTACAGTTGGCTTCTACACACTGCATGAGCTTTCAAGAACTAGTGCAAACCTTTAAGACAGCAGCTATTTCATGCTCCACAACCTCACAGTAAGATCACACCAGTGTTTCTCTAAATAGTCCAAGGATCATTGTGACACTGTGAGCACAGAGGACAGATTGTGAAATCCATTTTGTACATGAGTGATACGAAGCCTTTGCACTTTGTCTGCAAATCTGAAGGTGTCATTGGGCCAATCACCTTCAATTAATTTAGTATCACTTACTTACAAATTATTAGATGCGCTGATAAATGATCCGTTTTTTTTGATGAATTCACAGACAAAACATTTGAAGCCTGATATTCATTAGGGACATGATCAAATTTGATTGTTATAATTTCTTTTTCTATACAATACATTGCTTCCCTTGTGTTTTTGATGCACTACATTTAGGTCTTTGTGGTTGTTTGATTTCTGTCTTTTTGTGGATTTGTTATTAAGCAACAAAAAAGGAACAGTGTGAAAAAGAGGAACAAGTTCTTAACTCTGTCCTTTACTCTTTTTTTTGTCCCTCACAACCACAAAAACACACATAAACATGCAGCACTCTTAGGATCAGCGAGGCAAAAACTTTGGACTGGGCTGGTTCTGGACCCAGAACATGGCTGGCAGTGGTCAAATGGGAAGCCTTTCCGTTATCTGAGATGGGGCACTGGTAAGTCGCTACTCCAGTAAAAAGATCCCTTAAGCCCTGACCCTCTGAGATACACAGAAGTGAACTGAAAAGCAAAAAGAAAAGTTGTTCTATTAAGCAAATCCCAGATGTAAGTTGTGTGTAACGTCCCCCTGTAACTTGTCTTCAAGAGTGGTCATTCATATAACAAGTCCTCCTTTTAACCTTTTGTATGAAATGAAACAGTCTTTGCTTCTTACAGTACAGTTTTCAACAAAAATACACATTTTAAACCTTAAAGCTGCTAATAGCAATGCTATTATATATTACCAATGGATCACATGACTACTTGTATATGAAAAGGGTCACGTGTAGTGATGAACCCACACTGAATAATCTGCCGAGCCTCTCAGCTCTTTGGAGCATTATAGCGTCTCATCAGCATCGTTTCCGGACGTAGGCAGCTGAAGAGCCGAAAAAAAGACTTGATCAATTCACTGTGCGCTACCTGCCCACCACCAAACAGCAGACAGACAAAGTTAGCAACCAGCTGATAAAGAGCCAGATATTTCCCTCAGGAATGATTGGAGATCAAAAACAGAACTAAAAGGAGAGTGTTTACTGGACTTATATTTGGCAGGTGGCCAGAAACATGCCTCCAAATAAAAGCTAATGTTGCCCTTTCTGTTGAATTTGTAAATAAGCAATTGCTTGCCAGTATCGAGCGTTTTCTAGCATCTGGTGATATCAGATACAAGAAAACAAGAATGTTAAATGGTAGTATAAATGCAGTGTTTTATTCATATCTAAAATTTACAATAACTCCTACAAATTATTCTGGGATTTTACATCATTGGAACATGCAATGCAAGGATATCCACTAGTAAAGAACAAATCTCAAGTTATATCTTGATGTTTTTTTTTTTTTTTTTTTAGGAAACCCACTTCCTAATCCGGGACACAACTGTGCATTTCTTGACTCTGCTGGGCAGCACACTTGGCAAAGTTCATCCTGCGTGAAGAAAATGGGCTACATCTGCTACAATGATGGGACCCCGCCAGCTCCACCACAAAGTACAGAAACATACTCTTACCTCCTTTGATTTCTGTAACGTTTCTTTATCGGACACACTCACTGTATGATATCAATCACTCAGTCGAATATATCTTTGTTCTTTCCATCAGTTGAGCAAGGATTTTGTTCAAGCCCCTGGATTCCCTACAATGGTCACTGCTTCCACCTCCAGCGTACCCCTCAAACATGGATGAATGCTCAGAAAGAGTGTCGCAAAGAACATGGGGACCTAGTGAGCATTCGCAATGTGGAGGACCAAAGCTTTGTCATCTCTCAACTTGGATACAGTATGTGATGAAGCCATACATGAAGACAGTCCAACTTTCACAAACAGTTGAGACAGTGGTGATCTGTTTTTCGCTGTAGAATGATTTTAAAACTTTTTTTTGTATTTGACTTTAAGTTCAAGTGACTCACCTATACTGGAGAAAATCCTATATCTTGACAAGTTGGCATGTTCTCACCTTTAGTTTGCTGCGTGCCTCATTTTCAAAACCCATTAAGGTGGCCTATGGAAGAAAATAAGACTTTTTATAATAATGTTCAAAGCATCCCTAAAATCAACACTTTTAGAATTTAATTCTTTAAATTTAAATACTCTGTGATTGTCCATGTTTACTGATGTACAGATGCTTCCAAAAAAATTAATTATAAATGTAAAGAGCATTTACAACTGTGACATCTCAGCCACCGGTTCATCTGTGATATACTCTTTACTGTCCATGTCTGCAGCATCCACTGATGAGCTTTGGATTGGACTGAATGACAGGAAGACAGAGGGGCTGTTTGACTGGAGTGACCAGTCAACTGTCAGCTTTACCAGCTGGGAGTATGGGAAACCAGCTGTCTCCACTGCTGAAGAAGACTGTGTTCTCATCACGGGGGAGGTAAGGAACATTATGTGGGTATAATGGCGCATATAAATCCTTCTTCTATACATAAATTTGTATCTGGACACATCATACATGGGCAAAGTGTCAGAAAAGCTTCATGCAACAAATTCTTTGCAGTACCCACCAAGAAAAAAGGAAGAAAGCAAAGTAAAAATCAAAACATTTTTGTTCCTCATTAAAGAAATGTTTGCACACAGATTTGATCTTGACTGCATAGAAACAAAGTGGTCACTAGCAAATAAAAAAAATCCAAAGGCCAAAAAAAAAAAAAAAAAAAAACAGTCAATAGTCCATGAAAAAAAAAATCTTCACTTCTCATTCAGTTTTCACCACAATATAAAACTGTTTTTAAAAACATTAATATGTGGACTATCCAGCCAGTAAAGCTACAAATATTGGTTTTATAAATGTCTTTATGCTGCTTTCTTCTTTCAGAAAGGGAACTGGGCAGATCGCTTGTGTGATGAGAAACACAGCTTTATCTGTAAGAAAGAGAGTGAAACTGAACGCACTGGAGATGAGGTAGAGCTGGACATAGGCTGCAAAGCGGTGAGTGAAGTTTACATCTAGTCATGGAAAAAAAGTATTTGGCCTTCATGAGCATCCGGCTAATCAGGGTGTGTGATTAAAACTCTGAAATTAGATTTTGGAAAAGTGACTGATTAATTCACTTTCATTGACAAGTCATCCCTCTCTTGTAGAATAATAGAATAATAATGCAATTTTACTCTTCGTTTAAAAATATTCGTTTACAACAATATGGTCATGCAAAATTTTATAACTCCTCAGTTTTAACCAGTGCTCAATTTCCAACAGGGTTGGAAAAGACATGGCTCCTACTGCTACTTTGTGGGAACTGAGACAAAGACTTTTGATGAAGCTAAAAATGAGTGCAAGAGCTCAGAGTCCTACTTAGCTGATGTTTCAAATGGGTAAGAAAATAACAATCATATTTTGTTAACACTAACAACTGTTTATTTAAGAAGTAATATATAAAATGCGGAAATATTTCCAGGGTGGACAACGCATTCCTAGTCAGCCTGGTAGGCTTGAGACCAGAGAAGTACTTCTGGCTAGGACTCTCAAACCAGAAAGAAATTGATCAGTTCGTGTGGACCAACACAGACTCAGTGAGGTTTACTCACTGGAACGCCGAAATGCCGGGTACGGAGAAATATAAAATTCCATCTTTAGATAGTAGGGATAAAAAGCAGCGGCACAATTTACAATTGACAATTTTTTCCCCTCATCAAGGTTATCGACAGGGCTGTGTTGCCATGACAACCGGGATTTTGGCTGGACTCTGGGATCTCCTGCCTTGCACTAATCAGGAGAAATACATCTGCAAACACCTGGCAGAGGGGGCAGTTTTAACTGTTCCACCACCAACTCAAACACCTCCTTCATGTGCAGATGGTTGGACTCGTGTGGGAACAAGAAACGTCTGCTCTAAGGTACAACCAGAGGTCAACCTCAGCTAAGCACAATTAAAATATGTTACATACTGATACCACAAGCACACGCAGAGTTTGAGCTACTCCAGGCAATTCAAATAACACACACACCAACTGTGGAACAATTTCAGTACCAGATTAATGCTGATGGTGATAGAGAGGTCACTTTTTACAAACACTACTTTAAACTTCTACTACTGTATGTGTGCTCTTATTTCTACAAAGTATGTTCTCTTTACTATGTAAATATTTTTCTGCATTTAGTTATTCTGTGCTATGATGGAAAAATGTGTTTACAACCTAAAACCTCCATAATATTTAAAATATTTCCTATCACACAAAGTCACATAAAATATGAATTATGAGATATGATAGAAAACAAGAATTGGTTTAAAAGTACTCTTTTAGTCTAACACATATTTCTTACCAGTGTGCTTTGATAACAGGATGTGTGTGTTACGGTACAGAGTGTGTTGGCAGTAGAGCTTTTGGTTCACTCTCTCTGCTCTTATAAAGTCATTTGCAGCAAACCAACGTATACTACCTGACACACACAGTTATGACTAGCTGGTAAATGTATTTGCAACTTGTTTCTTCTTTCTAATGCCGCCAGTGGCCAAAAAACTCAGTTAATTTTGGGTTTAAAAACAAGTCAAATATATCTTTTTGAAGAAACAAATTCAAATTCTATTCAAATCATCTCATATCCGGTGTATTTTAATTTAGCCCACGCTTCTTGTCTTTAAGTTTTTTACAGGGCCTCGTGCAAACGAGAAGACCTGGTTTGAGGCCAGGGATTACTGTAGGGCCATTGGAGGAGACCTGCTCAGCATCCACAGCCCTGCTGACCTACTAGTGGGACGGTATGAGATAGTTAAATACATCTTTAACTTAAAGTGGAAAACTGAAATCTAAAGCATTAATCCAGTAGTTAATGTCACACTTACTTAGCTGGCACCTCTTCTTTACAATGGCTTCTTCAGCTCCACCATCTTTGCTGTAGCTCATCGCTTGAGTCTTGCCTCTAGAGGACGTCAATGAGCGGAAAGTTAAATATTTTAGCTGCTTTACAGAGGAGCAATGAGACATAGCATCATCAGACAAATGCAAAATTAGTGAAAGCTCTGTGTTTTTGAATTATAAAATAAAAATGGATGCTCAAGTGATTTATATAGGTTTTTTTTTTTTTTTTGCTGCACTGCAGACATGGAAAAGGCTGGATTGGACTTCATGTCCCTGATCCAAACAGTGGTTATGTATGGAGTGATGGATCCCCGGTTAGTTGTCTGTTCTACTTTTTACAACTCATTTCATAACTAAAATGCTTCAATCTCTCTCTTTTTAATATGTATACATTTATTATAAAAAAAAATTTAAAAAATCTATTATTTTCTTTATGTTTACAGGTAAACTTCCAGCACTGGCAGGAAGGCGAGCCAAACAATTTTAATAACGCAGAATCTTGTGCTGAATACAAAATATATAACTGGGATGAGTCTGGGTCCTGGAACGATGTGAACTGTGAGACTTACAATGACTGGCTGTGTCAGATCCGTCAAGGTACAGTTGAGAAAACATTTACTGAATACTCACTTTTATCTCCTCTGAAACAAAGTATGAGGAGAAATTATTTTTAACTATCATCCAGGACACACTGTATGTACGATCTTTCATGTGTGATTGCCTTCTCCCATTCTGCAAAGCTTCCTACAAGCCATAGACTTCTCACAAACACATCCCAACAAAAGGTTAAAGAGAGGGGATAAGAGTTGATTATTTCTTTTATATTTGGCCAGTAGCCAGAACAGAAATCTAAACTACACTACTAGACTGAAAGGTAATAAAGCCAAAAACATGCAATATATAACTGATATTTTTCTTAATCATCAAAGTGACAGATAAGGTGCAGTTAAGAAAATGAGCAAAATCCAAAAACATCTATGAAGATATCGGTAGTTCTAGTGACACAAGAGCAGTACAAGGGGACGATTAACCCAGGACAATCAAGTGAAACCAACTCTCTCAAAAGTCAATGGTCCAATAGGTTTAAAGAAACCACAGCACTTGCTACAGGCATTTTAAACCTCCAAATCCAAATCCAGTGGGAGAAAGACCAAAATACTATACCGAATCATAGGGTGATGTGGAATTAAACATATACTGAACTACAGTGTAAGAAATGTTAGTCTTCTTTATGCAGTCTTCTACCTCTCAGTGTAATGTAACACCACAGGAAACTACAATCTCAAAAATAAACATATACTTAACTTATTACATCTCTGACAGCGTCAACCAAAGGTTAACATAATTGTCTTTGTATATGTATAATTAATGGCAGAACTGTTGTATTGGATTGCACGTTAAATCTTACTGGTGTACCTAATTAAGTAGCCACTGAGTGTATGTTGAAGATTTTTGTCTTTCTGCACTTTCTGTCTTAAATTTGAGAAAATCTAAATAAAAAACAATACAAATCCTGCCCACATAATAAATGTGAATTCCCTCAAATATATTCAAAGTTGAAAGTCAGCATGACCTTTGGTGTGTTTTCTAAAATGTTGAAGAGTATTGTAATTCTACTGTACCCAAACATACACTTTAAAAGTATATGTATACAAGTTTTAATAAGTAAGGTCAAATTATACATTAAGTAATCCCACAGTATGAGATTAGACACAAAGTAGGAAAGAATGGCGGACATGTTTGCTATGTTAGCTTTGTTTGGACTGAAACTGACAGTTGTTTGTGCCCTTACAGGAATGACTCCAAACCCGCCTCCAAATACAACCACAACAGGTAAGTGAACATTGTTTAACCACACACCCACCCAGGGTGACAAAAAAACCTAAGCCAGCTCTTACCAGCTCGCGATTGTATGTCTGCGTCAATCAGTTAAGTTGCAGGATACCATTTGGATTTAAAATGCCATCGCTTTCATAATTTTTTCCTATCAGACATTTGTCTTGAATTGTATCCTAATTAGCATGTCATATCTTGAGTGACAGTGACCCTGACCTTTGACCACCAACATCTAATCAGTTCATCCTTGAATCTAAGTGGACATTTGTGCCAAATTTGAAGGGATACCTTGAGGAGTTTCCAAGATATTGAGTTCGTAAGGCCAAACTGTGTTTTGGGGGGGGGTCACAGTGACCTTTGACC
Source organism: Seriola aureovittata (assembly GCF_021018895.1). Classification (NCBI taxonomy): domain Eukaryota; kingdom Metazoa; phylum Chordata; class Actinopteri; order Carangiformes; family Carangidae; genus Seriola; species Seriola aureovittata. Next base: position 10,082,629 of record NC_079375.1, read on the forward strand.
TTTGTCCACCAAAGTCCAATCAGTTCATTTTTGAGTCTAAGTAAATGTTTGTGCCAAAGAAATTCCCTCAAGGTGAGGTTTAAATTCCCTCTGTTTTGCCTCTGGCCAAACATAATGCCTCCAGCCCTGGTTGTCACCAGCATGAAGACATAAAATATAATTTCTATGTTGTTTAACCTTTCACTCAACAGAGGTTGAGTAAAATATTTACTGTAAAAGAAAGGAACATAAAAATATGTTTTTAAAACTCAAAATATATTTTTTCCTCAAACCTCTGCAGAGTTTAATACCACTTCAGATGGCTGGCTTGTGTGGAGAGGGAATCAGTATTACATTAACAGAATGTCCATGCCCATGGAAGACGCTCGTCACTTCTGTCAGAGGAGGCATGGCGACTTGGTATCTATCAGCAGTAAAGATGAAAATGTGTTCTTATGGAAACAGGTAGGTATTTTTTTGGTTTGAAAAAGAAAAACAGCACATTCAAATTTGGCACATATTATGTTTACTGACTAGAAATGAAGGTCTTGAACTTTCATGTATTTCTTAATGTGTGTGTGTCATCACAGATTTCCAGAAGCTATGGGCACTATTATATAGGTTTGTCAGTGGATCTTGATGGGTCATTTTGGTGAGTATCAGTAAATACCGTAAACTGTGATACAGTATATATAGTATATATAGCATTAATATCTTTGTTTTACAGAAAGAGAAAAGAGAGGGATTTGATATATATATACTCAAAAAAGTATATATATTTTGCATGTAAAAAAAGATAAATTAATATTTATATATATATATATATTTATATATGTAGCCTGGTATAGAGACGGGTATTATTTCAATCACTGACTCGTCCAATGTTCACCCGCCTCATTAAGCCAATCAAATGCTTCAGTTTGCCTTTATAAGCTGTTCTTCTTGATTTTAGTGGGTTTGTTGTAAGTTGACTGGCTACATTTATGGTCAGCCCTACATTGAACTGTCATCTGTTTATTTACTATATGCAAAATGCAAACATGATGGATAAAAGGGTCCATTGTCAAGTGCTTTTTGTTTCCATGATTACATAGCTCATCTTAACTGTGTGTGCTTCAAGGTGGATGGATGACTCTCCAGTAGCACTGCAAAGATGGGATGAAAATCAACCTAAAGCTGATGCCTTTGATGAGAACTGTGTTACTATGGCTTACTACATGGGTAAGTAATCTAAAGAGTGGCATGCAACAAATGGAAGAATGACAAATTTAACCAAGTATCAAAGTGAGATAAGACGTTCTGGTTAGTTTAATATGCTGCTGGTGAAATGTTACTCATTGCATCTCTGCTCTCCTCACAGGCTTCTGGCGCACTTGTAACTGTGGCCAAGAGCACCAGTCCATTTGTAAACGAGGAACCTCACCACCTGTCAACACCACTGCAGCCCCAACTAGTCCTCCTAAAGGAGGCTGCCCACTCAAGTGGACAAAATTTGACTCAAAGGTTAGAAATCCTGAAAGATCTTTAGTTGAGGTTCCAAATGCGCTCTTAGAGCACTTTTTATTTTGATAATAACAATATTTTTAAACATTTTAAACGATAATTTCTTAAAAAAAAATTAATTAAATAAGATAAAATAATAATTATATAGATATAAAAATAAATCTATATAAATAAATTTAAAATGTTTACAGAATTTTGTAAACAAAAAAAGGACAAAGGCAAAGCCCCATGAAACAAGGATAACAGTTGTTTGTAGAGTGGAAAATCATTATTTTATTTGTTACCGACAGTGTTATAGTATCAACTCTGCCCGAAGGACCACCTGGGAAGAAGCAAGGAGACAGTGCATTACCATAGGAGGAAATTTAGTCTCTATTCCTACAAGACGTGTGCAAGGTTTGGTCTGTTTTTATATGTATTTTTTTTTATAATGATCAAAATCATATACAAACATGTCTGCAATGTAAATAGAAAGTGGGAGAGCTAATTCTTGACCTTCGAAACAGTTGCAAAAATATATTCAGGAAAAAAAAAATCCCCCAAAAAAAGCTAGAAAGTGGATCCTGAGTTGTTGTTTTGTCAAACTAATTAAAGCTTAAGTTAATCATCATCCTTTAGTGTTTTCTTATTCTATTGTGGTAATGTATTTTGGATTTCAGGATTTTGTTTAATATTGTATGTCTGAAATCCTTAAATGAATCAAATCATATCACATTTCCTATTATATGTTGGAAATTATTCCAAAATAAGGAAAAAACTTAAAATTTCTATGTTTAACATTTTCAGCATTTTTGATCACCAAAATGGCTGAAGTAGCAAATACAGACCTGTGGATAGGTTTGAATGGCATAAAACACGATGGATTTTACTGGACTGATGGAAAACCAAGGCGATATACCAACTGGGGCTATTCTGTAAGTACATTCAATATATGTACAATTGCCATGTAAATGACCAGCTGTAAATCCTGTTTTTGCTGACCTCCAGTGGTTTAACTTGCTGCAGTTCCAGAATTGTTACACCCCTAGCATTGAGTTAGGCATACTGTTTAATAATATAATATCTGAAATATTGTTTATGCTAATATTTTGATTTTAATAAATTTTTTTTGCTCTTTAGAAAAATCAGCATCGTCCTGGGACATTTTATCAAAGATGGAATGAGGTAACATTTCCAAGATTCAGGTTAAAGTAAAATAATGCTTGTACTTACTTTTTGTCATGATGTAAAGCAGACAAAAATTCATGATTTTTAAATTAGATGTCATGGTGAAAAGATTTGAAATCCTAACCACTCCCCTGTCCTTAACCAGGAAGACTGTGTTGTGATGAACAATAATCCAAGTCTTGGCACCGGTAAATGGTTGATTAAAGCTTGCAACGACACCAACGGATTTGTCTGTCTTCGAGATCTTGGTGAGTTCATCCATTTTCTGCTTTATAAATGATCTGAGGCTTAAAAGGAATATAATATGTTGCTTAATTACAGTATGTCTTTTTTCCTGAAGTGCAATTGGTATACAACACTATTCTTCCCAAAAATCAGTATTGCATGTATCCATGTATTAGAGTGAGGTCTGTAAAACACGGTTTGGGGAATTGTTAGCAGTAAATATGACACAGAATTTGTAAATAATTGGCTGAATTGTAAAACTTTGATCTACAGTTCTTGTGACAATAATTATGTAAGAATTTTTGTCTTGCTCTCGACAGACCCAAACATCCAGGGTCAACCAGAACCAATAGTTCCTACAGTCTATGTAGCTCTGGGAAATGACAGCATCAAGGCTGTGACTCAAAATCTAACCTGGGGTGATGCCAAGAGACACTGCGAAGGTGAACAAGCCAGCTTGGCTAGCCTGCGAAATGAATGGACACAGGCCTACGTTGAGCTGCTGGCTATGAATCTCAAATCTCCTCTGTGGATTGGACTGAACAAAAATCAGGTACAATGCCGCAACCATCTGGAATTACTGTACTGTAGCACGAAAACTCCTACTTCCACTGGTAATTAGGTTAAAAAATCCTTTAGTAATTTATCAAGGGATTAAGTTACTGAATGAACAATTAACCAGAATTAGTAGCTTCAAGATATACAGCACAGAACCCCCACAAGGCAGCTGACTACTCTGAAACAAAAACATAAAACTGAACATCTGTTTAATCTATCAATGTTGCATGTTGCAAGTCACATACATGCTGATGAATTTTAATAATTTGATCCATCCTTGCTTTTAGACTGGGGGTTACTTTAGGTATACTGATGGCTGGCACCTGAACTTTGCCAGCTGGGCTGAAGGCGAACCTAGCAGGGAACGACCTTGTGTGTACCTGGATGTTGACGGAAAATGGAAGACTGCTTTGTGCAACCGGACCATGAACAGTGTTTGCATGCAGTCTACAGGTATGTATGTAAATGAATACAGTCCATCGGTCATAACAAGTGTCAGCCTGTGTAGGTTTAAGTGATTCTACCATGAATTATACTGTATTTTTCCTACATCTACGGCCTACTCGTTTAAGCTGGTTAACATAGCGCTGATTTACTGTATGACTGTCATATCAGGTATTATATTCACCTTGTTCTATATGACTACAATGACTAATGTCAAGCATTCAGTGCTCATTAATGTCTTTAAGAGAACAATGTTGAAAGCAAGAACTCACTGGAGATAAGGTCTGAAGCTCTCAGTGACTGGAGTCAGTGGACATCACCCACACTCTATCAGAGTGTTTTTCTTACTTTATTCCCACACTGAAGTTAGTTTGATTCCAGAAGTCCTTTGTTAAAGAAATTTATAAGCACTGATTTGGGGGAAAAAGAAGTCAGTTCACTGAGATACAAAGCTAAATCCTTCATCCTTGAACTGTGTCACAGCTAGTTATGGCAATGATCAAGAGGACCAGTATATAAAGGTTTCAAGTTCACTGCATTGAATGTCACAGAAGGTAATCTTGTAATTAATCACCATCATCATCACTGTCTCTGCCACTCGCAGATGTGGCACCAACAGAGTCAACCAACTTCCCAGGAGTTTGCCCTGAAGAGGCGAATGCGGAGTATCAACAGAGTTATACCTGGATGCCATTTAAGGGTCATTGCTATTTGTTTATCACAGATGAAACTGAATGGCCAAATGCAGCTAGCAACTGTGCAAGGCATGGTAAGAGACACACACATTCAGAGGAAGCTGGACTCCCGAATTTAGATCAAGTGTAGATGAAGTGTACGGTGTGTAGTTAACTGATTTCAGTACATGTGAATAATACAGCACCTAGCAATATGTTTTTAGTAATTTTTACAACCAGGCTGTTTTTCTTTGTGAAGGTGGAAGCCTGGCGACCATTGAAGATCCTTCTGAGCAACAATTCCTCCAAAGCAATGTGGAAATGTTTCAAGACAGCCACACCTCGTTCTGGATTGGCCTGTATAAAACTCATAAAGGTATAATCACACTCTTGAAAATCTTTAAATGAAAAGAGATTTTTTTAAAAATAACACTGTATTTAATGAAACCAATTTTAGTGAAAGGTTTAAACAAATCCATCATAGTATAATTGTCCTGCTGATAAAAGTGAACCAGACTTCAGTAACTAAATTGTAGCTGAAATGTCTTATTCTAAAGTAGTTTTCCTCTTTTATTTTTTGTTTCCTTGTTTCCTTTTCAAACACACCTCGACAGGACTAACACTGCAGACATAATGGTACATAATGATATAAAAATGGTTATTTAGCACACTATCAAAGTGAAAATAGTAACACCCTGAGTTTGTGTTTGGCCCTAGGGACATGGATGTGGTTGGATAAAACAGTCATGGACTACACTAACTGGGCTGAAGATGAGCCTGATTCTGACTTTGGAGCTATATCAACCTCAGGTGGGATTTGGAAGTCAGGTCGCAGATGGCATGATAGACCATACATCTGTAAGACACCTAAAGGTAAGCTCATCATACCCATATAAATATATTTTCATAAGCGCTTCTCACACGTGTAGCTTGTTCAATAATCCTGTGTTGTATGGGGGAACCATACGCAAGACTCTGTTAAAGGTCCATTTTCCTAAAAAGCTTATGAAATTAACTTTTTAGCATATAATGGCGGATATTGCTGCCTGAGCACAGGGGATGTAAATAATACCATGTGCAATAGGAGATGCATAGAAATGAATAAAATCAATTCGATTTTTATCACTGACTTCATAGTTAAAGATGTTGTTGTACTCGACTACATTACATTGAGAGGTGTTTCTCATTTTTTTCCTCCCCATGCATATACATGAGGGGGCAGAATATCAAAGATGTCTCTCAATACAATGTACTCCAGTATGACACCATTACTAACTAGTATAACCTTAATGCTGAAGCATATTTTAAACTTATATGACAGTGTCGCCAAAAACTGAACATTATGGGCATGGTAACAGTAGACATTATGGCAGAACAGTTGTATTGGATTGCATTAGCTTGTACCTAATAGAGTGATCACTGGGTTTACAATAAGTAAATTCTAAAACATTACTATTATATTCCTCTAGGATGAGGCTAAACAAAATACTGCCTTATGTAATATACACTTCATATAACAAAAAAAAAATGCCCATAAACTTAAATTCAGTCATCACCATTTTCACTATTTGGTTAAAAAGCCTTGACCAGCTGATGTCTCAGACCTACAGACATTAGCAGATACTCACTAGCTTTACTGGAGATATGCTTTGTCAAGGTTTTTTGCCTTCAGTCAACTCTACAACAAGTAAAACACACTTCCTCAGACTGTGGTTAGGTGACTGTCTTGGTTAGACAAAGACATCCCATTGTTTGGCCATTAAATTAAAAGAAAGCTTAAGTTACTATGTACTGTATAAAAAATGCTTCAAGTACTTCACTGTTCACCCAACACGGATATAAAATCCCCCAGATATTTATAAAGCTAAAAGTAAGCTCTTTAACCACAGTCACTGTGCTGGAGTACAGAGCTTAAGTTTATGCACTCAATTATACAGCTTGTTTTTATTTTATGTGTGTACTGTGCACTGCCGAGCAGTTAATACTAGAATTTTATGGGTAGATTGGGGAGTGACAGGGTCAACATGGATACAGGGATGATGGCATAGCATGGAGAAATACAAATGTACATTCTTTAAAAAAGAGATTAGTTATCTGACCATTCTTCCCTTCATCCCCACCAGTGATACTCAAAGATTCAGGGTCAAAACCTGGTAAGTTACACTTTTGTATCTACTTAAGCTGTGTAGTATTTGAATAATCAAATGGTCAAAAAAATATTGTCATTATCATAATTTTTATACTTAAAGTGAAATTTTGAATTGTTTGGACTAATCACTATTTGGTTAATCTGTGCAGAACCTCATGAAGGTCAGGATCCTCGCAGTCGTGTCCACACGAGTTTGGTAGTTGTGCTGATCATTGCCATCACTTCTTCACTGATAGTCATAGCATTCTTCCTCTACAAGAAGTCCCCTCGGCCCTTACCCACCTTTGACAATCCACTCTACTTCGACAGTGAAAGATCTCAGCCCGATGTGGTGGACACCAATAAACTGATAGAGAATGCAGAGGTAGAAAATCCTGAGCCTATTATAACTCTGTGATTTATAAAGTGGCAGAAACTAGTGGGACATACATGATGCTGTATCTCAGACTGATGTATTACACTTTCATTCATGTTTTTGCTTGGTTTGTTTTTTTTACTATAGACAGTCTATATTCAGTTATTTAACAGTATGTCACAAAGTGTGAGTTTCAATGGAGTTGGCGATGTCTAACCTCATGGAACAGAACAATTTAGGCTCTAGGATGTCTCAATGGAAATGATTAGTATTTGATTTTTTTTGATGACTGAATGTATATAATTGTTACATGTTATGCTTACGCCCACTAGATGCTGTTCATTGCTTGTACTCTTGAAATGCGCAAAAATCTCACTGCTTGTCACTTTTAAATGAACATTAAACTGTGTTGGCACAACACAATAAATTTCCATTTGGCTAGTTATTTTTTACTAAATAGAATTAACGGGGTGTACTGGTGGCTCACGTGGTACAGCGTGTGCCATTACAGCTTAGTCTTAACCGCAGTGGCCCGGGTTCAAATCCGGCCCTTTGCTGCATGTCATTCCCTTTCTCTCTCCCTGACTTTCCTGTCTCTCTCTCACTGAGGCAACAATAAAGGCAAAAAAAAAAAAAAGCCTACAAAAATAAATAAATAAATGGAATAACCACCTTGTGGTTGTATGACTCCGCCAAACAGTCATGTTGCATTTTACATCAATGTCTGTCCAGACTCAAAGACTTTGAAGGAATTTAATAAAAGGTAAGTTTACAGATGACTGAGAGCTGACTGCCAGAGGAACAGGAGGCCCCTGTCCTGGTTGTCATCCAGGGAGAAGTGAAGAAGGTGGACTCCTACAAGTCAAAAAAGTTGACCTTTGACATTTTGAATGGCCCTCATTTATCAATCTTGCGTGAAAACAGGCACAGATCTGAGCGCAGAATTGGTCTTACGATAGGATACACGTGTGATTCTTGAAACATTCCTATCTGAGCAATCCCAGCGTAAGAATGATCGGGTCTTGATAAATGCGGCGGCTGAATTCGATCGTCATTAACATGTTACGCCCTTAAATATTCCTGGTTTGGAGGCCTCGCCCACTAAGGTCAAACATGGTGAGAAGAGTTACTTGCAAAAAACAAAACTTTTCAGAGATGGAGATCGACGTCCTGAAATCCGAGGTGGCGCAAAATAAGGATGTGCTTTTTGGCAGTCTGAAGAGTGGGATCAAAGGAGCTCATAAAACCGCTGTGTGGAAGAGGGTAACGGAGGCAGTCAACAGCGTTGCCATAGAGGAACGGACTCCGGCTGAGGTTTGAATACAAGTCAATAATTTAACCTATGCCTAACGATTTAAATGGATCTTTTATTCATCCGCAGCCCAGAAGCTTATGCCTGCTGATTGATTAAGGCAATTCTTTACATTTAGGTCAAGAAAAAGTGGTCTGATATAAAGCTGGCCACCAAAAAGCGGGTTGCTGCACTAAAGCGCAACATCAGGCAGCCTGGAGGAGGCCAACCAGACTCCAGCCTGATCTTGACGGGGACAGAGGAGAAAATTGCCTCGTTGATTGGGTCCGAGGCGATCTCGGGCATAAGTGGTGGAGGAGACACAGACGCACTCGCGTCAGAGCCAGAGCAGAATGGCAACTACGCCCTTTTGCTTGCATTGTAAAAGAGACTTTGGCTCTGCAGTGCGCCCTCCTGCAGCCGCGCGCCAACACAGCTGTTTTGAAAAATAAAAGAATCGTTTGTCCCCCCCGGACACCACGTTTAAAAGTGATAGCTTGGCATCAAAAATCACCTGTACATTTATAGACTGGTAGTTTTTGCGATTGATGAATGCGTAATCAATTCCCTCTTCAAACGGGCATCTAAATTGTTGCATAACTCGATGATGACATGTCTTGGGAGCCGAAAGCGACTTATCAGCCAAGCATCACTCTCCATGATGAGATCCCTGCGGTCTCTGAAAACGCGCTCACGTCTGACACGCGCGTATTGTTCCTCCAAAACGAGTAAATCTGCCAGCGTTATGATTTGATAACTGTCAAAGCATCTGTTTAAATAGGGGAGTGAATAAACATCTGACCAACCACAGTGCAACAATGATTATCTCACCAGATGCTTTTAATTGTTGTTCCAGTTGTGTCACAGCCATCGGAAAAAACAATTACACAATTTTGCCATGAGATAATTTGCAAACATATCTCATCATAAGAACACAGATTACTGGAACGGTTGTTTCCTATCAGCCAGGTGCAGAAGGTATGGACACATCTATAAGATACTGTACGTTTTAACAAAGAATACTCTGCAACAAGTGACAATGTGAACTTCAGGGCCTTTCGCCCTCTTGGTTTGTTTGCCTGGTGCCTATACTTGTTGTTAACTGTGTGCATTGCTTTCACTCTAGTAAAGACTCTCTGGACTATTTTACCACACCTGTGCCAAGTTCAATCTGTACAGGATATGACACCTGTCCTTAGAAACCTTGATCCAAGAATTAATTAAGAAACGTATAGAACTTACAGAAACTGGGACGTCATGTCAGTTATTCAGTAGTTTGCATCTACCCACAGAGACAAAAGAGAAGGCAGATTGTCAGCATTATGGTGGCTTCCTTTTTAAAAAATATTGCACAATGCTTTATCTGACAAACTACAATTTCAAACTGCCAAAACTCTTCTCTAGAAACCATCTCAAACATACTTGGCAAGGCCAACTGAAACTTGAGTCACTTCTCTTTTTGTCATTTCATATGATGGGAAAGTCATAGCCAAGACTTTTTGTGTTAATCTCTTTGAGTTTTTACTCGTTTGATATTTTCATCACTTATGAGCCACATGTTAAATATTAAGAATGTCTGGATTCACTATTTACAATATTGTGCACTTCATTTAGTATCTGTCATTTCACTTGCAAGTCCAAATTCTGGGTGTATAAATTTAACCCCCCCCATGGCAATTAATAATATCTGGGAAAACTGGTGGTTACTTTAATGGGTGTCTAAAGGTGGTTTTTTTTGTTGTTGTTTTCTTAGATACAGAGTATCTCTCACGTCGGTTCATGTGTCGTATAGCTCACTTAAAGAACTCATATACTGTTTTGGAGCATAGTACTCACACTTCCTGTTTTCCACCATGCAAAGAAGCACATCCACTTAAGAATCGTAGTAATGTGTATTTACTGTATGTTCCTGGATGAGGGGAGTGCATCACAGTGAAACTGCTGAGTGTGCAAACACTGGGTTTAGCAAAACTTCCCTCCTATTCATGTGAAGTAAAAAAAAAATACTGATAAATATGTCTGCCACATAAAGCTGATTCATTAAAAATAACTCAAAAAAAGGTGTGACAATATGATGGGACAGGATGCGTCTGTACTACTTAAATTCACTTCTTTCCACAATCATTCACACGTCTCATATTCTCTGCAACAACACATGGACAAAGTCTTTGGCTTTAAGAAAGTTTAGAAAAATGCTAACAATCAAGATAACTTGTACAACCTTGGTGCTACTCATCCAAACATTACAATGTTTGGCTTCAGATGGTACAGTATTCCAACTTTTAGTTTTAAGCTTTTTATGTACAGTATACTATGCATATTGAATGGTATACTGCAAACTGTGTCCTTTACTATGTGTCAGTGTGTTACCTGCGTTATCCTGTTTTTTAGATTTGTTACAAGTCAATATTAATTACAATATTGGTACTGTAATTATAATAAATTAGTTTGCTTATTAATTTTTCTGTTTATTCTGTGAATAATGTCAGTATTATTGTCCATATAATATAAAAATCAAATAAGACACAGTTGAAACAACTCCAATGACAGACTGTTATTAAGAGCATTATCTGATATCTCCTGCATTCTCTTAGAAACAGAACTGTGTGTTGATAATTTGAACAAACTTTCTCTGCAGATTCGCCATTTCAACTAACAAACAGAGCCACTGGTTTTTGTTTGGTTAAAATACATAATTTTTGCCCTGAAATTCGCTGGACAACTGGTGACCGACTTATGGCTACGTGGCTGAATAGGTGCCTTGGAGCCCAGGGGAAAAGTGTGGGGAGTGAAGTAAGCCTCTACGAGTGTGACGAAAACAGTGAACTCCAGAAGTGGGAATGCAAGAATGAAACCGTGCTCGCTCTCAAAGGCCAAGAGCTTTACATTGAGCTCAATGCAGATAACACAGCAGTTCTCTCCAAAACAATAGGACCCAATAACCACCTGACAATTTCAGGGACGTCCAGTGGTGCCTGCACAAGAACATACAGAGGTACAGTAAACAAACTCATAATAATTTTTATGGAACTTAAAGTATAAAACTGGAACGATGAAGATGACAGATTTAGAGACTTCAAAGGTGGGGGGTTAAATATCAAATTATTATTATTATTTTTTTTTTTTTTTACACATAATTACAGTATATGCTAGCTTCAGCCAGCAGGAAGCAAACTGGTACTCATGCATTGGAATTTACAATACATGTTCCAAATACTCACAACAATAAAAGGCATTTATTAGAAGGATTTCATTCCACAGTTTCACACTTACTATCATAAGTTGTCACATATTCTTGTTGTTAATTACTATAAGTACAACTATTCTGAAACTAATTAAACTATTCTTTCATATGTTCTTTTGTCCTTGTTTGGGTCTTTCAGAACTTTTTACCATAGGAGGAAATGCAAATGGTAGGACCTGCATGTTTCCCTTCATGTACAAAAACGAATGGTACTCCGACTGCACTACGGTTGACGTGGAGGAAAAGCACCTATGGTGTTCAGTTGAAACAAAATTTGAACATAATATCTGGGGCTTCTGCCCAACTAACTGTGAGTACTGCCTGTGAGAAATAAAGGTTTCATTTTATTGCAGTGAGAGAGGGGCACATAAATACAATGCACATTCTTTTAAATGTACACTGGGCTGAAGGCTTTCAGGATAATAATGCCCCTAAAAAGCAGGGCATCATTTGATTTTGCACTGATCTCGACTTTACATCAGCCTCTCACATTCAAAGAAAACATGGAGGCATAAATGTGCAACTTGAGGGAACATAAAAAAAATTACATTCTTTAATGCATTTCCATGGTTTTGTATGTGTATTTCACAGCCAAACTATACTGGAACCAAAACATCGCAACAGGAGTGTATTACCAGCTCAACACCCAGTCAGCTCTGACTTGGTCCCAGGCTGTGGCCAGCTGCAAACAGCAGGGTGCCTCCCTGCTCAGTATCACCGATCCCCATGAAAGGGTTTATATCATAGGTAAGGTGACACTGACTCTATATTCAATGTATTGATAAAGGATACATGTGTTTAGACTGAGAAGTGTTTGAAGAATACCTACAAGTAACATTCATTCATCATTTCTTCCACATAATAAGTGATCCAGTCTGCAAGATCTGAAGTCTAGTTTAATCAACATCTACTTCATAATTATTAGTTTACTGTGTCATTTTTCATTAAAATTATGCTTGATTAACACGATTAAATGAAGGCATGGGTACTAAGTAAGAAAGCTATTATTTTATAATTTTTCATTTTCCATGCTTTTTTTAAAATACACACCCACAGCACTACTAGGAGCAGAGGGCAGGGGAAAAGGGGACAAGCTTTGGACTGGACTGACACTGGATCCAGAACATGGCTGGCAGTGGTCTAACGGGAAGCCTTACCGTTATCTGAACTGGGACTCAGGTAGGTTTTTTTTTCCACTTCATTACTTTTTGTTGCTACATTGATGACGCTAAGATAACCTGCATCTTTGATCAATTCCATCTGTCTTGTATTCTTTCTGCCATATACACACCATGTTGCCAGCCAGATGAGGAATTTATATTATATTGAATGAAAAGATGACTCACAGTCTCACGAAGTTTGACAGGAGGGGAATTTTCCAACAAGACAATGATCCACAACCCACTGCAAAAATTGTGTGTGCTGTTTCAGGAGAAAAAAAGTGAAAAGTATAACCTCACCAAGTTTGTCCCCTGACTTGAATCTTACTTGAACCTGACTATCAGCAAAAGCCCTTCAGCAAAGAGCAGCGGGAAAGAATCATCTGTGAAGAATGGCAGAACATCTCTGAATAGAGTCCAGCAAGATTGGTATCATCCATGCCCAGGAGGATCAAATCTGTCATGAAAAATAAAGGCCCACATACAAAATATTACCAAAATAAAAGAGAGGATCTCACTAATGAAGGACGGGTGTACAGACTTATATGGACCTTTCATTATAGTCAAACACTTCTGTTTCAAATTAATTGGCTTCATTCTTCTTGGGATTTGGCTAAAAACAAATTGTATCTAATGGACAAGATTTGTAATTACTTGACCTTTTAGTGATTGTGACCAGGTTTTTGTGTCTGATTCTTTTGGTTCTACTTTTCCTATTTCTACTTCTTTTTATTGTTGTTTTGACTGTTGACATGCGTTGATATACATCAGTAACTTTGCTATTTATATTGCAATTCTTTTTTAGGCCTGCAAGTGCTGAATTTACACAGTAGTGATGTAATTCGATAGCATTAGAATTTGTTTAAATGTTAGAAGTAAAATGAATGTAAAGTTGAAATAGTGGAGTCTAGGCTATTGTGTCAAGTTTAACCATTGTCTTGTTTTAGGACATCCACTTGCTAATCCAGGAGAAAACTGTGCAATTATTGATGGTGCTGTACAGTACTCCTGGCAAAGTTCAGTATGCACCAGAAAACTGGGCTACATCTGCAACAGTGATGGAACTTTGGCTCCTCCCACTGAAGGTAAAGAAAAGACCTGTTCTACTCTAGTAGAGCTGTACTCCCTGTACTGTAGTTAGTGTGTTAATATTTTGTCTTCAGTTAATTTCATATATCTGTCACTCAGCCCTTATATGAATTTCTTCTTTCTTTCTTTCTCCTGACCAGCTGTTGAGACAGGCTTTTGTTCAAGCCCTTGGATTCCCTACAATGGTCACTGCTTCCACCTTAATCGCACTCAGAAAACATGGTCCGATGCTCAGAAAGCATGTCGCAAGGAAGGAGGGGACTTAGTCAGCATCCACAATGTGGAGGACCAAAGCTTTGTTATCTCTCAACTTGGATATGGTATGTGGAGACAATAAAATATAGTGTAGCTTGAAAGAAGCCTTTACAACAAACAATACACCTTTGAGTCTGAAGGGCTTTCCTGTGGTGCCATCCTGTGGCAAACCAAAACATAACCTGCCCCTCTATTTGTTATTTACACATCTGCTAGTGACTAATTTAGAGGTCTTTTAAACATACAATCTGATCAGTCATGAACTGCTATTTGATATCTGTTGGGCTGACAAAGATCCTTATGGATCTCGTTTTGGTATCAATTAAGTTACTTTATGATGATCTAAATATCTGCCAACATACATGACCTTTGCTGTGTGTATAGCGCCTCTGTTCTAATTTCCTTGTTATGTAGAGCCTTACAACCAGTTAGAGTTACAACAGTAATTGTAAATGTTGCACACAGACCTATGGCCAAACAACGAGAGTCTACAGCTGACACACAGTCGGCGCTAATGAACAAGCGCTCCACAAGAAATTGTAGGACAGATGGTTTATTAATACTTTTTTTTTTCTGTCCCTGTCTGCAGCATCCACTGATGAGCTTTGGATTGGACTGAATGACAGGAAGACAGAGGGGCTGTTTGACTGGACTGACCACTGTACTGTCAGCTTTACCAGCTGGGAGTTTGGGAAACCTTCTGTGTTCACAGATCAAGAAAACTGTGTTCTCATCAAGGGAGAGGTAAGGTGCATCATGTGGGTATAATGCACAATAGCTTCTTGTAAAAGTATCATTATTTGTCCAGTAATAAAAACGGCTTCGGTCACCAAAATGGGAAAATGTGTAGCTATGAATCACACCTTGGTTCTTACTATGTGGCAACAATCTGGGGCTGGCCCTTTCCTGTTTCAAAACGATAACGCCCTGTGTACAAGGCAAGATCAAAAAGTGTCAACTGGCATCAACTGAATTAGAGTGCCAGACATGAGTCAAGTCTTAGCTACTAACATCAGTGGTCGACCTCGCTAATGGTATTGTGGCTGAATGGGAACAAATCCCTGCAGCCAAGAAGAGTGACAGCTGGCATACTAGTATTGTAGTACCCATGGTTTTGGAATGAGATACTCAATGACCACAAACGTGTAACATCTGGATCCACATATTTCTGGCCATACAATCTCCTGTACATGCTTATATCTATGATAATAAATTTGAACAGATTGCAGACTATGGGGGTTTTGTCTGATGACAAACTGTACATTGCGGTTTGTCAGTACATGCAGTTTCCACACAGATTAACATTTTATGGCATTTCTTCTTGCAGAATGGGAACTGGGCCGACCGCGTGTGTGGGGAGAAACATGGCTTCATTTGTATGAAGACAAGTGCCACCGAACCTTCTGGAGATGAAGTGGAGCAGAATGCAGGTTGCAAAATTGTGTGTGAACTTTACTTTTTCTTATTTATTAAAATATGTCTGTGGTTGATAACATTCTCATTCTTAGTTCTTTTATATTGCATCTTAGGCAACTTATGATATTTGGTATCTTTCCCAAACATACCTATTACTTGGCATGCTGTTTAAAAAGGGACACAATTTCAACAAATTATAAATTCAGAGGCCAGGTTGAGAGAAATACGCAGTGAAGAATATTATATAATATATTGATATTTATATATTATTTATATATTATATATATATATATATATATATATATATATATATATATATATATATATATGACAAACAGTGAAACTCTTTTCTGCCTAAAAAATAAAGAGGTTATGTTACAAACAATTACAAGCTGGACAGTGAAAGCCAGCTATCTCAGCATGTTAAGAGATACTGAATCAACAATATCAATAAGCAGCCCTGTCTAATCCCTGAAGATACAGTATGTTATGCCGTTTTACTTTTTGCTACCCCCTATAATGATGAAACATACTAAAAATATGACAAAAAACGAATGAAGTTTCCCCACAATTGTTTTCCGACAATCCAGGGTTGGAAAAGACATGGCTCCTACTGTTACTTTGTAGGAACAGAGACAAAGACGTTTGATGAAGCAAAAGACGGCTGCAAGAGCTTAGACTCCTACTTGGCAGATGTTTCAACTGGGTAAAAGCATTCGTATTGACTCCAAACATTCTGAACAGACTAAACATGAGCATGCTAGATTTTGGAGGTTCAGATACAACTCAAATTAAAAAAATAAATGCACTTTTATGACTGTACATTATTCACCGATATGAGAAATGTGTCATTTTATTTGTCTAAATATTTCCAGGGTGGACAATGCATTCCTAGTCAGCCTGGTAGGCTTGAGACCAGAGAAGTACTTCTGGCTAGGACTCTCAAACCAGAAAAACATTGATCAATTTGTGTGGACCAACACAGACTCAGTGAGGTTTACTCACTGGAACGCTGAAATGCCAGGTACAGAAAAAGAACTGAACTTCCTTTTATAAGATACGTTTAAATGTGGCTTCACCATCGACAATTGACGTTTTCTCCCTTGACAACATAAGGTCATCGACAAGGCTGTGTTGCCATGACAACTGGGTTTTTTGCTGGCCTCTGGGATGTACTGCCCTGCGACAATAAGGAGAAATACATTTGCAAACACCTGGCAGAGGGGGCAGTTTTAACTCCTGCCCCACCAACTGTCCCCACAACAAAATGTGCAGATGGCTGGACTCTAGTGTCGTCAAGAAAGTACTGCTATAAGGTAAGATCCAACGCAGCTTAACACAAGTGAAACACGTACACCTGCTACACATTAAAAAAAAAACACCCATAACTCGCATATCACCTCGGGGGAGACAAACCTCATAGTTTGCAAATCTCTGGTTTGCCAAATATTCACCAATTCCAGCTTCCCAAATGTAAATTTTGGTTGGTTTCTTGCATCTTTCATGCGAGTATACTGAATATCTCTTGTATTTGAACAGCTGGTCAGACAAAAATAAGAAGATAAGAGGAAATTGTGACGGGCATTTTTCACGCTTAATTGAAGGATCGAAGAAATAATCTTCAAATTAATTGATAATAAAAACAGTTGCTACTTACATCCATAAAAATGAAGAAAATGGATCACACAACCTAACAAACAACAAACACAATCAGAATTGCAACTATGCAACCAACCAAAATCTAAAAAATATCCTCTATTCTATAGTACATAGTTGTGTCTTTGGAGGCATTCCTTTAAATTATGCATGGAGGTTAAAGAGACAGTACCAAACCTTTACTCACAGTCAGATTTCTTGCCTTGTGTTTAAGTCGTTTTTGGAGACATCTTTAAACAAGAGGACCTGGTATGAGGCCAGAGATTACTGCATGGCCATTGGAGGAGACCTGCTCAGTATCCATAGCACTGATGATCTTAAAATGCCAATACACAGGTACAGTATAACCTGGTCTCATTGATTTAGAGCAGCATCAGACAAGATTTTCTGTAAAAAAATACACCCTTCTTTCCAGTCAAAATCACACATTAGCTGCATCAAAGCAGAGCATTCTCATTCTTTCTAGATGCTGTAGATTCATCCAGGTTGCCACAATAAATATTAGGTCATAAGTATGCTCATGTTAGTGTTTAGTGAATGGGAGATTATAAATTAAAGGACGCAACAAAATGTAAAGGTTGGTTGGTGTCCAAGAGAGCACTGCGACAGTGCTTCAACAGATAACTATGAAATGTATTTCTAACACAGGCTTCATTAATCATTAATACGAGTTTGCCCATTATAGCTATAGGACACTCTGGATTGGACTCAGTGCCCCTGACCCAATCACTGGTTACGTATGGAGCGATGGATCCCCAGTGAGTTGAACAGTTTTCTCTTTCTTCAGTGGTTGACTTTATGTGACTCAATTACATTGTCATTTCATGATTAATTATTATTTTATTTTGTTTACAGGTAAATTTCCAACACTGGGAGGATGGAGAGCCAAACAATAAAAATAATGTGGAATCTTGTGCTGAATTCAATCCATACAATCAGGAGCGGTCTGGGTCTTGGAACGATGTGCAGTGTGAGAAGTACAATGGATGGATTTGTCAGATCCTTGCAGGTAAAGAGTGATCATTTGGTTAATACGTTTTAAAGAAAAATATGTTATTATGTTGTAACATCTGTTGTTGAGTAAGTTGAGTGACCGTAAATTGGGTGTTTTCAGCAATGTCTTCTTCATGTATTCAGATGTACACAATTTCAATGACAAGGTACCAACTAACTCCTCAATACTATATCTTTTTATCTCCTTTCTATGTCCTTACAGGAAAGACTCCAAACCCGCCACCAGACCCCATCACTCCTGGTATGTGGGCTACTATGTACAAGTATGAGACCACTGAGAAATACAGCATTTTTACATGACTTTTGAAGTAAAGAATTCTCCTACATCATGCAGATACAATCTGAGCAATAAATGCCCTGTGCTCTTTTTGGCCCACCCAAAAGAAAATGTATATATTGTGATTGTTGGTTTCATTACAGCACCCTGTGTCCCTTGTGTTGTGTAGTGTCTTCTCTGCCTATGATAAAATATTGACATATTACTGCTCTATGCAAGATTTGCTCAGTTGTATTGGAATACAGTCCCTCATCTATGTAAACTGCTACCACAAAGGTATCCAGTTAAATGAATGAAAACTAGGGATGCATAACAAAACCTAAAAAAAAAAAAAAGTATAATTCCTTCTTTATGCTTTCAAATTTTTTTCAAAGGGGAACATAGGACAAGTGATTTACAGAGCAGATATATGTGCTATAGCAGACGAAAATGCAATTTAGTTTCAAGTGGAATTCAAGTATGATGACTTGGTGACACTCCCATGCTGCAGCTGTTACATCTTTGTGGGGTGGGCCTTATTTGATTTTTAGCAGTGCACATCTGCTGCATGTCTTTAAATTAAAGCAGCTATCAGACACCAAGCTGAGAGCAACTGAAAATAAATCTGACATTACATGTATACTGAAGCTCTACTACATGTTTCTAACATGTTAAAGACAACAAGACCTCAGATGGGTGGTTGGAATGGAATGGGATTCAGTATTATATTAATGAAAAGTGGATGGCCATGGAAGATGCTCGCAACTTCTGCCACCAGAGGCATGGGGACTTGGTGACTATCAACAGTGAAGCTGAAAATGGATTTTTATGGAAACAGGTGAGCAGTGACATAAATACCGCATTATTTACATGGCATTTAAATACGGAAATAACTGAAATGTATGGGTGGTTTTACCATATTCTTCTGTCTCTGTGTGCAGATATCCAGGACTTACGGGTCTTACTGGATTGGCATGACTGTAGATCTTGATGGAACCTATGAGTGAGTATGAATTAAATACAAATTAAAAAAAGTCAGAAAGAAAAAATTCAATATTTCCCAGCAATTAAGGGTAGTGAGCATCTGCATTCATATAGTGATATTAGAATTAAATTATAACTCATAAGCCTCTATACAGCTTTATATCTAGTAAGTCTATCTAAGTATCAAATTCATAGGACATTTCTGTGAATTCTTTGTTGAATTTTAAAATATGTACTGGTGCAAGTTTGGCCTGATAGAGATCCAAACTGTTGCATTCTTGTGTTCATTGGAAATATTGTAGTAATCTAATGTCTTTGACAGAAACGTACAGTATACGGTTGTTGCTGTTACAGTATTAATATTTTAGGACTTACTTATACACAAATAGTTGGTGGTAGTACAGTGGTGTTACAGAGTGGAGCTCTTTCCGACACACACTATCTTTAGCAAGTGCTAATGACAGCATGTAGGGAGAACACAGGCTAACAACAGTCCAGTTTAATTTAGGCCTAACATCAAGTTACTAACAGACTTTAACTGAATTAGTTACAGCCAATAAGACGTACCAGCAGCTAAGATGAGTAGCTGCAACCAAATGTTTTCTACACTGCTTTGCTAATGATTATTAGCGTTGGAGCTTAGTGAATCTGTGTATCTTTTGAACTTCACTGTCACAGCTCCAATGACTATTGCACTTGCCAATTTTCAATGGCTTATGCAGTGGGACAATATGAAAAGCCAATTGAACCGAGCTGGTCATCTGACCCACTTAGAGCTCAGCCAGCGGTCCACAGCAGGACAGTGCCTCAGCAAAGTCAGTGGGCTGCCGCTGTTAAATTTACAGTATATAGTGGAAACACTGCAGCCTTTAGGCTTGAGGCAGTATGTCACTTTGCTAATTATATTTTCAGAGTGAGTTCTTTTGGTTAAAAAATTTCAATTTTGCTTGTATTGCATTAAGGTGGATGGATGGTTCTCAAGCAGAATTTGAAAGGTGGGATGAAGGTCAGCCTAATTTCAATACTTTTGATGAGAACTGTGCTGTCATGGAGCATGAGACTGGTGAGTAAATTACAATATGATTTACCTTCATTGACATACATGCAAATGATAAATTTAACATAGCACTAAACCTGTAATCTTTAATATTTCAGTACTGGTTTATTTCTCGACACTCACGCTCATTAAGCCACTCCTTTGTCAAAAATACAAGAAAGATAAAATTACATGCATATATTTTTTCCTGTGAATCCACCCATGCTTAGGTAGGCATCTGAATCTAGCCATTTAAAAAAAAAAAACAACAACAACTACTAAACAGCAGAGAAGAACACTGAATTTAAGAGGCATTAGAGGAAAAATGCTGACCATACACAGAATCAGAAATGGGGTTTGATTCTGTGAAAATCTTACTGTTGATTATCGTGTGTGTTGATTTTAATATCTTGGATTTTTTCACAGGATTCTGGCATGATTATAATTGTGGGTTCGAGCACAAGTCCATTTGTAAACGTAGTGGCTCACCACCTGCCAACACCACTGTAGCACCCACAGTGCCCCCCAAAGGTGGCTGCGTACTCCCCTGGAAAAAAATGAACTCCAAGGTCAGAGGTCATTTTCAACCTTTATAAATAAGTTGTGTTAAAGTATGAGAATAAAACCGATTCAAAGACAGAATGGAAATCTCAAAGCTTGCAATGACATGGGCTTTTGATTTGACAACACTTTTAATGTTGATCCTTTAAAGGTACAATGGTATTTGGAGATGTCACATTAAGCTGTTTTGTTATGTGAAATTTGGACACATGTACTGTACTTATAAGTACAATGTTTGTGTGGATGTATTTGGTATATTTCAGGAATTGTAAATTAACTAATTTCTTTTCGTTAGTGTTACATCATTATTACCAACCAGAAATTAACATGGGATGGAGCGAGGAAACAATGTCAAACAATGAATGGAAACTTGGCCTCTATTCCCTCAAGAGATGTTCAAGGTTTGTTTCACTTTTTTTTTCTCCAATAAAATATAGACCAATCTTTGTAACTGCTCCTGTTTAGGGAGCATTGTCAGGTCCACTTTACACTGGTAAGAAAAAGTATGTGAATGAACTAGTTTTCTTCATTAATGGGTGCTTCCATGCCACAGACACTGTATTCCATGGAACCATGCACTATGTTTTACACATGGTAGACTCATGAACAGAGATATTAAACAGCTCAAATGACTCCTTTAAACCTTCAGCTTTTACTCTGACCTTATTTTTTAGGCCATTGAGCATCTGAATTGTGTCTTTGAAATCATCTTAGCTTATCTTACTACTTGTAAGTGAGACAACTGATTTAAATGTTTCTTTTGTTATCCAGTTTATAATAGACAAACTTGTTAAAAACAGGTGAACCTCCAAGACTCGCTGTGACAGCACAGTGTATTGTGTTTCAGGTAAAATTGGAGGGAAATTAACTTCCATGCAAATAAATCATTGTTCAAATTTTCAGCATTTTTGGTGACTCAAATGGCTGACACACCTACTACAGACCTGTGGATTGGCTTTCATAGTTTCCATGGTCATCAATTTTACTGGAGTGATGGGCGACCAAAGTCATATGTCAACTTGGCTTTAAATGTAAGTGGATACAATCTGAATTAGGTTTTTACAATGTGAAGCAAGTGGATTGTGCGTGTGTGTCTGTGTGTAAAAATGTGACACTTTTTTCTCCACTGCCTGTTTTCTCAATTTTAGAGATTGGTCTATGATAACGTATTTCATCCACCCCACAGGATTTTGGTAACGTTTAAATTTAACTTTTCTTAAGGCATAACTGTATACAACAGTGTAATATGCATCATGTAGACAGAATCTATGTAAATTCACTATTGTGAATTGGGTTTACATTGCAGGATCTCGATCATCTCGGAGATTTTAACACACCATTTTTTCATGTGAGTGCAAAGCCACATATTTTTACATGACTTTTTTTTCATGAAAATTACCGTACACTTTTTGAATTTGTGTTTGTAATCTCTTGGTTTACATTGCAGGACTTCCCGCATTTTCGAAGATTTGAATCTCTCTTTTCTCATGACACAGTAAGAAGTTTGCCCCTTATTTTTTCATGACTTGGAGAGAAATTACATTTCAACTCTGTTATCAGACAACCACATTTTTTATTACACTGTAACAAGTCAGAATCTTGAAAACTTAAAAAAAAAAAAAAAAAAAAAAAATTGTGACTGAGGCCCCTCAGTGTTCCAATGCAATGAGGAGAATAAAGCAAATACTGAACATCTCTACTGTATTTCTTCAGATTGTTTTCTGTAATCAGATTACATTTGCAGACCGTCAGTACCAGATTGATAATGGTCTATTCATGAATGAAACATCCATAATGGCAAAGTTTCTATAAAGGGGCTTGCAACCATTTTAAACTATTTCTTGATTTTACATGGGAAAAATACATGGCTAGGCCTTCAATAAACTATTACATACTAGCAGTAATAAATGTATTATGATGCTGTCGTAATTACATTGGATCCTAACACGGTATTCTCTTTTCCCCACTGTTTTCGCTGTGCCTCCCCAGAACAAATGTGCTGTGATCAATACCAATCCACTCCTTGGTATTGGTAAATGGATACCTCAGTCCTGCAATGACACCAATGGATTTGTCTGTCTTCAAAAGGCTGGTGAGCCCAGCCATGATGTAATAGATGTGCTACTGCATCTGCCACCAACCAACTACACTTGGGGCCAAATCAGTGCCTCTCGCTTGCTCCCTCTCTTCCTCTCAAGAAAAGGAAAAATCACCTATAATTTATCTAAGATGATGCATAAATATGAATAACAATCAACAAGTACTTTACAAAAAGTCAGTGTGACATTTTCAGAATTTAAATTTAGACTTTATTCTACCTGTAAGAGCACAATTGCACAACAGCAGTTGATAATTTGCAAAGTGACTCTTCAGTATTGTATTCAATATTTCCCAGCTATTAGGTGAGTGAGCAACTGCATTCATATAGGGATGTTAGAATTGAATGATAACTAGCTAGCTAGATTACCTCTATACAGCAGCTACAACAGCTCTAAGTGTAAAAACTAAATTTGTTTCCATTCTCCCCCTAAACAGACCCATCTCTCCCAGACTCCCCTGAACCAACAGTTACTACCGACTATGCCAAAATAATGAATGACTCCATCAAGGCTGTGACTCAACCAATGACCTGGGATGGAGCCAAAAAGCACTGTGAAGATGATGATGCCAAACTGGCTAGCCTGCGAAATGAGTGGTCACAGGTCTATGTTGAGTGGCTGGCTCTGAGTCTGAACACTTCTCTGTGGATTGGAATAAACAAAATGCAGGTAAAATCTCTATCACAGCTAATGAGTGTTTATAACTACTGACCACTGCAAAAATTCATAACAAAAGGATTATTACTGATTTAAGGAGAAAATGGCATTTTGAGATCATGAAAATGCATTTGTCCATGACAAGTAATTAAACCTCCTCATGAACATTAGTGGTGTGATCCATGGGTACCAACTATTACGGTGGGGAAAAACATCTCAAAACCTTTCAACAGTGTTGGAGAGAAGCTGATTGCACTTCTTGGATACACAGAGTTTGATCATTTCCCAATGTGCTCAGGGAAAGCACGTCATCAATTTATCAAACAACCAAAGCAGGCCCCACTAGTTGCCTAACACAACTTGAAAATGTGTGTTGCCTGTTTTTGTGCACCCGTTCACCAGAGCAGAGTCTGCAAATCACTTGCCTGCAATCATGCACATGACGTGGCTGCTGTCACAAATAATGTCATCAGGATGCTAGAGGCAAGCTTTCAGTAAAATATGGCTTTTTTTGAGTGATTGTATTCCCGTAATGAGCAGCACCTCCTTGTGGTACAGTTAAAAAGTTACTGTCTAAAGGACTGCTCCATGCCTTCATGTAAGAAACGCTTAACACACACACGTACACACAAAACTTCCAGTATCCAGTTCTATCCATCCTTACATTTTGCCAGTATATGGATAAATCTGTTGCTCGAGTTTGAGAATTTTACTATCCTTAGCCACGCAGATTAAGCATACATTTGAACATTGTTAGAAATGTGTAGGGGTTTTGTTTTGTTGTTACAGAATAGACTTTTAAAGCACACATACACATGAATGACACTGCACTGATCTGGTAAAAATTTCCTATTTTCTCCATATTATATTTTTCACACACAGACACACATATACATATATATAACACTTATAACACTTGTGAAGGAGCGGGAATGTCAGCAATCTTTTTTTTTCAAAGCCTTTATTAGATAGCAGAAATGGAGACAGGCAGGAAATGTAGGGAGAGAGCAGGGGAAAGACACGCAGCAAATAGTCCAACTGGCTGGGAGTCAAACTGACAACTCGCTGCTCAGGGCATTTGAGCCCATGTGGTATGCACCTTCACCATTTGGCTATCAGGTTGCCCCATCAGCACAAAGTTTGATGACAATCCATTGACAATGTTGAAACATTTCAGTAAAACCCGAAAATAACAGCCTCATGGTTGCACTAGAGGAAATCTATACAAAACAACATGGTAATCTGACCAATGCTTAATATGATATTTCAGACTGAGACTTCCATCCATTCAGCCATGCAGTATTGACTTAAAAAGCACTAAGATGTTCTTGAAAAAATAAAGAACAACTAAGCTAAATGCACTCTGATCAATCTTTGCTTTCAGACCAGTGGTTATTTCAGATATATTGATGGCTGGCGCATGAAATTGACTTCCTGGGGTCACAATGAACCAAGCCCGGACCGACCATGTGTCTTTGTAGACATTGATGGAAAATGGAAGACTGCTTACTGCAATCAGACTATGAACAGTGTTTGTATGAAGTCAACAGGTATGACCGATAACAGTCTAATGTTAAATTTAAATAAATGAACTCGTAAGTCATCCTTAAAGCCAACATGTTTCAACTTAGAATTTATTTCCCTGTAAACATTAGGATACCTCCTGTGGTTTTGAAGACACTTAACATTTTTATCATTGCTCAGAAATGTACATTACATGAATTTTACCCTTTTACCTTTTATGCTTTTCTATGTGAACAAATTATCTTTCAAAGTAGTGTGAAAAAAAAATTGTAAATGTTTATTTCAATGGAAAGGATTTTAATCAATTACTCCCTCTCTCATTCACAGATGTGCCACCAACAGAGTCAAGTCTTTTTCCAGGAGTTTGCCCTGACGACCCAGATTCATTAAAAATAGGCGAGAAATATTTCTGGATACCATTTAAGGGTTACTGTTACATATTTTTCACAGATGAAAAAGAGTGGGCATCTGCAGCTGCTAGCTGTGCAAGACATGGTAAGAATTTTCTTGTGAAAGATATTTTTAGTAATAAAATGCCTGTAGCTTTCACTAAGGACTACTGTTTTGTTTTGTGAAGGTGGATCACTAGCCAGCATTGAAGACCCGTCTGAGCAAGAATTCATTCAAAATAACGCAAAGATATATAAAGACAGCCACACCTCTTTCTGGATCGGCTTGTATAAAACTCACAAAGGTACCTTCACATTGACTGCTCTAATATGAAAAGAAATATTCAGCTACAGGTAAAAGACTATACAAAAAGAAAAACTACGCTTGGTGGAAAAAATATATACATATAAGGTTATTTTGGGGAAAAATGCTATGGTTTTAAATTGTGTTTTTCAATCTTCAATTTCTTTTAATAGTTCACAAAGTATGGGAACTTCTTTTAGGTTACAGCACAAACATATGAGGAGAATTCTTTGCATTAAAAAAATAAAAATAAATTTGGTATTAAAAGAAACTGCACAAGAAAAAACAATCCATGTGTCTCCAGGGGACTGGTTGTGGTTGGACAACACAGTCAAGGACTACACTAACTGGGATGAAGGTCAACCTACTTTTCAAAACCATGGAGCGATTAGTGCTTCAGATGGGACATGGAAGACAGGTGCACAGTGGTATGATAGACCATACATCTGCAAAACACCCAAAGGTAAAATAATTCTTATGTAGACTGAGCTTGAATTGTAATTATGTTTTTGTTTTTTTTTTGTTTTTTTAAATCATGCCAAGATCAGACAACACAATATATCTGACTTTTGAGCTGACTGTGCCACATTAGACAATCACAGACTTTTCTGTCTTACAATAAGCATATACTGTAAGTGATCGGTAAGGTGCCAGTGACAACTTCACTGTTCCATCTGGAACAGTTGCTCGTTACTTTGCAAATGAATGTAGAGTTAATTAAGGTTATAGGTTCACTGACATTAAATAAAACATCACAAGTCGTCCTTGCAGATGTGAACATAAAAGACTTATGTTCTTATTGGCTAACATCCCAGACCATTGTAGAAGTTGTCAGATTGGATGACATCATTGTCTAAACGTAATGAGGTTTCCCAGATGCTGTGTTGCTTCCACAATGACACATGGAGAAACAAGCAATTGTCACATCCAATGCTCCCATCTTTTGCTCCCATCTGTGTAGCTGGAAGCTGAATATTGTGTAATTTTAGTGTACTATTGTGAACATTTTCCTTCTTTCTCTATAGTATTTCTACCAGTGCCATCCCCATCAGCCAGTAAGTAGCACATTTTATCTAATTCATTTCACTCAAAATTGTGACAAGTTCTTTTGGCTGATCATCACCTACCTTTTCAAACTGTACAGGAGTTGGGATTAATCCTAATCACAGAGGCCACATCATTTTGGCAGTTGTACTGGTCACTGCTGTGATTGCCGTGGGGGGAGTGATTGCCTTCTTCCTCTACAAGAAGTCTATTCGTCGCCTAACCATCCCTGGCACATTAAACACCTTTGACAACCCACTGTTCTTCAGCAATGAGCAGTCCCCACCTGATACGGTTGACAGTGGTATGAAGGCAGAGGACGTGAACCATGAGCCTGTTATAACTGTATGATTTAATTAAAAAAATGCATGACTGATGATGAAGAAAAGTTTCAACAGACTTGGCAATTAGAGGCTAAATTGGTTAAAGCAATATATTTTGTAGGATGTGTTATTTGGACTGAAATTATTTTTAATCAATCACATATGTTGTAATTACTAAGAATGAAGTGGTTGACTACTGGGAAGAATTCAATATACTTTTTTATTTTATTTTATTACAACTGTTAGGATAGTGCTGTGAATTTTTATCTTTGCTACATGTCGTATGAAAGGTTGCAATGTCTAGTTAACAATAAACACTTACAATTATTACTGCATTTCATCCTGCTTAAAGTTACATTATGCATAGCTTTATCTAGCTGGAACTTTCCTTTTTCAGTGTTTTTAACAGTTATATTCAGCGGGTCTGTTTGATTTGGGGGAGGAGACCTCTGTGGATAATTTGGCTCCCGGTAAAAAACCTCTTGAACGAATGACCTGGGAGAAGCTTACGGTAATGGTGGTAAAAACAACAACTCCTATGATCCCACGTTATTTCATGACGTCACCCAATGCTGTCTTTTGTTATTGTTTTGATTGAGAGACCCCATGTGGCAGAAGTTACATACTGTGCATTTTATAGAAAAAGAAAAATCATGACAAATTAGTTTCTCTCCCTAAATTGCCACAAAAGTGGGCATTCAGACTGATACACACCATAGATGTTTACCATAGATGATTGTTAATATCACATTCAGACAAGACACATTATTCAGTTTTCACAAAATTGGCAATAGGAGTATTTGCAAAAGACCAAAAACTCTTAAGAGGAAACCTTCTGGCCAAAGTGTGCTGAACCACACAGAAAGGTTTAATAACAATGCACTAAGGATTACCAAACTCTCAATTTGCATCTGAAGTTGCCCATTTGATTTGTCTTCTAAGCATTTGTACTAACATCTCATTGATTTTGGGTCTTTTACTCACCATCAGCGTTTTTACAGCTCACTTCTCAAATTCACAGAAGCCACTTCCTCTTTGAATAATGCATTATTTTGAAGAGGACACACATCAATTTGGTCCAAATGACTAATTCATAATGAACCCCACTGACAAACGCAGTACAGAAACCAAAGTTGTAAACATCAAACCACTACTTAAAACAAGCATGTTTTCTCTCCCTTTTGGTCACACACATGCACCTACTTCCCCATGTAGCATTGCTAAGCCAAGGGTTAAGGGTGTGGACCAATGAGAACAGATTTTCAGCACTTCCTCTCTAAGCTGACACTGATTCAATAACCGTATTTGTGCATCTAGCTGTCATATTTTTTTCCAGGCCCATTTACAACCATCTTTTGTCATTTTTTCAATTGATCACTTGACAACTGAGCATTCAAAAAAGATAACATAAAACGAAAAATATACCTTAAAGTGCAAAAGTCAAGTGGATGACCATTGCCTGCAGTTTTTGTGGTGTGTTCAGTAACATTGGCTCTAGTTGGTCTCTAGTGACTATCCACATCATCCATCAGCCCATCCATTATTATATACCCACTTATTATAGCTGACACTTGGCAAGGTAAACC
Organism: Seriola aureovittata; assembly: GCF_021018895.1. Taxonomy (NCBI): domain Eukaryota; kingdom Metazoa; phylum Chordata; class Actinopteri; order Carangiformes; family Carangidae; genus Seriola; species Seriola aureovittata. The sequence goes on from NC_079375.1 coordinate 10,111,571, forward strand.
CTGTATTCCACCACACTGCTGACACCTACACCCAATTTAGAGTTGCCATGTAATCTACCCTGCATGTCTGCTGACTGTGGGAGTAATCCAGAGCACATGGAGGAAACCCATACAGGTGCAGGGAGACATTATGTGGTACAAGATGATACGAGGCAAAGCATCCTATCCAAAGGTTTCCTGTCAGGGCCCTTAGGGCTCTCGGTATGTTTGCCTAGTCCGGCTGCCTTCTTGTTGACTGTAAGACTGCCTTTTCCTTGGAAAGGACTGTACTGAGCTATATCTGCTGGGAAGTATTCTACAGTGATAACATTAAATGATCAAACAAGCCATTCCATCAAAATACACGAAGCAGTAACTGATGTTCAAAAATGACTCGACTAGAAAAAGAAAAAGTTGAGAAAATTGGGGACATTCTGACATAATTTTTTGAGAAGGTGCAGCATTCGCTTAAAGAAACAAGTCAGCATTATGAGAGCTTCCTTGTTGTGAATATTGCACAATACTTTCACCTTTACTTTAACCTTCAAAGAAGTTAAGATTAACAAGAATTTCAAATGGCCAACCATAAGCTTCACCAGAATCATTGTAATTAACCACAATGTATCACATCTACTTCTCTTCTGTCTTTACATGTGGTGAATCACGTGAACTGTGGATTCATAGACACGAAATAAAACGAGGAACACTACTGCATAGGGATGCCACAATTACGTTTTTATGCTGCACATATTTGATCGTCTTTGAGTGCGATCGGCTGATGCGATCATTTTTGGAATGCATTGCAGATGGCATATGCTATATCAGTCTCACACACTTTGTAAAAGTTCCACATGGCTGTTTTGTTTTGGTGGCCTGTTGCACACCGGTGCATTGAACAAGGTGGAAGGAGGGACTACATTACATAGCACACAGTGCTTCTCTCAGCTGATCTCAGAATCAACCACAGGTGATCGGTTTTTAAGGTGATCTGTGACTAGCATTAGTGCCGATCTACTGATCACATATTTTGAATAAATCAGGGCATTCCTACTACTGTAGATGATTATAGTGTGGAATAACTGGTGGTTACCTTAATTGGTGTTAATAAAGAATAGAAAGATAATCTACCACCATCAAACATCGGAAATCTTTCACTCTGGTTCATGTGTTTGGTGTCTGTGTAGGAAGTTACTTAATGGAGCATGATTGTGACGCTTCCTGTTTTCCACAGTCTTTTTATTATGCAATGGCACACATCCACACAGCTAGGAATGCAGTTTGTTTTAAAATGAAACAGCTAAGTGTGCAAATATCAGCATTTGGGTTCTTCAAAAAAATTGAATTATTTCCCCTTCCTTGTTCATCTTAAGTAAAAAAGGTTTTTAAAAGAAAGTCTGACACAAGACAAATGAAAAGTCATGATGACAGGATGAGACATGATGTGTCAGTACTATTGAGACTGACTTTTGAGAACCACTCACACAGCTCTAAAATCCTTTGCGATAAATGCAGGGATTAAGTGTTCTGCCATAGGACATTTCAGAGGAATTCTTACAATGAGGTTAACTTGTACATCTTTTGTGCTCCTCATCCAAATGCTCCAATGTTTGGCTTCAGATGGTACAGTATTCCAACTTTTAATTTTCAGCTTTTTATGAGATTCAGCAAATGTTCACTCTACTCTGTATATGAGATTGTTCTCTAACATGTGTCATTGAGTAACATATTTTGTGTTACCTGTGTTACCTAATGAATCCTTGTACATTTCAATATTGGCATAAGGCTTTTTTACTTTGTGCACTTTTAATTTGCAGACAATGTATTTAGACACAGTAAAACGAACTCCAAGGACAGACTGTGTTAACAGATGTCCTCTACAATGTCTCTCTTGTGTCTCTACAGATTCACCATTTCAACTAACTAACAAGGCCACTGGTTCTTGTTTGGTTCAAACAAATAACAAATGCAATGACATACGCTGGACGACTGGTGACCGACTTCTGATTCAACAGAGGAATAAGTGCCTGGGAGTCCAGGGGAAAAGTGTGGGGAGTGAAATAAACCTCTACAAGTGTGACGAAAACAGTGAACTCCAGAAGTGGGAATGCAAGAATGAAACAGTGCTCGCTCTCAAAGGCCAAGAGCTTTACATTGAGCTCACTGCAGATAACACAGCAGTCCTCTCTAAAACAATAGGACCCAATAACCACCTCGCAATTTCAGGGACGTCCAGTGGTGCCTGCACAAGGACATACAGAGGTACAGTACTGCATACAACAGTGTTGTTTTGACCGACTTGTATTCGCCACACTAGGATAATAACCACTGTCATAGAATTTCATGTACAAATCAAGAAAATAAAAAAATAAAACTAAAATGATATTTACATGTTAGCTTTATAAACTTGTTCATATCTATTCATGCAGTCACATTTACTTGATATATAAGGTCATATTTGTTTATAAATCTTTATTTGGAATGGAGAAAAGATATCATCTTTTGAAGTATTTTATCATATGGTTTTTTTTCTTATTCGCTTTCAGAACTCTATGCAATCAGTGGAAATGCAGCGGGAAAGCTCTGCATGTTTCCCTTTATGTATCGAGACCAGTGGTATTCAGACTGCACTACAGCTTCCTCAGAAAACCATCCTTGGTGTGCAATTGAAACAAACTATGAGTCAAATAATCTCTGGGGCTACTGTCCAACTAACTGTGAGTAGTGCCAGTAAAAACTTAAAACACTTCAGGTGAAAGATGAAGGTTTGAGGAGCTGTAATTATTTTTAACTAATAATTATACGATTTAGGACTTGCCACTAGTTTTACAGTTAAGTAAATTTCCATCATTTAATCAAGGCCAAAATTCACAACTTTAGGTTACAGGGAGAAAGTATTACACATCATAGCAAATATTAACACCCATGTGTTGTACATTAATTTAACAGCCAAAGCAGACTGGCATGTAAACCCAGCAACAGGAGCAATTTACCAATTCAACACCCAGTCAACTGTGACTTGGCCCCAGGCTGAGGCCAGCTGCAAACAGCAGGGTGCCTCCCTGCTTAGTATCATCAATCCTTACGAGCAGGATTATGTGACAGGTAAGGAGAAAATGACTCTACACTGGATGGGAAATCACCTTAGGGAATATACTATAACTGTATACCATCTGAACGTGTGAATGGATACTATTAATAAAACCAACTAGGAACATTGAACCTTAAAAACAACAACAACAATGCCCCCAACAGTACTACTGGGGAGAGGGGGCAGTAAGCTTTGGACTGGGCTGATCCTGGATCCAGAACATGGTTGGAAATGGTCCAATGGGAGACCTTACCGTTATATGAAATGGGACTCAGGTAAGTTTTTCCTCCACTTCAATACTTTGTGTTAATATTCTGACAAACATATGTTTTTTCTATACATTAAGCAGAGCTAAAAATAGTTTTCTCCCACAGGCTCATATCTATACTAGAAAAATGTCTATATTTGTTACAGCAGTACCAGTAAGTGCATTAATAGAAAGTTATGAAGTCCTTAAATTATATGCAGGCAGTAAGCTTAGAATAAAAACTGAAAATAGGGGGAAATGGTAAGCCTGGCTCATCATGTTATATCCTGTTTGTTTATGCCATAAAACTGAGTGTAAAAACAGCCATATGATGTTTTATAGATAGTAATGTGCGGGACTTAAAGACTGCGGCAAATCCGACAACTTATATAAGGCTGTTTCGCAAAACCAGCATATCAAGTATAACCATCACTTTGTTTTAGGATATCCACTTCCTTATCCGGGACACAATTGTGCAATTGTTGATCCTACTGTACAGTACTCCTGGCAGAGTTTACCTTGCACCAAGAAAGTAGGATACATATGTTATACAAAAGGGCCTGAGGAAAATCCTAAACAAGGTAAAGAAAAAATATTCTATTCTAGTCTAAAATAGAATTTATTAGCAATACTCAACCTGTGGCTGCTAAACGAACCTAATTTTTTCCAATGCATTAAACTGAGTTATATTATCATTCAGTCAGTCCTCATATATTATCATCTGTCAGTCATTATATGTTCTTTTCATCATAAGCTGTTGAGACAGGATTTTGTTCAAGCCCTTGGATTTCCTACAATGGTCACTGCTTCCACCTTAATCGCACTCAGAAAACATGGTCTGAAGCTCAGAGAGAGTGCGTTCTTGAAGGAGGGGACCTAGTCAGCATCCGCAATGTGGAGGAGCAAAGCTTTGTCATCTCTCAACTAGGATATGGTACGTCAAGACAATAATATCAAAGAAACAAAGGTTTACCTTCAAGGAAGAATTTCTTTGGGTTAAGATGTTGTCCATGAACCCCAACGTCTGATTCAAGTCTGGTCACAGGCCTTTGTTGCATCGCCCTCTCCCTCATTTTCTGTCATCTCTTCACTATCGTTATCTAATAAAGACAGAAAATGCAGGACAAGCAAATTTTAGAGTCCCACAAGGAAGACATGAATAAAAACAAAACAATATCATTCAGTATATTAAGTTAGTGGATCATAATTTATGGAAAGATAATTTTCTTTTGTTCATGTCTGCAGCATCCACTGATGAGCTTTGGATTGGACTGAATGACAGGAAGACAGAGGGGCTGTTTGACTGGAGTGACCACTCTACTGTCAGCTTTACCAGCTGGGAGTTTGGGAAACTAGCTGTCTCCACAGATATTAAAGACTGCGTTCTCATCAGAGGAGAGGTAAGGAGCACTGTGTTGGTATGAGGCACATATCATCCATATGTACATGCACACACAGAGGGAAAGTGACATTAAATAATGTTCTTTCATTTGTCCAATAAACCAACACTAACAATTTATTTAGATGTACATGTGTTAAATTGAATATACAATATATTGTGTACTGCAGATGTCTGTATCAATAGTATGATATTACATTTACACTGACTTTTTGTTTGACATCTTCCTGCCAGTACATCCACTCTCCTCAAACATCAATACTTTATGGTTCTTTGTTGCAGAAGGGGAACTGGGTTGATCGTGTGTGTGATGAAAGACACAGTTTCATTTGTATGAAGAGGAGTGCTTCAAAACCAACTGGAGATGAAGTGGAGCAGGACGTAGGGTGTAAAACTGTGCGTTCTTTATTTATTCTTGTTAGTTTTAAAAAAATACACAAATAAAAAAAAAAAAAGAGGTTAATACGACCACATCCAACTATAACCACTATAAACTCATCAGAACTTTTTAACCTTTTTTAAGCTCAGCTTTTTGGTTGTCTCTATACCTTCAAAGTTACCCCTCCTCCCCAGAGTGCAGAAAAGCGAAACAGAGACAGCGATGTGACCTGGTTGCTATGTTTTGCCTGTTTTTAGTTTAAAACTATATTTTAAAGCTATAGAATATCTATGTCTGCAATTATAGTGATGGAGTCTTTCATTTTTTCTGATATAGCATAGGTTTGAAAAGTAATTGAAAAATGAGACATGGTTAAAACTGATGGAGTGTGTTGCTTTCAGTCTGTTAGTTGTCAGATACACTGTACTACACTAAACTTTCTAGATTTTTTCTATTTTAGAAATCGCAGTAGAGTATGATAATTTATATAATGGTCATTTCATTTTTTTTTTTTTTGCCCAACAATCCAGGGGTGGAGGAAACATGGCTCATACTGCTACTTCATAGGGAAAGAGACCAAAACTTTTGATGAAGCTAAAGATGACTGCAAGAGTTCAGATTCTTACTTAGCTGATGTTTCAAATGGGTAAGAATGTTCATTTTCATTAACATACAACTGAGATTTAAAAACTGAATTTTAACAAAAGAAAAAATTAAGTAAGCCTTTAATATTTATGATTATGCTCTACTCTCGTATTTACAGGGTGGACAATGCATTCCTAGTCAGCTTGGTGGGGATGAGACCAGAGAAGTACTTCTGGCTAGGACTCTCTAACCAGAAAAACACTGAAGAATTTGTGTGGACCAACACAGATATAGTGAGGTTTACTCACTGGAATGCAGAAATGCCAGGTATGGGGAAATATTATTTTTTATCTCCTGTAAAATGTGGTAGAAAGTGGTTTCACAACTGACATTTCACAATTTCTCCCTTGACAACGCAAGGTCACCGACAGGGCTGTGTTGCCATAAAAACTGGGATTTTTTCTGGCCTCTGGGATGTGCTGCCTTGTGGCAATAAGGAAAAATACATTTGCAAACACCTGGCAGAGGGGGCAGTTTTAACCCCCACCCCATCCACTCTTAACCCTCCAAAGTGTGCAGACGGCTGGAGTCCAGTGGTATTAAGAAACTACTGCTTTAAGGTACAACCATTAGAAAAAAAAGAAAATCCACCTCAGCTTAAAGGATAAGTTCATCTATCTTTATACAATACTAAAATATGCTACACACAGTGAGGCTTACTGCTTGATGTAATCGTTGCTATGCTAAGCAATGTAACTTCATAGTGCAGCTACACTGAAAGAAAAGTAGGACATGGGACAAAACTTTTGCTTTCGTCAGGACAAATTTCCATCAAAGTCATTTTTTTTCAGTATTTTGACCTGACTTATGTTATTGCATTTCTTCTATTTTCTTAACTTGAATCATATTAATGGGTGTCATGTGAACTCATACTCGCGGAAAAGGGAAGCAACATAAAACCAGGTGGCATTGGTAATATAAACTCATTGTGTAGTCAAGAGGGTAAATAAGTTAAAAGTACAAACAAGGTGAGAGGATAACTAAAGAGGGGAACAGGGCAAAACAGATGCCACTTAAATAAAAAAATATATCACCAAAAGAAGATTATACCTTAACGGGAGATGCACAACTCAATTTCTAAACTAAAAATTAAAACTGGAACTGGAGACTCCTCCCCTCTGCTCCAACCAATTCCATTGCAGGGTCTAAGTAGCCTGATTTGAATACTTGATAGATATATTAACACCCATTAATATGGTCTCTTTAATTAAGGAATTATAACAGTTTCAGCTAGGTCAGTTGTTCCTCACTCATACACAAATGAATGCAACTTAGCAAAATCTAAAAAGATCTTTGATTCTACAGTTGAAATCTATGGTGTAAGTAGGATATCTAAATTACACACTTTAAGTACCATGGTTCAGATATATAGAAATGCTTGTACATTGTTATAAAACAAAGCACTGAAATTACTCCAACCAGGTACACATATCAAGAGTGCATCAGAACTTGGTGTGAAGTGACATGTTGAACCTCTTTGTGAAGTTGTTTACAGAGCCATCTTTCAAAAAGAGAACCTGGTATGAGGCCAGAGATTACTGCATGACCATTGGAGGAGACCTGCTCAGCATCCACAGCGCTGTTGAGCTTGATATGCTGGATGATCGGTACAGCAAATTGCACGATTAAAAAGAAAAAAAAAAAAAAAAAAAAAAAAAAGTGGTTGCCGTAGATGATAAAAGGTTGAATATTGTCTAACAGAGTTCTGGGACATCACCTCTACAGGAAACTTTTTACAAAAAGGTTGTATGCTTAAATCATTAAAATATGGTTGTCCATCATAGCGATGGAGAAGTCTGGATTGGACTTAGTGCCCCTGACCCAGTCACCAGTTTTGTATGGAGCGATGGATCCCCAGTGAGTTAATAGCTTTTTATTTCAGTTGTTATTTATAGTTTATAGTTTACGAGACTCAATTAAATAGACTATGTAGTTCTAAATCACTCATCATTATTTTATGTTTGTTGTTGTTGCAGCTGCAGTTCCAACACTGGAGGTATGATGCGCCAAACAATAAAAATAATGTAGAATTTTGTGTTGAATATCAACTGTATTGGCGGAGGATCGGTGAATCTTGGAATGATGTGCACTGTGAGACGTACCGTGGATGGCTGTGCCAGATCCTTGCAGGTTAAATAATAATATTGATAATAATGATGAAAAAAATACTAATGCATTTTTTTTTCTGCCTTGTTTGGTTATCAGGTTTTTGAAGATTATGAAACTCTTTGTAGCATTTGCTGAAGGTTAATTGATCAAGCCTGACTTTCCAATAATGTCAATCCTCACATTTATTAAGGTGTATGCAGCCTCAGCTTGAAGCTAACTACTACCACTCTGGTGCTCTATTCAGTGTTCAGATTATAATATTCTTCCGTTCTTACAGGAGTGATTCCAAAGCCACCTCCAGACCCTGTCACTCCTGGTAAGTGGGCCATTTCCCTAAAAAAACACAGAGTATACATTGGAAATGTACTTTTAAGCCAAACCTTGTTTTCTTGCTAACTTTACATTTCTGTTCTGATTGAAAATGAATTTCTAATTGACAATATGTAGACGCACTAAAAATGAATGGAGGTCAGCCACAAAGATAAATGACAGCAGCTCGCACTTGTTGGCCATCTGTTATTCTCTGAAGCTGCTGCTGCAGATTGATCCTTGTTTAATATTTAGTGTGCCACACTAGCTACACACCTTTACATTAAAACTTCAGACTTCAAACAAAAATACTGCGATTCTGTAAGACTGTACTTAAATTAAATACTAATGTTAGTATGCTAACATGCCCAAGTTTACAATGCTAACATGTTGATGTTGAGCAGGTATAATGTTTACCATGATCACCATCTTAGTTTGATGGCACTAGATGAAAAGTTGTGGTATCACCTAACTCAATGCTAAACTCATGGTAACCCACAAAGTCAGTAGGATTCAACCTCTGGGGAACATGAATATCTGTAAAATGATCTGTAATCCATGTTCATGACACATTTCTGTCTAAAGCAACATGATGGACCAACAGAGTGACCAACCAACATTGCTATCCAAACAGCCATGCTGCTTGCATGGGAAGCATCTGGAAACTTGAACCTACACATATACTAGTGACATATTGCATAATTTTAAAATGTTTTCAGACTACAATAGGTCGTTGGATGGGTGGTTAGAATGGAAAGGAAATCAGTATTATCTTAACAGCAAGTTGATGGCCATGGAAGACGCTCGTCACTTCTGCCGACAGAAGCATGCTGACTTGGTGACTATAAACAGTGAAGCTGAAAGTGTCTTTTTATGGAAACAGGTAAGCAGTGACATTTATACCACATTACTCATTAACAACGGCATTTAAGAGCAGAACATACTGAAATTTAAGTTCTGCTGGTTTTATTATATGCCTCTGTCTGTATATGTGGATATCCAATTCTTATTGGCCTTACTGGATTGGCCTGAATGTAGATCTTGATGGAACGTTCACGTGAGTATGAATTAAGTAATGAGTAATGGACTAGGCCTAAATACAAAATATAAAATAAAGTCAAGAAAAGAAGTTGGATTGAATGATGGAAAATCTTTCAAAAAAAGTCTGTGATAACTTTTTTGAGGTTCAGTCTGAAGATCTGCACCAATTTTAGTGAAGATTACAGTTTAATTTACAGGTTTTCATAAAATCCAAAATAGCGCTTACATCAATTACGTTTACCTGACAAGTTGTCATGTGTCAAACTTCTATGATATAATCAGACACAAGAATTTTGATTTTAAGGAAACAGTATAAACAGTTCAAAGGCAATTTTTATAACTGCAATTTTTATTATTGCACTGAAGTCAAAGGGAATAAGATTTCTTCCTCCTGATGGGGTTCAGATTCCATGTGCAAAGTTAAGTTTTCATACATAAAAGAATTGTGCAGTTCTGAACTCACTTTCTGTTTGGCGGTTTTGCAGCCATATTTGATCGGCTCTGTAAGACGAACTAGATGTACCACTATCTTCACTAGCTAGTTTCTAACTGTGTGTGTCTGGTCATGAGTGCTGGGCAGGTAGTGTAAAATCAGTTCTTTAGAACTTTTCAACAAAAACAGCTGCCAGCCAACACTATTACGGAGGTTGATAAGAGCCGAGTCTGCAGGCCAGAAAACCAAAACAGTAATCCATAATAGACAAAAGGCTCTGTCAAGCTAAGGGGGATGAGTTTGGTAGTATTTCTGTGAGTTTGCCATTCCAAAATACCTCTTCAAATTATTCATTTACAAGAATTGTTAATATAAAATATTGTTTGGTGCATCTTTAATTATGAAGCTGCTCAATTATTTCTTTGTTTATAAAATTATAAGATTTGGTGGCCTGGATTCAAGGGCAGAACTCACATTTTGTTGTGTAACCATGTATAACATTAAAAAAAGAGATCGAAATTAAAATGTTAAAGTAATGCGTCTTAAAATTTGAATTGATTTTCTTGTGTTCTAAGGTGGATGGATGGTTCTCCAGTGGAGTTTCAAAGGTGGGATGAAAAGCAACCTGATTTCCAGAACAATGATGAGAATTGTGCTATCATCACTAGCTCTATGGGTGAGTAACCCAAAATTGATTAATCTTCACTGGCATACTTTCATATGAATTCATCTGAGATCAGATGTAAAAATGCAAATTTTTTCCCTGAAATTAATTTCATATTTTGGATTGGCTCACAGGATTTTGGCATGATAATAATTGTGGGTATGAGCACAGATCCATTTGTAAACGCAGTGGCTCACCACCTGCCAATGCCACTGTAGCACCAACAGTTCCTCCAAGAGGTGGCTGTCCACAAAACTGGAAAAGATTTAAGTCAAAGGTCAGAGGCAACTTTTATTATCTCTTATAATAGTTGTTTCAAGGGATTCAAGGGAATATCACCTGTAATGTACCTGTAATGAAATGGGCCTTCAATCTGACAACACTGCCTTTTAAGCATCCATCTATTCATGGGTGAAAAAATAATCTACTGCTCATTTGAAATATAACACAAAGCTGTCGATTTTTCACCTATAGTGTTACAACATCATTAATAGCCAGAGGGAGACATGGGAAGGAGCAAGGACACAATGTAAAGCAATGGGAGGAAATCTAGCCTCAATTCTCTCTAGACATGAGCAAGGTTTGTTTTATGATTTTTCCAGAAAGCTACCATTTCTATATTCCATTGAAATATATATATATAATTTTATACACCAGAAATGTATAGTTTTATGAAATATTTCATAAAACTATACATTTCTTGTCGGTGTTAGCCAGAAACAATGGGCCTCATTATTAAAAGAGTTAAAAACGTTGTTTGGGTTAACCAAGAATTTTTGCTGGCTTCTTCAATATTGTCCTTTATCCAAAATGTAAGTCCACAAGTATAACATTTATATTAAGTAGATTTTGAAACTTTTCCATCATAGACCTTTTGGCGTTCAGGGCTTATCCAACCAAAAGCATTTTTAGAATAAAATGGAGCTCAGAGCACACGCTATTTATAGTGAAAGAGCGTGCAAAACCCAGTGTGCAGAGGTTAATATTGACATATGATTGTTTTCTTGGCTAAGTGAGCAGTGGAAACGTTTGTTCTCAGAGTAGAAAGGTATGAAATGCTGAGCTAAGTTATGTACATGTCAAAGAGGTGTGGCCCTGACACACACAAAAATAAAAAATAAAAACCTCAATGAAAATGATCAAGATGTGCATAGCCTCACATTATTTTCTGTCTTCTAGTAAATGTTGTACTTAAACATACCACAAAGACTACAGGTAACATCAGACTAACCATAAACTGTACATGTATGGTATATTCTGCACCTCGTGCCACTGCATTTAAATAGTTTTCTATTATGCTCAAAATACAAACTGTCAATGTCTAATTGAAAATTGTTACATTTGTGTTACATTTTCAGTGTTTTTGTCAACTCAAATGGCCACGGCTACTACAGACCTATGGATTGGTTTTCATAGGCAACGTGGTTTTGCGTTTTACTGGACAGATGGGCGACCAAAGCAGCGATACAGCAACTGGGGGACTGTAGTAAGTGGATAATGTGATTGTTGCACTAAAATTTGAAATACATGAGTTATGTGGTGCACTACTAAAACCTGTTTTGCTACAGGGATTAAAACTTTCTTTACAAGTGCAACAAGGTTTGTGTGCTTTTTATGAAAATGGGACACTTTGTTTCTCCACTGTTACAGAGCCGTTCTCTGAGATTTAGACAGGATTCTTATAAGGTAACATGTTTAAGCTTTACTTTACTTGAAGCATAACAATTTAGGTCAGAAACAACTGAGACATATTGGTTTTACATTGCAGAGGCATTGCTATTAGAGAAAGTGCTTTTATCATGATGAGTTGAACTACTTTGATCATTTAATTTTAATGTGTAAAACCATTTCATTTGTCTTGACTACAGCAAAAATACAATAAACTTTCATGATGAGCTGGGCTTTTGCCTCTGCCATACACAACCTTTAAAAGGGTAAAAAAAAAAAAAAAAAAAACCTGGCTTAGTTCAAGTTAACATGGAAAACTAGTCATTGTTCAGTGGATGGTGATTTATATGATCATATATTACCATTAGGGCCTCCTCTTAACCAAATATGATTGCTGTCTTGACACGGATGCCAAAGATTCACACTACTCGCATAGGAACAATAGAGTTTAGGAGATCCTTCTGCATGATTGCATTTATCAGCAGTTTTCATGACTGCTCCATGATGGACCCAATTCTTACAATAGTTTGCCCTTAACATCACTATTCTCCCTCTGTGCTTCAGGAAAAGGACTGTGCTGTGATGACCACGGATCCTAACATTGGCACAGGGAGATGGATAGCAATGTCCTGCAATGACACCAATGGATATGTCTGTCTTCGAAATCTTGGTGAGCCTATTCTCTGGCCTTTCTCTTTAATACAATTCCTGTGGCCTAGAGTGATTTTAGTAGACAAGAAATGGCACAGTATTGTCCACTGGTATTAGTTACATGTAGCAATTTCCAAGGCATTTGTCATCTGCTACTCACTTATTCAATTAAATCAAGAAATAATGAAGACATGTCTTGTTTTAAGATGTATTCAGTTTGATATCATGAGCTACAAAAATAACATAAAATCTTCATGTTTAAGCAGTTAGAAATAGCAAATATTTGACATTGATTATTTAATCAACTGATCGTTGCAGCTCTAATTCAGATGTTTACTTTTATCAGATATTCTTTATTTCCTTAACTGATAAAACTTGTACTAAAATACATGACTAAACAAACAACAGCTGGTGTATTTTAGAATTAATAATTTTCAGTGATGAAAATACAAGTGATAATGAGGTAAATTCTGAAATTCAGGAGCCACTTTGCAATTGCTTGGGTAGATCTATCCCATGCAATGTGTTTGGGGATACATTTAGTGACATTTATGCATTTATTTGGAATTAAAAAGAAGGCTTTGAAAAAAAGGCCTAAATTTTGCACTAGCCACAGTGCACTTTTGAGTATATTTCAATGTAGTGATGATTCCACCTTTGAATCCTCTAATTAAACTAAAGCAACTGATGATCTGTTGTGCAACCGTATTTGATCAGTATTTCCCAATGATCAATGTTGTGATTTCATTAAAAATTTAAGATGCCTTACATTGTATTTCAAACATGTGCCTATTCGAATACAATGGTTTTATAATTGGGTGAGTGAGTAATTTCATTCTTTTCAGGAAAAGGGAAAAGAAAAGTAACTTTTAAGCATCTATGTAATGGAGCCCCTGACACAAAGATGAATGGAAAAACTAAATTTGTCAAATTTATCACCCCAAACAGATCCATCTCTACCAGACTCTCCTGAACCAACAGTCCCTATTGAATATGTCAAAGTATTTAATGACTCTATCAAGGTTGTTACTCAACCATTGAACTGGGATGCAGCCCAGAAGCGCTGTCAAAGTGATGATGCCAACCTGGCTAGCCTACGAAATGGGTGGTCAGAGGTCTATATTGAGCTGATGGCTTTGAATCTGAACTCTCCTCTGTGGATTGGACTGAAAAAAACGCAGGTACAAGGCACAAAGTGTCTCAAACAGCACACAGCAAAATAACACGACTAACCTCTGCTTGTAACTTGATGTTTCTTAATAAATGTTCAAGTAAAAATGTTGATAACAGGAGCATCCAGGCTGAGTGGTTAGGGCACATACCATATTGTCATAATGACCACTGAGCAGCATGTCCCCTGTTCAATGAATTTCCTGTTGTGTTCACCTGTTGGCTGTTTATGATCATTAAATAGCCAAGAGCGGAGGAGGAGGTCTTCCTTACAGCGCTCTAAATGGTCAGTTAAGAATCGTTGGCTATCGGTCAGATAAAAAAAAAAAATTCAAAATGCTATGCTACAACCCTGGTTTTACGAATGAGAATAAGAGTTCGTATGATGCCTGATGCCTTGTGCCGTCTCCAGACAACATCACTGAATAAAGCCCTTAGCCCTTTCCACTTAACCAAGTCTCTACACTTGGCCATGACAGACTGATTGGGCCCCTCGGGCTTACATCACTGCATCTGTCTTACAGTATAAAACCATCAGAAACGTCCTCTAGCACCCATAATTAAGCTCCTGAACAGGTGTCATATATATATATATATATATATATATATATATATATATATATATATATATATCTTTTTTTTTTTTAAACTGTAAAAGAAAAAATATGGGAAGTCCGTGTCTGACTGGAAACACAAGCGGAACCGATGTTAAGCTTGCAAGGTGATAGCCTCCACTTTCCAGTTTGACAAATGCTCTTTAGATAGGCCTTTGCCAGCTGTCTGGGACGACAACAACAAAAAAAAAAAAAAAAAAAAAAAAAAAAAAAAAAAAAAAAAAAGGCACGGGTACCCAGCAGTCAACTGTGAACAGGCAGAAAAATTGGTGATGCTACCTGGTGCACCGCCCTGGCAATTGATATAAGCAATCGTTGCAGTGTTTTCAGACCGTATCAGAACGTGTCGCCCCTCTATGATTCGCGAAATGCTGCAGAGCCAGCCATATTTTCTCCAGCTATAAAGCATTGATGTCTTGGGTCTTGTGTTCTCCCAAACGCCTGTTGACCATCGCATACTGCTCCCCAACCATATAGGGAGGTGTCGTTTTTAATCACCAAACGGAGTGTAATCGGACCCATCTGAACACCGGTTGAGAGTTTGAGGGGGTTCATCCAGAACAGCAGTGTCTCTTGACTGTGATTGACACTAGGTCTACTCGATTATGGCAAAAATGATCAATATTGACATCACGATTATTCAGCACAATTTCTCATTGACTTTGGGAAAAAAAAAAAGCTATCTTTTTCTCTTAGGGGAGGCTCACTTTCCAACACCCCTGATTTATATTATTTATAACTTTTATGATGCCAAATGTTTTTTTATGCTATTGCGCATGACATGTATCATGAAATCCTAATAGAGCAACATTAGTATGCTTACATATATAGATGATTTAGATCCACAAGAGCCAATTTTACAAAAGAAAACATTTCACATACTTTGACAGTGTTGAAAGCCATCTAAATGTAGGAAAAGATAAGAGAGTATATTCATTTTAAAATAAAGTTCCCAATAATTACAGATGTCTGTATAAAAAAAAATTTAAAAATCTGTTTGATAAGTGATGCTGAATGCAGGTTGATCAATCTTTGCTCTCCAGACTGGCAGATATTTCACATATGTTGATGGCTGGCATATGACCTTATCCAATTGGGATACAGGGGAACCAAGTGTGAACCAAGATTGTGTATATGTGGATGTGGATGGAAGATGGAAGACCGCCAACTGCAATAAGAAAATGACAAGTATTTGTATGAAGACTACAGGTAGGGCTCATGCCAATATTAACATCTGGACCACTGTTTCAATATTGATACAAATTAATTATTAATTAGATGAACTTAATTGATTATAAGCTGTCATCATTGTATATTGTTTTAAATGTGACAAACTTTACTTTTTCTAAAACAGTGTCAAATAGGTGCTTACTTCAGTGCACTGGATTTGAAAGTATGTACTGTAATTAGATAACCTCAGTGTCATCACCGTCTCTACCATTCACAGACATACCACCAACAGAGTCAAGTGATTTCCCAGGATTTTGCCCCGAGGACCCAGAAACAACTAGATACGGACGCCACAAGTCCACTTGGCTACCATTTAAGGGTCACTGTTACCTCTTTCATACAGGAAGCACTGACTGGCCAGATGCATCTGCTAAATGTGTGAAATATGGTAAGGATTTTCCATGGATTGTCTAATAGATATTTTCAATCACTCAGTTGTGTTTTGCTTTAACCAAGGACCTACTGTTTTTTTGTTTGTTGGCTTGTTTGTTTGTGAAGGTGCAACTCTTACCAGCATTGAAGACCCCTCTGAGCAACAATTTATTCAAAACAATGTGAATATATATAAAGACGGCGAATCCGCTTTCTGGATCGGCTTGTATAAAACTCACAAAGGTACTGTCACATTGTCAGTGGAGAAACATTAAGCCACAATGAACATGAAAAGAAAATAATCTTTGTAAATCAGAAGCTCTGAAACAAAGAGGTTATAAAATTATTGTATGTTGATCATTCATTCGTGCTGAATGGAGAACTGAAACTGGCATAGAAACTACATTTGGTCAACAACAAATGTAAATGAATATATTAGCTGTACCAGTCAATATCTTTATGTTAAATATGGATTGAGAGACTTTGTATAATATGAAAGGCATTGCCTTTAATGACAAACCAAGTGAGGACTCACCACCCAGCTCTTACAATTGCCTTCAGGTTTCAGAGAGTTGTTTTAGCATCTTTCCTCTTCCTTTGATTTTCAGTTTGGTTGAGATTCAAACCAGAATACTGAAGACTGAACACATTAACAAATGCTAATGTTGCTCTGTATGTGTATGCTTATATATTTGCCCAAAACAACTTTATAAAAAGGTGGTAATATGTCAACGTTGTGTTTTCAGTAATTAATTAATGTGGCTCTGAGATTACATTTCACAAAATTCCCTCTCTTTTTCAGATCAATCGTTTAATCTTTTTTTATAGGTTTTTTTTTTTCTTTCCCCACAGTATAAACAATATATTAAATGTTACATTATAGATTATGAAAGCACATTTGGAAATCTACAGTCTTGCTAAATCTTGTTTCATTTCACACCACACTGAAAGAAATGATGTTGAGTATCAAACTAAAGAAATGCTTCATCTGGGACAAAAAAAAAAAAAAAAAAATTAAAAAAAAAAAAAAATTAAAAAAAAACTGTACAGAGAAAAAAAAAAAAAAAAATACTGAATTTTCTTTGTCCCCAGACTTATGGAAGTG
Organism: Seriola aureovittata; assembly: GCF_021018895.1. Classification (NCBI taxonomy): domain Eukaryota; kingdom Metazoa; phylum Chordata; class Actinopteri; order Carangiformes; family Carangidae; genus Seriola; species Seriola aureovittata. The sequence continues at coordinate 10,128,674 of NC_079375.1, forward strand.
GTTGGACAAAACAGTAATGGACTACACTAACTGGGATGTAAGTCAACCTGGTAAAGGCATTTATGCAACGATTGAATCGTCAAATGGGGGGTGGAGAACAAGCAGACAGTGGCCAAACAGAGGATACATTTGCAAAATAACCAAAGGTGAGACCGTCACTTATTAGGATTTATATCTAAGTTTCAATTAAAGTAATAGTTTTACAATGACTGGTAACTCATTCTGTACTAAAACTAACAAATTAAATCAAAATAATATAGACTATGCTGTCAATGAAATAATAAAGAAAAGCACTTTAGTCCTTTATAAAAGTTTATGTAATGTTTGTTTTTCTAGTATTACAAGACACACCATCGACAACAGGTAAGTTCCATCTCTTCATCATTATTATTTGACTCATAATTATGATTTAGTTGTTACGATTGAAAATCATTTCTGTGTTGAATCTGTACAGTAAGTCCAACGGTGGATCTTCAAACCCATGGCCACATAATTTTGACAACTGTTCTGGTTATCAGTACAGTTGGCGTGGGGATATTCATCATCCTCTTTATCCTCAAGAAGTCTGGCCACCGCCTACCCATCTCTGAAAAGTCAACTAACTTTGACAATGCACACAACGTCTCCAGCAATGAGCAGTTCCAGTGTGATCTGGTGGCCACCAATGAGCTGGTACCAAATGCAGAGGAAGAGAGCCCTGAGCCTGTTATAATGTTGTAATGTAAATACCAACAGAGTGCTACAGGTATTCTTAATTAGAGAACCAATAACTTTAATGCAGTTGGCAATAACTAACCTTAATCAACATAACTATTAAAGCTGTAGAAGGGCGACATTTTAATCCACGCTTTATTTCACATTAAGATACTCTACCTGCTAGGAATGTGCAGTGGACTTTTGCATTTGCCAGACTGCTAACTGTGTAAATTACCTTTTATCTGTCTAGAAATTCTGGTGACTCCTAAGACACTGTATGTCTTGCTGATGAGAATCAAAACAACTGTTCTAAAAGATGTTGTAAATAATAAAACAATGTCATCTACATTAAATCTTATATTTGACTTTTCCCTAAAAAAAAAATCATAGTGGGTTTATCGGTGCACTGGAGTGCTTCACTTTGCTTAGCTTAAATAACGTTTTTTTATTAGCATTTTCTTCATGTTTACATATCTAGTCCACCACTTCTGACAAATTCTTAAAAATTTAACTGCAGAGCCACTAAACGGCAGCAACAGTCCAACATGAGCAAATCAATGAATACCTAACAATTTACAAACAGCATGTAAAAAAAAGGGAAAAACAATTGAGCTCCTATTTATTCACTGCTTGTGCACTCGGATATTATTAACCAGGTAGGGAAATTTGTTCTCTTATAATGATAAATGATGTGGAAATGTATCAGTGGATTCGCTGTGTAAAGGAGGGGTGACTGTTTCTTGAACGCTAAAATACATTTTAAAATCCAATTCAACATGTTTCTTATTTAGCTTCTCAGCATACAAAAATTATGTACAACAGTGCAATGTGAAACTATACTCTGTTACAGGTTACACAGGTTGGACCAAAAACATTTACAGAAGGTTATATTCACATCAAAAACCATAAATGTATGAAGTACTATGCACTTTTAAGTACTGTGAAACTTTCAATATTTAGATTCTTTTCTGTCCATCAGAAAACCATCAGGGAGGCATCTATCTGGTCCTAAACTCACTCTGCAGCATGACAGCAACATCAACAAGACAACAAGGACTTTTAAAGGCAAAGGATGGTCAGAGGCAAAGGTTATTTCTGTTTAAGGCCCTTCCTATGAAGTGGATTTTAAAAAACGAATTACTGCAGTATTTTTTAAAAGATCACGTCTTCGCTTTACTTTTAATGCACTAATGTCTTTGCACAGCACTACATATGCTTAGTAGGATGTATCAAAGGGAGCCTACAAGCCCTACAGTATTTTAGTCATTGTTTGAGTCATTGTTTCTAACATGCCACTAACAGACCCTCTGCACTGACTCATTCTTAGACCACACATGGTCAACAGGTGACTGAATAGCTAATAAATACACAAATAAAAGGAAAAAAACCTCTGCTCCTGCTACTGTGTATAGCCTTCAGAGGTTGTAACAACAGCTTCAGACACATAGGCTAATATAACGTATACACCACATCAACTGGAACACAGCTAGGTGTTGAATACTCAAACACATAACCACGGAAAGACATGTGGGAGAGAAGGTGACCAGCGAACACAAATACAGCAACAAACATACAAACAGATATGAGTTGAATCTGACTCACATTATTTGATGTCGAAGTCAACCGTCTTTTCCTTCATGTGGATGAAGTATCCATGTCATATAATGCCCCAGTGCATTTGTTGCCATGTTGATTTCGGCTGTTGACAAATCTCGTGCCTCCATTTTTATCAACAGTGGAAAATGCGCGAGCTAAGCTAACGTTAACACTGCTGGTTGTTTCATTTAGCATCGCACGAATTGTTAACTTGCTGTTTGTTGTGGCGACGTCGGCTCGTCTGTTGCCAATTGTTTGTTCTCTAACGTTAGTAGTTTCAATCAAACGATGCCAACTTCACTGAAGAACCTGGCTACAGCTGCAGGGGCGGGGTTCAACGTCAAACGTTTAATAGCGCCCACCGTGATTTTATTGGTCTCACAGTCGAATTTGGGCGGGGTTAAACATCGACCGTGATTGGATGCTAGTTAGGAGCGTGGAGAGGAACGTTAATTATGATGCTGGCAATGGCAGTATGAAGAACCACACATAAGCGTCACGATATATTTTTATTATAATCTGTTGTTATAGTGAAATTACACTTTTAGACAGAGCCTAACATAAAGAATATAGCCTTGTGAGTGCCCCACCACCGCAAAATTCTTTTGAGGTAAACAGAAACCTTTAGCTTTACCTGGAAACAGAGAAGCGCCTGTATTCTCCATAACCTACTGTTGCTAGATATTGCTGGCATGGAGAACAACACGTAGCCTAAGTGTCACATTACATTTTCGTTACAATCCTTTCACTGAAATGGCGTCAACTTACTAGTTCAGACTGGATTTCCCACATTATTTGAAACATCCTGGATATAGAGTCCTGTTCAGTCCACCTGTCAATCATTATTTATTAAGTTTTTGTGTATTGGTAGTTAATTTTCTATGTTATTTAGACTTTTTTTTCTCTTCATGTCTTGTGCAGGTCCAGAGTCATCCAAACATTAACCATTTGTGTGAAACTTTGTCATGATCAGTGTGTGAATTCTTTAGTAATGGCTAAAATGTGTTTTCTAAGGTCACCATGACCTTGACCTTGTTTGTCCTTGAATCCAAGTGAATGTTTGTATCAAATTTAAAGAAATTCCCTCAAAGCCAAAACCATGTTTTGCGAGGTCATCACACCTTTCACCTTTGACCCCCAAACCAGGGGTCCAACATTTAACAAAGAATTAGCCTTTGACCCTGTAACCAGTTCATCCTTGAGTCCAAGAGAACATTTGTGCCAAATTGTAAGGGATTCCCTTGAGGAGTTCCTGAGATATTACACTCACCAGGCCAAAATCATGTTTTATGATGTCACCGTGACCTTGACCTATGACCATTGACCAAAATCCAATCAGTTCATCCTTGAGTCAAGATAGTTTGTATTAAATTTCATTTTATTTTTTATATGTACATTAGATTGGATGTACAACACCTACTGTTGATTAGATTCAAAACTTTGCAGTCTTGTTGAATGTTTCTCCTATCTATTGGTATTTATTGCATTTCTAGACTTGGTGTGCTGCATTTCTCTTAATGTTTGTGTTTTTACTCTTATATGTGCTTTGTCCTAAATTGGCAGCTACACATGAGAGGTTAATTCATTGTACATTTAGTAAACCGGATATACATTGCTGTATATGAAGTATCTATGATATTTAATCTCTATAGATTTAAATGGACTTTCTTTGACTTGATCCTTCTTTTATGAATATTTTGTTTGTTTAATCCGTACAAAAACCAAAGTATAAAAATAAGCCCCAGTGTAAAGCTTTGTAAGTTGTAATGTCGAACTAACATTTAGCAAAGAATTAGCCTATAAAATATTCCACATTAGTTTTTTAAACTGTAGAATGTGTCGCCTTGGTTTCTAATACCCTCAACTTCCCTGGAAATAACCCTCTGTTCCTCCCTTGCAAAACAACATAACTTTCTGATTTTATTTTGAAAGGACTTTCATTAAGGACAAAATAGTGTGAATAGCAATATGTGAGGCAGGCGCTGGTCTTCAAATAAAATATCACTTAATACATTCTTTGTTTTACATTTTAATGATTTTCAACAATAGAATGCATACTTGTTAAAATTAACTTCTGAATGCTGTACAAAACAAAAATAACCAAAACAAATAATACTGAAAGGAACTCGCAATCATACACAATAGGTCAAGTTCTACCAGACAGTTCAACAGGCTCTCTGGCTCTCCTTACATTTACTAACAAGGCAATTATGAAGTATGTACAAATGCATAGAGATTGTATTCAAGCAATATAATTTTTATCACAAGAAGATGCATAGAGTATCCAGCATATAGCACAGGTCAATGTCACCAAAAGATTATTCATGCTTCCAGACAGAGCAAACGCAAGTCAATAAATATGCTTGAACACCATTTTTAAAAAGTGGGAAGCAAAGTATGACTTCCCTTTAATCAAGTAGAAAAATAGTTTGACTTTCAGTACCAATGTTTAAAATAAACCGTTGGCTTCTGAAGATATGTATCTGATTTTAAATACATGGGGGCAGAGTAAGATGTGACACTGAAACACACGAGTCAGTTGTTCCCCACAGTTATTTGACCATTTGATTAGACAAAAGATCCCTTTGTGTAACTTTGCAGAGACAGAATTCATAAAACACCAAGCCAAGAACAGATGTTGACTGAATTATTTTCTTTTATCCTGTTATCTCAAGAATATGAGTTAATTACCTGATAACCTGTTTTGGGCTGCAATTGTTGATTATTTTCACACTGATATCTGCCAATTACTTTCTTGATTACTCAATTAATCATTTAGTGTATAAAATGTCAATAATTACAAAAATTACACATCACAGTTTCTCAGAGGCCAAGGTGATGTCTTCAGATTGCTTGTTTTATGCGACCAACAGTCAAAAACAAAGACACACAATTTATAATGATATAAAACAGAAAATGCAGTAAATCTTCACAGTTGAAAAGCTGAAACCAGATAACGTTTGGCATTTTTGTTTTCATAAATATCAATGAAATGAAACGACAGCTGATTATTTTTTTAACAAATCCACAGTTTCAACTCTATACAGGATAATAATTATTTTTATTGTTATATTATTTTTATTTTGGGAAAACCAGCCATTTTTTGGATAAATCTCAAACATGGACCTTTTGTGTTTCTCATTTTTATTAGGCGATAACAAGAAACTTGTGATCTCAGATAATAGGTCAAATAAAAGTTTTGCAATGATGGCTATTTTCAGCATCCATACATTTGAATGAACAATACAAAATTACAAACTTTAGAAGAGATTGTCAAAGAGAAAACTAATCATCAACTATTCTAATAATTGAATAATCCTTTTAGTTATTTTTAAAGCAAAAATACCAAACATTTTCTGGTTCCAGCTTCTCCACTGTGCGGATATGATGTTTGTCTTTGTCATATATGATAGTAAAGTGATTATCATTGGGTTTTGGACTCTCTAAAACAAGATATTTGATGTCACTTTGGGCTGTGGGAAATTTCAATTTTTTACAGTTTTCTGACATTTTATTGACAAAACGATTAATCAAGAAAACAATTGACAGATTAATTGATAATGAAAATAATAGTTTAATGCAGCCCAACTTTAGAAAAGAATACAGCATGAGCGAACTGATGCAGTTAAAATTGAACAATGTTTGTGCAAAAATACACACAGAGCCATATGAATTAGATGAAAATAATTCAGACAAAAAGTTATCCTACAAGTGCTAAAACTCCTTTTAGTAAAGAATAAGAAAGAACAAAGTGTGTGTATGTGGCAGAGGGTAAAAATGGCAAACAATGTGAGGAGAAGATGACACACTCTGCCCTGTCCATTAGTGCATTATAACTTGAGCAGCATAAAACCATGCACCAACCCACGGCAGAAACAACAGTCATGAGTGAATATAAGAATCTCTGTGCCATTGTCTTGCATCTCTGTCTCTATCTCTGCCTCGATCCCTATCTCTGTCTCTCTCCCTGTCCTTGTGTCTTTCTCTGTCACAGTCTCTGTCTCTCTCTCTGTCTCTCTCTCTGTCTCTGCCATGGTGGTGGTGGTGGTAGTTGTGATGATTGTGTACAGGATAGTGATCCGTGTGGTGCGTCCGTGGTGGAATATGCTGGTGATGCCTGTGCTGCCGATTGCGTTCATTGTGCTCCTGCTCATAGTCTTCTTCGACGTGTGGCTGGCTGTTCCCGCGATGATGCTGACGGTGGTGGTGGTGATGATGGTGGTTGCTGTTGTGGTGGTGATGGTTATGGCCTCGGTGGTTATAGCGAACCTCCTCCTCGTCCTCCTCCACCAGATCCTCCACCTCCTCCTCCCTCTCCTCGGGCGGATGCCTGCGGGGAAGCCTCTGGCTGTAATCCCTACTCGACTGTACTTCCATGCCACCGGGTGTTTGGCTGTGCTGGGCGTGGCTGTGGTGCTCCATCCGACGGTGGTGGTGGTGATGGTGATGGTGGTGGGTGTGCTGGGGTCTCTTTGGTTCAGTCCTCAGGAGCCGCTCTTCCTCCTCTCTTTGGCCCTCCTCAGCCCTCTGTTCCTGAACCTGGGCTGAAGGGGGGTCCTGGTTTAGGTGGTTCTCATGAGAACCCTTCCTCTTCGGAGCCGCTGTCTTCTTGTTCTTCTGCTCATCCTGGGATGAAAAAATTCAACATAATGTCACATGACTAGTCACACCATGTGTGTGCTATACATACAGTATGTCTTCAAATTTAGGCAACTAAACTTTTGTATTTTCAAGTCCATGGACACAAACCCATACACACACACACACACACACACACACACACACACACACACACACACACACACACACACACACACACACACACAGCTGCTGTTATGGAGGCAGCTGGCCCCCATGTGCATGTACTGGCAGTCACACCAGAGGCAATTTGAATATTCTTGGATGATAATATTCAATTTTATCATGGGACCTTGGAACAGTCAGCGCAGCGTTGTGCAACTGCTCACAGAAAGACAGACACACAAGCTGCCTCAGGCTTCTCTGCAACTACTCTTTATTTTGACTACTTCCACTATATCATCAAAAGTCTTTTTGATTGATTTTTTGATTACATTATACTGAGGTGTAAAACCAAAGATAATAAATGTACTTTTACTTGTAAACTGTACAACTTGCAAAGGTAATGGGAATGATGGAAACGTATATAATATATACACAAACACATATACATGTATATTATAGTTATTTATGTCTGTGGATTTTAATAAGGTGGTGGATGAGGGTGGTGGATAAGGAAGAGGAAGGGACGATAGTTTTAAAATATGACTGTGAGTAAACTCACACATCTGTTAGTCTGTGTCTATGGCTGTTTACTGAACATTCATTCAGGCCCTATGATAAACGCTTTTGGGATCAGTTTGACAATCAGATGTTTGGTCTGACATTTCCCTCTAGTCCTGATCAGTCTGGTCACACCTATACAAGAATTAAGTTTTACCTATACGCACCGCACAAATGTAACATCTAACAACAAGTCTTTGCAATAATTCTGACAGATTTGTGTCCACATGTGGTATGTGGTAAAGAAGTTTAAAAAAGCAAGGATGAGGGCTGCCTATAATTTTACATTTAAAAGGTGATTTTACTGGATTTCAGAAAGTTGCTGCATCATTAAATTGAAAATGTCTATATGTAAACTATCATGACACTTTAGCAATGTGCTTTCTGCCTCCTGGATTGTTTATAAACAGAAAATCAATTATTTCAGAAAAACTATACAAATCCTTTCTAGTTAATCCTAAAGAAGGCGCTACTGTAACCAACCTCCATCACTGCGGTGGAATGATAAAAATGCAGCTACAGTAGAATTTGAAGGTGTCTCACTCACCAGAGGTAGACCTATCTCATTTCAGCAACTTTCCAGTGGAGTAGGATGAGGAGAAATGAAATGAAAATGTTAGATGAAAAAATGGAAACAGGTACAGATGCAGCACAGTGTGAGGTTTCTGTTGTTAAACATTACTATTCCTACTGAAATCATACTGTAATTACAATGCATTCAGCAGACTCCCTGTACAGATGAGATGATTGGGATGAGATGAGATGACAGTATGAAATCTTTGAAAATCACATTATATTCTATCACTTTATTGAGTACATATTTTTTTTCCCATATACAGCATGTATCTGTGTCTGATGTACCGTTATTCCTGAAGGATTGGTGGGCAGTGTATTCTCGGCCAGATGGGCCACCAGTGCATTGGTAGGCTCCATTTCTGGTGGATGAGTGGCTCTCCAGTAGGACTCCAGATAATCAGCGATGTGCTCACAGGCATCTGTTAGCTGGTTTTCATCTAAGATGACATCAAACATTTCCTACAGAAAAACAAAAAAAAAGAGACAAGAGTAAGTAAAAGACCATAAGACAGAACTAACCTGTAACTGGGAGTATTTTAAAATATAGTCTTTGACACCACTGGTAGTGTGGCAGTGTGCTTTAAAAATGGTTCTCTTCTGGTAATCAAGTGAGTCTGTGATTCTGTCTTGTAATGAGATTCAGATAAGGAGATGTCAGGAAATACAGTGAGAAATATGTTGAATTTGACTGTGTTTTCACTTCATTAGCAGTAAAATAATATATTTTCTGTAAGTTTTGTTTCCCAACATGAAAATCTAAATGCCCTCCAACACTTAAGTTTTTATTTTTGTTGGCTTAACAGTAGTAGAATTCAAGTCGACTGTGTCGAAAAATACTGAAATCAGCTTAAACAAAATACCACTCATGTGCAAACTTTCCCCAAGCTGCAGAATCCCCCAAATTCCCCGAAAAATATGACCTTATAGTCATTGTTATAGTTGTCAATGTAATCTACAGTTCTGCATGTAAATCAAGGACCCACCACCATATTTCCAGTTTATCCCCAACTCACTACTGTTTTTCAATTTATAGTCAGTTACTACCAGTTTCACAACTTTAACTACTGAAACAAAGCCAAATGTATAGTTCTGGACAACAACTGACATATCTAACATAATATGACACAATATCACTACATGCATTCATTCAACATTCATGAACTACTACTGCATCAATTTCGAACAGTGGCCACTAGATGACGCTCACCGGTGGACATTGAGCGAGCTTGTCTGCTGCCACCAGCTGCACATTAAGGTGTTTGGTCTGAGACTTCCCTCTTGTCTTGATCAGTCTGGTCAACACCTAAACATCATGAGAGAGGAGAGGGAGGAGATTTGAAGAAGCAGAGAAAGAAAGATGGTTACGGTGGGTGAGTTACTGCCAGTGAAGCTCACTGTTTAGTAAACATACTTTATCTAACAGTAGCAATCACTCACTGGTGAAGCTTACCTTTGGTGAGGAGATCTTGACATAGACCAGGATTGGAGCCAGGGAGGTCTTGGACACCTGGAGAGGGTGGTTGACTGTGTCTGCATCTAGAACTACAAGCTGCAGGCTGCGGGCGAGCTCAAAGATACGCTCCACCTCCCCCTGGATCTGGGCTGCAAAAGCAGACAGTAAAAGCATGATGTTAGCACCTAAGGTCCAGGAAAGCCATCAGTTGTGCATTGTTCATTTCCTTGTTCACATCTGAAACAAGGAAAGACGCCATACTGTATCTCAGGTAATTCATGACGATGTATTTAGATTATCGACCTGTAGCCTTTAATAGTAATTTTTTATATTCATAATTTACTGATCATTCATTTGGAACACCCACATTGTGCCATTGCATGTAATTTTGAGTTATATCATAAATATTGTACGTAATATATACTTTTTAAACGTCTTCTGCATTATTATGAGAGTAGCTGAAATGATGGTGTTTTTCCTCTTTTTTTCAAATCAAGATGCGGAAAGAGCCTCAAATCTAAAATCTTTTATTTTGAAAGTTGGAGATAAATGATCAAGTTATATTTTGAGAAAGTTCATTCTTGACCTCGGAAACAGTAGCTGACAAAATAATCTCACCGCAAGGCCCATTTATTTGCCTCTCTGGAACTTTCAGTCATATCACACAAGATTCCTCAACAGAAGTTGGAACATGTGGCGAGATGGTTTTGTCAACGAAGTTACAAGTTGGTTTTGTAACTTAAAGGATATTTGGGATTTTACTTTTGTTTCTGCATATGAATTGAATAAAACAAAATTGAAAAAAAGTTAGTCATATTCATGTTTATGATAAATCATTTCTAAAACAAACAAGGAAAAAAGTACACAAACCTGTTAGCAACTCATACAGATAAGACTGCCTACTTAATAAGAGCCTGTGATTGAGTGGTGTATTTGTATGTTCCTGTGTAACTAATCCATCAAGACAACCAGGATGTATTACACTAATGGGAGGAGTAATTCAAAGTCTGGCCACAGGAGGGAGAGCAAGAAAGCAGGGCATGGAGGAGGCTGTGGCTGTGGATTTTTCAGTCCTTTAAGAAATGCTCACACTCACAAATAACAGCAAACCCACTACAACAAACTATCTTGATCCAAATTCAGTCTTGTTTTCATCAATTGTAAAATCAGCACCTGTGTATATTTACACATGGAACAGTGTCTTAGCAATGACTGCTGGCACTGACATGAGGTAATGAAAGGAAGAAAAGAAGGAAGGTAGAGCGTTGAAACACACATGGACTACCGGTGCTTTCAGTCATACATACCGGCAGCATCTGTGATGAGAGAGCAATGAGAAAGACAAGAGTAGAGAAAACCAAGTAAATCTTATCCCCTTTCTTCTCTACATCTATTCTTTCTTCCTCTAACCGGGGGGTGGGGTGAGGGGTGGGGGCGTTTAGACTAGCCTACTGTTCTGTGTCACTGGGGTAAAGACATTCTATTATCATGTAGAATGAGGGTTCATCTTTGCAGTGAACATATAAGAAAAATCATATAAACATAAAGTGCAAAGTGTTTCAGTAAGATAAAGAAAAAGTGCAGGTCTGACACATTAATTCCACACCTGGGTCAGACAGTATCACTTGCTTGTTTTAACCTAATTAGATTTCGAAGTGGGTAAGGTTTGCCACAGGGGACAAAACAATGAATGCCAGAGGGCTAACACAATTACAAGAAGTTATTTTAAAAATCAATTTAGTGTTATTTGCTGCTACTGATACAATCTGAATTGTATTGGTGCGGTAAACCCAAACCATCTGGCTCCACAAACAGATAAATTAAGTGCCAGTGGTGATTTGCAACGACCAGTGGAGGCAGGTTAGGATGATAAAGCCGTTTACCTAAATTAGAGCGAGTGTTGGACCGGTCCATTAAGGCCTTTTTGCCAGGGTTGTTGAGGATGGACCGTTTAGCCAGAGAGATGTCTGCTGTGACCCGTGTAATAGTAATTCTGGAGAAGAGACAATACAACAACCATTATTACACAGTCATGATTTTCATTATGTTTTATTTCCACATAAAAAGTTGTGACACAGAAGAATTAAATCAGAACATACCTGCCTTCAAATCGATGTTTTAAAAAGTCAAATAGTGCTTTTTGCATCATATCTGTCACCTGGAATTACACAGAAAACAGGGATTTTAAATAAAGCTCTCCTTTATTCAGGTTCAACACAAAATACCAATACATATTTGAAAAACTTCTAGATCTTCTCAGCTTTACAGCATCTCAGAGTGTGTGTGAGGCAGACTCACCTCTAAGCCCTTCAGTGATGGTCCCATTAGAACCACAGGACGCATTGTAGGCACTACATCATACATAGCCACCTGCTCCCCCTATAGCCACAAAAAAAAGAAAAAAAGAACATTAATTCGGTGTATTAGATACAGTAACAACTACAAGCAATATAATCACTAAGTTTTTATTTGACAACCTCAGTCAATAATCTCCATACACATTTCTTTTTGATTCTTTGGCTCAATCATCTTTCTGAACTTGGTGTCCCTGAATATATTATTGTATTAAATGAACATGAGTAATTTCTAGCAATTTGAAAATCGGAGAGATGTGAACTAACTAATGTGGTTAATGTGAATTGATGTCTAAAACACAACATACAAAGATGAACTGCAGCCATCACTGGATTAATGGATCTTATCTTCCATACACAACCTCTGATGTTTCATACTGGACTGTTGTCATGTCTGTTGCCCAATCTTTGGTCATTCACACCAGACACAATTGCAGAACTATGGCTCTAACCACATCACTCCTGAGCAGTAGAAATATAACAGTCCTTGTATGAACATTGGACCAGAAATGACTAATTGATTAATCCATAAATTGGTTATTACTATTATTTTTGACCATTGATAATCACGTATGTCAAACATTTGTGGGTTCTAGCTTGTTATATATGTTTGTAAACTCAATATCTGCTGCACATTTTCTGCAATTTGAATTCATCATTGTGTGCAGTGGGGAATTATAATGTGCATTTTCACTATTTTATCACAGTTTATTTAGAAAACATATAATTGATTAATAAAAGCAAAATCTAAAGATTTTTCTAATGATGAAAATAATTGTTATTTTGCAGGCCTGATAAGTATAAAGCATAGATGTGGAATTAAGTTCAGTAACTATGGGAAATGCAATCTTTATGCGTCAGATAAACTCATAATGGTGCAGAAAAAGTGGTTTAACTAAGACAATATTGATAAGAAATGTATGAGATGCTTCAGTTTGAACATCTATCACTCCGTGTTAACTTAATTAGTTCAACATAAAACTCCTTTACTTTGTATCCTCACACTGATGTGGAAAACACTTTTTAATGAAGACTTCATATTCGGTCACTTACCGGTTTCTTTTTCACATTCTGATTGGCTGTTCATAGAAAAGGATAAGAGAGGTACTTAATGTTAACTCACGAATTGTTAAAACTAACATCAAAGAATCTTTTTACACATTTCAGTAAACACTGGCCTTGTGATGGAGGAGTGTATTTCTTTGAGTTCATATCTTGAGCTGCTTGAGAGGCAGCTTTGCTGAAATGAGAGAAAAATACAGAATTAGCTCACGTCTCATCATAAACAGAGCCTTCTTTACACTCTAATTTCCAACGCTTCAGTCATGATGAAAATAGAGCACTTTATGTCTATTTAATAAAAGATTTTGTGCTTTCAGTATATCTGCAAATCTACTTATGAGACACAGCCATATAAAGCTTAGAGAGTAAATCCCTTCAAGTGATTCAGCACATACAGTTGCCACCAAACCCGAATTTCCAAGATCCCCTAGATGTGTTTCTGTCAGCCTAACTAGGTCAAGTCAAAATCTGGCAGTGTGGAGTGGATCTTCTTGCCTGCTGAGCTGATTAGAGTAAAAAAAAACCACTGACTGACCAAAGGATTCCTACTTTTAGATTTTCTGTCTCCAACATATTCCACATCTGTGAAAGTTGATTTTACAGCATGCTGAAATTAATAGAAACCGAAGGCCAGGGAAATTTATCAAAATACACCAAAACATGTAAAATCACTGGTATAGTCCCATCCTCTTTCAAATCCTTTATTAAAACCCACATTTTTTGTCAACTGATTTGCGTTAATTTATTTTAATTGCAAAATTGATAGGGATAATGCAGCATTGACATGATACCAGTCGAAGGACAGAGTCTGTCATACGCTCTACAGATTGTAATGCCACGTTCTGATTTGACTTGGACCTCAATACGTATGTTACCTGGGGCCCTTCCTAAATAATAATAAATATAATTGTTTATAAAGATCTTTATCGTTTCAATTATTACAGAATTTAAATTCAGTCAATTCCCAAATAAATGTGCAAGTGCATCTAAATTGTATAATAAAAACATGCTGACACTGACAAAACAACCAACCTGGGGCTAGAAAGTATCCCAGGATGGGAGTAGTGGATGATTTCTGAGGCTCTAGGCAAAGGATGTGTGTAGGACTTTTTGAATCCCTTATCAAATCTAATTAGGTTTTTATTTCAACATTAGCAGGTAACTAAAGTTATAAATAACTCAAGCTAAAAGATTCAGTTTTGATCAGCAGTCACTTTCTGTTGGCTGCGAACAGAAATATTACAGTTTTGATTAGCAGCCTAATTAATGCAAATAAGGAAATGTTGATGAGTTTAAAACATTGATCGGACAAGAAGCAGCTCAGCATATCTGAATTTACTTTAACACAGCTTAAGTATTTATTTTAATGAATTAATTTATTGTTGCTATTCCTTTTTTATTGTGTTTTTTTCTCTTTTATATTTTGCTTCTATTTTTATATTTTGATTCAAACTACAGATACGTAGGTGTGACCCTTATCACACTGATTTCACATCTCTAGTCAAAATGTAGTTTGACTAATCTCCGGATTTTTTCAAAGAGCATCAGCTGAATGCCGAAATATAATCCTCTGTATTTGATGTTGTAATGATGTTTTGTTTGTACATGTGCTGTGCCAATAACGATTATTATTATTAGCATGACAGGATAAGGCAGCACACTGCAGTAGGTTTGTGTGCTGGTATAAAACCCTCCTGTTTTGAATCCAGTGGAAAGAGCAGCATGATGTACATACTTGGCTAAGGCCTTGGCAGCTTTCCTCGCCTGGACTTCTCTTCTGATGAGAATGGTTTCCAGATTGACTGGACTGGGGATGAAGCCCACCACACCATCCTCCTTCACCGGCCGCCCGATCCACCATTCATTATTGAATTTCTGGAAATTAAAAAAAAAATTTTCAGAGTGTAAATTTAAGGCTTGATTTCCAGACATGGTTTACATTCCTTACTCTGACAATATTAGTAACTGAATTCAGCACCCGTGTAACTGCATTTTACGTCTTTGTGATCTGCTGAACTGTGTATCCACCTGTACTTTAATACAAATGTTATTTGTGTGTGTTTTTTTCGAAACCTCTTTGACATGTAGGAAGTCTCTGGCCTCAAAGGTAACAGCCTGGCCCGGTACGGGGACATTGTCGTCGTCTGCTGGAGTGTAAGAGAAGTTGCAACGCACAGCAAATGCCACAGGCTTGTACTGGGGACATAGGACAGGTGTTCAGACCAAAATGTTATCACTAATGTATGTCACAGTCATCATAATCCATACAGTTCTCACACACACACACACACACACACACACACACACACACTCACGCCAACACAAGTTATTAATATTTACATTTTTTCTCTACTAAAATACATCATGACTTATTGTTTTTAAATATATTGTATCTTTTGCAACACACACACACACACACACACACACGGACACACACACACACACACACACACACACACAGGAACACACAATCAGAGGGAGCAGAGGGAGTTTCGGGATCCTGGTTTTGAACTTGCTGGCTCACAGTCAAAGTCAAGACTTACTGGGACACATGAAACGACCAGAGCCATTATTAATGTCTGCTCAAGTTATTAGCAACACCTGTGCTTTTCCTACAATGACAAGTCAAAATGTCTGCTGGGAGAAAAAAAAGCCAACAGTATCTTCCTGTTTGCTGAACTGTAGCTTCTGCACGCTTCCTCCTGATTGAATGCCTGTCGGTGGTGTAATCCTATCAGAGTCAAATGTCAGTGGCATGCCGATCAAGCTGCTAATTACTCCACTTTGGAAAGATGAGGCTGTGGGAGAGGCTGTGAGGTCAGCAGGGGATGGGCCGAGCGTGTTTGCCGCCTTAATTACAAAGCACCAGTGGGAGCACATTAAATCTTTGGGGGAGGATTTAATTCAATATTCACTGGGACGTGTATCAGCAGGCGCTGCTTAAAAGGCAAAGAGAGGTGAAGAGTTTGATATGAGCTGTGATAGTTTGATGTCTTTGTGTGTAATGGTCTTTGTGCCCCACCCACCCCGCTACAAGAAGCTTTCATTTTCTCTTTATCTTTTTCGTGGGGGTATTATATATTGTAACTATGGTGAGACTTAGAATTTCATTCATCAATTAATAGTTGTATGACTGGGAAGAAGTGGAAATTACTATAATACTTTTTTTTTTTTTTTGACCTGGTGACCTGTTCTATCCTGCTATTTTATTTGACTTATTTTGCAGTCTTTATATTCTACAAACTTAAACACAGCTTCAAATAAAGTTAAAAACTATCTAGTTAAGTATTCAACAAAAGTGGCACATCACTGCACACATTAGCTATAATCAATATCCTTCATTATCATCCTTCTCCAGACGCTGAGCACATAAAGGGATGACAAGGATGAAGACTACAATGACTCATTTTAATAGCTGAATATTGCTCCGCTAATCCAATGTCCTGGTGTCTGTGTTTCCTGTCCGTGATGTAATCATGTCCTTGAGAGCAGCCTCTCTGAAAAATGAGTCTATGAGGGCAGCGGTGGCTCGGGTCAGGTCGGGTTGAGCCGGGTTGAGACCATGACGCAACAGTGAGAAAGTACCTTGGCCTTCTCCAGCTGCACCTGGGCGTTTCTTTCCTCAACGACATCTGAATCCTGACGCTCTCCCTGCAGGAGAGAGACAGAGTAATGACAGTTTAATCAGTTGAACTGGTTATGCATTGCAGTGTATTATTCAGTCTGTTTTTTTATGACTTTTCAAGCTCAAATGCTGAACGTTTATGCCAGCTTCCATAATATGGGGAATTGGGTTCTGGAAATTGTGATGGACAAAGCATAAGCATTAGTTACAGCCCTACATGATCAACTGTAAAACTAGGGTTCGCCTTGTTAAGACTGGAAATCATAATTTTTATTTGTTTTTTCAAAGGGTCCTGGCCTAGAAAGGCTGTAAAAATAATTTTCAAAATAAAACAGACATTAGAAAACATGTCACAGAATGAGATTTACATAAACAATTATATGATTTTGATTTTTCGTAAATAAAATTGCCTAAAATATAATAAAATAAAAGATCAAATTGTTGCAACAACCTAAGGTGGCACCTGAAGACAATCTAAGTACTGTCTGAACCAAATAAATATCAAATGAAAATAAAGAAGACAATTCAAAAACTCAAAAATAATGAGACTAATGCATTTATATTCTAATATAGCTCCAGATAACACAGGGCAGACAAGAAAGCAGTTTTCTTATCAATTATTTAAAAGCGTACTCCAGCAATTTAGTATTGCACTTCATAGCATTAAGTATGGAGACTTCAAGGATGAAGATAAATATAGATAAGGAAAAATGAAAGCATCAGTGAGTGGGCTGGCTTGGCTTTAAGTCCATACTATGATTTAACCCCAAACACTGGGACTGTAGACTTTCCAAAATTAAGCTTGTTAGTGTTCCAAGTTAAATCCTCCCTGTCTGATAAACATCCACATCTTTCAAACTCCATGCCCCCAGTTCCTTTAAAAAGTATGCAGCCCATGCCAAGATGATTCATGTTAGTCACATGAGTACATTTTGTCAGACTTGACAGAGTTCGTCCAGAGCCACAGACAACATTACACAACTGTTATACAGGCTGTGAGTTACTCCCCTGTAATGAAAAAAGTAAAGTTGGTGGCGTGCCCCTTTAAAGTCACAGAACAAAAAAGTTATTTGCGATTATACATGAAATTGCTAAAGGTTCCAGGCAGAGAGATGAACACTGATAAAACCTCTTTTAACTAATCTTTTTGGTGACTGCATTTACATGAATATGGGGGTTGTAACTTGATGGATTTAAAAAATGATTTTAACCCAAGACCTGGCTTGATAAATAACGTGGTGCCAGTGCTTTAACACTTCACCAGTAAGCTTAAGCACAAATAACATCTCTTTACATGCCTTCTCATTTTCTCTTCCCTTTTCCAGAACCTTCCTGCCTTTAACTGTCAAGAGGTGTTGCGGCGGATCCCTCCTGGGGATCCGCCAGGTTTATGTGCCATGTGTCCCAGAGATTAGATTGTCCCCTCAAAGACATGGTAATTAATGCCCTCTGTGTCATAGCCAGGGGGTGGCACGGCCCCCCCGCGTCAATCTGGCACTCAAGATACACACTTGCATCCCAAAGTCACAAATCAGTTCTCTCTGTTGTAGACAGTCTGCTCTGTCTGACGCATTTTAACAACACAGTGATACTGAGTCCTTGGCGTGCCAAAGTCAATATTCTCAAATCTAATCCCAAATTCTTTTCTCACATGCTGAAATGTTTTATTCTGTACATACTAATGACATAGTAGCTTCAATATTTCATGTTATATCTCAAATCTTTACTTATATTTCACAGTGTTTGTTCAATTTAATAGTACCTTTGTTACATGACATTAATTTGACTCTAATTTTATGTACATACACAGATTGGACAATTTCCACAAACAATTTGGGGTTCACTGTCTCACTCTTAAGACAGCAGAAGCCAGAGTTTGAACAACCAACTTGCAATTTGTGGATCTACGACCTATCAATGCTGGGTGAGTCTACCCTCTTTCTTAAAAAAACATATTCATATAAACCTAATTTGTATTATAAAATATGTTTTGTTGGAGACAAACTGCTGCCCAGGTTGCAGTTTTTATTCAGCATAGCAAGGAAACAATGATACTGAGAGTCTCTGCAAGTGTCAAGGTATTTCATTTGTTTTCCCTACAGTAGCTGTTCCTGGCAACGAAAGAATGATTATTGTTTTATGGTTATGTTTAGGCAATTCACAGCCAAAGAAGGGATGCAATGGCTTCTACAATATTTAAGCAAAACTACCACTTTTCCCTAATGGTAGATTTACAGTCATTTGTTTGGGGCCTGGGTGAAATTTAATATCATGATACAGTCCAGCCCAAAGATCTCAATATACAATATTATTGCAGGGGTGTTAAAAACCTGTTCAAAGTTTTATTTGTCACATGCCACCAAGTACTAGATTAAGCAAAGCAGTGAAATGAGGGTGGGACTCGGCCGCAGGGCAGACTGTGCAAAATTGCAAAATTGCAAAACTTGGCTTTGATTCTTTGTGTTTCCTCCTACAGCTTTCCAATGTTGATAGTTGAGAGTGACGATAACATGAAGCAAGGTGAGCCATTTCCACTGTAAGTTTGCTCACTGTGATGTGCGCTCTCTGTTGTAGAGAGTTAAAAGAACATACCCACAACTACTGCACAGCAGTGAGACACGCTGAAATAGAAATTACACTGATGTAATTCCACTTCTCCAAGTCTGCACATTACCCACCATCAACACATTTAAAATATTTAAAGCATGAAACAGATTGATCACCATAAATCTATACGGTGTTGCTGTATAGTGCTACCAGCACTGAACTGTTTCAGAAGCCTTAACCTAAACAAAGGTGGGACTCAGGACATGAACTCTGCAGTATAAGACTGTCACGTTTCCTGGCTTGGATGCAGACAGCAAAATCACATTTGACAAAGCATTAATGTGTTTTGTAGGAGCCTCTTTATGTTCATTAAAGAGGCTCATGAGGCTGTACTGAGTGAATATGAGTGTCAGTCCAGAGTGTGTTCACTTTTCAAACCTCATGCTCAACCAGCAGATAACAATTTCCCTTTGGCTCTCCTTTACCCCGTCGCCCACTCCTACTCTCGCCGTTATTCCAAATGAGTGCACACTGCGCTGCCTGACACGAGTGAGACACTCTGACTTTGACAATGATGGATTATGCAGCATGTCATTACTATAGGCCAGTAGTTATGATGGAACTATCTTCAACTCCAACAGACTCAGCTGTAATAGCTTGTATAATGAAATTAAGTGAGAAGACTGAAGGAGAGGTGGAGGAAGGGAGGATGAGAGGCAGGGAGGAAGCAGTGGGTGTGAGGGAAGTGAGAGAGAAAAAGAGAATGTACGATGAAAGTGAGGCGAGGAGACATGTTGAATGAAGAAAGAAAGAAAAAAAAAAACACGACTAACCGTGTGTTCAGACAGAATGTGAAGCAAACTTTAGAGGCAGAACAACAAAGTCAATGGGAAGACATGTAAAGGGAATTTGCCGGGGCGGTGCAAATTGACGCAAAGACACATTTGTGCGAGTTGAAAACGTTTCAGTTTGAATTAAAAATTCTGCTGATTTTCTAGTGAGTTCTGAGTCTGGGCCCAAGGTAAACACACTCACACAGACGTGACTGTTACATCCGTTGTTGGCCGGCTTACAGCTAAACTCTGTTTGGGGTGAATCATGGTGGAGTGTACAAGTGAACTAGTGGTTACAAATTATGCAAATGACATGAGGCAGGAATTTGCTTTTTGTTCTGTCTGAACAAACCTTAACAGTCATGCTAGCGGCTCTGTGAGGCGGTACGTTGGCACAGCAGTGTTTACCAGCCGCGGCAGGAGGGTTGGTATAGTTTTCACCTAGTGAGTCTGAGCGTGTGGACACACCTGCTGTAGTGAGAACTACCACAGAGGCTGTTTTGAGCACGTTGGTGGGTAGATGTCTAGATTCTGTCACAGCGATAGCACCACAACCGCACAAGGTACAGTCACAAACCCTTACAGGTGTGTAGCCGAGATCAAAATAAAGGCAGAGTTCAAACACGGGTGGGGTACGACCCATGACAATCTACAGCTGAGATAAATGTAATTAGCTTTGCATGATGGACAATAAATTCAAAATACTTAAGACTTAATTACAAAAGGAAAAACCACACTAACTTTGGATACAAATAACGTCTCAAATAACGTGAAGGATGAGGACGTGATGTAATAACGAGGTGGGACATTGTTGGTAATTAGTGAATAGAGAAAAGCAGGAGGACGCAGTGGAGACAGTGTCAAGACAGAGTATTCAAGATGATGAGGAGGGAATCAGAGAAGAAGAGGAAATAAATCTCCCTGGGGCAGAATTATGCCCAGGCATGGGTTTTTGTTTACCCATGACTGGTGTAGACATCTGTTCGCACAGCACCCGCCTCTCCTGCTAGCCAATGTCACCCAGCCAATAGTACAAAACGCCCCCGCTGAATTATTAAACAATGCTGAGCACACTACTGCAGGTGACTTGGAGATGTCTACTCTCTGGGAGAAGGGAGGCAAAAATTAGGGAATTACATGAATTATTGATAGGATTTTTAATAAAAGAAAAGTCACGCCTTCTCTCACTGTATTGTATGAAAATGGCAACATCATTCACATTTATTAACTTATCTCTGTAGGTTATTTTCCATTATAAATCAGATCAGCAAGGTTATTTTCTCAGACTTTAAAGCTGAAAAGATGAATCAATTTACTGATTTGTCACTTGACATAAAATTAACCTGTGAATATTGTAATTATGTTTAATTGTTAATTGTTTGAGTGATTTGGCAAACTAGAAGAAATTTCTTGAGTTTTAGGTTGATGGTTGGAAAACACAGACACTTTGAATACATCACCTTGCAATTCAGAATAGGTATTTTATGTAATCTTAATGACATTTTATGAACAAGATGATAAATCAATAGAATACTTGGCAGATTAGTTGATACTGAAAATAATCATTAATTGCAGCCCTGTTTCACAGAGAACCTTTTGTGACATGAAAAAATAAGGGTTTTAATAAATCACAGGCCAGTTGAAACTGTAGATTTTATTGACCAATAATATCCTGAATTGCTGACCTATATAGTATTTTCTCTCTCTTATATCCACATCATGCCATATCCTTTATTAATGTTTTTGGCTTCTTCTAAGTAGAACTTTCTATTTCTATTTCTTTTTTTTTTTTTTAACTCTATACAAATTTTCTTCATTCATCCCTCCATCTCTTCACCTTCCTCTCCTTTTGCCGATCTTTCTGTCCCTCCCTGTTGGAGAGCCATCCCGGTCCATTAGTGTGATTACGTGGTTTGGAGGGTGGGCAAAGGAAGGTGGAGGACAAGGATGATGTGAACAAGTGAAGCTGTGTTCTCTGGTGTGCTACCTGAAGGTGACTCCTTTTCCACTCAAAAGCGTTTACACAGCTCTTTAGGCACGCGCCAGAGGAGTACATTAGGAAAGGAGCATCTGATTGGGGAGATGGACTCCATCCCTTAACTGAAATAATCAGAGCCATCGAGTCACCAGGAGCCAGCTGGCTGGCCTGGAGCACTGCGATTCCCCAGAGGACAAACTGAACTCTGGGCTAAGTCTTAAAGGACCAGTGTGTAGGATTTGAGGGCATCTATTAGAAGAAATGGAATATAAAATAATATACAAATATATTATAATTATGTTTTCATTAGTGTATAAGCTTAAAATAAGCGCTTCATATCTACATATTTAGAGGAATCTCTTCCATCCAGCCCCCCATGTTGCATCACCATCTTTCTACAGTACTGCTAGATGCCACTAAATCCTACACACTGGTCCTTTAAAGAAAGGTGAGATAACTTATGTTCACATCAAAGACATTTACAGTTTATCCAAGTATTCATATTTACCTCTTTGATTTGTTTTAGTACTTGAGGAAACTGAAGTCTGCATTGATCCTTCCGCCTCTCAATTTGTATGAGCAGATTTAGACCAAAATACAGAAAAAAATACCTTCTTGTGTGCAAAAATGAAGCAAAGTTAACTTTCCCAAGCTTCAGACCAAAGAAAATTCACTAAGACAATCTAAGGAACAACCTGTCGCAGAAAATACTGAGACTGAGGACAAGAGAAGCACAGAACCATGTTCAAACGCTTTCAAGTGACCTTGATGTAAACCACTAAAGGAACCCTCTCATGACACTCACACTTCTTAAACACTCAGTTCAGTCTCAGTAGACATAGTCCCAACTGTGTCCCCCGATGAGAGGGAAGCTGCTGTGTGCTGTCTATTTTAGGTGTGAAATCAAACCCAACGTACATTTGCCAGACCTACGGTTTAGTCCTCCTCATCCTTGAAGTCTGTAAAACCAAAACATTCTGTTAAAAATACTTTAAGTAAAGCATAACTCTCACCTTTGAGTAGCAACCTTATTTGTCAAGTGAGGAATGGACTCATTGCTGCTCTTTTGGCCGATGGAGGGGAGAAAAAAAGACTCATTGCAACCTCAAGTCTCAGAAGGGTGCAGTGTGTTGAACCAGTTTGTTGGACAACTATCACACAGATGAATGTTTTGTCTGGCATGTTAAGGAAAAATAACAAAAACTTCAAGGATGAGAACTAAGTGGCTGGTTTGACGAATGCACATCTGGTAAACAATTCATGCAATGCCTCCTCACTTGGGTAGAAATGGTACACATGTCTGTGATGGAATTTCTGAGAGAAAAATCATCCATCCATCCATCCATCCATCCATCCATCCAACCATCCATCCATCTTCCTTCTTCTCCAGGCAAAATGGCCCAAGCTTAGCACAGGCAGAAATTATCCACTGCAGCAGATTGTACACTTGTGTGTCACTAAAGATACCATTCTTGCTGCACAATCTCCCACCAAATGGGGAGTCGTTTCCATGGCAACCATTGAGAGAAATATGCCACCTAAGCATAAATGACTCCCTCTGATGAAAATACTTTAATCTATATGCTGTGATCCTCGGAGAAAAACACA
Organism: Seriola aureovittata; assembly: GCF_021018895.1. NCBI lineage: Eukaryota > Metazoa > Chordata > Actinopteri > Carangiformes > Carangidae > Seriola > Seriola aureovittata. The sequence goes on from NC_079375.1 coordinate 10,152,303, forward strand.
TAAGAGGAAAAAAAAAAATCATCCTCTACATCTCCAGCTCAAAGTCTTTAACTTGATGTGTTTAGTGAAATCCGCTACATCCTCATAGACTTACTGAAAACACTGTAATCGAGCAGTACATCTAAATCAGTGGGACAGCCATTGAAGGGGTATTGAACTGACAGTTAGACCTCCAAAGAGAACGTGAGTATAATTAGGTCAGCGTTCAATACTGTTGCTACTGTACTTCTCACAGCTGAAGATGTCAAACATCAAATGCTGAACTGTCATTCAAGTCAGTTACATGCCAGTCACATAAATGAATAGTCATGTGTGGACTGACACACACACACACACACACACACACACACGCCTAAATGACATTAATAAGTATCTTAAGACACAGAGGAACAGGAAGGAAGATGATCCAATAATACAGTAGCAGCAGATTGTTGCTTACACTGCATAGTACGTGCATCTTTCACACACAGCTCAGACTGATCCAGCATCAGTGAGCATCAGAGTAAAGTCCACATGAAAGCAGCAGTGTTGAGGTGAACCATGTGAACATACTGTATCTCTCTCCACAGTGACTAGGAGAGCAGGGTTCAGACTAAAGGAGGTGGATGTGTGTGTGTGTGTGTGTGTGTGTGTGTGTGTGTGCTTGTGAGTTTGTTTGCTTTAGTAGGCAGTGTTATTCTGATAGTTTGCACTTTGGTGGCTGCTACTCAAGTACTGTCATTATCTATGTCTCATTAGTAGCTACAAAAAAACGGGGGAGGATGAAGAGATTCCACATCACAACACAGCAGCTCCAGTATGAGCAGATCTGTGACGCCTTCAGCCTCGTGGCAGTTGAGGTGAAGGGACAGCTATGTGGAGAAGAGTATGGACTCGTTAGGGTCAAAAAGAGTTTGAGCTGGTAAAGTGATTTTCACAAGTACACATGAAAGATACAAATCTTGAAATCTACAAGCTAGAGATCTACACATGTACAAACTTGAATTTCTCATGCAGATTCATTCTAAAGGTTTACAAAAGCTGATTTACAACTACACACTTCAGAATTATTTGTGAACCCTACCAGCTCAAAAATCTGTTTGACCCAAATTTGAGTACATCAACACTGAGCTCTGAAGCTTGCCGTGTGTGTGAAAACACCACGACTAGCGCCACCCACTTTCCTTCCAAATGGGTTTATCATGCAGGATTTTATGGTTAACTTTGGTGAATATCAGGGGGAGGCCCAGCTTATGTGAACAAGTGAATGTACATTCAGGTTCATACAAATGTTTACAGCAATGCAAGAATAAAGCACTGACAAATGTGTAATCACGTTTTCAAAACTTCAATCTCAAACCAGGTTGTAAAAAATTACTCCATTTGAGAATAAACAAACAATGAAACCAAAAATGATCGAAACTATCAAGGATTGATGCTTCCTTCATTCAGCATGTTATTATTGATATGTCATGTTTCAAACACTGTCATATACCCATGGTAGTGGGTTAATAATGGGTTAGTGCTCACAAGAGGACTTCAAGCACCAACCCTTCAACCACAGTCTGTACATAAATCTGAATACATACTGTATATCCTGTATATACAGTTTACAGTTTCAACAAAACAAGCAACCTCAGGATTTACAGGAGAAAAGGGTGTGAGGCAGACTACACGGCAGAGTACAGATAACAGACCAGCCTGTCTCCGACTGTCAGTGTCCCATGCTGTCTATATATGATATTTTTCACAAGTCACAAGTTCCTGCTGCTTGATGTGTACGACCTGGATCTGAATCTGAGTTTCGTATAGCAAAAATATCTTTCTACTGTAGCAGGTGAGAGTAGATCTGCTGGATTTGATTGGTAAAGTATTATAGTAGACCCCGTTGGTGAGCTTGTCCTCTTGAAAAGATGTCATCATTTTTATCTTGAACAAGGCAAAGACTGTTCATGAGAAAAAATGTAATATATTCACACGTAGTATGTCGGGATATTCTAGCTGATCTGCAGATACATTATTGGGAAAAAGACTAATAAGCTTCATTAAAACCTTGCTGGTGGGCTTCATAGATAAAGTCATGCATCAGAAAGGACAAAAACACTGTCTGCTTCCCAAACACCCTTTACTACAGTTCATTGTTGTCTGTAGAGCAGGTCACTGATCTAATTGTGACTAATTTCCTGTCGGTCCTCCAATGAGCTGCTGGCACTGAGCCCAGGTATTTGAAAATTTCTCATTTTCACCTATAAATCTTTTCTTGTGTTGGGTCTGTCTGTACCTGAGGATCGGTGACTTTTTATCTGATGACTACAATCCTTATATTTAGCTGCAGCACATTTACTTATGTTCTGTTACTCCGTTGATGACTTCTTTGCTACTCTGTCTCGTGGTCATTATCAGCCTGTTCATTTGCATGCACTCTGTGTTCCGATCCGGTTTTCTCCAAGCTCTGTCTAATCAGTTGCTTTGCATCATCTGTCTGAAGGAGCCTGGCTGCATGCCCTCTGCCTGATGCTACCATAGAGCAGATATGGCCACTCTGCCACCTTTACTTTGGCATGAGCCTCCATCTCTGGAGTTAAAGGCTGCATCATGGCCCCTTTAGATCTCCAATTATAGATCAAAAGAGACAGCAAATCTGCACTGCACTAGATGTAATCTATGCCTATACAATATGTTAATATGGGTTTGAGCTTTACTACTGATGTTTACGGTTTGTGGTTACATATTAAAGGAAGAGGTTAAAAGTGGAAACTACTTCAATTAATTGACTGTTAGCTAAGCCCCGTCTCAGCTTAGTTACTGTTGCCACACAGATTTCCAATTACAACCGATAAAATCTGTAGCGATAGTTTCATCTGACAAAATCCATGGTTGTCGGCTATAAATAAAAAGTCTGCCTTTGTCTACCCTATCTGAATCATGGAAACTGTTGTGTTAGAAATAAATTCAAATTTTAAGTGGTAGATTTGTAATCAATGTAAAATACATATATGATACAGTTAATTTAGTTAACATTAGCTTCATGAGTTGGTTGAAAATGCTGTCTCTGGCTGACTTTTTAATTTGTCAAGCTGATTCGTATAAAAATGAGAAGCCCATACATGGGGTCTTAAAAATATATATTTGATAATTGAAATGCTCAGGGGGTTTCCAATCTCAGGATTATATCCATCTTGAGTTAAATGAACTAGCCAAACTCTTACTGCAGGGGTGATCACTCGATCATAATGGGAGCCAAATAGTCACATGACACAAAGAGTTGAACGACATGAAACAGGTGCAATGTGCAATATTTACAAAAATATGCAGCCCTAACTTTAAATAGAACAATAATTGTGTGATTTACATGTGTTGCAGTGTTAGTTTTGTTACATTAGTAACATAATGAGGGCTCCTGCAGCGCGTTGGGGTAGGAGTGTGTTACAGTTTCGTCTTCTGATATCACAACTCAAGCTCATGGATGTTTGTATCGTGGTTTTGATGCATGCTAACATTTGTAGCTTATGTTAGAGCAGATGAACACACTGTTTCATCCAATTCTTACATTTATATTTTTGCTTTTGTATTTTTGGTTTGGGGGAAAGTAAAAAAAGAATAAAAAAAAAACACCATCAAAACCCTTAACCATTATGTACTATTACCTTCTTGTAGTGTGGGTTTCCCTGAATGTAAAAGTAATGATACAAGAGTAACATGACATCTACAATTTCCATATAAGTTTGCAGTTAATGGCCTCTTATTCATGGCATTTCACTACTACTATAGAGAGAATCTGCACATTTAAAGGAACGTGAAAAAGAAAAAAAAAAGAGATTTGTCTCAAAGAAAAGCAGAACCAAAGACTAAATTGGAAAAAATCATTACAGGGGAACAGCAATGTGTATGTGGGCTCTCTTCCCCTCTCTCTCTCTCTCTCTCTCTCTCTGGGTCATGATTGTCTCTGAGTAAGGAGATTAAGATAGCATGCGTCAATCCAGGATTTAGAGAGAGAGAGACAAATGCAAACCCTCACAGACAGCCAACACTGCTGCTTGGAATGCATGTCCTCAAGCTCTCAGACAGTCATCATATAGAGATACAATAGCAGCATTAATATCATATACACGACTCAATTCCTGTACAAGATACGCTTCATCTATAGTTCATAGATGGCGAGTCTTGCCGCTCCTCTGCGCTGCACAGCACTGTGATGCAACATGATTATAGTTGGTGTAAGGAGGGGTGTGTGTGCATGTGTGTGAGGGGATTATAAAAAAGCATTTTGCCAACCATTCCTGTTATGATCTTCTCTCACATTTTGGACTGAGGCATTTATTAAACCAACACTATCACTGCAGCTATCGTCTTTTCTGCAATATGAAAAAGTTTGCAAATATTTGTCATGTTAAACAGAAAACAATTAGATATACAGTAGGAAATAATTAAAACAATACAATCATAAACATGGAAACAGGAAACGGCTCTATTGAGTATTCTCCTGGAAATTTCCAGACAGCTCCAGCACCTTATTGCTCCACTTCCTGCCCGGAAGAGGAGCAGGTATCTGGATGTAATGCCCCAGTAAAAGCTACTAAGAGGCTTTTCCTATTCTGAGTAACAAGTAGTGGGCCAACACTAACTAGTAAACTGAAATCCAAGGCAGTAGGCCATCCACAGGTTTGCTCAAGCTCCAGTTTGTGCCTCTCATGTGTTACCATTACATTCCCTTAAGTGGCGCTGGCAGGCATGTTAGCACGTTGGTCATTTACACATCCTGCAGATTCAACACGACTTTAGCATTCATTTTGTTTAATTTCTCTAGCTACTTGAAGAATGAAGCCCCAATATTCAGTCTGTTTTTGCTGTTTTGTTTTTGTTTAGCTCCACCAGCTCCTGAGAGAAATATCTGGCGCTTTAGCTGCTAAAAGCTTGTCTATGTTGACCAGCCATTTGCTACTTTTTGTCTGCCTTTAGCATTTGAAAACTGCTGCTTGCTCCGGCCAAAATGAGACTGGTGAGAGTCAACTAAAATAGTAGGCTTGAAAAAATGTGCTGAAAGACATTTGTCTATATAGCTCTTAGTTTTCCAAGTTAAGTCTCAATTTCCTCTACACGCAGCCATAGTTCTGGCTAGCTTTGAGTGACACATAAATAACACAAAAATAAAATAACATCAATAGTTGGTAACTGATATAACTGATGATAAAACTTTAATTCATTTTGGTTCACCTTTATCCATATTAAAAAAGAACATGAGCTCATTTCCTGCTAGCATCTTGTTTGGAGTAAGAAATAAGAATTGCAGCCCAGGAAATCTAAAAGAACAACCTTCTGTGTTGTGCAGCAGACAGAACTTTTTTTTCATCCAGATGGTTAGAATAGTCTTTAAGGATTCTGGAAATCTCCCCAGAACAGCAGTGAGTGCTGTTAAACAAGCCTCTGGGTTTTTCAAAGACTGACAAGTGGATGCTTAGCTCGGCAACTTGAATGTAATGGTAATACATTTTCCTCACTCTCCCTGCATGTGGCATTGCTGATGTTTTTTTCCAAATTTAAGTAAAATACTTTCTTCTAGCAAATGATGAGACTGGTAGGTTAGGAAAGCACTACAATAATATCATGACTGCTCTAGTCATCATACAGTCAGTCATACAGTAAGCATATGCTTTGTCTGCATGTGGAAGAGAAACCCAACTACACCTGCTGCTGCTATGATGCAAAACTTCTATACATGGAGTGCAAATAAGCCCCAAAGTGCAGTTCCATTTACTGTAGCTTGAATAAAACATCAGCCCAGGTTCACAGCAAGTCCAAGGGTCAGAAGTGAAAGAAACAGGCAAGAAAAGAGATTTAATCCATCTGATCTTTACAGGCCATTGGTTATGCAACTCTCTCTCTGAGGCCCATGGTTTTCAATTGGACACATGGCATGATACATGCATGAGGATATGCATCTCTATCTGCCCTGCGCATTGTGACTGTTTCAGTGAGTGCAATGATGTGGAAAGGCCTCACACAAGGATTAACGCCCAGTGCAACAGATGGTGCATTCTCCTGCCTTTCCTGTTCAGCGCGCACACATGCACATGCACACGCATATGCACACACACACACAGACACACACCCAAAAAAACCCAATAATCTTTATCATTTTACCTTTTTCTTGGGTGGCATGGTGATCGAAGTTGTCCACTGGTGTTATTCCGCGGTTCTAACGACCAGTTCAAGTTATCGTTCACCTGGCTCCACAGACAAGTGTGCCATGAGACTGGGTTTACCTCTGAAGCAGGTGGATGTGTCCGAGGATACCCTTAAATTTTTACAAACCCCATCCCCTCCCCCCCCCAAAAAAACACAGTCCTTTTAGCGCCGCTTCGTGCGTAAAAGGTGAGATATCTCCCAAAGCAACCGCGACGCACAGGACACCGCCGGAGACACGAATGAGTTGCGTGAGGGGTTTCACTTAAGTCTGTATTGTGGGTTGAGAGTTGTTACCCTTCCCCGAGTCCTAGGGGTATTAAAGGCTTATTTCTCGGTGCGGCATCTGTTGCGCCGCACACCGCTCACTCTGACCTCAAGCCTCAAAAGAAGGTGTCCGACACGTCCTCGACTGGTGAATAACGCGAGGTGAGGAACGTCTCATTAATGTCGTTGACCAGAGTTGCTTGGCTCCGTCCTCTGCGCGTGTGATGCCTGATTAGTGAGTGCGCGCATCCAAACAACTTCCCGGGGTTTGGCTGCACACATGGGAGCATTATAATGGCCTGGCTCCAAAATAGAAAGATGAAATTAAAAAGCTAGCAGTGCATAATTCCTTTGTGTGCCCGATTTACTACTGCGTTAACTACAACTACAGACAAACCCTGGGTTCATCATCCAGAGAGCTTAATCATGATATTCTCTCACCCCATTGGTTTAGTGTCATTATGTCACTACTTCAAACTTCTGCACTTGCCAAGTATCAGCAACACACAGAGGCTCACCACGGATTTTCTTCTTGTGTCCTCAAATTACACCAGAATGCGTGAGTTTGCTTACACTGGGGGCCAGGATCTTGGATAATATATATTTCTATACATTAGCTAAGTTTACAGTATTAGGCTGCTAGTATGACTGCTCGTGGACCAGCTACAAAACTGCAAGCTCAGATCATTCAGAGAGCTTTCTGGGCCAATGAGAACACCAGGATCATGTCCTCTGGGACATATTCACCTGATGTTGCAATTTTTAGACCAAGTCGCCTATCTTATCTGTTTTTTGGCAAAAACAAATAAAAACAAATTAATTAAAATAATAAGGGGATTTATTTCCATCAGAATTACCTGGTAAGCTATAAAACACATTTAGGTGATGATGTAAGGAGATAGCCCCTGGCAGAAAATATTAATGAGCAGTAAAATGAATGAGATTTATTTTATTGTTATATTCAGGTCGATGGGCATGGATCTCAAAACATGGAGAAATTAAGTATCAGTGAAGAAAGAAGTATCCGTGCGGCTGGTTACAACTAGGGGTAAGAAAGAAAACTTGGGTGAACTAACCCTTTCAAATGCTGCGGACAGTGCTGCTTAACACTCTGATTGGGGGCATTCTGAATAACAAGTATTTTATACTAGATACCTTTGCTTTAATAAAGCTTTACACGCAGGACCTTTCTCTTCGTGTATTTCTACATTGTGTTATTCCTACAAATAAAGACTGTGAACACTCCCTCCACCACAGTTTTCAAGGTAAGCAACACAGCGGACATCAGCAGATAGGCGACAGTGGCCGAAGTACCAGAATCACCAGGGAGAGCTGTGGGTGCCGAGGGACACAGATGAGAGCGTTACATAAGTGAGAATGGAAAAGAAAACGCAGGGCTGTAGTCAGCTGGGTCGGGCTGTGACAGTGTGGAGCAAGGAGCTGTGACACTGACCTCTGGGTCAGACACACATCTGGACCCACACTACACACAGGCAACAGAAACACACAGGCACACGCACATCACTGCCCTTATCCATACGTGTACTGCTTTAGGAGGAAGAGAAAGAATTCTTCGCACAAGGTCCCAACATTTAGCCCATGACCTGGGATTGAACCAGACTCTGGGCTTTACTAAATCTGCTCCATGACACCTCAAATCTCCTCAAGCAAGAGCTAGCTCTCCTCAAGTGCCAGCAAAACACTCAGACAGAGTCCATGCTTACTCTGACTGCCTCTAAGCTCAACTGTGAAGATGTTACATAAGGCAGCCTGATCATTCCTCTGCTGCTGCAGGAGCTACTCATGAAAGAAACTGAAATATTCTCAGTAATCGAAAACCACTGAACCATTTATACAATCTGTACATTAACTTGTTTCCATTCAGGTATATGCTGCAACGCATGTGAGCATGTGTTTCTGAAACCACTTGCTGTGCTCAGTCACGGTGAGAGCTTTAAACAGAGAGCCTGGGTGGAAGCTGTTACCTTCACTCTGACCACAAACACATTCTTTAGGAAAAGACAACTTACATTGACTCTTGAGCTCATCAGATGGAGTTTGCCTAGTTTTCATGTAGATTTTGGACTTCACATCCATCTTGGCTTTAAAATAAACAAATAAAAGTGCTCAGAAAAAATAAAAAAGGAGACATCTACAATTTTATGACAACTGAGCAAACTCTATCTCTTATCCTAAGTATCCTAAGCTGTGTTCATATACTACAAAAAAACACAATATTGTAGATGGGAAATTGTGTGTATGTAAACACACATAGTTTAGAAATCTGGTTTGGAAAAATCAGGACAGAGCAAACGCCTTGAGCACTTATCAGTGACTGTAACTGTAACAAATCAAATATCATTTTTTTTAAAGGACAAAAACAGATTTCACTTTTGAATATCTCCTGGCTGCAAAAGAGAGTGGACACAAGTTGATTAAGACTCATCATCATCATCATCATCATCATCTGATACTTTTTCCGTTTGTTGGGCTTCTTCACTGTATAAAGCAGTTAACACAACAACTCAACTCAAGGTCCACTTACTCACTTGTTCAGGAACTTTCAACAGTATCATACAGCCTTCATCAGCAGATTGTGTTTGTTCGGTTGTCATAGAACCGTAGATGTTAAAAAGTTCTATTGATTCAAGATGTCTAGAGGTTCACAAAATCATGGGATGTTTGAGCAAACTGCAGTCTACTGAATAGGACTGTGTGATATAGTTGAAAGCTCCACAACAAACAAGTAAGTGGACCTTGACTTGAGATTGTTTGGTCAAACTCAGATTTCTGTTGCTACTGCATCGTCTACCGAGCCACTAACACACAACCCCTCTCATCTCACTCCCCCTGTGCAGACACACCACACGTGTTCATGGGCACATGTGCTCTCACACATACATAAACAAACATCTGTCCCTAAGCTTCTTACAACCAGAGTGTGTGTGTGTGTGTATATATATATATATATATTTATGTGTGTGTATGTGTGTGTGTATGCTGTCAAGCTGTGGCCAATAGGGCAGGGCAGGGCTGCTGGGACAGAGATAGATGGCACGCACAATTATAGGCAAAGCTCCAGACCTCGACCTCCACTGTGTCCACACAGCTAGAAACCACACATCTGCCCTGACCTAAAACAAGACTCATTATTGGGAGCAAGTGGCCAGAACTGAAAGTTTAATTATTTGCGTTCCACTGCGGTCATATAAACTCAGCACATGCAAGCTCCACCCCCTCCACGCTCATTGATCAGAGGCTTACTGTCGCTTTTTGCTGTGAATCTTTTTGGTCAATGGTCTATTATTTTGGCCAGGATGGTGTAATGCAGGCTAGAGAAGAGGATAGAGGGCTTTGCGACAGTTGTGACCACACATCTGTTGGGCACATTAAGGCAGATGTGCAAATGAGCCGTCAAAGACAATGGTTTTATCTGCTCTGTTTTCTCTCTTTTCCTGAAGCCTATAAAACATGCTCCTTCTTTGGCTCAAAGCAGAGCAAGTGTATTTTGGATAAGCATGAGACCAAACTGCTGTATGTTGAAATCCCTAAATATATATAACATTGATTATAAAAAAAAATTAAAATACAGGCAACGATAACAAATTCCCAAGCAGATAAGGCTGGCAGAAATGAAAAAGCACTAAAACTGAACTCTTATTATCCACTCCTCCACCCACCTACCACCCAGAGAGGCAGTACTCACCCAGGAGACATTTTTGTTCTTGGGCACTTTTGACATGGCTTGCAGGTGGAGAGGCCAAAGGCCCAACTCCCGATACACCCGTCCTCACACACACATATACAGATGACAATCCACCTTTAGCAGCAGCAGGAGCCCGCTCAAAGATGGAGACAGGCTTGTCATTTGATGTCCTCCATCGTGCCAACGACCCTCACCAGATTCAAATCTGCCTGGAGCATCGCCCTCCAATCACATCTCGGCTAAACATGCTCCAAAACTGACTCAAGGATGATGAGGAGGATGAGGAGGAGGAGGAGGAGGAGTGGGAGCGAGAGAGAAACAAAGATAGGATAACTCCAAAAATGCCCGTCAGAGGCAGAAATAGAACATGCAGAAAAGTTCCTTCAGTCTTCCATCTGAATCCTCCTCTTCCTCCCACTTGTCAGTGGCTGTCTGCTCTCTCCAGATTCATAAACCTTGTATGAATATGCAACCAAACATCTGGCTGATGCTCCTCCTCCATGATGCCAGAGGCTGGGGCCAGGAAACGGCCAATCCTGCCCTCCTGACATCTGGGAGAGGAGATGGATGGAGGAAGAGATGTGGAGGGGAAAGAAGGTTGGAATACCATGATACAGAGGAGAGGAAAGAGGGATGTTAGAGCAGAAGCAGAGAGAGATGGAGGGACGGTGAGTGTTTCAGGATTGAAGTGGAGTGAGTGAGGAAGGAGGAGGACAGACGACTGGAGAGGGCCAGTCAGTAGCGGGCATTTCAGGCCGACACAGATTGGAGGGCAGGTTACTGATCCCTAACATGAGATTAAAGAAAAAAAAAACATGTTATATTGAATTGGTTGTTCTGAACTACAGTATTGCCATTTCTTGCCCATTAATTCCCACAAAGACAGAAGATGGACAGCGAGAGATAACATGGACATTTGTCATTTTGTATTTCCTGTGTTCCCTGCATGTATGTTTTTGATTGCAGTCATGCTGCAGAGCTCCACAGCAGTGACTGGCTGGAGAGAGGAAGAGAAGGTTTGACAGAATCAGAGCTTGATGGTATTATAGATGAATGTTTCTCTCTGCCAATCCCAAATCCCAAACTCAGTTGTGACGTGCTCCCTTCTGGAGTCACAATGACATAAATATATTGCTCGCTTGCTCGGTGAGGTTGCAACTCAGGGTTTTACAAGTTAAAGGAGCAGTTCAGCGTTTTGGGAAGAGTGAAATGAGACGTTCGACACCATTCTCACACCTGCGCTTAAAGTACAGAGCTGAAGCCAGGAGGCAATAAACCTGGCTTAGCATAATTAAGCCTGGTTCTCTCCAAATAAGTCTACCAACAGCTCTAAAGTGGGCACAACTGTTCACGAATGGAAATGCATAATCTACAGGTTTTCTTTTAGCTGGAATCTTAGTGGACTGCATCTTGTTGTCACAGTGATGTCGTCAGTGAACCGGCAGAGACGCTGCACAGAGACAATGGATCAACTGTTGATTGTCAGGAAATAATTAAAGCATGTAACTCCTCCTAAAACCAACTGTTTCACTTTAACATCAGGAAAGGATGTGAGGATAATGGGAAACCCCGAAGGTCGGCAAAGTAATCTTGGGTAAATTCAACACAGAGCTGTTGACAGTGCCCTGAACTCTGCTGGCCTCTACATAACTCTGATATTAGTGATATATTTAATTGTTGCTTTAAGTTGAAAATGTCCTCCAATTAACGGACTTCAGTTTTATTTGCTTTTATCTCATTGATGACAGGAAATAAATCCCAATCTGAATGCCTCTTCTAGTCAGACATAGCAGCCTATATTTAATTCAAGATTTGCAACATCTTCAATTTCATAGGCACTTAATGTATTAATGTATTAATGTAACTCTCCTTAACTCCTCTAAACTGCATTTTTAAGAAAATATAAATAAATAAATAAATAACTAGCTGAGGCAGCCAGCAGCAGCCTTGAAGAACTTCCTTGGTCCTACACAGATACTCGTCTGTGATCTACAATCCCATCGCCCCGGGTGAGGTAGGAAATAGCAGTATGAGCGTTGAGTGTGGAAGCAAGTCAATACCGACCACAGTTTGATGCGTGTTAACCAAATCCACAGGATTTTGATTCAGCGTTGTAATCAATGTCCACCCTTGCACTGCATGGATCTGTGGTCCTTATAGATTCAGCTCGAAAGAAGTGGGCTACAGGAGGAAAGAAAATCGCAACCAACTTCTGCAGTATGAAAAATTCAAGAGAACCCGTTTGATGCTGCATCCTGCACATGAACTGAACCTGGAGGCAGAAATACAGCACCAAAACCAAAAGTGTCCAAAAGAAAGAAGAAAAAAAAATACTGCAACAGAATCCAGAGAAACTAAACGTATGAAGTGAATTACTCAAGAGTGTTTGTTGTAAATTGATTGACAGGTTCTGGTCATTCTATGAGAAAGGCAACACATTTTTTTTTCAGTGCTCTAGTGTCTCTACTCCACCTGTAACCTTTCCTTTAACCTGCAGATTTGAGGTTTGGGACATGTGAGCGGAGTTTCTTATTTTTAAGCTGTGAAACTTCTCAGCCTCAGTGAATGTGCAGAAAAGCAGGTAAGAAGAGAAACTCACTGTCACTGATAGAAAAATATGTCTATCAGTAATCCGTTGAATTAGAAACCTCTTTCTTAACAGTCACAAAAAGTAAGAAAAAGTCAATCTTAATCAAGCAAATTTTCATTTCGAAAGCAGGAGAATCCAGGTTGGGAGGCAGAGCCGTTGTTGCGTCTAACAGCGCTCTGTCTTGTAAAGTTTTGATTTGCTGGCAGGGCTTGTTACAAATTCTTTCTGTTTTGAGGGTCAAGTATCATGAGCCGTGTGGAATCGGTTACATTTATTCATTTCGATTTTGTTCAAAGCAACATACAAATATAAAAATCCAAGTGGATCAGGGAGAAGCTATCGAGAAGTTCCACGAAACTCAGTTTCAAATTCCACCTGACACAAGTGCCACAACCTCGCAGGTGCATGAGGTGAGACATAACGTAAGAGCATGGGAGATGAGAGGTTATGGTGCTACTGACATGGTGAAATACTAGGACGCAGGAGTGCTAGGGCAGGAATCACAAAAGGTGCTTCAGTCAGCTCTTAAGTAAGATATTACTTTTGAATCCAGCCATGAAATTATAATGCGGTTTCTTACGACCAACTGAAACAAACACAACAAACACAGTGCTTCAATGTGGAAATCAAAACGAACATAATGTTAGATTGACTGTAAGGTGTAACGCTTGACTGAAGGTCTTTCAACTGACCTCTCTTCACTAGAAGTCAGACATACAGTGAACCAAACAGAAATGAATAAAGAACACACAAATGCATGTATACGTTGTGCAGACACTAAAATGCATATGTGCATGTACACACTTTGAAGTCGGCTTGATTGCGTGAAATGTGCTGAATGAATTTAGAGAGCATTTTTGCCTTTCCCACTTTAAAGCAAACGGAAGAGAAAGTTAGGAGGTTAAAAAGTTTTTCTTGCTGAATTGTCTTTGCTCTTTTCAAAACTTTTATCAGATTTATGTAATAGGGATAACTGAGCCCCGCCCTTCACCTGTTGGCCGGGCCGTCCTGACACTCAGCATTATAAAAGCAGCAGCAACTACGCAGAGAACAGTAAGATGTCTTAAGCTCCTTCTTAGAGCCAGGCGAGCACTTAAGGTAATCCAACTCTGTCCTCTGCCAGCAAAGGCCACACCTGGAGGAGTGACCTGAAAATGGAAATGTAACTACATCACATGTGGTTTGTGCTGGAAAAGTTGAGATCCATTTTGTTATTGTTGCTTTAAGCATAACTGAAATGTATTAACATGTAAAACCTAGTGATTTTGATGTGTATATGCCAAATCAGAAATGTAGTGGTTCCCAACCTTTTTGATTTATGATCCTTTGAATCAAAGCTATGCCGACTTGCCACCAAAGAGAGACACTCCCCACTCAGACTGTTTCATTTGAATAGTTTTTACATTGCATGATGAGATAAAGCTATCCAGCATTTCAAAATAAAGAAGCAAATCTGGAAAATCCAATTAGTCATCTTGTGACCCCTAGATTTATTCTCCGGCACTCTGGGGGCTCACAGCCTCCAGGAGGGAAGCCACTGTCCCAAAACAAGTGGTGACTTACTGTGATTGATTCATCTTTTTTAATCTCATTGATGACAATGTGCAGTTGGCAACACAACAAATAATGTATTGCAGCAAATGGAGTGAAAGTAACGGTTGAGTAATGTACTTGCACCACATTAGGCAGAAAGGCATTGACCATTTATCTTCAGCTTTTCAAGCCTGACTACATCTAAACAACACATTTTTTATAGATTTTTCTTTTTTACTTCTTCACATTTACACGCATTTGCTCAGCTCAGGGTTTTTCACTTTCACTAAACTGGTGTAAGCACACAAAATCAATGGCACTACACTGAATGTGGGCACCAGGTCCCACTTCTTGATGTGTCACAGCTTTTAGCCGTCTGTGTTTTTTTTTTTTTTTTTTTTTTTGATTCTGTAAGCTTCTTTCCTGGCTTGTTGCTGAGGTGGGCACACATTGCATGCAGCAGTACAGTATGTGGTAATCTGTGAGGCTCTGTGCTGACAGCCTATTGAGTGCTGAAGGCTGACAGTAAGCCTATTTCATGTAGGAATGTGGTTACGATATGGGTCCTCTGCAGTCAGCGCCATCGCACAATGCACAGCTCGGAGACTGTATGGTATCAGCTGCAAAAGGACTTAACAGGGGTTGGGGTAGACACAGACACACACACACACACACACACACACACACACACAGAAAAAAAACAACAATGAATATAGTGATGAAGCAGCAAAACAGAGTGGAAGAAAGCGACGGCGATGAGAGCAAAGAAAGGCAGAGAGAGTTAGGGGGAAAGACAACAAAGAGAAACAGGTGGAGGAGAGCAGTGAGACTGTCCTCCATCTCTGTCATTGAGAGGACAGTAAAACCTGGCCCGTAATGAGATAACTGCACCTGTCTGTCCTCCCCCGCTCCTCTCCTAAATCAGTCAGCTCAGCCAGGACAGACGACGTGAAGGAGAACAGCTCTTCTAAGCAGCTGTCATGTATTTAAAAAAGAAAATCACTTCATCTTTGCCATGTTCTATAAATTGTTCACTTCACTTGCTCGGTGATGAAATCAAACTGTTGCCTCACAGGAGGAGGGGGGGTACAAACCAGAGCTGAAACCATCCAGTACCAGTTATCGGTTTTTATGAAGTCCTGTGCTGGGATCAATACAGCGAGCTGTTTGACACTGCCACTGTCTGCCCTGATAAACTGCAGCCCGGCTGAAAACTCACACAGACCGTCACTGAGTAGTGAACACCTCAGCAGCAAAAAACAGGTTGTAGGAGTCACACTCACAGCTGCTCGTAGACTGCTTGTGTGTTGTTGTGCATGCTTACGTACTGCAGATGCCTGGACACATGTAAATGAATCATCACCAGTATTTGTAGAAGTATACAGTGGCTTGTGACTGCACATTACAATAATCTGCACTGGCTCATGTATTGTATGATTCATTTAGGATGTGTGTGTCCCCCTCCCCAAATCTCTCTCTGTCTCTCTGCTACAAAAAACCTCCACTGTTGCTATGGGATCAAAAAGATGGGGATGGATGCCGCAAGTGATGCTACGATGGTCACTTACATAGGTGGACTGCACTCTCCGCCAGTGTCCCAGCCCACAGCAATACATCAAGACATCCAGTTGGGGGGAGAGGAGGGGACAGGCCGACAGAGCCTCCGGGGTGGGTCGTTTCAGGACAGGCTCACACACAGGATCCTCATGGCACAGGTGATCCACCTGATCTCCAGCTCTTCAGGGGAGTTTGGGGATCCTGTGAAAGAAAAAGAATCCAACCTCCTACGTCCACAGGTTGTCGCAGGGGAGGATCACCTGGGGCTTGGGTGGCTGGTCTGCTCCCCTCCCCTAAGTTCTGTCCTCCGATGAGTCCAGGTGACCCTGACGCCAAACGTCTCACAGCATCTTCAAAGTCCCGTGCTCTGTGGGGAGTCCAATTCCAGTCTATACTAAATCCAACGACTGTCCCGAGTCTCAGCCTGATGTGCCAGGGAGTGTGAGGTTCGGATTTCTTGTCTTAAGGTGCGTGTGTGCTCACCTCATCCCAGAAGGACAGGTGGTTCATCATCATGCCATCATGTGTTTATTTACCCTCCCACTACCACACCTCACCCTTCTCTCTGTCCTGGCTTACCCTGTCAGAAAAAAAAACTCCCTTTCAGCCTCCCCCAGCTTAAGCCCCCCGAATAGTCTTGCTACAAAAACTAAATGTCATTTTCTTCCCTGTGTGTGTCTCTCAGTGCTCTGTAGTCAGATTTATCCAATCAGAGCTCTTGCATCTCTCCACATCCGTCTTGCCTGTATCCCTGTCTGTCCCTCCCTCCAAAGCCCACCCCGGGAGTCCACATTCAGAGATTTTTGGGTTCTCTGTGATTCCTCTTGTCTTCCTTCTCAAAAATCCCAGGCTCTATAGCTCCTCCTCCAGAATCTCTCCCTCTCACTCCACCACGCTGCTTCCCTCTCTCAAGGGTCCTCTCTCATCAGGGGCGTTCCTGCTTACCTGAGTCACTCTTTGTACCTCCTGTTGTCACTGTGCATGTTTGTGTGTGTGTATGTGTGTGTTTGTGTGTGTTTGTGTGTGTGTGTGTGTGTATGTGTGTGTGTGGAGGCTGCAGCTGAAGCTCACCGCTCTCCCTCTCTCTCTGTTGCCATGCTAGAGCAGGTAACATTCGGCTAGCGCAGGAGACACACAGCCTGAATTCAAATGCGCCTCCAGCCTCTCAGATTTACAAAGCCTCCACCCCTCCTTAACAGCAACCCCTCCTTAACAGCAAAGCCCCCCACCCTCCCACCCCCCTTCATCTCGCTATCTGTGCTCTCTTTTTTTTTCTCATTCTATCTCATTCTCCTCATCTGATCGCACAATGTCTCCTCCCTCTCCCCCCCGCTGTTGCTTCCTTTTGTGTCATTTCTTCTCTCTGCTGTCGCACGCTCTCGTTTTTCATGTTACCTTGAGAGTGGGCTGAGGCGGCACAGGGGATAAGTCTGCTTTTGTTTAACACTGCAAAAAAAATAAAATAAATCTGCTGCTTTTTAAGCCATTTCTATCTATAATTGAGTCCAAGAACCTCTTGACACAAGTGAAGGAAATCTGCTTGTGCAATATTTCAACCTGTTTCCGAGAGTAACCAACTCTTTTCTAAAAGTTTATCTAGATTATCATTTCATCTCTTTGTTTTGTGGGTAAAATGGCAATAATCCTGTTGAACGTATCAGGCTAGTATGTTAACATACTAACATTCGATTAAAAAAACATAAAGTGCAGTTGAAGATGAAGGGAATGCCATTAGTTTCTCATAAACCAATGTTGCACCAATGGTGCTCAATGAAAAGTTAAGTGATCATCACAGTCATTAACATCCTCTGGGAATCATGAATGTCTGCACCAAATCTTTGTGGGAATCCATCCATAGACGGTGAAATACTTCACTGGATAACTGAAAAGTAAAATTCAGGCAATCACCTTGGTCAGTATGAGTCATTACCTGGGGACCATGAATGTCAGTGCAGCATTTTGTAGCAATCCATCTCAGTCTGGACCGAAGTGATAGACTGACTGACCAATCGACAGGCCAATGTTGCCATCCCTAGCTCAACGCCACTAGCATGGCTAACAACTAAATACACTAAAATAGAAATTACACATCTAAACCAGAACCAGACTAGAAAGAGGAGGGATAGAATTGTAATGTACATACAGCAGTTTTGATTGACATGATTGGCATTAATCAAGACAAAATAAATGCAGATTTTCTCACTCGTTTAAAAAAAAGAGCCCTTAAAGACTCAACAATGGACAAAAATGACATGATGAAATTGATATTTTTGCAGTGTAGATGCTGAATATGAAGATAAAACTGGATGAATTAATGCAAAGCTTCTCTAGGCATGCATGAAAGGCTCATTTGAAAATATAAAAAAAAAAGAAGTAGTGAAAGCCTGTGCCTTAGAGAACTCTTTATAGTTGAACGTTGATCTTACAGAGTCAGATAAAGAGGAATGGATGCAGGCTGTTGCTTCTCCCTTTGATCATTCAGATCATTCACTCGGTATCATGGGAATAAAAAAAGTGCTCTGCAGCCTGCCAACATGACATACTGTAAAAATGGCCACAATAACCCAAGCTGCACTAATGCTTCCTTGCAGATTATAGTATGAATCATTAAGGAGGAGGATGATCATGGCTGTGGGGAAATTAAGGAAAGTTATTTTTAGTTCACATACTGGTACATGAAAGCGAGCCAGCTCTGGTCCCTCACTGTGAATTACAGCTGCTTATCTCGTGTCCTGTCACTCACCATGTATATCATTAATAATGCCTTTAACAAATCTTCCCTCTCAGTGCGGTAATGTATTTCAAGCTGATATAAATCTCTGCCTGAGATTCACTAAATTTATCACCAGGGATGTAGCAGGATGTTTGCTGCTATTTCTCTAATTCCTTCATTTTTCCTTTATTTTTTTGAAGAGACAGGAGTTGCCGGTTTGGCAATTCCTTTAAACAGTTTGTCCTGCAGCCCTGGCTCATCCATCAGACGGACAAAGACCAAGTGCTCCATGGGGTATAATTCTGTCAGACTTGTCATGGTGGAGGACTGGCGATTACAGTACACACCGGCATCTCTCTGTGGTGTCACTGTGGCATTCTGCATTGATACACTCGCACACACACGCCAAGGTTACAATCCAGTGAGTTATATGGCCGCAAGAACGCATAAACCACCATGGTGCCTGCACCACAGGCAAAAGACGAGGCTGAGATGCTAATTTGCAACAGCCAAGGACGAGGCAAGGCAAATTAAAAGCTGCATCACATAAAGAAAATCTGCTTATCTGCTGGATCTGTGATAGAGGCGAACATACGCTGAGGAACAGAGTCTGCACCGAAGAGTGAATGGCGTGACTCTACATGTTGAATCCATTATCGAAAAAACATCAGAGGTCTTGTATAAAATTTCAAGTCTACTGTAACGAATGTGAACGTATGAGAAAAAGGAAAAACAGGTGGAGAAATTGCAGATGCATCTTTACAAGCAGCATTTTCCTGTTATGGTTTTGGGACCACTTGACCCCTTAGAGGGAAAGGTCGCAGAAAAATCAATAAAACATTAGTCTGACTAATCAGCTTTATCCTATGAAAAAATGTTTCTACCCAGAGAGGAAAAAGCTCACCCACAGGGTATGAGGGGTCACTGAATGGTTTGAGAAGTATGAGGATGATAATAACCATAAGCTGTGGTCTGATACGCTGATACGCTACCAGTTTCAACCCAATCAAACACCTTTGGGAGATTTTGGACTAACATGTTAAACTGAGGGAATATGCAGCACAGCGTTTCTGTCCTCCAGTTGATTTCCAGAGAAACTGTTAAAAGTGATCGTGTGCACATCCACCAGACCTCAGCAGGATAGTTGCTGGGTATAGAAAAATCCATGAAACACAAAACAAAGAGTAGCCACACATAATTTTTTTTTTTTTTTGCCTGAGGAAGATCTGTTGGTCGAAACGGCGCTAATAAAAAGGGAGCTGTGAATTTAGTGTGCGGGCTCTCTTTGTTTTGTATTACTTGGAGAATCTGTGCCAAAGCACTGAAGCTGCTCTGGAGGTTTGCAGTGTCCCAACACTTCACTAAGAAACTCCTTGTTGGTTTTCCTTAGAATTGTGTTATCATTATGAGTCGTGCACACTACGATTGTATAATTATCTGCTCCATGGCATCAATTATGTTATTAATGTTATTAAAATGCTGTTTTGAGTTTCAGTGTATTCAGCATGCCAACTACTTTTGCACATGTTCTAACAGAGAAAGGTATTATTTATATTTTTTCGACCACTTGGGAACAACGACAAGGTGTAAACACAATACAAGACTCACATACAGTATCACTTTATGAGGTTAAAATAATGAATATGTTGGCAAACAGCTGCCTATTAACAAATCCAGCAGCCACAGATAAACAAATGTATTTGGAGTTGTGTTTCTGGCCACCTTGTGAATGAGAGTCCAGTATTCATTCTCCTTTGAGCTCTGGTTTCATCTCCACAAACTCTTGAGGGAAATATTTCGTTCTTTAGCTGCTAAATACACGTTCACCAGTAAGTTGCTAACTTTGCTCTGCTATTTGGTGCCATCAAAGCGTCCTCGCTGAAAGCTATCTGCTGCTGGAAACAGGTTGATGCAAGAGAACCAGAACAGCAAAGTTAAGAGTCATAAAACGAAATACAGAAGTGCTGAAAGAGGCTCAAATGCTCCGTACAGTGGAACAGCAGAGTCTCTGCATTGTCACCATGAGTGACCCCCTTCACATTACACATAGACTGTCATATGTGTTGCAGTCATTTGATCCGTTGTTAATATAAAAATATTGATTAGTGGAGCTGTAACGAATCTGAATTCAAAACCAGTGTTAAAACAACAGTTTTATTAGGTTTGTTGGAAATGGTTCAAAATGTTTTGTCTACAACAAATATTGTTAATAATGTTAATAAATGTGGTACAGATAAAAAAAACAAAAAAAACAACGAAAAATGTAGCAGGAACACCTAAAATTAAAGTATCAATAAATACATTTGGATTCACATACGACACAGAAATGAGAACAGTTGGCTTATCGTACACTCCAGCCTACACACCTGTTTTGTTTTAAATCCAGAGTCATTTTCACACTTTGATTCGGATAAACGGCCTCTCAATTACTTTGCAGACATTACCATTCCAAACATGCTGCTCCTCGTCATTAGTAGCAGCACCATGTTTCCTTGGTGCTGCTCCTTATACATAAATATACCGACTGTTCGAGAGTCCACAATCAAAGCAAATGTTTCCTTAACAACAGAATGTGCCACGTCTCCTAAAACATGCTCTGCCTCTTGAATATCCTCAGCTTGGTCAGGAATGTAAAGTAGATGAATGTCAAACTCACCAGCACATTTTTCAGTGGGTATAACAAAGGTGTCACGTAACCAAAGACAACAATCAGAGCCACCCGAATGATAAAGAAAGGAAGGTCCTGCAGAACAAATCCAGCAGAGGACAATAAAGGGTTTTGAGGAGTGATGACCATGCGGAAAGTGGACAGGAAACCAAGAATATAGACAGGGAATACCCAAACTGAGTAGAAGATTGATGGCTCTCCTGCTACTCTCACCAGCTCCACAGTGTCTAACCAGAACATAAAACTATCCACAAACACCTCTGACCTCACGTCCCTCCTCCAGAGGAAGCCTAGATGCCTGGGGTGGGACCAAGGACGTGGGGATGAGGAGTACAGGTAGGCAGTGCTGGTCGCTCGTGAGCTGGGAGTCGAGCGGCTGGGTGAGCCAGCAAAGTCCCGCCATCTGCCTGAGGCGCTGCCATTTCTGGCCTCTGGATGACCTGGGGTCAAACCGTTCTGGCTCTCATCGGGGTGCAGCTGGCCTGATATGGTGGTCACCTGTTCCAGGTGGGTGAGGATGGGGCCCGGCATGTCAAGGTCAGCATCCAGGCTGTCTGCTGCAGATGACGAGAGCACACACATCTCCAGCTGTTGTACTACATACTGTCTATGACAGGGTTATGGTTATCCTAGAGTCCAGCCAATGTCAACATCATTGGACACCAATACTGACCTTATTAAGTGCACTGGGTGTTGGCATAATGTGAATGATACACATTAATGTAGTTAATTTGTCACTGTATTGTCACCGTCAAGCAGTTTGTAATAGTTTGATTAAATGCTAATTTAAAGATATGCAACATGTAAGCAGCATAATTTTAAAGGTATTAAAACCTGAATCCCTCTGTAAGACTTGGCCTACAAATGCAGGGGGCACCCTCTGACCTGTTTTAATTGTGTTGTATGTTTATGCAAACACATTTGTAATCAAATGGATTGAGTTAAATGGTCAACTCAGTATCAACTACAGTAGCCAGATAATCATGAGGTGCAACATTGAAGAAAACAACAATGGTCTTTTCTCCATAGCAGATATTTGTCATAGTGGGAAAAACAGAGACGTGACGATACCAAGGCCCTGACACTGAAGCAGCTAAATCAAATGTATTATTTACACGTGTGCTTCTCCTTGTGTGTCATGTCAAAATGCCTTCTTTGAAAAAAGGCCCATCTCTATCAGTTCATCACACGCAACATGAAACCAACTTCAAACCTTACATTGTCCAATGAGACTGCAGGGGCGAATCCTCTCTATAATATCCACACAGATGAGGGAGAACAGCACCAAGGAAACGGGCAACTCGGCGAAATGGTCGAGCCTTCGTCCTCTGTCCACCTGCACCTACAGTATGATGACAACAGTGGAAAAATAAATGTAGAAAGAAACAGTCGAACAGTAGAAGTGATCTACCACTTAGGAATTATGAGGGAAGAAACAAGAAGAAACAGGAAGAAACGAAACTGAAATTCTTCATTACAACATTTGGCTGGACTGAGAAACAGGAGTTCCTGCATTCCACATTTTATGAACCCATCACATTTTATCACCTCACAATATAGACATTGAGATGCTGCTGAATCCCCTTAACACAAGATTAAGATGTTTGACATCAGATGCTCTTATTCATGTCATTGCTTGTATGGTTAAGGACACAAGATATGTGTACAAATTCCTGTATTTTTAGGGTGGAGGATGGTATAAAAGTTTGGGTTAATGGCCAACCTGTTATGTTCACCATGGGTTACTGAATAGCCACAGACAGAGTGCAGTCTTGTGACAGGGCACATATTTCCAGTGCCCTTTTCTTTTAATTATGAGATGCCAAAGTCCTCCTCACTACATGTTGAGAAAATCCTTGGATGCACGGTCAATAACTAAATCTAGAAAGACTGAGTGAAACTAGTGACAGGCAATGTTTTCCTTTCTCTGTGGTGCAGCGTGCCATGTCGACCACCACTCAGTGAGTAATTACAGTGCTCTAAACACATTCTCTTACACAAGGGGCTCATAAAACGAGCTTGTGCCACAAATGGACTGTTTACAACAAATATGCCTCTTCAAGGACCCCATCGGAGCATGACAGAACAAAACGTCAACAGGTGCTCCTCAGTGACAAGAAGATCAGTCACGACAACATTACCTTGGAGCTGGCGATTAAAATAGCAAAGCATGGTAATGTACAGAGGATGAGATACGCCAGCGCTGTTGGTCTCCTAAAAACAAAATAAGTTGTGTTAGTTTACATGTGAATGATGGTCTTTTCAGTATGATTGCTCTTTTTTCAAAGAAGTGCTGATCTCATTCTCAATGTATATCCTCTAGTTTATCATGTCATTGTCAGACTTACAACGCTGTTACAGTGGAGGAAAATATAGTTTTGAGATACCGGCGTATTTCCTTCCTATGCTTTTTAGTATTTCTAGTTAACTCTACAACATTTATGTTTACTCACTGCCTTCATCTGTTATCTATATAGTATAACTGATATAGTAATGTCAGTTATAAAGCCATATCTAGCTAAGCTTGCTAACATTATCTAATGTTAGCCACCATAAGCTACTGGTCACACCAGACCGAACATGCCTGTAGCAGTAAAACCCCTGAGTGAAGCTGAGCACTGCTGTATTTTATCTTATGATTTGATGTAAACGTGGTTTATTCGTAGTTACATAGTCACGATGGAAAACTGTGCATACAAAACATCCAATTAGTTTATAAAATATGATGCTTTGTTAAAGGATCATTTTAAACCATGAGTACTTTCACTTATGATAAAATTAAATTTTGCTGATAATAGTTCTGAGTGCAGAATGAATTTTTGCTTGTGTTTTCTCGTCATTTTGACTTTGATAACTTGTGTGTCCTCACAAATTAGTCATAAGATGCTTTATCTAGCAAATGGAGATACTTAATCATTGTGTAATTGACAAAACCACTTCCCATGTACTCACCACTGTGTGATCTCTGTGATGAACCTCCGCCGCTTCAGGATCAGATATTTGAGAGGAACCCACACCAGCAGGGTCACAGAGGTCACATAGGCAATGGAAGCTGCCACCACGAGCCAGTATGCTGTTAGATCCCGTCCTTTCACGTCACGTATGAGGCCGGCGAACCTCTCCATTATCACAAAGACTGGTACAATAAGAGCCGCAAACTGCAGCACCTCATACAGGACGAACTTGACGGTCTTCCCTGAGGGCATGGTCCCTGAACACCAGTTGCTGGTCTGAACTTGGAGCTAAAGACTGTGACAATCATCTCCCACAGAACGAGTCAGTGGAGCCGTTGGACTCTGCACACTGACATTGCTTACACTGCACTGGAGGCTGTATTCTTTTATTGCTGAGGTAATGAGGTGGTCATGCTCACCTTTTTATGGGCTTACAAAGAAGAGCATTCCCATCTCGTAATTTCAAGGAGAAAATGACATTGAGCCTGCTGCTGAACTGTAAAAAAAAAAAAAAAAAGGACATGATGACACTGAGACCCCTGTCTGTTTTCACAAGTTTTTGTTCGGATGAGCAAAATCATAATAAAATAAAACCAAAATATACATATATAACTTTGTATTTAGCTGGTGTTAAGATTGCAATAAAACAAAATTAAAATTGCAATGTGAAATTAAACAATTCTCAGTAATTCCCTGCTACTTTTAAAATCACATGCTGAGTGGCTGCAAGGTATTCTGGTTTGGGGACACTTCACATATTTCTTCTATCTGGACTTGTTAGCTCGCACATACACTGATCTCCATCTAGTGGCGAGGTATAGTTCCTGAAAACATGGTTTTAAATCCAACAGTGTCCCAGTTCCAGATGAAGCACTGATTCTTCTTATTGTTTGGAATATGTAGTGAGTTCACACTAGAAATGGGATAAAATAGAGTAGACAACACACAGACTAAATATGTTCCCTTTTTGTGTGTGCTGTTGATGCAAACCATTCTCCCATAATGCTCAAAGGAAAATAGACGAGATTCTCACACCTGAAAAAAAAATGCTGCAGTATGATCGACATCGCCACACATATTGTAGAATTCCCTGTTAGTATAAAATGTTAAAGTATGTTGATTTTTTGTATACAATCTGCTAAAACAGTATAATATAACACATAGCATGTATTGTATAGAATTAGTACTATACGTAGTATGGACAGCTTTAGTATTCCTTGATAACATTCAATATCCATGAATAAAGAAGTCCCTAAAGAGAAATAAAAGCAGTAATAAATAAATTAAAATAAATAAGGGCTTTCACATAGTGTCCTGAAAATGCCTCTCATCAATGAAAATCTTTGTAAAGTTAAACCAAATAAAAACACTTGTTGTATTTCAACTACAAAGACAACAGGGCCATACATATTATTCTGTACATTTGGCCTGGTTTTATTGTGAATATCAATTAATAAGTATGGTTAAAAGAATACATACAAACAGCAGGATACAAGTTTAGACAGAACCTTTACAATAATGTTGGTTTAAAACTTAAAAACAGGCAGCATCTCAATCCTGTACAATAAAGTTACACCGGGGCTGCAGTCCAACACTGTGGTGCAACAAGATGTTACATTTGGATGATGTGTGATGACTAACTGGCTCCTGGTGCCGCGGTCCCAGAATAGCAGCTACTTTGATATTTTCCGCCCTCTTTGATCCAACTGATTAAGACTATTTCTCTCTAGCATTTAGTTGAAGGCAGCAAAAAAGGGATTCCTCATCTTTGAATCAACTATATTAATGCTAAAAAAAAATTAAGTTCCGGAGAATAAAATGGCCTCTTGCAAAGTCCCAGGTACCAAGCTTAAGTTGGGGGTTGTTTTATATTCTTAAAGGTGGCACAGGGATGACAAGAAGCTGCACATTTGAAAACAGTATCGCAAGAGAAATTGAAATGACACAATTTTGCCCTGCAACTGGAACATGTGGTTAAACATATTTTAAACTGCTTCATAATTCCTTCACTTAGCATCAATCAATATTACACAACAACAGATAAATAACTTTCCTACTTCATCGGCTTTTTGTGATCCAATCAGTTTTTGTAAAAATCAACTCTTTTAACATGTAGAAGCGAAACAAATTAGCTGTATGAAGGTATGAGTAGATTTTGTACAACACTTGATCTTTCCCCTCAGGGTGGCGCTGTGACTGAAAGCTTATGTAGACTTTGGTAAAGAGATGTTTCCAAATCCTGACCATCATAGAAGCCTTATTTCAGTTCTGCTTCAGGTAGAATTTGTTTTAATGTTAGACAGCTGTGAAAGAGGACATGTTTGAAATGCATATGGAGGGGGAGGGGGGGGGTTCAATCAGTTTTCACATTACCATTTGACCCTACAGTACAATAAGCATGTATCAAACACAGAGAGAAACGTCCATGTTCTCACGTCAGCCATTTAAATATACAACTAAGTTAGGCAGAATATCACATATTCCACTTTCCTGTGAATACATACATCCTGCACTGCTTCTTCATTTAAAATAGCATAACAATAATCAAAACATAAATTAAAATGTACTACGAAAAAAACATTGTATTCATTTTTCCACACTGACTAAAGAGATGCTTCAAAGACACTGGGGCGGTTCAGAGAATTCACCCCATAGTAGCCAAGTCTGTGGTACGAGTCTGTTAGTACAGCTCCTGAATGGAAACAGAGCTGGTCTGACGTCCACCAGCAAGGATGCAGAACTGCTCGTTTTGAAAAGGAAAACTCTGCAGTATGAAGTGAGGAGTCATTGAAAGAATAGAAAATTATCTTGTTTTTCTGGCATGTGGTTTTTTCCCCCCACTTTGTTCTCTTTGGCTTTTACACCTTTTAAATTCACCTGGGGCATCATGACTGCAGAGTTCACCTTTAAGGCTGAACCAAAAACACCTGGAGCTGTGTTAACATTCATCCCACCCATGAGGTCATCATGTGGCTTAACTACTAGTTCAGTACAGTATATACAAGAGTCATGTGCATGCTTGAATTCCTCTTGTTTCTTTTCCCTCCAAAAAACAAAGTGGCTTCAGTTTTCAGTACTTCTAAAAGTTGACAACATATACAGAATGTAGTAGCCTAACGTTTTCAGCATCGCTAAACGTCCATTTTCTCTCTCTATATATATATATAAAAAAATGAAAGGTAAATGTAATTCAACGCCACTTTTTTGTGACGTTTGTGTGTGACTGAAGTTGCTTTAAGTGGGTGAGAAGGCTGTGGCGTGTGGATCTATCGCAATGTTAGTGTGTGAGTGAAAGTAAATTATCACGTACGGCTGAGGATGTTTGAACCAAGTGCAGTAACTGTATTTGTGTGTGCATCAACTGCTGTACACCTGCCTGTATTGTGTTTGAGAATCATGTGCGAGTAGCTCCAGTGTGCATGTTGGGGGTGGAGTGAATGAATGCCGGTGTGTATTTCCCACTTGATCAAATAGTAATTGAATATGTAATATGTTGCCAGGTTGAAGTGGTTACAGTTACACCTGTTTTCTTAAAGCAATTTGATTATGCTCTACTTAACAAGCCTGTAATTTCTTAATAATTTCCTAGACAGTTTCTGGGAAAGAAAATTACTGATAAAATACTGTAGAAACGGGTGCACCTCTAATTGATTAATTAAAATTAGTTGCTAGTGTAACCTAAAGACTTTTGCATGTTCAGCTGATGCACTGCGTACTCAAAAGTGTGAAATTTGTTGACAAACAATTGTACATTCAACATACCACATACAGTATGAAGAATGAACATTTTTGTTTTATTAAAGTTTAAATAGAGACTTTTTTTTTTTTTTTTTTTTTTTTAAAACAAATTCCTTTGGAATTGAGTCTAACTAAAAGAACTTGTCTAGTTTTCTCTATAATTATTACAAAATTGTGTTTTTCTCTCCTGGAAACTTCTGAGGAAATTATTTACAAAAGTACTTGGCCATAAAATAAATCATTACCGCAATTTCTCAATTGTCCTGTCACTACCAGGAAACAAGAAATGTCAGGTCTTGTAAATAAAAATGGACAATGCATATATTGCTATTAGATCTAGATTTGGAAGTGATCAGACTTGAATGATGACCAAAAATTAAATAAGTGCAACTGCAAATGAAAGTGCTACTGAAAGTTCCTCCATGTCTGCACATGTAAAATCAGGTGAACACATGATGGAGAAGAGTGAAAACGCAAGAACACGATTAATCAAATGGAATCCTAAAACAGAGTGTCCATTTTCAGGTCAGTGTAGCTTGGTGTGAGCTCTTCAAATCGTGATCACTTCTAAACCTGGAGGAAGAAGTGCAATTGTATAATTAACTGTATATCTGCCAGATAATAATGTAAAGCATGTCAAATGTCAAGGTTAGTCTAATCGCATTTGTATTTTTCCGTCCATCTAGGGTTTCGTAATAAAACAAGACTTAAAATATAATAAAAGAAATGATGTAAGACCACTATTTGATCAGGTCTGGTGCATGTGCATGTGTGTGCATGTGTGTGTGTGTGTGTATGTGTGTGTATGTGTGTGTGTGTGTGTGTGTGTGTGTGCGCGTTTTGTGTGGGGATAACAGTGAGCTAAGGGGGCCCTATAGCAAGGCTTTCTCTGAGTAGGGGGCCTGTGTGGCATCTGAGGAAGGTGCTATGCTTGGGCCAGAGTGGGTGCTGTAGTTTGGCGTCTGCGTCATGCCTGTGGGAGTCGTGCCTGGGGCGGGGCCAGGGGCGGTGGCTGGGTTCTGGTAGGACTGAATGTCTGCTGGGGCCATGCTGCCTGGAGCTGCAGTGTAGACTGGCGGCTGGCCCATGTACATATGAACGTCACTATGGAAAAGAGTGAAGCAACATGAATTACAACACTACAGCAAGATGGAATCATTAAACTGTATATGGAAGGTTGAATCATTAATACTGAAAACTCTCAGTATTCTAATAATGTCCAGGTCTCAAAAACCAGCTGAGACCAGCACAAACAATTACAGGCCAGTCGCTAATAAAGGCCAGAAATACTAAGGGGAATTGACCTGTAGTTTAACCTGCATTGTTACTTCAGCCTAATTTAGATTTCTGCTTTTTATGCTTTAGTATACCAGGACACAAAGACATATGTGGACTCACCTGGGAGCTGGCTGGCCAGGTATGGGGGCTCCAGCTGGAAGCTGCTCCATGGGAACAGTATAACCCTGCACTGCAGTACCACTCATTGCATATGAACCTGATGCAGGCTGGCCAGGGTAAACCTGTGGGTCAAACACATGTGCAAAGCTCACACTGAGTGCTACTGAGGTAATAAGGGCTTTGCTAGATTGACAACAAAACACACT
This sequence comes from Seriola aureovittata, assembly GCF_021018895.1. NCBI lineage: Eukaryota > Metazoa > Chordata > Actinopteri > Carangiformes > Carangidae > Seriola > Seriola aureovittata. The sequence continues at coordinate 10,181,795 of NC_079375.1, forward strand.
TGAGAAACTCTAAAGTAACATCCTTCTCTAAATATGAAACTGACAGCTCAGCAGTTCTGAGAGCAAAATTTCAATCTATTCTAGATGATTCAAAGACATTGTTTCTGCATTCTGTGCTGACATAGATGATAGATAGATGGCACTTCAGATACACTGTAAATTGAAGTAATGTTGAGCCTCAAAACTGTTCTGCTCAAAGTATAAGTGTCTGTGTCACATGACGAGTTGACTATACCTGCTGCGCTGCATTGGCAGGCTGCTGCATGTAGTATTGTTGGCTCTGCAGCTTGGCATACATGGCGTACACTGGATCCTCATTCATCAACTTTGCATACAAAGACAGAGCTTCCATCACCTTCACGTTCAGCTCCGACAGCTCTGAGTGCTTCCTGTTGATAGAAACCAACGCAAACTTTTAAATTCCCTTAACTACATTTTCCATGAGGGTAAGGTTATGTAGATCTGTTGATGTGTTTTATATCTGGTATCTGCGTTCTTTTATGCGCGCACATTTTTCAACTGACAATAATTTGTGGTTCTCTTTTGGCAAAACCATGTCATTTCTGCACAATGCACCTGTCAATATCTTCCAGCTTCTGGTCAATGAGAGGTCCCATTTGGTTGCAGGCACCTGATAAAAATAAAATCAAAAAATTTTACAGATTTAATCTCTAGTCAACATTAATTCATCTTTACAAAAAGATTACCACATTTGTTACAGTAAACCAATTGATTTTTGATTTGATTTTTCCTCTTTCAGTCTTTTACTTTCATTCTTTCAGTCTTAAATTCAGTTTACCTTCAAGCTGTAGTAACTCAACACTGTCTGACTGGTTGTCTGTGGGATCTGCACTCTGAATCATCTGCAGTAGCTGGTCCATTTTGTCCTGAAAAATTAAGTTTCTGTAGTGAGACTCTTTGGGTAGGTGTGATGAGTTCATTTTTCAACACGACTAGATCCAATTTGGAGAAAGAGAAAAAGAAGACATTATCCTGGGGAAATTAGTTCACTAATTAATTTCACTAAAATAGAAAACCTTGTCTCTGTTAGGCTTTTATTCTGACTGTGTTGTTGCTCATTTTATGACAGTGTTACACTTGTGAAATTCTCTATCTTGAAACATAACTTGTGGCAAAAGTGCCACCTCAATGAGGGTGAGCAAGCTTAGCAAGTCAACACACAATGCAGGGAACTTACCTCGTCTATATAAACAGGCTCTTGTTCGGGCTCTATGGTCTCCACCTGGATGTCCTCACTGAACTGTACTGTCTTCTTCTCTGTCTTCACTGAACATTTCCAAGTAACAGTGAATGCGGCAACAGAAAAACAACGCAACAGTAGCAATCAGAAACACATACGCAAGAAGTCAGGAGGCGCTGATTCGATACTCAATGTTCCGATTCTAACGCAAAACATTAGTCCAGATATCAGATGAAAAAAACCCCCAAACATCTGATAAAAGCTAGTGACAAATCTTGAAATGTCAAACCACTCTATAACGAAAACTCAGAAACAGTAGAAACAGCAGTTGCCAGCTGTCATGTTTGCTGAGTGGAGTGATTTTACAACGACAGTGGAACAAAGCAAAATAGCAGAATGCACGCGTGGCAGTTTGAGTGTTTCGAGGGATTAAACATTTGCAGAAGCATCACGCAAAAGAATATGATGAAGCTATAGAAGCTGTAGAAGCAACAAGCGCTAATAACAAAAGTGTGCCCAAGCATCAAACAGCTGGATGTAATGAAGAAGCATGACAAACTCCCACCAGACAGGAGAATGTTTAGACGACAAAGGTTCTGCTTTGCAAAAAGTGATGCCCCAGGCTAAACATTTCTGTGGCTCACACAGTAGAAGCCATTGTGACGGCAATGAAGATAGTAAATGCTTGAATGATAGACCTGAATGGATTAAAAAAACAGCATGCATCACTCAATGCCAAGTACTGAGAATGCTGCATTTGAATAGCTCATTCGGCATTTACAGAAAATAAATAAACAATATTCCATATCAATATGACAAAATCAAATTTGTTGTATAAGAATCAGAAAAGATAAAAGTTGCATAAAGCTCTCTAATAAGAAAAGGATGTATGTCCAAAAAGCTATCAGAACAATTCTCTTACGGCTTCCCAGAAGTACAAACAGTTTTATTGTTTACTTCATGTGATAACCCACATATCTTTTTATGTTTATTACATTATTACATTTATAACTTGATTGTGTTTTCTTTTTAATCGTGCTGTGTACTTTGTATTGTTTCGCCAGCAGTGTGTAAGTGATATTGTGTGTAAGTCTTTCCCTCTCTGGGATCAATAAAACAATACTGCTAATGGACTAAATGGGATATCAAAGAACTAGCAATGACATAAATGGATAAAGGACGTGTTTCTGTGTGTGTGTGTGTGTCTATGTGTACACTCACTCATCTCAGGCTCTGCTGTGAGGTCAGCAGTGACAAAGTTAGAGGGGAACAGCCCCACTCCCTGGTATGTTTCCCCTTTCCACCAGTTGGGATCACTGAAAAAAAGCAAAAAAATCCTCACATATGACAATCTGTTGTGTTTTCAGTTTTGCAGAGCTCATATAAAGCTTTAACAGATTAGTTGAGCAGATTATTTTACTACTTAATTTCAAGCTTCTTTGAAACGTTAGGATATTTTTTTGAAATCTTGACGAGTCATTTTGTCAGGTGAATACCTTATCATCATATTGTAACACAATCAAAAACCAGTTGTGATACTACAGGGGTATTTTCTTTTTAACAACAACTCCTAACACCACCTAACTGCCCTAAATCCTCTCTGTTATTTGCTAAATCCTTGTTTGCTGTGCTCATTTTTTGTGTGTGTGTGTGTGTGTGTGTAAAAGTTCACCTATCGTCCAGGATAGTGATGATTTCTCCTGACTTGAAGGTGAGCTCATTGTCCTCTGCAGCCTCGAAGTCGTAGATGGCGCGGACTTTTCTGCCATCCGACTTGTGTGAGGAGAGCAGGTTAGAGGTGCTCGGGTACAGGCTCGACAGGGAGGTCTGTGGCTGCTGACGTTGCTCCTTCAGCGACAACTCAATAGCTGCAAACAAAAAAGCACAGAAAGATGTGATTGTGTTTTTGCCCTCAAAAGTCCTTAACCCTTGCCACACATCTGCAGTTCATCAATCCAGTGTGAACTGTGATGCAATGCCAGTAAAGACATAAAGGTGTCAGTGTGCATATTTTAGACGATAATGTCCTTTTACATACATTTCTCCATTGATGCCTGAGGATTGAAAATCAGACGAACTGTCATGATAATGAGCTCAAAGTTTCTTACCTTTGGCCAAGTCTTCCTCTTCTTTTTTGTTTGTTGAGGTGGACGGATCCTTTGCCACTAAAGCAGGGCTTGCTTTTGCTTGCTCTGCAGCCTGTGAAAAATTGATAATCATATACTTATGTAAATGGACTGCACTTATATAGCACTTTTCTAATTTTATCGACCACTCAAAGCCCTTTACACTTCAAGCCACAGTTTCCTCCTGAGCCACAGCCCACCCCCAACTCATCACTTCAGTCTAAACATTTAAGCAACCATAAATTTAACCATTTACCATTTACTTTTTCTTTAAACATTTTTTTGTTTTATTAGATATCATTTGTATTGTATGCATCTTCATTACTAGTCCACTAGGATGCCACAAACATAGAAATCTAAAAATTTACAAATAACTTTCTATTCCACCCTACGGGCCTACCTGGGACCCCACTGCAGGGAAAGTGACACCTTGCTCACGCAGATTTTTGATCATCGCCGAGATCAGACTGAGTTGTGGATCATTGCGGAAGTCCTCGGCCCACTCCACCATAAGGGCCTTCAGCTTCTCACACACTTTGGGGTGGCCCTGGAGACATGACAAAGCATTTTATGAGAATAACCATGGCGCATGGCATAATTTCAAGTAATCACAAATACTTAATGGAGGTTATCTGGACACACAAAAAATGAAAATGACCACATACCTTGTTTAAGACATTACTGACTTCACTGGCAAACTCTCTGGAGCACACCTCCAAGTGGAATATCTTCCCACAGTTTGAGACACAAGCACCAAGAAGCTGCAAGGACAAAGGGAAGGGTACAAGATATATCCATAAAAGCAGGCGACAAATGTGTAGCACCTATTAAGATATAACTTATCATAGCATAGATTTGGTTACTCCATTAGCTCCCATCTTAGTGAGGGGTTAATTAAGTTAAATGACAGGAAGACAACATGACGCCTCCATTAACTGAACGATCACATTTGTTTCCAGTCTGCTTACAGTCAGTGCCTGCATGGCCACATGAGGATCCTTGTGGTTCACTCTTCTCATTATAGAGCGGAGACATTCTTTAGGCCTGCAACAAAATGGTAGGAATCAAAGGTTTGTAGAAATGAATTGCTTGGCCACAGACCAATGTCACTATAGAAGTTTTAACATTGAGAATGAATATTTATCTTAAGTTTCTCCTTGTGTCCCTGAGCTATGCATTTTAAAAATTGAAAAGCCCTAAAGAAAAGCTGATAGAAGTGTTTGTGTGGATTTGTTATGTGTGGCAGACGGTTAACTAACCCAGTGCGTGACTGTCCTATCTTATCACATATGTCCAGAATGAGGCCCCAGTCCTCAGCTGTGTTCATCTCACTGGTCGCTTTCTCTGCAGGGAAAAGCACAACAACAGCACAAAACTTAAAGATTGCAAAAACCCTTTTTCATAACTTATTGTATTTGGAGACAGGGACAAAGAGGAGAGGTAATGATCCTCCGAAGATCAGAAATAATAAAGCTTCTTGAAACAAAAGTTGTGGTTGCATGCGACATCCTCTGTCAATCGAATTTTGGCATAGACAAATTTTGCTTGCTTCCAAAACATCTGTTCAAACAACAGCTGCATTATGCACCCTCACAAATGAGCATAAACGCTAGAGATATACAGAGGGCGGACAAAATAACAGTGTCCCCTATGATACAACAGTCCTGCAGTAAATACCAGTCTGATGAAGCTCATAATGTTTGGTTTACTGTCTCAAGTAACTTCATTTTCTTCAAGTTTATTTGAGACTAGCTTGTGCTATTGTGAGAATATACCTATTCAGCAGTGGTGAGAGTTCCTCTTTGTCAATGCAGTTGCTCTATCATCAGTGAAGGAAGAGGTGCTCAGATCCTTTTCTTAAGTAAAAGTACCAATACAACAGTCTGAAAATACTCAATTGCAAGTAAAAGTCCTGCATTCAAAATTCTACTTACACAAAAGTTCAGAATTATTATTATGACCAAAATGTACTTCAAGCATCAAAAGTAAAAGTGCTTGTTCTGCAGAAAACTGCTTTGCGTATGGTCATGAGATAAACCTCCACAAATCTGTTTTCAGCTATTCTCAGTCTTTTCTGTAATCTTTTATTTTTTTGTGAAACATTGGACAATGTTTGACTCAAATAGTCATATTAATCAACCCATCTCAGAGGTTGGTCTCTTTTTGGTGATAGAAAACATCATAGACCATCATAGAATTGAAGTGCGTAACAAGGGGTCCCAAACTGGACATGTCTAAGTCGCCACAAGACAAAAACCACTGGTGATCTTTAAGAAACGTGTAGTATTTGACCAGCTTTTTATATTTTTAATGTAAAAACTTAATCTGAAAACTAAGCTGTAACCTGTTCAGTAAAAAGTACAATATTTTCCTCTGAAATGTAGCTAGTGGAGTAAAAAAGTGTAAAGTAGTAAAAAAGGGAAATACTCAAGCTAAGTACAAGTACTTCAAAACTGTGCTTAAATTGTAGTAATTCAAGAGTACAGTGCTTCAGTAAATGTCCTGAGTTACTTTCCACCGCTGCATTTGCCATATGTCTCCATGATTTATTCCAAAATATGTCATTTTACAGTGTTTGATGGAACAGCAGTTCATACATTAAGTACAGTATTTCACCTCTCTTTAATTGACTTGTGTTTACACGTCTTGCCTTGTACGTTACCCCAAATATCGGCAAATATATTGTTGTGTACAGACACGATTTAAAGTTGTAGCTATTCATTCAAGATCTCTAGGTGCATCAGACCATTTTGAACGATCCTGCAAATCAATAAGCAAGACTTTGTGATGAAGTAAATTGATTTTGTTTTACATAATATTTACTTTATTAAGATTTATGTGGATATTGCAATGTCAGATTAGAAATACCAAAATAGAGGAGAGGCACCTAACAGCATATTTACTCAAAAACAGAACTGAACACTGTCAAAATGACCATTCATGGTGAAATAACACCCGACAGCCCAAACATACCCATTATAAGCCTCACCAAATTAGCATTTACTGCTGGCTTTGAGGGCTATAGCTTGTATGGTAATGTGCAGTGTGGTGTTTGTGTACTTTGCCCACCCCTTTCCACTGCACATGCTAATGAAGTGGTTAACCACTCGACCCAGAACAAAGAGAGAAAAGGAAACATATCGTAGCTGTACAGTTTCACACACCATCCCGCATCCTCTTTCACTTCCAGCCACTGTGAGATGTCAGGCTCATCATATTGGTTAGCCAACATACAATGGGATACAGTAAGGTACTGATGAGGCAGATGGCTAGCTAGCTAGATTCAATTAGCTGATGACAACATCTCTGTCACACGTCAATTAACAGTTAGACTGAAGAAAAGATAAACTTTACTTATAATATAATTTGCAAAGCAACTGAAAAATACAAATAGCATAAAGGCTTGTCTTTTCAAATGTCGCACTTTGTGAACGTTTTCAAGGATTCTGGATGCTAGCTGCTGCTAGCTAAATCTCCACATTAGATAAGGCAAGCTAGTTAGCCCACTGAGCTTTCTAGCTAACTGAATCACAACAAACATCGGGAAAACACACAGTACCAGTATCAGTTTATATATCCTGCAAAATACACTGCAAGACAGCCATTTAACATCAACAGTGTAAGTCCTGAGGCGAACTGTGAGGTTGAACACAGCTGGAGAACACAAACAAAGCTGTCTGACCACAGCTACTTCAGCTAGCCTGCTAGAAATAGCCCCCAGTTCTTGATTACTCACCAACATCTTGGTCAAATGGGTTCGTCGCGAAGAGAGGCATTGCTGGTGTATTGACAACAACAGATTTCGCCTTCCCCTGTTATTTTCTTTCCCTCTGGTTTATCTCATACAATAAAAACGCATAGTAACAACAGCTTCATGAATGTCAAGCGGAGCTAAGATGACTCTACTCTACACAGTCACTCCTTCACCAGACGGCAACAAGATGAGTATTCCGGGTAGCTGTCCCGTGTTAAGCAGACCGCTGTCATCGACTATAATTCAGCGCTCACACCTGTTAATTAACTGTACAGCTGTGATCAACTGGACCATGAGCTACAAATTGCCCTTGCCGTAAAAAAAATAACATGTCATCGTCAGGTGATGGTGATCATGTGACGTTATCTCATTGCTTTGACCACAAAACATTTGCTTTTTTCCCATCTGGACCAGGTCCGGATCAAAAACCACAATGCACACACTTGTCAAATCTGGACTAGATTATCACATAGAGGCTGAAGACTCTTTAAAACACATTTTCTGATTCGTGAAACCTTTATTCTGTTTATGAAAACTGCAATGACGGAGATTTCACTGCTTTTTTCACATCTAGACCATATCAGACCAGGTCTACCTTTACAGGAATGTAATATATAACATATATGTCCCTATATCAAGAGTGTTGTTGCTATAGATGTCACATATAAGGGGATATATTACTATCACATATATACATCCTCAGGATATATGAAGATGTAAGTTTGTAACATGTATGAAATACCCATAGTACATATAGTAAAATATATATTTAATGTATGCAGGCCTATGCAAGTTTATTAAAACAATATACATATAAAAATCCATATGTTTATGTATGTTTTCCTTATCAATTTCTCATTCATTTTGAACATATCTGTCTTTCCATTCTGGTAAAGTTGTCTCAGACTATTTACATAATGTTTCTACAGTATAAGCATATATACATCAACAGTTTCCAGTAACTGAACATTATAACCTTCATGAAGGCGGGGTTTAATGCAGGACCGTTGTGTTAGACTGTATTAGTTATAGCTGGTGTACTTAATAGGCTGCCATCTGAGCACATCAGATATTGCAGTGCAACCAATTTAATCAGCTACTTGCACATTCAGTGCTTAGACTAAATAGCTGCTCAGAGGCGAACTGAGAACAGTTTAACAGACTGAGGAACAAAAGAGTTCTTTAATCGGCTCAGTCCAGCCTGTGGGACTTCCGGTGGGATTAGGGGTCGGGCCCTTCCAAAGGGTTACAAGATGAATTTTAGGGGTCAAGATGGTTAATAGTTGAGGAAAGATGAAAAAACAAAGTGACACAAATTTGAGTTTGTTTTACTTTTCTTTAATCTTTTCTTTTCTTTTTTTTCTTTTCTTTTTTTTTTAGTTTTCTCAAATGGCTGTTTAAATGAAACCATGTGAGAAGTTAACGGTGGGAATGTCTCTTTGGTGAAACGGCTAACAACTCATAGATGTAAAACATGACAAGAGGCCTCGAAACTGCTTTTCTGTAAGAGGTAACCAGCCAAAAAGATTGGGAACCACTGGTTTTATCTTTAACAAAGGCATTGTATTCTAAAAAATTATGATATGTTTTTTTTTTTAAATGTTAAACTTAAATCTGAAAAGTAACTTGACTAAAGTTATCAAATAAATGTGATGGAGATACAACATTTCCCTCTGAAATCTAATGGTTTTTAACCATAAAATAGCATAAAATGAATATACTGAAATAATTCCCTTTCAATTGTCCTTAACTACACTACTTACCTTAAGTTAATGTACTTTGTTACTTTCCACCACCATATTCAACCATATTCAAGCTCATTTTTTACCCAGTAATTAAAAGGAATTTCTGTCTGTGAATAAAACCATATATGATGTAGATAAATCAATATCAAATAGTTATCACATAATGTAATCAATCAGCAATGGTAGAAAGTAACTATGTTCATTCAAGTACTGTACCTGAGTACAATAAGGTACTGAATCTAAAAAACAGACATCAGTAATTATTCACAAAATATATATACTATAAGAATTGATTTTTTGCATATTGTTCTATAAGAAGTGTCTTTTCTTCTTTAGTTTTTATGGATAAATGAAAAGCTTTTAATGCCATATCATTTTAGTGTATTTATTACAATATTTAATAAGACAAAAAGCACTGACTCCACACACAATTTCTTTCCCATTTTATTGTGATAAGTGTCCTGGCCTGATCCACAGGAATTTAATTAAGGCCTGATAAGCCTTGAGCCAGATTACAAACTGCTACTCAGTCCTTAAACATAATATGAATTTACAAAAGTCAATCCTATAACAATAACAACTGATTATGCAAATAATAAACATGTAATATGTTTCACATATTGTATTTGGCATAATGAATAAATCATCTTATAATGGCTACATTACAAAACATTTACATATTGTTAATGTATGCCTCATAGTGTATAAAACTCATACTGGCAGTCTAAAGTCTAAAAACACTATCCTTCATAAAACAGCAGCGCTGCTCACACTGAACATCTTTTATCACAAAAGTGACATTGATATTTCAGTTTGCAGAGAGGTGAAATTTATACTAGCTTTATTTCGATTTATTGTCTGAGTTTGCAGTCGTTTGTTGATGGTGAATGTGCGCTCACCATTTTTCTGGGAGCTTATTTCTGAGCACAGTTCTGAATCTGTGATGTATTTGACAGTATAAAAATAATTCTACCATATTAACAACATAATCCTCTGATATAGATTTTTTGTGAGTCTAAAGATTGAGAAGGCAGTTAAGAAAAAAAATGATATGAAAGTCAATCCCAACCAACAATTAACCTTTTGCAAAATATTATTTACAGATACACCTGTACAACAGTGGCTGCACCAAACAATGACTCAGTATAGCCTAAACAAATGACTGCATTCTCATCTCATTCCTTCAGTACAAATACTAAACCAATACCATAGTGGGCTGGCTCTGTGCTTGTTCTGTCTTCTGCACCATACTGTGTTGTAAAGTGCCTTCAAGGCAAAGATCAGTCCAAGTCTCAGTGTTGCTTAACTGGGCTGGCTTTATCAGAGGCCTCTATTCATCTAGAGCTCCTCCTCATGTCCTTCATTGTCCTCGCATCTTCAACCTCAACTTCAGCCGCTACACCTTTCTCCCAAAGACAGCTCACACTGTCTTAGATGGATGCTATAAAACTGGAACTTTTACTGTGAAGAAAACAAAAGCAAAAATATATCACTTAATATAGATTTTAACTCATTTATGATGTGCTTACAGGCTGAAATATCTACAGTTATAGCAACAGTAATAACACATATACTGTAAATATGGTAATCTTATCATAATAATGGACAAACAGATAAAAATGTTGGTTAAGATTGTTTAGTGTTCTGTTGTTTCCATGGTCAAGAATGAACTGTCAAGCTGAACTTTTCAATATTTTTAACACGGATGACAGGTGCTGGAGGTGCCCAGGATCATGGAAACATGTATATCTACATGTCCATGGCAACTGAGGACTGTGTGATACAGCTGAAAGCTCCTGAACAAGTACACCTTTAGCTGAGAATTTTTTGTCAATGGACACTGTTGTTTTTTCTGAGCCAATCCCATTTAAACTATACCTTCTTGGTGCCATAAAAACTAGTACTCACTAGAGGACCAGCTGGTCATTAATCTGCAACAGAAAATAGTCCACAGTCCATGCACTTACTCCTGTTTGAGTTACAAAACTACAATGCTCAAATGTTTTAGGAAACTATAAATTTGTGACCTGTTTTTAAAGATTAACATGTGGAGTAGGAATGAATGAACTGAGGACGAAGTACATCAGACTGAGTGGAAAAGTCTGAAAATATTGGGAGACTGACTAACACATTGTTCTTTCACACAAATAGGAGATTTCAAAATTAAAAAAAAGGTGTGATATATATATAGAGGGTACTGACAGTCGGAGGCACATTCACAGATGAAACCGATGCGGTCAGTGCAGTAGAAATCATTCCAGTTGGCATTATGGATAAGACCAGCACAGTCCTCGCCGTCTTCATGACCATGGGTCCAGTTATCAGGCTGGCCAGGCTTCCACTTCCTGATAGTGACAACATGAACAATATGTGTCAGAGTTGAAACATCATAGAAGGTGCTTGTTAGTTACATTCATAGACGCTTGTTGTTTTGAACTGAATACAAAGGGTCAAGTCAAGTCAGAAATCACGACAACACATGGATTCAATTTGCTGTAAAAACCAGTTTGGCTTGTTAACTCACTTGAAAACGGGTATGGTGCCATCCACCCACTTCCAGACATTTTCCTCCTCCCTATCAGTAAGGCCCAGCCAGAAATAACCTTTTCCTGCAATTGCATCTCTCACAAATTGCTACGGACAGAAGAGTAACAGATATTTTTACAGGATGATTAGTTCAGAAATAAAAACAAGTTTGTGTTTTTCTTGAGTTGTTTTAAAGGATTTGTTTCATTTCATCGACGTGAATGAAAATATTGAAGACTGAAGGATAAGTCGGATTTCGTTTACCTGTTCCTCATCGTCATTGATAATGAGCATATGAGATGACATGTTAGTACAAAACAGGTTGGCTTCATCAAAGTTGAGTCTCTGAGAACCAGAGGAGAGGTAATAGCAGCTGTCTCCAAACTTTCTGAACTGAGGTGGGCAACCTGGAACAATTAATGACATTGTCACATTATGCAGGTACAAATCACAGAAGAAACCATTTTCACACAAGCTAATGAGCCACATATCTATTTTGCATCTTGTGATCATTTTACTCACCAGGTGATGGAGTTGTGGCGACAGGGGGCTGGATCTGCCGGGACACGGTGCCTTGTGGTACCTCTGCCGGTTTGGGAGGCTCAGGTGGTTTGGGGGGTTCGGGGGCCTGAGTGGAGTGAGATGGCTTTAAAATAACAGGAGGTGCAGGTAGCCCTGGTAGCCCTGGAGGACCGGGCGGGCCGATGGGTCCAACAGGCCCACGAGGCCCATCCAACCCCGCAGGTCCTGCTGCTCCTCTGGGTCCCTGTGGCCCTTGTGGTCCTGGCATCCCTGGCGGTCCATCCCTACCAAGAAGTCCCGGAGCCCCAGGGTCACCTTTATCACCAGGGTTTCCAGGTCGACCTCCAGACCCTCTCGAACCTTTAGCCCCCGGAAGACCCCGGGTACCAGGTGCACCCTTTGGACCTGTTGCACCTGGTGGTCCAGCAGCACCTTTCTCCCCTTTAGGTCCCACCAATCCTGGCATCCCTTTATCTCCTTTATCACCCTTTTGTCCTGACTGGCCAACTGGTCCCTGGGGACCCCTGTCACCCCTGGGGCCCCTTGGACCCGGTGGACCTGAAACACAATAATAAAAGATGAGTGGAGGATGAGTGGTGGATGTTTGACTAGTGTCAGGACGAACACCAATAGATCTTGTTTTCTTACCCTGCAGGATGGTGAAGTTGGTGATGAGCTGAGAGTGTTTACTGTCCACCACCTTCATCTCCTCCATCACCATAGACAGGTTGTTGACCTCTCTGTCCAACCTGGCTGCCATCTCATCTTGCTGGGCGCGCAGTTCTTTGCTCTCCGCCTTGGCGTCTGTCACGCTACCATTCAGCCCCAGTAACAGGTCTGAATGCCGAATCACTGTCTCAGCACAGGACCTCAGGCCATTCAGGTCGGAGCTAATGGCACCGAGGAGCTGCGTGGCAAAGCTCACGTTTCCAGTCACGCGGTCCATGTCATTCTCATGTCTGTCTAATCGCGCTTCCATCTCATCAAATTTAGATGATGTGGTGTTATCGTGGTCTCGCTGGTGGTCCATCAGCTCACGCATGCTCTGGTCATGTCCCTCAGTAAGGGCTGAGGCGTTCTGGATTTGGCTGACTAGTGTGCTGAGCTGAGCCCCAAGGTCATCAAGAACTTCCCCATTTGACCGGGCCAGGGCTGAGTTGTTGGCTGCCAAAACCTGGAGATTCTGGACCTTTTCCTTTAGCCACTCTGTGTCAGCCCGGTTCTGTCTGGCTGTCTGCTGCAGACCCTGGTAATCATTCTTCAGTTTCTGCACTGCCTGGCCTGCGTCTTCCACCGTCTTCTGCAGCGTGCTGAGCAGATTGCGCTGCTGGGACTGGGTGATGTTTAGTGCACTGACACTAACCTGGGTCTGGCTCTGCACTTTGGCTTGGCCCTGTATCTCTGACTGGAGCCGTGCAGTGTCCGTCTGGAGATCGTCAATCATGCCACTGTAGGAGCTCAGGGACTGGTTGAGCCTGTGCAGGGAGGCAGCATTGCCTTCCAGAAAACTCTGCAGGGACACGTGGCCATTTTGCATGTCACCTCCAGTGATCCGGAGCTCATCTAAGACATCTCTGTTTTTGGTTGCCCTGAGGGCAATGTCATTCAGTTGGCTCTGTAATTCCTCCAGATCTGACTTGAAAGTCTTGATTTCACTTGTGGCGTTAACTGACTTCTTTCCTGCCTGATCATCTGAAAAGGTAACACACAAAACTATCTATGTTAATAGAAAAATAAAAAGTGGTAAAATTTCACAGTCAAGAACATTCAAAATTTTGTTCACAGCTCCTGTAGGTGAAAACTGTCCATACTTGATATCTAATCTTGTGTTAATGAGATTTACCTAGCTTCTTTAAATCTGTCTCCACAGCATTGATCTTGCCTCCATAATTCTGCATGCCCTCGGTAACATTATCCATCCTCTGGACCACTGACAAAAGAGGAAACAGACAGTGTAATGTAAATAGAAATGAACAGTATATACACTTAGAAGGAAAAAAAGCAATGAGCCAAGTTAAACAATTTCATAGATAGATAGACAGATATATACTTTATTGATGCTGATGCAATATTTTCACTGTGTTTGGTAAGGGGACCCCTTACTCAACCATCATAGATACTAAGACACTAACACAGGAAGTGCATTCAAGTGCATGATAGTTGATTAGCTAGATCTGAATACTTCTTTCACCACTCATACAAAGATCTCATCAAAGCTTTAAGTGTAAACTTGGCTGCAGAGCATGTATTCAGTAAAGCTGATTTTGAACAGCAGAGGGTGCTGTTGTATTCATACCATCTCCAGCGAACAACTGAAAACTCAAAACGGCAACTCTGAGCACAGGATTTTGATCGGAAGATTTTGTAACTGGGCAACTGTGCATCTGTTGATCGATACACTCATCTCAATGTTCCGAGTACATTCACAAATTCCACTTCTCGGGTATAAACAATGTCAAACACATGATGAATGCCACACCAGAGCACTCTTAACTCCAGTTCCACTTTCTCTTTCCCCCTCACATCTGCATCGAGAGTGCAGCTCCTCTCCTCCACAGTTTGTTTTCCTGTCAGCATGTGGGCGTCTAAAAACTGCACTGGCAAACATCCTAAGCTTTCACTGTTATCATTCCAGAAGTGACAAAAACATGGAACAATAACATGCACTTGGGACAAACAAGAAAACACAAGGGCCCAGGTTTCAAAGAGCTATTGGTCAACTGCTGGGAGCTGAAAAATGCCACTCGAGTCTAATCTCTGTCTCTTTCACCTCTTTATATTTAAGAACGCAGAAAATTGCGGAACAGGCCTTATTGGTTGCTCATAACTACCACTGGTAACAGGTACAAAAATACAGTATATAGCAGATTCCTGCAACACTGTCTTTCCTCCCTGATCTCTGACATACCTTCTTATCCTCTGTTAATCCCCCACACATACACACACACACACACACACACACACACACACACACACACACACACAACACACACACACACACACACACACACACACAGCCCTTTATTGGAAAAGCATTATGAGTTACATAAGGTTGCTAATTTGAGTAAGGCTTATTGAGCTGCCTATTGTGACCCAAGTTATGAGCCACATTTAGGCAGTTACCCAACATGCAGCCCAGCAGATTAATACTGATCAATGCCACAGGAGCCGACAGTCAGTGGCACAACAGGAAACACAAACAATGACTGTGATCTGTGAATAAAATGGTGATTTGAGCGGCAAATATAAAGAAACATCTGGATTAGTGCAGCAAACTGTATTTTTGTTTGAACCGCCCAACACTGGTTTCTTGCAAACACAGACTCTTGTGGACACTTGCAGCCATTTTTGAGTTAACCTGTGGTTCATGAGACAACAAATTGCTACCAAGCCATAAAATCTCCTCTGGGTTGTTAAGCCTGAGTAGTTTTTGCGTGGTCATCTGGTAGACATTAGAGCCAAACCATCAAAATCACAGGGGTTTAACGTTAACACAGACCCAAAGCTGGAAACCCCAAACAATCCTGACAGCACTTACAAAGCATTATTTAAATTTTAGATCCAAACTTGTAAACGTTCTGAATAAAGTAATTCTCTATTGGAGCAAACATGCTTTTTGTTTGTTGGTGGAGGTACATGGGTCACCAGGTCAGACTGCTCGTGGAGCAAGTAGGACTTACATATTTTTGCTAAAAGATTATTTGACAGGTTTTCTATGATTGATTTGGACCAAAAATGCATAAGACAGGACAATACACAAAGTACATTCCATACTGATGATCCCTGAAAAAACTTGAATTCCTTTCTGTTTCTATTTAACATCACTGCCTGGGTTCAAACAGGGAGAAACAGCAACAGTGTGTTGCAGTAAGGAAAATGCTGCACAACAAATGCATTTGCTACCTCAAGCTATGACTAAACTCAGAGATATATCAATTCAGCGGAGAGTGAGCAATGGATATGGTCAAGGGACTCTCCTAAAGTAGTAAATCTTAGGCTGACCTCTCTGACTTGGCTGGATTTAGTTTACCATCCTGTTACCAGTGATACGACCATTTGACTTTCATCAAAACTTTAGAGGGAGAGAGACCGCACACGGTAAGCAGGGAGCATGGAAGAAAAGGGAAATCCTATACACATTTCAGTTGTGATATTTCTATTTATCTATATTTTACTATCTATCTATGCTGAGCATCAGAGCATCAAGACTTGAATTGATAGTGTCACTTCTTAGTGGCAATAAAACCCATGAAAAGACCAAAACCAATGACAGAACAGTATTGCTTCTGTAGCCAAAGCCTGATACAGCGTATTCCTCTGTGCCATAGAGCTGCATTGTTATCCAAAAGCTATTAAAAACACACAAGTGAGCCACGCTGTTGCAGTGGGTGACGCCTTCCTTCATTACCATAAACATGGGCACTGTAGTCTATTCTGACTCATCCACAGCAACAACGTCCCGCTGCTGGAGATACTCACAAGAGCATCAAATGTATATGAAACTGGCCTTAAAAGAGTCCATAATTAAAACATTTCTTCTTTTAGGGTAACATTTTCTAAATACCACAGTGTCCAACAGTTTCAGGAAATCACTATATTATATATAATCACTGTGATTTTAAAGATTTATGTCCTCAGTATGAATAAATGGGCTTGAGGCCGAGAGGCACAGACAGGCTGGGGAAGTCATAAAGCTCTGAGTCTGACATAGACATTGTCGGTTTTGTTCATGAAATTTGTTAAGAATAAGATGACAAAAAATATACAATAATCCTCTTGGACACACTCCTACTTATTTTAGTAATAGTAATTCTGCATTGAATATACTCGTAAGGTGACATTTACTTGAATTTCTGTGAATATGGCTCTAAAATAATGAAATGCACTATAGAGATCAAAGTGAGCAATAGACACATGAGAAAATCACAGTATGAATGTCGTATACTGTGCAAGAAGCAATTTTTTACTTCAGCTTTAACTTACCTTTGTATCCGAGGACAGCCACTGCTATGGTGAGCAGGGCACAGAGCACATAGAGGAGTGCAATAGCCGCCCTCAGTGCCCAGTCATTTTTACACTTGGTGCACTCTGTACCCTCCTGAATTCCTGCAACATACAACAGAATCGGTGTCACACATTACTGTACTATATGCACGCACAATGCAACACAAGGCAATGTTGAGAAGCAGTAGTAACTCAGATATTCTACAACTGGCGCAGGGAGTTCATAAAAATGAGCCAAAGGTTTTCATTCAAAAATGAAATCCCATGGGATGCGTTTTTTTTCATTTCATAACTAAGTTTAGTACAGCATGACTAAAGCAGGACACGCTGTGCCTTTCTTCAGCCAAGTATATATTGAAAACATTTGTCCTCATGAATAGGCAAGAAGACTCACTATGAAACTAAAAATCGCTGCACATGTGTTATCCATACGACAGAAGAGTCAAAACAAAACACGGCCATTCCCCCTCTGTGTCATTCCTCATTGCCATCTGACCCAAAACTACGCTACAGTGAAATATTTGGTCATTCACGTCACAGATGTTCACCAGTCCAGTCCAACACCATGTGATACAATGCTAAACATAATATTATAGGCAGGATGTTTACTTGACTTCATTACAACTGACCAAGTAGCCTCTGGCGAGCAGAGTGAGAGGGCAGCTGGTGTGCGTTCACAACAGGCAATAAAGATCTGTAGACAGAACAAACTTTAAGTCAGATTATATAAGATGTCCTGTAACACTGTACCAGACAGGAAGGTTATTAAATAAGCGGTTTCAGCCTGAGCTAAACCATAACAATTTAAACTACACTTCCATTGTTGTACATTTGCCTTAAATTTTGGGGCTATAGGAAAACCATGGTTTGTCACAACTTGGGTTTTAGTTTCACTTCATTTTGAAAATAATTTCTGGGATCTTGAATTCACTGAAAACAGGTCCGGTGGGACAAGAAACACAAGAAGTCAGTCGCTCATACAGATTAGCTATTTATGTTTTATGGAATAAATTAAAATAATGTTTTTTTATTACTTTGGTTTCGACTGTTTCATAAAGATTATGTTGAACCACTGAGCCAAACTTCTCATTTGACTGACATTAAAGTCCTATAACTATAGTAAATAATGTCGTTGGGTTATGTCATACTCTAAAGCACCATGGTTTCTGGTCACAACATGCCCCTTGGCATTATGGGTAGGTTTAGTGTTTCCACTGGGGGAATCTATAAAAAATTCCCCAGCTGGACTGACATCTTCATATGACTTCCTCCTCAAACGGCATCAGAGGCCTGGCTCTGTCCCTTTAACTTATGTCACCCGTGATGGGGTGGCTCCATCCTTCTCAGTCTGGGGTGGGCCAGGACCACCAGAGGGGTACTGGAGGTTTGGCCTCTCGGCTTTGGACCCACACATCTGTGCAAACATCACATCTGACCACCTCAAAGGGGCCCAGCCGTGGACACAGACATGGATATGCAGGCCACTGTTGTCCTTATGTGTACTGAGAGCCTCATGTTGGGAGCCAGTGTGGAGAACTCCGTCAGAGACCCCCCCCCCGGTCCTGACCACATGCTGCTTAAAGGACAACATCACACCATGTAAACAAGCAGCTGCCCGTCTGCAATTTCTGGGTCAAGAGCAGGGCAGCGGTGGTATTTCTGTGTTCATTAGAATTTCAAATACTTTCTCTCAGTCCAAATCCTTTAATGAAGGTTTCCATCATTATAGATGTTCTAATAATTAACTCTGTACAAATCCCCTGCACCTGAACAAATTCTTCTCAGTACAATGCCCCCACATAACTGTGTTTACTAGAATCAAAACTCTCCACCATAGTTAATGCAGGAAAACAGATCGGCATCTATATAGAATAATCAGAAATGCAGCCCTGAAGAAAATCACAAGGAATTGGGTGAAACACTCGTGTCCAATTTACAAAAAGACAGAGGCAGATCTTGGGAAAACAAATAAACTTATAGACACACATATTAAAGGAGGAGTAGACATACACATGGTATGTCCGTAAGCAGGTACGAATTACAAATATTTGCGTG
This sequence comes from Seriola aureovittata, assembly GCF_021018895.1. Taxonomy (NCBI): domain Eukaryota; kingdom Metazoa; phylum Chordata; class Actinopteri; order Carangiformes; family Carangidae; genus Seriola; species Seriola aureovittata. The sequence continues at coordinate 10,200,728 of NC_079375.1, forward strand.
CATCCATCTATGTATATGTATGTATGTGCATATATGGATGAAGATGTAACCACTCTTTATCTTCTTCTTCCTTCAGTTTGTGTCACTGGGTGTATGAAATACAAAAAATGAAAATAATAATAACAACAATAATTCAAATGATGTGGAATTATATTGGACATTTTGTTGTTGATAGGGAGAAATTCTAATCATCGATAGTCAAGGTATTTTGGTGAAGAAAGCTCTCTGGAGCCCAGGATGTCTTATGCTGAGGATGTTTATTGAAGCTTGGCCAAGCAGAACAGAGGGATCATCAATACAGTCTCCTGTGCATGATGTCACCTCAAGTCTGAAGCAGGAACCCCTGTGGTTAGTCTTTATACACTTAGAAAGATGACTATAGATAGCTTACATTCATTGATTGGTCCATTAACCATAAACAAGGAAACATGATTACACACGCCGAGGTGCTGATACTCACAACACCCAGCCCCTTGTTATTGACCATCCAAGATCTTCTGTTATCAACCCTAGCACCAACAGCAGCAAACCACAGCTGCGTCTGGAGGAGCCGCCTGAGCATCTCAAGGCCTGTAAGATTTAATGCAGTAGCTGTGGCACAGCAACCTAGGGCCTCACACTGACCTTTCACCCTGAGTCAGTCATTCATTAGGTAGACAAGAGAAAATTCCCTCACAGTTGTTGTACTGAATTATGAATTGTAAGAGAAGTATGAAAAGGTAGACCTACACACCTGCTGCACTCTTAGTGGTTACTGAGTTACAAAAAGGCTGCAACCATATTTTAGCACTATCCAAACAAGACAAAGACGGTATAGGTTACTAGCATAATTAATTAAACTATAGCACAACAGTGTTAGAGACTTGAAAAGCAATGCTGGGACACTTTGTCAGCTGTCTCACACCCTTTCACTTGGTATTAATAGAAGGAATAATCAAGGCAAGTCTGAGAGCATTTAGAATCCTACAGCTGGACTTTAAGGTGTAATAGACAAAAGTAATCTTGTAGTTATGTGAGTGATTATGAACTCTGAAAAGCGAAATAAAATGAGTCTTAAGACAGGATTTACAAGTTGCAATAGACAGAGAAGACCTGACAAACTGTGTTTGTACAAAATGTTCCACAGTGAGGGGGCAGCTATGGAAACTGCTCAGTCACATTTGGGACTCTAACCTGGAACGGCGTTGTTCAAGCTATTGGCTCATCATGGAAAAAAATGGGTAAAATCAAAACCAAAGTGCTTTAACTGTCAGGACTATAATCTAAATGTACATGTGGTCTCTACACAAACTTTAAAGTTCCTAGGGTTAACACCATCACTATTTAGCAGATACTGTGTTGTAAATCCTGGCCGGGACAGGTTACAGACCCAGACTGTCATGTTCTCTCAGAAATGATGCTTCCACTGGATGAACATGGAAATTCATTCTGGGCAGAGCACACAGTAGCTCTGTCCAGGGTCGCAACATTTTCCCACTACTTGTCACTGGAGTGTTTTCTGTTCCTCTCCAAAAGATTTTTCTCAAACAACTACTCTGTCAACGATGTGGTTCACACAGCAAGGGTGAAGAGAAAACACTTCTAAAGTAGCCACAGTATTCTGTTACATAGGAGCCAGAAAGAAAATAAAACTACTGGGTTTCTAAAGCCATAGGTACGAAATGTGGGCTAAGTAGTTTTCGCAAATGCTTTGACGGCTTGTTTAGTTAAATTTACATCCACAGAAGATGTTAAGGTATATTAAGGTAATCATAGGTGAAAATATAGTGTGCATGAACTCATACTGCTTATAGTCCAAGCACACCACAGCAAAAACAATCAGATGTGTCCAATCTTTTCAAAGTGGTAATGTAATCATGAAAAACTTGATTCTCCATGGCCCTCACCCCTACACACATTATGTTCCTCATTCGTCAGTAAGTGAGTCATTTTTCATATCTACGGGACCATTGTGACCTCTTGCTGTCTACACATAGACTACCGCAGTACATAAACATGTTGACACATTCATGTCATGATCTGAAAGAAAACACATTGCTAAACCAAAAGGCCTGGTGCAAAACATACGAGGACTGTAGCTGCTGGGAGTTGAGAAGCTGGACGGCAGCCAGGACGTCCCAATCTACAGGCTGGAATCCTGCCACATGATCCCCAAGAGGTAAATAAATGCCACAAAAGCCTAGAAAGAGCAGAGGTATGGTGGAGGATACTGTGTCTTAAATATTATTACTGTCAAGTGACGACCATATACACCCAGTTTTGAAATGTTTATGTTTTTATATAGTCATTCATTGTCTGAGCTTATGGACCAAGACAAAAATAAATATATATTTTACAAAAATGCACGAGCATTCATCTCAAAAAAGGTTTTTTTTTATAGCTATGCTAGACTAGGGATTATATCGTCTGTCAAATCAGTCCACTATTATGGTTCAGATTGACATACTAAATCAGTTACTGGATAGATTCCAATGACACAAACTACAATTCAAATGTCTTTGGTGATCCTCTGACTTTTCCTCCAGTGCCACCATGAGCTTGACATTTGTGGTTTATGAATCTCAACGGCTACAGGATGGGTTACCATGACATTTAGTTCAGACAATCATGTCCCCCTCAGGATGAATTGTGATAGCTTTATCAACCCCTTAATATTTCATCTAATGGCTTCATTGGGTCAAAAGTTTAATTTTCCCAATAGGCTACTTTTGTTTATGACCAAAGACATGTTAATTTCACTGCCACCAGCCTCAAGTGTGCGTTGTGTTTAATGATAATTAGTAAATGTTAGCATGCTAACATGCCAAACTTAGATGGTCAGCATGGTAAACATGATTCCTGTTAAACATTAGCAAATTAGCATTGCCAATTTGCACATGTTAGCATGCTGACATTAGCATTTAGCTCCCACAATGCATTGCTGCAGTGTAACCTCACAGGGCTAGCATGGCTGTAGACTCATGCTAAAATCATTATAGTTAAAGTGACCATTTGGAAAAACATTTGCCTGTAACATAATGCCATTTGTGCATTTCTCTGACTGGCCAGATGCATCACAGCAGATGCTCCAAAGTGATCTATGTTGGTACATATACTGAGAAGTTGTAGTTAGTTGTGGTTCAGCTTTGTTGCTGTTAATTAGCTCACTAGAAGTACTTCTACACAGTAATTCTGAATACAAGTGATTACCATGCTAAGGTTGCCACTCTTTTAAATGACACAAGCACCTACGAAATATTGAAGCGAGATCCGTCCAGTGGCTACAAAAGAAAGGTCATTGAATGCCTCCAAAAACTACAACAAGATGGAGCTCTTGACCGGCCACAATACCTCCGTCTCTATCCTGAGGACACCATTCCATGCCTATATGGAATCCCCAAGGTCCATAAGGAAGGGGCACCCCTCCGACCCATCGTAAGCAGCATCAATTCAGTAACCTACAATATCGCTAAGCTTGTAGCCAACATCTTAGCCCCCCTGGTTGGGAACACACCACATCATGTTCGAAACTCATTAGACTTTGTAAACAAAATCAAAGGCTTGAAAATGGCACAAGATGAAACCATGGTGTCAGACGATGTGACCTCCTTATTCACCTGTATTCCAACAATGGAGGCAGTGGAAACTGTGAGGCATCACTTGAAACAAGATCACACACTACATGACAGAACAAAACTCAAACCAGACCAGATTTGCCAGTTACTGGATTTATGCCTCACAACCACATATTTCCAGTTTAACGGCAACTTCTACAGACAAAAGCACGGCTGTGCTATGGGCTCACCTGTGTCCCCCATTGTGGCCAATCTATACATGGAAATGGTAAAGCGAAAGGCCCTCAACTCCTTCAAGGGAACTCCACCAAGCCACTGGTTTAGGTATGTGGATGACACATGGGTAAAGATTAAAACACAAGATCTACAAGCCTTTACCCAACACATCAACTCAGTGGACAAGAACATCAATTTCACAAGAGAGGATGTCAAAGACAATCACCTCCCTTTCCTTGACTGTGATGTCCACCTTGCTGAGGACAGGAGCCTCCACATTGGGGTATACAGGAAGCCCACGCACACAGACCAATACCTACTCTTTGACTCACATCATCCACTGGAGCACAAAATGGGTGTGATCAGAACCCTGCAACACAGGGCTGACAACATACCAACCTCCACTCGGGCCCGAGCAGAAGAACATAAACATCTAAAGGGAGCTCTGAAAACTTGTGGCTATCCGAGTTGGACTTTTGGCAAAACAACAACACGCTCCAGGAAGAATACCAACACGGAGGATGCTGAGAAAATGAAAGATAAACGCAGAAACATCGTCATTCCATATGTGTCTGGGGTCTCAGAGAAACTCAGGAGGATTTTTAACAAACATCAAATCCCTGTATGTTTCAAACCCAGTAACACGCTCAGGCAGAAACTGGTACATCCCAAAGACAAAACACCACACAATCAAAAAAGCAACCTGATATATGCGGTCAAATGCAGTGAGGAGTGCAATGACCTATATATTGGGGAAACAAAGCAACCGTTAAACAAACGTATGGCCCAACACAGAAGGGCAAACTCTTCAGGCCCTGTCTCAGCTGTCTACTCCCACCTAAAGGAAAAGGCACACTCCTTTGAAGACAGCAATGTCGAAATCTTGGACAGGGAGGACAGATGGTTTGAAAGGGGAGTCAAGGAAGCCATCTATGTAAAAGTGGAGAGGCCATCGCTAAACAGGGGAGGGGGTCTGCGACACCATCTATCCCCCATCTACAATGTCGCCCTTTCATCGGTACCCAGGAGAGTCAACAACATAACCTCAGACGACTCTCAACGATCGTCATCCACCAGGGGCTCACCTGACCCTAACGACTGTCGTTCACACGGGATAACAACAGGGTCACCTGACCCTAACGACGGTCGTCCACATGAGACCACAACAATGGTCAGGTGAAACCAGTACTTTCACAGGTACCTTGGTGGACCCACCCACAAGAGGTTAAATACCTGGGTCCTACTCCACTTTCTTGGTAAGACTAGTGCGGAGGCGAAACGTCTTCCACAGACAAATACAAGTCCAGTTGCCTTCGATTTAATCTGAGAAAGAGATAACTATGACCTGGACGAATGAGAACTTGCACAGACTCACTAGAAGTAGAAAGAGAAAGGGAGAGAGAAAATAGAGAGAAGAGAGAAAGATGGGGGCCGTCCACTGTGGTGTCTGCAAAACAGCTGTATTTCATTTGGACTCTGACTCAGTCAAAGAAAAAAAAATCTCAACACTTATTCCCTTATTCCATGTACCTGCCATTAGACGTGCCTGCATGCCCCGTCTCACTCCTGGCTGGCAGTGGAAATTTCCATGGCAACACAAAGAAAGCCTTTACAGACCAGAGCCTTTTTGTGTGAAGACCCTTTGTGCAGAGTGTTAATACTGTGTTATATACAGTAACTACCACAGGAATCCTTTCACTTCACAGGTTTCCATTTTGCGTTATACGAAGGCTGAATATGGTCACAAGCCAAAAAGCAGTAGTCACACAGATAGGCCATGCCTCTCCACCTGGATGAAGCCTGTCAGATTAAAATTCTGCCAAATGCTGCATTTTTGTCTCACATTTCCAGTGGGAACACATGTATTTTGTGGTTATATTACTGTGTGGTATCTGTCTACAAACTGTCCAAACTACAATTACATCTAATGGTTACGGTTTATAATTTCCACAACCAGCCTTATACTGAAGCAAATCACACACAAGTAGACACACAAAAATGTAGCTACATAAAACAAAAATTCTACGGAGGATAGTTTCAGTGATACTGTATTATACTTTCCTAAGACAAATTGTAGTTATGTAATGTAGTTAATTTGCTTCATTATAGCAACCCACTTGAATGAAGAGGTTCAATAAATGTGTCATTTAGTGGGTAAGACACGTAATGTATTGCTGTCATGGTTAAGCATACGATTTCCAATGGAGGGACCCATTCAAAGAAATTCTCATGGTACACACAGTCCAAACTACACTACAACCAGTTCACATTTTGTTTCAGTGGAATTTCAGCATCCTATAGAGTAGTAGATGGGCAAATGTTTTGGCTTGTGACCCCTTAAAATGATGCAATGTCTACTTGTGATGCCTCATCACAGGTTATTTCCTTCTTGGCTTTTGAGCTATTCAACCAAAGTGTGGTTTTTCCTTCATGAATTTGTATAATTTGGAGGATGTTAGGAGGTGTGAAGAGGTGACAGTATTCAGTATTTTACATGAAAAAAAGCATAAATAAGGAGAGAGGTAATCACCACCGCGCCTTGAGCTAAATGCTAACATCAACATGCTAATATCGTCATAAAAATAATGCAAACATGCCTGTGGTGACCATAAATGTTTGTGCAGAATTTAATTATAATCCATCCAATAGTTGCTGAGATATTTCAGTCTGCAGCAAAGTGGTTGACAATCTAAACACACTCTGGAACAATGACGCTAGCATGGCTAGGGAGTTCATTGCTTTGGACAGGGCACTCCAGAGTTTAGTTTTGTTATTTCCTGTCAGTAGATGTGTCCATGTTCTAAACTTGAACTTAGGTAAATCAAGTGACTTAATAGATAAATGTTGTTCTCTACTCCACGCTACTGTAATGTTAACAGAAAAGACTGATGTATTTATACTGGATTTGAAGAACTGTGGAGTGGTGCTACAGACTTCATTCTTGAGACAATGTTGAACCTTTAAGTGGGCTAAGACGGTTTACTGGGGTCGTGGTGTCCCCCTCTGGCCCTTATAGCTACCCCACTATTAACAGTCGCCAACTGGAATGTTAACAAGTAAACACTCTCCAACAGGGGAAGTTACCACTGAGACAAATTACTGAGACATTAGGCTGCATGAATTGCTGAGCTAGCCTAGCATGCCTGTGTTATTTTTTTTCACTCTCTGCGAACAGGTTTATGACACTTTAAATTGGGCCCTGGTCCTCTTGAACATCTGGACCTTGTTACAGTGGAGCCAAATCAAAGGACGCATGAAAACATTTGATACATCATCCCTTCACGCCAAGCATCATAAGAAAAGGGGGCAAAGTTGGCAGAAGGCTATTTTGGGTGTTTTTATAAGAAACCTTCTCAGTGGTGCTCACTTCCTTCTCATGATAAGTAACGGGATCAGCGGTTTACTGCCAGAGTTCTGTACATTAAGGTAAATAACATATGGATGGCTGCATGTCTGAACAGGAAGAGATGCCCTCATTACACATACACACACACACACACACACACACACACACACACACACACAAGCGCATTGCCTAAAGCTGACAAAGCTGAAAAGTGTCCTTTGAAGGCCTTGGCCACAGACCATAACATAAACACAATACTGGGCTATACAATGTAGACAGGCATCTCTGGAAAACATCCTCTCAGCACGTTACACACACACACACACACACACACACACACACACACACACACACACACACATATATATATTGCTTTAAACTGTACTTTTCTACATGAACTACTGTTAGCTTTTGGAAAATTACATATCTATACTTGATATAGAAATAATGTATATTAATTCAAGCAAACAAATTAATACATAAATAAATAATAACTCCTTTATAGGGTTAAACCACTCAAAATCCACTGCAATCTTGCCAATCACCACCTGCTTATAACTACCGTTAACATTCAAAGATTTCTCTTCAGTTTATATAACTGTTAAGTCCATGAAGTACCTGTGCTTATGGACAAATCCAAGTTTTATGGAGGTTGTGAACTTGTAAACAATGAAAAATGGTATATCCGTTGACATAACTCTACAAACTGGGAAAAATGGTATCCTTCAGAGGAACAGAGCACAGTGTTGAGGGAAAAGTTTATGGTGCATTTCTTCTTAGCTGAGCAGGCACAAATAGCCTAATTGGTAGAGAAAACAGTTTGATGGCCAATTAAAAAAAGGAGATTCGGGTCCAATGAAGCAGTGAACATGTTAAGTTAATTAGAGCTGGTTTTGTCATCACATCTGTGCTGGGTTAGAGGAAGACAGACCATGTATGACAAATGGTTCATATATCGTAATCCCAAGAGACAGACTTTTAAGCACACAAGTGTGCCTCATAAACAGAGCTGGGCCACTGTATTGGTGATACTTAGTGAGGCAGGATTAGATATCAAAAAAGTCTTTGGGTTCCAGTCAGCAGTTTCCATTAAAGACTGAAATTGTCCTGGTCTGATAGTGCATGGTGTCATTAGGAGAGGAGGAGTCACATCTGCTGGGGCAAGTTTCAGGGCAAGAAATAAAAACTACTGACTACTGTGAGCCAGCAAGCAGAGGTGGTGTTGGCACACAGGAATTAATGTTATTATTATCGTTATTATTATTATTATTATTATTGTACTGAGAATTAATATTCCCAGGAAAGGCTGTAAAATACAACTCAAATAGCACCTGCATGTACAATATTAAAAAGGAATGTTTTTAAAGCAGGAGCATGTAAGTCCACTTATACACACACACTTAGCACTTGTTAACCTATGATAATGTGCTTCAGCTCCACAATTAAACTTCTCTCATCATCACTTGTCACTTCAAACAAACACAAATTCCTGCTATAAAGCCCAGTGCTCTAAAAATCAGCCCAAACCAACCATACCTTGGAGAACAATTTAATGTTTTCTTGTGTTGAGAAGGGACCACACTAAACATAAAGATGCCATGGCTCCCCTAAACATGGTCTAGGATATTCAGTCCACCCTGATAATTTATTACCACACAAGTGAATGCAAACAATGGTCCGACATTGCTGTAAAATCATACAGCTCTTGCTCTTAAGGGGCTAAGAAAGAAAATGGTAAATCAAGATCGAGAAAAAGTTACACATTCATTTCCAAGCAGTTCTTACTCCTATGCACTTTCGACTAATTCAGTGTGTATGGCATTTTGCATTGCGTTGCATTTTCAGCCCATGTGCATCTGGAACAGAATATCTCCAACTAAAAAGCACATTTACAATAAAAAAGTGCTCAGTTAAAACAGACATTTCTCGATTACCACCGTTCACATGCAGAAATTTAGAAAAACATGGAAGCCATAAACTAAAGTTTATTGGCCCGAGTGGAGAACAAGAGACCCCCTGGTTCCTCCTACTCATGTTCCACTGTTGTTGGGATTTTGGAATGAGGTCATTCAACTAAAACAGGACCATGTGACCCTCAGAGAGACGAAGAAGAGGGGGTTGGTCAGTGATCCTCACTTTCACCATGTCAGTCACGCCACATGAGCATCTATTGTCTCGGCTTTGACTTGTGACTTGTTCGAATGCACAATGCATGTTCTTCTGCCCTGACTGTGTGTGTAGGTGCCCAGCTATGCAGCAAGCTAAACCCACTCTCAGTAAAGGCTGACTTCGACCGTTGGCCTGTGAGGTTTGTTCTAAAAGCAATAGTGAAATTCGAAAAAACAAAATGCTGGACAACAAATTCAGCTGATTAAAATCAGAAAACACAAGATACCATAAACACAACTTAACCATTACTGAAGTGGCAGAATTAAACTAAACACATTTACACAGGCAGTGGAAGCAGAGGTGTTTGTGTTGTGCTTTACAGTATTATACACAGGTTTTTCAAGTGAGGCGCCACCGGTGCAACGCCAGCTTCCATGTACAACCTGGAGCTGTAAAATTATTTCTGTCTGTCATGCCAGGAAGAAACAATGTATCACCAATGAAAGATCAACATTAAGGAGAGAAAAACTAAATGAACATATCGACAGTCACAAAACAGCAGTAATACAAAGAGAGCGCTGGTCAATGGTGCAGTCTGCCAACAATGACATGGCACAAGCCGCGGCCACTTCAATGACAAAACCCACCTCAGATATAAAACAGTTTCTGGCACTGGTTGAAATCATTTACAGGGTTAGGCAAAGTGTACAAGAGGGTATAGTAAAGTGAGAACTGACAGGATGTTGTGTTCTTGGAACGAGACCTCCATGAAGCAATGAGCTGCATCTCTGAGCTCATTATTTCTCAAGAACCCATTTTTGTCCAACTAATGTTCCTGTTACCAGGAAAAATGTGCAGCACTATGTGAAATGTGGATTATGTAAGTGTGTTCTATCAAACAGTTCTTAACAAATCTTCAACCATATTATTCTGGAGAATTTTATTCATAATGGCTCCCACATTGAAACTAACTAGGACATCTAAATATCAACAGGCTTGGCTCTTTCTAATCTGAACCTCACCACAACAACACGAACCCAAAGTCGGATTTTGTCATGCGGGTTTTAGAATATTTCATTCCACACTCTTGTGAGCCCCAAACCGCTGCTCGGGTGCCGAGTTTAACGCTGGAGTCAGCTCCACAGACCATCTGTGCAGTGGGGTTTTTGTGTGGTCACGCCTGCCGGGTGGCCCGCCGTGGAAGCACTTAAGATACTGAATCAACAACAATCATCACCCAGCCCGATGTTCATCAGCCTGAGTCTGGCTGAGTCTGTGCTTCACTCCATCCCATCACCGCACGGCACTTTCAAGCCTCATCACCCAGTCGAGCCAATAAAACCACACAGTGTGGATTCGACCAGCCGTCCAGCCCAGTCTGGCTCTGTTACTGGGGAGAGATGCTGACCACAGAGAAGATGGTATCTAACCGCCTGCTCAGACCATTGTAGTTTCATTTCACTGTGGTCCGTGTTGAAACTAACAGAAGTTATATAATGTATTATTAAACAAACTTTATATCAATAAATACCATATTCAAATGACAAAAAAAGCATATTTCACTTATTTCTGATGTTATCTATGAATCAACTCCGAGATTTCAGTGCTACGCAGGAAAATGAAGGAAACTGAACAATACTCAGGTATTGAATAACAAGCTTGGTTTAAGACCTTTGAATTGCTGCCTCCACATCTGATTTTGCAGTCAGTCAGATAGGTCTGTTGTCGCGCTCACTGACAGCTATTTCCTCTGTTGGAACAACTAAGGAAATCAGAATCTTAAGAATAAGGGATGCCGGAGACAAGGCCGCAAAGATGGCAACAAGCTACGATGTGATTGACAGTGAATCAGAGAACAGAAACAGTATCTTTTAAATCTACATATTTCTATTTACATGGCAAATGTTGCTACTTCCGTGTCAACTGAAATGTCACAATGTCAAACTGAAGAATGAAGTGATAAAAAAAAGGGCAATTCAGTCAGAGTATTAGTTTAACAGTGTCCCCATTACTGTTGTTAATCCACAGACCGACAGTGGTGACAGTAGGTAACAATTAAAACATCTGGCACACCAGAAAGTCTCACAGTGTCAGAGCAAACACTCCTGCATGCTGTTTGTCATTTGTGAACACATTTATCTGGAAAGACAAGATGCTGATGTATTTCAACAGTGATTCTTTAATGCTTTAAGCTCAACAAATGAAATTCCATTCACCGCCATTGGATTGGATTCATGTCAGAAATCTATAGAAATCTCAAAACTACATACATGACTCGATATTTAAAGAGGTAAGAGACAAAGTCTTTTTTGTGCAAAGTGGGTGAACCAACATTGACCTGCTGCAGCAAACTACTGAACACTGTGCAGTTAATCCTGCAAACATAAAGTATGTTCACACAGACCGAGTGTTTCTTTTGCAGCAGATGTACAGATGTGAATACACAAACACATGTCTGACTTGAAACGGTCACTGAAACACTTGAGAGCTGACTGAATGGAAAAACTTTACACGGCTGTCTTCTTTGCACAACATGCAGACATTTTTCAATACCTCCAAAAATACTACTAATAATGATAAAGTACTAAAGCATAAACAAGAAAAACACTTTTTGGAGCCAACGTAATCAGAGCCAGAGTGGCCGACGCTCCACAGCCAGGTCTGAAGGTTTGATCGAAGAGAAGCACTGTGACTCACAGCAGAACAAAGAAAAATACACATTTTTCATTCTAGTTTTCTGCTGTTTTTCAAAGAGAGGAAGCAGCAAGGTTGATGTTGGCCGTCTCTTGAGCCAAAAGTCATCCATTATATGTAATACTGATGCAGCAGAGCCATATGCAGAACTTCTTCATGCAGCCTGTCGGAGGCCGCTGACAGAAAATGGAATCAGACACATCCAATACTGTGTGTGTTCTTTTTGTGACTGAGCCAAAACCTGCTGCGAACAGAGGACTCAACAAACATTCATTATGTGAGAGAAGACGGCCTATCAGATGACAGTTGGTTGCAGCCGCGTCGTTAGCGTTGCCCAATGCTATCCCCTTGGGACACTTAGTGAGGAGTGGCGTGAAGGAGTTTGATGAGGTGGTTAGGCCTATTTCGGTCAAAACATCGATGGTTATATATAAAAACCACTTACTGACAGAAGCTCCTCTGCAACTCTAAAGCTGTCGCGCTTCATATCTAATCCGTTTACATTGACATATTGAGTTAATAGGAGCTAAATCTATAGTAACTGTGGTGCAATGTCTTTACTGTGTGTGTTTAATATTCCCCTGCTCGCCAGATACGATGGAAGTCAAGGCAGCTGGAGCACATTTTGATCTTCAAGCTTGATAACAAATGGAGCCTTGAAGTAGTTAAAGCAGGCTCAGAAGTCTCTTTATACTCACATGTTCTATATGCTGTCCAATCATACACAACCACATACACTCTCACTATCTGCATACACAGATATGCAGTGCGTTCATGCTGCTCCTAGCACACGTAACTCCGTGTAACGTCCCATCTGCTCTGTCTCCTGTATAAAACTGAGGGATACTGGGCTAAAAAACAGCTCTGCTCTTTGACAACTAAGGATCTAATAAAAGACTGAAAAACAAAACTGAAATACTGTTCCCCAGTCATTATTGTATTTTATTTTAATTTTATGATCAGTCTCATGTTCTGCTGATGTGAACACATTCCTCCACTGATGCTGCCCCAGACTTCTTTTGTTATCACTGTCTGGATTTGAGTCATTATCAACAGCATTAAGTCAAAACTTAGACAAAAAACTGCTCTTCAGTGCAGGGACGCCTGTCTGTCCCACCACTAACGCTCTGAGCAGAAATCCTCCTGGCCCCTGCTGGGATACAGTGATTTGTGCGTCTTCTGGGATGCATTCCCGCCTGTCTGTCCATTGGTCAATCCAGGATTGACCCACCATCCCTCTGACCAGTCATAGACGTCCCCTTTAAACCTCGCAGGTCTGGAATAAGATCAACAACCAGTCATCTCAGCGGTGTTCTGTGTTGTTTTATCTGTCTTTGTCTCCCCTTTTGTTGCCCCTGTTAACTTTGTAATCCCTCAAAGTTTTCTCCCTCTCTCCTCCTACAACTCACTCCGCTCTTTATTGAAAACACGAGCGAGTAATCTTTCATTAGGACAACAGAACACGCACTGCATGCATGCGCAGCCTGGAGGGGGTTGTAAGTAAGAGGCAGGCATTCTGAAAACATTCTTTTCTGGTAATAAAGTCCCCGTAAATTAAAACCACTTGCTGTTTTGCTCCTAAAATAAGTCGGGCAAGGAATGCGACTCCTCAGCTGAAAATAAAACTGTTGACAAATGTTTCTCCCTGGAATCAGACAAAAAATAAAATCAGTTTAATAGAAGCAGCAATGAGGAACACTATGATAAAGAAAACAGTTGTGAACTAGAAATAAATAATGAAATGTTTGTAAAGTCATCTCCACTTGAGGCTTTTCTCTTTTTCCATCCCCCTCTTCCCTCTCTCTCCTTGGCACATTGCTGACACAGCACAGCCCAGTCATGGACCCTGAAGGCCTACAATGCCTGCTCCCTCTCCACCTCTCGCTCTCTCTCTGAGTATATAGGCTTGCACTGAATAAACTTCCACTATGGACACAGGAAGCGGCTCAGCAACTTCTCAGGTTTGGACCCACTCTCAGTGGGATAATAGACCTCTTGTGGAAAGCAGATGTCAAAGTGACTCATGAACCTAATTTCTCTCCACAGACAAAGACATGTGAGAAGTAGGACAACATACCTCTCAGGCAGTACACAAGTATGCGTCGCAGAGAAACTAAATCAGCAGTTTGACATCTTGTAAAGCATGCTCGCTTTTTTTCTAATGGTGAGATGAGAAGATCAATACCAGAATCAATATCACAATCAATACCTGAGTATCTCTGCTTCCAGTCTTTATGCGAATGTGTGTTTGTCAAACTATTTCTTTGAAAGGAAAAACCTGAATAAATTAGTGGAGAAGCAACAAAAGCAGATGCCTCCATACATCTGGATGGGTGTCCACCGATGAGTATGACAGTGATATGATATACATATACATATATTATGGCACACAGTCACCTGATCTCAACCCAACTAAACACCTATGGAAGACTGTTAAGACAGTGCTCATCACAACCATCATCTAAACACCAAATGAGGAATTTTCATTAACAAGAATCCTCCAGTTCACTTCAAAAGAATCTATAACAAGCAGCCTTTTAACCTGTCACTAATCGCTTGTCATTACTTTTACATGATGTTGTTCTGCTGGAAAGAACTTTGGTTAAAATCTTTGGAAAATCAAGGCAGGTAACCCCATCCCTTCATGTAGACCATTACCAGAAAATCCAAGTATTATAAAGGAATACTCCGGTATCAAATACTCTCTTTTCACACCTGCAGTTGGAGGACAGCAAATATAATGGATGCCAATGGCAACCCAGATCCTTGGCAGAATGAGCACAGAAAAGTCTTCAACCACTCCCACAGCACAAACCACTTCTCCACAGTTATTCCACACTCTCACAATCAGTGGTGGAGATGTGAATTTTGCTGCAGGGGAAGCTAAAGAAATTTCTGTGCACATTTTGAAATGTTTTGACATGTTTCAAACCCACAGGTTGTGAGTATTTGATACTAACAGAATTGATTTTCGGTGCTCTATTGTGTATGTAAACCTTCTCTGTTCTGGTACAGCTGCTTAGTAGCCAGATGTTGAGCGGGTTTTTTTAGTATAATCAATATATGTTTTTTTCTGGATTCAACTTTTACAAAGCATGATGAATCAACACGCACACATTTAGGTGATAGGCAGTAAGACGTGCACATGCGTAAACTGATCGTGATGACATACAATGTGGACTCCCACTGCACCCTTTACACTTCCTGACATATGGCCGCTGAGTGCTGAGATGACACACATACTCTAAAACACCTCTTAAACCAGAGGGACCGCCGTGACCATTTCAACCCAGAGTGTTGAAACTTGATCTTTTTTCTTTGACAGAAGCAGAAGAAAGTTATCAGGAGACACTAATTCATCACAGTGAAGTTATGGTTCTTCACAGCGATGCTCACAAAGAGAGAAATGTGAGCAGCAGTTAATGGTGTCCACGCAGTCTAGGGGACAAGGTATTCATATAAATAAATGACATTTGTTGCTGCATGTGAATGAGACAGATACAGAGGGTAAAACATGGCCTTTCAGAAGTTACAAAACTTGTTATTCAACCTTCAGCAGATCAAGCGTAATCCGCTTTAATGTAAAGTATGCTGCTGCAGTGAGCTCTGCAGGCCTATAGTTTTATAATTAACACTTATGAAATGACCAAGTGCCAGGTCACCTGGGTGCACACAGGAGCCATACAGGGCATCAAATTTGATGACTGACTGATGGCTGCAGTGTTTTTAACAACCACCCTGACTTAACACTGTAGGTTCTAACCTCCAAAGACAAAGAACCAAATCTGACTATTACAATATCAAATGATTTAGAAGTTAGAAGCATTTTTATATCATAAAGCTCCGGTAGGATAAAAGAACTGAAACTGTAACAACGGATTCAGTCACAACTGAGTCAAAATCAGCTGATCTGAGTCAAACTTAAGTGTTATTGAGCTATAATATGCAAAATAAGCCTAGACTTGGCGAGTATCAAAAGTTGGTACTGAATACTAGATTAACACTTGTTTTAATTTTGACTCTAGAAAAAGTAAGAAAACCAGAGACCATTCAACAGCCTGATAAGTTAAGATAAAGTGTCACAGTTTGTTTGAATCACTAGACCTTTGAGACCAAATACAACTCAGGCAAGTAGATTTTGCATATTTTGCTATTTTGCTTGGTGGAAATGACTGTGGTTTGAGCCAGGAGATCTGCTTAAACTCAAGGAATGTGTTAATGTAACAGTTCTGAATTTCCTTGACTCAGCTGAGGAGTTACCAACATCTGGCCTGATGGGTATTGCCTGATGCAGGGGTGAGACTATGAACCTGTCTGGAACCTGTCTGTGCTGCTGTGGTTCTTACAATTTCTGGGAACCTGATATACTCAGGATATTAGAAGAAAAGGAAATGAGCAGAGCCATTTGGAGACTAATTTTATTTGGTTTCAGACCAAGTTATCTTGTGTAGTTTTGTGCCAAGAGAAAAAAAAAGTACACTGAGATGCTGATAAGGTTGCAAAGTCAGCCGACTGGTCAGGAACACCCAGGATGCTGTGGTTTTTTCTTTCCACTGTACCCCACCGCTGTTATAACAAAAATAAAAATGGAGGCAGCAGCCAAAACTAAGTTTGTTTCTGGGAAATGAGGTGTGGCCTCCTCTTAACCTTGGGGATTATTGTATTTGGGTTACAGCCAAGGAAAATACTGTATTTAAGAAAATGTTCTTTATACAATAATTTGGATAGATGTGTCAAGGGATATGAACCAGTGAGGTTCTTGGAAGTCAAGAAGTCCCTCAATACTTACCAAACCTCTTATAACCAAAGGACTGCACCTCCTCTTCATCAGCAAAGTCGTCTAGAGGGAAAACAAGGAAATAAATGAATTAATTGTGAATTAAAGATATAATCAACTACAAAATTAAGTTAAAGAGTAAAAAGAGACTGGGAAATTGACTCATATTATTACATAAGTATCTGAGCATCTAAATAATCTAAATAATTTCTAAAAGAAATCTGAAGTCAAGGTCCATTTACAAGTTTTTTTCCAAAGCTCTCATCAGCAGATAGTTTGCTCAGTTTTCTGCAAATTCAGAAAATCTTATCCTATGATGAAGACTGTGGCATGCTGTTGAAAGCTCCTGTAAAAAGCTGTTTCTGTTTCTAAGATCAAGAATGAACTTTCACAATCCAGCCCAAACCTACTGGTTGTATGGTTTCAGAAGTATCAATTGTTCTTACATGGTCACAATAAAACAACATTTGTTTCATCCCTGTGTTACTGAAGCTATTCTTTGTGCAGTGGTTAATATTAAACAAACAAAAGAAACAACCCCCCCCCCCAGTCTCACTTAGTTTAGCTCAGCTCTTTTTCTTTGACTTTGTGGGATTAGTCCCATCTCCCATGGCCTGACGGGCCCTGAGTCTTGTCTCCTTTCAAGCAGCCTTTATGTCTGTGGGAAAGTACTTTGCCAACTTCAAAGCCTTTTTCTGCATCATCATCCACGGCCAGTACAAATAAAGAAACGCTACATGTCCCAAAGATCTCCAGAGAAAGAAAATCTCATCTTATCTATAATGCTAAAAAGCTGTGAGGTGTGGCAGTGTGACAGCAATGGCTGCCCATCAGAGAAGTACAGAAGAAGTTCTTCTAGCTGAGACAGTGTATTACAGACAGTTGATGGCTGCTGGGACAATGTCTTTTTAGCAGTGTTTTGCTTATCTCTCTGTCTGGGAACTTTCAGAAAATATTGTTCCTGGAGCTTAAAACTGTAATAAACATCAGTGAGTCAGCAGACAGTACATCAGCAGACATCTCATGACAGAAGATGAGTCAAGAGGTGACAAGAACAAGCTTTAAAAAAACAACAAAAATAAAAACAAAAACCGAAGCCACATTTGACTTCAGGAATGTGTCTTTCCCAATACCCCCAATACCCTGCTTCCCGTTGGTTTGTCCAGGATACATGATTGTGACTCATTACAACAGTAATGTGACTGTAAGTATGTTTGGCTTTTCAAGAGCCATTCAGGGAAATGGACTTCATCACATTTTACCCAAAGGGCTGAAAACTGAGTGGCTCTGAAAACAGATATGTGAGTCAAACTCAGGGTAATTTGGATTTTGGGATGAGCCTTGTTGTTTGGGGCCATGATACTTAAGAGGGATTGCTAAATGTCACAGGAATAGATCCAAGGAAGCGCTGATTTGCAGGTCAAAAGATATTTTAGCATCTTGGTTAAAACTGGGTTTGTTTTTAGACATTTAGGTTACACGTAGTTCTTGATTAAGGACTATACTTCAACATACAGTTAGTCTTCAAGTCACACTGATATCTAGTCATTGAGCCCCTTCAAAAAGCTTTCCTTTTGTAATGTAACCAGCTTTGACCTAGCCATATTTTGAGCTGCAAATCGCCAAAGAAGTGCTCCCTGTGATTGACTGATTAGCAAAATACATTAGTATCTTCATGAAATTCACCACAGACTATTGTGCTTTCCTGCATCCTGTAAGGTGTTAGTGTTGGTCCTTGTTGTGGCTCTTTTTCCATAATCAAAATCAAACAAACAACATGAGAAAGCCACTGAAGCACCACATGAATGATAGGCAAAAGAAACCTGCTGTCCATAGAGAGGGAGCTTCAAATCTCATGGCCTTCATTAGTGGGTGAGCAAAGTCCATCCACTGATAAAGGTTTAAAGTTCCAGAAAATACAAGTAAGTGGACCTTGAGATGAGGTTTATTTTTGTCAAGCTACTATTTCCAGGATCAACAATGAACCTTAAAGCTCAACAGCTTTTACATGTGGTTTATCTGTACAAATAACAAAGAAACCATCGCCTCATTGCCTGCCCCTCTTGCTCTTATAAAGAAAACACAATAGACACTCGCAGGTGCGGACTGCTCCTACCTGCCCTCCACCAGGTAAACAAACCCAAAGTGTCTAAAGTGCTGCCATAATCTTATTAAACTCAACAAAGAATTGAAGAGGGAAACACTTTCTAAATAAAGCAGATCAATAAAATAAATAAATCAGATACTCCATAAATCAAAACAAACAAGCTCCTACAGTCCTCTATAAATAGCATCTCCTGCATCAAGACTCTATGTACAGCTCCAATGAAGTAAATCGCGAACATAATAGTGCTCTGTTAAGTCCCATTGCCTCTCACTGTAATTACAGTAGCAACAGGAAGTGGGCCATGCCACCTAAAACACAAGTTTAGTGTGAGAGCAGAAGATTAGTGTTCTAAGATGAGCCACAAGGTGGCAGAAGTCATGTAGTGTTTATTCTGTGGAACTAGGGACCAGAGTGTTGTTGATCCTTCAAGTGAGAGCTTTGACTGTGGGTGAGAATGACACGCACAATGTAAATCCAGCGACGTCCAAAACATCGGGTCACCGCATGAGAATCAAATCTGGGCAACCGCACAAGCCCAATAAAAGCCTTTATTTTAAATCATGAGCCGTGACCACCATTACTCATGCACTTTTTGTTCTGTTGTGTTTCATCACAGCGGGCTGAAAAGCAGCAAGTCAGTGGATTTAGGGGTCCGGGACGCGTGCGCGCATCTGAGTGCGCACGGAGTTACACCACAATAAAGCTGTTCATGTAGGCAGCGGCATTAAAGTCTGACTCATTGTTTCCTTCAGAACTTTTGATTCCTTTAAGCCAAAACAAATGTGTCTAACAGCACAAAATAAAGACGAAATCAATTTCAACACAGGAATACTTTCATATTCTATTACTAATACAATATAAGTGCCTAAGACTAAGTTGGTGGAGTTGCCCTCCTGTTTTGGCTCTGCTCAGAATAGTCCTCTGAGTGTAGGTTAGTGTTTGATGTGCAGGAGCGGCCAGATGCAAAACAATCCCAAACACAGTCCCTTAATTGAAACCAGATGTCAGACGCGAGTTGTAGCCCACGCATTCCTCACGTCCCAGAGAGAGAGAGAGAGAAAGAGCGCAGGAAGGTGACAAAGAAAGAGCGAGAGGAAAAGTTGTACGAGCAGAAAATAGATCAAATTGTCACCATGCAGTGACACTGTCGAACGCGTTTCACATACTTTCTGCCTTTTAATGCCTCTAAATGAGCCTACCTTTCATTGTGGTTTACCAGACTCTACCGTTGTGAAACTGTTGTTTGAAGTCACATCCACAGCATCGCAATGGCATTTGCCCAAAATCTCCCGTTGAGCGCCACAGCAGCACAGCAACTTGGATCTGCGAGTATCCCTCTATCCTCTGTTGTAGAGTAATAATAATAATTAAAAAAAAAAGTTTCAAAGCCCCATCCGCCGCTCTCACGGCTGGAGACGACCTCCTTCAGCGCAGGTAACGTCAATGCTGCGTCTCAGATGCTGCAGCAGAGGGAGGAATGAACTTTGTTCAAAGCGGGGAATGCAAGTAGGAGTTACAAAGTCAAGGAGAAAAGAAGCGCTCTTCTTATTGATGTGGCAGTTTGGAGAGATGCTGAGGTGAGGGTGTATCCTAGCCCAGCTCCGCAGTGTGACGGGACCCGCGGCAGTGACCGGACAAACTCAAAAAAAAAAAAAGTGAAGGAATCCTAACGTGAGAGGAAGTGGTGCACCCGTAGGGCTGCTCCGAGAAACCACGTGTTCCACATCTGAGCACACCGTCTGCACCCCTGGTTTTCCCAGTGTGTGTGTGTGTGTGCGTGTGCACGTGTGTGTGCGTAATTATTGCACAGAATAACACTGAATGAACACCAGTTACAGCTGTGTCGCATCACACTGTTTAGACTTGTCTAGTATGGCACTGAACAGCAAACCAGCAGTTCAGAGGCTTCTCTATCAACAGGTTCCAGCTACTTGTACAACATGGGAGTTTGTGGATGTCAAAATAAAAGCAGTCATGTGTTGTGTTTTGCAATTAGATTTTCTTTCACTAAAATCAAAACCGTTTCATTGATGCAGAATTAATTGTGACTGAATGCCAACAGTAGTGCCTATAAAGTTAAATTTTGTTCCCTCCTTTGCAGATTTAATTTTTATTTTGAAAGTTAACGAAAGAGGAAATCATAGATGTGCCCACAGAAGACACTTACACAAAGTCCCAAGTTCATTTATTTTTAACATCTGCTGTAAGCGACCCATGCAGTTCACTGAGAGGCAACCTACCCATCATGCAATTCACAAATTGTCTCTCTAATAAGCCTTACTCATTTTAATTGGTGCTTCAATTTCTCACAGTTGTTGCAAGCTCATTATTGTATTTTAGACTGAGGCCATATGTGCTACAGATTCCCTCTTGAGCTTTTTTTGTTGTTGTTGTTGAATGAGCAACAATAACACATTATACACACCACTCCTGCTCCCTCAAACAAAACTCAACACAGCTCTCAGAGCAGCGTTTAACTGCTCCATCCATTACATCTCACTCCTCTGAAGCAGTTTATCCCTTGCACCTGTGTATCTCTTCAGACCAGGACTCTTTGATCAGCACCACAAAACTTAACACAAGACCACATCATGAGCTGGTTACATGGTACTGCCTTAGAAAGCCATTTAAAACTCAACATGGAGAGATGGTTGACCATCTGATAATGTGGAAAAAAAATAAGACATCATTTCAGCCTGTGTAGAGTATTTCTGCGACTTACATTTCGAGTGCTTGCATGCGCCGTAGCCTCAAACCTTTTTATTGTCAACTGTTTTACGTTTAGGAAACCATGGGAGAACACGGGGAGAAAGTTTCTCCCTGCAGTGTTATAGGAACCAGGTGCTGAAGGTGTCAGCGAGGATGCAGACCAGGCTGAAGCACTGGCTGGTTTTGATTATTATCCACTGAGGACCCTATTTTCTGGGTCACAGCATGCAAAGAGGGCACATTTTTGAGGGAGATGGGGCACCGGTGAGGAGATGGGGACAGAGGTACCCTTTCACCCCGGGTCCCTCACATTCCATCAGGTAGTGGAGACACTAAACAGCCTCCTGCTGAGAGGAATGTTTGCCCTTTACTAAAAATATCTAGATTCACATCTGGCTATAGAGTCTAAGAATAGCTGGTGGTAATCTTAATATGACAGACTGAAGTTACCCATCACTTGGTTTTACACATATGAATATGAATCAGTTGCATATTTGCTGTAGCTTTGTGTTGAAACGATGCCGCTCTGCAGCAGTAAGGGCTCTTGTGAGATCGGCACATGGCTCAGGCTCAGCAAAAACAATCTTCTCTGATCATGTCATCTCTTCTTATCTCCTCGTATAGGAGAGCTACTGCAAAATACATTGTAATAATCCCACATCCTGACAAAATCCACAAACATATCAAATACCAGAGACGATACGCTAAGTTCAAGTAGAGCTCAGTGTGATGTCACTGCTTCTGTGCATGATAGGGTTTAGCCTTGTGTGGGTGTGCATTAAGGATTTCCCACTGAGGGATATTTAGGTGGTGATGTCAGCGCACTCAGCACCCATCCCACCATGGCTTATAGACACATTCATTTAACACGGTGCTATATAACGAACAATTCCAAAACATGTTGCACATACACTTCTGTTTTACCAGGTTTAATCAATATTTTATTTTTCTTAAATAAATGATGTCTTTAAATTAATGTTTAATGTATGTGTATGTGTTTAAAATAATTTTTTGGTAGAAATAGTGACTGTTTTGCCACAAGAAAAACCCCTTCCTGCAGTTCATATAAAGGTCAATATGGTGCCATATCAATCCTCTTGTGTACAGTTGAACCTTTTTGTTTCTCAAACTAATGATTATGTGTCTGATCTCAACTGTGTCTCTGACAGATATTTGGCTTCTGGACAAGTCTTGAGTGACATACACCGTCACCCCTGTCACCACATGTCAAATTAATCCTTTTTTCCGAGGTGTGAAGAGTATTTCTTATATGACTAAGCAACCTCTTATGCAAACGCACACCTCTCTGGCAGCGCGTCAAATGCTGGATTAAGGGGCATCAACATCAAGTAAAGACAGTAATAGGATGAAGCTCGTGTGGAAAGAGCACAAATAGACCTGGTCAAGATAACTTCATGACTACTGTCCACACAGAGCTCTTTGTTTATTCCTGCCGGTGGAGACGCAGCTTCACTCTGCTGGTAAGTTTCTTTGTTGTCATGGTTACTTTGAGAGATTTTTTTTTTTTTTAAATATCTGTTACACCTTTGCTTTTCATATGTGTGTATTTGAATATTTCTTTACATGATGATGCACTTTTAATACACATTTGCCCCTCAGGAAATAACAGATAAATTAAAGTTGCAAATGATTTCTTAACATAGAAATCACATATTGTGTTTGCTTGCATCTTTACAATGATCAGTTTGATTTGTGTTATAATAACATCCATTAGAAGATTGTGGTTTTCTCAATTTGTGCTTAAACTTATCTCAAATTCATAATTTAGCATTTGTGTATAGGTTATATACATTAAGACAATAAGATTCAGCTTCTTCATTATTTTAGCACTGTTATTAATCCCAGCCTAAACGTGTTGTGAGCGGGATATAATAGAGCTGATTGTCTAAGCAACTTAAACCCATAACAAAATAAGTCAAATGAGTACATCCCCATTTACTGTAAATCCCTGCTGGATGCCAACTTGTGCAACCCTCTGTTGCTGAACTGGGGCATCGCCTCAGGTGGTAATTGGTTAACAAAATAGCAAAGTAAATAAAATTGATTTCAGGATCTTCTCAAGGTTTCATGTGTGCGAGTTTTAGTGAGCTGATGGCGCAGAAACCTCCCGACGCAGCAGAGGGCCCAGACATAAACACAGCTTGCCAAGTTTTGAAGCTGAGGTGGAGCCTGTGATGTATCTTATTAGATGCCTCACACCCTACTGCTCAACTATTAATACTTAAAGAGAAAAAAAACAAGGGTAAAATTGTCCTCATTAAACATAGTGAATAAAAGAGCACACAGAAGCAGGGAAGTGAGACGTCTTTCACAGTATTTGTGGAATTCAAATCATGCAGTGTGGACAGTTGAAGTGTTAAAAACAAAAACATAACAACAACATTCAAGACTACAACTTTGTCACTATTTGAGTAAAAGTAATCTGTAGGTAAATGCTGGAATCTGTTGATCATATAGTTTTTCTGTCACTCTGGGTTTACTCCGCGCGCACTATTAAAGGTTTGCTGGAACACATCTTTGTTAAACCAACTAAAAATCAACTGTCCCCGGTCCAAGGTATTTCTGACATCAGATCAGATGTGTAGCACCACCAAGTGGCAGACCTACTTATGACCACGTACAGTATTGTTGATGTTTAATCATCCTTAAGCTCAAATCCTATTATCTTTCTGGATCAGATTAGACAGCACCTGTTGTTTTAGTTTCTTAATGCGAACATGAGTTCATGTATGTGTACATGTGCGTGTATGCAGACACACGACCTTTGTTGCGCTTGTCGTGTCATTTCAGACCAAATTTCTCTTTGCTCCCATCAAACACTGAGACTGAGCTCAACAATGAAGCTCCTGCTCAGTCTGGTGGTTCTGGTGGTGACACTGGGCGTCCTCAATTCTGCTCCTGAGGACCAACCCAAAGACATCTCAGAGGACACCTTGGAACGTGAGTTGGCACAGAAGAATCCAAATTTGTCTTGATCTTAGTTCCCTTGCAATCAATACCAACACAGAGCAAACAGCAGACACTGCAGTAGACACTACAGTAAGCACAGTGTCATATAATAGTTTGTTTAAAAGCTGTGTTATTGAACTAGGTTTAGATGTTTCTTTATTTTGTTCAGTGCCATAAAATCACACTGAAATCATTTATGAATTTGTTGTTGAGTCTACAACTTTTGCTGCATTTCCTTTGCCTGTGAAAACTGTGGTTATGTAAGAGTTTATAAAGAAAACATCTCACCCTGGTTGTCCTCTCCGTTTCTCTCCCAGGGTTGTCTGTGGATGGTGAGAAACTCGTGGATGAGGAGGTGAGGAGAGCTCTGTATGGGGTGAAGGAGATGAGGGAGGTGATGTGGAGGAACGAGCAGAAACACGAGCACCTCATGAAATCTCTGAGACACAGCAGTGACAAGAAGAGGGTAAGAGTGGCACTAACCTTTCCTTAAACAGACAGAAAGAAAAAACAAGGTGGAAAATACATGACATGTTCCTCCTTCTGCCACCAGGGGGCAGCCCAGCTGGCTAAGGAGGTGACAGAGAAGCTGGAGGAGGCAGAGGAGCAGTGTAAAGACTCCCTGCAGTCTGAGTGGGAGGCGTGCAGACCCTGCCTGGAGGATGCATGTAAAACTTTCTACACCTCCACGTGCCGCAGGGGATTTGCAACTTTCCACGCCAAGGTATGAAAACTGCAGTGGCAACCTCAGCCATTCTTACTCTGACCTCCAACCTCCTATAAGAGTGTTACTGAAGAGTTGAAAACTTACCTTGTTTGGAATCAAATCCCTTCCTTCAGTCTGAGCTACCCTCTCTCTGTTGACTGAGGTTTTTATTTCAGTCACATTTGACATTAACACACAGGAAAAGAAAGAAAAAGGAACAGCTGTCAGTGACTAAAATACATCTGGAAATAAGTGACAGGAGAAAAATTAATGACAGCACCTATCTAAATGTAAAACCACCAGATGTGCCACAGTGTGACCGCCTGGTAATTATCTTGCAACTCCCAGGTTAGGAGCCACACTCTTGGAAAACAGTAAAACAAACCCATCGCTTTCATATTGTAGGTGGAGAATTTCTTCCGCCGAGTGTCCAGGCGTTTTGGCCCCCGTGAACCTCGCATGGACACGGGGGACATCCTGGTGAACCAGGCCCCCGAAAACACAGATGCAGAGGTGGTCGGCATCGAGGACTCCTTCAACCGCCTGATCAGCAAGGTGGGCTCAGTGGTGAACCGCAGCGTCGCCCTGGTGTCCAGGATGAGCAGCAGGCTCGACAAAGTCCTCCAGAGAGCCTTCCTGAACGACACCAACGTCCTGATGGAGGAGAGCACCTCTGATCCCTACTACCCAGGACGGGACTCTGGCTTCCTGCAGGGCGTGGGCCTGGAGGATGTGCTGGACTCCTTCTTTGACTTTGGCAAGAGTGTGGTGGAGGAATTTGGAGCCGTGGTGACCCAGGTGTTTGATGACCTCCATGCTGCAGTGGAGGAAGAGAAGAAGAGAGGTAGAGGGGCACAAATATGTCAGAAAAATACTAAAATGACTGCTATCTTTTGCTATATGTGTGAATTTCAGTGGTTGATATGATTGGATGGAACAAAAAGCTGAAAATTCTTTAGTGTCAGTGGCACAGGTTTGAACATTTGTTATCTTGAAATTGCACCTAAACTTTTTCTCTGTGGTGTAGGGAGGGAAAGTTTCCCCCGTTTCCTGCAGAACCGCAAGTTGTGCAGAGACCTTCGCAAACAGACCTCAGAGTGCTGGCAGCTGCAGAGCCAGTGTGAGGTCTGCCAGGGAGCCCTGCTCACAGGTGAAGCACCACCACCACCCTCACCCTCACCCTCACCCTCCTGATCATTTCAGCTGATACCTTCACACATCTCACCTTACCCATCTTCTCCACTGTTTCCAGAGTGCCCCAGTGTCCGTGAGCTGCACGTGGAGCTGGATGAGGTCTCCCAGCTGATGGACGTGTCCAAGGAGCAGTACGACGAGATCCTGTCCATTGTCCAGCGGCACACTGATGAAACAGTCAGCTGGCTCAGTAACATGGCTGCTGAATTCAGCTGGGTGGCTCAGGCTGTGAGCAACAGCAGCGCTCCTGAAAATATCTTCCGCGTCACCATGGTGAGCAGGAGGAACGAAAGGACACAGTATCAGTGGTTATGACAAGTACAGAATGAACAGAATACTTATTTTCTTGAAGACACACACATCTAAATCATTTTTTATTGAGGTCTTAACACTGAAAAACTGTGATCACACTAGATTGACAGTGGCCTGGTAACGTCTGCGACGGCCTTCAGAGTCTGATTCCAATTGACCTAAATATAAAATGGTACATTCACAAACTGGACATCACTTAGCTAACCTTATATTTAACTAAGGCATACCTACTTCAAACTGAAGAGCAACGCTCAAGACAAAAACACAAATACACAAATCAAAACAACTTCCCTGCTTTGGCTCATATTAACATGCTGACAACTTAGGTTTAATGCTTACTGTACATTTTTTTTTTTTTTTTTTTTTTTTTTAAAGTATATTTTTTTGGGCTTTTATGCCTTTAATGGACAGCACAGTGGAGAGTGACAGGAAACAGGGAGGCAGAGAGAGGGGGAATGACATGCAGCGAAAGGCCGTCCGATGCGGGATTCGAACCGGGGCCAACTGCAGCGAGGACTGTAGCCTCTACACATGGGGCGCCTGCTTAAACCACTACGCTACACGACGCCCCCTTACTGTACATTTTAATGACTAATATAAATACTTAAAAAATACACAAACATAAGCCAGTCATACTGATGGGCTGGATAAAATCTGACAATACTTCCCCCGCTCTCCAGGTGGCACCAAAGAGCCACGATGAACAGAACGTGTCCGTCACTGACACCAAGGTGGAGGTGAACATCCTGAACTCTCCTCCACTCACCCTCTCTGTTCCCGGGGAGCTGGCCCTGCAGGACCCTGCCTTCATCCAGTATGTGGCCCAGGAGGCTCTGGACAAGTACAAGGAGATGATCAGGTGAGACGTTTAATCCACTGACTCCAAAGAACTCAATGTCAGTAAGAAAAGGTGTCACCGTCACTTTTGTCCTTCTACAGATTTTCTTTTTCTTTTTTAAAAGGCATGTTATCATGACATACTGAGCTTAAGGCAAAAGTGTGCTTGAAATTTCTGACATAAATACATTTTCTGTCTTTTCAGGTATGAGGATGAGTAAAAGTACAGTGCTACTGCTGTTGTGAGCTTTTACCAGCACGTTCTCTGTGAACAGAACTAGATTGTGTTCCTGTGTAGTAGGCATAATCTTGTTGAAATGTAAATACATTACAACTGAATGCTGCTATTTACTACTGTTTATTGAATGTAAAAAGAAGGCAAAGTACTTCTTACCTGTTCTCAAATGGTGTAAATAAAAATCAATACAACCCAAAGAAAGCGTGACTCCATTAAAAATGTCAAAATCACTGTGTTTTGCCAAGAAAACAAAACAGCTGAAGGAAACCTTTGAGTAAATCTTTTATTTTTTCTGTACAAAATCATATTAGTTACCATTCTCAGTAATGTCATTACTATCTCCCCGCTAGTTCAAGTCCCCGTCTTTAGGAACAATCAGATATTAGGTTCTCGTGAGTGACGCACAGAAAGAAAAGACAAAAAAAATGTTCACATCTTTGTCCAATTCTTGAGCTTTCTTGCTGAATTCTATCTTCTCAAATCTCTCATCACACACAGTGGAAGAACTTCTAAAAACGTGTTAAGGGACTTTTGTATTCTCAATCTCTGTAAAAAGCACTCAAGCCCTGTCTGGACCACAGTGTGTGCAAGGTGTTTATCCTTGTCTGCGTCTAGTTACTTTGTTCCAGAGGTGATCCACCAATCGCCTCTCCATCACTGGGAATTGAAATTATAAAACCATAAAGAAAGCTCCACACACTGCAAACACCAATCGAGACGTTGCGGTAAACATCACTGGATGGCTTTGCATAGTCGCATTTACAAATGAAGAGATTTGTTTTGCGTAGTTGTTGGCTTTGGATATAACTTTCCCTCCAGCAGACACAGAACTAAGGACACTGGTGTTTAGTCATGGGTTGGTGAGATTTTACTGAGAAGAAGAAGAAGAAATCCTACAGCTGCATGTATGATTTACATGGTGATGTGAACCGAGTAGATCCAACAGTTCCCCGTACCATCAAAAAAATGGGATGACTCATCTGCTGCGACGTTTGACTGTGTAGATGTGTGCGATATAAAGAGAACTATGTTAAGAGTCCATTTACAGCAGAGTTGTGCAACAAAGAAAAGACAAGACGCTAACTTCAGATTAAGTTTCACAGCTGAAGTGTCCATTTCAAAACATTTATAAAATGTTAAACTGTCTTACACCTGTAAAATATCAAAATACCTCTTTATGATTTCAAGTCCCCAATTTAAATGAAAAAAAAAATAAAAATACAAGCGTAATAAACTGATGTGATTTCCCATTCAAGTGACTGTGTTAAAAAGAATCATGCAAATCACTTTCATATTCTCATTCGTCCACCTGATCACACCTGCTAAAAATACTTTTTTTTTTTTTGCACATACTGTATGTACATCTGGTTCGATCTCTCAGTACATTCTTACATCCACACAGTTCACCTTGTTTCATATACTTCACTTCGCCCTTCTCCATCAAAGCTTTACAGTCACGGCACATACTCCGCAATTCAACCACAGTTGTTGGTCACTTAGAAAAAAAAAAAACATACTCATCAACCTACATATTCAAACCAAACTCATGTACATATAAAAGATCTTGACTCCAATATCAAAGAAATGTGTTTGTAAAATAAAATAAAACAAAAAGGGGGAATTGGAGCAGATAAGGGAAATTTATCATTTAAAAAAGTAAAAAACTGTGCATCTGCAAGTAGATTTGAAATTAGGAGGAAATCCCTCTCTTATTGATCACAGTGTTGTGGCCAGTCCATATGGATTATTCTGATTAGCAGGGTTCCCAGAGCTTAACGTACCAGCATCAATCTGCACACTTGGACACTTCCCCGAATATTTGGTCCCCAGGTAAATACAAGGGACAAACCTCTACTTCAGAAAACACTTTGTCTTGCATGTGCAAGTATGCCAGTGTGGTTGTGGACTAGTTTGGAAAACCTCTTTCTCTGCAGCTTCAGCGAGGCCTTCGCCGCCTCGTTGAACTTCTCTGTCGTCCCAAGTTTTGATCTCAGCTGATGTACCCTTCTGTAGTGCCAGAGTTCGCCCCCAGATACCCCAGACTAGAGGTTGTCCCCTGGCTGGTACTGTGGCTCTGTGGCTGTGAAGTAGTCTTCCAAAAAGGACTGGATGTACTCGAATGTGGGTCTCTCATCTGGCTCTTTCTTCCAGCACTGCCTCATCATCTCATGAAGAGACTCGGGGCAGCCCTGGGGGCAGGGCATGCGGTACCCTCTTTCTACCTGCTCAAGTACCTCTCGATTAACCATACCTAAAAAGAAGAAAAACAAAAAACAAAAACCACAAAATATGATGTAAATGAACTGCAGGGATTTTGAAAGTTGACAAAATGCAACTTAAATGAAAAGCTAACCTCACAAAAGACCAACAAACCATGAATTTCTTTTGATTTAACATAATCATGTCAACGTCACTCTGTCGGACGTCATACTTATTTGTTCTGGATTTTACCAAAGTTTTGTGGTGAAAAAGGAAATGGTAAAAGTTTTAATTAAGGAAACAACCCAGTGTGCAGCCTGAGGCAGCAGAAAATGTTTGCAGTTTACAGAAGGAGAGTATGCCCACGCAAACCCTTGTGTCAAAGGAGAAAAAGAAATCCTTTGTGAAAGTTGGGTCATTATTTCCTGTAAGACTTGTTGACAATATGTGGTTAAAACATATAGAGGGCAAAAAAATTGTTAGTGTTCTAGAAATAAAATGTGATCAGAACGTAAAATGTCCCAGTGTTCTAGCAGAGCGAATTTCCATAGGTAACATCCATGTACTTGGTGAGTGTTTGTAAATGACAGAGATGACTGTTTATATCTAAAGATTGCCAGTCTCTTCACTCATCAACTGCAGTAATTTCAAACAAAACCCAAACAGTACTGCATCATCCTCTGGCCTCTTCCTGCCGCGCTGGAGCACCAGAGTCGTGGATTCCTTCCCAAGACAGGAAGACAGTGATCCTGAACCCTGTGACACGGCGCAGAAACAGCTCCATGGGGAGCTTAACTGCAGCTAAAAGAGGTTATGACACCGAGTCAGTGGTCGTGGTCATAGCCGCATCCTCCCCTCCTCTGTTCCTTCAGCCCCCCCCCATCTCTCTGTGGGAGAGTGGGGATCAGATTATCTCACACTCAGAGAGAGGAAAGGCCCGCAGCAACTGCTGAGACCGTGATACGGTGGCGGTGGTATGGCAGATGTCGAGGTGTTAGCGTGATTTATGTCTTGGGTCTGAAATCCTCAGCTCTAATGACATGCCTGTCATATATGTGAGTGTGTGTAGGTATCTATATATACATAGACTAAGATAGAATAAGATGATGCGTTCCCATGCAGATGCTTGGTATACCTGCCTCCTACTGCTGCTTCCACGCTATCAAGCAAGGGAATAGAAATAGAGCTCCTCAAAAAGACCACGGGACAAGAGCCACAAATGTCCAGTGAGTCATAAAACAGTTTTGAGAAGGGGAAGGAGGGGGTTCAGTCTCTGTGGTGAATTAATTAGACTGAATGGTTTGCACTGAAACCAAGACGGCCATAGGAGCCAGATGGCCCTCTACAAGAGATGGTGGTTAAGTCTGCCATATGGCACACACTGTAATCAGTGCCAGTCAAACCATGTCAACACCAGTCCTGCTGCAGTACTGCTCAGAGACAGCAGGGGGCAGACGCGAGGAGGCAGATGATGGGGTGGGTAAGGGGGTACTTTCCCATGTACTGTTAAGTCATTAGACATCTGCGTTGACTCATATCATCTATATGCCGAACTATTCTGATCTGCCTGTGTGAGAAAATGCTATTAAAAGCTTCTGAATTAGAAACAGCATGTCGGAATAATCCTGAAGCAAAGATGAATGAATTATTCCCGTGAGGAAAATTTGACAGCACTCCATTCATGTTCTTTGGGACCAATGTATTCTAGACAGTGGGGAACTAAAAGAACAAATAATAAAGAAAAAGGAAAAAGATGCCTGCCATGTAAAGTAAAAACACATATCTGCTGAGCTCCTGTCTGTGCAGCTCTCATCCTCACCTGGGTATGGTACTCTGCCCTTAGTCACCAGCTCAGTCAGTAGTATACCAAACGACCAGACGTCTGATTTGATAGTAAAGCGGCCGTAAAGAGCAGCTTCAGGGGCTGTCCACTTGATGGGGAATTTAGCACCTGGTGAAGAAGAAGGGAAGAATCAAGCAGGAGGAACAGGCTTCGAAATGATCAATGTGTTGATGTTTATTTTCATCATGGATTAATGAAAGGCAGCAAATTCTGAGTTTTGATTTATGAATCCAGGGAATGTTTAGTATTTTTCCTTAAAAAAATCAATCAATCTATCAATCAATCAATCAATCAATCAATGATTTGTTTATTTATGATTTAGCTCTAAAACCAGAAGTGTTAGGCTGTAATGGTGGTATGGAGTTGAACTGAAGGTACAGTGCAGGCATTAAGTATCAGAATAACTTGTGTTGTCTATTTTGAACAAGTTCAGCAAATACGTCCAGTTCTGAACACAGACGGACAGACAGACAGACAGACACACACACACACACACACACACCTTGTCTGGCGGTGTACTCGTTGTCCTCGATGAGCCGAGCCAGGCCAAAGTCGGCGATCTTACACACCAGGTTATCAGCCACCAGAATGTTGGCAGCTCTCAGGTCCCTGTGGATGTAGTTCATCCTCTCGATGAAGGCCATGCCGTCTGCGATCTGGGATCAGATTGGACAGAACAGACCAGGCAGAGAATAGCGTCAGTATGCAACCAAATTAAAACTGTCACAGAAGGCCAGTTTGTAGCTTTGAATAACACTGACCAAGACTGGTCCTTCATTCATGTTACATTTGACCCTGATTTTAATGCAGACGAAAATACACAAAGCCACTAAAAAAAGAGTATCAGCACCTGTGACAACAAGAACAACTGGATAAATCTTTAACACATCTATCCAGCGCCTCCTCACACTGGCTGTCAACTCCCTGAGAGGC
This sequence comes from Seriola aureovittata, assembly GCF_021018895.1. Classification (NCBI taxonomy): domain Eukaryota; kingdom Metazoa; phylum Chordata; class Actinopteri; order Carangiformes; family Carangidae; genus Seriola; species Seriola aureovittata. The sequence continues at coordinate 10,233,472 of NC_079375.1, forward strand.
GTCTCGGGGTTTCAGCCTGCCTCAGTCTAATTCTCAAACACTTTCCCACTCGGCTGAGTGGGGAGCGGAGGGAGCCCGGGAGTGTGGAGAGGTGAATTAAGAGCAGATCACAGTAGGTGACTGAACCAGGGAGCTTAAGTGGCCTCTGATGAGTGTTTAAGTGCTACAGGCAGTTAAGTGGTGGAGAACGAGGGGAAGCACATACAGCGGTGAAGGGGGGGGGGGGGGGGGGGGGAAGGGTAGAGATGTCAGGTTGGATATTAAATAAATATGAGAGCCAGATGGAGAACAAAATGAAACCCTTATTCACAGATACTGAGTATCTGACTCATAACACAACTACACACACTTATCCACATGGAACTCATCGTTTTACTGCTGATGCATGATAATCCTTCCCTCAGACCGAGTTAAAACAGGAGCTTGGCGGGTGAAGGGGCCTAGGCAGCTGCCGCGTCTGTGTTGATATTCAGATGCTGAGGTTTGTTCCTACCTGTGAGGCCATGTCCACCAGCTGCGGCAGCTTCAGATATTTGCCATCTCCCTCCTTCAGGAAGTCCAGTAAACTACCTGTCAAGAGATAAGAAGAGTACTGTCAAGCAGAATCAATACATCAAAGGTAAATGAAGCATCACTTGAGACAGCGGTTCAGTAACACAAATACCAAAAACAAAACGAAACAACAAATCCACCTGGAGGCAACATGACTGTTAGCAAAGACCACGAGAGGCTTTCTTCATTCAGCTCAGCTGTTTTGTCTTCTACTTCAAATAGGAGTTCCAACACAGTTCAACTCTTTATTATATTTATATTACTAGAGGTTACAATTAGTACATCAACAGGTTTCTTCTCAGGAGTCATATTTTACCAAAAATGATTATGACAGGGATGAAATTTAATCATACGTGAGTGGTTACAGTTAAAGCTACGGCATATCCCAAGTTTTGCATTTATTACATGGAACTCCGTCACTTTATCTCATATACATTTTTAAATTTCATTGTAATTTAACAACTGCATATAACAACGTGAAAATGAAACCTGGTTAATTTTCAAACTGCCGAGGACACAGTGCTATGTGAAATCTGTGGGCTAATTAACAGAAGCACTGAAATGGGCGTTGAAACAGATTAGGATTTATTCAGCTTTCCATTTGGACTGCAAAGTGGGAATTTCCGACTTCCCGGTCGAAAAATACCAACTGAAACCTCAGCAGGACCAACTTCAAAATCCAAGATGGCTGCTCTACGCATCAACAGAAGTGAAAGCTGTAGTAATACACTTTTAGTTAGCACCTCTGTCTTACTTGTGTCTCATTAAATCAGTTGTACACACACTACTGTTCAACCTCTGTTGCTACGGTGTTAAAACCGCGTAATGTGTTGTTATCCACTGGTACTGCTAACAATAACAAGCAAGCAAGCAACAATATATGGAATTCAGCATTAGGTATAAGGTCGGAGTGGCTACAGTCAGATTAAAGAGGCCATTCTTGGTGCAGCATCATCACCCGGATAGTTTGGGAAGAAGCTGTGAGGTAAGGACTCACACTCAGAGCTCTGAGAAAATCTACATTAGTATTCTGTTGTTACATTAAACCCCTATTGAAAGACTCTAGTGGAATAATGATTTGTGTCTGATATGTTTGCTCCACATGAAACCTCAAATAAAAGAAATAAAATAAAAAAATAATAAAAACATCACAAACTTTTTTTCTTTTCTGTTCTTGTTGAAAAGTCCAAAATGTCTAGAATGCAAATAATGTTTCTTATCAAAAGTTTAACTGCTTGACACAAGATGTTTCCTACTTCACTGAGAAGTCGCTTCTCAGTAGAAGTGAACTGGAGGTTTCAAGTTACCACATCAAACTTGTGATGTCACGAAATGACTCGGAGAAACTTTCCTTCCTCAGAATATGAATGTGAAAACAGCCTTTTTGTGTCAAACTCTGAACGAACATCATTCGGCGCAGATAAGCTCCAACAACAAAGTGAAGGAGCACGAAGCGAAAAAACAAAAAACATTTGAGTGGAGGGGGGCTTTAAGGTAATGATAAAAACTGAGTAAACAACAGCTAGTCTGGTTTTGGTGGGTTTATTCACGACTGAAGATCAGTAGTGCAATCTACTGTGTAGCACTTTGTGTAATCAACTTTTTCTCATTGCTATCAGTCAATCAATCATGTGGCGAGTGTTTGTCTCTTTGTGTACGTCTGCGTGCAGCTCTGTCCTCACCTTTGCCCATAAACTCGGTCACGATGTAGATGGGTTCCTCAGACACCACAGCGTAGAGAGGCACCAGTTTGTCGTGTCGAAGCTTCTTCATGATCTGAGCCTCCTGCAGGAAGGCCTCTGGAGACATGGTGCCTGGCTTTAGGGTCTTGATCGCCACCTTGGTAGTGCCATTCCATGTGCCTGAACAAAACAATCACTCATGTTTGAAATACACCATAAACCAAGGTGTCATTGAGGAAATCGTTCGTCTAAGACACCTGCAGTTTATTAAGTGGCATACACTGCAGAACTAAAACACTGCAGGTGCATTAAAAGACTTTTTCTCTCCTTTCAAGTGATTGAAATGTCAACCTAAAATCAACCTCCAGTGATCTCTGGCCGCGCTCCCATGTGTAAAGAGCAGCTCGGGAGAGAGAGAACATGACAGCTTAAATAATCAGCCACTTCCTGGTTGAGAGCCACTTACTCACGCCCTGCTTACATACAATGAGCTGAGGCAGGAGATCTACTGCCTCCGTCACAAGGCTGACCTTCATGAATGAATCATACTGAACAAACTGCACCCTCACACAGACAGAGACACACACACACACACACACACACAGACACACACACAGACACACACACAGACACACACACACACACACACACACAAGCTGAGAGACAAAGTAGGGCAATGATAATATCTAATAATAATATGAGGTGGAGAGCAGTGGAAGCTGATGCCACAGGCAAACATTATTTGTTTAAATAAACACACGTGAGTGAAGTGGGGATTTTCAGTACAGAGAGCAGAATACCCATCAAGAACAAACAGTGCAGGGAGAGACAGAGAGAGGGATTCCTGGGATTGCACAGTGGAGGCTTGCAGGTCGAGGCTCGCTCCAGGCCATACTTAATGAAAGGCTGAGTGATGAAAGACGAGTCGTGTTCGCTGAAAAGGCCCCCGCCTCGCAACCAGGCTGGAGAACTGAAGCGTAGGAGGTGACCTGTGATTACTGAGCTCTGTCTGTGTGTGTGTGTGTGTGTGTGTGTGTGTGTGTGTGTGTGTGTGTGTGTGTGTGTGTGTAACCAACATCAATCAGTAATCAGCATTTACATCAGTATGTGGGCCAGTGTGGCAGCACAGCGAGCTCTTTACTGAGGTCACTTGCACTCCATTTTGTCCTAACATGAGTCATTCCATAAACTAACCCGGCTCATGCATTTAATACATCTGGATTGTTTTACATTACATTTACAGTAGTTATAAATAATGCACAGCGGATACTTTGTTTCTGTATGTGAGCCCTAATGGCCATGTATGTATACTTACGAACATAAACTTGTTTTTACTGTTTACTAATTCATGAGTGTGTTAGTGTCAAACACCCGTACTACAGAGTGTAGATATGCACGTGTGTTGTTGCCATAGGATGTACTGCATGTATGAAAAATGGATGTCAGAGGTCATGGACTAATCCCCGTGTATCTTTGGAGGACAGATCCTGAGGCCATTCATCCCTCAACAGCTGCCATCGAGTTTCTATCTACATCAGCAACATCAGGCTTCCATACACTACACTCTGCCTACACGTTTCTGACACATATGATTCGTCATGGGGGCTTTTACACATTGTCAAGGGCAACTTTCATGGCAACAACTCTCTTTCCTTCTCAGTTTGTGTGGAATGAACAGAGGAAGTCACACAGAAGCCCTAACCCCTTTCTAGGCCCAGTCACATAGGCATTTATCAGAAACGTTCCTGTAGGAAATCTGTTCATTTCAATAGGATTGCCACAATCAGTGGATTCTGGAGCTGAAATTATTAGTCAATCATTAATTTAGTTGATCAACACGAAAGTAATCAGCAAGAATTTTGATAATCCATGAATTTTTACGTTTTTTTGAAGGTCCAGAGTTCTCTGGTTCCTCTTCAACGTGACGATTTGCTGGTTTTCTCAGTCGTCTATAATGTTTAAACTGAACAGCTTAAAGCAATATTAACATATCAATTTGGGCTTTTATTAATTTTCTATTTTCTGACATTTTATGGATGAAACTACTTCAGTGATTAATCTAAAAAAATATTCAGCTGATTTATTGTTAATGAAAATATAATTGACTTCAGCCCCAAGTGGATTCACTTGCAGAGCTCAAGGAAAATCACACAGTGTTGTCATGGGGACCACATGCAAAACGTCTTGATGGTGCTGATCTTTGAGGGAATGGAGAAAGTCCAAAATATCCTGATATATGATATTAACTGTGTTCTACTGTGTAATTGTATCTATCCTTCATCTAATGGAGTATAAATGGCTCCACAAAAAAGATGGTGGTTTGCAGCCAGTCATTAGACAGGAGTGAACTGCATATATACTTTGCTTTTACAGAGAGTTAACTGTATTGAAAAATTGTCCAGTTGGTGTGTGAGAGCGCAGCTCATATCTGTATCACCAAAACAGACACACTTATGCTAAAAGCTTTTGTGGGTGGGATGAGTGGCCCAGATGTTCATTCAAAGACCAACTTACAAGACCATATGCACGGCAAACGTGTGTGTGCACATGTATCTGAAACACACTGTATATAGTGTGCTGGAGTAGACTATTTGTCTCTCACCCATCCAGACTTCTCCGAAGCAGCCCTGGCCCAGTTTGACCTCCAGTCGCAGGGACTCTCGTGGGATTTCCCAGGCATCCTTAGCTAGTCCCTGAGTCTGAGGCTTCACCGTGGGACACACAGTCGTCAGCCTGTAGCACAGACCGTCCGCGTGCTCTGGACAGAAAAAGACACGTAAAGACACACAGAGGAGGAATGAGCTTTAAGTTGGAGCTTGTCAGTGATCAGCCTGCTTATTCACACCAGCAGCCCGTTCAACAAAAACGCAACCACTGAGTCGTGGTAAGTGCATACACAATCCTAACAGGAAGCAGAGCCACACTATAGTATGAGGACTGCAGACGTGATGAATTAAATATTACACTGCTACATGACAGCTGTAGCACAGTGAAGTCAGTCTTCACAGAAAAAGCATTTATTTTTTCTATGTTCTCCTCCAGAGATGATTCAGTGTTTTGGTTATGTGTATGTGTTTGGTAATTTAATTTAAATTTCAGTAAAGAACATGAGGAACAGGGTGCTGTTTTTGTTATCCAAGCCTTTTCAGACACAGCCATATAGCTGACAACTTTGTCAAAGGTCATTTGACTTCTGCACACAGAAAAAAAAACCTGTTATACTCAACCGCTTTACAGGTTATATACATTCTGCATATGAGGCCCATGTTTCTGCACAACTTCTCAATTATTCCTGACTTCTGTCCGGACTTCATAAGGCCACACTTAAGACGGATGTGAAGGAGAGTGGAGCTTTCAATGTAGCATGAGCACTGCAGTGAGTGAATTACATGAATTATGTGGAAGCGAGCAGGGCAGGGTCAACAACATAAGACCAGAAATGAAATATTAAAGTGTCACATAACAAACATCCTCTTGTTTATTGATCCTGCTTCTAGGAATTGGGCTGTAGTCTTCCAAAGTTTTCAATAAACAGTTTGTCCTGCGTGTGTTTACATCATACAGACGCCTTCTTGTGACACACCACAGGGGGATTTTTAAAGAAGAGCTGCCTGCATATAAATATTATGCAGATTACAGCAGGCTTAATGCTGCTTTTTCTTTTTCTTTTTTTCTTTAAATCAAACTTCTTTTTTATTCATGCTTCTTTCGGCTTAAGTCTCACACGGTTTAGCTTTTTGGGACTTTGTCATGAGCTGTGACCGTGTCAGTGAAGACACCGCTTACAACAGAAGAGAAAAAAGCCTCTGTTAAACATATTCAATAACATATCCCAGCAGCAGATCTGCAGCTGAATAATGCATTTCCCTCTGCAAGCGCTGCACTCGTTGGCTGAAATATCAAACGAAACAAGAGCAGGGAGGAGGGAACTGCTTGTACTGCAGAAAGCCTTCAAAAAGACAACAAACCCCAAATGACTTTTACAAACATGTTTGCCCAAATCACGTAGTCCACAGGTTCACATGAGTCTGAACGGAAAAATAACCAACTTGCTCCTGGAGCTGGAGGATGTGTCCAGCTGTAAACATCAATTTGTCTAAATGCTACCTACAGTACATGTGGACGGGCCGCATACCTGTGTAGTGTTTCACCAGCTTCTGTAGTGTCTCAAACTGGGCCCGAGTGGTGATGTAATAACCACCATTGTCCAGCTTTCGGATCTTGTAGTGTTTGACGTTGTCTCCCTTCACCTCGTCCCAGTCCCGGATAGAAAGAGAGTAAGCACCTTTAAAAAAACAACACAGGAAATATGTCAGATTGCACAACACATAAACCAACAGAAACTCAAAAACTACAACAAATAAGTAAGAGAATATTCTTGACATCTAACATACATGAAAAATGTTTACTTTGTGCCATGGAAATTCACATAAGATTAACATAAATGGACCTCGTCCCTGGCCCAGAAAAAAAAAAAAAAACTTGTCCTCAGTGTTTCATATTAAAAACTACAACATTATTATCATCATGTCTTGCTCTCAAAGAATAAACCCTCTCACCTTTGGTCGTCTCACTCTCTCGTGCCAAGAAAGTTCCCCGCTGGTTCCCTGGAAGCAACAACAAACGCTCAGCGTCTTTGCGGCCCATTTTACCAAAGTACCATCTGCCAAAAGAGAGACAATCACACAGTCAGTCACAGATGGAGCTCTCGCTGTCATACACTGCACAACAAGTAGAACAAGATCTTCTTATTCATGCAGTGAGAATATGGTGGCTGGTGATGTGATTGTTTAGATGTTGGAGATTTGGAAATTCTCTGGTTTCATATGAAACTAGTAAATGCCGTCATGATACTGCCAAAATAAACATTGAAGACATAAAATATGTTGGATGTTCGTCAGCGGATCATTAAACATCAGGAATTTTTATGTGGTTCTTATGTGGTTATCTTCAAGCAACAAAATAGCTTAAAATCTCATTCAATATAAATCCAATTTAATTCAAACCATACTATTCTCATTATAGCTTACTGCTAACTTTGCTCCAGGCGGTAGCTTATTCCATTACATATAAGAGATCCATAAAAAAGTTCATCACAATTGCGATGAATAAATAAGCAAAACATTAGCTCATGGCTGTAAACAATCTTAGAATTTAGCTTTTCTTCTTTAAAAAGAAACACCTTCTATTTCCAGAAATCCCTACAGGCCCCGTCATGTTCGAAACGAGCTGAACTGTCTCACCTCACAGGCATATCTTGTTTTCAAGACGAATTTTGGGAGGCCCCAGAAATCCTATCTCTGTCAATAACTGGTACTCGCTGTTTTGGACGAAAGGCAAAGTTAACTGGCGGGGGTTACCCAGTGTTTTATCTTTGATGAGTAGCTTGCATTAGTGAAATGTCCATCAGCCAATCAGAAACCAGGTCAAAACTGTCTAAAAGCAGCACAGCACAGTCCCTAAACATTTCTGTCACACCGGTTGAACAGCAATGGGAACACCAGTGGCTCGCAGTGACAATACAGGGCTCCATTGTTTTTAGACTCTCTGCCATGTCAGTGTGATGGATTAGTCACAGTGTGTGACCGCCCAGCCGCATCATGTCGTCTTAATCAGAGGAGGGTTAGAAACAGGAAAGGAATGAGAAGGAGAAAATAAAAGCGGAAGAAATTAAAAGGTTAGAGAATGACAGCGACAGGAACAGATATATTGTTAGAAAAGGGCAATGAGTTCTTACTCTTCAGCCTGTATGGAGTCGGCGGGAGCCACGTAGTTACTGGGGATGTAACCTTTCTGTCCGGTGTTGATGGAGCGAGCCTCCCACCAGTCGCCCTCCCTGAAGAGAGAAGTCGATTAGAAATCACAAGCACGCAAATGCATGACTGAAAAATATACCTACTCTGAAAACAAGATTGATGGTATAAAAGTAAACAAAGATTAAAGAAGGAACAAGGTTAATTTACGCGCCGTTCAACCACGTCAGGAGTCTGACTAATCATGTTGGGAGTGTTGTTAATAAACCATGTCAAGCAGTCCACAAAATGTATGAAAAGTAGCAGACCCTTGACTGATGCATTATTAACATTGTTAATACTGATGAATTAATGCATCTCTAATCTTTATTTTTTAGTCAGCCCTGTGATAACGTGATGACCTGTCCAGGGTGCACCCTGCCTCTCACCCAGTGTCAACCTGTATCGGCTCCTCTTTAGGTTTCTCTTGACGACTCAAACATCTGGCCTTATTGCTTTTTTGTGAGGCATCACAAGCCGGATAGGCTGAGGGAACCACTGCTTAAATTGTGACCAATGAATTCTGTAAAGGTTATCTTATGTGTTTGCATGTAAAATCTTAATCTGAAAAGTAACTACAGCTGGTAAAAAGGTAGCAAAGTGAGAAATACATTTCCCTCTGAAATGTAGTGGAGCTGATACAGCAGAAAAGGGAAAAACTCAAGTAAAGTGAAAGTACCTTAAAGCAGTCCTTGAGTAAATCAACTTAATTACTTCCCATCACTTAAGTCAAGTTACTGTAAGTAATTGAAAAGAAGATGATAAATGCTTGTGGATAGCAGGCACAGTGTAAAACCACTTTAAACTATGCTCAAAAATGTTTTGTGCTCCATTTCCACAGCTCCTGTTGTGTCTTACAGCAGATATGTGGTTTTAAACTCAAAGGAGGGGGAACTGAAGTAAAAGAAAAATCTGTCTACTGGCATTTTTGAAAAACTGAGCAAAATTGTCTTCCTCCCACCTCTCCTCTGCAAGCAGATGGTAGCTTCATTGCTACAAAATGCAATGTGAACACAGACAGTAGTTGAAGTCGGTACATGATGGATGAGGGCAAGAAAATTTGTGGAGTACTTGGAGCTCTGCCTAATTTCACACCTGTTTACACCTGGGGAAAAAGATGATGCTCTGCCAGTCGGCAGTAAGGAACGAGTAGAAAAAACTTAATTATAATTTACTGCTATTGCCTTTTATACTACAACAAACAGAGCATCACTGAAGATACTGTGGAGAAAATGATCACAAATAATGATAAGTACCACAGATGCCACTAGGACAAACAAGTCAGTTTGGCTTTGATTCCTGCAACAATTGAAATTTGTAAAAAATGAATTGTTCTTCTCATTATTCTCCTAATAAAGAGGGAAAGTGAAGAAAATGAGCAATGGTTGAAAAAGATAATTGATTCCGTGATATTCTAATGAGTCTGACCTTCAGGCATATTTTCAGTGCACCATCTCTGAATATAGATTCTGTAAATGTTGTTAACACATACATTTATTTAGTACTTCACTAAATGCTGGAAAAGTGGTACATTTCACTGTATCCCAAATATAACTCGCTAAACTGGAGGACAGATCTGTGGCGGGAGAAAAACGATGGAGCTAAACAGATGGCCCATTAGAGGAACCCATTAACCCAGACAGATTTCAGCCTTAATATGAGACCTGAATACAATGTGGGATTAAACACACCCACACACACACACAAATGGAAGGTCACCGCACAAACACAAACACAACCACATACACACACGTCCACGCAGCTGGAGTTGGCCAGTGCAAAAAGCAAATGTACTCACGTGTTGTTGATAATCTGGAAGCGATCCCCTTTTTTGAATGACAGATCATCCGACGTCCTCGCTTCGTAGTCGTACAACGCTACGAAAAATGTCACGCCACCTGAAAGTCAGAGAGACTGCGCCTTAGAGGTGTGCACATATGACAGCTAGTTCATCCCACTGAGTCTCAAATAGCTGCGTATCTGATTCCTTTAAATCGACACAACAAATGAAAACAACACCCACAACCTTGGACCTCTAACACAGACAACAACATCCTCGTTCTGATTCTCCTCCTTTGTTACTTTTATAATATTATACACTTGACTCCATGTCTCATTGAGTCTTATCTTAACACATAATTATCAAACAGATAAACAATTATGCTAATGTAATTCAAGACTGTATCACGGGAGCACCAACTGTGTTTCTTTTGAAATGTCTCGCTTCCTGCACCTCAAAGCCCGGACTAAAAATACATCCAGCTCAACCAATATGGATACCAATATATTATTTCAATGAATCTCAACCTCAGTGGTATCACTTCAAGTCAGTGAATGAAATTGATGTATATCATTTTGTATATCATGAAATGAGTACATTTGTCCCTGGTCTTAAGTGACAGAGCACAGAGGGACAATAGGACTGGGATGCATTTATCTTGAGGAGGAAATTGAACAGGCAGGATTAGATCTGCAGGAGCCCCTCGGGCCAGATTATCCTCCTTTAAGGAGCGAGAAAGGGACTGAGGGATGTGTGTATGCCTAAGTGTTTGCATGCATGTGTGTGCCTTAAGAGGAAACACCACTCTTGTGTGTTGTGTACTTTTAACGCATACTTTACCCATCCAATCAATGATGTATTGACCAATTGCATGAGATTACTTTTCCTTTCACCACAAGTCATCTTCATCAGCAACAAATCCGGAAACAAAAAGTCAAATTCTTGTTGGAAATAAAAACTCTGAAAGGTGAATAACTGAATTCAGTGAGTAATTGTTTCCTGTGGCTCAGGAGACGCCATGCCTGCCGCATTGCTTCCTATATTACAGACCTATTTTGGGTTTCTGTTCGGCCTTGATGTTTTGGCTGACTCGTTTCAAATGTCTAATTTGCATAACATCTGCTGCTCATAGCGTCCTGTGCATAACAAATGTTCAGCTGAGTTTATTCTAAAGTTGTACACTGATTTGCACATAATGATGACCTACTGAAAAGTTGAGGAAAATTGTTTCAGAAACTAATTTCAGACGTATTAGGTTCTATTTAGTTGAATAAATGTATATCCTTCACTTTCGATTCCATTATGAAGGAGCTCATGTTTTGCCTTGTGTTTCTTCTGTCGGGGGCTTTGGGACCCAAATTACATGAATTTATTTGAATAAAAAAAGGGCACTTCATTCATGTTGAGAAACTTTCAAATCCTTTTCACTGCTCCCCTGTGTTCCCCTTTGAAACCTTAAATCCTCTCATCAGACTGACCTGTGATGACACTGGGGAAGGGACTGCTCACAGCCACTGAGGTGAAGGAGGTGGAGGCACCACCGAAGGGCGTCATGACCGAAGACGCCCCACCAAAGGGTGTGAGGGCAGCGGCATGACTGTTGTAGCTATTGTTGTGTGTCTTCATAGCTGGTGAATGACCCATCAGGGTGGGGTCGGGCCCGTAGTGGCCCAGGTGGGCGTTAACTGGCGTGGCATTCGAGTTGTCGGGTCGGTACTTCAGCGCCGGGCCCTTGTCTTCTTTACTCCTGACACAACCCATCGTCGAGCCTGCAGGACAGAGGAGGATTTGATTTAACTGTTTTGTTACATTTGTATAGATTAAGCCATAAGTCTACTGTCACACATGACGTGTGATGTCAATGAACTACATCCAACTGTAAATGAAACCTAACATGCAATTAACAAATATTCTCTGGAAAAGTCAGATACACATTTAAGTTGTTAAATACAAACTGTAAATGTAGGTTTGCTCCACTATGACTTATACAACGGAAACAAACTTTCTTCAGTTAAACAAGGAACTGCTTCCAAATCAGACAAGACGACAAATCAGAGTCGTGTGTGTGTGTGTGTGTGTGTGTGTGTGTGTGTGTGTGTGTGTGTGTGTGTGTGTGTGTGTGTGTGTGTAAGGTTTGGGAATCAAAGAGTAACTCACGATACATTGCCCATAACGATGGTATCGCGATACAATGATACTCGATAATTTGAAAAATAATCATCTACGATACATCACAATATCTGTGTAACTGAAGAAGAAAAAATACCCCCCAAAAAAAGGAATTTCATATTCATTCACTGCATTGCGGTGGTTATCAGTTCCACCATTTGAAGATGGATATTAGGAACTTGACAAACAGCCTATTGGTTCATAAATTAGCAACAGCAGCAACAATGTCTGATTTCATGTTTTGTCACGAGGCTAAGATTGTGTCACAAATACAGACAAATAATTATGATATTGTTCATACTAGCCTGAAGCTTTGTGGAGGGTCTTAGCATAACTGCGATCCAGACAAACAAAGATCAAAAGCCAACCAGTGACCTCATGTGACCTCATGTGACCTCACATGAGTCACAAGTTCCAACAAAAGCTTCTCAAGCTAGCCGAAGTAGAAACTAGATCGTATTTCAGCCTATGGCCATTTCAACTCTCCCCTGTGATCACACTATCACTGACACAGTTTTGAGAGAGACAAAAAGCCCTTCGGTGTAAAGAGTTGGTGCACTCCCTTATGAGCTGACTGAAATATGAAAACCCTGTGTGTGTGTGTGTGGGTGTCTAAATTACTTCACATAAAAAGAAATATAAGAGAAATTTTACTCTTTTTTTTTTTTTTCTTCAGCTGAGGTTTTCTTATGTTTAATGTTTTGAAGAGTGAGTCACTGGGGATGTCCTTACAAGAACATCCTGTAATAGCCAAATACTTGTGGTCATCATCTACAGAGGCTGCTCTATTTACTCATTTTCCTGTCACCTCTGGCCTCTTATGTCAAGCCCTTCTGTGCAAGTGTGTGTCTGTCCGACTGTACACAATAAAACAAGCTGCCACTGCAAAACAGATGAACACTCAACTCCAAGGCTGATCAATGACTCATATCCTGGCATGTGTATAACAAAGTTACAACACAGTTTCAAACGTCTGTCACTGACAGGTTGCACACTGGGGCTTGCAACAGAATAACAGAGGTGTGTGCTCCTGTCATTCATAGAGGGAAGGCCAACAAGGCCGAGACAAAAAACAAAAAGCAAGACAGGAGAGGAGAGGACAGTGTCTATGCTCCAGTGGCTCTCACAGCAGCTATGCTTACAGTGTAAATAACTGGATACCACCGCTGCACTGAAGCTTTAGTGTTGTCCCTCGCTTGTAAGTTGCTTTGGATAAAAGCGCCTGTCAAATGAGTAAATGTAAATGTATGTATGTGTGGATAAATGTATAAAAAGGATACCTGTCTTTACCAGGCCAGCCATAGCTTTAACCTATCTACTAATGCAGTAGTGTGTGCTTACTGAGGTCCAAATATTCTGTGAAGTAGAAATTTACCTCCTTTCCACTAACGTGAACCATTGTGTCATTGTGTATGTCTCTTTCCCAACAATGCAAGCACCAAGCACAACACCAACAGCAGACTACATCGTCTCTTTGTGTCTTTCTTCAATTTTATATCCACACTGAGGGTCTGGTTAATGCTGGGCATTGTTAAATTTCTATTCCTACTCATAATGTTTGCATTTAATCCTTAATTTCTGCTGTTTTATTCTATGACAATCATGTCATTTTGATGTGAAGACAAGTTTCGGATTTTAGCAGAAAATTTGATCTGTGGCTCTTTCACAGGTTGAAAAAGGTTATGCGAAACCAAATATATATAAATAAGTAAATAATAATCCGAATAGGTGAGATGCCAAATACAGATCATTCCTTCGCTCTAAGAATTGTAATGGTTGTATTGATTTGACTTTCTTCTATCAAACTGAAACTAACTCCCCTGGTGAAGAAAACAATTCATTAGTCTCTACTGACGGTATGGCCTTGGCTTGTGAAGGGCAGCCCTACAACTAAACCTAATGAGGATCAACAATCAATCTATAGATCTACTGACTTCTATTGACTTCCTCGCATGAAAAAACAGGATCGACCGAAAGCCGAAGCTGAAGCAGCACAAACTGACAGTAAGATGAATGATGGTGGGAGCAGGATGAATGGATATGAATTATTATGAAGAAAACAGACAAGTCTAAAGAGCAGGAAGGACAGTGTGAGAGCCAGACTGATGCTGAACATCATCTGATATGTTGTTTCTCCATGTGTAGTCGTTCTCACAGACAATCACTATAAGTATTTTTGAATTTAACCCTGTGATTGGCAGATAGCAGCATCTTGTAAGAGGACCTGCTACACTCTTCAGTATCTAGATGCCAGATACAAAATGTACTAGATGTGGATGGAGACAAGATTAGATGTACAACAAATGAAAATACAATCAAACCAATACCTTAAATTTTCAGTACAAAAAAAAAATTTGAACATGCTAGTTTTTGTCAGGCCATTGTGAAGATAAAGCTTCTTAAAAAGCAGTTTCTAATATTTTCTCTCCAGTAAAGCTAAAAATTATCATTTTCAAAATGAATTAATCATTTTTTAAACAGCAGCTGCTTTTCTTTCTCCTATTTGAAAGTAAACTCGATATTTTGGCTGAAAAAAATGTTTTTTGTTTTTTTTTCATTTTACAGACCCAACAATTTATTATTTAACAAAATAACCATTAGGTCAATCAGTGCTGAAAGTACCTGTTTTCTTGCAGGCCTACCCAAGTAATCTGACCTTCCTGATGCTCACTGTATTCATGCTGTTTCTATACACTAAACCATAAAAAAAAAACATCTCAATAACCACAACCTTTCACAACATCCTAGTAGAAGCCCCAGACATGAGAGGAGAAGCCAACATAAACACGAACATCACCTTTGACCTTAACCTGTCGCACGTCAACCACTGCGTGTTTCCAAATATCCAAAACACTTGGTGCCTGACCCTAAAGCTAATGCTACAGCAAACTAACGGCTGACCTGAAAGAAAACATAGTGAAAGAGTGTCAGTGGAGTTTAAAGAGGGTATCAATGGTAAAAAATCCTCTGCTGTGTCCTGGAAGCAAATACCCCTGACTAGGGCTAATCCCAAAGAATAGACCACTGTTGATTGTGATGACTGTAAGAACACAGATTCTGTTTCAACCAGCTGCTGATCCAAGTGAGCACAACACTAGTAGTAGCAGGAGTAGCTGCTTTAAGATAAAGCCAACCATCATGATTAACAACGATAGGCATGGCAAATGATGACTAGCCAGCTGATTAAAACACTTTCACTTTCTGTTTAAGCATCTCTACTGATTAATGTTCCCAATTTCCGTCATGTAATTATAGGCAGAATATTTATATATATATTTTTAAACTCCCCTTTCCTCAACAATTGGCAACTTCTCCTATTTACACTATTACGCACCCAGAGGATTTGCTCCTAAAATGGCCATGAATAGATCACAAGCCTCAGCGAGCCCACAGGGTTGGCACATGATTTGGCTTGTCAGACTCATTCAGTGCCCACAAGTTTCACTTTGGATCCCTTCTTCTTTGGCACAAAATAAAAAATGTGGCCTACAGGAAATCTGGAATTAATCTTGGGATATCATATTAAAATGTGATTTATTACTGGCTCAAAAAGGACAACATTAATAACAAGGACCAAGACTGTCTTGTTTTTAATGATATGATTCACTGTTCTTGCTGCTACAGAGACCAAACAGCTCATTATTTAAGGACAACTAGAGACCTTAAAGGAGAGGATTGCTGAGGAATTCTTTCAAAAGTAGTCTTTGAAAAAAAAAAATTAGGGATTTAAACAATATATTGTTTACAATTTATATAACAAATGCACTACCAATCTTTTGAACCACCCGTGGAGAAAACCTCACCTCTCCCTATTTAGTACCACAGAGAAAGGCTTTTGGTTTCCTTTTTATTCAGTCCCATCCACCTTTTGTTATGGACAAAGAGAAAGTATCTTGTGATGCTCCCCCCACAGTCTCACAATCCCCTCAACTATACAATCCCATACACATGCTAACACCGAGCAACACAAATGCTAATAAGGGCACAAACGCACTATCCTTACAGTGGAGCCAAAAACACCAACAATCAATCAAACCAAGTGCTCCAATTAAATATTCAAAACCACCACATGCTTCTACACACAGGGACAGATTTACAACCGCAGCTGGTATGAATGGACAGTTTTATCACTGCAGCAAACTAAATAAAATCATTGTAGTACACAACGCATGCTATTTTATGGGCTATTCTATCCAAAATACTTCACTGTGTGTCACACATTTGCAGCATGGTGGGTTACCCCCACCCCAGTCCAAATTTATCAATGGAGCTATAGAGTATCTCATTCAGATTTATAAATGTCCTAACATGACATGTTGAGAAAAATCTCCCGTAAAATACATTCAACTGAGAATATTTGTGGCTGAGAGAATGATTACCCCCCCCCCCCCAGTGTTTGTTTCTCCAGTGTGTGACAAATTTACCAAAACTAATGACGGCTCAAGTCGACTTCACAGCAAATCAAATTACAGGCAGATTTATTGTATCCTCTCTCGGATGGTTTCCTAAATGAGGCTGTTACATCCACAATGAGATTAGCTGGAAGAAATGTGCCATTCTTTTGGTGGCTCCAAAGGAAAACAGTAAATACCAACCGGAGCCCATGCAGAGATGTGGGTCATGGATCTGACGTAACAACACTTCTGTAAATTTTTTTTTAGCATAGAATTTTATCTGTAACACTAAGCACTCAGAAGTTAGTGAAACAGTTTGAAATACTTTACTCAAGTACAAAACCAAAACTTAAATCATTTTAGGATCAGAGGTAAAAATGTATATTACCATACAAAAGACTGAAAATTTAAAGCAGTTTGGCAATCTGGCATAGAAATGGAAGTACATCCACACACTCTTTACTCCCAGGCATGCTGTACAGGAGCACACAAAAGGCAGTGGTATGTATGCAAACAAATGCTGGATCCAGACCCCATCCAAGGACATGTGACATGTGAGGCCATGTGCCAGACTGCCAGTGATGCCGTGTCAGATTAAGGAGACACAGACTGCTGCTTCCCACAGGGCTGAATACAAACAATGCTGGAGAGTGGCAAGAGGAAAGCCTTGGCTGTAGCTAGCATGCAGGCAACATTCAGGAAAAACAATCTCAGCACTACACGTTCTCATGCCCAGCAGCGCTACACTTTTTTATTTGCAGAGTTTACAGGCTAACTCAAAACTGTGCTAGAGTCAGGTTTATGTGTATAACCCAGTTATACAGTTATAGTTACATCTCAAAAATCTGTACAGGCGCGTGCTGTACCAAGAACTGGCATGACAAATCGATACCCTTAACAGAGGAAAAAAATATGTAGGACAATTTGGATTAAACCTTGAGATTCCAAGAAGAACAATTGGTGGATAACAGAAGAAAAGTAAGACAGTCAGAGAAAAGTTTAGGAGATGTCTTAGAAAAGTGTGGTAGTAGAACAACAAATGTATATAAAGTATCTGATGAGCCAATCTTCCTGCACTCCATCAGAGTCCTTCTATATTTAGCTTTGATGTTGGCCAAGCTTTGTGTTATTTTTTGAGATTATTTTTATCAAGCAAATTCCAGAGCTTCTGCTCTCATGAACTGCCTAAGTGCAGTTGTAATAGGGAGGGTACAGTAGAGGATACAGTAGAAATTTCTGCTGCAGAGTTTGTGTGACGCATTCAGGCACGTAAAGCATGACGCTGCTCTTAGCTCTCGTTGCCATTCTGACTAATCTGATAAGACACAACTGTGGCGAGATCTGGGAGAGGCCCTTCGACCTTTGAGCTTTTGCCTTGCGTAACCTTTACAGTCACTTGGGACAAAACTATGACGCAAACTGTGCTCTTTACAGGATGTATATTCAGAAACTAAAGTACATGAATGGAGGATTTTGTTTCGGCACTAAGACTTCACTTTTGAGTAACAGTGAGTATGGATGGATATCAAACATCAATGCTGTTTCGGTACTGACCAAAATATGTCTATAGGTTAGAGTATCAAAAGCTTCTTTGATCAGATGGCTCCATTTTTGCCAATTATGTTTAAGCAAAGCTCATTGGCTGCTTGATGACATTCAACCTTTGACAAGTCCAGCTTCTTTTGTTTGAGAGTAACTTCCGCTTCCGTCTAGATTGTACATTAGATCTAGAAAACATATCTGCACTGGCCTCTTTTCGTTGAAATGTGTGAGGCCATGTTCACACGGACAACAAAACAGCGCCTTCATTCATCTTAATGGGACCACTCTGTTAACACAGCAGGGTGACAATGCAAAGGACCCCAGCATAAAAAAAGAGAAAAAACTGCAGGATCATTCTGCAACTCACATTTTGCTGAAGCAGTGTGGCATCATCCATCAAGGCACTTGGCATTTGAAGTTGCAACACACACTCCTGGTAGTGTGTGTTGCAACTTCAAGAGCTGTAATATTGTGTTTCCTAGTATCTACAGACCACTGTGCCTTTGTTTCAGACGCATTTATCTCCCTTGATTGTATTTCATGTAGGGCTGCTGTAGTTGACTGACTGATTAGTCAATGGACAGAAAAATAATCTGCAACTATTTTGACAATTAATAAACAGGAAATAATAAAAGAAAATAATAATATCAAATATTCTCTAGTTCCAACCTTTGAAATGAGACAATTAGTTGTTTTTTCTCAGTTTTATTTAACTGCAAACTGAATATCTTTTGGGTTTGGACAGTTGGTTCGACAAAACAAAGACATTTAAACAAGTCAGCTTGGTCTCTTAGAAGCTGCAATGGGTATTTTTCACAATAGACTAGCAATCAATCAATAATGAAAATGATTGTTAGTTGCAGCAGTTGTTAATTTCATTGTCTTTCTCGTGGCTGAAGCAACATGCCTCATATTTTTTAAATGCAGGACTATTTTAGGTCCGAACACCCACTGAGTCTCTTGAACCTCTGACCATATTCAACATCACAGTGAGGTGTGGTCAGGTCTGTGGCACTGTGACCACGCCCAGCTGTGATGTAGCATGGTAGTGCCACATTGCATCACTCCTGCGCAGGGTGAGGAAAAAGCATGTTGCCACGACCATTTGGAAGAGAAGGCCAGATTATTAGACTGGCCTCAGAACTTCTAATGAAGTCTAAAACCCATGTGTTATTTTCCAGTGATATAAACCAGAGAAAAGCTGCACAGTGTCACGTTTGAGAAGCTGAGACCAGCGAATAAATCAAACACTACAATGTTGTTGATTTGTTTTCAATTGACCATCAGCACTTTGAAAAAGACAATCAGGTTGCTATTGAGTGTGTGCATTACAATGTTTTAAGAGGTTTTTACAGGTTTGCTTGGGCAAACCTCAGCACAAGAAGTTTGCAAGCAAACTGCTCATACTGTGAAAGATAAATCCGGTACATAATCCTTGACGTTGGCAGACTTGCTCTGTAAACACTGGCCACAATCACAATTGCAGAGATGAGAAGGTACCAGGAGCTGCAAACCATTACTGAAGCGTAACTCAGTAATTGCCCTGGCACACTCTCTGAGGCGCAGCTCGGTCTTATCTTCAGGGCAGCCTGCCATCTCTGCCAATCACAGTGAGTGGAGGGGGCCGGCGGAGGGGGAACTTCCTTCCGCATCCATTCATGCCATTGAGGCCACCTGCTGTGCCTGTCAAAGGCTAGAGGGAAGCTGGGATAGAGAAAGAGCCATCGTTCGAGCTATAAAAAAAGAAGAGCTCTTCTTGTTCTCTGTGCCCACACTGCTGAATTTGAATATTTGAAATCTGAGAATCACAAATACAAACGTTTGTTCGGTTTTCCAACATGTGAGTGTGTCGCGTTATGACTTTGGTCTTTCCACTGCGGTACAACAGCTTGGAAGCCTCTAATCAGTCAAACTGTAATGATACTGTAGAGTCTTATTCGTGCCGTGAGGACACTCGACTAGTATGCAAGGATCCTTCATGCCTCCAGTTAAACTGAAGTCCCTGAACCCCGGCCAACACCACCTGTTAGTGCTCCTCACTCCTCTGCCAAACAGCCCTCTCCATTCCAGCTGTGTGTGTCTGTGTCTGTGTGAAGGAGACACGACTGTCCAGCCAACTGGGGCTGTTCTAACAGAGGGATTACCATGGAGGAGGATTACTGTGGCACCGGAGTATATAAGCACACCAACAGACACATGCACAGTCAGGGAGCTGAATATATAAACATATACACACTGCAACTCAACATTACAGCAGCACTCCTATATTTTAAGCCACTGAATAAACACAAACCAAAATTAGTGCAGTTTGAGTTGCACCATCACAATAAAGGCATGCGAGCACAGAGTCAGAAACTGCTGGAAAAGGCTTAAATTCCAGGGGTTTCTAACATTTTGGAAACTCTGTTGTAATACTATATGTCTTGCAATAAAGGCCCATTACAGCTGAGGCCTACAGCAGCTGATTGTGTGTGTGTGTGTGTGTGTGTGTGTGTGTGTGTGTGTGAACGAGATTGGGTGAGGCAGACTGAGAGGTTCAACTTAGTTATGTGAAAGCAAATCAGACGCAAATCTAAAATGAAGCTGTGCAAGCTACAAAAAAGTGATAGGGATTGTTATTTTGTTTATTTCATGGCTAAAAATGTGCCAATGTAGCACAGTCCTTGCTCCAGGACGGTTTGGGAGTCTTTCCTCATTGTTGTCTTCTCCCATCGGATTGTACGAGCAAAGAGCCACATAGATCTGGTCCTGGATCAGGGTCAACAACGACCCAGGCTTTTATTACAATGTAGCACACAGAGGAAACTCTCCTGAACCCTTTTCCCAACTTTCTCTAAGTGTCACAGCACTACAAGGCCCGGCTCCCTCCACTTCCAAGACAAAATGTGACTTTTTTTTCCTCTAGCGAGCACTTCTTACCTTGAAAGCGACCTTAGCAGTGTTGTACTTCGGCTACATGCGTCCTGTGATCTTTTTCCGCACGTTTTTATTTCACGTCGCAAATACAAATGAGAGGAAAAGAAAACAGCCGACACCAGCAGTCTCTCTAACGTGGAATCTCAGTCTTCCGTCTGTCCCATACCGATTAACTACTTCACCAGCCCAAAGTCCTCCGCTGGGATCCTTAACGTTTCTTTAAAACGAGGACGAGGACACGCCGCCAGCTGACAAAGACTGCTTAATATGGCGGGGCAACAGCGAAGCAAAACAGTTAAAATATCCAGAAATCACCGCTCGCTGATAGGTTGGGGTTGCCCTGAAAGACACACAACAATAGCCGGACGAGGACCGAGGAGCCGACGAGGCCAAAGAAGGAATCATGTTGCGTTCAAGCACTCAGATTAAACTCGTTCTTTCGGTCTCCAACCGTCAATTAGTCGCAATACGCTAATTAACACATAATTTTGGCTCCCTTAAAACCACTTAATGTCACCTCGTGAATGTCGTCACTAGTGGCACGTTTTACACTCATAGTGAGTGCTGGAAAAGTCGTAAAGGATTAACATGATTCTGCGTAGTAGAAAAATACCGCTTCCTGGGTTTTTTTCTTAAATTGTTAACAATATTACGACCTTCCAGACTTGACTCCCAAACCTCTGTAGCGATCCAAAACTCCAGTTTGAGAAATACTAATAGCACACTGGCCAATCTCCACAAATAATAACATGTGTTTCTTATTTGCTGCTGTCTTGCACGGCTGCAACTAACGTTTATTTTCATTATCAATTAATCTGCTGATTAATATTGAATGATTCACTATAAAATGGAAACAAAATTGTGAAAACGCCGGTTTTGCACAGTCAAAACTAAATTAATCGAATTGCTTGTTTTGTATGACCAATGGTCAAAACCCTTCAACTTGCCTTCGTGTAAAACAGAGAAAAATGGGCAATTGACACCATGTGAGAAGCTAGAAATATTCAATGTTTAGCATTCATGCCGGCATGTGATATTTTTTCCGATAACACTTGAACGTCACGTCATCTCCTATTGAAAGGTTTTCCCGTGTGCCCAATATGGCCGACATCCCTGTCTGATAGAGGAGGAAATCCACCACCTGGCTCCGTCACAAACATAAAACTGTCGTATTATTTTTTCCCACTAAATACAGTAATTTAAATATATTCTTAAGTTGTTTAATTAAGACCTAAATAGCAACACTGTATTGACCCGTTTAGTCTTAAAACCTTATTCACAATGTGCAGGAATCTGGCGCCCTCTAGGTTTTATACGATGTTGAATGGGTTTACGTAGGCTATTTACTTAGACTGCAGTTGAAGTACAAGTGCTCAAATAAAGGCTGCCTGCAGCATAGACTGTAAAACAGTCTGCAGTTAACACATGTTGTATGACAGGCTATATTTAACTTCCTATGACTTCAGTCCTGTAACATTTCTGAAAGGAATTAAATTGAGCCTAGGCCTATATGATTGATATGGGTAGTTAAATGACAAGAAGAAAAGCCTGGGGTGAGGCTGTTGTGCATATCAAACACCTTGCATCAGCAAAAATAATGACAGGTTGAACGGGTTTAACACTGCAGGTTCAGTATATACGTGAGACCTGATTTTCTTAAGTGATTTCCGAAGTGATTTGCTGACCCCTACTGAAATTGACTGCTGCACTGCAAGCTTCCCCTGGGGGACTTCTCCTGAAAAGCTGCTCCACCCACACAGAGATACAAACTGGCTGATTGAAAGTTCTGGTAGGATAATTACTTAATATCGTAATTATTAAGATCTTTTGAGGGTTAATGGCAGGTATACTTGTGTGATGTGAGCGAATAGAGTTGTAGTGTTTATGAGTGGTTCCCAACCTGGGGGTTGAGACTTCCACAAGTGGTCACAAGATAAATCTGAGAGTGATGCAAGATTATGGAAGATTTTAAAAGCTCAAATAAAAACAAAGAAATAAAGTGAAATACAATGCACATTATAAGTTTCATATTTTCATATTATGATTCACTGTGTTGTGATTTAAATGACAGAATGTGTTTTTTCCACACCCTCTCAAAATGTTTTCGAGTCAGATGCCCCTATCAGCAGGATGACATCATTTGTCTGTGCCTTTCAAAATCACTGTTAAAATAAATCTGTTTAATGTGACAACACCATATGGTTCATGTTTAGTTGAGAACATATATAAGCATAAGTTGTTTGGGGTACTTGCTTAAAGACTGATGCTGTTGTTCTACTTCGAAAGATGGTCTCCATAATAATAATTTAAAAAACACATAAAGGATACATTTAAAAAGAAATATATATCGTCGCTGTTGGTCAGAGACGTCTTGGCCCATAACCATTACTATTTTTTTTTTTTAATAATTAAGGACCACAATATCTTAGTTAAAAGCTGTTGTTAACACTTTTCATTGGTTAAATGTTTGTCAAATCTAGACACAGCTGTAAAGGGTGACCAATAGCAGTGATTTGTGAAGAAAATAAAAAAAAGATGAAATATGGAGATAAGAGGTTTACACCCATTACAATGTTACAATGTGTATTGTACTTCACTTAATTTCTGATTTGTTTTCATTTAAGCATTTTCAATCTTCCATACAAGATGTTGCACACATTTATATTGATTTTGTCAGACGTTTCTCTAATATTTGCCTTTTTATCTTGTTAAATATTGATCTTTTACCTCTTCATGAGCAGTTTAGAGAAGGAAATCAGTCTTTTCTGCTCACAACTCACAGCTAAGATATATGCAACCTGTGACAAACAGCCAATGTACATCTTCATTTCAATGGGTCATAATTTTTATATACAGTCTTGGTTGGAACCAATGGCCTCTATGAACCTATGTCAAGCCCACAATGCAATAGGGTAACAAACCCAATTTAGTCCAATAGTTTCATCCAAATTTTCACCAGGACTGCCTCTTTTTTCCTTTAACAAACAAAAAATTTAAAATAAGTACACCATTAGAATAACTGTAAAGCTACAATAACCATATACATTGTGCAGTTTTGGCTTTAAGTCTTTTTTTATTTTATTTTTTTTATTCTTTTACTAAAGACAATTCCGTGTGCAGCTGACAGGGTAAAGCATACAGTTGTTCTGCTGTGAAAGCTCACAGAACTGTTTCAGGTTGTGCTTATTTACATGGTGACGACCAAATGTAGGTGAGAGGGTTTACTCATCTTTTCCTCTTCTCTGGTGTGTGGACTGGTGACGATGAATGAACCTCAGCGGAGAGCTCGCATGTTTCTCTGCTCTCCTCACGATGGCGCCGTTTGCTTAGACTACCGAGCTGCGCCTCTACACCTGCTGTACCAGGCCTAATATTAGTAGTCTGCTCCAGTTAAAACATATGAGGTTTAAGTTGAGCTCTTCATAGGAATCACGCCCCGCGAAGAAGAAGTGGAGGATAGGCCCCCTCTAGCGACTGGCTCTGTTCGTCATACTGCGTCAGAGTAAACAAAACGCTGACGTGAGTCTCTCCTCTTTGGCAAACTCTTCAATTGGTTGGTGAGTTATAGGTGTGATTCAGTGCAAAATCAAAAGGTGCGGTGACCTCCAGTTGCTGATCTCAATCAGGCCTCACACAGGCTCGTCCAAATTAAAAGTCTCATAACTTGCATCCGACACACTATGTTGTAAGCCATTAGTTTTATACTATGTTATGAATATTAATGTCAAGTGTATACTTACATTTTAATTAACTGTATTATTAGCAAATAATAGATAGGAAATTAAAGAGAAGTTGCAACCATAAAGATGTTCGACTCAAGTGCCAGAAATTAGGCTTCATCAGCCGAGTAGTATAGGGGGAAAGAATTAGGCCCAACTTCTTCTTTGGTTATTTGCCACATACCTCACAGTATAGCTACAAGCCTTTTCTTGGAATTTTTCGTTTTAACGTATCAATCAGCGTATTATAGGGATCCAGACAATTTCCGAACAATGTTGGGAAAATGGGTGAATCGTTACTAAAGCCACGTAGGACGATAGCTCTCTGAACCGACATCCTGCGTCACCAGCCTGTGTTCAAATCAGATTATGTGCCTCGTTTATTTCGACAATCTAACGGATAGGCCGGAGACTTAGCGCTGTCATTGCATTGGCCATTAAAGCCACCACCACTCCTTACCCCCCCCCCCCTTCCCCCGCGATAATATCCAATGAGCAATTATTGGAAATGATTAGGAAAAGTGACTGTAAAGTCAGAAAGCCGCAATTCGAGAGGATTCATTTCAGCACCGGACAGCTCCTGACTCCCCGGAGGCCTTGAACTTGGTCAGCGGAAGCCTGATTCCCCCTTCCATCAAAACCAGTCACATGAAACCACCACCACCAGCGAAGACGATCACTTCCCAGTTTAGTCATAATCATAAAAGCCTAATTGGACTTATTGATGACGTGTGTGTGTGTGTGTGTGTGTGTGTGTGTGTGTGTGTGTGTGTGTATGTGTGAGGGGGGAGGGCTGGGCAGTCGCGGTCACGGTGACGAAAAAGAATTGATTTGTATTTGTCCTGTGCAAAGTTCAAGAATTCATGTGTGTGCATTCACAACCATTTCTTTTTTAAAGAAGAAAGTTTGGAAGTAAACTTCAATCTTAGGAGGGAGGTGGGGGTGAGTCTGACAGATGCATCGATGAGGAAGGAACTGTAGGCCTACTATTATATTCCGGGAGGAAGACTTGATGACGTCTATAGCATCCTTAATGTGACTTATTGGAGGGGGGAGGAGGAGGAGGGGGGGGGGGGGGCATGGCTTACGATACATGGATAAAAATCCAAGGCAATCACAGCACAGGACAAAAGTTTAGAGCAACGATATGTAGACGAACATACAGCGCACCTTCCCACCGAGTTTTTGTTTGCCTGCGTGACTAGTTGGGTCCTTTGAATTGTACATAAAAGTGAGCTAGACTGTACTGAGGGGAACATAAGGAGACGACGGAGGCGCTTCAGCCAGGAAAGAAGTGCCGTGAGAAAGATACCGTCTCTCTCTTTCTCTCTCTCTCTCTCACACACACACACTATACCACAGCCGCGCCCGGATCACATCCTACAGCACAGCGCTCTCCCTGCTCTCCTGCTATAGGTATGTGCTTTATCTGCGGATTGACGGGGAGCGAGATAAAGTAATGGAAATAATTCTTTTTTTCCCCCTGCATGGAGATCTGGTGTTTTTTTTTTAATGACTTTGGCTCTGCATGCAAAGGATTCGATGTCAATACCACAGTTAAACTTTTACGAAACGGGAGGAATAAAACAGAGAAATCTTTTTTCTTTGTTGTTGTTCTGAGCAAACGGACGCTGCGTTTATCCAGTTAATTGAAATTTATATTCGATCCAGCTTTTTGTTGTTGTTTGTAATTAGGGAAGTAGCACAGCATGTGGATTTGATAGAACAAAGAGTGAGCATGTTGTTTCTATAGGAGTGACTAACCTGTTTAATGTTACTGTTTTTCATATTCTAACAGCATGGCCAGTTCGAGTAAAGCGACTTTAATCTTGCTCATCTACGGAATCTTAATGCACTACAGCGTCTTCTGCACACCTATCGGACTAAGTTACCCTAAGATTAGGTAGGTGTTTGCGCTTCATGCAGCTTTATAACCTCATTTTTGCCTTTATTCATTTATCCATTTTAAATGCAGCTGAAATCCATTTACTTAAATGATGGCATTGCATTGTGATTAACTATGAAGTGATTGGATTTGTACATTTTGTTTCAAATAACTGTGCGTAATTGCGCACAAACCATGCGCGCAATTTTTAAACTGAGAATTGAGAAGAATAACAAAAGGAAATATTTCAACACACACAAAATGCAAATCTCGTGTGGAAAATGGTTATGGAGATTGCATGGAAGTCTCTGTCCAGTGGGACGGTTCACAGAACTCCCCTTATTAAAAATGAGAGTGCAGTCAATGCAATGGATAGCCCTGGGGATGACGGTGGACTGGCGTCACCAAGGAGAGGCGAGGCAAAACGAATAGGAGAGCTCCATGCGTTTAAGATTTATTCTTCTTTTTCTGAAAAAAGCATATCCAGAATTTGGGCGTGGTTCTTTCGTACTGATTCTAATTTTTTTCTCTGCTGATTGCAGCACTCTTTTAATGAAAGTGTTGGCTCCACGCCTACACTAAGCGTGATCATTTTCACACCCATTGTTTCGATCTTTAAATAATTAATGAGTCTGTAGCCTCTGTTTAGAGCAGAAGCACCAAGTTGGAATTAAAAACATATTTTAAAGATTAAATAATGAATTTAAAGATAGAAAAATAAAGCTGTACACATTTAACACGTTTCAAAACATTATCATCATTATTATTATTATTGGTCAAATTTAAATAATTCGTTTTCTAGTTTTATTTAAAAACACCCTCACGTTCTGCTTGGTATTTCGTTTACTTTGCTCTGTCTCTAATGCATTTTAACCTCCCACTGATTTTAGCAGATGCAGACATTTTGGCATTCTTTCACTCCTGCGTCCCACTTGTGCACAGATCAGATTTGTGATGAATGCTCCTTCCTCTTCTGCAGACTTGAAAACGACGCCTTCGATGAGGATGGGAATTCATTATCCGACATGGGTTTTGATAGCGATCAGATTGCTATACGAAGCCCACCATCCCTAAACGACGACGCGTACACTCTATACTACCCAGCAGAGAAAAGGTAAATGTGCTTCCACATCACAGTTTAAAGCCTTTATAGAGCTGGATTCCATTCTGATGACTTTTTTGCTGTTTGCGATAATGTTTGCTTGCTTTGTTTTTTTTTTCTCCCAGAGTTCCTCATGTTATTTGTTCAGTGTTATTTTCATACGGAGTAGCCTAAAATGTTGTTTCCAATACTGTTAACACTGAGGAGAAAAAAAGGTTGGCACATACGGAAGGATGTAGCCTGTGTGTAAAACGGCTCTGAGGCTGCGATTTAATGCACCTGATGTGATATTGGAGCTGAGGGTGGGTGGGGACATTTTAGGCTACTTTTGATCATTTTGTCTGCGCTTTTTTTTTTAGTCACTGATGATCTATGTGTTTTGGCGTTTTATCATCTCAGACCAGAAAGGCATGCTGAGGAAGAATTAGATAGAGCCTTGAGGGAGATCCTGGGTCAGTTAACAGCGAGACATTATCTGCATTCTCTGATGACAATTCGTGCAGGGTAAGGGCATTTCTTATAAGCGTTCACCTGCAGTCATCTTCTTTTTTTTTTTTTTTTTTTAAATGTTCCTCAGCTGCACAAGTTCCGGCTGCTGAATCACTGTCTGTCATTTTATGTGCGTGTTTTTTTTTTTTTTTATCTCTCCATGTAAAAAACAAAAAAAAAAAACAAACAAAAAATCGTCTTGATATTTTCATTCCACCTTTATGTTTTGTGTTTCTTTGTTGTGGCGTGGCACTGCGTTCATCATTAACGAATGAGGGTCAGTTTCCTGAGACTAAAATACACTGCGGTTTATTTATATGTGATTAATCTATAAATTGATTTTTTTGTTTGCCCGAGCACTGTTGAAAAATCCTGCGTCACATTATGCAATGGGCTCTGAATGAATAATTAATAACTTTTCTAAAACGCTTAAATCACTGTTTCTTTTACACTTTTCTTGCTTGCCGCCTTGATTTCAAACGAAAAACAGGATGAAAGGCCCATAAATGCATTATTAATGACTGTAGGCAACTTTGAATCATGGCAAGAAGGAGAGATTATCAAAGCTGGTGTAAAATGAGAAAGAGCAGGAATCTGTTGAGCAGTGGAAGTGTGCAGCTTTAACTAATATGCTGTTTTATTTTTTATTTGTTCTTTTGTTTGTTGTTTTTTTTCAGTGAAGACAACAGCATGGAGGACGAGTCAGAGCCCTTATCCAAAAGACATTCAGATGGGATCTTCACCGACAGCTACAGCCGCTATAGAAAGCAGATGGCCGTGCAGAAATACCTGGCAGCGGTTCTGGGAAGAAGGTACAGACAGAGAGTTAGGAACAAAGGACGTCGACTGGCTTATTTGTAGCGTTGTTAAAGCGCCCAAACTGCCCTCCTGTGTATATACATCCAGTCGTTAAATCAAAGTCATTCAGATATATCTGACCAACCAGTGGATTGCGCCTGTGTTCTTTCAACATGTATTTATGTATGAAGTAAAGCCATTAAAATGAATATTTTAATAATAATATCGTTTTTTTTCTTTTTGTACAAAAGCACTTGATACCGCACAGTTATACTTTGTGGACCAATATTTTATTTTCATGTTCAGATGTTGAAAACAAAACAAAATGACTAAAAAAAAAAGGAATTAGAAAAAAGAAGATAATTGTGCACCTTCAACGTTATGCGCTTGAAATCTTTAAAGGTCATCTACATATGCAGAAAATAAATAGATTTTAAAAAGACAATCAAAGTATTGAATGTTATACTTATTTTTGTAACCAACGTTCTATTTTTTTAGTGTTGTTTGTTTTCCAAACAGGCCCAAAGAAGCAGTGAGCATGCTATGTGAGGCATATCCGGCTTATCCTAAATGATAGATGTTGCCCTTGTCCACCCTTCTCCACGCTCCCTTAATGGGAGCTCTGTGGGTTTGTATAGCTTGCTGCCCCTCCAGGGGAATTCAGATGGCTTTTGTTGTACAGCCTCTCATTTGGTGGTTAACTGATTGACTTACACGCTCATTTGTGTAACTGGTGGTGGTAAAAAAAAAAAAGAAATCCAACCCCTCTTTTAAACAGAAATTTCATCGCAGGCTTTTGAAAGGGCATCACTGCCTTTCCTAAAGATGAAGGAAGCACTCAAGTTGCTGTTCACAGTATGCGGCAAACACTGCTTGCTCACTTGCCTCAAAGTCATCCACTGTAGGAGATCAATCGTGCTCGACAGGACTGTTTAAAGAATGTTCCATATATGTGTGTGTTTTGTACAGTATCGAAAACGACACAGTGCACATATTCATCTCAGTGTTGTCTGTGTTCAGTCAACAGAACTATTTGGAAGAATGTGCTTCAACTGTTGATTGTATTTGGGCAGCACTAGGCTACATATACTCAGAAAGGACCCAGAACATGTAAGAAGCAGGAGATGAAGCATTTTTTTTCTTTTGAAAAGAGGTGGAGAGGAAAGGTAGCATCTGAGTTCCAGCTAGGGATATTTAATTCATATTTCTTATTTATTGGTGCATGCACACCTTGCTTATTTTTTGCTAAGACACTGCATGCCATCATGCTTTTTTTTTTGGATTGTCCTATTTGGGAGGTGGGCTGTGCTAAGCCTATTCCAGACGTGTTTGAAATGTGGAGGAGGAGGGCTAGATGTGGTGGAAACTGGTACTGCACTGACTTGTTGAATTTTTTTACCTCCCCTGCTGCTTGCATTGTGGATATCATAAGGCAAAACACTGGACTCCCTTTTTTTTGCTGATTGCCTTTGTCCTCGTAACAGTTTTTTAAAGTTTCTTTTGCTTCTAGATCACCGTGGTAAATTGTTGATATGACAGTGCTGTGATTCAGTTGTTAAGACGAAGCTGATCTGTGTTAGATATGTACTGGTTGGTACTGTGCAGTGAGGATGTGACAAAGAGATGAGGAGAGTGTTAGGAGAGAGAGAGAGAGAGGTATGCATGGAGAGGAAGAGAGAGAGAGAGAGCAGGAAGCAAAGAGAGACTGTGTGTGTGTGTGTCAAAGAGAAAGCAAAGTAGGCTGTTACATTAGAGACAGGTTACAGCACCCATGAGCCAGAGAGAGGTTGTCACACCTGAAACGAATAGGAGGTGGGAGCTCCGTCACCGCCGCCTCACCTCACCTGCCAAAGTTAAATCAGGGTCAATGAGTCTGATGGAAAATATTGGACGTTGAATTCCCTTCACTTTGGTTTCAGCTGAAGCAAGATGCGAGTGAAGCTGGACGAGGCCACTCAATTGTTTCCTTCTCGCACTAGAACAGAGGTGAATGAAAAATTCAGCCCTCCGAGCAGAGGGATCTTCCCACTGACTTTTATTGGAGAGATATCTCATTTATTTATTCAATATTATGCAAATGCAGCTTTATGTACCCCTGCAATCCAATCAGTGGCCTGTGCCCCCCCCCCAATAGAAACTATCAATACACTCTTCCTTCAATTTGGCTTTATCCTACAGGCTTTGTGTGAATGTGTGAATGTGTGAGTGTGTGTGTGTGGATGTTTGCATACTGGTGCGCATTTGTGTTTATGTGTGAGTGTATTTAATATCCGTTTGTGTGAATGAGTGACTGAACGCGCACGTGGAGGTGGAAACAGCTTTTGGCTTTGGTGCCTTGCTTCGATGTGAGAAAAAAATAAAACAAAAAAAAAAAAACAAAACAAAAAAATTCGCCACAAGTGACAGATGGCAATTTTAGTGGCCCTACAATGCTGCAGTCCATTAGCTTACATTGAAACTTCCTTTTACTCTGTTTAATTGCTCGGCTTAGTCTGCCCCAACAGTAGTAGAATTAGGCTTTCTTTTTAAAGCATGGCCAATGAGTTATTGAGTAAAAAAAGAAAAAATGAATAGGATGTATATGTTGATGGAGCAGGCAGTGTGTATGTGTGTGTGTGCATGAGTTTGGGGTGTTCAGTGTCTGTGAGAGTTGTGAACAATGACCAGTGTTTGTTATTGTTGATTATGAGGTGTTGTTGATTATTTTGATATTGGTCCATAATTTATTAATCCGAAAACAGCACCAACATATTATTTACAACTATGTGCATCACTATCTAGAATAAAAAGGGGTTCAGAAGAAGTAAAAGAGATTTTGTTCAGATCATAGAAAATGCCTGTTGTTGATATTTCTGAAAGCGCCAAACGCCTTACTTCAATGTTTAATCTCTTATCTATCTGAAAACAATGTGTTTTAAAGGTGAACATTAGTACAAGTGACATCGTTATACACACAGGAGTCCTTATATGGGGTTTTACGTTTCTCAATGTTATGAAAGTGTTGTAAGATTTGTATGAATAAATTTTTGTAAACAACATTTTCTAATCAATGTCTAATCTTTGAAATACATCATCTGTAAGGTCGCACATATGTTGTAAAAAAAACCAAGACAGCGCAGCCAAAGACAGAGAGCTATGACACAGATCCTGACTACAGACCTTTTGTTTGCAACCTACATCAGAATCGAGCTTAAATCTTCCGTCATAAGTTGAGTTTACATGATCACCAAGGGCCACATATTTGTCTGAGCAGAGGTGTTCTCCCGAAACAAACACAAACCTCAAGTCATATTACAGAAATGAAAGTGAAACATCCTTCAGCAGCAGCTCTGCTCTTCTCCACTGGGTTAAAGTCCTATCAAGTTAAATTTATCTTTCCAAAGCCAAATCAACAGACACGAAACAACAAATCTGAGAAACCCACAGCACTGGGCACTTTGAAGATTTGGTTTAACCTGTCAGCAAGCGGCACTTTGATTGCATCATAAACAAAAAGCAAAGCGAGGTGTATCTGGTGGTCTTTTATTGATCAGTCCTTGTCACATAATGACATTTCCAGGTGGATTTAGAATTTCAACCTACAGCTTATGAAATGAAAATGGGGTAAATACGCTTAAATAAATGCACCTGTAATTCAAACCGAAGAACCATCCACCGTCTCCAAGGAGCTCGTCAAGAATAGCTACGACCCTGGACTGAACAGCAGAGCTCAGAGATATTCCCTCCTCCTGGAACCGCCTTTCTGTCTTTCTACTCACTCCATCCTTGGCCTTGGAAGTGCAGCTGTGTCCCACGGGAGAGGAGGATGGGTGTGGCAAAGGAGTGTGTGTATGTGTGTGTGTGTGTGTGTGTGTGTGTGTGTGTGTGTGTGTGTGTGTGTGTGTGCGTGTGGGTGTGTGTGGGTGTATGTGTGTGTGATCTGATCTTCATCAGCCAGCAGGAGTGTGTGTGTGAGTGAGTGCACATGCACCAGAGCTCGACTAACCCAATCAGAGAAATGTTGCATGGCAACGGTCCACAAAGGGACACGGTTATGTATATGTATGTGTCAAGTGTATTTGGATGTGTGGAAAGGGAGTGAGATAGAGGGATTGTGTGTGTGTGGTTGTGTGTGTCACTGTGTGTGTGTGTGTGTGTGTGTGTGCGCGTCTATTTGTTTGCTCTACACAGGCAGACCTTGAGCAGGCTCTGCATTGGGATGGGGTTATACATTAAATCTTACATTTGTGTACACACACTCTCCCTGTAGAATAGAAGAAGTACAGATAGTCTCTCACAGATACTGTAATAACACCAACAGTCACTGGCACTGATGGTAAATATGATTAATGAAATCCAACAAAATGAATTAGCCACAAGAAACTGCCACACACTCACATTCTGAGACACACACCTTTGTTTCTTCCCTGAGGGAAGTGATTCATGGGAGTCGTCCTGTTGCTATGAAAAGCCTGACAGATTGTCAGTTGTCAGTGTTTGAGCGACCTGTGAGAGATAGGACGTCCCCATTCTTTATTTATCCCTCCCTCCCCCCACTTTTCCTTCTCTTCAGCTGTCAAGACACAAAGCTGGCTTAGTCCTCTTGACAAGCAAAGATTCCTAAATTTCTTCTCTCACATTTTCTGTTTTTTACAAAAGATATGAAGACATGAAGCAAGCGAGTCAAGTGAAATGTGTTGTATGTTAAAAAAAAAAAAAATATGTATTCAGAAATAAATTTGATTTGATATTCACACCCTCATACGCCCACAAGGGGATATTGAGACAAGTGCTCCAATTTGTTTGCGCAGCATTAGGCTATACATGAGGGGCCACCCAGAGCCAACTTGTATATAATGTACATTAATGCCTGAATCAATAAAAGAACGCTCCTCCTTCCCCATAGCCCCACATCATCGCTCCTCTGTGGGACGCATCACTCCACTTCTTATCTCCCCATTAGTGTCTTCGAGCTGTTTTTCAATTGATTCTGAATTTTTCATGACAGTGTGTGACTTGTTTTGTTGGCAGTTTCTTGGAGGGAAAATTGGAAGACGTCCAAAATTTAGAGCTGTGAAAACAGAGAAGAGTCATACACAGCTTTTGATCATATTCCCTCTGCCCTACTATTCCTCTAGACACGTCTTAATCACGTATATCGTGTTAGAGGGGGGAAGGGGAGGTTGTGTTCAGGGCTTTTCCTGTGGGGATACCCATACTTCCTCCCCCAGCACCACAGCCACACCCAGTTTTCTTTGTCACCATGGATCTGATGAGCGTGTCAAGCCAGAAGTGTGTATGCATGTATAATACAGATTTATTGCCTGTATGATTAACATTTCTGCCTTTCCCCTCAGTTGTGTGCGTGCATCCATCTATTTACCTACAACACAAACACTGCCCCCTCTTTCTCCCCTGCCGTCTCTCTTGCGTGTCAGGGTTAAGAATACAGCATTCACAAGAGAGGCCCAGACACAGCAATGATGCAATCACACATACCTCTTTGCATTTCACCTCATGAATCATTCAGTCGTCAAGTTTGGGGGGGGGGGGCAGTCTGGTCATGCCAGCAATGAAACCCTTGACTGTGGCAGCCCTGAAGTCCCCCACTCCCCTCTCCCTTAAATTCCATCTTGTGGTGGGCTCGGTCACATCTACCATTAAGCAGGAGGCACTCTCTGGTGAACAGCATCCCCTGTGGGAGCAGCGAGAGGGGGAGAGAGACAGAGGAGGAAGAAAATAGGAGACGTGGGCAAGGGTTTGCAGACATGGACCACTGATCAAGAGTTGCTTCTGGCTTAGAGGGAAACACTTTACCTGAGCTGCTTGAGTAATCATGGGTAACCAGAACTATCCATCATTTATTATGAGGTTATATCGCAAGGAAGGAAAATGACCATCTCAAATGTCATTTTCTCAGCTTCTGTATGTGTGTCTCCATGTAACCTAAAAAAAAACAAGATAATTCTTTGTTCATCTTGAAGGGAATTTTTGTGCCAGAATGTTTACATGTACAGGTAGCAAAACAAATATGTGGCAAAAATAAAAAACTATATAAAATAAAAGATTAACTGTAACAATATAAAAAAAACTAAATACAAATGTTCATTCATACAATGTATGAATGAACATATGGGGTTTTGATGACAATGTTACAAATTATAAATAATTAATTAACTGTACAAACTACAAGCAAAGAATTAAGGATGAATAGCATCATGCTTTTCGTCACTTAGAGAACAGAGAATATAATTATTCAAATAAATGATCATTAAAGTAAAAGTGTCAGTAAGTGACATTTAAGTGTCATTTTTTTTTAGGCCAACACAACATAGCCTACATGTTTTAGCAAACAGTTGCCTATTTATATTTCCAGAAGAAACAAAGCAACATTAGCTTTCATTTGGAGTTTCTATCCACCTGATGAATGTAATTCCCATATTCACTCTCCTTTGAGCTCCGTTTCGTTCTCTACCAACTCCTGTGGGAAATATCTGGCTCCTTAGTTGTTCAATGCTCCATCATATTCACCAGCTAGTCCCAAACTTTGTCTGATGTTTGGAACTGAGTAGGTAGTGTACAGTATTATCAGTTTTTTGCTGAAAGAAAGCAGCTTGCTGCAGCGGGAAACAATGCTCACAAGCCTGAAAACAATATATTAATGTTGTGGGCTGTACAACCAAAACAATGGGCGGATAGATTTTCTATGGGTTTGTCAGTGCAAACAACCCCTTTCACATTACATGCAATCATTTGATCTAGTTTAATATAAAACATAATGATGATGAGCTTTAATGAATTTGTACAAGAAAATTAAAATAGCACCAGTTGAAGTCTTCCCTTAGATGCTCCAACTATCATACAATTACATTTTTTTTTTTAAAACTTGGGTTTAATACACATGGGTGCAGGTTTGCCTGATAGCACTTGTAAAGGATGAAGAAAGGATGCCCACAGAAAATAATGTGATGACCACATTACTAACAGCTCTGACGCCATCTGATTTGCCCTGCGGTGGTAAATCCAGTCTAAGTGTTAAATCAAACATGAGCATTAAGAATAGTTTGCAAATACAGCCTCCATTTAAATACTATGCGCACTATTTCCCTCACATCTTATTCCATTATGGCTGAGGATCCTGAACCCTAATTTGTTAGCACGCATTTTTAACAAGCTTATCCTCAGAACTCCCATTCCCTCTAGTCAGTGGTAAAAACGGAGCTTGTGGCTCTGTGCTGTTTAACATCAAACACATTTCTTTAAAGCTGCCTTCTCCCAACGTGGATCTCCAAAATACATGAACAGAGAGCTGCTGTGTCCCGCGTGCTTCTCAAAATTTCTGTCGATAACAACGGCAGTGGGGGGGGGCGCACCAGCAGGTGGGCCTGCTGGCTTTTGAACTTCCTGGAGTGTGGGTGACTTGACTTCACAAGGAAGTTGTTGTATGAATCTCAAAAGTCAGCAGTTGAAGATATTTATTTTTTTTTTTTTTGGAAAGCATGTCACGGACTACAGCAGCCACACTTCACACATGCTGACCTTCAGAGTTCAGTGTGAGGTGAACAAACGAACACCTTGCAGCTTTACTGAGTCTTTTATTTTGCCTGTAGCTCAAACACTCATAGAGCTCATTCTGGATTGGGCGAGGCTGTGCAAACACTGAATAATGTATCACTGCCGGAGCAGTTAGGTGTGAAAACTCACTGAGATTAGTGAGAAGAAACATGCTCGTGCTCTTTTTATTCTCCTCTCCGTCTCTCTCACCTGCCTCCAAATGAAGAGGAGAGACAGCCTATTACTCCTTCCCCTGCAGATATCCACTGTTGCATCTCTTTCCACATCATTCACCCTCGCACTTCTCTAAAGTTGTGACATCTTTCCTGAATGAGATGAGTGTTAATGAATGGAGAACAGTCGAGAGTAGAGGGAGACGCTTGTCAGGTTCAGGCTTCATGGGTTATATGCTCATGAGAGTCAAATTTATACACTGACACACAGCTTGTGGTTATGTTATCTTGCTTCTTTGCTTTTAATGAACGCATTATAAGTGTGTGTGTGTTTGTGTGTGTGTGTATTGTGGTGAGGAGTGCCTTAATATGTCAAAAATATTGGCAAAGACTGTATAATACATGGAGATGTACTAGTTCTGCTTCTAAGGGCACAACTCTACACATAACTTCTATGAACAATGACACACAACAAGTGACTGAAGGAAAAGTTGCTGGAGAATAGAGAAACAGCTTTTTACAGCTTTTAAAAGAAAGCACATCAGTACAGTGATGTTATTTCAACATCTTTTGTTCATAATGGGAACGGTTTCTTGTTTTAACATCCTTGTATGGCCTTTGTAGAAGCATCTTCTACCTTCTTATAAACTTCTCACACTTTCAAGCTTTCACGTACAGAGATCCTAGAGATCGCTTCATCCCGAACCTCACATGCACGCCAAAAGGGTAAGCGTTCGCTTTGAGAGGCGGCGGCACAAAGCAGGCACAAGCTTTCCCTGTCTTTTTATACATATTCAAAACAAAAAAGGTACCGTCTGTCACCGCGCAACACGTAACTCTTCTGGAATTATCTGTGGCAACTCTATAAAAAGCCGTGCGATAAGGAGAGGTGTGAGTGGGAAACATAGGGAGACGAGGCAACCAACCAGGCTCTTCATTCACACCTGTGAGCGATATCCTGAGCTCCCTGGGGCACAGCATCCGGATTGCAGAGTAGAGAAACAGCCTCTGTCTGTATCTCCCCGCAATTTCCCTTTTTTCCCCTCTTCCCTTCTGTTGGAGGGCTCCCCTCCTACATGGCTCTTCCCATCAGGGATCCTTTGTTACACTGACTGACACGTTGCTGAAACAACGAAACAACTACTCCTGAAGCAGTAATCCATGACATCTAAATTTTATGTTTTGCTACTCTCTGTAACTGACCCCTAACTCTAACACTATGGAGATCTAACCTTTACTCTCTGACCTCTGCTGAACCAAACCCAGCATGGTCAGTATGTAAATTTGATTTTTCCTGCTGTTGTGTGGAAAATAAATTTTCTAACTGCTCTGACAGTGAGAGCATGGATGGATGGAGATTCACCCCCCCCCCCCTCCCCGATGGATGAAGGTAGTTTATGTAGATGTTTTTTAGTCTTAAAATACCAGTCTGAAATTGGTTATGACATATGGCTTTGAAAGAATAATCTAAATGATTCCACTTTGGACAACCATACCACACCGTGCCCTCTGATATGACCCATAGAAACCTCTCCCAGACTTCATTCATCACGGTTACAATAGTTAACGCAGAGTGGCTTTTCACTTCATTTAAAAATGATTAATAAAAGAGTTTCTTATAGGACTGTATCTGGGGGCCGATGTAATATTAACTGTAAGTAGCTTATAATAATACTAAAAAAAACAACTACTCATATGTGTGATTGTATGTTTTGTTTGACACTACAAGGCTGAAGATGCTAATGATAGATTATCCACAAACAATAAACATTGGCCTTCTTAATTTATGGTTACCTAAGGAGGTCATATTTATTGGGATTTACATGATTTTACTGTCTATTTATATCGTTATTGTTTATATCGTTATCTGCAGTAAATCTATGAAGAATCAAACAAAAGTGTAAATGTGAACTATAAATGTGAAAATTTCAGCCTTCGTCAGGGAACCGAATGTTTTTTGTTGGAGGGCTGAATCAGGCCCATGGAGCAGTACTTGTCTACCACTGGTCTAGACTGAGTATAAATATTGTGTTGGATCATCAACTACATTTGACATTTTGTTAGATCTATTTCAAAATACACATAAGCATAGTTTTGTAGTCCTAAAGATATTATAGGCAGTTCACCAGCTGGCGTATTTGCCTGATATGGACTCTAATAGATGAGTGAAAGTAATGTACTTACATCTGTCTCACATCATGTTATAAAACGTGCTTGAAAATGCTGCAGATTTTCTCGTTTCTTCAGACACGGCCACTGAGGCACTGTGTTCATTTCTGCCACTCTGATATTTGTAGTCTCAGTGGAACAGCTCATGCCTGTTTGGTTTGGGGTTTGGCAGCTGCTGTCAGTCCGGTGACATCACCACGCTGCCACAGCGATTACTGAGAAATGCAGTGAAAACAACATGCTAAGCACCGATGATGTCTGCAAATAAAAACAAACACTGCAGATAATCACTAATTTCATCTAATTTCATTCACTTATGTTAAGCTCAGTGAAAACACAAATAATGAAGATGAATTACCTAAAGCAATAATCACACGGATTTAAGAGATGTTTCAGTTCTTCCATAGATGTCATAAATGGATATGTGTTTATTTGATGTAAAAGGTATGTGCATCTGAAGTGATGAGGATCAGTATTAATCTTGTGCTTAGTGAAGCAATTACAGAAGCTTCCTGGTCACCTCTGAGATCCCCTGTCAAGTTAATGGCTCAATTCACTACAGCATTTCAGAAGTGGATAGAAATCTATAAAAACAAGAAGAAAGGAAGGGCATTTAGAGAAGACCTGATTTAAACAAAACTGTTAACTTCAAATGATACTTTCATCCACACTAAAACAAGTCTTGTTGTTGAGTTGAAAAAAGCTGAAACACTAGTTAATATTTCGAATAAAGTTTTGCACCGTTGCCTACTGAGAAGAGAAAACAACTGTGGGAAATAGAGCGATAACGCAAATGTGCCACTACAGCTGTTATAAGTCTCCTAATGATCTAATTCAGCTCACTAGGTTTAAGGTTTTCCACTGAGGGTAGCTGTGAGTGAAAACCACATTGCTTTACAGACGAGCTGTTGAAATGGTTCAGATGTTAAGTTGACTGTAATTCATGCAGGTGATATGCATGCAGCCATCTTTCATTATGAATACATCTTACTTTAGTTTGACAGCTAAGTATGTGCACAACACGATCTAATGAAATATCCTGACAGAGAGCCTCTGTGGCAGGAAAACAAACAAACAGAGGAACCATGGTTAGAAAGTAAATAATTGCTCATGTAAATTTGTGAAATCATCACTGAGCAATCAAAGTCCCATCACTGTAGCTGTAACATGAAATCAAATCACGTGCTTTGCTTTTGAAGCTATGATTACAATTTGTGTTTCCTTGAAATGCCTTGTACACTATATATATCTACTTTGAGGAACAATTATAAATGTCAGCTACAGAAAAGAAGCAGAACTTAATGAGTTTATTTTTGGTGACTGTACTTTGAATAGTAATTGGTCTTGTTTCTTTTCTTTTTTCTTTTTTTTTTAAATAATCTGTGTCTTTCATGCTCATAGCAGTTAATGTTTTTTTTTAATGAATGACATATTCCTCTAAAGCACACCTAAAGCTGCATGTTGATGACATCACATCTGTGATTAAGCTTTTCTTGCCCGAACTCCCTCCAATCCAGCCTCCAGGTCATTTCCCTGCTCCGCGAACTGGACACTTGCTGAGAAACAGCTGTCACTCAGTCGACTCTCAGAGGTGTCCATCACAATGGCGCGTGGATCCAGAATATTCACCATCTGCTGCTGTTTTGCTGGACGTGTAGCGTAGGCCCATATCACTTCCAATGTTTGGTGTGGGAGGTATCTAGTCACTCACTGACAGCAGCTTGTGAGCATGTTCAGAGCCATATGGGGAAAGATTGACTGCCGCATATTGGCGCGAGGCAAAAACATCAGTGTTTAACTCTGAGTGTAAAACTCAGCACTCTGCCAGACAGATGTCATCTATCCGTTCATTTAAGACCTTAATGTATAGTTTTACATACAGCTACTGCAGAGGCAAGCACCTTTGGGTACGTAGCCTATGAGCACGGACGGGCTCACTGCCACATTAACTTAGTCGGTACAACCCCACCAGACAAGAACATCAAGATTGGAGACAGAAATTCGGTGCATATGCTTGATATTGGGATGGTATATTTTTAGGCTCTAGGAATGTGTTGAAAACAAAACTTTTTTTTTTTTTTTTTAATTCATAAGTACTATTATAATAGTGGTCTATTGAGTAAATGTTTTTTGGGCTACAGGGAACTTTTTTCTATGCAGTACCATGGTTAGCCACTGTGACCAATAGGAAGCGAGGCTAAGTGGCACTTCCGTATCAGACTATATCAATACCTTCATGGTCCAAAAGCAGTGTTTTTGAAATTCTTGCTTTCTATAATGTCTGCATGTGGCCACTGTGGTATGATTAAGGCTAGGGAAATCATGGTTATGGTGAATAACTAGTGGCTAAATTTAGTAAGTTAACATTTGGTTAAGGTTGGGGAAAGATTGTGTTTATGTTGGTTCATAAAAACAGAAGAAGGATAATGGCAGGTCTGTGATGGAACACACACTTCAGTCTAATGCATGAAAGTCATATGCCACCATCACATCCTTATTTTCAGCCCAGCAACATGAAGTGTAGAATCGTCCAGTATGGATGGTTTCTTAGCGATACTGGGCCGAGTTGTCAACAGCAACAATTAATTGCTCAAACAAACTGCAACTATACTGACGATTCATTAATTATTAATTAATCTTTCAAGCAAAAATGCCAAACTTTTGCTGGTTCCAGCCTCTCAAATTTGAGAAGCATTGCAGCTTTTCTTACTCACTTATAGTGGTAAATTGAATATATTTGGATTTTGGACTGTTGGTTGGACAAAACAAACAATTTGAAGAGGTCACTGTGACAAGCATGTTTTCACTATTGTTTGATTTTTTCATAGATTAAACGATTAACTGGCAGACTAATCTATAAAATAGTAATAGAAAATAATCATTACTCTCAGTCCTAATACTTAAGGTTTGAAAATAAACGCTTCCTGAGTGACCACAGGTCTGCATATTGGTAAAGTGAGCTGACTCTGCGTCCACTCCAGTCTTTCAGGATTAAACTTTGTTGGAATCAAAAACCACCGGCTCTTAAGTCAGGACACGGCAAGACAGGAACACGGAAAACAAAATGCAGCGCTCAGAGAAAAAAATGTCTTAGGTTCGAAGCAGGGGGGCGAGTGAGAGCGTATCGATCTTTGGCGGCAACAACTTCCTCTGTCAGCAAATTTCTATTTCTGGATCCACGGTTTCTCAGGAAGCCAACGAGACCTGATTTCTTGGTGAATGACATTACATTACCTTGTCTCTCCTCCAGTCCCAGTGATCTATTTCTATCCAAGCACTCCAAACCATA
Organism: Seriola aureovittata; assembly: GCF_021018895.1. NCBI lineage: Eukaryota > Metazoa > Chordata > Actinopteri > Carangiformes > Carangidae > Seriola > Seriola aureovittata. Next base: position 10,275,456 of record NC_079375.1, read on the forward strand.
TTGTCATTTAAGGTAAATTTAGGTTAGATGGAGAGACTGATGGCGACCCCCCCCCCCCCTACTAATACCACCATCATGTTGTGGTGGCTGCTCTGCATGCCAGTTAATTGCCTCGCCCCTTGGGTAAAATCCTACTCCAGTCTCATCAACCCGTGTGACACATTACCTACCTAGCGTGAATGAAACGCTGAAGGTAATGAGCAATACCTTTCCTCATGTCAGCAGACATTCACGAGCAGTCTGATAAAGCGGAAAAGGGGACTGCTCACCGCGACGATTTGGACTCGCTTCCACAAACAGAACTACTGCGAGAACGTGTCAAAAAAAAAGCCTCCCTCCCAGAGCTGGTGGTGCAGTGGTTTCTCCTCTCAGGCAGCCTCAGAGGCTCTTGAGGGGTTTGTGAGCAGTGGCAGTGACAGGTAAGTCTCATGAGAGGAAGGGTCTCATGTTCATGCACTTGGATCCCGTGTGTGTGTTTGTGTGTGTGTGTGTGTGTGTGTGTGTGTGTGTGTGTGTGTGTCTGTCTATTGCACTTGGTGACGAGATCATTTGGACAACAAACACGTCCTGGTTTACTGCTTTAACAAAGATGCTCCATTAACTCAAGTGTGAACATATCTAGCTACGGCAGTGAGGTGAGGGTGGTGGTGGTGGTGGTGGGGGGGGGGGAGGTTCACTCAGCCAACAAAAAGTCGTCCTAGGAGAAAAGCTTTGAACAATCAATGCATTCTGATTAAATTGACAACAGAAACGCGGAGGCCGCTGCAAATGAGATGCGCCTGGTCTACGGGGTGATGCGGCGAGATTCATGACAATCTTGAGAGTCATTCATCCCCCATCAGGCAGTCATCGTTCCCAAACCTCCGGGTCAGCCCCGTAATAAATATAGATGTTGACACACAGATTCTACCAGCCACAGGAGCAGACAATTCATGTTGTGGGTGGACTGAATCTGGCCCCGTGTCCGCACCTGACACCCTCCAATTATATGTAACAGATGCTTGGCGCGTGCACACGCACATTAATACTCTGCGGCACGGAATGAAATCACCATATCTGACACCGGGCTTTTCTTCCCCCCTCTCCGTCTCTCCCTTTTGTTCTCTGGGTGTATGTGACCAGATGTGGCCCTACTACAAATTTAATAAAGATGCGGCAATGCAACTGCGTGTGTGTGTGTGTGTGTTGGGGTGTGTGTGATAGACTTTGAGATTGTGCTGTAGTGTGTGAGAAACACTGCTAATGTAGTATGCATATATAAAACTATGAGTGTCTGTGCCTGGTGTGTGTGCCTGGTGTGTGTTACAAGTGCATGTACTGATCCTATAGATGAGGGTCTCCAAACCCGCCTTATTAGCAAGCTTCATGTGTCAGTGGTTAATCCCTCAGTCTCTCAGGGGATGCCCCCCTCTCCTCCCCTCCTACTCCCCCTGTCCCCCTGTCACCCCCTCATCACCACCTCCACAGATGGGTCCTTTATTTCCCCACAGAATACTAATAATGGCCATTGAAGGATTCCAAGGGGGCTGGTTTACTCCCTTAACACCAGCACCAGTGCAGAATGGTGTAATGATGCAAGTGGTGGCCGAGGGAGGGAAAAGGGAGGGTCCTACGACTAAACCAACAACAGCTAATGCAAACAAAGATTTTCTGTGTGGATGCCTAAGTGCTTTCTTTTGAATTGATGAAGTGCTTCTGTGTTCAATGTGGAAATCACCAAAACATTGACAGATTTCATGAGATAAAGCCTGTAATAAAGTTGTGGACAGGAGTTACTATTCAACTCCAGGTTTTATTGCAGAAACACAGCCCTCACGGAATCAGGAAGGAAATTAATTTGCTGTAATAAAACAAAGGATATTAAAGAGTTTACGTATTTGTCAGGTTGCCATATGGTGGGAAAATATAGCTCATATCATCAAACAGAGACACAGCCAACTGCCAGAAAGGAATAAATAGGGGAAATGAGTGCGCTACTACAGCTTCTAATTATAGAAAAACATTATTGAATGTCTCAGTGATGCTGCAGTGTGTAGCAAACACAGCCTGGAGTCAAGTCACTTTGTCTGTGAGGCAGGGAAAGAGAAGGAGGGGAAGACAGAGAGGTAGAGACGCAGAGGGAGAGCTTTTAAACAGCTTACGTGTCCCACTGTGAAATCGACTGCTACAAACTCTCAGTTGGACAAAGCTATTTTCATGATTCCTGTAAAAACTCACAACACAAGCCATAATTAAAGACACATAAACTGTCTCGGAAGAACATAAAAGAAACAAATGAGAGCTGCTCTGAGTAACTTTGCACGCTGGCTGCTCCAGCTGGCAGGAACCAAGTTCAATACTACAACGCTGCCAACAGCTGCTTGATTTTTTTTTTTTTTTATGTCAAATGAGCACAAATCATGTTGTAGGCATGAATGATGAGAAGCAAGCACCCCCCCCCCCCCCCCCCCCCCAGCACACACCACCACCACCACAAATTTAAGTTAATTAAACAGTTTAGACAGGCAGATGAATAAAAAGCCACTGAGGATTGAACCTGATCTTTTTTTCATGCATTTCAATTGTATTCATATGTACTTGAAGCCTTTAAACTTACATACAGTCTATTATTGTTTATGAATGAAAATATAGGCCTAAGTTATATTGATGAAAGGAAGCTACAATAAGCCAGACTTAAGCCCGATCTGTTCTTGTGTGTCAGTGTGTATCAAGGTCCCGGCGTAGATGCCTCCAGCATAGGCATTGATTTATAGTTTCAGGTCAGGTGTCTCCCCATTGGTTGTGCAATATAGTCTCAGTCTCTTTTTCACTTAAAATATGAAACCGGTAGTTGAGGTTCAATAAGAAAGTTCATTATATTCAAATTCTTCTTTCTGTCCATCACTCAAATGGAGATCATCCTGCCAAAGACAGCATCCGTTGTTTTAGCAAGTGCCAAACTGATTAAAGAACCACAATGTTTCTTTAAACCTAACCAAGTTGTGTTTGTGCCTAAACCTAACCAAACCTCAATCACAGCGCTATCACATCATAAAACAGTGACTTCTGATGTTTGTTAAGGCACAGATAAATAACGTCGTCCTGATAGAAGCTTTTTCCAATCTGGCGCCCCTAAGTGTTGCTCTGGAGGGCATGTGCAAGCTTTTGTCATTTAATTGGACTGATTTTCTTGAGACAAATGGTTGTTGAATAAAGCTCTTTAAGTATCAATGAGATCCTGTCATGTTGTCTTTCAGATCTGCTGTTGTTGAACCTAACATCTCCACATCACTACCATGAAAGGTTTCATTTCTCCACCTACTCATTCCAACACCACCAGCGTCTAGACACCGAGGAGATCCTATCCTGTCTCCTGTCTCTATCCTCATGGGCCTACAGCCTACTGGGCCTCTCTCTGTTGGTACGTTGGTCAGTATTTTTATACATATTAGGCTTTTATAACAAGATCCTGCTATATTGCTGTGAAGAAGACCCCTCGTTATGCCACCTTTGCTTGGTTACACTGAACCAAACAAACCCAAATGATAATGACGCCCCAGTGTGTGATTTTAGAAAGCATAATCAGAGGCGTGATGTGTAACACAACAGTGACGGCTCTCGCTTTTATATAGATGTCGATCCGACTCTGTGACTACCTCCGCTGCCGACATGAAGACGGGACAACAATACAACAAATATGCATCATTTCTGCCTTGAACAGGCTATCTTGAAAGCGGTTATTGTTTCCAACCAATCTCTTAATACTGAAGTAAAAATATGTATTAAAAGATCTGTCATTTAATTAGGTGGTAATAGCATGGTCCAATCTTTTTGGATTTTGTTCATATTGAGACCACCTTTTGGGAGAACATTGTTTTGGATTAGACTTGAGGTTATTAGTGGGGCAGACAGGCAAAACAATTGTTCATATTATGACTAAAGCATGAAAGTTTCAGCATATAATCTACATACCCCAAGGTTTTATTTCAGATGTGGAGGCAATTTGTATCCGACCTCTGGTGACCTTGAGAGGTCCAGTTTTTGTGCCATTTCTCTATTATAATCATGTATATCTTTGCCAAAATTGCATTAAGATGGGTATTTGCTGCTATGGCCATGTAACTTTGCTTAGAGCACCAATTTTGCAGGGCTACTGCAGACCCCGCCATTTCCATAGCTTGTTAAAAACACTGACAACTTCTGCTGTGAGTTCTATGGAATCACATGACTAGCTAGCACATTAGCGAACGTTCTAATCATATGCTAGCACGCTAGTTTGGTCTGGACCACACTCAGTACTCCTGGGGGCTCTGCCCTGTCCCAGAGGTGGAACCAGTGGAGAAAGTTTCATACTTTAGTCATAAAACGCAAAATACCTTCCATATAAAAGCTCATCTACTGCAGTATATAGGAAAAATTAGATGAAATATGGAGTGCTGCAATACTTTACCAAGAGGGAGCCAAAATGGCCCAGTGAGCTACAACTCATGTTACAGACTTACTTCAAAGGAACCATCCTGACGCACATCATGTGGTGGTCATGAAATAATCATAAAACAACAAAAATAATAGAGATAAAAAAACCTAGGATAACTGAAGATGAATAAAAGATTAACATGAATATTTTTTGAATGGAATATTATATGCCCTGTGTTTCAATCTGTTTATTTGAAGAAACAGTGACTGGTGTGTATATAGAGCTATGCTGACAAAATGAAGTTACTTTCAATTAAAATGATTATTAATAAGTCATAAGGAAAAATGTACAGCGATCAGTGGTGTCAAAATGTAGGACTTCATCATCATAACAGTTTTAGCTTCTTTGATCTTGTTGCAATTTTTTTAGAATCCATTTTAAAGCTTAACTCATACGAGGGACTAGAAATCAGGATACCTTGACTTCGTCAGTTTTGACAATTCCTTTTTTGATCTGTCTCTCACATATCCCTGAACTTTTTGGAAGTAAAATACTGAATCACTGGAGTACCCCTTTAAAACACTTGCCTTTTTGTCTGACTACAAGATTGATTTATTTTTCCATAATATAGCTCTGGAATGCCTCAGGAATTAATATTTATTTTTATTCTTGTTGATACTGTATGACATTTTTTAACCTTGTCACTGGTGGTATATGTGATAATGTTTTCTGCCATTCATACTACTATTACTAACCAACATTCGGGAAAATGTGAAAGCAAACGACACCCCTCCTCCCACCCCTCCCTCTTATTGCTCCATTTAGTTAGCCCTTCACCTACATCCACATGTTCGCTGTCTCAGCTAATGCAGGAATCAGGAGCTTGTTAGCCCGTGAGTCAGACATATCAACATCTTCCAGCAGCTAACACCAGCTTGAAGCAAGAGGAATAGTAAACCAGAAGTGTGTTAGCGCATTGATTGACAGCCGTGAGCTTCCACGCCTGACTTTAGCCTCCCCTGATTGGTCAGAAAGATAGGGATCGCTCAAAAAGAAGGGAATATCTCTGCATTTTTGCCAGGCTGTTCAATGAGTCCTTGTCACATAGAAGCCTTTGAGAAGATAAAATATTTTAACCAAGGTTTTGCAAATTTTTCATAAGTTTTAATGTTTTTTTTTTTAATTTCTCTTCTTTTCTTTTCGATGATGCTCTACAGTCATCTCTTCTCCTCTTTTCCTTTCTTCTCCTTATTAATTTATATTATATATTTATGATTATCATCAGTTATTATTATACATTATCTCCCCTGCTCTCTTCTCTTGTCTATTCTTCAGGCTTTGACGTATTTTGACTTGCCATTCTTCAAGAAAATGATCCAAAGGCCTTTTTTTTGCGCTTATTGTTGACGCCAATAAAAGGCATATTCCTTCATGGTCCAGTCTGTCCACTTTCTCCTGGCGCATGTGACACGTGGTGACATTATTCAGCCTTGTTTGACTCATCTACGATCTAAGCCATGTTGTAAACCTCCTCGGGGCAAATTCTCTCAGCATCTCCAGAGGAGGCAGGAACGACCAGCAGAAGCCTTATCAAAGCGACCACCTGACTGAAAAGGCCGCTCTTGAATTCAAATCAGGATACTCTTCTTCCACCTTCTGCATATTTCCTAAGCTGCAGGGAGGTGTTCAGACATCTCAAAAACCCCCTTCGGGTCTTCAGCCATGGCCAAACACAGTGCTCCCTTTTAGAAATGTTCCACGAAGACCATTGGCCTTTGTTAAAGTGAGCTGCATGATGCCTTTTCTTCAAGGGCTGTCAGCGCTGACTCATACTGGCTGAGAACTGAGCAGATGGGGTGCGAACAGTCCACCTGGTGGGACAGGGAGGTTTCAAGGAGGTGAAACCACGCTCTAATTTTGTGATTATCTTGAAACATTGAACTTGCCAGTTTGATTAAATAAGCCGAACAATTCATGCACCAGACCAGTCGAATCTCTTTTTAGTGGAGAGGCTACAGTGGCAGCCTGTTTAACTGCTGCCTGCTTTAATGCATGCAGTGTGGACCACAGTGACAACAGCCAGCAGTTGTTCTTTCCTTAAAATAGCTACAACCTTCTACTCATGTTTGTGGCACCATAGGTTTGTCCTCAAAGTTGGAACAAAGGATGGACAAAATGTGCCATCACATCACACTATATTTTGCTTTGTCATTGATTACGCTTTGTAGAATCCAAGGAATTCTTCCTTTGCTCGTAGATCTGCGTCTCCAAAGCACAAACATATTGTCTCCTGCTCAAGTCCTGATAAATCCTGCAGACACTGGTATTGATGTGATTTCCAACACTCAGCCAGGTGGTCTGCTCTGCACTGACCCCTGCTTTGTGCTTTAGAAGGTGGCTGAAATTCTCTCTCTCCTCATCGAAAACCTTGAAAAGCCAGACTGGCTGTCTTTATGAGAGCATAATTTCTCCAGTGCCTTCTTCCAAATTTGAAAGCCAGTCTTGTCAAAAGCTGAATCTGCTTATACCAAGTATAATAAGCCAAATTTGGTTGATTTGGGTGAGGTCCAAGATCCTCCGCTCCTCCCTTCTCTCTTCTGCACCTTCATCTTCTTGTGAGTAGGTGTGGTTATATGACCTTGATTCCATATAATCATGTTGTGTACAACACCCTAAGTGCACAGCACACTAAGCTACAGCAGCAAATTAGACTTTCACACTAAAATAGTGCTCCATGATCATATTCAAACTTAAAAGTTAATTTGCATTATCACTTTAACCATCAATATTTGCTCCTTTTCTCACTCATTTCCATGTCGTCTCCTCTCCCTGTCCTGTCGGTATCCTCATACTCTCTCTCTCTCTCCCTTTACTCTGAACATTGAAGAAACATTATCAGTAGGCAAGTGGTGTTTCTTGCGATGATGCTTGGGAATGCATGACTACTGATTTCTGCTCTGAATGACAGTAATTATTATATCAGTGAACGATGACTCATATGTTATACTACAGTAAACCTCTGGTACTCCTTTTCTCACTGCTCTCACCTTACTTTTCTGAGGCTGCCCGAAAAAAATTGACAAATGTCACTGCCACCCTTCCTCTCGCTCACTGTGCACTTTAATCAAACAAACAATAATAATGCCATTTATCATAACCAAGTACAACTATGCAGTATATTATGCAAAATATGCAATAAATGACAGCTAAATTACACATGCAGTGCAACATCAATGATTGACACTTTACGCAGACTTCCCATGGGCTTTTTGAGAAATAGAAACAGAATAGAGACGTTCATGTTAGTTGAATACGTCCGTGAGCAGTGTTGTGCAAGTTCACACTTCGCAAGAGCTAAATCAAAGTTCAGCTCACACAGACTAAAATCAACCAGGTCACATTCATAGATCACAGGTTTGACTTTTGAACCGAGTTCACAGAGTCCCAAAATGAACTAGGTCACATTCATTTCATGAGTTCCTCCATCCTTACCAAGCTAAATGAATGACTATATACTACTATAGAATCCTAGACAGCTTTGTTTCATGTAAAGTGGGGTTCACACCAGCTCTAAGTCAGCTGCGATCCAGGCAGCAGATGAGGTGACCCACCGGTGTCCGTGCAAATGGGACCCAATGGGTGCTGAACTCTAACTGATACCCTGTCTTGGTGTATCTGCGTTTGAGTCTGCTCGTCCACTGTGTCAGAGGAAGTATGTAGCTTCCTCTCAGTCCTCCAAGGGCCAGAATGGAATAGAGTGGGACATTTGTCTGTATGAATATTAGATTCTTTCCTTCAGTCCAATGCTAAATTATTGAACAGAATGCACTCTGGAAAACAGCCTTTGTGACGTGCTTCATAGATACTGCAAAGTCTATCCTTTTGGGTCCTTTTTTTTCTTCTTTCAGTGTACAAAAGACCTCAGCATGAGAGATGGAAAGCGTGGTGGAATTCCTCCCTGCTGGCTACAGCACAGTCCGACTCGTCTGTCTGAAGAAGCAACAGATGGCCATGGTCTTGGGTTGCTAGGAAACTGGTAATCAAATACTTTAATTCAGATTGATTTGGGAATCTGAGGTTTATTAAAAGCAGGGTGAAGTCTTTTGTTATTCAGATGGCAAGATGTCTGATTTCTCCTCTTTATTTTGGTTGGTAAATATTTGATTGCCCTCAGAGCTGGATATAGACTTGTCACTGCGCTGTGGACAGGCTATGGTTGTTGTGTGTAGAAGGCTGTGTGTGCAAATGATTGACAGTGTGGGAATATCAGCCACACTAGTGTGACAGTTAGCGGGCAATAAAAGCAGAAATATCCAACATGTCTACTAATTCAAACCTAAGGTTGGTTGGTTTATGGGCTACTGGCGCCGTTACCTTTTGTGTGTGCATGCCGTGCCTTGTGTGCATGTTGTGGTCTGTGGCATTTCCTTTGGTGCTTTTAGGTCAATCAACACATAAAAAAAAAAAAAATACATACAAAAGCACCAAACCCCTTTACTTTAAAGCTAATATTAAGCAATTTCTCCCATCCCTGTCATGGTGAGAGGACAAAGACTGGGGAGTTATCTGTGTTGTTCAATTTTATTTAGCTTTCAAAATAAAAGGAAATTCATCAGGAAGCATGTGTTTATGATTATGCTCAATTTAGGTATTTCAAAGTGAGGTTTAAAAAAATCTTTCTTTTAACGGATGAAAAGTTGAATTAATTAGTAATGAAACACAGCCTTGTTGAATACTCTCAGAGGTTTTGTTGCTACCTTCGTCCTTGGTCTGGTATGAAAAGCAGGTCATAGCAGCTAATATTAGCTAATGTGAGCAAATGTTCGAACATGCCGCAAAAACATGCAGCCGTAAAGCAGCTGGCCACTGCAGCAGAGATCAGTGGCATCGCCTACCCAGCTCTCTTAATAAATCCATGTTGTTGTCCCATTACACACAATCTCAGTCAAGCTATACATGTACTGATGATGTGAAATTAAGAGAGGCAATATGCTATTATCTTTCAATTTCAACAGTGGCCATGGTTCAGAAAAAGTTGCACATTTTTCAACAAGATACGAAGCAAGAAGCCATGTCAACTCAATCAACATTAGTCAGCTGCAGAGTATGAAGAGAATCTCCAGCCTTGTCAATGTATACATGGTTGTGTGACTTTCAATAGTCCATGACACTCAAATTATTGATTTAAATAAGAAAATATACAAGCTTTAATAGCAAAATTTTTTAAACAGTTTGCAGGAAATCATTTTAATTTCTTCTATTATGATGCAACTTTTTTCCTTTCAGCATATGCACCGGCTCTGTCTGGTCACTTAGACCTTTTCAGGAGCCCAGTTCTGGCTGGGTGTTCCTTTCTTGAGAGGTGTTACAGGATACAAAGCCAAAAAGAGCGTCAGAGCGAATGCATAATATTGGCAAGCACAGCGGCCTCCAGATGTTGACTGTTTTGCACCAGAGTTTGTATCAGAGAGCATATTTGTTGATTTGGCCAACACTGGTGCAGGAACAGCCTCCTGTGATGCTGCAGTGCTGCAGCTGGTTCCTTAAGTTAGTGGGACAGATCAGAGCTGATATAACATTTCCCTGGTGAGTTCATAAATAGATCCAAACAGAAGACAGACAAACCTAGAGGAAAAATATAGCTGCCGATTGTTGGTGCTGATGCTGATTGTTCAAAAAGGCACATTTGATGCATTATTTTCTCTTTCATCTATAAATAAGCATAGGATGGTATTCCTCAGTTCTCTTTTTATTTCCTGTCAGTATAGCAGACGGATGAATCATTTTAGAGGAGGTATATATGAACACGAGTAGTTGCATATGCAAGCGCGTCTGAATACATACGGCCACGCTGTTTGCACATATATACCAACACACATACACAATCTGTGTAATAATGCCACATGCGGAGAAGGCACAGGACTGAACATACAGTCACATTTTTGTTCAGTCCAACAAAATTGACTCACAATCTGCAAAAAAACAACACGATGTCAGAGGTCCAAATGTAGGTAGTAGTGAAATATTGAGCAGAGTGATCATAGACTGTAAACAGTCTCGTGTTCAACGCAAGTCTGCCAGAGCAGCTGGAACTCGCACTCAAGAAAAAAAAAAGAAAAAAGGCTTCAGTGGAAGTGAGTGAGTTAAGAAAATAAAGCACTGAGTAGGTTTGTTTACACGTCAGATATACAACAACAGATTTATTGGCATTAATAGGATTTTCTGCACAAAACAAAAGCTAGAGAAACATCAGTTAAGCTGACCATGCAGATCTCGCTGGCCTCTCTCCTGTATCACTTACAGGGAGGGTCAATCTTTCCAGCATAGTCTGGCAGATGCAGCTCAGATGTACGTGATTTGCCTGAATATAATAGGACAAGTGTATTGTCGGCATATGTTTGGCAGTGGTGACCTTTGGCCATGTTTACTCTGACCAACACAGTCCATTCCACACGGACATGGTGTGCTACTACAGATGAGACAGTTAATTCTGTATTTTTAACTTTGCAAGGATGAAAACACCTTAGTTGGGTCATCTAAAGTGTTGCACATCTACCTGCCACAGGGTTAGACAGCCAGGTCCACCGTGTGTGCACTATATCCTTTACAGATCTGTGCGTTTTTCAAAAGGGGAGAGAACGAGTTGAACTGAATATCATGACAGTGTAAGTGAGCTGGAGCTTGAGAGATTTTCTTTAATTAATTTTTTTATTTCTATTCTCCTAAGAATAAATGTGAAAAGTTTGTCTCAGGATGATTTCATTCTCATCCGAAACCATTAGACGGTATCAAAACCACATGTCAGATGTTTGTGTCTTCAGAGATGCTTCCCAGTGGCAACACGTCATCAACCTGGTGACACATCCAGTCCCCATTCACCCAATTTATGGACCAGTAATCCATGAGGCAAAGTTTCAAACTGAACTATAACTTTGGAATAAAACATGTCCTCCAGATAAAACAGCAGAGAGCCTCTTTGTAAATAGAGGACAAAATCTCTTTCTCCAGAGTCGCTATTCTAGCCCAGGATCCTGCTTATAAGTCCCACATTTATACACCAAGGAGATAGTGTCAAAAAAAAAAGGGGGATGTTCAAATATGTTGCACTTTTTGTGAAGCTCACAGGGTGTTTCTCACAGTGCTTCCAGCCCTTTAAGAAAGAAATCTAAAAAAAAAGAAGAAAAAACCAAGTGAGATGTGGAGGCAGGAAGGTCACAGCTGCAGGCGTCTCATGGCTGCTGGTACAAAGCAGTCTGGGATGATACTAACTGACAGAAAAGTATGGTTTATACAGTAAATGCAGTATCAAATAAGGGATTTTACAACTGTCACACAAAAAGTCCTATTAATATTGTGTTGACAGATGTCTCTCTGTGATGGCTTTGGCACAAAAATGCATATGTGGTGTGTTTTTCCAGCTTGGTGCATGCTAGAGGATTTTCGTCAGAAATAATTTCTGCAATATTTTGCGTCAATTAACAAAATACAAGAAAAAAAAAAAAGTGGGGATGAAATCATGGCTGAGAGGATGGAATCAGCAGGCCTTATACATTTAGCAGCTTGTCGTTATAGTCTCAAACGGGGCTAGTGAAAGCTACTGCTACAAGCTAACTATATTGTTATGAGCACACAGGTGGTGGGGAGAGTGAATCCTGTGATTATTAGAAATGCAGTCTTTTTTATACATTCTCTGGCCTTCCACTGCCATGGAGATGCCAGTCCATATTAATATTAGTGTGCTCTGGGCTTCTAGGTTATTGTCAATTGCTGGATAGAAAAACATCATATGCAGCTATGTTTTTCACGGTCAGCTAAGTCTCACTGGCTGTTGCTGGTTTCTGCTGTTCCTTTCGCACTACATGATTTCAAGCGATCGTAAATATCAGTGTTTCATATTTACGTTCAATATCAATGTTTGATATTTACAATTCAAAATCGGGGAGAGTCTGATTCTGCCCAATTATCCTCTAGTGTTGGGGCCAGCGTAGGTTTCTCATTAGGAAACAAGCGCTCATTATCAAGTGAGACATTTGTACTTTTGTTGTATAAGTGGTTGAGTCAGTACCATCTAACCTTGCTGTTCCTCTCTGTCTGAGCTGTAACAATGTCTCTTTCACACTAATTGCCTGTGGAGTGCAAATATGAATTGACAATTTCCCAAAAGATTGTTATGTTTGCTGGAAAAGACATTTCTCTTTTGTGCTGCTCATTTTCAGTGAGGATAAGTTTGTTAAACTGATCTCTCTATTGACACATTTTGTGATGCTGCTGAACAGTAAGGAACTGCAGAAAACACATCAGAGGCCTTTTATTCATGAATTTCCCCTAGGGGATGAATAAAGTATCTACCTCTCTATGCTCTTCTTTTTCCTTGTCTTGGCACATACCTGTGTCCAAGATTCAGCAACCAAGATACATGGTATATAGGACAGATGAGAAATTAATGGAAAACCTAAATAAATAATAATAATGGAGACTCCATACAGGGTGCTGCAAAAGCTATGAGTCTGTTGAAATATGATGAAGACCGTGGCTTTTGCAGTTGCCAGATCTCAACCAAAATTAACGCTTGTCGGACTTTTGCACTGAAGTGTTGGACTATACAAAATCGCTGCCAGAACAGCTTCGCTGTGCCTCTCTGTATTTACTGTGGGGATATTAACAGGTGAAACAAATGGTAAGGCTGATGGACTGAGGCAACAGATTGTTTGACATTGTCTTTCTTATAGATGGCTACACTTTAAAGATGAACCGCTCAACATTTTCATATGTAAGTAGGATTAGTGTAATCAGCTTCCTGGTGTTTCAGACGTAAACTTCCTTGATGTTTGCTCATCCTCAGTATCACACTAACACAGATAACACACAAATAATGCCTAATTTGAAATTTACAGACAAACCTGCACTAAAACACACCACTGAGCAGTCTGTAGGAAAAACCATCAGACATTCAAATGTGACATTCTACATGACTATTCCCTTTAAATGTGTTTGATTAATGCAACATCACTTCCATTATTCTAGTAATCCGATTACTGTTTTGATCAGTAACTAAAACAATGTCCACAGAGACCGGCTGTCAGCTTGAGGCTGCACACCCTATTAATTTAGACACACAGCTGTTTTATCTGCCCATCTGTTTCAGCTGGCACTGTTCTGCTGACAGTGTTATGCTGTTTGAATCAGATTCATTGCTCTCTCTATGAATCTTGGGACTTGCCATTAGTTCTCGTCAGCCAAGTCGTGTTTGCCTGAATGCATCCAGTGCTGGCGAGCCAACTTCTGGGATCTTTATCCATCCTCTTGTCATTTTGTCTTTGAAGCACTTCAGCCACTGAGTATCACATCTAACAGGTCATTGAGGATACAGATGACTGAACACTGAGAGAGAAGTTAGGCTCCAGTTGCAGGACAGCATATGGTGCATGCTGCGTAGGGATTTGTGGCAGTGAATTGACATTTTCATTGCACACACAAAGGGTTTTTCTTTTGTTCTGTGTTTTGCCGACTCACCGTGAACGGTGCTCAAGTGGGAGGAGAGGAACAATAGGGGGTGTGTCACGTCTGATCAAGATGACACGGTGTAATTTTGGTTTCGAGGGCCACTGGGAGTTGAACTCAGGTCAGGTCAAGGGCACATGTTTTATTACTTTACCTTGTGTTTTACATGACATAAACCCCCCTGCCGTCTACACCCAGCTGTGCGTTTCATACGCCACTGACATTACTTGCCACATGCGGGGCTGCTTTTATTTTGTATATTCCTTTCTTGTTCTTGTTCTGGTCTTTATTAGCCTCAAAAATCCAGCATCAATTGGAATCTCATGAAGACATAATATAACAGATGCAGATACTGATTACTCTCATTAACGACTCATCCTCAGTTTATTTTCCTGATTAATCAATTGTTTGGTTGTAAAATTGTAAAAAAAAAAAAAAAAAAAGTTGCATGGACAACTTCTCAGAGCCCATGGTAATGTTTAGCTTTTTTGTCTGACTAATGGTCTAAAAGCAAAAGATTTTTAAGTAACTCACATAAGAAAAAGCAGCAAATCCTCATATTTAAGAAGCTGAAGCCAGAGAATAATTGGGATTTTGTACTAGACAAAATTCCTCAAACAATTAAATTATCAAGATTATCAAAATAGAGAGTAAAGCGTAAACCTGCAGTGTGGAACTTTTGTCTCCCCCTTCTGGCAAAGAGAATAATTACTCAAACACTGTCAAACACAGTCACAGAGTCTCTGCTCTAGAAGAAGCCACAAAAACAGAAATCCGCGTTTGTCCATCGCCTTCTTTTTTACTGTAAATGTAATCTTTCCACTGAACCCCGGGTCTCTTTTTTATCTGAAACTTTTCTTGGATGCCATCATCCGAACTGCTGTAACCTTCTCTGTCTCTTTTGCTACAGTTGTCCATTCTGATATGTTCTGTTGTCAATAATAATAATAATAATAATAATAATAATAATAATAATAATAATAATAATAATAATTAAACTCTAATCATATAGCACTTTTCATAAACAGGATGCAGCTCACAGTGGTTTGACAAATATAAAAGAGAAAGGGAGTAAAACAGGGAAATCATTTAAAAAAAACAGGGAAAAAATAAGACAAACTTTTTTTAAATAAAAAATAAAAAACATAAAAACTCTAAAAGAGCTAATTAAAAGCTAAGTTGAACAGGTATGTTTTCAGTCATTATTTAAAAGTGTCCACCGAGTCCGCCCCTCTAATATTTCTTGGTAGAAACAGAAATCAGTGATGTAAGAGAGCGCCAATCCGTTAACAGCTTTGAATACATGTAAAAGGACTTGAAAATCTATTCTAAAAGATACAGGGAGCCAATGTAGTGTAGCCAGTATGGAAATAATATAACTATATGTACATTTTAAACACTGAACTCATTTGGCAAACATTTGAATGTAATGGATGTTCATATATACGTGTAGGTGCCACACTCCAGCTGTAAGTTTCTGTCTAGTGCTTTAATCAACAACTTGTTGCAGCTCTACACAATATAAACAAATATTGACAATAAAGATCCCTTAAATTAGTTTTTGGAATACTTATATTTTAAGTGGTTGAAGTGGCCATGATGCTGATGTACTAAGCAAAGCGTTTTACATTTAATAAATAATCTTTTCAATGCTCTCTGGTGGATAAAGCATGTAAAGCCATATTCTAAGTTACCTTTAATACGGGATTTCTACAGCAGTTGTTTGTTAATCATCATGACATTACCAGTATGTCTGTCATAAGCCACAGTCATACGGGTGGATATCGCTAAGGCTCTAGACTTAATAGTAAAGTTTAGAGACGTTCTAAAAATAACTACGTTCTCATTTTCAGCCTGGAGATTCAACAACCTCCTCTCTCGTCTAGCTCTGTGTTGGTTTTTTTTTTTGGTTTGTTTTGCTCGTTTGTTTTTTGACTTGGGGTGGGTGGGCTGAATAAAAGTCTGACAACCTGTCAATAGATATGAATCACTGTATCATTGTGCGGTGCCAGCAGGTGTCCAAATAACAACAGATGGCAGACACGCATACCTCTTCAAAGCCGGATGACCAGCGGGAACAGCATGAGCCTGACTGGGCTCTGCACAACACTGATTCACTATTACATTAGTCATATCAGCGGACTGGAAGAACAGCAAGAAAACCGCAAACATTGTTTCATCTTTCATATAATCAATGAGATCAAATTAACCGGAAACAGTTTACGGTGTTGTGATTCCTGTCAGAGGCAGAGCTCACAGTTTGTCAGGACAGAAAACATCTGCATGTGTCTCTGAACAATGCGTCAGAATAGTAAAAAAGGACTGGCGTATTTTTCCCCCGTAGTTCTTATTTTATAATCACCTTGCTTGAAATTGTCGTATGATCTAAAAGCTGTGCGTCAGTTTGCAGTGACGTTAACGTTGGGGTTAAAGTGAGTATTACCGACTTCTTTGCTGGAAGAAAAGTTACTCTACCCAGAGCTCCTGATTAACTGCATTGTTATCAGTAAGTCAGAGCATGAAGAGCAAGAGTGGACAGGATAACAAGGTCTGCACTACTGAGAACCACGGTGGTGATGATGGTAGGGGATGAATAGCAGTGAGAAAACGTCATTATGAGCAGCAACATTTAGATTTTGCCTCATTTAAAACTGTTTTTCCTTCACATACAGGAAACTATTTCTGCACTGAGACGTGGTGTTATTGAGTTCATGAGAATGTCTCTTTTTGATTGTGCATGTGCGATATTTATAGTATGACACCCTGTTTGCTCTCATCTCTTCTATCATCTCCGTTTGTGCTTTTGTGCATGCATTTCTCTCTGCACACTGTCCACATGTGTAGGCGTGTTAAGTCCCTGTATATTATTAACAGGAATCCAAGGGAGCAGGTCGATAAAGCCCCTGCCCACCAGTGTCCCCCCTGAAGAACTACACATCATCTCCCAGCCTTGCCCTCCTATAGTCATCTATGGTAATCACTGGGATCACATCACAGCAAATCCTTAATCATACCGGGGGTGGTTCTGGGAAGCCGAGTACGCAGTCAGTGAACCGCTGACCTCTGCGGACTACCAACTTCTTTCATCTTGGAGTTTGTACTTTTTCTCCCCCAAAAGCCTAATTTAGCACACATCGTTCCCGTCACAGCATCACGGAAATGAGTGAATTTCAAACAACTGGGCGCTTATGTGAATGTGGATCCTTCAAGGAGAACTTTAAAGCTAAACAGAAATCCTGTTCTTTCAGTGCCTTTTCATGAAAGTACAAGAGGTAAAGTTTTACTTGTACAGCGTTGTGCCTTTTTTTTTTTTTTTTTCAGTGGTGGAAAGTAACTGTAAAGCTACATTTAGTATTTATACTTTACTATAGCACAGTTTCAACATACTTGTATTTGAGCGCTACTTTTAGTTGCTAGCTGAGTGTTACTTATTATATTTCAAATTAACATTTTATATTGAAAACATCTGATAAATTTGAAAAATACAATGACAGTTAAATTAAAGTTTAAACCAACGTTTTTTTTGGTGGTGACGGAAAGCAAACAAGGAAATTTACATTAATACTGAACTGAAATACAATTGAGATATTCGTACTTTACTTTAGTGATTCCGTTTTATGTAACATTATACTTCTACTCCACTAGCTTTCACAGGAATATATTGTATTTTGTACACCACTACATTTATTTGACGGCTTTAGTTAGTCCGTATTTTGCAGATTCCGATTATCAATACAAAATGTGATCAACAAATGTTTTACCATGCAAACTGATATGTCTGCACTGTGATAGTTAAACTTTAAGTTAAAATTTACTAAAGTAAAAGACCTGAGTAATTCTTTCACCACTGCTTTTTGGCTTGTGACCTCTTATAAAAAGCAGTGTGTGGTCAGAGACATTTAACCTCTGAACTTCTCACATGTATTTGAATAACTGAAAACATTTCACAAAAAAGGTCAAAGATTAGATAATATTCCAAAAAAAAATCAAAATTTGTGAAGCAGAACCTAGTTTTGTCCTCCTTCCCATGAATCATTTGACTTTTTGAGGAAGCAGCCCCTCGGTTGGAAACAGTGGGCTCCACTACCGAACTTTGGATAAAATATTTAAAAGTAGCTGCACCTTGTAGCTGTAACAGTAAAATGCTGTTTATGTATCAGTATTAACAACCTGATAATGTCATATACAATAACGCATCAGTCACAAGGTTGATATTTTCACTGTTGTAGCTGATAATAATACATCTGTGCTTATGTAAGATTTGAAGTGCATGATTTGAATCGAGTATTTCTACACCGTGGTGCTGGTACTTTTACTTAAGTAAAGGATCTGAGCACTTCTTCCACCACCGCCTGTTTGCTCATATTTGTTTGCGCACCTGCAGCCGTATTGACAAGTTGAAGTGCGTCCTCTATGTGAGACGAACATCTGTGCTGATGTAGAGATCCTATTAAGCTTCAGTAAGCCTGCTGGTGTGTCGTCACTCCAAACTCCATCTCCCCATTTAAGCTCCTGAGCTAAAAATTCAGAGAACTCACCGTCTCTGACACCTCGATCACACAAACTTAAAAAACCCAACTTCCGATACCGACAGGAAAAGTGACGGCGAAATAAGAAACTCAAATAGTGAGTCGCCTCATTATCTGTTGCATGTAGGCAATATAATCAGCACCGAACTGCAAGCAACCTCACACAGGAAAATGTGAAATGAAGGTGATTGTAACCAATAACAGCTCCAAGCTCTTGATGTATGCAAAATAGAGAGATAGAAGATAATGAAAGATTAATGAGTAAATCTCTGCCCATGAATATTTGAGGATGGGAAGTCTGTTTAATACATGATCACCCTGTGAAAGGCTTCCTGTACATGCCACCGCCTCATTCGCTGATTCAGAGAGGATGCTTATTAGATTTTCAAGCGGATGGCATTTTCTTTGCCCTACTCTCCAATGAGCCAGTTTCATAAATCATTTTATATCACTTTATATTTGGGTTTTTATTCCTAGACACAATATACACAGAGGGAAAGAAAACATCCTCATACCTTAGAAAAACAGAGGATGATAAATAACACTTCTTGGTGGCATTTCATGGCTTTCTCGTTTTGGCTTTCGTACTAGACAAATATATCATTAATAAAAATGTGCTGTAGTGATATGTGTTTTCACAATGTGATGAAAATGGTTCAATCATAATTATAAGAGCATCTATTTTAACTGCACATCCTCTTTCTCCGTGAGCCGGACGTACAACAAAGCCATCGTTTGACCATTTGCATCCCAAATTACTATCACACTATCGATTCCCGAGCTTTGAGGGGCCACACTTGACATAGCATAGCTCTGTAGCTCATAGCTCTAACTGCTTTTGTGACTGACACACGGATGGGGATCAATGGATTAGTTTCCATGAGATGGGTGTTGCTGGTGGCCGTAGACGTGCCTGCACATGCTAAGAGTGGGATTACAGAGAGGCAGACAGGAGCTCTCGGGTCCGACGGGCGCCCGCCGGCCCATCGGCCCATCTCACGGCTCAAGATGGTGACAAATGGAGAACGCTGCCAGCAGAGTGCACTCACATCTCCAACTCAATCAGACTGAGTCAACAGAGGAACTTACGCTGTCAATCAGGCTCTCCCATTTATGTAAACACGCGCAAATCGGCATACATCAGCATACACGGTCACACCGTTACTTTCCTACTTTTACATCAGGATTTCATACATGCCTTCATTTTTCCATCTCATCCGTTACCTTGTCAAAATGTTCGGATTATGTAATTACCAATGATGCACGTAGACATATTTTATCGAAGCTGGTGGTGAGATTTGTCTCTGACAAAGCCTTAGGAAGGTGTTTCACTGTGAAGATATTTATAGTACAGAAAGGAGCAGTGGTTTTTTTTTTGCCTGTAGAAGGGAAACCCAAAGCTATGAAGTTGATGAATGACTTTAATGAACATATTACATAAATGTAATATAAGAGGGAAAATAAATAACATTAAGCAAAATTTGATCACACTCTGAATACAAGATTCAGCACACACATACTGTACATCTATGACTTTACGCACACAAAATACTCATTTACCCGCACAAATCACACCGCTCCAGCATAACGGCCCCTCCACACACACACTTGTACATTTTCATTTATGGTTGCTGTGTTCAACTTGCTGATCAGAGCAGCTGGGAAAGCGCCAGTGACAGCAGATGTAAGCGGTGCAGAGTCTTTCCCCCCTTCTTTGCATGTCATCAAAGTGGTGGTCGGGACTTCCGATTCCCCCGTCTCCATAGCAGAGTATGAATAATGCAGCAGTGCGGGGTTGCCTGCCTGACAGAATGACTTGATAAAAACAGCTGTGGGAGACCGTGGGAGACGTCACTACACCGAAAAAGGACTGCAGCAGCTAAATATAAGCGCCGCCAAAGTCCCAGTAGCTTCTTCCATTCAGACAAGTGAGAGAAAAGGACATAGAGAAAGTGTGTCTGTGTTCAGCTAAGAACCCGGTCGAGGCAACAATTTTTGAAGGTGTGTGCGAATGTGTTTGTGTGTTGGCAGCGTTTCTCTACGTCTGTGCCAATGCACAAACCTGGAGTGATCTGCAGGGTGCGTATAAACATGCCAGAGGCAGGTGTGGTTCACCACCGGCAAAATATTCAGGGACAAAGATTTTGAGAATGGTTGTCCCCGTAATGAAGAGAAAAAAAGCTTTGCCCATTCTGAACAGTGCAGGGAAACCATACCAGCACATTCAGCTAGAAGAAAAATGAGTTATTAAACAGATGCATGTATAAATTTGCATAGAAATAGTTATGTAATACCAGAAATTGACTCATTGCAGTCACAATTGCCTGTTGGATGGATTTGGTGATACTTTCGAGAACCCACTGTCACATCGACTGTGGTGCATCATTGCAACACATTGTGTTTTTGTACACAGGTCTCTCTTGAAGAAGAGATCTCAATCTCAATGAGACTACCCGCTTAAATAAAGGGTTTAATAATAATGTTGGGTGCATCGCTATGATGTTTGGCTTTTTAGAGAAATTCATTTGAACAGCAAGAGAAACTTCAAGAACAACAACTGTGATTGAAGCGAGTACTTACTCACCTAATCTCATCTAATATCCTCTCTCACTCTCTTGCCCTCCATCTCGCTCCAAAAAAGCAATGCACATATGTGTTACTTCATGCAACTGCAACCTTGTAACCAAGGTTTAACCATGATCCACTGCGGTTTTGTTTGTTCCTCATGTGTATGCCACCTTTATCCGCTCTTCTGTTTGACATGCATCATGTCCTGCGGCCGAGTAGCGCACCCACCATGCAATAAGTAAAATTGCAAATTAAATTCATGTTAGTATGATTTTACTTATACTTACATTTTACACACATTTCTCCTAATGCAGGAATATTTAACTATTCAGTGGATTTCAGCTTCATTATCTCTTGCTCTAAAATCAATTATTTAGTCATGTCACAGTGAATCACATCTTCTACACACGATGCATTTCCCAACTCATGTCCATCGCAAGTACCTAACTAACTAAAGACCTAAAGCTTGCCTTAAGAATAAAAAAAAAAAATCTATCTGTGCTCTAATTAAGGTTTCACTCTCGCCTTCAGGTATAATGACATTACTCTTGCCGAACACGAGTGACATTTCCCCTCACAGACGCCCTTGTCAGGCGCCGTGCTTAAGGGGTGCAATGGCACAACCAGCTAATCACACTTTTTCAGAGGGAAGCTGGTGAAACAGAGAACAGATAACTCCTGAAACGCCAGGAGCAAATTGTACTCACTTAAGTGTGACTCCTTTTCAATGGCATTAGTATTTCAGTCTATTAGTCACTCTGTTATCAGCAATAGAGCCTGAGTGAGGAGCTTTGGACGAGCACATTGCACAGTGCAAGCTGACAACACATGACCTGCAGCTTTGTCAGTAGACAATGGTAAAGAACCGGCTGGAGAGCAATCAGGAATGTTTATGCTCTCGTAGAAATCCCTGGCTGAACACTGTGCTTCAATAGCAGACGATGAGGTAGGTGGAATGCGTTGAAACCCAAACCATATGTAATGATTAAAACAATGTATGCTTGCTGCATGTAATTGTCAGTTTTAATTAGGCAATCCGCTTCACAATAATATCCATGACACATGATTTTAAATGATTACTTCTAAGAATATTTCACAGAGCACTCAGTTAGAGCTTAATGTAAGTTTAATATGATTAGCTACTTTCTCTCTCAGCGTTGTCTCAGATGCTTCATCTGTTGTTCGCAGTTTTAACAAAACACTTCCTGTATGGTTCACTGCTCTCACCAAGCAAAGCATCATTACGTGCCCTGTTTGAATGAGCAGAGAAAGAAGGAAACCAGTGGCTACCAGGTAGCATGTAGCATTAGCGAGCAAACAACCCAGATACAGTATTTTTCTCAGGGTTTGGTGCACTGAAGCAAAATGTTCATATTCAAATAGGCTATAACGCTATGACAACCAAAGTCCTGCCCCCTTTCATCACACTCCTGTGTCTTCCTGAGGCTGTCGTTCATTGGTCTTTCCAAAAAGAGGAAATTCTGAGCTAAATGGGTGTCTACTGGTGTAAAATTTGAAAAAACCTCAACATCTAAAATGAAGAAAAGCAATGTTTTGTTAGCATTTATCAAAAGCATGTTCAAGCTATGAATGCCTTCATCATTTTCAACAAGCAAAACAATATTATTGATATTATTCATGTAAAATGTAATGGTGAAATAAGCTGTAAACAAAGCATTGACATATTCTCACGCCAACACATTAGCTAACACATACAGAGCAACATTATCATTAATTTGGGTGAATGTAAGTCCAATATCCTCTCTGCTTTTGAATCTGTATCTTTAGCTGCTACCTGCTCCACTGTGTTCACCAGCTAGTCTCTTACTTTGGTGCTGTGCAGGGAGTGAAGCCCTGCGGAGTCCGGGTGGATTTTGGTTCATTTATCCAACTTTCTATACTTTCATTTTGTTTGTGTCACACCTTTTAAAAAATGTATGCATCTAAAATGAAACATGAGATATTCTGCTTTCCAGCCACAGCCATGCATTTTAACAACACAACACCATGTTGCCAACCAGCACCAGGCTGTGGGGGTGGGGGGGTGTTTATGCCTAAAACAGAAATGACCTTACTAACTCTCAGATTTGTTTTGGGCTTATTATTAAGTTTGCCTCTCCTTAAGTCCGTTCAGTGCTACACAAAATGTGATGTGTTTTGTTGTGTGTATCCATTCCAAAGTTCTATGCCTCTTTGTGAGAAACGACCACTCGCCCCTCCCTCCCCACAGAGTGTTTGACATCGTGCTAACGATCAGACGGAGGAGAGAGCACATGAAAAATCAGCCACTCTTTTGAATAACACAAGGCATTTGTAATGCATTAGATGAATGTGCTGTGAAAGGCATTTACTCAAAGGTCAGCCCATGTGTCACAAAGCTGCATTTCACTGAGCTACCTTGACTGAAATATCTTCTTCAGACTTTAATTGAAATCGTGAAGAACTTGATGAAACGAGTACAAAGGTGACTTCCTATTCTGGTCTTATTACTTATTCAGAGATATGGCTGCTTATAAATAGCAGCACATCACAACCTGGCACCCTATTGTCATGGCAGCTACAATCAAAGAAGGCAAGCCTGTTAAGTTAAATCAAAAGTACCTTTAATTGCTATGGTGAATTCAAGCTTCATCACTATTTAATACACATGTATATAACCTGAAGGTCAGACAGTGATCCTTCTGTTATATGGGGTAACAATAAATCACAGTTAAGCTTTAGAAATTTTAGTCACCACTTTCTATTCATGAGATTCCGCAGTTTTGATATAGCAAACACATTAATTTGTTGTAGCACGTGTTTGCTTCCTCTTTATTCAGATGGTCATTTATCTATTTGAATAAATAAGATGTCGCGAGGTTAATGTTGAAGCAAGCACTTTGCATTTCCCTCCCAGCTGAAATACCTCTATGGGGAAATAATTAGTTGTAAAAATCAACCTTCATATTACTTCAGGGCCTGTTCCAGTCTCACATGGCTCTCCATTTGAATTGAATTCCAATACATGCAAGTTATACTCATTTATCTCTGTGTATACAATCTTTGTCATGAAGCAGGTTACTCCAGTGTACCAGAGGTATAATAACCACATAAAACTTATGAGGTACAGTCAGTGGCTTGTGTACAGTTGAGTGTCACACTGACACTGAGAGAGAATAAAGTTAGCCAATTAACGGCGACCAGTGACAGCATGTTAACATTTAGGCCATGGTCAGACACAAACAGCAGTGTGATGAAAAAATAAAAGAGGCTGCACTGGTGTGGGCGTGTTGCCACAGGTACTGATGAGATGGTAAAATACGATACAAGATGTTCAGTGTGAGAGATGCGTTCAGGATCAGCCAACAAAACACTTCAAAGCTGTTTATTACGAGACAGACTTTTACAACCCTTTGAATTATCACAGCAGCAATAATGTAAGTCCAAGGTAAACACTACAGTTCATGTTACAAATAACCAGAAGTGTTAGACAGACACGTTGACACTGGTGTTGTGAAGAGAAAGACATCTTACAAACACTGATTGAGCTGCTGTAATAAACACTGATCAGAGCCAGTGCTGGACTTGCTATCCTCTTTGTGCCCACTCTTGAGGTCAAAGTAGTTGTTCAGCTTCATTACATGCTTCTGCAGGTCTCCATCTAAAAACAATTCACCTGTGCATGTTTCCATCTTTGCCTTATTTTTTCCCCCCAAACAAACAAAAATATACAGGCTAAAAAAAACTTAGCTCTGTAAATATACATTTAGAAAAATTAAATCCAGTCACTGTCAGCACTCATATGTAACAGTATTGCTAATCGCATCATTATTATCTCATTTATGTGGAACAGCAACACCAGGTCGACACCCAATCTTCCCTGAATCTGTGTATTGAGGCAGGTCGATCTTGTTTTTTGCTGGAGAACCCTGGGAGACTATACTGACACTATACGAGTTTAAACGGCTGTTTGTGGTCAGGGTTAGAATTAGGTTTTGGTAAGGATAAGGGTTGGGGTTAGAAATGTAGTTGTGCCAGTTATGGTCAGGGTAAGGGGCTAGGGAATGCATTATATCAATGACAGGCCCCACAAAAATAGCTGTACAAACGCGTGTGTGTCTGTTTCTTTTTTTGGCCAGCATTCTCAGCTTTGGGGCACCAGGTGTGCCATGATAACGGTCTCACTAAAATGAATGAGGAGGCTACTGTCTTTGGTGGAGTGCTATTATTATCATTGTGAACATTGCCTGAGGGTAACTTTGACCTCCACTGTGACAGAACTGTGGTGGAAGGGACTGAGCAGAAAAAAAAAAAGACTAAATGAATGGAGGTTCCCCAATATTTGAGTGAATACATGAGTTACTGCTGTAGTACATACTGTGGGCAAAGCCCACACTACTGAGAGTCCATTTGAAGTATATTGACCTATTTCCTTTGTTTCAACACAGGGTCAAGTACATGCTCCAGTCAAGTAACATGGTAAACACAGTTTGGTCTTGGTTGCATAATCTTCTCCGCTTACCAACACACACAGCACACTACATTCCCTGAGTCATTTTTTTTGGTTATGTATTAATTCAATATTTGTATATTCATATTTTATAGCACTGTATTCTCGGATGCAGTGGAAAGGCCCTCAAGTTGAATTTGTTCCAGTTCATTTGACATGTTTGCTGTGCACTGAACTCTGCTGAGAGCGTGTGTGTGTGCACTAAAGAGACACAAAGAAAAGGGGAGAGAGAGAAAAAAAAAGAAAGAAAAGTCAATCATGAATCCAGCTGTCACATGAGACCGCTAATGTGTGTGGTGTTCGCCTCCTAACATCCATACATGATGATTCACATGTTAACGCTCACCTGCGGGCAATCCCTGTGCTTTCTCTCTATTTCCACAACCATCTCTCACTCTAACGTGCACCATTCATTTTATTGCAACCTCTCAATTATTCAGTGGCGTCAGCTGAATCCATATGTGTATGTGTATATGTGTGCATCTGTGCATGTGTGTACATCTTTGTGTATGATGCAATTTGTGTGTGTGCGTGTTTGTGTGTGTCAGACAAGAAGTGAAAGAGAAAGTGAGAAATTGAATGGCGAGGATACACTAAGCGTGGTATTTCCATTCTTGGACATGCATTCGAGGTAAAAAAAAAAAAGTAATTCCACTGTTGGACTTATTTTTTCTGCATGTATGAGAACCTCATCTGGCCCCTGTGGGCTGAAACACAATGCTATAAAATCATGCCTTCTATTACAGCACCGTGAAGATGTGCAATATCTTCCTGAGGATTTCAAACAACTGACTGAGAGGTGGGAATATAAAATGGCACAAAGCACACAGAGCTGGTAGCTGCTTCAAGGATAGAGGAGAGAGTATCTGACCAGAAGATTGCTAGTTTGAATCCCAGAACTGATTAGGAAAGTCTGGGAGGATAAATGAAAGAGTGTTTTGTTTTTCTATTCTCAACTCCCTTGTGCCCTTGAGAAAGTTGTTATGTTACTCAGATGGAGAGGAGCCTGACGTGTGCTAGGGAAACAGTGCGATTGTTCACTACATGAATGTAAATGTCTTAAACTATGATCCAGCTAATGACATTCAATAACAAACAATTGTTCTTCAAATATTAAAGTTGTGCTATTGAAATATTATAGTTGCTCCATTCAGTATTTTTATATAAACAATAGACAAAAATGACTATTTGAGACAAACGTTTTGATTTTACAGCCTGTCACTTTACTGTTATGGTTTAGTCTGATTGCTCTCATCAGTTTTGTATCCAGCTCGCAGCTGTTCTGAGCATTACAGCTCTCATACCCTGACTGTAGGTTACCTCCCCAGCACTGAACGGCTAATAGACAAAGTTAGCGGCTAGCTGGTGAACATAGCAGCTGAACAGCCAGATGTTTATCTCAGGATTTGTAAGAGACCAAATACAGAGATAAAAGGAAAGAGAATAATGGACTTAAATCTGCCAAATGGACATAAAACTGAAAAAAACTATTCAAAATTATTAAACATAGACTTTGGATGTATATTTGAATGGAAGCCAATAGTTAATAAAATAACTTTCACTTTATCTCTGGTTCTATTGGGATATGGAGCAATGCTGCAAATCAGTGAGTAGAACTGCTTTGTGTCAATATTGTTATTATTATTATAATTTGAAGAAATAGTATTAGATTAGCCACAACAGACATTACCTCCGGTTTATTTAATATTTGCTGAATTCAATTACAAGACAATGTACTATAGCAATCCTCCTTCCCACTGATGTTCTTGTATTGGCTGTTTTTTACCATAATGTTTTAATTGTATGAAGAAAGACTTTAAGACTAAATTCGTACATATCAAATTACACATATCCTGATATAAGATTTTATCAATATTTCCCGCCTCTGGGAGCAAAGAGATTATAGAAACTGGTGAACACATGTTAAAATTCCCATTTGCTCCAGTATAATCTCCGACCTGCTGTGTTTATGAAACCAATACAAGATGATTTTAGACTGAGAGACATGTGCCAACATCTGCATACATGCTTGTATATCACCTCCAAATACAGTACATGCAGTAGATCCCAAACAGGAGACATTTGGCTGATATGCTGAATGCACAGCCTTGTTCATATATTTTCAGCAAATGCCTCATCAATTATTTAGCCCTAGCGCTATTTATGGGCCAAATGCTCTGTCTTCAAATATGCATGATGTGTCTATAAAGGATTTGATGTCTCCTCGCCTCTGTTTGAGTGGCAGAATCATGTGACAGTGGGCCACAATGGGCAAGAAAACACAAATAGTACAAGACAAGAGTGAGGTCTGTGTGTCAGGGTTTATTTCTGGAGGATGTGTCCAAGGCTTGCGTGACCCGAGCACAGAGTGCTGATGAAGCCAACGCTGCAGACGTGGTCTGTTATGTTCTGAAAAGTTAGAGTGCAAAAGAAACCTTGACTGGGGCCGCTGGGTGACACGGGTGCATTATATCTGGAGGTTCAGCACAGAGTGGGAGGATTATCTGTGGAGATTAGAGTATAATCAGGAATGTGGGGATTTTAATGTAGTGGCATAGTAAATTCTATCAAGGGGGCGCAGCACAATGCATGTCTAACCATATTTTCTATTTTCTCCAAAGAAGAGAAGATTAAGAATATAATATCATCATGAGATTATTACTTTCTTGTTAAAGCGTTATCACACTTAACACTTCTACAAATGGACTTCTGAGATTTAAGAAGGATTTTTTTTTCCATCCTTACTGTAGTGTACTTGTTGTAAACCATGAAGTCATTATATAAACAGATTTTCATTGTTTGTTTTCATTTTACTTCCTATTAAAGATTGGCAAAACACAACACTGATTCAACCCATACCTACTTCCTGAAAGACTTATTATTTTTGTAGCTGCTGGTCCCTGGAGGTGTGTCGAAATTTATTTCCCAACAAAAAATGTTTGTTGCTCGGTGACTTGTTTATGCCTCAATTTCATTCTTAGGGAGAAAATAACAATATTTCAGTTTGGTTTAGATAACTTTCCTAACATGGCTTTATAAAAGGGTAAAGCAATGTTTTAAAATCTCATAATGTGGTAAAGAACAAATGTAGGACATAAAAGCAGCCTATGAAGTTGTTTCATGTGAAGAACAGCTCATCTGTGATCTTATACTCTCAAACCGTTAGAGAGAAGTTGTCGTGCTGTTTGAGTGTTCCTGCACATCTTTTATAAAGAACATTTCCCCAGTGGCAATATTGTATAAAACATGGTGAAATATCTGCCTCACAGGAAGTTATGCAGTTTGCAGCAGCAGCAGATGATTTGGTATGAATATGAATATGAATATGAATATGAGAACGGGCTTGTTGGCTCAATGTGCAAGATACAACAATATGAAAAATAGCTACGCAGGGGATAAGGGAAAAGGAAGGGGATAAACACACACATTTAAGTAGAGGAAAATTAGACAACAACTCTAAACTACTTCTTCTCTACCCTCACTTGACCATTACCAATGATTTGTTAAGTGATCTACTGCAAGTGGGGTGCTAAAACATCACAGCAATGACCACTTATCACGACTTGTGATGCTACAATCAATCTCCTGGATTTGCACTTTGCTGTAAAGCTTTTCTCACTTCCTCAGCAATAACTCCTTGCTGTGTGCAGTTATCTCACACCCACCTACAGGATGTATTAATATTTCCACTGATTTCAACACATACACGGCACTCACTATGTGAGTGACAGAGGAAGATTATTAGTAATTTGACCTGTTTTTCATACATATAGACTCAATGGATTACTTTTTTTTCATTATGGATAAACTTTAAGAATTAGAAATTCTTGAAAAAACAGATTAAAATATTTATTGACACAAAGAGAAGCAGTTGATTTAAATTTCCTCAAATTGAAGATCTTCCAGGGAGACAGTCAGACGAAGCAATGGCTTCCGTTTCCTGTTTTCCTGCATCACAGTAGGTGTATGAGATACTACTAGGGCTCATGAGTCATCCACAAGTCCATCTGAAATGCCTGACTAGATTTTTCTCCACTCCTCATCCAGAGGCTCCATCTGTGGGCCCCATGGGCCAACTGCTGGCCTCTCTCACGCTCTTTCAGCCCAAGCTGCTCAGGCAGCTTCTACCCCTCTGCTTGCTTGCCTGACTTCCTGCATGCCTGCATCCTGAGCCTGGAAACACAGCTATGGACAGACATCAGTGAA
Organism: Seriola aureovittata; assembly: GCF_021018895.1. Classification (NCBI taxonomy): domain Eukaryota; kingdom Metazoa; phylum Chordata; class Actinopteri; order Carangiformes; family Carangidae; genus Seriola; species Seriola aureovittata. Next base: position 10,305,145 of record NC_079375.1, read on the forward strand.
CTCCACAGAAAGCCCACGCGAACACAGCCCCTGCAGCGCAAACATTTGGAGGACAACACGCACCTGTCTATCTCTGTGCACCTCAGAGCATGACAGCGACAGTGTGAAATGGGAAACGAAGGAAAAAGAACGATGTGTGCTGAGAATATGGGCTTCTGCTAAGAGCTGGTAATTGGGAAAAGGAGGAAGCTTTTTTAAGATTTGCACAGATCACGCTATCATGTGAACATACTGTAGCATTGCATAAGGTTGTGTGCTCATTAAGGGATAAAAATAAGCCAGGACCAGCAGCTTTTAAAAAAAACAAAACAAAAAAAAAAAAAACATGCTGCAATTGTATTTGGCCAATTATTAGAGAAAATCAAAACTCTTTTCTTTGGGTGCATGCCTTAAAAATGTACTTTTCAAAACTTGCAGCAAACAAAATAAAATATAACAGAGCAGCAGTATTATTGACCAGTTTTAGCTCATTAAAAATATACTGTACTGCACAAGTGTTGCCAAAGATCAATTTAGACTTAGATACATTGTACACAGAAAAGTATTCAAATTGTCCAGCTTGGTGTGTAACACTGGTCACATTTTTTCTAGCTGCCTTAATTAATTTTTTAAGTGGAAAAGGCTGGAAATATAAGACTGACATATATTCACCATATTAAGTTGTACTGATGAATATAAGTGTTGCTTTTTTACACAACCAGCAGATGTGGAGAAAAATATTCATTTGCAGTCAAGTTTCTTGCCACTTGACAAAGTTAAGTCCAGCTTTCATTCTTCTTTTAGCTCTGAAGGAGATATCTGTCTTGTTAGCTGCTAAATGCTGCATGACGGTCACCAGCTAGTTGCTCACCTTTGCCTGTGTCCACTGTACTACCGTATTACTAAGCATGAGCTCACCTACGCATGTCGTTATCAGATTGCTTAAAACCCCGTAAATATCAATAGCAATAATCCACTACAAGTCAGGCTTTAATGAAAAGTAAAACTGGTTCATATAATTATACCGAAGCTGTTACACAACATGTATAACTCAGTGTCATTATCATCTAATCAAGAAGTGTCTCCTCAAGCAGAAGAATATGAACATGGTCTATAAACTCCTTTTAATGAGTATCTGGCCATTTATTAACTGAATAAACAAACTTTCAACTTATTAAACGTCACCATTAATACAAGGACAAACTATTCAGTATGCCTTATCAGGGCTAGAGTCAGATAAGGCAAATTATGGAGCTAAGATGAATCATCAAACCTGACAGTGACATTGCATTTCATCTGCATAATCTTTCCTCTGTCGCTCGGGACCTCCTGCCTGTTGACTGTCACGACTTATCATTCATCCCATATTTACATTTTATTTCACTTTGTAATTCGGTCTCAAGTTGCCATCCCTGAATTAGTTTTCAGCGATGCAAAAATTGATTGCTTGCTTACTCTGAATTAAGCAGCAGCGTTTGATTCCTTCTAAACACGAGCATCTTTTGCAGTTGCACAGTTGAAAGTCCTGCTTCACCCTCGTGTGTTTGCTCGGCTCATTGATTTTGAATGCATTCTGACCGGCTGGAGCAGAGGATCACTCTTGGCAAAGCAAGCAGGGCCAGAACCTAAATCGATATGAAAATTATATCAGAGGCCCTGCCCGGTGATTTGTGGGCAGGTTCTTGGCTGTGTCCACATCCAACAAGTGGAAATTTAAATTTTATTACATGCGCTTGTCATTTAATGGGTTAACTCCTCATCAGTGGTGATCTTTTTTAGGGGGAGGGGGAGGGGAATGGTTCGGCCTGTTTTAGATGTTTTAATAATTCATCAGTGACATGTCCCCAGGAAATGAGTCTTTTTTAATATATTCCTAATGGCCCACTTAAAGGTTATGTCTATCAGATGGCTCTAGCTGGAGACATTCTGGCATTTTAATCAGCAGAGGAGATGGTAGACTTTGGGTTTTACTTTTTTTTTTTTTTTTTTTTTTAACGGATTCCCATGTTCTATTGATTACATGAAAAATTTGCTTCTGTCTTGAGCGTGACTATGCAGAGCTGTTTCATGTGGAGATGAATCACACCAACAATCTGCTTTATCACAGTCACAGTCATGGATGTGGATTGCCATGAGCTTGTGTGCGTACTTGTACAAAAGCATCAGGTCACAAAACTGAACCCCGTCGTCTACAGATTATTACAACTAATTCACAGCGGCACATTTATAATAATGCCATGTGAAACACTTAATTAAAAATGTTTCACTTTATTGGAAAAAAAAAAACCCAAAAAAATCAGATCTGCCTAGATGCAAATTAACAATATTTCATATATTGCAAATCCCTAAAACAGCTATTCTTGCAATACAACATCCACTTGTAGCATCAAAAGCATCTTATTTTTTTGCAGCTACTGTGTGTTTATTACCTAAATCTAAACATATGTGTGACCCACATGAACCCTGGTGTCAAAGTCCCACACCTCCAACCATCCCGAGCACTTCCCATGCAGTACAAGAGCGTCGCACTTTGTTCAGTAAGAAAATTATACTCCATGATTCTGTCAGTGTTCACTAGTCAAACCTCAGCGGAAAAATCTAAATGTTTTTTGTTTTGTTTTTTTTACCTATAATTCAGCATGTTATAATTCTAAAAGTGTTTTCATGATCCCAACACTTATCTATTTAGAATAAAATGTTGCAGTGCAAAAGCAACATATTTCCCCTCCACTTTGCATGAATGTGTGTTAAGCTTGCTTCACCGGCCGGAACAGTCTGTGGAAACACTGGATTTCGAGTGCTGAGGACACAGATGGGGCTACCAGTAAACATTATTGATGCTGAAATTATGTTTCCTTATTTGGCAAAACAAATTAGCTGTATACAAATATACTGTCTAGGAGAAAGTTGTGCCACATGAGCTATCACACATACTCGCACACAAGCATTCAGTCACAGACATTTTCTCATACACCCACTTGTAATTATCGGCAAACTCACACATATACATTTTGGCATTTGAGGGTGTTTACCATTACTGTTCCAGAGGAAGTCCCCATATTTTTTTCACAGTTAATGAAGGTGCTTATTATTTCCCATGACTGCCGACATCATCCCCATTACCGCCACTGTCATCATCATCATCCACATTGGGTGAACTGAAGTGCCAAAAGTCTAAACTTCTCACCGTCTTGTTATTCTAGTTGAGTTTGTGAACTTTGTGCTCTGTGTCTGCAGGTGTTTTTTGTTTTTTTTTCCGCCGTAGCAACCAAAGTCGATATGAATTTGTAATGTCCCCAGCAACCTCAGGACTGTGACAATGTCAGTCGTTTGATGCCAGGGTTGTGGTGAGATGAATCAAGGAATGGTGGTGATGAAATATACATAAGGGCCTTGTAACAGGTGACCTCTGCGAGAAAGTGCAAAAGAAAGCCCTGGAATTTGAAGATTTCTGTATCTTGGGGATACTGTATGTGACTGGCTTAAACATGCAAGAGGCTTGACAGCAAACACTTCATTCGCATCTTTGTTTGCAAAAACAGAACAGGTGTAAATTATGCTGCGTTTCATAATCTGGTTATTCTGGGGCCACTTGCTACATGCTGTAGCAAGAGAGAAAATGAATAGTCTAAATATTAACAGAGCAAATCCTTCTGCAGGGTGGAGTATAAAGTCGAGAGATATCCCAGTGACAAAGCACTGAGTAAGACCAGGGGACAGATGAGGACTGGAGTGTTGTTCAGCTCTTTCACCATCTGGTTCTTCCAGACTGGTTAAGGCAGCGGCATATGGAGCAAGATGCGAGGATGACGCTATATCTGAATTGTTAATGCTTGCCCGTCCTGCCAACTTGTGTGTGTTAATGACACCACTTGGATGTTTGAGCGCACTCCTTTAAAAAAGGCAGATTGACAAGTTAACCCATGGCACTCTTTGGGTTAACTTTATGGGATGTCAGAAGCAGCTTCGCAAAAACAGAATGAATTTAGTGGCTTAAGAAAAAATGGCAAGAGCAATTTTGCGAAGGAAATTTCACAAGTGTGCGATGACACATCAGCAGAGTACCCATGAGTAAAAAAAAAAATAGCAGAGGTGAGATTTAATCTAAAGGAGGAATGGGAATAGCATGTTGAAAGGTCAAGCATACTACTACTTCCTTTCCCATGAGCCGCACTGACGTGGACAAAGCACCTCATCTGAGCAGCCCATCCCTCCATACAGTGACTAATCAATGGGTGTAAGCCATTTCCCACCAGTGAAAAATGTCCACCTCTCTGTCGGTCACATAATACAAATATTAATACACGCATCCCACCTAATACACCATCCCACAGGATGTATGGTATAAAGAAAACATAGAAATATGCATCACCATGTGAGAAAATAAAGTCGAACATAAAAGGTAAATATTGTTGATGCTAAATCTATAATAATTTGTAGGTTAACCTGCATTGCTATTAGTTTTGTGCAGGTATCTTCTTCAATGCAGAGGTAGTCCTGAGAATTTCAGTCATCGTTAACCTGGTCTTGTCCTCACTGGCTGCCTTTTTCCCGAATTTTTTCTCAGAAATTGAAAACGGTCTGGTGTTGTTCTGTGTCCAATTGAGCTGATCCAAGCTTTGTCAGTAGGATTAAGAACAAGGATATCATCTCACTATACCAGAAAATCAGCTACAGGAAAATAGTGACAAGAGCGGATGAGACTGACACAGCTAATGTGGGTTGTTGTGAATCAGAATTACAGAAATAAGAAGTCTTAAATCAACACGACGAACATTAAAGAGAGAACTGGCCAGATTCCACACATCAAAGTCTGTCTGCAGGTCGTGTGGAGTACTGCTGGAGTTTGAAAGAAGGGATCTTAGCAGACCTCTGTAGCGGCGCCACATCTCTGCTTGAAGGTAGCAGCTACTGACATAACACACCCAAATCTCTGACTGAACTGCTGGCAGTCAAACTCTATGGTGGGTAATGCAGGTGCCAGGTTTTTAATGTAGGTGCCAGGTGGGTTATAGGTGCCAAGCAAAGATGTGTGAAATAAAAGAAAAAGACTGTGGTTTTGCAGTATTGATTTTGCAGTAATGATAAATTTGTACAGCAGTCTGTTGACGTGGAGTTTTCTTGCAAAGAAATGTTTAACAAAAAGTTTTGTTTACATTCACTGATTCTCCCCAAAATGCATTATGTTTATCTTTGAGGTCTCGCAAATGTGAGTGCTGAAAACATTTCCTTTCTCTTAAAATATTTTTTTCAATATTTGAAATAATGCAGCGTTTACATCTGTGTTTACCTGCTAGCAGTCTTCCTCTCCTCCTTATGCTTCCTAAACTAGCATCAAACCACCGGCAGCATGTGAACACCACAGGATACATTGAAGTGAACTACTTCGGCCAACTGTGTTGAAATGAAAACAACATCGACAGGACGGATCCATCAGGCACCACTGATTAGTTGGGGTAGAATAACCCCTGTTCCAAAACAGAAAACAGCTAATGTGAACACAACGTTAAACTAATGAATGAAGTGAAAACAAAATGGAAATTCTGTCTGACTATCACACTATGTCCTAATGGTTTATCTGTCAGGCATACATTCTGGAAATAACAGCAAGGAAACAAACTACTGAATAAAGGCAAAACTGCTCCTTACAACCAGTAAACACTTGTTGAACCACTGACATTGATCACAACCCCGTGAAACGATTGCTGATATTTTGTTGTATAGAGCAGTAAAAACCTGTCAAATGACACCATTAAAATGGAAGTGATTTGTAGTCCTCGTGCCTGTAGACTGACTGCCATTGTTTCAGCACCCTGACTCACTAAATGGCAATATAATGTGAAAGTATTGTATCATTTCCTATGTCCCAGCATTGTTCTCAGTCAAATACAAGCTCTCTCTAACACTTTTAATGCCTGAAATTGTTAATGCAAAGCTGCATAGTAAGTACGGATTACCTTGGCTGACATTAGCATATGATGCAGTCACTTCCAGCTATTGTTATTCAGATGTGAACACGAGGTCAAATTGAGGCGAGACAGAGCAGGTGATATCCACCTTCTTTGCAAAATTGATGAAGGGCACCCTAAAACGAACGACACACAGCGCCCTCTCAGCACTATACCTCTTGGTAAATTTCAACAAATTGCCCACAGGCAATCTGTGTGTATACTCTTTGACACTGAGCTAACCTGTTTTGAGAGGATGGCAATATTGAAACATAAGGGGGGAGGAGAGGGGAGAGCAACAGACAAACACAATAGACAATTTTGTGAGTGTACCATGAGACAGCAAGGCTGACGTGTCTTCATTTAAAGGTTGTCTCAAGCACTGATTGTGTCTGGAAGGGCAGACCTGAACTCATGCTGGATAAAGGTTATGGTGGCTGCTTCCCTCCTGGGAGGAGCTGATAAAAGGGAAGTCTTGTTGGAGGTTTCAGGGCCAGTAGAATCATGACTGTGGGCTGTGGGATCCCTCTAACTGTGTTGATGACATGATGGAGGGCTTTTTCCATTTCCCATCTGTCCCTGAGAGCAACAGTCTCCATTTTTTATTATCTGGTAGTGCCGAGTTTGAGCTGGTGCTGTAACTCATTACGTTCAGTTCTCACACAACAGTCAGATGTGTGGTTGTTTGGAAACATCCGTTGCTTGTACTGTATATTATAAATGATGATCGTATGATGATATCATTTAAATAATGAAGGTGTTGTGTTTGTGCAAATTATATATCATACAGAACTGAATTTGTTAATTAACTCACCAATTTATATCAATGATCACTTTATTAGGTACACACTGTAAAATCTAATGCAATCCAATACAACAGCTCAGCTGTAAGTTCTACCTTCACAAGGATAATAACGGTCAGTTTTGACTCACACTGTTATATATTCATTTAACTATATGTTGTTAAATACTCAATACAATGTAATGAGCATAACTGAATGATCACCTCTTGGAAAGCTTTAACGAAGCTTTTCGATGCTTTTCTTTGTGATTTGATTGTAAAATGAAAACATTGGTTTACTAACATTGATCAAACAAGGTATTTGAAGGCATTTAACAGTATTTTCTGACATTTTATAGACAAAATGATCATGCGGTTGACTGAGAAATAATCAGCAGATTAATCAGTAATGAAAATTGTCATGCGCTGATAAAATTTACATCAGTTCAGATGTGCACAGAGCAGCAATTACGACTGACAGGAATGCAGCACATCTCTCTCTTTCTTTTGTGAGATGGCAGAAATCAGTAGAATAAATGAAACCTGTTGATGAGAGCAGCTCATTCTGTCCTTGGAGAGTTCTTTTGTTTTGTAGGAGCAGAAGTGAATTTTCGGACTGTCAATTTCGAGCTGTATGTTGAAGTTATTAGACTGACTTTATCATTCCTCTGTAGACTATTGCCTTGGGAAAGTGTTATATATGTGTATAGTCAGTATCTGAGCTGGTGCCAGTGGGTTGTATGTCACAGCACTCCAGAGAGTAAAAAGAAATGAAGTCCTGCCTTGAATGTTAGTGGTAGAAAATGTGAGCAATATAACAGACCTATATGGAAGGTCTTGTGTTGTATATAACTTTTTTCTATCTATTACTTGTTTCTTCTTTCGTTACATTAGATTGTTAACACTTCACCAACATTTCCAACAAAAAAATGAAAAGACTCTCATGACCTGAAATGATCAACAGCCCTAAAGTCACTCATCTCATCGTGCTTCTCCCTATTAATGTTTTCATACCACTAGCTAATGTGACAGTGCTCTGCTCTCAGTGCTGCAAAGGTGTGAGATTGTGCACTGCAGCACTGGGAGTGTGACTCATTGCTGTACCCGCAGCCAACAGGAGGCCATGTTGGCACACCCGTCACACCGAATCCTCAAAATAGTAGAGCAAGTACATCTGTCCATCCTGGAATCTATTCTTCAGCTTGAGGTTTTGCATGTGCAGATGCCATCTCCAATCTAATCCTGCGAGCTCATCAGCCACACTAATCAAATGAACATGATAATTCAGCACTAATGCCAGAGTAAACATGACAAAGGGCATGTTTCCATTAGCTAATTAATGGGCTTCCTCATTACTTTACTCATTTGTTAAATGAAAAAGAGGAGGTAATACATGTTTGGTTTCATATTAACACCACACTTAGACTTCTGTTGCCTTAAGCAAAAATAAAATTAATTTATGCGTGGTAACGCCAACACATTCATTTTGTTTTTAAAGCTTTATGTGTTGTTTTTAAGATTCAGCATTAAGTATACAGTGCACCGCAGCTTTGAATTGTTGAATAAAAGATACTAAAGGTGCCATTACACAAGAGTTTGTTGGATTATCGAGCAGGGGGGGTGGGGGGTGGCGGGTGGGTGGGTGTTGTCCGACAAAGTCTGTAACTTTCCAAACCTGACAACCGACATTCACACCTACTTGATGCTGCGACTCGCTATGCAGAGGTGAGAAAGGTGCGAGGATTCCTCTCTCAAACTCTCTTTTTTTCCCTTCTTTACACAACTATTTCTGTCACTTCTTGTGTTTACAAGTGCAACACTATGAATGCCTTCCAGGAGAGACTGCCTGAAAATGTGCAGTGTTGTCTCCATATTCAAGGATTAGCACACACACACCCCCCCCTTCCCTCTCTATGATGGCCAGCTTCTCACCCTGCCTTTGAGTGTGGCCATTCAGAACAACTATAAACACTTTTGTCCACCCGGATCAGACAACACGTTACACAAATTAGTTATTCAGTAAGATACTAAAGTGCAGGAAAGTCATAAAAACTCAAATATGGAGAAAATAAACCGCTGCACACTTTGGTCCCATGCAAGAACTATAACAACACTGTAGCCAAACTTTCGGTCACTAGACTTTTGTCAGGGCAAAGTTTGAATGCAATGCTTGCATTAGACAAACAGTGTATAGAGCCTGCTTCTTGCAATATGTTTAAGAAAAACATATTGCTTTTTTCTTATGATTTATTTCCTGGTCATTTATAATCGTCAAAGGGGTTATATGTAAATTTTATCTGCTGACACACATGGCGTCTTGGAGAGTGTGGCGGTGATTGTCGCTTGCCAAGAGCGCTGGATGCTACAGTGACTTGCTATTGAAAAGTGACAAGACAGGCCAGACAGGCCAGTTGGTTAGCATGCTAACGTGAGTAGAAGAAATTAAGTAATACAAATAGAAGCAAACAAGTGTTAACACTGACGTTGTTTTCCACTGCTGCAGACAGCTCTTGGTGAGTAAAGGAATGAGGTTTGATTTTGAACTCACAACATTTCCTCTACATTGGCTATGTGGCAAAACCTTACACGTAGCTCCTTTATATATGACTCATGTATGACAACTCAGCAACTCAACAAATTCAAGGTTAGAGATAAGAGATATTGGCTGTCAGATGCACCAGTATTAAGTATACTGTATGTATCTAATCAGCAGGGTACATGGTAGAGTCTGAAGGTCATCAGCTCCGAGCTCAGCATATTTGCTGGAAACCTGCACAACAAACAGGTCGGTGCGCTATGAGCTATGAATGGCTGACAAGAATCACTAACATGATAACTTCAAGGGAGGTAAAGGCAATAGCCGCCAACATGGCACATAGGTTTACTTCTGAAATCAGTCGCAGTGTGTGTGTTACACAGCAGCATCGCATTGGGCCTGGGAGAAAGCAGCTAGAAGATATCAATATAAATCTAGGCTCTGTTGCTGGGATCAGACATGAAAAGGTCAAAGGAGTGTGCTCCATACAGATTTAGTCAGTGATGGATCGAAGAGGCTGCACATCACAGGGTTTTTTTTATTTTTTATATGTATGCTGCAGTAGATTCATCCTATGGAAACCAAACAGCAACTGTTGAAAGGGGGGTGAAAATAACGAGTAACGTTGCATAGACATAGATTTAAATTACATAAAGATCGAGTATCAGAAGAATAAGACGTGGTAGATTCTTGGTATATTGTGCAAAGGGACCATCACACAGGTCACTTGCTACATTAAGTTTGTATGCAACACATTTGTAGCTAAGCAGCAAATGGAAAACACTATTCCTAACTATATATTGTTTTGTTATGTTCTACTCTGTACATGATTTTGATCATAATACAGTTATATCATTTCCCTTACACAGCTGTGGAACTGTTCACACACTCATTTCTGTGGATTTTAAAAAATCCTAACGCTTGAATTTCAGCTAACCTTGATCACAATTCAGTTTGGGCCGGAGGGAGCAGAGCGAAGGTTTAACTGTTACTTTTGTTTGTATTCTACAGTAGATCCAGGAGTTGAAAAGTAGCTGGACAGGCTGACTCTCTGTTTCCTCTAGACTCACTTTTTTTTGAAAGATGTTTCTTTTTCCATTTTGTCCATTTCAGGGTCTCTGGACACATTACCAATGTTGGCCTCGCTGATACACGTGTGTCTGCCTCTGGATGAGGCTGTCTGTTTAAGACAGAAGAAAGAGAAATGTCGGGGGTCCAGGATAGAGAGAGTGTGAATGCAGAAGATGTTATTATGCAGTGTTGGTATCTGTTCAAGTGTTTTAGAGCAAACAAAGATCTGAAAACAGCTACACTAGGTTGCTCATGTATTCATCCAGTTATTCATATCAACAAAACATTTGTCACTTTCAAATTCTTATTAGATATATTCTACTGAGTATTCGGTTACAAATATCCAGATCTAATTATGCTTTCCAATTAATCATGAGGCATTAGGCTCAGGGCTTATGATTACTTTTGCTCTACATAACCCCAAGCTCATATTATTGCAGCAAATATAACTCTATAATCATGGTTAATAACCCTTGTGGACAGAGTTTTGGTCTGATTTTGGCAGTGGTTACATACTGTTCTGGCTGACCTTGTCCCGGTCACTGGCACTACATCCCAGTCAGTCCCACTTGGCACCAGATGACCAACTGTGGTCCAGAAACCAGCAGTGGCTGCATACCACTGCAGCCAAACCACGCAGGAGCCAAAAGGAGCGAGGCAGGACTTCTCCAATTAGGACCAGAAGTCTGTTCATTTATTTAAAAGTGCTTGTGTAGGGTTTTCTCATTAAAGCACAGTTGGGAAAGATGGAGAAAACAAGCAAACTGAGCGAATACAGTAATTTTACTGTGACATGTTTACAGTCTGTGTGAACCCGTGGGCTGATCTCAGTGATGAGAGGATGGAGCGCAATGAAAACATGATTAGAGGACAGATAATAGTCAACTTTCTTTATAGCAGACAGTTCCATTAAAAAGAAGTTGAATCCAGTAATTCATGATCACCATCAAAACATAACAGTACTCTGTGTTCTCTTTATTTAGTACCTGTTGTAAAGCACTTTGGTACGCCGAAAGGTTTGTTGTAAAGGGCTGTATAAATAAAGTACATTTACATTTACAAAGTACATCAGCAGCAAATGCAAAATGAAATCACAATGTTTCAAACCTGTCAGATCTGGCAAACAACATTGTAACCTCAACTTTTAAAGTGTGTAAAGCCTAGAAAACAAACCGGTACTGTGTTAACATTCAAACAGTTTCCATGGCATCATTTCGTTCAGTGGTTCTCACACTGGGGAAGGGGTTTGTAAGAAATATACGACTATCAATATTGGAGCTGGTAGGATTTAACCACAGGACTGACAGATGCTACAGTTTCAACTAAGTTTAATCCTGGATACATTCATAAAAGAAAGTTTCAGTTAATGCTCTAGATCATTATTATTTCAATGAATTTCAACTCACTTTGTTACTGCTTCCTGCATATCATTACTGGCTGATATAAATTACATCCGTTTACACTGTTGGACATGATTTTGTTTTCCCCCAGCTCCTAAAAAGAGTCACAGGTTTAGCATGTCCCATTTACCATGTAAGTAACTTATGTCTGCATGCTCCTTTGCACGCAGTGTCAGTATTGATCTCAAAGTACAGTAATGGAATATAATTTTTGTTTGTCTTGTACTGACATTATGGACAAGCGTACAGTTTGACCTGATGGTCAGAATAAAGTCAATAGCATTAATTCTCCATTGATTATGAATGTACAGAAATGCATGGAAATCAGTGCAGTTCTCAAGACCAACCAACTGATCGCCTTTTCCATTTCTAGACAGAAATGTTGCACACCTCAAACGGTAAACTCCTTTGGTATCATTAAACTCAACATTTTGAAGCAGTACTAGCAGCGGTTAGCACTTTACAGCAATCTCAATGGTCCTTTCTTCATATGTCAAACATGAAGGAATGAACATACCTAAAATATTTATTACAGCAGCCCGACTGTCAGAATAACAGAACAGGTTGAGATCACACAGGTCTCTTTGATGACAATCTGAAACTATTAAGGCACCTGTGTCTTCACTATCAGAGACTTCAAGGGAAACTAAGAGACGTGGGAGTGAGACTGCAACCATGTACAACTCCACTTGATCTCCAGTTTTATTGAAGTTTGAAGATAAGCTGATCAAAGACCCTAAAGCTTTCATGCGGGTATATAGACATGCACACTTATCTATATATCGTGTACATGCGTATGTTTCCCTAACTCTTTTTTTTCCCCGGTTTGAGCATGTTACCAGGAGAGATGCTGCTGTAAGATGCCACTTTTGCATCCTTTCACAGACGAGAGCAGTATTGGAAAGGTACGAAGCACGCTGAGCAGATCCGGACCCAAGACGACTGCGTCCTCGCTAACGGGCTTCAGTTTCCTGCTGGTCGCTCGGTGGTGTGTGGATGTGAAAGAGCATCTCCACTCCCTTTCATATGTTGTGTAATTAGCCGTCAGTGGGCATGCATGGCTGCTGGCCTGGAGTTGACAAATCTGAATAAAAGATCTGTGGGAGCTTTGAAATCCAGACAGCATCAGTAAAACGTGAGTAAATTAGCAGGACGTTAAATCTGTAATGTGTCTGTTGTTATTTGCTCTTCTGTTTCTGCAAATGCATGTGTATGTTGGTGTGAGTGTACAAATTTCCTCAAAGTGGCCGTGTTTGCACAAAATCAGATGCTACTTTCTTTACTTGATAAGTGAATGGAACAAAATATAACATCATGAGGATAATTTGCTGCAAAAAAATCCATCACCCTGCCAGTCTCTTTGTCCAGAAGTTTAGCTGTAAGCATTCATCCATTCTCTTGAAGCAGCTTCATGACCTGGGAACCTATGCGGCCTTTCATTTACACAGTAAAATGAGGCATAGAGCAGTTATTTAATTGGAGGCAGCAGCAATGACACACTCGCAAAGACAGCTAGCATATTTCAATCTCCTTGCGCACGAGCGTCTGCACACACACACACACACACACACACACACACACACACACACACACACACACACAGCTTCCCTTTATCCTCTGCACACATGCACACACACACATGCATCGACACACAGTCCCCAATAAAACTCCCCTGCTCAATTATGCCCACAAATACCCACATACCTCACAAGCCAGCGTGGGCCTATAAATCATGGTCTTTCCTAACATCTGGTCTTGAGGATGAGCAGAACAAGCTCACAGGGCAGGTGAGGATGGGGGGTGGGGGGGTGGGGGGGTGAGAAAGGAAGATGGAGAGGTGGAGGCAAGATGTTTAGCCGAGTCTGCGGTCGCGTGTGCTTTCTTGCTAACAGACATTTTTCTCAATCTGGCCTGTCACACAGTGAAACGTTCTAAGCAAGATTAATCTCTGGTTTAGGATGCAGGTGAATACCGTGGCATTTGTCATGTAATAGAACCAGGGGTAGCTGCACTAAACAAACACACACAAGCACACACTCACACCATCTAGGGTGGCGGAATGCAGAGGTAGAAAAGAAAAAAAAAAAAGTTCAATCTCCTATCTTCTGCTCAGAGAGCTTAAACGATCAACTGGTAGGATTAACTGCTTTTTATTGAACTGGCAAGCTCTGCTGACAGGATTTGATCCCCGATCAATTGACCTTTGCTGGCAATATGACGAAAATCTCTCACGATTGATGAAGAAGTCTCCCTTTCAAATAAGAACCTTCAACAGCACAGTAAATGTACAGTAGCCTGGATAACACTGCAGGTGTTGAAAGTTTAATATTTCCTAATGAGATTATTTTTACTTTGTTTGTAATATTCCTGGAAAAACCTGACAGGCAAATACTCCATAAAGGGATATGATAATCTGGGTTTGCATGGTGGGCCGTCCCCAGCTACCTGCAAACAATTAGGCGCACCTCAACATGAGACAAGTTAACGCCAAAGAATAATGAGCAGGTCAGCTAACAAGTAGCCAGCAGCCCACATCCTGATTAGCAGAGGAGCCGGAGAAAGGACCACTCACACTCTAAGAGAGCCATTTAGCATAATTAGATGTCCAGGGGAGAAAAGTGCTTGGACGAAGGGTTCATCGTTTTAGATCACATCAGCTTGTGAGTGTGTCATCATATAATGGGGGAGGGAATAAGGGCTGTGAGCATTAGCAGAAAAATATCAAACATGAGCAAGAGCTTTTTTTTAATTTCCTATGCAATTTTACACATCATTGCTATAGTGGAATGTATTTTGTCTAACCTGCCTTGCAGTCTCTAAATTATAGGGCCAGTCTTTGAGCCAGTTGTTTTTAGCTTAATAATAAAGCACTAACTCTTGTAAATGGCACCGTCTATTACCCACCATCTGCCAATTATATTCCATCAATCCAATAATTGTCACATATTGGTCACATGATGTCAGAAAAATAGTGAAAAATACAAAGCAGTTTCTTAGGTGACGTGCCAACGCTTTGTCCATCTAAAGCTAAAAAGCATTCAATTTACAATCATGGAGGCCTGAGAAAGTCAGCTGACCGACTGCTTGTTTCAGCTCTTCAGTTTTTCTTCTTGTGGAAAAACAGACCTGCCGTCACAACCGCTTCACATTACTGGACAGCAGCAATATGTTGACCCATCAAAGGTTTGTTTGAACACTACTTCAAAGCCCCGACACTGACCTTATTAAACAGTAACGCCACACTAGATTTTGGGAGGAAGGAAAACACTGCAACACTGGCCTCTATTGGTTGGAAGGATGAGTCTCTTGAAACGCTGACCACACCCAACAGTACAAGTGGGCGTGGTCTGGTCTGATATTATATTGAACAGTACAAAACTGCTAAAATACTAGTGAACACAACTGATTGTGATGAGCAGGATTTTTAGACTTGGTTACTGCTCCATTTGACATATGTCTAAACAAGAGTTTCACTCTTCTCTCTTTAAGTTGCACCACTGACCACATGCAGTGTCACCGACAGGTGGGCCGCAAGGTGTGCTCTGCTGCAACTGCGGCCACACCACCACCATGACACTGTGTACTGACACACCCTTGGGTGTACTTCTACATCACTGCATCGTCATAAGAAGTTATACCACTGGAGGTCAGCTGCTGATCAGCTGGTCTTTAAACAGGCCAGGTGTGCCAGACTCACATCAAGTATGGTTTCCTTATTCACCGTTAAAAAACTGTGCAAAAACATTTGTAGAACAGTGCATATGAATGCATATACAATTTTAAATGATTGTTCTTGTGATGCGTCATGTTAACAGGTTATTTAAAAATAGCACATGGATTAGCACTCAGCTTCAATATAGCCCTGAAAGATACTATCAAAACCGTTTTTTGTATACTGATCAGTCAACAATGAACGTGCTTGCAGTTTTTATACGAGAGAAATTAGTTGGTATGATAGCAGGTTGGCATCTGTTGAAGCCAATCTAGGCAATGTGTTGACTTTGTACAGCTTTAAATGAGACCAGTTTCTGGACATAGCCAAGCCTAATGCAGTTATCCTGCAACAGCAAAAGATAAGTTATCTACAATTGAGTTAAGACCCATTAAATGCCTTACAAAACCCAATATCACTGCTGTGCGTTTTTTGTGGTTATAATGGGCCATTTCACATTGCACAGCAATTTCTTCTGAGCTGTTTTTTCAGTGACAGTTACACAAGTTGACCAGTGTTTGTTTGCTGAGCTGTAGTGAATGTTGGTATGGTATAATGGTATACGGTAAATGGTATAAAGATGTTAAATTAACTCTGAATGGATGGACCATAACTGCTGGAATAGTGCTGTTTTTAACGCTCTTAATATTAAGAATGACAGTTAAGATGAGCAGCCTTTTAGTAAGTTAACTACTCTCAGCTGAGAAGAAAATAAAATCCTGAAGCCTGGAGAAATTGTACTGAAGGAAAAGAGGAAAATGGAACTGGGGGAAAGAGGGGAAATTGAGGGAAGGACTGAGACTGAGATCAGTTTGAAGAGACGGCTCTGTAGGGGGGATTCTAATTTACTTTGAGTTTGTTGCTTGCTATTTTGCACTCATTCAAATTTTTGGTGACATCTGCACTTTTTTCCCCTTCTTCTCCAAGTTATGAGTCATCCTGAGCAAAATCCCTGCATTACAAAACAATTAGATCAGAAGGCACCGGTAATGCAGCAGGGATCTAACCCTCCCTACCTACTGCCGCGGTGAGAAATGGAGGGGGAGAGGGTGTCTGGGAGGGAGGGGCAAGGGATCTCAGAGGCGGTGGAGGAGCGAGGAGCGCAGGAACAGGAGTATGACTCACAGATCAACACAGCCACTTTCCAGATATAAAGTTTCCCCCCCTCTGAAAAATAAGCATTTTCTCTTCTGTCTCTCTTCACGTGTCACGTTATGTTCATCAGAGCCGCTCTCACGTACATGTTTGTGTAGCGAGAGGCTGTTGATGAGTGGTTCTTTAATGGTTCAGGAAAAAATAAAACGAACCACACTGTCACTTACTGTGGTATCTTCACTCATCACACTCTCTCTTTCCTATTTTTTTCTGATACTCCTTAATCTGACGTATCAAAGAATATATGATATTAATCACTGGTGTGTTCTAATCTAAATTTTGCTAATTCATTTCCCTCGTGGACCTCTTCACAAATCCTCTTAAAATCATTGACGGATAATGAAGCTCATTAGTGCAGCTTCGTATTCTGTCCATTTTCTTCTCTGCAGCTTACTTAGTCTTGACAAGCAACACTAACAAGCCGCTGCGTGTCTCATCGAAGATTTTTTTTTCTTTGTATAGAAAACATCAAACTAGGGCTTATTATCTTTAGAGCACCGGAGCATGAGGATTAGACCTGGTTGTTGATCATTCAGCGGACTTTATTAGCGGTATTACCACTCAATGGAATATAATTTTCAAATTGATACCACTAATAAAGTGTTTTTAAAAGCTAGTATTTTATTTCATTAGCCTGCAGTATGTTATTAAATAACCTCCTAGATTGCGTTATCATGTGGTAAGAAATTATTTAGGCATAAAATGATCACAGCCTTCAAATACGCACCCTGACGCATTTATGTGGCTGATCAGTAGCCTAAAACATCCATATGGATTCACTTTTGTTGCACTGGGTGAAAAAGTATTATCCGACTCACCATGCAGAAATTCATTTAGGAAGTCATGACGGCTGCTTCTACATTCAAATGTCTGCTTCCAATCAGTTATTTCTCTGGTGATCGTAAAGTGGTGCAAAATGTCAGCCTGGATTAAAATCAGCATAAGGCAGAAAACAGAAGACTTAGGCAGCAGCTACAGTGACTCATGCAACTTGTGCTGAAACTGTGAAGAAAGTAGTAATTCTGATCAAATCTAACATGTGCTCCACACGTGCTGTTTATGTCTTGTCAGCTGGCAGCTAATAAATTCCTGCAGCGTTCTGTGCTAATGAATGTCAATGTGTCTCACATTCCATTGGTGAGCAGGTGTGACATGAAATCTCCAAGATTCCCAGAGCTAAATATTACTTAGTGAAAATGGCGGTTTCCTCCGAGCTGCGTTATGTCTTTGTTCCGGTAGCAATGTTTTCCTGTGATTTTGTTAAACAGAACTGCCAATTACACAGGCTTTATGTCTCCAATATCAAATTTTTTATTACACAGATGCAAGATGTAATATGGATCTCCTGTCAGCTTTGCCATACCTAGAGTAGCATTATTTTGAATGGTCAATCACTCCGCCATAATTACATTTTCCCTTCAGTTTTGGCTGACATTTTCCCCCCAGCTTGATCCTGGGCATTTGTCTATGGTAATAATATAAAAACAATTCTATGACAGCTGAAATTGAGTTTATGCCTTTCTCATTTTTAGTAAAAGAGAAGGGCGGTAACTGAATTAACCCTATCATCTAATGCCATTTCTTTTCAGAGTTGAGATTATGTAATATTATATAACAGCGGACATAACCAATATCTTCAGACAAGTGAGCACTGAGGTGCTCCACGAGCTAATAGCTGCTCATTACTCTGGGTTTTCAACGCCCATGTTTTCCCCCCTCCTTGTGTGAAAGTTGCTTTCATAAAATGTTTTCTCTGAGTTAACTTTCCCTTTGTGTGTGCCCTTCCACACACACCAGCTCACACGCGTGTCATTTTCTTGCCGGTGAAACTGTCATTTAATTGCCTTTTTCTGATACTTATCCTGTGGTGTAAAAAGGTGTATAGGAGGAAGAGAACATGCAGCAGGAAACCTATTAATAGTGTTTCTGTTGTGCTTTACCGCAGAATGTGGGGGTAGAGTGACAGGCATGCGCAGTGCAACTCGCTTTTAATATGTTATGTATTATAAAGTATGAGCCATAAGAGTAAAAGGAGTCACTTATTGATTTTAGGTTTTGATATAGCAGGTTGAGGTAACATGCTATTAATTTGCTCCCATGCCTTGTCAGGGGTCAAGCAATGGGTGGTGTGTTTATATAGTCAAACAGTCGAGCTCTTAAAGCTTAAAATGTTTGTGTGACTAAACAAATGCCTTGGGCTAATGACTAAAGCCGTCTATTAATTCCTTTTGGAAATATATATAGTGTTAGGTTTGAAAACTGCAAGTCCAGAATCTGGGAAGTATTTCGTGCAAGTGAATTATAATTGTGAGCCATGTTTCTCACAGTCATACGAGTTGACCAAATCTGTTGCTTGAGGTGAGCGCTTCATTTGGTCTAATTGGAACCAAAGCTATTTTTCCTGCTCAACCTTTAGTGACTGGTTTATATGTTTCTGTAGCAAAACAAAACCCTGCAGCGCTAGCACTGGATCTCACTGACAGATATATACTGTATGTACACGTGTTGCTATGGCAGCTACTCCGCTGTTAAGAGTTTCCAAAGGTTTCCTATAGTATATACATGCATTTCATAAGTCCTCTACTAAACAACAGCATATGTACAGTATATCACCTGAATGTATATCATCTACAGTTCCAATCAGGAGAATATAGGACAACATGATGGCAGCGGGCTTGGGGGGTGGGGGGGGTGGGGGTCATTTAACCTGGTCTTGAAATGAAATGCAAGTGTTTATGCATAAAAGGATGAAACACCTGAAAACGAAGACAGAAACACATCCATTTTTACAATTGTACAACAGGAGACTGATATGCATGCAAATCCATACAGCTCAAGCGAGGTACTGCAATTTTTTTTCCCATGGGGAGGCTGGAAACACAGCAAAATGCAAAAGATTTCCTCAAAAGATTGGCCCAGAATCCCCATCTTTATCTGCAAGTCATCTCTCGAGGAAATCAAAGAATTTCCCTTGGATTTGTGTCAAGCAATGCAAGCGTCTTCATGTTAAATGCAAGTCTTTTTTTTTTTTTTCTTTTTGCATCAGAGCTTTGCCAACTACAAATGACTTCTGGAGCAACCGAGAAGGTCTGGATCCCCTGGAGCTACAGATGTGTACGTATTGGATAATGAGGATTCGGGGGAAGTGGAGGAGAGAATCAGTACTACTAGATCTATTTTTGGCTGCAATAATTCCTGTTTTTAGACAAGACGGCGTCATTGAGGGACCATGATGAAAACATCCTGCTTCCATACTATCCATGAATCTAAAAAAAAAAAAAAAAAAAGACACAAGCAAGCTTCCTCTCAGAGATGTAAAGCTCTATCGGGGTGGTCTTGATACAAATGGGAGCCTGCCAGAGAATTAATTAATTTTTGAATGGATTACAGCCTTTAATTTATTCTGCAATAAATATGTGGGTATCTTCCTAAACACATTGCTACAATCTTTCTCATCTGTACTGTATATCCGATCTGTTTTGTTTGCAGCGTTATATGAAGACGGTTCATTCTCCTATACAAGTCAAGGCCGTGGCCTCTGCTGGACATTCTCTGCGCTGGCGACTGGCGTGACGACTTGTGGCAGCATCATCTGCTGCAGCTAATTTACTATCTGGCTTCAAAGAGAAAACACCGCGACAGCTGCAGGTCCATCCACAACAAACACCCACCCACGCTTTCACACGCTCTCTCACACACACACGTCTATTAAACTAATCTTTGAGCAGAGAACAGGATTCATTAGTGAGACCAACAGTGTGCTCCTCACTAATGCTGATTTTCATGTCTCTTTGATACATCTCCTCTGTTATTCTTCCTGACACTTCAACCCCGTAATTGTGATCCCTCAAGGTAGCGAGAATGATATTAGAGTGACAAACACTATATTTCCCTCCGTCTATCAGCCAGGTGAGATAATGGAGAGCAATGCACAACTACCATTTTTACTTATTGACTTTTGAATTAATGCTAATAAATTAGATTAAAAGTTGAAATGAGCTGCATATGAACTCCCAGGGAAATCGGCATTCATCCTTGGAGGCGCCACACAAGAGGCCACTTTAATCAGCAATAGCACGTTCAATGGATAACAGTTTATACATGTCTATAGAAATTATCTGTACAAGGCTGCACTCGCTGAAGGATCAATAACAATTAGAGGCATCGTCTCTTCTCTCACCTGGTCAGTATTGACTGAAATATTACAGAAGTTAAGGGATCGCAGCAGACTTTGCAAAGTGCGTTTCCCTCCCTGTTGATCTGGAGGAGGAGTTGTTGTCTCCAGTGGGACTTTGAGAAAACCTGAAGTTGTTTGCATTATTAGTCACTCCAAAGCAACAGAACGGGGGAGTGGAGGAAGAAACTAAAATAGTTTCCAAAGGTTTTCTCCATGTGCACACAGCCTCATGAGGTCTGTGCTCTGGTGTTGTCACTGAGCTACTGGAGATACTGGTTTTTGTTTCTTTTTTTCCAGAAGTGGATTTTATCTCCTTCGCAGTCCTGCTGGGTTTTCCTGACAGAGAGCTGGAGAATCGTTTTATACCTGCCCTGAAGTAACACTAGAAGCACAGCAGGAGCAGAGTGACAGTGTAAACACACTCCATTATGGGTGTAAAGGGAGATAGATGTCTCTCACCAGATCAGGATTTTCCAGACTTTTTCTTGGCGTGGGGACGGCCACCAGAGTTCACAGTTTGCTGTCAACAAGGTCAACAATAAACACTGAAGCCGCCAACAGTAACACTGCAAGGTTTTACATATTTGGAATTAAAAATAGCATTTTTAATAGACTGCTGTCAATTAGTCCCACATGTTGACTGAAGAGTAATAAAATTTTCCTCGCATTGATTTAAATTATGTTTTTCTTTACTGTACATTTCATATAAATTAGCAAGACTTATCCATGGGCCTAAAGCTGATACCCAAGTATAGACCATACCCGCTTCTGCAAGACCTGACTCAATTGTTGCTGCCAAATTTGAGCCCCAGATTGAACCAATGCATTGATAGCCATTACTGTTGCAAGCTACACCACACTGCCTCCGTCCCTTTTTCCACAAGGCTTTATGGATCGCTCTGCAACAGATAACATGCATGCGTGCAGAATGCAGGCACAATTAGAAAGAGAAAGAGAGACATTTCTTAATAAAGTTAATTACGTTTGAAAATAATACAATAAAGTGGCTCATTCAGGTCTGGTAGCAGAGCTGTAGAAGAGTGGAAAGGAATAACGCTAACAGAAAACAGAGCCACAGAAACTTGAAAGATTATCAGCACTGACTTCCAAAGATAAAAAAGCATTAAGACATGACAGATGGACAGCTGTCTATATCAACTATGTGACACTGCAATGACTGCAGAACCAGTGGTGGAGCTGGAAATAGGAAAAACAAGAATCATAGTATTATTACTTGGTAACAGGCAACTGATATTCCAAAGTTTGTCTCTTGTATCACACACTTTCAAGATGGCCTGGGTGTCGCAGGTGGAGTCTGACATGGGGGGGGGTTAGTCATAACTCATTTTATCAGCCCAAAACTAATCCACAAGATTGAGCAGGCGGCTTCTTCAACCCAGAAATGCTTTACAACCTGTGATGTTGCTTGTGACTCATTAATAGCAGGTATTCACAATAAGTTTCCTGGAGCTGTGAGACGCAGCCCACCCAGTGATTCAATTTGCCATTTTTGTTTTAAAATAATCTCATGAAGAAAAATGAAATTATATCCTCTGCTTTATTTTTTTCCTGGGAAAAAAGTTTCATGTAAAAATTCATTGTTTTTTAAATATGCAAGTAACGACTCTCTGGCAAGTTTAGTCACCCAAACTTCCCCCGAACAGAAATTCAACTTCCTAAAATGAGTGTGCGACAATGAATCACAAAACGTTGTGAGACTAATTTGTGTGAAACTGTCTCCGACAACTAATTTTTACCTCCTAAATTAAACCAAACTATTAATCATGCAATGTTTAAAGTCAAGGCCGCCTCAAGGAAATAAATTTCAACAGTGGTCTTGTGAGTATCTTCCTCACGCTCAGCAGGAGCAGCTCCTTTTGAAAATCCTGGCTTGAGGGGCGTCGTGTAGCGTTGTGGTTTAAGCAGGCGCCCCATGTGTAGAGGCTACAGTCCTCGCTGCAGTTGGCCCCGGTTCGAATCCCGCATCGGACGGCCTTTCGCTGCATGTCATTCCCCCTCTCTCTGCCTCCCTGTTTCCTGTCACTCTCCACTGTGCTGTCCATTAAAGGCATAAAAGCCCAAAAAAATATACTTTAAAAAAAAGAAAATCCTGGCTTAAGAGAAATATGTTTTTCTATTAATATCCAGTGCATTCCAGTACCAAAGTGACTTGCTTACACTGTGAGAATATCCTTCATGTTGGTGAGAGAGTAGTTTTATGTATACATTACTTCACTATATGATGGTTTGGCTGCTGAAGATTAGTGTTACTGTCCTTCACGGTCCTCTGCCGTCACAGTTTATTCTTCCCTAACGCTCAACTGTTGCTGACATTTACCAAGTGTTGTTCTCATAATGATGTTGGTGACGTACTGCTGGTTCCAGTGTAAAAAAAAGGGCTGCATACATCACACGTTGCTTATTCTGACGGTAAATGATTGATAGCAATAATCGCATACATTTCACACAAATTTTAATGACTGTGCCCCGAGCAGAACCGTTTTTCTTGCTCCACTAGGCTCAGATAAACATTAAAGTTTTGCTCTGGCTTAGAATTGTGGGAGCTGTATTTGCTGAATGCTAACACAATAATCAGTGTCTTATTTCAGCTGAGACAATGAGCTGCACAAATTCAGTAGTAGGCGGCCATTAAGCTTAGAAAATGAAAAGATCAACCCTGATTAATGTTTGGAAAGATCAATGAAAGAAACCCTCTATGGGAAAAATACATTGCCAACTAGTGGAAGAGAAGCTAATCTTAAGTACACATTTCAAAAATTAAACTTTCTATCCCTCCCCTTTAAAACGGACAGAGACTGTACGTTTTCATTAATCTTGTACTTTGTGTTAACTCACACGACACATTTAGGCCTTTTTTTTTTTTGAAGTCCAGAACATGCAACTTCTATGCTCGAATGGATAAACTGACTGGCCACGACATGGATGCTCACACTGAATGCAAACACTGAAATCCCCTGAACTTTCTGAACAGACAGAAGGAATAAATACGTTAAAATATGGATCCACAGACGGCTGGAAGATGCTGATAATATGATCTGTCAGCAAAGTTTAGTTTTATACCACGGCCGATCCAAGACCAGAGTTTTAGCCACTGTAAGTAAAATACTATTTCAGTCACATTAGAAGCAGCTCACAGCAGTTCATAACGAATCTTGACAGCAGCCATGTGGGAAATCCCACCGTGGAACTGCTCACACTGCAACACAGCCAAACAATTTGGGCCTTAAGAGGTGATTCATCCCTATCCTATTGAAAATAAATAGGAGTGCATTGACACACCACACCCAGTGGATCTTCACCTCAGAGACTAGAAAACACTTCTCTGGACCGGCAGGAGGCAAACATGGACCAGGCTTGTTCTTTTCTTTTCTTTATATTGGTCTTTCATTTTTTTTCTTTACTGTGGTTTACACAGGAGGTTCTTCCTTATTCTCACTGACTGCCCCTTGTAGGAAGTATCAGTTTCATTTTGTCACAAAATAATGTGAAGCCATTTGAGGCTACAATTAATTGCTCTACAAGTAAACTCTGAACTAATGACGATTGAATAATATCTTCTCTCAGCTTTATTACATGGGTTTGCATAAGCCTGGGTTGTATATCGACCTTTAAGTTTTTAATATAGGATGAGACAATACAGTTTGTATCGATGTAGTTTGATATTGCGTTATATAACCCGTATCTTCCATAAAGCCATGCCAGTGTTTGCATCTCACAGCCTACGTGCGACCCCACCCCCGCCACTCACGGCCTGCTTTTACACGCAAAACCAGCCCCACTCACTCACGAGTTCTGCTGCAACATGGAGGGAGACACAGCGCTGGTCCACACTGTATTTTTTTCCAATTACATGTGGATGTATCGTGCAGCTGTATATTTTCAAATAGGGTAGGCCTGCGATTATTTTTTTCTGTTTACATTTTTATATATTTTGTTATTTGTACAGCTGTGTGTTTTGTGACGCTCCAGAGCAAAATCTGCAAGTGTACAATGTTATTGTTGTTAAAAACAACCAAAGCATTCTCAGAGATAGCCTCTATTTAATAATAATAGGCCTATTTATTTTATAGAATTTTTCCATTTACAGCTCATTTAGCTGTATATTTTCAGACAGGGGAGGAAACCATGTCATTGCATTTTATTTTGCATGCAGTTTGTCTTAAAAAAAAAAAAAAAAAAAAAAAAGTGCTTGTGATCTCTTACATGTGGCTTTTCACTTAGAACTGGACTAGAAAATACTGAGATATAACTCATGTATCGCTATTCTGCCTGAAAACACAGAGACCATAGATTCACTCCATTATCCCAGCTCACAGCTCACTCATGTGCATAATCTGGAAATGAGTAGCTTTCTAACTCTTGTGGGCAGTGACATCATTATGTGACAGCTGATGAGTTGTTTTTTACAAAGCTCTGGTCGGGTCAGCATGAACTGTGTCATTGAGGTTTTGTTGACTTAAAGGTTAATATATAAAAACCATAAAAAAACAAGTTTAAAATCTTGGTTTTCAACAAGTGACCTAGTTAAGGATGTAAATAATACTAATTAAAAAAGTCTAGCATTTCATTTTAAGAATAGAGTCATGGCTCTCAGAATGTGCTGAAATCTTTGAGCAGTTTTTATTTTATTTTTTTTTTAAATACCAAACCTCTCAAAAACTCTCTGTGCACTTCCTACATTCAGTATAATTAAACATCTAGAGATTATATTAGTGGGTCCAATGGGATTGAAAACTGTAACACTGGTTATATTTCATCAAAGCATCAACAAATTTGCCCACACAAGGAAACAACAAATTTGCCCA
The DNA here is from genome assembly GCF_021018895.1 of Seriola aureovittata. Taxonomy (NCBI): domain Eukaryota; kingdom Metazoa; phylum Chordata; class Actinopteri; order Carangiformes; family Carangidae; genus Seriola; species Seriola aureovittata. The sequence continues at coordinate 10,330,730 of NC_079375.1, forward strand.
CACGGAGACAGAAATAGACACCATGAACATCATCACCGAATGTGGGAATCCTCCTTCCCTGCTCTCTCTCCAGTTTCACGTTGGCAGCAACGCAATATACTGTCCCAAGAAAAAAAAAAAAAAAAAAAAGCTATTTCATGGCAGGTTGAATGAGGGTTTTTGTTTACACTTTCCCATGTAAACAAGTAGGCTTCACTCTGCTGGTTTTCCCAGAACAGAATGTACTTCATGAATCATATTTCTATCATTTTGTATTTTATGAATCATATTTTTTGCAGGTATGAAGTCCTTACACCCCTATAGCCATTGGCATTCTGCACATGAATGATGAACGCACATACGGGCCGCTGTAGATCTTATATCCTGCACTGTGCATTACGTGCATCTGATATATGCATGATACAGTGGGGTCCAAAGGTTCTTCAGTCCACTGTATGTGCTGTGCAAGTTTTAAACACTGCAAGTCTGCCCTACATGCATCTAATTTTAAGCATTGTAATGATGAAAATCATTTCGCTATTTATGCAGCACATCTGTCTTGTTTCACTACTTGAGCTAAAAGTGAGAAACAGTGACTGTAGATAGTAACACATGGTATATTTATACTAAATGGTCTTGAAATTTGCATAAGGCTGTGAGGAGAGGATGGCTTGATTCTCATGCCTCAGGGCTACAGCATTTAGGATGGATGCTTTTCATTCTGGGCCAAGTAGAGGGTGTGAAGCCATTAGAAACTAGAGTTCAGATGGGCTCAGATGGTTATTAATGGAAAGAACCAGGAAGAGATCAGCTTTGGTGGATGAGTCACACAGGCAGCGGCCCATCCCCAGAGACCTCCGCTGGGCAGTGCCTTATTACTCAAGCCTTCCAGTGGTTGGGTGGGATCTAAAGAGCTATAGCAAACTGTATTTTTTTTTTTTTTATAGCTGTGCCTGATGTCTCTGAACCTGCTTCTCAGCTACTCAGTGTTCAACTCGCCAATAGCTTGTTTGCACAAGAGGCGTTGTTATAAATAAACATGTCTGGTGGAGGTGGCTGGAACAGAAGATAAAGAGGATACAGTGGGAAAGAGAACAGGAAGAAAATTGAGGGTCATCTATTTTGTATGTTTCGTCCAAGAACATATAAAAACAGGAGGAAATATCTGGTCTTGTTTATGGAAGCATCCATACAAGATTTGCATTTGGTACTCAGGTCCTGTAAACCTATTAATATGTATTGTTTTATAAATGAATCAATTAATTCAGTTGGGTCTTTCACTGTGGGGGGAAAACAGCGCTCGCTTCAAGAGAAAAACATCAATCAAATTCATGTCTCTTGAGATAATACAACAAATACTTTAAAAAGAGATTGTTACCAGACTCAGGAAATTTCAAGGCAAAAGCAAAGTCAATGTGGAACACATGTTGTCAGAAATACAAGCAAAAACAAACGACTCAAATTAAGATCAACCACATGTCTAAAAATAGACATGCTCCAGTCTGAAGCGACCCAGAAGATCAGAAATGCTGTTATGATCTGGTTTATACATGAGATATTTAGTATAAGCACAAAACATGACTAATTTAGCAGAACTAACAGTCCTTTCTACAGTGCGATTCATAATATCAGAGTTTAGGGATCAAACGTTACATATTGAAGGTTGGAGCGAGAGGCTTGTGAAGTAGTCTGTGTCTATTCAAATTCTCAGACTCGATGGAAAAGTCAGAGCTGTCCTCTAGCCAGACTAAAAGTCCAGCTGCTGCTCAGTGGCAAAGAGCAGAAGACAGACGTGTGTTAGAATACAAACTCATACAATGTCTTGAGTCTTCACGTGTGTGTGGCAGGGCTGAGGTATATGGCAAAAACATGCATCACAATCAATAGAGAATATGCACTATGTTATCATCTAAATCCTTATTATATAAATTAGTTCAATTTTTAAATTCTGATACAATTTTGAATTTCATATCCCAGAGTAAGACAAAGCTTTGCAGTCATGGAGCTCATGGTGACATCATATACCCCACTGCTTTACATTCCCATTAGGTCCAGAATATACAGCAGAGTGAGCAGACTACAATGAAGCGGCAATGTCATTATCCGCCAAAAAAATCCAGACACCAAGTGCCTCCTACAGTATGCTGGAATAATTGGCCTCTGTGTTTTTGTGCACCAGTTAGTTTATAGTAATTTGTCAAGGTAGGAACTATGCAAGCACCTAAACCCAAACTAGAATTATAAAAAGGTGTTAAAACTAGATTTTGACACAGTGTCCCACTACAGCACAGGGCCACAAAGTTATTTAATAATGCAGGATAGTAATTCTTTTTTAATTAATTAGATTACCAAAATACAACTGACACACAATGAAGTTGGGGCTTTTGGGGACTCTGGAGGTGTGTTGCACATTTGTCTGGTTGGGTATCTGGCGTTGTATTTAGCTTGACCAGCCCTGGGGTGGTGTGTCTGTCTTCTATTAAGAACTTGTACTTTGAAGTAGCTTTGTTTCTGTGATGTGACTTGCTGTGTGTACACTGTCAATACATACTGACACTTCCCTATTTTGCATGGTGGATTGCTGTTTTTACTGAGGCAAGTATACATATTTTTCTATCCCTCAGCCGTGGTGTGTAGACACAGACGCATGCAGAATGTGACGACTGTGACGACTTTTCTGAGAAAGAGCCATCTTTTTCAAAACAGGAAAGTTCTGAACAAGACCCCCGAGGTGCACTTTATACCACTGTGTGCCATTATCAGCTAAATACTGCACATAATTTCCTAACACTTCACTGCCCAGCTATATGGCCTAATACGTCCATCTGGGGATCATGAAACAACCCACAATGCAACAGCTCTGCAGGTTTATTCAGCCTCACTGAACTGCATTTGACTTGTGTTATTCCCATTATCGGTCCAGCAGTGCAGGTGTAAGAGGCTGGCAGAAACAGCTTCCTATTCGCAGCTTCTCAACTGAGCCAAGCACCGTACTGACACATCAGTTTGACCAATTAGCTTTACCTGTCACTCTGCTGTCACACCTTGGCTCAGCTTACTGTAACACACAGGCTGGATGTTACAGCCAGGCACCAGAATAGACAATGTAGGATGATGTGTTACCCGCCGCGACTGAATACACAACACGTGGTTTCAGTGGAATTAGATTGTGTATTATGTGTGTACTCTGGTAGCATGACTGTGGATTAAAGTCATTTGACAGCTAAAAAAAATAAAGTGACTCTTCCACAGTTTCTGATGTCCCTGAAACTTCTTCTCAGCCACTAGGTTTTCAACTCGCCAATAGCTTGTTTGTACAAGAGGCCTTGTTATAAATACACATGGAAATAAATGTAAGTAAATGTATTAAATGATTGATAATGTAGTCTATAAAATGTCAGGAAATAGTGAAACAATTTCAGCACAATTTTCCAGACTTCAAGAGTTGTACAGTATATGTTAATGTGAATATCTCTTTGGCATGGAGTTCATAAAAGAATAAATAGTCTATTTGCTTTCATGTAAGTATATCGATATATATAATGTATTTTTCTTTACCTTTTTTGCTTTGTTTATTGTTGAAGAGTTCTGTATCCTTACAATTTTTCTATATAAAAACTTTTAATGCAACTTGAAGGCACTTCTATTTTCTTAAAATATATTTTTTTAAACTTTGATCAATTAATTTATCAGCTAGTCCTTTCAATTTTATCTACATTCATTCGTTGACACTAACACAATAATAAGATCTGCTTCAGAGTTTACTTTACATTCTCCTGCTTACAGTTTTAATCCAGGTTTTAAATTAGCTGTGAAGAATGATTTTTGTGAAGGACATGCACCAAAGGCTGTCCTAATTTTATGTCTGTGATACAGTGCAACATTCAGACACTTTAACTTTACTAATGTTAAATGAGGAGAGTGCGTTGTATTGCAACTCTCCACACATCCTCACCGTCTCCAGCAGCAAGAAGGACCTGAAATAAACTCAGAACTTTGACAAAGGTGGCAGAGTTGTGAAGGAGAACTGTGGCTGCTGTGACTCCAAATCAATTCCAGGAAAACCTGAAACTGTGTTACTAATGAAGCTTTCAGGGGAAAGTTCAGTGTCCCATCTCCTGTCTTCACTGATGTGCTTCTTAGGAAGATGCTACTCTTCAGTGACAAATCAGTAATACTTCTCTGTAGCTTTACAATTAATGCAATCTCAAGTTATATCTTACTACTAGTTTATTACTGGTGTCAATATCTCATGCCTTCCGGTGTGCAGGTTGCGACTTTATCACTACTGTCAGTCAGGATGGACACAACCTAAAAAGCCATATGCAGAGCTTATCTGACCAAACTACTCTATATCAAATTTTCGAGTTTTGACGTTGCAGTGTGCCCTCATCAGTCCTCTGTGTACGTGAGCAGTCAGTTGTTTTGTTGGAGGTTTGCATAGGGAGTGCGTCATGCTCGCCAGAGAGGCAGGGGGAGACAGCAAGACAAAAAAACAACACAAATAACAATACCACATTAATAAAACATGAGACTGAACTAACCTGGGACCAAAGGTGGAGGTTTGAAGTGTTTTCAACAGCAAAAACAGTTTCAGTGTAATTGGGCTGGAGTGAAGTTATTTGAGGTGGGGGTAAAAGCGGAAGGCACTGCCCCAGTTATGTAATTAAAGAACAAAAACAAGAGCACAAAGACGCTCACACAGGTGGACACACATGCTTGCATATGGGGACACGGAGTACAGCTTGATGTACTTGACAACTCACTACTTGATGTCACAGAGTTGATATTAAAGTTTTAGTTGTTTGCCTTGCAGCCTCACCGGAAGATGCTGAGGATAAAACACATCCTCATGGTCCAATTTGAATTACAAATCTGCCTGAAAGCCTTTTTGTCTTATCCAAGAATCCTTAAATATTTAACAACGAGGGATGCGTCTTCACTCTTCTGACATCAAGACTTTTTGTAATAGCAATGCTACTGTTGTTCACAGTAGAAATGATAACCTCCATCCACAAGCAGGTATTTGAACATTTTCATTTCCCACCTGACAGGTCCAGAACCAGATGTGTAAACAATGTATATGCACAAAAACATACAAATGTAATTTCCTTACATAAACGCTTACTTTAATTAAGATCGTTGAGATTTCCACTTTAAATAGCCAACCAGAGCACCATTAGCATTTATTTGGAGTCATGTTTCTGGCCACGTGAGAAAGGTAAGTACAATTCTTCCCACTTTACTTCTGCTTGCCTCTCCATTAACTCATGAAGGACATATTTGATTCTTTAGCTTCTCCACTGTGTTCACCCGCTAGTCGCTAACTTTGTCCGTCTGCTGTTTGGTGCTCAACAGGTAGCATACGGTGGGTTTTCTGAGGAAATGATGCTGCTGAGAGTGGGGGAGACAGAACCAATACACTGAATTAAACCAAACCAAAACAATGAGCTGAAAGACGCTAAAATGGTACGAGCTGAGGGAAACCGCAGAGTTTGTCAATGTGAGAGACTCCTTTCACATTACTAATAGTCATTTGATTGAATGACTTTCAATATAAAAATATAAATAGCAGCTTTAAATTTTAGTCATTTGTTAGGCAGTTTCAATGAGCATGTATGAAGTATGATGCGGACCAACTTATTTATAGCAACAGCTCTGTTGCCAGTCAAAGGCACATTTATAAATTTGAAAACCATATGCTTTTCATCAGGTTAAATCAAATCTTATTCAGCTGTTTCATGACCTTTTCATTTTAAACTTTGTTTTGATACACCTGATACAGCAGACACAGGCATCTAAATGCAAACATTTAATTAAGGATGTACTGAATATACTATTCCCATCAAGTTATGGTTCAAGAGGTTTCCAGTTACATAATTTTGTTCTGCTTAAGTTTAACAGAATCTGCAAAATATGATTTTATGTTTCGAAAGTTACATTGTCTTCTAGATATCAGTAGATATCTTAACAGTGAAATACAAATGGAAAGTGAATCCTAATTTATTATTCTCACTAACACTTTATGCAAATATAATAAACCTACAGGTCCAAGTCTATTTTAGTCCACCTACCAACTAAACTGTCATGATCAGCCACGACTCCAACCACTATTCATGCTCGAGTTCTTATGAATCCATGGGATACTACTGAACACAGTGGAGACAAGTTAAAAAACACTAGTAGAGATCCACAGGGGCAGCCTCACACTGGGAAATCAAAAACCATGGAAACATATCCACATGGGCCAATCGAACGCCATGGAAACAAAACCCTGTGACGCCACGCAAATTCCAGCCAGGTTTAGAAGTTTGCAAGCAGGCAAGGTGAGATTCCTCCTGGGAGCTGCTGGCTGAGTGGTAAGCTGGAGAAAAACACAATACACTTCACTACCAGCTACACAACCCTTTTCTCTGGTTCATTCAAAGACAATGCAGAGTGCATTGATGCCACACTCGGCAACGCCAATCAGCGGGGGAATAAACCCTGTTTAAACCATTTCAATATCAATGCCGGGATGCAGTTTGATATTTTCAAGTCTTTTCAAATGTGTCCTCATTGCTGATTGTTGTGTGTTTGGCAAATATCCATCACCCCTGCAGACACAGAGAGGTCAGAAGGACAGAAGCCCAGGAGGAAGCCACAGGCATGTTTTTGCACACATGTATGTATTGTTCTGATTAATCTTTCATTTGCTATCTGTGTACAACATGGAATAACACAGCGCTGTGATGTCACACAACATACAGTTTAAAGAAACACTTGCGAGAAAAGGATTGTTAGTATGATATTCAATTAAATCCAACACCCTGAGATCTGTGGTTTCTGGTTGGGATGTGTTAACACTGAATTTTAATCCAATTCTGCTGGCTAATTTGTGGCTGGGAGAACCGCCACTCTCACTAAGAATATTCTGGGCCGTCTAGCCCGTGTTCATCTCTGAATGATGCAGCAGTGTGTTGGTGTCACAGCAGACTGGAGTGATGCGATATGTGATATCTCATAGCCTCTGCTTCAGTAAGTTGCCAAGACTGTGAGTGGGCTTAGCCTGAAAATAGAAAGGCATTTATAGGGGCAGGTCAGATTGCTGATAATAGCAGCACTCTACAGTATATGAAGCCTTTCATCATGACATTCACTACTTAAGTTATCTCTCAAGTATCTCTGAATCCCAACAACACTAACTTACATTAAGGTGAGTTCTTGGGTGTGTGGAGTTATGAATGAACTGAGTTGTGTTTGTGAAAAGTTGACGTATTCATCCGATATATTTATTCCACAGCCAAGCTGGCATGAAGACCCACTGAGAACTTTTAAATAAATTCAATTAAATTTGCAATGCACTACTGATGATAACATTAACTGACTTGTCGATAAGCAGGGAAATATTCTCTAGTGAATTCTAAAATGAAGGATTTGCTGCTTTTCGTTCTCATGTGATGGTAAACTCAGTTTGTGGTTTTGGAATCAAGCATTTTATCACCCTGGGTTTCAGTCATGCCAGCACCATGGCTCCAGGGCAATGTTGGTCCACCACTTTGGTCCAGACTGAAATATCTCATCAACTGTCATATGGATAACCAAAAAACTTTGTACAGTCATTAAAGTCATCCAGAGGATGGGGACCATTGGTGGTCACCTGCCATCAGCAGGTCAAACTTTTCACTTATCCTGAAAAATATTGTACAACCCAAATGAATCATAAGGATGTTGGTGATCCTGAGTCTTCATTTTGCACCACCTTGAGTCTGACATTTGTGTTTTACAGTGAAATATCTCAATATTGGACAGGTTCATCTACCTTTGACCTTTGCTTTGTGACCAAATTCTTCCAGCCAAAGAATGATGACCTCCACATCAGCCTGAGCTGTTACGTTGTGTTTAGTATTAATCACCAGGTCAGCATGTTAGTGTCATCACTGTGAGCATGTCCGCTTCCTGTATCAGCATCCTAAGCACAGCCTCAGGCCCAGAACACACTTCCTGCGTGGCGGCTGCGGAATGTGGTTTTCATTTCAGCGGCCATGTTAACAGATAAGAGCGTTTTTTACTTGTACTAGTGCTACTGCAGGCATTAAGCATTAACAAATTACAAGTAGGATATTTTGCTTACCGTATTAGCTTTAAAATAATTGTAAAGAAAAACCATGTATTTATAATTCATCTTGTGAGACAAATTATACATCAGTCAAAGGTCTATTTTATACTTTGCTTATTTAAATATGAATATTTAATGTACTTGTCCAGTTGTGGGATTGGTAATTTTCTCTTTTTGGTATCTTCTTTATAATTTATTAAAGCTGTTAGCAGCACAATTATAAACTTGATGACTTCTATAAGCTACGAGTCCACTGCCATCAACCTGATGGCTTAGTCAGTAGATTTAGGTCCTTTTCAAATTACCTGGGCAACCTCAATTATAAAAAGAAATTAGCAACAAAGCAAGAGTGTCTGCAACCATTAGGAGTATTTTAATGTGCTGAGTGACAGGCAAAGTGACCCCGACACTGATGAGCACTTCCCGCTTGTCTCATCTGAAGAAGTCAGAGTCCTTCCCAAGCAGACCTGAGTGGGAAACGATCAAGCCTGATTGCACAAATATAATGACATGCAAGTTAACAAGTTTTTAAGAAAAGAAAGAAGAGAAAAGAAAGTTGGCAACACTATTCAAGTCACCCTATGAGAGATTGCAAGACTATTAAGTTTTTTTTTTTTTTTTTTTAAATAAATAGTCTACATATTATCATGACGGAGACAAATAATTCAGTTTAATACAGTATCTGAACAAAAAGTGTATTCTTTTAAATTTTTGTAGTCATACCTGCATGACTAAACACCTTTGGCTGAGTGAGCCATAAAAGCTGCTAGCCTTGAAAAGAATAGGAATTCAATTAGCACAATGCGGCTCTGGTTGTCAGGCAACACCATAGACACACCATTCTTTTGTACTGTGGCATTCAGCTGTTTCATAAACTGTAATGACATTATAGTGAAAACCACAGCCAAGGATGATTACAAACCTTTTGAGGAGCTTGGACGAGCTGAAGTCCTCACCCACGTTCTGTTTTGTTTGATCCAGTCAATTGATGCAGTAAGATGTGACTTCTGCGTTAATAGCATCACCTCGATGGCAATGGAACACTAAGGACCAGATCGTGAGCCTACAAGCTATGAAGACAGAAAATATTCTATATTCTATCAGTGTCTGCACAGCCTGTAGCACACATTAATTTGTAAAAAGGTACAGTTCACGTAACCACTCCAGTTTTACAGAGAAGAAGATTGAAAGATGAACTGCTTCTGTTGTGAGGTCAAAAGAAAATGGTTTAGAGATGGCGTTTTTAAGAAAGTTCCTGCACACTCCATTTTTCAGGGCAGATCATTTTATTTCAAAGCAAGAGCTGAAACAAATTTTATTATTCTGTGACACACGGCCTTGTATGCTGACTTTTGTAAAACATTCCTGACCTCTTCTGTGTTCACATGAAATGAGCACCCTCTTTCACAGGGCAAAATCTTAAACTAATAACATTTCTAAAAGCGCACAAGGCACCATCCCTCCAGATATTCTATGTGCCCACTTATCTAGGCTAGAAGGGGGCTGGAGCCAGTCCCAGCATGCACTGGGCGAGTGGAAGTGTAGATACAAGACTGCTGCCAGTCCATCACTATATCACATTTCAGGACATCCCCCTGGTAAGCCATAAATCTGCCTTCTAAGTTGGCATTTATCTGACATATGAGATTCATATGAACATATCAAATTTAAGTACTCTGTGTTTCTTTAGTTACTTTGCTTTTCCTCTTGTTCCATCTGATGCCGAGTGGTGAGGTAAAAGGGAACTGTAAACAGCTTGCAAGCTTGTTAAGAATCTCTGGTCGTTTACTAAAGCAACAACGAACCTGTAATGCTTAAATTTGCATGCTAATAAGTGCACATGAATAAAACAGACTAATATTACAGAAGAAACGCCATATTCTGTGGAATAAAAAGGGAAAATGGTATTGTAAACAAATAAACAGACAATCACAATGGCGTGTTTGCGTAAGGTCATTAACCACAAAATATATATACTTTACATTGCAACTGTTTTCCAAAGCATACCACAGAATTTTGGATTTTAGGATGTCCTGGTAGCTCAGGGAGTTCAGCACATGGCCTCAAGGAAGGTTTTTTTGCCTTGCATCCAGACACAGAATGCCTGCATGAACTACTGTTACCACGGGTTAGTGCCAGGAACATTGGCAGGAAGCAGGGGCTTTGAACATGATGTATAAAATACGATCATGACAAGTAATTAAATATACATTGGCAGATTGGGCAATACAGTTCCAAGGAGCTTGTTACTGGCATCACATTTGATGCCGTCATTCTCCCAGACAGCAAAATTAAACTTCTGGCTTAGTATACACCCGAGTTCCATGGCCGAATCTAACCCATATACTTCCACAACTGGGTAGATTATACTGGGCCAGAAAACACACAAGCATGTGACCAAGTGTAGGCCTTATGTATGTTGCCATCTCAGCTGTGTCTGCATGCAGCAAATAAAAAGCTCTTCATTGAGCTCGTCAACACCTTCTGACAAACCACTCAAGGTTTTTGCATTGCTTAAGAAGATTAAATCTCTGAGGGAAGGAGATTTCTACCTTCTACTATTCTGAATCGAATCAAAAATGCCAAAAATCTATTTTTGTAAAATTATGTTGACAGAACAAAAAAGGGGGAGAGATTGTTCTCCACTGCTGGAAGCATAACTTCAACAACAAGAACACAACAGAGCACACACACCCAACCAGTGATGTTGGTCAGTAAATTACACTTTCATTTCATCATTTTCATAGCTTTCATAGTTAGCTTACATACAGTAAGGGCTAACATATAATGCCCCCCTAACTTTTAAGTGAATCTAGAATCATTTTGAACTGAGAATGAATTCTGAATCAAATCATGACTCCAAGAAATTGTAATCTAATTGTGAGATAGCCGTGAATTGAACATTCCCACACTCCCACCATCATATAGCATCATATGAAAACAGAGCAACAGTCACCAATACCAACTGCTGTGTGCACCAGCGCTGTGAGACAGTATCACAGAAATATGCATTTGGCCAAAGGACGAGTCAACCTGACAATTACCTGACAGGACAAAAGTATCGCTGCACCTCTGGCAAAATGACCCTTCAGGGTTATTCTGCACATCTGTCAGAACAGTATTTTTGCAGCAGCTAGGACATGAACTCATAGTACATTACGGCAAGATTAATCAAACTATTTTATGAATATCTTCTATTTTCTAAGCCACTCATAGAGCAGTATATACAGTAGGTTGTCGTGCTATTACACAGGCCAATAACACAGCAAAGTGTTATTATTGATGATGCCTTCTCATCTTCTCCCTTGTCCTTTTCACTCCCTTTCTTCTCTTGACAACAACATAAACACGTGTCGGGATGAATCTGACTCCCACACACACACATATGCCACCTGGCTCTTCTGACACTTGGTTGTACTTGTAATATTTACAGAAATATCAACAGACACAAGACAAGTCTCATCTCGCTAACTTCACAGGTCTAAGTGCAGGCCACACTCCTACAACAAACTACTGTATAAACATTTATAGGTGTCTAAACGGAAACTTGAGTTCTCCTTCAGATTTTTACTTTACTTTAATGACTGCAAAGTTTAAGAAATACACCATGTAAAGCTTTTTAACTTGAGATGAATATTCCCAGCCTTGCTAACGGCATGGCACTATGGATGGCAATGTCATTTGGTTGGTCCACCACCTGGTCAACCGGCCTGAAAAATGTCGCCTTAAGATATAAATATTCATCATCCCCTCAGGATCAACTGTGATGTATATGAAGATCTTTTACCTTTCATCTAGCACAATTATCAGGTTTAAAATTTAGATTTGTCCAAACTTTGAAACTTGAACAAAAACCTACAAAACTAATGACATTCTTCTCAGCATCAACTTTCCTTTGTGTATAGTGCTAATTAGCCAACGTCATGTTAACAAGCCTAATCTATTACAGTGCCTTACTTTTCCTTTTATTGTATTTGGCTTTTCATTATGATTTTGGTACCACTTTAAAAATAGTCAGCATGAGCAATTTAGCTTTGGTTTCACCTTCAGAGAGCAGATTTAGACTGACACCCACATACACACAACTCACTTGTGTGTCAATTACTGTGGTAAATAAAACAACTGTTGAATGCATGAGAGGTCAAACAGTTGTTTGTTGCTGCTGATGACTGTTGTTGCTCGGTCACCTCCTCGCTGATGTCAGCTCTTAGAAATCTAATGGTATAAGCCTGGAAGGCAAAGGTTGTAAAGCCTTTAACACTGCTACTAGCTGAACAATACAACACTACATACAGTATATACCGGTCACTCAGTATATACAGGTCAGTCAATCAACTGGGACACAACACACACATTTAGATGCACACTAGTATCCTGGGTAGGATCTGGGTTTTTATTTAACAATCTACCGGTTATGTTCTTGATTAATTGATACAATGAAAGCTCAAAAAATATTAAAATGACATTCAAAATATCCTTAATCATGAAGTGACATATTTAAAATGCATATGTTGTGGATTTCTGTGAGTAAATGATCTGGTAGTGTAGGTTTATACTGTACATCTGTTACCATGGGGATCATTCCAACGCCAGTCTTCAAACTGTATAATGTGCCCTGACACCAGCAGTTCCAATTTCTTCCACACTTAATACGTTATATATGTTTTTTTTTTGTTTTTTTTATGTATTCTGTCTATTTTTCTTTTCATGCCTTAACCCTAACCCTTCATGCATTTCCTTTTTCATGTTCGAAATAACCATTTTTAGTTTCTCATCATGAGCGGTAATTTGTTAGAACATTGCTTTGCCTGAAAGGTAATGATTTTAATCATCACGTTAAAATTAGAAACTTTCACTTGCAACCTGCAGGCATCTGTCGAACCTTGTGCTGACTGTCGGTGGCAGACTGATGAAACAGCATAGGAGGTTTTTGTTCTTCTATGTTATCAGATTCATCACTCATTAATAAAAACAAACTGCTACAAATGAAAATAACACGATAAAAAAAATCCAACATATTGCATGCAACAAGTATTTTTTCATAGGAAGACTTGGATGAATAAAAACATAACGATTTACCTGATAAATGATTTCTATTTTTAAACATCTCATCCAGGCTGCATCATGCATTTGTGAGAATACACTAATCAATATATCACCCAGACTGGGGTCTGTCACAACACTACTGTGCCCTAAAAATTAGAGTATTTTTCACTTCCTTTCCCAGAAAATCAGTTACTGTGTTACATACTGCTTTACAAAAACAATGTGTTATCCCCCAACTGTGACTCTGAGAAACAAACCTGAAAGCACATTTTTCAAACACAGGGACTTACCCTGCCAGCAGGGCTCATCACGATCTGGCCCAGTGAACAGATTTCAAGGTGATAGTGTGCACTAGTGGAAGTTAAGTCAAGGCTTTTCATCTTTAATTAAAGGTGAGTCGATGAAATAGTCATGATGTGGGAGCTCGGGGGAGTTGTATCTGTGACGTGTCTCTCTTTGCACGTTTGAACCTGAACCCACCTCCTACTCCATTGGACAAGGTTGTTTCTGGCCTCCCACGATACTACATTACTCAAAGTTCACGAGACCAAACAGCAAAGGAGCTCTTAGAGGTTGCTATTTTAGACGCTGGTTTCACCCATGGGTACAATTGTCCGTTCACCAGGGAAAACCACGTGGTTTGTCAACAAGTGCAACAGGTACATAGCCCCTTTGCCTTAAGAAATCCCTGTGTTTGTCATTTCTAGCAACTGAATTTCTGTTTCAGTTGTTGCATTTTAAATACAGGATTGGGATGAACATACTGATATTTTCAAGAATATTTTTGTCTTGTGATTGACAGCCTCGAAACTATAACTGCCTGCAAGTTACCATGATACGTCACCATGTACGCAAGCAGCTCATGGTGGAAAAAATTTGTGCGGGTGAAACTTACGTCCAACACAGAGTTTTACCTGTTGGGAAGCAACAGCGATTTGTGATGGCTGCGGTAGTCAACGTGAATGATGGGACGAAAAACACACAGGTGGAATGAAGGGGGGAAAAAAAATCCATGCACAGCCTCATGTACCTGCAATTTGTAACTGCAGTGGGATTCATTAACCTGGTCTAATAAGAACTAATAAAGTTGCTTTGCCATTGTTTGGTATCGATTTCTGTTTTGCTCCTCTTGATGACTGTAACGCCAGCCCTTGGAGAGATGGGTAGATCCATATGTTGGTTTCATATGTCTGTCACAGCCTTGGCAGCTTTCATTGGTTTTCATGGTGAGTTATTGAATGTGATGTAAGCAAGGGTTTTATTGAGACACCTTTGTGTTTGGGGAGATCTTGTCTCAATTGACCTGTGGTAAGTTGAAGTTATTAAAACAGGCGCTCCTCGCCTTTTTCGCACCAACCTTTCCCTTTCATTCCCCTACCTCCCTAGGTGCCCGCACACCTACTTGATCACTTTCTTTCTGGTTTGACAGCTCCCTCCCACTCACTTTCATTCTTCATTATTACTCTTCCCTAAGTCTATCTCTCACCCTCCTTCCCCCCTGCTACCCACTACCCACACTCTCCCCCCTGGGTATTCTCTAACTCTCTGTAAACCGCCTTCAACTCATTCTCTATCCGTGTCCTGTGAATTTACCTGTCCTTTGTTGCCTGAACTTGTCACCACCTTGTAACAAGGGATAGTTTCCCTCGGTCTTGTGACAGCAGAAGTGAACACTTGTCATATTACTTTTGTGACAGAGACTCTGTCTCAGAAGTGTCTAGGCTTGCTTATCTTTGTTCTATTTCCCACGACGTCCCTGTCCAACTCCAAAGACTCCACCTGAATTCACAAATATACACCCGTGTGCACAAAGAGTGATAGCGTGTTCCTGGAGAGCAACGGCAAAATGTTATAATATTTCTAATATATTCATTATTTTTGGCATCTTCAGCATGACTGGATTGAGAAAGCAGAGATTTTCTATGCTTCAAGTGCAATGCAAAGAATTAAACCCAAGAAGCTTAGTAAGTCATTTGGTGGGACGTGACACAGGCGTACCGGACTAGCTTTGTAAAGATGATAAACACAAAAACAATTTTTGTTTTTTATTGGGAGGTTCAACCTTTCAAGAAAGAACATCCAATGGGTCCCACTAAGGGAGCCTACCATGGCCAGTAAAACGTTAGAAAGCATTAAACTTTATTGGCAGATTAAGTTGCAGGTGTGCTATAAAATGGATCCAAATATAGTAAGAAGGAATCACACTGACAAAATTATAACTGCTTCTCCATGTGTAAGCAGATATGTAAAGGAAACTCTTTTAGAGATGGGAAAGAAAAAGATTACACTCGTCAACTGTATTGTGCTGCTTAAGAGTGAGCTCTAGTGGCAACATGTTGAACCACAAAATGGCAACAATGAAATGCCATGCTGTATATTCCCAGTTATGGTAGTAATTATACAACCATAGCAAAAATGCTTCATTTTGCTCAAAATTTGTTTAAATCTCTTTGTTTTTGCTCTCTCTCATCACTTAGTGTTGGTATAACTGTGTTTTACCATCTCTTTGTAAAAAACACATCACATCGTTGGGATATTGGCACATTAGTCATGTTGCATTTAGGTATCAGCACTTTCATTGCCTTAATCTTAAGTTTTCAGCAAATCAAATGTTTGGATCCACTTTTCGACAACCAGATGTATGACTTTAATAAGTGCTTAAAGTTGTTTTAACAGTTAAGGTTACTTACATTGAAGAAATACTAGGATTATTTCACACAGGGAAAATTCACTGCCTTCCTCGACACCAAAACAAACACTTCCTTCTCGGACTGTAAAAAAATAAAAACAACCAGCAACCAGAAAAAACACTCATTCAAAATGACTTGAAGAGCGTTTCTGGTAAAGGAAATGGTACTTTAATGGCTCTCGCAAAGTGCTTCAGAGATCCCAATCTTCCAAAACAAAACAATAATCTGCCGTGTGGTAGCCTGGAGATTTCACTAATGAGGAGAGATAGGGAGATAAACTACTGACTTATATTACAGTTGCAGCTGAAAGCGCTTTAACTGCTTTAACTGCTTTCACTTGGCAAAGATTGTGGATTCAATAACTAAGTATGACAGAAGCTATGCTGTGAATTTTGCACTGTTGCTTCTTTGTTTAGAGACAGGCCCAGAAGCAATACTTGATCAACAAAAATAATATAAACTTCATTATAAGTGCAGTCCTATTTGTTTTATGTGCAGCATTTAGGTGCTTAGATGCTGAGTCTGACTAATAGCAAACTGTTTTGTAATTAGTAATAAATCAGACCCCAGTTCGTTTGCTAAACATCACAAATCACTTTCACTTTGGCTCTCTGTTGCCCGTTGGCTCTGAGAATATGCAGCTTTCCTTCAGGTAACCCTGACTGAAAGCAATTCAGCAATAAATCTCCTGCCGATACGATGCTGTACACACCTTGATTAAAAAGCAAAGCTATCACACCACAGCTTGTTCACCTTCAGAGGATGGTCCTTCCCCACATACCAATCACTGTGGATGCCCGGCTCTCTCGCTCTGCCTGTGACTCTCCCCACACTGCCTCTGCAAAAAAACCCTGTTTATTATTCATGTTTATCATCACACCATGTCTACTGTTTGCTACCAGTTTCATGGATGGACTGGCAGCAATTTGGAGTTGCTACATGAAACCCCGGCTTTACCGTCAACACTGAAACGGATCCCACTTAGTTTAACACAGCCAACCACATTGATGTGTGCTCGTAGAAATGGTGCACGCACACACGTATGCCGACTGCCACTGCAGCCGCCCACACACACCAAACATTCACATACAAACACACACACATACATCAGTTCTGGGAAATGCCTGTCAGATCACCATTAGCGTTCTTGTGTTTTCTCAACACCATGGGCTCGGGCCTCTCACACACAGCTATCGCTTTGCTCAGTGGAGGGAAGAGAAATGAGAGTAATACTGCGGTAATCACAAATCTACTGAGATGGTGGATAATTACCTCACAATGACTTCCTTGCTTATTAAAAACCTATTGAGGGTCTAAACCTCTTCTGGATGCTGATATTATACATGAATAAATGATAAAAACACACAGCCAGGTGTGCATGTTGATCCCCAGCCTTTAGATCTAGCTGGGGATAACTTTTTTTTACATCTGCTTTATATGCCAACGCTGCCAACCCTTATATTTTCTTAATATTCAACAGACTTCTGAGATTAAAAACATGATAACTCTGATAGAAAGCACTAACTTGACAATGAGATGCAGCTGCCTGAGAGAGAGTCAAGGTCCAGGCCAGAATCTGAGCATAATCAAAAGTATAGGCCTAATACCAAAAACCAAACGCAGGACACGAGACTTATTTCGCTCTTACACTGATTAGAAGTCTGCACGCATTGACTAACAGGATATGACAAGTACATGAGATCATAAAGTCTGATAATTCCAAACAGAGAAAGAAACAGCCTAATAACTTTGATGAACAAAGGTTTGATAAATGTTTTCATCTGTCTGAAGGCAAACTTTAGGGAATCGTGATTACACAAAAGTTATGTTAGTCTTTAGTGCTCTCGGTTGCAATAAAATCGGCGCTAGGTCAAGCTGTACATGACAGATGGACGAAATGCCCTGTGACTTTAGGCTGACATGCAAGTAAAACCATCTTGTCAGAGTTGGTGAGTTCATCAGTTTCAACATACTGTGCTTTACTGCAGAACCATTAAAAAGGACTAGAGTGACATTTTAGGAAGTATGTTTATTTGCGAATTTGTTCACCAATTAACACATTATATCTTGTTTGTTTAATCCGTACAAACACCAAACCAAAAAGTTGAAATTTTCCAAGAAGTTATGTACCAGAGTATATCCTGGCCCAAGAGCAGTGATTTCCTGGAGACTTTGTTGGTTGCCTGAGTTTCTGAGGTGCTGGTAGGCAGATTTTGTTACCTCTGAACAGGGCCAGGCAAGCCATTTCCCCTCTGAGTCCACTTTTTATGCCAAGCTAAGCAAACTGGTTGCTGACAGTAGCCTTATATTGAACGGACAGATAGGAGCATGGTAATAATCGTCTAACTCTCAGCAAGAGAGCACATTTCCTAAAATGCCAATTTTTTCTCTATGTAGCATAGCAGTGACTGCTAAATAAATTTCCTTTCATAACTCAAACTTTATTTAGATTTTATTTTAGATTGTGTCATTAAAATTGTATTTAATTCAGAACTGTCTTTATTTCATGCTGGAGTCTGAAACATTTTCAGATCTCAAACTCAGTCAAAAAAGGCTGGGACTTCTGTGGTCAAAATGGTGTCAGACTAGACAAAATATGCTGCTTACACAGCTTGAAATTGTGACATTTAAATCAGATATGATGGCGAGCAATTGTTTGATATTTACTGAACTGAACACAGATCCACAGGAATGCTTGTCAGTTCACTGAGGACAAACCTCTGCCAGGATTCATCAAAACAAAATGTATTATAGCTCCACTGTCCTCCACATCATCATCATCAGAGAAGATATGAGAGTGATAACATCATTACACTTCAAAACAAAATGGGGCTGTCAAAGATATGGCTACAGCTATAGCTGTGACGCACGCTTGACCAACCTGGGAGCTCAAAATAACCCGAGTAAATGGTTTGCACCATGGTTTAATAACTATGCCACCTCTCACTATTCATAGCAACAATAGGAAGCAAAGTATTCAACACACTATCTCACACAGTGATTTCCTAATGGAAGCCATAAACTTAAATCTATTCAGTGAAAAGACTTTATAATGGCAAGGCAAAACAAAACTCTTAACACAGTGCTTTCATAGTGTGAAGACATCCTCTTGTTGTTCAATGCCTTTAGCCAGTGCACATCCATACTTATGCTTACTATTTTTCCTGGAGCATGGAGGCAGCGTCAGATTTTTTTAAATGATCCTCTGATGGGGGATGATTTCATTGTCCATCGCACATATTTATTTCATGATGTCCTCAGAGTTGATGTCTCACCAAGCTCATCCAGGAAAAAACTAGAGCCTGTAATTCCAGACAAACACAATGTCTTAGAGCTATCCTGTGATTCTGAGGACTTATCATCCCATCACTCTGTCATCTGCTTCTTTACTTGTCTGTCTGGTTGTCAAATGGCATTACGGCTGCATCTCTAAGGCCTGCCGCCGACTGCTCTCACTCCACAGAGGAGTGTTTGATCCGACCACTTTCCACTACTCCACTGACAGGAAATGAGATGGTGTCATGATGAATGTGGTCAATGCCTACTTTACACTGATGAGCTCAAGGATGACTGTGGCGTTACCGTTTCCCAGATGCTGAGTTTGATGATGTCTGAAAATTGAGCTTGTAGCAAATAAAGTGGCAGTGAAAGAGTAAAGGGGTATTTAATAGCACTATAGATAATCAATATGACCATCAAGGTTTTCACTTTTTTTTTTTCTTTTTTTTTATTCTATTACAATATCTCTGAAAAATGTACAAAAGCTTTTCACTGGGGAACTCTCCTCTTCAAGTATCTAATCAAGAAATCAGACTACCTGATTAAATACAGACTGAAAAAATGTCACCCCTTGTTGCAAATCAATTTCTGTACCCATAATTTACACCTTCAAAAGTACAATTAAGCAGGGCTGCAACTAATTATTTTTTTTATCAACGATTCGTTGACCAAACATTTTTGATGAATCATTTAATCATATACAACAGTAAGAAATATCCAGAGCCAAGTGCAATATCTTCAAATATCTAGTTTCATCTGACCAACAGAACAAAAGCCACAGGTATTTAATAACAAAGAGAAGCAGTAAATCCTCATATTTGGCAAAACTATTAACTGACTGTCAAAATAGCTGCAGATTTTTCTCTCAACCGATTAATTAGGAAACCGTTCAGCACTCCAATTATGTAGCCCCAAGAGAAGGAGAAACAGTGAACAATCCCTCACTGGCTTCCCATTCATGAACACTGCCAGATGGCACCTGTCCTCTCTCTCAAAAAAAAAAAAACTACAATATTGGTCATCTGTTAAAATAGCTTAAGTGACATATTTGTATTGAGCGCTAAAGCAGAAATCAGAGTGATGTTCTTCTAATTCACAGGAACTGGTCCCTGCACTGAAAAGACCGCTTGCCAACACTGAATGTTGGTTTCCATTCTCCATGAACCTGAAACATTTGGGGAATAAAGACCAATACACTGGAGAAGAGCTGTGTTTGATTTTGATGGATTGGCTCTGAATCTCACACTGGCCTGCACAACATTGTGTGCTCCAAGTTAGAACTTGTAACTTAACCTAACCACACCTCGAGGACCATATAAATAATTTCTGGAGGGTACTGACAAACTAACTACTTTGTTGTTCAAGTATAAGAACTTGTCGGCCAGTTGTGTTCAATGGGACCAAGGAGAACCAGCAGTGTGGATTGTCTGTGTGAAACTGATTGCCTGATTACTTTAGACTTTTTGTTCCGGCTGAATGAATACAAATATTTTTGCCAATAAAGTCAGTTATTTTAAGATGAGTAAAAAGATATGCATGCTTATCATGGTGCATCTATGAAAAAAGTACTTCACGCATGCCTCTATTTTTGACTTCACACATACAGCTACACACTTATAAAAAGGTATGAATTATGATCTACATGCAGCATCCCATTCATTATAAGACTGAGGGAGTTTGAACCACAACACTTTGTGTTTGAGAAGTTTTCTAATTTAAAAAAAAGAACCTAGTCTGCTCAGAAGTGCATATTTCCTCTGCAGAGATGTGGTTGCATCCACTGTACCTGTGTGCACATTGGGATTCCATTGTTTTTAGTATTGGCCTGATAAAGCACACCCACATCTACACTTTTACAAGCACAGAGATGAATGCTCATAAGAGCCATGTGAGACCTGCCTTCAGTAAATCACTTTACGATTAGAATTCTATTTAGTGAGTCAATATCTGTGGACTTGCTCTCTATAATGAATTCATAATGTACATACATGTGCAAACATATTAGTGCAAGCATCCTCTTTTCTTTTCCTTGCCTACAACTTGGCTCCCCATTGGAGGGTCATGGCATTAAAAATGCATTGGCAAGATGAAAGTTTAAACATCTGCAAGCTGTTGCATACCCTGCAGGCCCTGCCACCGTGATACAACGGCTCGACATTATTCTGTGCAAATTGGCTGCAATCGCATCAGGAGGTACAGCAGCTTTCATTCAACCCATTATCCTTTAATCTGTCTTCATAATGATACATACAAATCCTCACAGAAAATGGTGGCAGGGTGGCAGGCTGGACAGGTTCTCAAAGACCTGACAAAGTGAAGCACAAACTTTTTTAGCATTGATCCTCTTAATGCCACTGTTCACTGTGGATGAACATCTATGCCATGTTCTTTGACTCTAACCACTGACTCAATTAACAAGAGAAGGAAGTCAGCCTTTTTCTAATGTCAGCCTAAAAACCTTTCCCCAGAAACCAATTACTGGCAAGTGAGTTCATCTAATTTGCCGTGACATGTCTGGCTGCGCAAAAACACAAGAAGACTGAGACAGAGTTGTGATGAGGGATCGGAGGTTCAGGCCACAGTCAGATGAATTGTCTTCTTTTTTTTCCTTATTCCCATTGCTGTCACTACGTGGTGACCTTAAGCTATAAGCCAACAGGGGCCGGTGCCTAGTGCAGGAAGCTTTAGTATTCTGCATTCAAACCGCTCATCCATCACATTTTTAAGGTCAGCTCCTATTTCCAGTCACTCTATCAAAAGATACCAAGGCACATTACACATACACAAACCCATGCATGTACACACATGACCACAACATACATGTGGTCGGGTGTGAATATATACACACACAGGCACACAAATGCTCAAACAGAAAAGCATGGCAGCCACACACTCAATCGTATAACATAAAGTGGTGCACACTCACAGGAGGTGGTTTAAATTGTTTGCATCAAAAGATGCAAAGTAAATGAGGAAATGTCTAGAATCATCTCCTTGTACATTTGTATGCGTCACTGAAAGCATCATCTCTGCACCAGAAGAAAATAACAAAACATTTCATCAAGCAGGAATATTCAAATAAGATATTTACTGTTATATCAAGTTAATATTAAACTATCCACTGGAGCATCGTAGGATGCAAGTTCCTGGCACCCTTTGTCAGGTGGTTTCACACCAATTCACACCTTCATTCATGTGACTAATGACTCTCACGACTTCCAGGTAACCTCAATGACTTACATGTGTCAGTGACAGGATGAAGTCAAGATGCAAAGTCAAGAAGTAAGAAATCTCTGAAATCCCTAATGCCACTTCGACTCGATGCAGTAGTGACTGATGCAGGCGCTCACTGAAGGTTGTTTTTATCTGTCACTGAAAAACTAGTGTTCACTATCAATATCCTGAGATGAATGACGACTTAAAAGTTAGAATTCAAACCCTTCGTGATTTGAACGAAGTTATCATGTAAAACTTCATCATCATACTGTTGGTATGTGCAATATACATGATATCCACCCAATGCTCTCTTATGTTGTCATCTTTCCAATTTTCCAGCTGTGACTTCGGCCAAAAACAAAACCTACTCAAAGCTTCCTTCCACCTGAGTGAAAAACATGAGTGGAGATGCCAGAAATTCGTAAGAAAAATTAATTAGCATTTTCTTTTGCCGATTTAATGAACATTCGTTTAGAAATGGCAACAACTGGCAACTTTCCCTGTATTGCTCTCATCATGGTAATGTCTGGACTAGTTGCAGCCAACCTTATGTTGAGCTGGTGGCATTTCACTCCCAAAAGTTTTGGATTGTGGTAAATGGAGCTAAAACAGAAATATTAAATAAACCTCAAAGTTTCCAGACATATGAAGTGAACCACATAACAAGATTGTGTGATTTCCATTCTTATAAATGTCCATGTGATTTTATTTGACATTTTCTCACATCAGGAACTGAACACAGCATGTCACTTACATTTTCTTTTGGGTAATCTTGATAATAGCATGCATCACAATATTGTCACGTTGTGATCTTACTCTACATGGGTGACATTAGCAAGACTTCGAAGTTTCTTCTGCAGATATTTCAGAAAGTACAGTCCAATGACACGTTAATAAAAAGCATATAAAAGAAGACATGAACACTGCTGATGTGAAAGTCTGAACATTCATTTGTCTGGTTTTTGAGTGCGCACTGCTCTACATATACTGTATATATATATATATATATATATATATATATATATATATATATATATATATATATATAATATATATATATAACAGTAAACCAGTTCCATGTTTCTTCTTGATATCAACTTGGAGGCGGCAAGGGAAGCTTCTTTCAACTTTGTCACAATGTTTCCCCAGAGACACCCACAAGATATTCAAACAAAATAAAATGCCCGGATTCTTCTTTTTTTTTTTTTTTCTTTGTTTGTTTCAGTCCACATGTCCCTGGTGCTCAGGCTCCATCCGTCAAAGCCAGCATGTGAAGATGCAACAGGGCACAGTAGCTGCTCACTGGTAGTGAAGGAGGCAATGAATAAATGGTAGCATGTCTGCAGAGAGGGTTACTCAATGAATAAAGATGTGTTGTTTTGTTCTAAACATTTGACTTGGCAACATATTACAAATATATAAATGCAATCTAGGCTACATTTGGACCGGAGAGAAGAAAGCCCTTATGAATATACACTGTAAGATGTTGCCTTGTTTAAAGCAGAGTAGGATAGGCTTGTCTCATTAGCAACTAATCAACATGCTTGGAGGCGGATATGTCCAGATTAGCGGGACTATGCAGAAGGAGAAAGTGTGATACAGCGTTAGCATGCTCCATTAGAGAGCATTGTCATCCTGGTGGTTATGTGCATGTAATAAAGCTGGCTATTGAAAGTGCTAGCCAAGTAAGTGTGTGTGTGTGTGTGTGTGTGTGTGTGTGTGTGTGTGTGTGTGACATAACAGGCGGTATGCACAACTGCCATCCATCACCCACATACTGTCAGCAGGGGAGTTAAACAGCACACACACACACACACACACCCCAATGTGTGTTCCATACTGGCACGTATTAAAAACTACACAACCACACACACACACACACAGAAGAAAAAAAAGTTCTCATCATTTCTCAAGAAATGTTCCTCCTCACAGTCGCAGACCTCAGATTTTTGTGATATATTTAAACCAGCCACAGAAACCCTACTGTAAAGCCCTGAAGTTTCAATAATCATTAACAAATTAATACAGCACTTGAGCCATTAGGTGCATTGGAATAGAAATAAAGTCGCATTTAGCTCAGTGAAAATCCAGATATGACATCAGGACATGAGGCAAAAAGTACTAGTGATAGTTCTAGTATTACTTGTTTTACTGAAGTGCCCATTCTAAAGATGAGGCCTGTACTTATTATAGCCAGCAGTGAGTGTTTACTTTCTGTTCAGCCATATGATGATCATTCCCCTGACTTTTAATTGGCTACACCTTGTCACCTTTTGCTTGCAGTGGTTAGTAATTTACTGCAGGGGATCCCTCTATTTTTGGAGTTTGTTATTCTCTGTGCTCAAACTGTGATACAGTGTCCTCAGAAAAGAAAAATAGATAGATAAATAAATAAATAAATAAATAGGTTAATAAATTAATATACACCTCATGCCATGGCTGCCAAAAAACATCATTGGTATCTCACATTGCAGCCATTGTGTTTGCACTTTGTGGCTCTAATTAGACTCTTGAGCTGATTCTTTGTGGTTGTTGTTTTCTAGGAAGCAGACAGGCATGAAAACATTACAAAAGGTAAAAGTTTCCCTTCACACTTTCACTCAGTTAAAGGACATGCTGCATTTGGCCTTCAGTGGCTTGATGCCTGTATAAAGCATAAACGTGAAAAACCACTGCTTGATTATTGACATCACATGTCAGGAGGGGGAGATGTGGAAGTCAAACATGCTAACCTGCACTAGAATAGCACTGAACCGTCAGGCTCTCTCAGACAATCCGTTATATCTGAACTGTGAGGTTATCATTATGGGGGTAATCTTATTGATGAGGAAGAACTAACTACCCCTCTGTGCCATTTAGAATAATCTCTTCTTCTCAGAATCTTTATTTCATTCCAGGAATTCAAGCAATAAGAACATCATGCAACAAACTGAGGAGCATCATACTTCAACAGAGGGCAATCCCAAACAGAAAATCACAGTCTCATCATCTTTCATGATCTCCTATGCAGTGTATCTTCAAATAAAGGCCAAGTCCTTATGAAGAATGCAGAGCATAGGAGGTGTAATGGGAGAAAAAAAAAATCATTTGTGGATAAAATGTAATAACTTGTGTTCTGAAATCAATCATTTGTCCACACAAATTACTCGATTTAATATCATATGTTTTACCTCCTAAAGTCCCTCTTAATTTTGCCACCTAAGATTTTGAAGGAATCTCAATGCTAACTCAAAAGACAAGTATATCCTCATGTTTGAGTCCACTGTAGGACTTTATAAGGTTCCTTGGTCCATCACATTCATTATCAGGGGTCAATAAAGGGTTAGTAACCTTTCCACTGTCAACAAGTCAAACAAGTCCTTCAGCCACTTGTTTCATTAAGTAAAGCCAAGTAAGTAAGCTTTTTCAAATCCATCAGCCTTTGCCAATGCCACAATTGTCGACACGATGCATCAATTTACCCTCCACACACATATAAGTTTAATACAATGTTGAATCCTATTTGAGACTGCTTGCTAAGGATAAACCTAAATACACTAAGATTGGTAGAAGACTGGTATTCACGTCAGTGGTAACAACACCCAATTACCTAGGTTAATTGTAGGTCACTCAGATAAATATTGAGTAAGTGTGTACATATGCAAAGACAATGTCAGACTCTGTAGTTGTCTCTGGGCCCCTGCATAATCTGACCAGCGATGAGATGTACAGCTGCATGTCATCATTCAACCGCTGTCTCTCCAGGTGGTGTCCGGCAAACAATGTGCACTTTGTAGATAATTGGCAGACCTGGTCTGATTAGGAGAGATGGCATAAATCCCACGCTGGATGGATAGAAATCTGGCCAACTTTTTTTGAAAGCCAACACCATGACAATGCAGAATTGAGACCAGGAGGCAGATCTTGAATATAGTAGTTACTTTTGATGCCATTACTTTGGCCTCTGGTGCTACAGTAAGAAACCTTGTCGTTTTTGACCATTTTTACTTCACACATAAAAACTCTCTAGGACAGCCTTCTTCCACCTCCTCACCTACAAAGCCATTACTGATCAGGCACCATCATATCTTAAAGAGCTCCTAGTCTCTCTCTGGAGCTCCCTTTCTCCCCTCTCCCCCATTTCTCTCAACCCAACCAGTCAAGGCAGGCAGCCACCCACCCGGAGTCTGGTTCTGTTGGAGGTTTTCTCCTGTTAAAATTAGGAGTTTTTCCTTCTCTACTGTCACCAAGTGCTTGCTCATTGTGAGAACTGTTGGGTTTCTCTCTATAATATTGTAAGGTTTTCATCATACCCTGTAAAGTGCCTTGAGATAATGTATGTTGTGATTTGGCGCTATGCAAATAAAACTGAATTGAATTGTGTGTCAGAGGGTTCATTCTTATCCATAAAACTATAAATGAAGCGATGACATGTATTATGACAACAAATGATATTTTCAAACATGAAATATTAATTTGATTAGGACTTTATTTTAAGTATTCTTTTATTTCCAGTGCCACATTTTAAGAGCGCTGATGTCATTTCACTAATACAAGAACTCTTAAACCTTCCATTTCCTGCACTCAAACCACAGCCCTGTGTGAAAATGTACCTTGTTGCACTTGAAGGTACAGAGTGCAGTACAGTGCCCTCCCTGAGGATGCGACTGGGCACTCTGACACCTGTCAGAATTGGCTGTCTGACTTTTAGCCTTGCTGCAGCAACAGTCTCGTTTTAAATGAGCTCATTTGTGGCTACCTATCTACACGGGGGTGGACTGTCAAGAGGCCATGGCAGGGCGTATGAACGTGATGGTTTTCCTCGGCCAGCCTCAGCCTTATCGAGACATAAAATCACAATGGTTCTCTTATTTGTCCTGTTCTCAGGTTCATCTTTCAATGTTTAAATCCTGAACATGTTTCCATTTGACATGAAGGAAGGAATGTACAGGACATTTTTTGTGACAAATATTGCAAAAATTAAAAAAAACTAATGTAAAAAAAACTTGGCTTTTGATTAAAATTTGAAGAAATCTACAGATGTATTCACTACCTGGTCACTGATCATGGACTTTTCATGCAATACAAATCAGTAGTCATGACAACAACTTCTGCCGGGATTCCAGCAGTCGGTCCTGGTGGAGTTATGATTGATGACAGGTTCTCATGCCTCTCTCTCTATCAGTGTTTCTTTGGTATTTGATGTCTCAGCTCTGCCCCAGGCTTTTTCCCAAGCTCTCGCCTCCAGCAAATCATCTCGTCACCCTAGCTGGCTAAACTCAGGCCAAGGGAAGTCTGATACAAGAACCACTAGATACGATACAAGCCACTGGCAGCAGACATTGTTTTCTGATGTTTCTTTAGCGATATCTAGAATAAGTGGATAAACCAGTCGAGGGTAGAGTGGCGATGTGCTTAAGGGATCAGTACAGAGGGATACAGTCACCCCAGTGTTTGGAGTAAAATACAGCCTAGTGAAGGTAAATGTTGAGATTATTTCATTGTTTTCCAAAAGAGTGTGCTCTTTAATCTTTCTTGCCTGGAGGATAGAGTGAGCGCTCATCTGCTGCCCTCTTGCTGCACACTGCAATCCTGTGCATGAGCAATGTTAGGCAGTCAAATACACATCTTGAATATATATGATACAGTAGCTGCTGTATTTCCAAATACTTCTTTTCATAGAATTAGTAGTAACAAATAGGTATGAATATATTATGAGATTGTAAAATGTGCATCATGTTGTGGAAATGTGTATGTGAACGTCTGCCAGCAGAGAAATATTTATGGATACTTAACTGGAATATACACCTAAGACCATGGTTATATCTAAAATACATTTTCCTGTGCTCTCAGGTGGACTGATGTAAGAGTAGACAGACAGCCGGAGCTCTTTATAGCGCGCTGAAAGAGTTGTGATTTGTTGAAGGTCATGCTTTCTTGCCTTTCATGGAAGTCTTTGTCTGCAATTTCAATAGGAAAGTATTGACTTGACAACATGTGGTCCTCTATTCAGATGGAGACACGGATCATTTCTTTCCTAGCCGCTCTAAGCAGCCCTGACCAAAAGACAAGCAACAGCCTGGCTTATGAATAAATGCCAGTATGGAGCAAGTGAGAATCTTCGTTCACTTTATTTCTGCAGCACAACACACCCATACTAATGCACTTCCTCATTTCTCAATTTCTTTATCTTTACCCCATACCTTCCAATTTCCTTCTACTATTTTATTTTCACTTTCAATATTTCCAACCACATATCTATATTTACAGACCACTACAAAACAACAACATGCTCGACACTCAAAATATTAGCTTGCCACTCTTGCCATTTAGTTAATATAGGTGTATACTCTGGAGGGCTCTGAAATGGCAATAGACTTCAAAATGGCACGAAAGCAAAGCTGTCATCATAGGTGGAAATGCTCTTGTATGGCAATTGATCTGATTTGTCATAATGTCAAGACTGACATTTCATCATCCATTAGGGACCATAAAATTGTAGAGAAGCAGCCTCATGGAATCTAATTAAAAAACAAATACAGCAATCCTTTATGTTTGGCTGAAGCTTTCAGTATCTGTAGGACACACAGATTCAACACAAAGGGAGTTGTGTCGCTGCTGAGAATACCATGAAACCACAGAAAGAAAATATTAATCATCACATCAAATTAGAAATAATTTTCTCTTGGCATACAGAAGATGCTATTATCTATATTAAACCTATATAGACGAGAACTAAATGCAACTAAAACGATTGGTTGGTTGATTAATTGATGGACAGAAAATTAATTCCTTGATCGCTTACGTCACTCACTGATTCCAGCATCTTCAAACAACTTGAAGATGCCACGGGGCTCTGGGGACATGCAATGGACAATCTTTTACTATTTTTGACACTTTAAGGATAAAGCATGGCTATATCCTCTTTTACTTTTCTATTATCATTAAATATACTGAAAAGACAGTTAAATTAAACACACCACTGCACCACTGACTCATGTGTTTATTTATCATAATGATCATGGGGATTGTAGTTTATTTGAAGTTGATCACACATACCTGATTAATGGTTAAAAATAAAATTAATTATTTGAAAGTGAAAATAATAATCAAGTTTCAGCACTCGTACGCAGGGCGATATGTCTGCTATCCAGGCATTAGTCTTTGTTGTTGTCCTTGTATAATGTTTAGGCTATCAGTATGCAGTGTGAAACCCTTCAAGCTGTCAATATGTCTGTGCACCAATGTCACCAAGACAAAACTGTCGCTTATTTCCTCTTGGCAATTAAAACACATCAATAAAGTCTAAGAAATAAGAAGACACTGTACAGTCTAATGTGTGTCGGTACAGTACGTGTGTGTTTGACACCTCCACAGCAGATTTCTCCTTTTGGACGAGCACCCACATCTTATTCGTGTTCTATCACTTTGAGTTTGGTGTGAAAACTTTACTCTTCATAACGACAGCGTAGCCATGATCACTGTGTAATTTGCTAAAGAAGCACATTTGACACCTCTGACACATTCACAACAAAGAACAATGATCAGTGTTCTGATAAGAAGCAAGAGCAATTTGTACTATAGTCAGTCTTTATGCTTGTCAGGTTACACCTCAGCACTACAGATGTGAGTGCTGACCTCTGGCTCTCCTTACCCTCCCCGCAACAAGCACTCAAGAGAGTGGAAGAAAGTTTCACAGCAAGATTAAGTAAAAATTGAGAATAAAATCCTTTTTTCTTCCTTCTCGCTTTTTGTTTGTCTCCTGTAGAGAGAGTGGCCTTACCTCTGTGTGCGTGCACTATTAAACTAGCAGATATTGGCGTTTTGAGTGAGGCCATTCAATGAATGTCAGCATCAGTTGTTGAGTGTTAAAAAACAAATAAGACCAAGCTGCAGCCCTCATGGCCTCTCGTCCCTTTGGCTAACACTGACCTCTACTCAGACCTGAGTGCTGAGAGGTAGCCTGCTAATCCCACTGACCATAATGCTTTCAATCAGCGCTCTCTCCCTGCCTTTCTACTCATTTTCCTCCCTTCTCTCCCCCTCGTGGTTCCCACCCCTTCTTTTTCTCTCCCTCTCTCCGTGTCTTTACTTGGCTCTTTCTCTCCTGCCATCACTCCCACTTAAACCCAGTACGCAGAGGGCCTGACCGAGCGGATTGATTTCCAGTAAGGCGGTGTCTGGAGCGCGTTCTGGAGCATTCCAGACGCGTTCATCCTCCTTTATTGCACTCTAATCTCAAGGGGCGACCATGTCTGCTCTTTAGGCTTTGCTGTAGACGCACACACACACACACACACACACACACACACACACACACACACAAAATACATAAAAGCTTACACACAGAAACAGACACGTACACAGCCACGTGGAGCCCACAGTACAGTAATTTCAATATTTGGCTCTTCTCTCCAAAGGCTCCTGTTTAATAGTGAAGCATCGTTATTGCCTTCTTTGTCTTAATTAATTTTATTGGCCTTTCACAGTTCAGCCAATCTTACTGAAGAATAAATAGCCATTTCATTTATAGCAATAAATGATGCCTATCCGTATTTGTGTTCCGGTACAGGAGGCTCATACTCTGGTTGCACAGATTGGGTAACCAAAGTCTAAGAGGATACAATCTCCTCTGACCCATGCACTGTAACTATGAACCCACACCCCTCCGGCCCCCTAGTACTCAGCCCAACAGCTGCCGAAGGGAGAAGAACTCCTTCTTGCATTGAAAATCCCTCACCCACTCGTGGTGCAGGCACCCAACAAGTCATGCCCACTTAATGCCGGGGTCAAAGTTTTAATACACTAGCTGACCATAGTTGCTATTCAGCGCGGTACCCTGAGATCAGGACCTGGGATAATGAGATTTCTTTGCACCTGGTGATTACACTGAGCAGCCAACCGGAAACAAAACGGATCAGGACGGCAGGATATGCCCACTGATGGGCCGATTGCTTAGATCGACCCTCACAGTCCTGGTCTATTCTTAGCCATTTTCTGCCCACCATTTCCTCCAGGGTCAGGGTTTTGGGGAGTATCACATAAGTCCAGGGTTTTTTTTTTAATACACACAGATTCTGAACGACAATCACCAAGACGGCTAAAAAGAGAAGGCTTCAACTAACCCTTGTTTACATTACTGAATAATGTGTTTATTACTTTTCAGATTAACTGATAATCATTTGGTCAAAAAAATGAACCAATGATATATCAATGAATTTTCTGCATTAATATGACCTGTTGGGATTTTGAGGTCATATCTTTAAATGTCTTGCTTTGTCTGACTAAAACCCAGTGATATCAAATTTACAAAGCACTGCCAATTTATTTGTTTCATACCTGTCAACAAATAAGGAGTTTTAAAGTGCTTAACAAAAGACATAAAAAGGCAAACAATTAGGGCCGCAAATGATTATTATCATCATCATCATCATTATTATTCCTTAAATTTATTGTAATACATTAAATGTTTGGTCTTAATAAATAATCATTTCATTAAAATAATGAAATAATGTCTCATGGGGGGGGGGGGGGGTTGCTTTAAAATGCCTCAAATGATCAATCCTTATCAATTTAGCTCAATGTGTCAAGCTATGATACAGAAAAGTAGCAAATCCACACATTTAGGAGGTTTGATATCTATTATTTGGTATTTTTCTTAAAAGTGATAGAGCTGAAATGATTCTTTGATTGTTTGACAAAAACTGTCAACAGAATTGATCAGTGAACCCTCACATCTGAGAAGCTGGAAGCAGTGAATGTTTGGCAGTTTTGAATAAGAAATTAATTAAACAATGAAAAGATTATCAAAATTATTGTTGATCATTTTTGTTGGTTGAAAGATTGATTGATTGGTTCACTAAAAGGTGCCGACAGTTGCTTTGAAAACTGAGGGCTTATGTTTCGAAATTTGGTGTGAAAGTTACTTAAAAATTGGTTTGATATGTAGATGGAGCAACATATCCCTCAATAACCAATCAAGCCCTCCTCTATACCCCAGGGCCATTTTCTCTGACAAAACCTACACCTGTAAAAACTAACTGTTTGGTGCTGTAGACGGCGGTCCAAACTTGAGAGACAAACTTCTACCTTCTTGTTAGGATTCCAAACACACAGTGAAGAGTCTCTCGTCTATTGTTGTTGCGTCTGAACCTGTGTGCCATGGCTGAGTGAAAACGTTGGCAATGTGACACGAGCTGATGGGGTGCCGCTCCCCAGCAGCTCAATAATGATGAGACAGATGTATGACAGCCACTCACAGGAGAGTGTCAGCCTATTTGTCTTTCTGTCTCCACACAAAGATGGATGACCCTTCAACCCCACGCTGGTGGAAATATTCACAGTGCTGCCATGCCATGAGAAACTCATCATCATCCCTCACCCTCATGCCGCTCACACTTCAGGACTTGTTTAGACTGAATTAGTGAGCTGGTTTTGACGGTCACTGCTTTTTTTTCAACAGTTTGGGAGCTGCTGGCATTCAGTGAAAAGTCATAATGCAATGGGTGATATAGTGAGGATACCTCAACATAGTGATGACATGTAATTATTACTGACTGATAAAAACATTAAATCTGTCAACTGATGTTTCTATTTATTTTTTAAATATATTTACAATTTATAAAGTTATAGTAATTTGTCCATTCTCTCTTTTTCTATCTCGCATTTAGTTTGTCAAGCCTTCTGTTTCTCTTTAATGCTTCTTTAAACGTAACCAACGTTTAACCCACACTCCTAAAGGAGCCCTCACTAGCCAGCTGGAGGTCTGTGGTTTCTCCCTCATACACTGGGATTTTTTAGAAAAACAGTCTTGAAAGTGATTAGTGAGGTTGTCAAATTTCTTTCTTTAAACCTGAATTAATTGGCCTCTTGGGAGCAGCAGAACACACTGTAAACACAACACTGACACATTGTGACCTTACAAAGTTTATACGACAAACATGTAAGCGAATAGCTGCCTATTTACAAACCCACCAGATAAAGAGCAACATTAGC
This sequence comes from Seriola aureovittata, assembly GCF_021018895.1. Taxonomy (NCBI): domain Eukaryota; kingdom Metazoa; phylum Chordata; class Actinopteri; order Carangiformes; family Carangidae; genus Seriola; species Seriola aureovittata. The sequence continues at coordinate 10,364,012 of NC_079375.1, forward strand.
ATTCATTTAAAGTCATGGCTTTGGCAACTTGACCAATATTCAGTCTCCTTTTAGCTTCTGTAGCTGTTCGCTGTGGCTGGAAACCAGGTTGTTGAGAGCAGCGAAGATGAAGCAAAACCCTAAGTTGCGATCCGTAAAACCAAAGCGATAAGCTGAAAGCTGCTAATACAGTCCATAGTGGTGAGACGAACTGCAGTGTGGGTTCACCACTTCCTTCTCCATATTTAACATTAGACAGTGTAGTCAATTTTTCCACTGCTGTTGTTTTTGTTTGTTTGTTTTGGGGGTTTATTTGGGGCGTTTAGTGTCTTTCGTAGACTGTGGCAGTAAAGAGCTAACAGGAAATAATGGGAGCGAGAGCAACAAAAGGTCCCCAGCTGGACTCGAACTGGGCATGTTGCCATTACATGATCTGCACTAAACCTCTAATCCAGCAAGATGCACCATTTGATCAAGAGCGGATATAAAATATTGATAATATGCAGTTAGGAATGCACTTTTTTTAACAGTGACATTTGAAACTAGCAGCTAATGTCACTGTTAAACTGACGCTGGTCGGCATATACAGTGCACTGTTTCAACTTAAGCCTGATCTGGCAGACGAGATGGAGAGCCAGCCGAACCGTGTCCAATCCCAACCCTCCTGCAGTGGAGATAACCGTGTAATCTGTGGGTCAGTCTTAGCCTACAGCACCACCATTAAACACGTCTTAAGATACTGAGTTTGCTGAAAATTTTAAGCTCTGCCAAGAAGTTTTGAGGAACTTTGAGTACTGCATAGATACATCTGATGACTAACTACTTAATAAAATGTGATTGGAAATGTTAATAGCAACCATTAAGCACTTTTTCAATGGAATTAAAAAACAGCAGAAATACACACTGAATGAAAATCTCATTTTACTAGAAGTCTTTTAAAATGTCAATGTGCTAATGAGTTTACAAATTTAGCTTTTTAACTTTTTCATAACTAAAAACAGAAAAGCAAAGTGGAATTATTAACTGTTATTAAAAAATGTATATACATTTTTTTTAATAACTCCTAAAAACGCTTTCAATTTTGCTTTATACATCTTCTGTTAATCAGTAAAAAGTGAATAAGAATATTTAGACTCCTCCCCACACACACACACACGTCTCTGGGGAGTAGAGGTGAGTCACAGATGGGACACAGAGGACCAGGGCAGGGGTCAGACCGGAAGATTGGAGGAAATAATTATCTCTATACATTTCAGTCCCTCATTTCCCTCGGGGAATGCATCACTGATGTTCCCAGCCTCCATTTCCCAGGATCACATCAGCTGTATAGCCCTTCCACAGCAGGTAATCTTGTTCAAGTGAAATTCACCCTCGTTCAAAGACGATTCCACTCCTCCTCAACTCTTCACATCTGCAGTTTTTCACTACAAGCATAAAAAGTCAGTCGTGTGAGCGACGTCAAGGACTTGCAGCACATTGTTTGGTTCAAACTCCTTTGATGGTGCGTTACACTCTCACGACTCAAAGCGTTACCATGGCAACAGTAGGTGTTCACATAAGGAGTTCATATAAGGTGCAAATTGAGTTTGTTGATGCAACAGTTATTAATGAGGAAATAAATATGGATGGATGGGTTTCCTTGTCACATGTCAGGAGGCTTGACATGCCATCATGGCATCCAGTACATTACATGCCTTACATTCACCCAGTCATTCATTCAAATTATTTATTAGAATTCAGCATACACAGGATGAATTATTTTCATTGCGAGATTTATGACGAAACCCTCCTTTGCCTTAAAATTAAACCCCTCATGAAAATTCCATCCAATTTGCATTTCAAAAGGATGAACTGTGGGACTGTTAACTGAGTCTTTCAGCCCCAACGCAATTTAATTGCCCTTCAAATTCACAATGCAGTTCATCATGCACACCATAATCCTTTAACACCAACCCATGCATAGAGCTATGCAATTTTTTTACTGTATATTCTCATATCAATACAAACTGCTAATCATTAATTTTATATGTTTGGATGATTTCAAGTCGTTTCCTGAGGTATGTTTATGGTCAAATGACATCGTTTTAAAGTTTAATTATATTAAATGCTGTCATTGGTTACTGCATGATGAAAAAGTGCTGTTTCTGTCCTCCTTTAACTGACTTTAGTGTTGATGAAACAGTATAATTTCAAATTTCAGGCCACTTAATACAGTTTCTTTTAGTGAGTGTTTCTGTTTCATCTTTTTTTTTTTTTTTTTTTTTTAATTAGGACTAAATATTTACAATAGACAAATTATATTGAGAGCAAATGAAAAACAAGAGGCTCAAGACTTGATTTCAGCTTACATAACAAAGGTTCATTCTGTAATGGCAGGTAACTGCAACCTCAGTGCTGCGTTTTGAATGTTGCTGTTTTTTGTTGTGGTGGTTTAATGTTGTTTTGTGGATCCACTGGAGCTTCTCCACCATCCCCACTGTGACAGCTTGATGGATGTTGTTTTACGACTGAATGGGATTTGCTTTACAGTCTGTGTACGGTGTCACTGCGTGTGGAACAAGAACTAAAGTTGTGGTTCAAACACAACAGTGTGAGCAATAAGCCTTTATACAAACAAATATCTCAAACTCTTATGGTCAACTTGCTCCTGAATAACTCAAGTATTATATACCACTAACAGACAAGCAGTGAGCATTGTAATTACATTTCAGATGACAACGTAGGCTTGTCAGTGAGTAGCTGCAATGTAGGTAGGTGTGATTTCTCACAATGAATTTCACTTGAGGATCTTTGAAGGCCAGGTGAAACCAATAATTCAAAAAAGTTAGTTGGAAAACTAACGTTTAGACATTAGTAAATAATTACAACTGGTGTCTTCTGTTTAGGACACTGCCCATTACATTGCAATATCCTGAGTTTGACTCCAGCTGGGGACCTTTGTTTTATGCCAGTCTCCCTCTCTCTTTCTTTCTTCCCTTTCCCATCAGGTTTGTGTAGACTGTAGACTGTCTAATAAAAAGGTAAAACATTAAAGTCACAATAACCCTTAATATACAAATCATTTTATACAGGTGTCATGTCCAACTTGTAATTTAAATCGATTAAAAATATATTAATCAACAGTGCAGAAGACGAGGACGTTCGTTAAAACTGTCAATAAATGTAGAAACTATAGATTGTTGTAGTACCTGTTCTCACCAGCTGGTGGAGGCTCTGATTGTTCAGTCAGATTAAGTTTTACATGCGTTTGGTGACCACCTGTAAAAACATTTAAAAACGTTTATTGCTGGCCACACTGATCTGGATCAAGTTAACTTGTGACAAGTTTGTAAACTGTACGATGAAAACACCTACTGAATTGTAGACTATGATGCAAGTCAATACACAAGAACAAAAGATCAGCGCGCATCATCCATCTGCGCCACGAGTGGTAAACAATGAAGCTAAGCAAGAATCAAGCCCTTGCAATAGCGGTATTTATGTGTATGGAAAAAAAGGGGAGGAGGAGAATGTGGACCCGGGTAAGGCCAACTTGGTTTAATTTTGCAAAGAGCTTGAGGCGTTTATACATAAACACATGTGACTGTCATTCTATTGTCATTTCTATTGGTTGGTTAGTAGCAGCAGTTACATTGTGAAATGGTGATCCTAAATTTCTAACACGGTTAGAACTTTGGTCGCAAGACTGTGACAAAGGCCATCTTTGAAGCTCTCTCACAGTGTGACGTAGGTTCACCGTTTTGTAGCCACGAACAAAGATTTTGTCAGGGTTCTTTCACATTGGTCATCTTTCATCAAACAAATGCACCTTCTTGCCATCAAAGGAAGATATAAGTGGTAGCATGGCTTTCTGTGCTCACTGTGGCACTCACATTGATGAACACTGCAGCATAAAGTTGTGCAAATTCTACAGAGGAGCTGTCTGGCAGCAGTAAGGTTTAGCTGTCTGAGGCTCATGCTTGTACCAAACTACCATCTTCAAAAGAAGCAGTGAGCAGCTGCCCATACAACACAGACCAGGAGCCGACTGTCAGGCAGCAGAGAGCAGCACTGTAGCTACTGTGCTAACATTTGGGACATGAGTAGTACTCTTAATATGCTGCGAATAAAATTAACACAAAAGTGATGAGATGCATTTTACCAGTGGGAGTAAACGTTGAAAGATTTCCTGGACTGATAAAGTTGGTGACACTATTTGTGCATCCCTGGGACACCTATCCCAGCAGAGCAGGCGTTAGCAGGTGTTTCCAGCAGCAACGATTAAAAGAAATTGCTTAAAATTTGCATCTCTGCAGTTTGGATAAATCTATGACTTCTATATGATCGTTGCATTTGAGATCATTAAAAGTGGTAGCTGCCCCCACTCTCAGCTATATTTCCTTTCAATGTAATTGTCAGTGGCAAGATGATGTAACTCAAAGGGGTCATTCCTTTATCCCCTAATGATCAGAACTCACAGTCTACAATCAGCATTACATAACAGATTATATGAACCCTATCACCAGGAAAAAATGTCAACACTGGACGATTCTGCCAAAGCCTGTAATTCCAAGAGATGCTGACTACTGATGAGAGGGCAACACGTTACAGCCAGTATCTTCTATAGGGTTCTGTAGCTTCTGTTCAGCCTTTCCAACCAAAGCCAAGCAATTGATTGGTTTTAAACCCAGATCAGGAGCCAGGTAATCATGAAACAAACATCAGCCCATTTGCAGGAACATGAAACAATGATTTATCCTGGGTCTTCTCTCTGGTCTGAGAGGACCACTGCTGCTTTCAATGAGCATTTTTATGAACTTTTTTATTTTGTAGAGATTTCAAAAGGCAGTGATACTCCCTGAACAGTGTCTCCCCATGGTTTAGAGCTCAGGAGGATACACTGCCCGTTTCAATGCATAAAAAGCCAACTTTTACAAAAGCAGAGGAAATTCAAATGAATCCTTCCATCCCTGTGCCACTGCTATAAGGAAACTCTCTGTGGCATGTGGCTTCACTACAGAGTGTTCTAGTCTGCAATGCTGCTCAATAAAATTACTGTATGTCCACTTGCTTGTTCACAATTGGAATTCAAAAAGGAAAGAGTGACACCTAGTTAACTGGAAGAAAAACAACTCATCATTCCCTAATGCTTTTTTTCCAATTCATCATAATCAACAAGGAAGTGAAATGCTTGAATAATGCCACTACATAATGAATCCCTGCATCAACACCAACCAACAAACGAAACTTCTTGTGTGACAGAGGTGAACGGGAAAGTTTCCTTCAGATGTGAAACCATGACATTAGACACGGTTTCTGTTAGGTAACAGCAGCGTCTCACACATGAATCCGTAAAAGATTGATTTTCTGACGGGTGATTAGACGTCCACAGTCTGTCTGCTACCTGCATCTCCCCTCTTAAAGTGTTGCACGGCAGCTAATTGACTTGTGGGGGAATCTTGGGCATCTCTTCAAGCTGAATGTTGAAGTTCTTGGTAACAGCAAGTGATAAGACATCTATCAGCCTGCAGCCAATGGTGTCTCATTTCTAAACCCAGATTGATTTTTTTTTCCTTCTATTTTTTTTCTTTTTCTGTGAGATAAATAGATAAATGTCGACTGAAGAACACAATCTCCCACCCAAGTGTTTGATCAAAGGCTAACTGGGCAATTCAATAAAAGATTTTGCCCCAGCTGGAGTCTTGCCAGCTGGAGTCTTGCCAGACTTTTGTATTAAAATGCAATCCCTCTGAGTCAGAGGTATTGCTGTTGTCGTCGGTCTAGCACATAGTTCCCCATTCACATCTCTACAGCCCATACAGCTAACCAACCCTGCTGAAAGATATGAAGCTATTGTTGGCAGCACTGCTGGCAAACCAGAAAGACACCACTGATCACTAACTCAACAGAAAATTCATTTTACATTAACATTTGCCAGGCTTATTGAATGGATCGTCACTCGTCAGAAGGAAGGCAAACACAAAAATAATTGGTTAGGTTGCTTTAATAAAAGTTTCTAAAAGTATAGCTTGGATATGCTTTCACACTCTGGGGAAATATTCTCTCATTACGATGGGTGTAGGGGAGGAGGGAAGCGGCAATAAGGTAGATTTCATCCGGGGCTCAGGAGAAAATGAAACCTTCCGATGACAGTAGAGCATGTAATGTTTTCATCTGGTTCCACCCATGGAAGGAAATTAAACGAAAATTACTGTTGCATGCATTTTTTTTTTTTTCGAGTAACTGTAAGTGATTGTTTCCATAACAGCAGATAAAATGAATGGTGATATTGTGTCTTGATCTTGTACTGTGATATACTTGTACAACTACCTGTTGTGGTGTGAATGATCTAAACTGCTGCCTTTGTGCAGGACATGTGAGAACCGACTTATACTTTTGCTCCCATCATCACTGCAGTCTGCGTAATCAAGAATAAGCTCCAGACAACAACGCTTGCTGAGTTGCTGATGCAGCCATCAGTGATTTCTGAGCATTGCTTTGCCTTTTTGTAAAGTTAAGGGCCAGTAAGACCAATTTCTAAAGGAAGGTTGCAGAACTAATATTTAGACAAGAAGAGTCTTTACGCAAGAATGTCAAATATTTGTGTTTTTTTAAGCTTCTCAAATGTGAGGATGTTCTGCTTTTCTCGGTTTTATATATTGTAAACTGAATGAATTTGATAGAGAAAAAAAGGCAGATAAATCAATCATGAATATAATCATGTGCTGCCACCGTTGTACACAAATGCCAATTATAGGTCTGAGTTTATTTATAAACAAGATTTCATTACAAAGTTCGCTGACTAATCAACACTAATGGACATTTTCTCAATAAACCTCAAAATTGAGAATTGTGACAGTTTCAGAGATCAGAGCATTTCTTCTTGACTAGTTCACTTTTTCAAATTTAATAATTTAATTTAATCCTGACTGGAGGAGGGAAGGTCATTTTACTACTGGTGAGTCAAGCATGAGAAACGAGAAGATCAGGTGAAATGATGACAAGATATCAGCATTAAGCAAAGATATTTCCTGAGTTATTCTCTCAGAAGAGCTAAAACATCGCTGTCACAATGTTTGAGAATTAACCAAAAAGTACTTCAGACATACTGAGAGCTTTGCAGTGAGCTGGAGCTGCGACAATTAGTCAATTCATCGATTAAGCTGATTGACAGAAAATTTAATTAAAATCAACAATCTTACAATTTTTTGATCAATTTTTAAGCAAAATGCAAAACAGTTGCTGCTTCCAGCCTCTTAAATGTGACGAATTTATCATTTTCTTTGTCATATATGATAGTAACCTGAATATCTTTGGGTTTGTTTGTTGGTAAACAAGAAATCTGAAGACATCACTGTGGGGTCAGGGAGATAATAATAGACTTTTTACATTTTAGAGACAAAACAATTAATCAACTAATTGGCATATCTATTAATGATGAATACAAAAATTGCAGGCTTAAATTTAGCTTCTTTTTAACTGCCTTTTTCTCATTTTAGTTGTAGTGGTAACTGGCACTTACAGATTATGAAAAAAATCCTACTCATCCCACAGAGGTTGAGTAGCACAAAAAAATATCTACTTCTAACACTTCTTTATTGCAAAACAGATTTATGGACTTGAAGCTGCACTGTGGCTTCTTGTGGACCAGTTATGATGATATAATTGATTTAGGTTTGAAACACCCTAAGGGAGAAATCAATTTCATACACATCCTCAATAAAATTGAATGTGAGATTAATATTTTTTCTCCTTTTCAAAATTTCCTTTGAGTCTATACCAGTTAGCATAATTTTACTCTGGCATACGCAAATCAAACCAATCTAAGGCATCATCCCATTGCTTCCACTGGCTCTAAATGTATCCAACTGATCTCACTGGAAAGCTTTTTTTGACATATTTTGCATATCAATATAGGCGTCCTCAAATTGAAATCCCTTTCTATTTTAGGAGATTGCTTTTTGATGGCTTCTCATTACAGGAACGTTGGCTATGGGTCAAATGAAAATGTCATCACAGGCTCAGCGTAGGCTGTTCAGGGGGAGTCCTCTCCAACAGACAAACGTCCCTTTACAGTTTAACCTCCTTCGCCTGGGGGATGATGAATCATTGAGCCCAGCGAAGAGGGCGCACGATGATGGGAGGGTGAATGAGTGTTTGACGAGATGCCAGTCAGCCTGTTTGTGACAACCTTACACGCTTCCTACGGTGTTACTCACAAGCCATAATCACTTTAAGTCAGAGAGTTAGCTGAGGCTTTCCACACCTGCTTCTGTACAAGTTTCCTCCAATTAAAAATGACACATTGCAAAAAGAAAAAGAAAAAAAGATCTGTACGCTATAAAACATCGCACAGGAATTTAGTGGAATCAATCGTAAATAATTGAAAAGACACTCAACAGATTAATCGCCTAAATAATTTGCTGTAAATATAAAATAGCTTCAATAAAGAGCTGGAACAATGATACAGACTGAGCACAACGTGTTCCAACCTTAAAGATAGGCTACTGATGCAGAAGAAGAGGAAAACTGCAGGTTAAAAGGGTTAGAACATTTACCATTATCAAACAAAAACATTACATATTTGCTGGTAAGTCTGCGTTTGGGTTTTGGACTGTTGGTGAGCCAAAACAAGTTATTTGAAATTGTGATGGGCAGCATTTTTCACTATGTTTCTAGACAAGATGCCTAAACCATGAGTGAAAATAATCAATGATTGCAGCCTGCATGGATACTAAATCAAAACTTGTATGTGATTTTATTGGTCTGTCAAAGTTTGTTTCTGTGCACTCACTTTACCTCATCTGCTTCTCTTTGTGTATAAGTTTGTGAAACGTTGCTCTTGTAATCTTCCTCCGCGCTCTGTGGCATTGAGCACTCTGAATGGGCTGAACTCACTGAATAAGGACTCAAAACATTGACTTTGACTCACTCTTTCTCAATAGACCCGTTAACAAAAAAATCTGCTTCTTTTTTGTCTCTTAAGCGCCACATAAGCGCCATCCAAGTCGAGGTTAGAAACAGTTCAGTCATTTCACCTGTGTCTCCATGGTAACACTTTTGCTATTACTTCAACATACATAGCTCTCACCTCCCAACCTGCTGAATTTCATGTCTATATCTTCTGCAAACCAACTGATACATTCCACAGCCAAATGCTGCGTTCAGAGGCGCACTACATCACACCAAACATATAAAGCTTGTGTATTTGTTTATTGAATCATTGCTTTGCACTGTTCCTGTCATGATGAGCAGGAGGTCACAGGCAGTGATGTTGAATGGGGGCGCTAACAGAGCCTGGTTTGCTGCTGTTGAGGTTCAAGCTGAGAAGAGCAAGTTGAACAGTAACGAGCAACCTGTGGCATCGTGGTGCATGAGTCTGCTTATGGAGTGTCAACACGGTAATGAGGTTTTATTCAGTTGTGTCCGGACAGCAGCCCCTTGTGTGCGGACAAATATCTTTCTGTCTGAATCTGTAAACTATGTCTCTGTATTTGTATGTGTTGCCTAATAATGAGCAGTCCTGGAAATGAGACAGAGAGGTGGGGGTGTAATGAAGAGGGAGATGTGGGGGCAGGAGTATACTGTGTGTGTGCGTGTGTGTGTGTGTGTGTGTGTGTGTGTGTACACACAGGGGTGGGTGGCATTCAAAAGAGGAAGCATGCAGTTGTTCCAATCACTGATTAATTAGATCATCATTGTCTCATACATCTATTGTTCATCTTTTCATTTGTTTGTGTGTGTGTGTGTGTGTGTGTGTGTGTGTGTGTGTGTGTGTGTGTGTGTGTGTGTGTGTGTATCTAGTATTTCTGGATCTGAGGTCAGCTAGCCACCGTTGTGCTAGTGTGCTAATGTAGAGGAGGCATTAACCCCACTCTCTCTGGATGAGAGACCGCTTGGCGAGCATCCATCCCCAGAGACTGGTGGCATGCTTCTGTCTGCCTGCCAATCTTATTTCCCGGACAGCTTGCACACTTATTTCATTTTGGCCTGTTTCACAGCCCTGTATTGATTTTTGAAACATCATGTCGGTGTGAGGATGAAGGGTCCTCTTTCGAACACAAACTACTGAAATAAGCTTGTTGTGTTTGTCCGCCGCTGTTTGTGTTTGTTCTTTACTCCACCAAAAAAAAAAAATCCTTTGTGATCATGTGATTTGGGTATTTCAGGAAATTATTGATTAAATCAGCTATTATTTCAAATATCACTCCTCAGTTTCTTTTTGCTTTACTCCTATAGAACCTGTATGCTGTTTTTCTCTGCTTTCAAACTCTTTTATCCCTATTTGTAGAACCTCTCTCTTCCACAGCTTTTATTTCCCTGGTTGCTTTTGATACCTCATGTGCTTGCTTTGTCTGGCTTCGTGTGTCGAAACCAGCGGATATGAGACAGCGGGCTGGGTATCGGAGACGCCGCTGTCTGTCTGTCAGTCCCTGTGGTACATTAGCCGTCCCTTACCATGTATTATTGATTCCCTCTCTCTAATCACTGTCTCCAGTGTTCCAGATGAGCCTTTACTGCCAGCAGCGCCCGCACTCCAAGGAGTTTATAGCATCCAAAGTCCTGGCAAAAGCACAGCTCTGAAAGATACTGCGGTTTTTAGGTAGCAACAACAACAGCAACAGGTGAAGTATCTTCAAATCATGCCTAGAAAAAATTTTTACTTTTTCAGTCTTTGTCTTTTTGTCATAATTGTGTTAATTTGACTAATGGGTCCAGTTAACTTTGCACTTGTTGAGATTTAGGAAATTTGTGTAGCACGGAGAGCTTTCCAAAAAATTTGAATTTTACATAAATTATTTAAAAATACTTTTCTCTGAGTTAGGGCTGTCACAATATGAGATTTTCACCACATGACAATTCACAACAACAATATTACCGCAATATTTATAGAAAATGTGTTTATTGTGTTTTATCTCCTTTTCGACAAATTAATTAGATTCAAATAGAAGTGTAGCGAGGTGGAGAGAGAGCGCAACTATAACTGTACAAAAGTATACAAAAGAACAATTACACTTCATGGATAGTGAAGAGGCAACTAGTAAATAAGCAAAAGCTCAACAAGGCCTAACATCTGCCATCACAATATTATCATGTGTATTACTAACACAATATCAATATTTCCCTTTTTAAATATCACATGCATCATCAATACCTATATATTGCAACAACCCTACTGTGAGTTCAACCAACGAGAATGTGGTTGGATTACCTATCGTATCTAACTGCAGAGATCTACTTCCAGCGCAAGTTAAAATCTCAGGGTTAAAAACTGATCTAATGTTGGGTCAATATAGCACCGACTGAATACTGGGTTAACATTACCCAGTACCAATGGGTTGTCATAACCCAATGTTGTTATGTCTATATTAGTTATTTTCTAACCATGGACCGGGTACATTTGTCATTTTTAATGTGCAATAGCGTTCCTCTAAAATCCTTTATCAGTCAGGCTATAATTGGAGCATCATCATGTACACTTACAAATGCCTAAAAAACCCCACTCCAAAGGTTCTCTGTGACATAGTGAAACCTCTGGAGGTTTCTGGCGTACTTTCAGAAAGCTTTTGGATAGCCAACTTTTTCTGTTCCGGGGATCGATATGTTGAACTCTCACCATCAGAATTCAAGATGAATCATGGCAGGGCATTATTTAAAGGCGAGGTACAACAGTTTGTATATTGTTGTATGTGCCTTCCTGATGGGCACCGCAAACAAGCTTAGGCTATAAATGTTGCGTTATGTGGCATACCTACATTGATTATTTACATTAGGTTTCACCAGAAAGACAGCTGTAATGAAGTCACGATCACCATACGAAGGCCATAAGTGCTGTACCTTGCCTGTGCATTTGACAGGGATAAAACGGATATAAAGAGAGCTGCGAGATGAAGCCCAGATTTTCTCTGCCCTTTCAACTATTCAGTCAGTGTTTGTTCTGTGAGACAGATTCCACACAGCGGGAAATCAATTACATTCACACCAATATGGATCAGAGACCACTGGTGATCTGCATCCTCTTCTTCTCTTCACCCTGTGTCTTGCAGAGGAACAGAGAATTCTTAGTGTTTAGAAAGAAATGACTACTTTTGTGTGAATCTCTGCTGGGTGCTTTGGCACAGAGTGAAACACTGCACACCACTGGGGGTGTGCTGCATGTGGGAGGAAGAGTGGGGAGAGAATATGTGTACCGAGGGGAGTGGGGACTTACCAAATGGGCCAGTTAAGTCATAGCATTACGGGTCCTTTCTGATGTCACACTGACATCATCACCCCGAGCCCCACCCGCCCTACACTCGACACAAAAACATTTACATCACTATGAGTCATACTGCACCATAAAGTTGTACATCAATAATCTATTGATGTCATGACTAACCTGTATCCATCACATATCACATATCATAATTTATCAACATTAAATTAAATTAATATTCTCATCTCTGCAATCAAGTTTCATATCTAAACGGCAATGTAGGCACTAAAAGAACTCACACTTTGCTGAAGTTTGAGGTGAAATCAAACTTGAGAAAGTGCGTCAAATCTTTGGAAACCCGTACCCTTTTCGAACAAGCACTGTGGCATTCAAGCCAAAGCTCAGGGTTAGTTATTTCTTCACACTTTTGCATAGAGCACAGATGGAGAAGTGTTTGTTCCCTTCGAACAACAAAAGGACCAAATCTGAAAGAGGGTTACATCACTTGCATCTGATTCAGTGCAGTCCTTGACTTAATTGGAGTCAAAAGAAATTACTACAAAGATAAAGAATTGAAAAAAATAAATAAAATGTAATAAAAGGAGCAAATCAAAAAGGATGAAATATGAAAGGTTGCGATTGACTAATGAGGTGCTTCTATGATTGATTAAAACTCCTTGAGAAGTTGAGGAAATTTCTAAAAGCCAAAAGAGTTTTCATGTGAGAGGAGGAGAGCATCACCTCTCCCTTGCATGAAAGTGTGAGTGAAAAGATTAACTTGATAAACTCAGCTAAAGCAAACATCATGACTCCTCTTGGAGTGTTTATTTTTTTGTTGGTTCTTATCACTTTTATGAAAGTATTTTCTAATAAATGGTACTTTAGTACTCACACGGCCATATGTACATTGAGAGAGTTATTGCCTCCAAAGTTACGGTGTTAAGTGTTTGCGTTGCCTCATACAATGTTTACTTGCTGAGCTGCAGCAGAGGGACAGTAAAACAAATACCTGATCTTGTAGAGCCCAACCAATAGTCATTTTGATGGAGATTGAGATTTCAGTTTAGAAAATCCACTAACAATATTTATTTTTTTAGCATAAATACATAACAAGCATTTTTAGATAGGCATTCCTTGTATTTGATCATCCAAAGAAGGGATTTTGTACTTCAAGGGACATTTTACAGTTGAAAAATCTGTGCTCTCTGGTGGACAAACCTTGTGGAGAAATTGTTTCTAAATTACCACAAACATATGTTTGACATTTTCTGTGCTGCAATTTCTCATTACTTAACAGCTGCTGCATCTGCTGCTCCAATAAGCAACCGGCTGAAATGTCCACCTCACAAATTTATCAATAAATTATCTCTTCCATCAGTAAAACTCGGAGGGAATCACTTCAAGGCCAATATGGACACGAGGGATGGATGCAACAACCAATAATTCTTTTAATATGAATGTGTAGTTATATGTTAAGATGGACTTAAATAAATCTGAACCTAGTAGTACTTTAAGATAGTGGTGGGGAGCGTGACATGTATATACAGTGAGACAATACAAATCCGTCTCTTTAACATCAAAGCAGCAAACAGTCTCATAATCCCACTGCTTTGACTGGAAATATTCCTCTATGCCAAGATGAGTATGTGGAAGAAATGTGACTGTGATAACCCATTTGGGAGTCACAAAAGCCATGCTGAGATTGCAATGATGCCAATATTACATAGAAATCATTATGTAAATGCGCAGTGTACACAACAACAATTATTTATATATCCTAAAACCAATATACCATGACTCTCTACTCGACTTGAACTTGCAGTGAGCTTAAAGAAAGACACCTCAAGTACAGTACAGTTTAAAAGCCTCACAAACAGCCTCTTCAATGACCCCACAGTTTCATCAAAACCTCTAATACTATCATAACCTTAATTAGGGCAGGATTGGTTTCAGGACTATCATGTTGGACTGCAATAGCTTTAACTAGGTGTACCTAATAAACTGGCAACTGACTGTACATTTCATTACGCAAATAAACTGTATAAGCGCATAAAAATCTACATGCCAAATGCCAACCAATAAAAAAAAAAATAAACTCAGCCTGTCCAAAGCAGGGAAACACAACTACCACATGCACATACCAGCAAACAGAAGCAACATAACAAAAGAAATCAGCATCTAACAAACACCAAAGCATGAAGCTGAAGTGAGGAGACAACAGCTAATGCTTCTTTGCCAAGCCTGCACACTCTGACTGAACAGAAGCACCATACACAACTTACATGATAACATAAATAATGACACTTACCTTAGCAGTAGTGAAATGTAGCAGTGGTCCCTGGAGAAAAGGCCCTTTGGGGAGAGTTTCTTAACTCTGAAGCTTTAGATGAAGGGACAGAAAAAACTGTCAGTTTTATATTATTCAACATTATCATTCCTCCACAAAGCCACCCTGCAACACTTTGTCAGGCTAGCTTGCCTGTGAAAGGCTGCATTAGCCACAGAAGTATTACAAACAGCAAAGTGACCGCAGAGTTGGGTAGCTAACAAACACAGCTGCAGAGTTAGCACTGTCACGCAAAAGAGTGCATGCAGACCCAAACATGTTTTAGACTCAAAGTTACTTACACAAATCACTGTCTCCGTCTTCTCCACGGCGAATAAACGTCCATAAATCCTCAGAAATCGCAGGAAAAGAGGCGCTTCTGACAACTCCACAGGAAACCATCCTCGGTTTTCTTCAGTATAAAAGTAATCCAGTGACAGCGCTCAAACCCACAGGTAGGCCTTACGTCGCTCATAGGAAGTGCTTGAAGCTAATTAGCATAGTTTTAATGATGCCAGTTCACCAAAATGTATAAAAGTATAGGCTAAAAATAAAAGGCTAACTAACTGACTCCATGGCATCATTATTCTTTCAGTTTACATCACCAAGGGGAACCATGCTATATCCGTACTGTCAGTAGATTTTGTATTTTTACACAAAACTGTGTCATTCTGTGTTGTTGGTGGTGGGACCCACAGCTGCAAGTAATTACAATTAATTGCAGGCGGTGTAAAGACAGCTGAGAGAACCAGAGAGAACCCAGAAAACACATAATTAACCAATTTTGCTTTTATTTGTTTAATTGGCAGTAGCATTCTCAGTTGCAGTGACTTTCTTTGCTGTTGTAGAAAGCAAAGACTGTTTGTAACTCGAACTGCAAAAAGTATAGAGTATACAGTCAATATGAATATATTGCATATTCTCTAGGCAGTTAGTGTTTATGGAAGTGAGACAAAGGCTATTTCCTGCTTGTAGTGCAACTCCACTTGCCTGTCTAAAAAAACTTTCCTCCTTGTTCCAATAGATACTGTGGTGGTGGAAAACACAGTATATTTACTTTAAGTATTGTTTTAAGTACTTCACTGCAACTTTATACTTCCAATACACTTAATTTCAGAATACCTTTTTTTATTTGACAGCTAGTCATTTCACATATTTTGCACACAAATATATGATGAGCATAAAACATATCATGCATATTTATAAACAAACACAATATGATAGGTAGTAGTTAAAATTTGAATCTGTATAATTGATAGTTAACTGACTCCTGTGGCTCACTGCCACACTTACATGGAAACCAGCCATCCTTAGTGCTATTAAGTACACTTGAAGTTTTGCTGTTATGACACAGGTGTGTATAATCATTAAAGTCAAAGTACCATTATCATTAAGGTGGATAAATGGGGGAGGGAATCTGATTCTCTGGTGGATGCTACTCATGGTTCAGAATATGACTGGCAATATTTCTCACCCTCCTCATGCTTTTTATGGTTATATACAAAAGCGCCTTGAGCAGTAGACAGCTACCACTAAGGTGCACCACTGAATGCCACAGGAGGTCTTTCCTCCCTGTACCCACCTTCTCTCTCACTGCTGGATACTAGACACAGGCAAGAATTACTATCAGGCACTATTATTATATACCTTTAAACCTGTCCGATCCTGTTCTTACTGTTTATGTAAGTTGTTTATTTCACTTGAATAATGACCATCTTGAGCGCCAAAACTTCCTTTGGGATGAATAAAGTTCTATTTTTGCTCATCTTGAATATAAAGATAAGAATAGCTGAATACTTCTCCCATCGCTGATGAGTCAGTTTGAGCAAGACAGTACAGATATAGGCTGGCTGAGGGTAAAAATGGATTATATTTATCATTCCCTTTCATTATCACAATGGTTAATTCACACACTGCCATTCATTAATTTAATTACTCTATAGCCAAATGGGCACGACCCATCTCAGGTGCCCTCAGCGTTTCTTATTATAGCATGTGGGGGTCTTGAGGATTCAGCTCATCTGTTGTATTTGCTCAGTAGCTCACAGAGACCTCTCGGCCCCGACACAATCTCACCTCATTAACATTTTAGGTGACGAGTCTGTCACGGCCTTAATTAACAATTCATGAGCACAGCTTATAGCTATATTAACATTTTACAACCAATAAATCAGCTTTCCTAATCTGCTGTGTGTGTCTGCATTTACAGGCCCATGTGGATGTGGACGTGCCAGAGACCCAGGAGGGAGACTTTGTATTTGTGTGTGGGTGGGTGCGTTATGTACATCCACAACAGGCAACTATAACGCTCCCCCTTTGTCTTCAAGTCTGTCTCCCCGTCTGTCTCTGACCCTGACATTTGTTTGAACTTTCTCTTAGTCTTACTTCTGATCATGGCGCTTTAGGGAATCAGACTATGCTTCTTTTTTTTTTCCTCTGCAAAACAAAAAAATCAAACCTACAGCCTGATCCAGAGGAGGTCAATCACAGTGTTATGCCAATTAATAATCTAAAAAAGATAAATCTGACAACACACCCACAAATGCAAGTATCACACATAATGGAAAGGTCGACTAATTAGGGTGCTATTTTTCGATTAGTCAACTGTAACAAAAGCGACAGGATACAAGTCGGTGTGTCTCTGTCAAGTTTTTTTCTCTGGGAAGCAAAATAAAGGAGAAGGGAGAGAGAAGAGTCGTGGAGACAAGAGGAATGAATCTGAAATAATGGTGGAAGACAATCTGGTAGAGTTGATTCTCTGAGGTATCATCATTTCTGCTTCCCTTACACCAAACGCATATTCAAAAAGCCTCTGAGAGTGGGTGTAACAGCATGCAATGAGACCAGGAGTCTTGACTGCCTCATCATGCTATAAAATGAGTGTTCAGATAGTATATGTATCTAAAAGGGGTCAGGAGTGTGATGCACACTGTCTGTAGACTATTTCGGCCTGCGGCTACATATTAAGAATATCTTTTTAATTTGCTTCAGCTCAAAAATGACTTGCAGTGAGGGAATAAAGTGGAACGTGATCAGAACATCGTGTCTTGTAGTCTTTGTTTTACTGTGTGGAGCTGCAGGAGAGAAAAGTGATATTGAAGCAACAATCCCACCACAGCACCCCTCCTAGGCAGCCCCTTGACCCCACTTTGAAAAGCACCTGTGTAGGCAGAGTGTGCAGGCCTTGGCTCTCCCACTGAGTCACCCAGTGAAAGTGCAGCAGTATCATGGTGTAATGTGCGTGGTGAATAGCATGCTTGCTAAATGAAAGCAATCTCTGCAGCAGAGTTTACTCTCGCTGGGTGACACACAAAAAGCCAGTGCTATTTTTTTTTCTTAACATGGACAGTTAGCTCTGGAATGAATTTAATATGATCCACATGATGTGAAGTAGTGTGTTCCAGGCCATACATGTACTGTATGTGTTGTAATGGTTCTGCTGCATAGCACAAAACTGGTCCTTTTGGAAAAAAAAGTGCTTTGTGTTGCCTCGGTAGCAGCCTTGAACGCCCCACAAGAACACCAGCACATTTTTTTTTTTATAAGTTAACATAAAGATCAAGGGCAGCGCTTTGGTGGGAGCACACTGAATTTAAAGGATGAAATCATCCCCTGTGAAGGGTGGCCTTGCAAAATGCATGTCTCAATGACAAATGCATTGTATGCGGCAAAGGATCCACCCCAGGTTCAATGCAGGCTATTCCAATTCCAATCAGTCCTCCAACTTCTGCAAAGTGGAAAAATGAGAAATTGATCCCAGAGAGGTGAAATGAGGAAACGTCCCCTGGATTTATGACTGAAACTGTTGTGTTTCTTGTTTTTGTTTTTTTCTTTAATTGAAAGATATCGCCTACTATTTTCCTTCAGTCATGATTCGTCTTACTTTCCATTATGTTTGGGCATATATGAAGTGAGCAACTATTGTGAGGTGTGTGTTGTGTCATCATCACAAATAAATAGTAAAGAGTGAGGGCTCTAATCCACCTGCAAGAAGAGAGCAGTGAAAACAGAGTGTGCAGCGTGTGATTTTCTGAGGTGGTTAAACAGAATTATAATCTGGTGACAATAAACTGTAAATGTTAATGGATATCGTAATAGTGACAAATAACATAAGACAGACAGGAAGAGAGAGTGGTTGATAATGATTGAGTGAGAGATAATGCGATGCCAATAAAATGTACAGTGATAAAGAAGCGATGGTGATCTGTGGCCAACACAGATAATTGACATGAGCAAAGCGTGGCAGGGTTTCAGGATTCAGGCACTTATACTGTCTCATTAATGAAATGTCCTTTTCTCACTCCCAACACTTTTGGAAAGGAATTGCCATGACTACAAGAGGGCGTTTTTGCTTTCTTTACTGCTGCTGTGCTGCCCTCTCCTGGAGACTAAAGAAACAACCAGAAACTGTCACAAATATGACTCACATGAAGCCTGTTACCAACATTTGTTTTCCCTGTCTGAATAGCCTGCAATGTTGAGGTTTGTTGAACGTAGTCAGAACTGTGTGTAAATATGTGGAAATGGAAGGAAAGGAGCAAAAGAAAATCAATAAAAATGTCAATAATCTCATTAAAGTATTGTGTAACTGATATGATGATAGATAATCACATGTCAAGTTTATCTCACACTTGCTCGTGTTGATGAAACACTTAAAAATCAATCCCCTGCAGACATCATTCACTTACATAACATGTTCCAGCATCTCCCAGTGCACACTGCCTGATGAAATAGTGCAGTCTTATTTTAGAAAGGGCTATCTCTGGTCTGACAGCAGTTCAGGAAAAAGGCTTGTTCGGTGGTAAAGGGTTCTTTTCAGTGAGGGAGGGGCTGTTACTTGTGTGTGTGTGTGTGTGTGTGTGTGTGTGTGTGTCCTCGTGCACCTTTTCTTCCCATAAGGTTTCACAGCATCACTTTGAATCATTATGCCTTATCTAGTGCTATGTATTTTCACTCTGCCTTTATTCAACTCACCATCTCCCTCGGTTTCTAGGGTAAAATTGCTTAAGGCCATCTGACAAAAACAATTTTCACAGCACCACCATGTGCATGGAAAGTCTCCTTGTGCTCACTTTCACACAGCACTAAAGCACTGACAATGAATTCCTGCCTGGAGTGCTGTGAATTGAAGCTCTTGTGTAACTAATGTGCTGCTTTCTGTCTCCTTGCACATTGAGATATTGCTCAGCAAATTGCTCAGTTTGACTTAAAAAATGGAATTTGCTCAGTGAGGGATTCAAGTTGTTGGAGAAAAGAAGAGGCATGCTATTTTCCCCCGTATCCCTCTTCACCAACTGGGCAGACAGAATGTAAATCACCGTTGTTATCCCTGGTCATGAATATCATCAGCACTCGGCTACGGCTGCACACACCTCTAACACTGGAGGGTGCGTTCAAAACACATTATCCTCTTATGTTCACCAGTGAGGTGTGAATTAATGGCTGTTGGCTGACAAAGACTTAATCAAGTTGCATCCCAAGTCCTTTTAGGTGGCAGCATCCTCTGTCTCTTACATTAATTAATGACCCGTGATTTCTAAGACTTCAAAGAATAACTAAATTAAAGATAAACTTTACTTGACACTAAAAAGCATCTATTAGGCTATAAACGTTAAAAGGCGGCGGCGGGGGGGGGGGGGGGTTCCTTTCCTCATCTGAGTTTTAGGGAGGAGGGTGTGGGGCCTAAACGTCATTCCAAGGGAGCTGCAGTGAATGTGGACTTCCCCAAACTTGAGTTATTGTAGTTAGTTCAGTCACTGGGGCAGTGTGACTTTGGTTTATGGGAACATCGCGCATGATAATAACAGAGTAGCCCTCTTTTTCAGTGTATTTATTTTAAAGCATTTGTTAAGTATGAATCACAGACATGGAGAGGTGGATTGGCGGTGGACAGTTTTCACACTGTTTTTAAACTTTCAGTTCACTTACGGGTCTCCCTCTTCTTATGACTTGTTCCAAGGGTCTGCATACACTGGAGTGGTGCACAGACACAGAAACAGGTAAGTTACGGGGGTTTTTTTTATTACACTTTTTCTTGCGAACTATTTAAACTTTTCTATTTTTGTATAAGCCTGATCAACAAGTTGCTCACGGGCGTTTCTTTCATCGCACTTCCCCTGACGGTGAAGGCTGTGCGCTTTTGTTGCGCAGTTGCCAGTAAAAACGCGATAACTTCCAAACTTCTCATCGATCGGAATGACCTCAGATTGGTGAAGATTTAGCCTCTTATGGTCATATGTAACTCTCACTGTGCCTTTATTATCAGCCTGTGTCTAAATGTGGCTCGAGCTTTGTCAGTGTGGCCATAGGTGATAAGATCCAGATAAACGCAGGAATGTCAGTGATTACTCCAATCTCTCATCTGCAACAGACCATTAGTGCATTTGCAACTGTTTCCTGATAATTTAAAATAGACTAGGAAGAAAGGAAAGGAAGAAAACTGAAATAAAACCCTCCGGAGAAAGTTCACTAACGCATATGGAACTAATTATGATACTCTTATTGCCAATTTACTTAAAAAGTCCAGCTATTTTCTGTGGTATTTGCAGAGTTTTCCTCTAAAATATTTCTTGCTAAAGTATTTCTTGGAGCTCTTGTTTATTTCTGCCTCTCTCCTCAGGAACTGGTGCGCCTATGTGGTGCACAAGAACGTGAGCTGCGCCGTGCAGGGGAGTGTGGAGAGCTTCCAGGAGCCCGTGGTGGCCCCCTGCCCAGCCTACCAGCCAGACTGCCAGCAGCAAGTGACGTGAGCATCCGAGGGGGGGTGGGGGTGGGGGATTAGGGAAAGGGTCTTGGGTGCATGTTTAGATGTATGAGACAGACTGGAGTTCTGATACAAAATGTTTCTTTGAAGGAGACCTGGAGGCAGAAATGTTCACAGTGAGCAAAGAGACTGGCAGAACCAAAAATGCACAGCTTTCTGAAAAAGGCAAAATGGTTGAATAGGAAAAGTAGCCTAAACATGACTAGAACTATGATAAACATTAAATTCCAAGGCTCAAAAGTGGGTAGCGATTACTGGTTAGCGGTAGGGATGAGGTTAGGTTAAGGTAAAAGAAAAATATCAACAGGGAAACACACTTTGGTTCACCCAGAAGCTCCTAAGCCTTGGACTCTCATGTCAAACCTAGACCTGTATCTGAAGAAAGGCCAGACTAAGTCTTGGTTCTAGGTTTATAGCCAAAACTATGTTCCAAGTTGAAGCGACAATTACTTGCTAATCCCAACCAACACATTCCACTCCCCTCAACACACTTGTGTGTCTTCTACAGGTAAACATACCTGCACAATTTCTAACACAAAATACAAAATATACAGCATGGTTAGTAAAAATGTATTTCATGTACTGTTGTTAGCATTAGCATGTTGAACAGTAATACAAATGTGTGTTGTCCCAAAGAAGATAAATCATTTTTGGGACAAATTCAGAATGCTCAACATCTGAATTTGATTTGAAGATTTGATGTTAACACTGTTTGCATTCCATCAATGTCATCTCCATACCTGTTTATACTGTTCAGGGTCCATGGTTGGACTGGCTAGGTTTACTATCAATAGCTTGGGTGAGAGTTACGGTCTAACACTTAGAATTGGGCCCAAGAATTCATCAAAAGTAAAACATTTGTGGGGCTATATCTTATTTTTATGTTGCTTCGCGATTGATGAAAAAGCTCATCATTATCATTTACTCAGAATGTTTATTCATATTAAGGCCAGAGATCCCCTTTGCCTTTTTGATCTACCACTTTTTTTTTTTACTTTTACTTCAGGAAACTTGAGTTTTTTTGGCATCATTCATCATAGATTTTACAAATTAGTTACACCTGCAGAACAGATTCGGCTATACCTCTTTAAATCTGCATATTTGTGCATCTAGTTCCATCTAGTATTCGAATATAACAGATAACAGATGGCTCACAGCTGTTGATTTGTCATTAGCAGGTATATTGGCCCTCAATTTAACATAACTCGATGTCCTGTTGTAGCTTTCATCATCGCTCTGTGCTATCATTTCGTCCAGGAAAGCACATCAAAAAGAATCTTATCCGAGTTGTATCCAGGAGCTGCACCACTTCACCACACCTCTGTGCTGAATTAACGTCCCTGCACATAAACAGTTGGGAGTGGTGCAGAAGATTTATTATAGGAATTCAAAGTGCATTTCAAATGTGAATTAAATTACAAAATTTGCTTCTTGTGTATATTTTAAGATAGTTTTTTGTTTATTTTGTATGTCTGGACTGGCTGTATTGGCTTCCCTCACCACTACAATTTTCTTCCTTCCCTCTAACTTCATGTTCGAGTAACACACTGTTTGATTTAAGCCCACAAATCAAACAAATCATTATGTTCCTCAATAATGAATTCCTGTAAATGGGAGTATTCATACCAGTAATTAGTAGTAAGGGTTGTCAGTAATTCTGTGCAGGGAGATTTTGTATTGCAATCGAATGAGTTTTTACTTTGTGAATCATTATTAGTTGTGAAACAAAACTTGCTTTTTGTGGTTTAGCTTTGTGATCCACTCACACAAACACAAGCACAACAGCCATTGTGATGTGGAAAAGATCCCTGGAAACTATTAATTCTTAGGTCACAGGAGCACATTTCCAAGTTTCTGAGTAAAGCAAGAAGAGTTGGAAGTGAGGACAGACACCTCAGGTTTTCCCATTTCTAAGTTATGACATACATTATTGGCTTCATATTATCTCATATTAGGATGATATTTGAGTACACATTGTTGATTACAGCTGGACTTTGAAGTATTATTGTTCCACAAGTTTTCAGTTTTACTTTTTTTTCCCTTCTATTTGTCGATATAAAGTAGTGGTATCAGTGAGGGTGACAGTTGGGAAATGTGCAAAGATAACTGTTTCGACAGCAACTTTCCAGATGTTTTGCATGACATGACCCCTGCCTTCAGGGAAGTGATGTCATCTATTGTTTCTTAGAGAACTGTTTGCCTTGGCTTGAAAGTTTAATCTTCATGCACTGGGAACAGCAGAGAAGCTGAAAAATGTCCATGCCCAAAAATCTGACGTTTTGGGGATTGCAGGAGATCCCAATAAAAATATATATTATTGGAACAGTTCCAATTTTTGGAAAAGCAGAGTCACTCTTGCATGGACAAACAACACGTTTCCCCAAAAAGACAGGAATAACACTGATAACACTTTGCAATGGTCAATTTTGTCATGGACATGAAGTTCAGTGTTTCCCATTTCATGTTCACGTTTGCTTGATATTTTGAAAAAGACAAATTATTGATTACGCTGCCTTTTTCTTTACAGATATAAAACTCGGTTTCGACCCACATACAAGATTGCCTACAAGACAGTCACAGAGTTAGAGTGGAGATGCTGTCCTGGTTACCAAGGCCCAGACTGTAAAGATTTAAAACCACCCCCAGATCGACAAACAGTGCAGGGAACGCACCCTTACCTCCCACCAAATCCTGGACATACAACCAGACACACACAGAGTAAGACACAATTTTTTTGTTCCACCATCTGTGTTATTGTCCATTACACTATATTACAATGTATTGTCAAATTTTACCACTAGTATCACTAAACCGCTAAATTAAACCATTGTTCTCATAGAAGACACAACCATTTGTTTGGATCTTTTTTTTTTTAACCCTTTTCTGTGATTATAGGGCCAGAGCGGAGAGAGACAGGGCACCATGAGACGAGGCACAGTGGGACAGATAAGGTGCGTCTCCTGGAAGGTGAAGTTCAGCGCCTCTCTCAGACAGTCCTGGATCTCCAATCTGCTTTGTCAGGGTTAACTGCCAACCTCCGCACAGACCTGCAGGAAGACACAAAGAAGGTGCTGGTGACACTTCTTAACAACATGCGTCCACCAGACAGTGCTGCGACCGCAGGCACAGAGGAGAGCCCAGCAGTGCTAGATGGACATCAGGCTACCAGAGGTGGGATTGCGGGAGACAAGGCCATAGAAAAAATAGTGGCGCGGTTGGATGATATCAACAACGCACTGAAAAGTAAGGACGAAGCTTTGGAGGACCTAAGAGGAACCATGACAAGTCACGAGGGGCAGATACGTGTCCTCATGGATGCCTCTCAAGCTCAGGCTCCAGCCATAACGGAGTTTGATGTTGTACAGACCTACATTGATGGAAAATTTGAGAAGCTGAAGACTGAGCTAGACCAGAATGTGGAGGAACACATGGCCAAGCTACAAAGCTCATGCAATGACAAAATCCAGAACTTGCAGAAGACCTGTGAAGACAGCCGTGACCATGGTTTGGTCAGCCTGACCAAACTGGTGGACACCAAGGAAGCTGACCTGAGGAAGGAGATCCGGGCATTGCGTCTGGACATGGCCGCTGCAGATGGACCTATTCGAACTCAAAGGCAGACAGATCCATCCGAAGAGAAAGAGGATCATAGTGACCACAAAGACATGTGGCGTGAGATTGAACGTATTGCAGAGGCTAACCGCATCCTGAATGTCCGCATTGACAATGAGTTGTCACACCTATCTGCACCTCAGGAAGACAATGATTTCAGCACACTGATCGAGGAGCTGGAGGCACGTATAAATATCACAGAACAAAACGCAGAGACTCACTGTTTCTACATTGAAGAGAAGTTGACCCGTACAATTGCAGAAGAGGTGGCAACACTTCGGCAGCTTCTGGATGAGCGTCTGAACAATGTGGAGGACCGGTTTACGAACATGCTGGTGGAAATGAGCAACATTTCATTCCCAGGGATGTTTGGTGAGTCCATGGATGCCCTCGAAGCACAAGTCAACAACAACAAGTTTCTCCTGGAAGGTTTGGAGAATAAGATCAATGCTGTTGGAGAGTTGTGCTCTGCCGGATGTTCAGGCTCAGGAATTACTGCAGGTGCAGCAAGTTCATCAACCACATCTGATGGCCTAGGAAACATTTTGAAGGACCTGAACCGGTATAGGAATGACTTGGATGTTCTTCACACAGATGTCACTACCAACACAGACAAGCTCAAGCAACTGGAGGACCTGGTTGAGAGACAGTCAGTTGCACATGACAGACGTGCCAAGACAATGGATGACTTCCAGAAAGGATTAATTAATCTCCAAGATAATGTGCTTGGTCTGGCTGGTGCTGTTACGGGGTTAAGCGACTCTTTGAGCAAATACAACCAGGATATGCACAGAATAAACTCAACATGCTGCCATGCAGAGCAGACTGGCGCTGGGAATCCAGCATGGGACCACCGGGCATCAGTCATTGCAGTACCTAGTAGTCAGGCAGACGACACCAGACGTCAGGTGGAGGAGCTGAAGAACGGGCTTGATACGCTCAGTAGACAGGTGTCCACTGAACTGAGACAGTGTAAACACAACACACAGGGTGTTTCTGACGGCATTTCTGCTGTGGATGGACGAGTGACCAGACTTGAAAAAGTGTGTGGAAGGTTAGATGGGATTTCTGCTAACATCAAAGACCTGAAAGATGGGCTGGAGAGACATGTTGGCGGTCTACGGGACTGTGTCTACAGGATGAATATTACCTGTGGAAATCATGGCGCAGAAATCATTGCACTGCAGAATTCCTTGCAAAGGTTCCAGGCGCAGCTGTCTGCGATAGCCAAACATGTTTTGAAAGACGTCACTGCCAAAGAGCCAGGTGAGTTGGTGGTTCGTTGATACTTCGATAACATCATTGGCTGTCTGTGGTAGTGTCTTGAAAAGGAAATTATCACAGGACCTTCTACGCTTTCACTGAGATAAACCAAGTCAATGTGAGGTCATATTTATCAATATTTCCATTTTATGCATAGCAACCTTGAATCCCATATTAAGAAGCTTTATTACTATTGAACATCAAACTCTGTTGGAACTGATTATTATTTGTTTCGAAAATATGCACATCCTTGATATTTGATGTCAAGACTCTAACTTGGTCACTCCCTGAAAAGAAGCAGAAAGCTCAACACAACAGGGATGATTAAATTACATCTGGGGAAACCTAGAATCAAGGCTGGGTATTGTGCATTGTATCATCTGAACATGTTTAACGCAAAAGTGTTTATAGCTTTTTAGAACAGCCACACATGGAGGCAGGCTGTAAAGTTCGCTGTCAATGATAGGCAAGATGAAGTAATCATTCAAGTGGGGATAGCAGTACACACTTTTGGGCAGGCCTTCCTCAAACACATTTATAGAATTCAGAACTCATTTGTACATACAATCAATGAACGACAGAAGTAGCTGCATAAAGAATGAAAAAAGAGAGCTTGAAAGAGAACTTCAAAATTCTCTGCCTACTTTCTCACCTCTGCAAACCTGGACAGCTGCTGCGTAACATTGTTGGATCCCGCCTCCCTTAGGGGAGGAGTTGAAGTTAAACTGTATCAAGACAGCAATTAGGTATAGATTATGGCACAATTTTGCTACTGAAAAGTCCATTGGCTATGCCATCTTTAATGGATTCCCCCATTAGCACGGTCAAGCACTGAAATGCACTCAAAAGAAGTTGGATAAAGATACACTAACTAAATACACAATCTTTTTTCAGCTTCCTCCCCAACTTTCAACTTATCAAGTGTGATTAACATCTGTGTAAACACAAACTGTTCCTGAAGATAATCCCCCATATAATGCACTCTGCTTGCCTGGTTTACATGGAGGCTTCGAAGGAAGGATCAGATCCCATGAATGGCCAAAGGGTATTTCCCGGAGTGGGAGGACACAAGTTCACTGGGCCTCCTGTGCTTGCCTTGAGTATGTCATTCAATATGTCCCGGCACCAAGAGGCAGAGGCCCACATTGGAAACTTCCTGTGACTTAGATTCATGTTGTCCTAAGAATTCCTCAGTTTTAATGTAAGGAATGTGACAGGTAAACTGAATCTTGAATTTGTACATGCCCAGCTACGTTTATGTTCCGGTCTCAGCCCCTCCTAACTATAATTTACTTGCACTGTTTCGTGCCTCATTACTCCCTTATGTAAATGTCAGAACCCTAACTCTAACCCTTGTAGATTGTTCCATCTTGCCCACTCCCTTTATGACCATGTTGAGCTGTGAGGTCTTCTTTCCTGCACCATGACATAGCTTTTTTACTCATACCACAGAACCTCAACCTTAGTACTCAGTCTAACAGTACACACACACACACACACACACACACACACACACAGTCTCATACACAATACACCTCCCTCCCTCCTCCCATTCCCCTTACACATGTACACATACCAACCTCCAGAGATTCCCGTAGGGTGACCTCAGCCTTATGAGCAGAGTCTGGTCCTCATTAAGGGCCCTGACTCACTGCTGGAGCCAGTCTTGATGGAGAGAGGAGAAGCAGGGCTCCACACCCAGGACCAGATGCTTCGACTACCCTCAGCTGTGATGTCATGACTTGGGCCCCATCAATGGTGCCTCCCTTTCTTAAACCATCGTCCAAAACAGTCGTGTGATAGGGACCTGAGGAGAAATGGAAGGTGGATGGATTAATGGTTGTGGTGTGAGAGCCTGAGTGCGTGAAGGCATTTTGTATTCCATTTCACTCTTTGCCAGATATGGCCGGTTATTTCCAAACTGTGATATTTGATTTCATTACCGTACATGGAACATTATACTGCACCTCTGCCCAGCATTAAATCAGACAGAACTGTGCGTACTGCAGCAGGACTGTGAAATATGTTTGTCAGGGATCCGACTTCATGAGTACAGTTTATATAATACTAGCATCTAAGTATCTGAGTATATTTAAAAGAAAAGTTTGACATTTTGGGAGATATACTTTCTTGACACTTGTTAGGTGAGAAACTTGACAGCACACATATTTGTAAGCCAAGTATGAAGCTACTATCAGCAGCTGGCTAACGTAGCTTAGCATAAAGAGTGGAAACATGGGTGGCACAAGTTCACTATGTAATACATTATATTTTGTTTGTTTAATCTGTACAAAGGGTAAAATGATAAATGGTATTTTATGGGGAGGTTATGAGACAGACTCTTGGCCGGGAGCAGTTGTCAGGCAGCCAGTTGGTCACATCACTCCTTGTAAAGCAATTTGCTGTGTCATTTTTACACCTCTGTTTTTGTACTGATTAAACAACAGGCACTGGAAGTCAGAATTTTTTCCTTTTGGACACAGTCAGGCTCACTATTTCTGTTTGTTCCAGTCTTAAGTACTAAGCTATGTTAGTGGATTACTGGAGGTAACTTCATATTTACAGAACAGACATGATAGTGGTAGAGGAAATGTGATTGATTGATACCGAACTCATGTCTGAGTGGTAAATAGGAAGCTACTGCCTGTGGCTGATTGGAAATAGGGGGAAAAAGCTAGACTGGCTCCAAACATAACAAAATCCACCTCTAAATCTCACAAATTAACCTCTTGGAGTCTCTGCTGGTTGTCTAGCAACTGGTCCTGATCAAATAATGGTTTGGCACATAAACTGCAGTAATGTGAAACTGGTTTTTCGTACAGATTTGTGTGGATTTACCAAACAAGATACAACATGTTAATTAGTGAGTTTTATTAGTGAAGTGCTGGTTGGTGGATTTTTGTTACTTTGGACAGAACCATGCTAACTGTTTCAAGATGTTGTGCTAAGCTAAGTTAGCCAGCTGCTGGCGATAGCTTTGTATTTGCAAATTAAGAAAATAGAGCGATATCAATCTTCCCATACAATTTTTGAGAGAATATGATGCTCTCACTCGGTGTCTGTAGTCTGTATCTTAAATCTCAGGAGATAGGGAGTTGAGCTGTGTGGTCGAGGATTTAATGTGTTCCTCAAGCTTGGGAAAGAGAGAAATAGTCTAAATAGAGATTTAAAAAAAAAAAATTCCATGAAAGATCCCAGTTCTCTGGGTGTGGTGGTGGTTGAGAGTCTACTGAAATGTTTCCTCTCTGCTCATATTCTCATATTCTCCACACAGTCATATGAAGACCCTGAGGAGGCTGGGAACAGATGAGGTGTTGTAATAGCATAACTGAAAGATTAACTGGAATAGCTTTGCCCTTACTCAATGTGACTGCTGAATGGAATTGTGTGACTTCAGTTGCAAAATGTTGGCATTGATTCGCCCTCAGCAGCTGCTGCAGCAGGGGTTTACTACAACTACACCACAACTTGTGCGTGTTTGTCTCCTGCTGTTGTCTTTCCGATAGGGAGTTGGAGTTAAACAGCTGCTGAGGTTAAAGCAGACTTTTAAATCTTGTGTCATTTAAAAGTCTAACGCTTTTTGTTATTTTAAAATGACATAGGATTAGCAGGTTTTTAAAAACTGCTTGATAGAGGTTATTAGGAAATATAGAAATACGGAAAGTACTTCTGTTCTCAAAGAGCTTCAGCGTGCTGTTCCTTATTCAGACAGTGACTAATCAGCCGTCTTGTGCTGAATTTTCTCATTTGATTCTCAAGCTGTTTTTTTTCTACTCCTCCTTCTTTTTTGGAGGCGATCCCAGTGTAGCTCAAATCACTTTCCTGTCGTTTCCTTCTCCCTCACTCTTATCTCTGAATTGCTGTCCCTCATCGCTCTCTCCTTCTGTCTACTTTTTTTCTTCCGATTTGTCCTTCCAAGAATGCCAGAGGACTTTTCTTTCTCCTCTTCCTCCACCCTGTCCTGTAAGTATGTATTGACAGAGGAGGCTATCAAAAATAACAAAAAAGAAAAAAAAACTGTTTTATTAAAGCAGGGATAAAATGAATGCTTTGATTTCATGGATCAATGCTTTGCAATTGATCATTCTGACTTTATATCGGTGAGACAAGCAGTGAGATTAACTGTCTACTGTGATGAGGGAACACAAGAAAAACAAGACATCAAAGGCCTGTTTGAAGTCGAAGCGTGTCTGTAAGGAAAGAGTGGAAAATTGTATTTGACAGTGCCACACACACACGCTGTATATATTTAGTCAGCACTGGAATTTTGAGGGGGCGCTTTGACTGCAACAGTTTCCCCAGAGACATTTATAAATCCGTGAGGTGAGGTGTTTCCATCTCTGACCCAGGAGCCCATCTGAAAGTCTTCAGAGGAGAGTGGAGCCAGATACACAATGGGAGTCCCTGAGGTCTGCCATGCGGTGCACAATTTGAACCTCCCATCATTAATATCACTGGAGGAAAATGGGGTGGAGGATGAAATTGTGTCCATGTGCATAGCGAGAAAAAGGAAAAAGAAAAATGTATGTAAGACTGTGAGTGATGCATTATTGTATGTGCGTGTAACCACCACACCCTGCTCTGTGCCCCTTGACACCATTTTCCATCACGTGATCAACTTGTCTGCTGCAATAGTCCACGATGCTTTCAGACACGTTTGAACACTCATACACTGTCACCCGAATCTCAAGCACCAGTCACTAAAGAATCCCTCCCCCTATGGTGTCTCAATCTGCATGTAAACAATAACATCTGGTTTTGGTGATTCTCTTGGTTGCACCAATGCAGTCTTGTGTATGTGTGCGCCTTTCAGTGTGTTTCCGGACTTTGCGGTTGCCCCCTTAGTGAGACACAGGCTGAGAGCTCATGGGAAATATGCACTCAGGCAACTGGTATCCTGAAGGAGGCATAGGGAGGAAATGAAGAAGAGATTTCTTATTATCTCAGTACAAGATGATTGCTGGGTTTAATTTGTTTTTGATTATACATGTGGTTTCTGAGTAGCTTGTGGTATCACTTGCAGTTAGAAGGGAGAATTTGTTGATGGTGTTTTATTTGATAAAAACAGTGTCTGATTACTTTCATAATCCAGAGTAAGAAGCTGACTCTAATATAACATGATTACTTTCAGGTACTTTTGGATTGATCACTTTCCTCAGTACAAGACTGAACGCACTATATCATTCATTATAATGTTGAGGGCTATGGCAGCACTTACAATCATTATAAATTATTATTTTACGAGACACAAACGCAACAGAGACCCGTTCATCAAAAGTACACCTCGGACGTACTTTGTTTTTAAGGCTAACTGATAATGTTAGCATGCTAACATACTAAACTGAAATGGTGAACATAGCACACATTACTCTGCAGTATGTTGACATTTTCACTGTGAGCATGCTGATGTTAGCATTTAGCTCAAACCAGCGCAGTGCTTAGAAGTACAGCCTCACAGAGCTGTTGGCAAATCTGTGCCCTTGCTGTAAATAGAGTCCTGTGCTAGATCAGGTACCAGCCGATTGCCTGTGAGCTGATTGCCTTTCAGCTGGTACGCGTGTGTTTCAGCATCCATGGCCGACTGGTCTGAATGTTGATTGTCTACCAGCTGACCAGAAACATCCAATCAGATTCATACAGATGTACAGGGCGGCCTTTATAACCTGGCATTTTCACCAGTACACTACTTATACCGTCATGTCTACACTGCTTACTGCTGCATCACTGTTTGCCATCCCAACTTCATTATGTATTGAAACTTCTGGTATTGATGGCTTTGCTGAGACTTAACATTTCTGCATGTTTACAACAATCCCTCTGTAGAATAGTTAACATGCTTATTCTTCCTGCAGAGTCGTTGTTGTACTTTGTATCATTTGAGAGCTTCCCCAAAGAGCAGAGCCTTTTCCACCATAACCATTTGCAATAAGTGGTCATTTCCTTGATGTGTCTCTGGATGAATGACATTACTGTAATCCTGTTACATAGATTTATGCCCAACCTCACCCACAAGGTTCAACTGGCACTACAGATACAGTAGTATGTGCCCAAAGCACCAAACAAGCCATCTAATGTACAAACCCTTCACTGAATCTGAAATACAGCGTGACACAAATCTGTCGGACACCTGGTTGTGAGAAGGGGCCGACAGAAAGCAGGTACAGTAATTACTTTTTGTTATTTGTCCCCAGGACACTCTCACAGCGTCTCTGTGTTCACCTCAGAGGCCCATGTGATGTCTGTGCCCTCAGGGGGTCTGGCGAGCGGCCAACTGGTTTCCGTTCAGATGGTTCTCGTTGCCTAAAACTCAAATCGACCGCCTGGTTTGCTTTTATGAAGGGTAATAATAAAGGTAGCGGTTGAAATAAAAAAGCTCAGAGGTGCAGAGGAAGCCAGGTCTAATTTAGCTCGTCATCAGAGTACAAGTTATTAAGGAGGTTTCACAAGCGAAGGGAGGGATGTGGTCTGAATTTTATTTATTATTGGAGGCTTGTCCAATTGCAAACAGCATTTTCCGTAAAATTCAATTGGATTATAAGAAGAGACCTGGTGATAAAGCCTATCATATAGTGGGGAAGTGAATCGTAAACTGATATATTTACAACCTTTGCCACTTTTTCTTTTGCTTTTGCTTTCAAAGGAATGACCTTAAGACCAGAGAGGCCTGCGTCTTCGCCAGATACCACTCAGACCAGAACTAGAATACAACAAATCCATATCCCTCTAATCTTCCCACCGCCGCCGTCCAGCCCCAGGCAGCCTTACAATCCAAGCCAACCAGTGCAGCCCAACACACACACAAACAGGATCAGTCCACCAAGCCAGCCGTCTAGCCCCCAGCAACCAGGCCACCACACTCTGCCCCTGGTTCCCAGAAGGCCGGTGGTGGAGACGGGCGAGGCAGGACCTCCAGGGTACATCCGCAGGGTGACTGTGCGGAGAGGCTCTGAGCACTCGTCTAGCATGCCTGTCAAGGGATTTGCTGGAGCACCAGGTTAGTAGCACTATGATGACCTTTGGTTTTCTAGAGGACATTCACTTGCTGTACTTTGGATGTTTTTCATAGGTGATATAAATCTCTTATTTTCTATCTGTGTGAACGACAAAAAAAGTCTCATTTTAGTTTCACCATGTGGATTCATAGCACAAACTGGATTTGGCAATGCTTTAAATTATAGCCTGCAAATTATAGAGGCAAATACCAGTGAAACACAGAAATACATCTGTTGTGTGGATCCAGCATTGTGTCCCAAAACTTTATTACTGCCCAATGCATTTTAACAACCTTTTAAAAACATAAAAATAACTATTTTACAGTAACAGCTACAGATATTAACCCTTGTTCCCAAGTTTATCCTAATGATTTGTTCCCCCAAATAACAACAATCCACATTATATTAATAATAAAACATACTGCATATTTAAAAACAAAGCATTTTTGTTGGTACAGTATAAATATAAGTTTATAAATATAAGTTTGAACAAATGACACCATAACTAATTTAATTGCAGTATCAGTACTGTTACTTAGTCTTGTTACTCAGTAATAATAATACGGTGCCCAGTAATTATCAAACTGGAACTCTGGAAATTAAAAATATTTACAGCATAAAATCCTCTTCTTATCCTGCACTTATCTATTTGTCCCAGTATAAGTACACAGTAAGTATTTATTGATGCTTAATTTTTACTAAATGTAATTTGCAGGCTATAATCTCAAGCCCTAGCACAGATTCTGATACATAGATTTATAAGATGTGGGAATGAATGCTGAAACTGGAATCTGTCACAACTTCAATGACAAGAAGGATTTTTATGACACTCATATGACAGCATGTCTAGCGCCGTGCTGGCAAGGCTGAGCCAACATTACCACATGTGTGACAGAATATACGTATGTTCTTCTTTTCAACACTGCTGTCAATTCAAAGTCACATCTAAACTAACCAAGAATGACAGAATTTGGAGCTGAGCATGTGTCTGTTTTGTTCTATTTAGCAATTTTCACACAAGGAACCAACAACAGGCATTTAATTATCCATGTACTTTGGTTTCTTTCTCACCCACGCATAAGATTTCTACTTCAATTTCAACTCAAATTGGACGGAAGAGGAAACAGATAGTCACAGATTTAGCCAGCTCTGGATTGAACTAACTGGACTGCCTTTGGGATGATTAGGGAAAAAAAGAATCAACAAAATAGGCTTTGTTTTAGCTCACATGGGCATGTATTGGCAGCAGAGTATTAGAGACAGCAGTTGTACTGTTACTGTTCACTGATAGTGTGGGAAGAGAAGCCATGTATATTCCTATTAGTCTAAGTATATGAGGTGGATATTCAAACTTCATAAAAAAAATGTTCAGGCGTTTCTCTAGAGTCATGAAAGTTGTTTCAAGTTTTCATTTATCCTTTTCTTTTTTGTTGTATCTTTGATGGTTTGATCTGGAACTAAAACAGCACACATACCTGCACGTTTGAATCCAGGTCAAGGCTTTGGGGAAACAGTAAACACCTAAATGTGCTCTAATTGTCCTGAAACAGAAAAAAATCTAAATCAACCTGACTCAAAATGCACTTGTAAAACCAAACTTATGCAGTCTAGATTATAAACTGTTTTGTCTTAATTTATATCCTCCCTGAGAAAAACTATCCCACTGTTGCCATAATGTTCAGATGGAAAACCAAACAACTGCCCCTGGCAAGAGTATTCACTAACCCGTCTCCACGGATGATAATAAAACATGATGTGTTTCTCATCTGGTTCTCTTGCAGGCTATCCCCCTCTGCAGCCTGTGTCTTTCAAGCCGCAATCAACCAACCACCAAGGTATTGTAGCAGTTCATTATCAAGTTAAATTGCATGCTTCTGAAGACTCTGCCATTCTACCACATCAGTGTAAAAAACTGGAAAAGTTGTGAATAATTTGTAGTCTTAGAGTGCGAGGGAGTGGGAACTGGATGTGTTTAGTTGAAGGAGGTGTGGGTGGACTGGGGAAGGATTTTAGCTCGTCTACAGGCACTTCCCCGGGCTGCAAGGCAAATGTTACATTCGCTGATGATGATTAAAGAAATTGTGTTGTTGAAATAGATAATTGCTATACTGACTGAAACAAAGATCTATTTTTTTTTCTTTTTAGCCAGTCAGAAAAAGCACAAAAACACTGAATATAATAAATAGATTCTTTGTATTAATTTTGAAACACACATCTGGAGACTCATATGACTGAAACAGCTACAAAAATAAAGGTGTCAACCCTCTGGCAGTAGGAATACGTACTGACTTAACACTTTCTTCATTTGTACCTTGTACAAAGTTCCCATAGCGGCAAAGGTGCCGTGGAACCCGATGCATCAAGCTCCAGTTGAATCACCAGGTAAAAATCCATCTGGAAATCATCTCTCTGCCTCTCACGATTTTTGTAACTGCATGGATAAAGAAAAAAGCATAAACCCCGTTAGCTCCAGTATGAAGACTAATGGAGAGGTTTATGTAATGGGTTATATTCCGTCAAATGAAGTGACAATTACGCAGTAATTCATCTTTGAAGTGAGACACTGACTCACATGTTTCTGGGTCCAGTTTCTGTGGACAACAGCGCCTTTGCAGATCCCTTCTCCTTCTCCGCCGGCCTCACACAGCATTCCTTCTCTGGAGACTTTGGCATCATTCGCTTCAACAGGATTCTAGTCAATGACGGTGGACACTACAATCCCCACACGGGTACAGCACACAAACACACACACACACACACACACACACACACACACACACACACACACACACACAAAATATATTATGATGTATTTAATGAAATGCATAACCTGGTGACTGCAGAACAAATGTTTGTATCTTTTTTTCTTTTAGCTTATCACCAGGACCCTGTTCCTCAAATGTGGTTAAACGAAATTAGGTTCTTTTATGTGATAGTTTTATTTTACTATGTATTATATTGTATGGAGTTCAAAGCTACACTATAGCCAATATTTTCATATAAACAGTGTGTCAGATGACTCAGATGACTGTAATGTGAGGGGGGATCACTCGTAGTGATGAATCACAGAGAATTCTCACTCAGTTTCGTACCACCCCTAAGCTCCATGGAGCATTTGAGCATCTATCAGCTCATTGTTTGGGTTCTACAGGTGGATTCAGCTCCTGCCTGGAGGCGGGTTTGACATGAGGAAGAAAACAAACGTATACATGGGCAACTATATACAAGTATAAAAGAAACAATCAAAATATAAACGCATCAGGGCGAGCCACGTGCAGTTTCATCACCCTCATCAGCATCATTTTCAGACACAGCGAGCAGGAGTACATGAATATTGGACTTACATTCATTAGAGGCCATGAGACATGACACATGACTTCATATGAATATGTGAATGTTGCTATGTGTCTGTTGGATGAGCAAATTAGCAAATGTTTGCCAAAACAATTTTATAAGGTGATAATATATCAATTTTTATGTTACCCAACAGATTGTGATGATTTCGCAATACCTCATTTAAAATCTGAATTATATCATCATTTCTAAAATGTTGCCTCTAAGAAAATGTCATATCTCATATTTGAAAATGAATTCACACAAGGGGACCAGCTTAAGCTTTGGGCATCATCTACAGTACAACTGCATATCTTAACAGTGCATTTACACTTCTCTATATTCAGCCTTAAGGACAACTCCAGTCTTGAAGAATAAGGCCCAGGAGTAAAAAAACACGTGATTCTATTCAACAAAGTGGAAAACTAGATCCATTTAATCATACACCAGACTCATTTTCTTTCCCTTTCTTACTTCCACAGGGATCTTTACTGTACCTCTGGATGGCCGATACCTGATTTCAGGTCTGCTAACTGCAAGGCAGGGTGACCGTGTAGAAGCCGTGCTGTCAGTGTCTAACCGCAGCGTTCAGAAGCTGCAGAGCTCAGCGGGGCCTGTAGTGGGTCAGCACCAGGGCTCAGCCAGCGGTAACTGTGGCTGCGGCGGCTCGGTGTCCTTCAGTCTGATCCTGCCCCTGAGGAAAGGAGACCGCGTGGGTCTGGTGAGGACCGGAGGCCAGCTGGCCACCACCGAGGCCAGGGAGATCCTTTCCACCTACAGTGCCATCTTCCTGTATGCACCACAGGCCAACAGATAGCTGGAGCTCACATGGACACAGAGAGCAAGGACTAGTTTGTTCCCGGATATCTGGAAATGTTGAAGCAATCAAAAGTTTTCACTGATTTGCGGCTACTTCGCCACTGTGTGAAGATCCTGTTATAAATTCAAATAAGACGTCATTACATTGCAATTTCTAAACCAAGATACCTGAACGCAAGAAGTAGGATTCATTCCTACTATATTTGATTATCAAGTTGCCTCTTTGTACCTATTGTGAATGTCTTTGAATGTCTCTGTAAAAGTGTATATAAATTAACATTAAAATTCATAAAAATTTAATTTTTATTATAACAAAACCACTTCAGAGACTCAGTACACAGTGTGGTCAACATGAGTAGAATATATTATTGCTGGTTAGGCCATAAACCTTGATAAATCACCTTTAAGCATGAGCTCAGTTCATCTTACTGTGTAACCTACACTGTAGAAGAAGAGAATGATTAATGATTAATAAACATACATGAACAGATTAATGTGAAAAAGCATGAGATTTAGCAACACAAGCTTTTATTAATGTCACAAACTTGGCCGGCACTGAGAGAGACTAGGTTAGAAGGCAAAAATCCCCATTTGGGTCATTACGTAAAGTGGGTGTGGATGAAAAATAAATTTCCCCTTCTCTTCACTCCTGAGATTTAGAAAGTACCCCAACAGCAAACTTTAAGAACCAGAAGTGTATTTAACCTTCAGCTCAGCCTCTGCTAACCTTTAAAAAAAAAAAAAAAGAACAAAAAAAAAAAGAGAATAATACTTATTTCTATTCAGTTAACCAAATAACAGCACACTGAATTACTGTTTTTATAAATTTTTCATGTTTGTATTATTAAATAAAACAAACTGAAATTCAGAACGACCTGAGGGATCCACTGCAACACTCATGTATTGTTACTTAAAAAATAAGCAATAAGGTAGAAGTTGCCCCACTAGCCTGTGGTTACTGTTGAACTTTGTGACTCTGACTCAGACAGGAGACAGGAAATGTGTAGCACACAAATGTATTCAGTTAGAAACTTTATTTAATACAAATTGGACCACAAGCCACACTTTGTTAGCTTTATTAGGCCTGTATTTTTTTTTCTTCTTCTTACAATGGATATTCTTCTTTTTAACATACTTTGAACCACATTTCTATAGAAATCAAACACAGCATACACTTAAAGTATTTCTGTTGGTCAGACACTATGAAACAACAAGCATTACCTCCAAACAGAACCAAACAAACAGTCCCACAAAAAGATCGTACACTGAAGAAGAAATAATAAAACAGAAAGGCATCAAAGACAGAAGAATGTGACTGAATGTGAATTGAATCAGTACATATACTGGATAATTTTCCACAGCAGTTGAGCAATGAGAACAAACATAATTATATACCACGTATTCCAGGATCATAGAGTATGAAGTGTGATTCTTCCACACAAGATGCTTTTACTTTCATAGAAAGAATGGAATTCATTTTGTTAATTATAAGATATATCTATTTGACTTCACCAAACTTCTTAGAGAACAAGCAAACGTATCAACGCAAAACACGCATCTTAATTATCACAAAAACATCGGTGTTACAGAATGAATGCAGAAACACTTCAGCCAAATAATGACGACTGATATCTGGATGGCGATCTGGATGTAGCGCTCATCGTCAATTGTGCTTTCTTTTTTTTTTTCTTTTTTTCCCTCCATTAAATGGTTTTGTCTGTCATGTCTCGCTCCTGCTCCTTTATGATTTTTAGCCCTCGCTAGCACATCCCATCATCTTACAGTTACACTCGTGCTGGAGGTATGATCCATGTCTGTGGAGTGGCACATCTGCCCACAATTGTTTTCCTAAAACTTAAACACATGATGCCAGAGAAGCGCTTCAAAAAGCTTCCTGTACACAGTCAAGTATTTCCTGTTTATTTTCCAAAACAAGACCCAATGGCTCTTCCTCTTTTCACCAGAGGTATAAGATCAGTCATTTCTTTGCCCCCCCAACATACATACACACACACACACACACACACACACACACACACACACACGCATGCGCACGCATGCACACACACACACACACAGAGGTTAAGAGGTGACTGTGATACTACCTGTTCAGCACCACAAAAAAACATTATTTTGTTTTTAAGTCCCACATTTTGCCTTGCAACCAACAAATAAACAAACACCTTTCAACAGTTACTTACATTGACATATTTCAGAATAGCTGATTTGTCTGTGATGTCAGAGGGTCACTCACACAACTAAGAGGTAAAACTACAAGTCTTCATCCTGCAGTAATTGCATACTCTGGTCTACTGTCTACAAAGACCTTTAGAGAAGTGCATGTGGGTGAGAGGTGTGCTGAGTTGTAAATCTGCGTCTCTTGGTGCAGCTTAGACAAAAGTGCGTTGGATAAGTCTTGGTAAAGCCACTGGGGGAACATAAGCAAAGGGTGCATGATCCTGTCACCCCAACAGCAGCAGTACTCAGTGATTAGGTATAAACACACACATACGCGCACACACGCACACACTTGCATCATCCCGCAGTCATCCCACAAGCCACGTCACAAACGGAAATCCTTCATTTTAAGCTCTTTTTTAGATCTGCTTATTTCCACTGTTCCAACTCAAGCGCTATCTTTACATTTACACACATATTGTAATACAAAATCTGCGGATTCTGAGGTTTGCTCAGGAATGTGTATGTGCATTACATGTTGAAAGCATCACTGTAAAACAAGGAATACAGGTCATGGTGAAAATGGTCTACAAGACTTACAAAAAAAAGTTCATACAAGGCCGAGCAGTTACTGTTAAGTGCATGTTAACCTGTGACCAATACAAAATACCAATTTGAAGTATTTCCACATTGCATCTGTGAT
Organism: Seriola aureovittata; assembly: GCF_021018895.1. NCBI lineage: Eukaryota > Metazoa > Chordata > Actinopteri > Carangiformes > Carangidae > Seriola > Seriola aureovittata. The sequence continues at coordinate 10,404,155 of NC_079375.1, forward strand.
AAATGACTTTTTCAGACAAGCAAAGGCATCACAATAGAAATCAATAACTTAAACATATCAATTATCATAAATAATGACTGCATTGTTAACAAAACACACTTGATTCGCCAGAGCTTGAATAACAAAATAAACATTAAAATAACAGCAAGACAATAAATCATGAAGCTGCTTCATTTTGTTGTTTTTTTTAAGTCACACCTAACTGTGCATCTTCACATACTTGTTGCCAAAAGTATGTCCCAGGTACAACCTTGAATATTAACAGTACCAAACATGCCTCCGAAAGTTGTCAGGTCTCCAGGGAAAAAGCGGCCGCCAGCACTGAGCCAATAACCACAGTCTGTCCAGAGTGTGAGGAACAAAGCTGAACACCTACGGTAGCTCTCTTGTTCTTTTCTACAGTAGGTTGCTGGAAATTGAAGAGTGTGAATGGTTCATTGTTGGTGTAGCCTGTTATTTGCCAGCCACTATCACTGTTTTACTTATTTTTTTTAGAACGTAATAAAGCCTCCAAATAAAAGCTGGAATCCCGCATCTAGGCAAACATAGCAAAATATCTCTGGTGCCCTGTGTTAATTGCTTATCCTGTTTTAATTAACAGTGTCTTTTTCGCTTTGAATATTTCATTTCACTTCCTTAGGGTGTTCAGAAAATGTGAAAATAAAAAAGTAATTCAAGAAAACTTCCTTCTGCACAGCCCAGGCTCTAGTGCAAAGGGCTACTGCCTCGTGTCGGGCTTCTGTCGCTCCCCTGATGGTAAAAGCAGATCTTCCTCTCTGCTAGAAGTTATAGAGAAAAGAGATGCATCTCCGATCTCTTTCCCTGTACAGTGATGGGGACTGAAGAGGAGTGCCTGCTGGGTCAGGATGCCTTCACAGGCATGAGGAAAGATGATAATTTAGTTGGTGATTAGTCTCTTGTCTCCCAGGGATGAGATGTTTCAGCAATTTTTCCATTAGGATTTACTGTTCTGGAGATAACTTCCACTTATCTCTCATGGGTACTTACAGTGAACCAACTTTTTTTGTGTTTATGGTCATAACCCTGTTACTGTGTCACACTCATTGTAGAGTTGTGTATGTCTGAGTACTATGGAGGGAAGTTGGGGTTCCAGTCCACGTGTTTTCCTGGAGATGCATTCAAGTGCACAGTCAAGTCACATGTATATGTATACCTGGGTATCCATATGTGCTGGATCAGAGCAGTTCATCCGGGTTGATGTCTGGTATGGGCTGTCTCCAGTAACAGAAAGAGCTGTACTCTGGCATGACAAAGGCCTCGTTCTGCTCTTTGCTCAGCAGCGGGAACACATGCTCCACCAGCTCACTAAGCCTGCCGTAGCTATGGAGGAGAAGCCGAGATCAGAGAGACAGAGTGAAAGGCAGAAAAGAAGGGATAGAGCGACAGGGAACACAAATCATAGAGTTAAATAATGAAATAAGGATGAATATTTATATATATTAATATACTGTATATATAAATTCTGAATGTGTTAGCAAACAGTTCCTACTTACACATCCATAAAACACTGCGCAACATCAGCATTCATTTGAAATTGTGTTTTTGGGCAGCTGATGAATCTGGGTCTAATATCGACCCTCCTTTTAGCTTAGTTTTCATTTCTATCAATTCCTGGGGGACATATCTGATTCTTTAGCTGCTAAATGCTCCACTATGTTCACGAGCTAGTCTCTAACCTTGTCTGTCTGCTGTTCAGGGCTGTGCAGGAAGCATATGGTCAGTTAAACAGTGAACCAAAACAGTAAAGCTGCGTTTCTAAAGCCAAAATAAAGAGCTGAAAGATGCTAAAGCGCTCCATAAAGCTGTGTAGAACTGCAGAGTTGCATGATAAATCTCTGTGGGTTCCTCACTACAACTACAACCCTTTCACATTACACAAAGTATTTTGGTTGATTGCTAACATAAAATACTGATTAGTGCAGCTTTAAGCAAATATTTCCCCTCCTTTAAAATATCCTATTCAATGGATATGTTACAGTACTAATTCATTCACATATATTTCGCACTCATAAGTTTATGTACTTACGATGACTTGTTGCCCTTGGTCTGCTCCTGGATCAGCTCTCCCTTGGGGTTAACTGTGAAGATCCTACACACAGGAACTCCTACCTCCTTATAGGCAAACACATCCTGCATGGAGACATGATGTTCAAAGAATTGATCTGTGATCCAAATGTAAACAAAATAGTAGCGACTGAAATCAAAAACACAGGACTGGTAACACTCCCAAATTTAAGCCAATGATTATATGTTTATGTTTAAAAGCAGGTTTATAACACCAACCAACTTGTATTTTCCATGTATGACAAGTTAAAAAGAAATCATTAAATCCTATATTTTTCTCATTTTCTCCTCTTACATAAAGGATAAAAAAAACTCATAGGGTCGTTAAAAGACATTTGAGATGAGAACACACTCAGTCAATTATGTAATTTGCGGAAAGTAGCATACACAATACACAATGACAAAGTGTGTTAATAACATTAACCACAGACTTCCTCCTTGTGTTCCACCTAATGCACGTAATGGTAATATTTCTAGACTGAATGTTTTGGTGGGCAAGAGCAGGACTTTGTGTGGAGGGAGGTGTATTGTGTATGAGACTGTGTGTGTGTGTGTGTGTGTGTGTGTGTGTGTGTTATTTTTTTGTTTTGTATGTTTTGGCGACCGTTAGAGGCAGACAGAGGTTTGATCGGTAACCCACTGCTTCATCTGGGTGTTGGTGTTTATGCAGCTGAAGACAGGACGCTGTGCCTGGCTTGAGCTCCCTTCCCCAGACAAAATCACATGGGACCATACTCCGCCAGTGACCTCAGCTCAGATTCAGCCCATTACTGAATTCATATGTTTGTGTCTGCTAATTGATAGCCAAAGTGTCATGCAGATCTTACAATACATCATGACTACATCGACTTCTGGAAAACACAGCTCACTGACATGTAAGAGCGAGCGCCGGAGTCTGACATCTTCAAACATCCATTAACTCACATTAGTTCTATTCCCAAAGGCGGCATAGAATGGCTGCTTGTTATGCTGGAACAGATTCTTGATGTCTGTAAGGCATTCAATCTTGAAGATCTCTGGTTTCTTCTCGATAACCTCCCTGAAGGAAACGGACAGATTGATTAGAGTGAAACATATATGCATGTGTTTACCATGGATCAAGAGTTAACTTGGCCAAATACATCTTTAGATTCTCTCAAAGATCTTTCTCTTACACAAACAGTATGTAGACATTTGATATACGGTGCAAAACATTTAAAACACATAAGTTTAATATAGCTTTTCTGGTGGAAGTCAAAATTCTAGGATAGTAGGCGTATTTTTGTTACATGTAAATGAAATTAAGTTCAGTTATACTATTGTTTCATGTGTATTTGAGTTGAGGGAGGAGCTGGGCACAGTGGGCAGTGGGCAATGAGAAAAAACCACATGACATTTAAGCCCAAAAAAGGCTACAGCTCTACCAGTATATGTGGGTGTTATGGTTGTTTAATTAATTTGACTTCAAAACATCACATCAGAATTGGTCTGGATAACTATTGCAGAGCTCCATAAGACGCAAACATTGATTCTCTGCTGAATTGTGCAAGAAATACAAAATAACTTGGAATAAGCTGCTTCGATTTTTGATGGTAAGAAATGTACACAAATGGCAGCCATCTCCTATAAATTTCCATCCACAGCTCAGCGCTACAGAGACATAAAAACATAAAATAAATCTCATTAACAGCAACAAAATGCTGAAGAAGAGTATATTTCTAGAAGCTGATGACAAAGCTAGCAACACAGTTAACACATATTTAGTTAGAAATTCATGAACTGGAGTTTTCTGTAACTTTAACAGCCTCTGCGTAGGCTTGTTGTAATGAATGAGGATATGGAGAGTGTGTAGGATTCTGAGTCAGACAAACTTGGGGATATTTAATGTGAAATACAGTTAGCAGAAAAAAAGGATTTTACTTTTATGGGAGACAAACACGGAGTGGTTTGAAAATTAAATTGCGATTTGGGGGTATGGGGGATTTGATGTATACAATGACTGCTGGTAATAAGAAGTATCTGGCTTTAAGACACAGAAACTGGTAGCCATTTACAATGTACATACCTGTGGAAGGCAGAGAAGAGGCTGCTGGGAGACAGCATGAGAGGTCCCCGGGGCAGGATGGTGCCTCCATCATTGACCCACTGCAGGTAACCTCTTGTCATGTCAGCCATGCCAATAGCCCGAGCTGAGCAGTACAAGAACTTGTAGCCATTCCTGCCAGAGGGGAGAGTGGTGGTTAATGGTTGCTCAAATACACTTTAATATCATGACCCTCATTAGCAACTACTAAGAATAGCACTTTAATTAGATCAGTGATACTGGTTGCTTTCATAATGTGCAGAAGAAATACCAATCTAATGAAAATTTTACTGTGGAAAAATTCTATTTAATTATTATTACTACTCACTGTCACTACAGGCCATTTCCTTCTATGTGTGTTAAATTTTCTATTGTCTCCATGACTAAATCAGCAAAGTCAGGTCAAGATTTAAGTGTTAACTCACAAGAGGAAGTAAAAGTGATATGGAGTTTCATGGTGTTTTTAGTTGTCTGTATAATATTTAAACTTACTGAGTCATCCACCTCAAAGCACCCCACGCAAACACTGGAAGAAAAAATCAACCGCATAGAGCTGTTTGGGAATCAAACCGAGACAGTGCTAATCACTGACCAGCCATTCATCCTTCCTCTGTGATTAATCAATGTTGTGCACTTACTCAGCTACTGAGTGGTAGAGCTTGGCAATGCCTTGGTGGGTCCAATCCTTCCCCAACTGTGGCAGGATCTGTCCAAACACATCTGACCTAAAACATTAAAACAAACATATATTAATGACGGGGATATCCCCATCTGCCACGTCCCTGACAAACAGGCTCAAAACAACCATGGCAGATGTACATCAAGAGTCAGAGAAAGCATACGCATGAAAGAAAAAAGCAGATCAGTAGTACCGGCTCTTCAAAAGAGGTCACATAAAGCACCATAACTACTTTACCATTCATCATAAATACAGAACATAATGGACTGCTCTCCACTAATGAGGATTACTGGCCCATAGGGGAAGTACTGTCTTAACCTAAGCTCATGATGGTGTGTGCTTACAGGCTGAAATGTAAATGGGCTCATTATAGCCCCCGCGCTCTTCGCCCTGATACACAAAGAAAGCCACATGTCACAGGTTGGCCTGAGGGGTCACAAAGATAATAAGCTGCGGTCAAACTGGACCTTTTTGATGTTGACCACTTATGAACCTCACAAAGAGTGAGCGTCAAAAAGGAAGCAGATATCAGTTTTGTGTCAAATGAGACGAAACTGGCCTAAAGCTAATTGAAAGGCTTTAATTAATATTTGCTCTGTGAGAGGGACTTGAACATGTTGCTCCGAAAACTGCACAAAATGTCTAAGAAGGGAAACCAAATTATCTATAAAAGGCATTCATCATAATTCTCTCTTTTTTTCTCATTTAACGCTACATGATCCAATGTTCTGTAATATTATTAGTCACTGTTCAGTGAACAGCTAGTCATCAAATAAGAAGCCTCACTTCACAGTATGGGTAATTCATAGACACGAAGAACTTATATAAATAGCATCACACCTCTACAGATGCTTGCTAATGCATGAATTTCTTCCTTAAATAATAATAAAAACTAGAAAATTCCAGGGAAATTTTGAGTGCCACGGGGGCTACTGCCGGGATGAGTACATGATTTATTTCCAGTGTTCAAAAGTCACCCTGATCATATTCTGGTTTTGAGAAGTGTCTTGATATAAAAGACTCTGATATAAAACAATGTCACATCCCTCCATCATGTATTATGTGGGAAATATCTCATATTCTGTGTTGTTTTTTTTAATAAAACAAGAGGCAACATATCTTCAAACTGGCATTTAAAGGGTTAAAATCCCGAAAACTAATAAACATTTGGTAGGTTTGAGCAGAACTGAAGTGGTTTAAGAGATGTAACACAGCCAAAATGATCAGCAAATCAAAAAAGAAAAGTGAAGAAAATGTCCAAAAAAGGACAGAGGGACCCCTGAGGGTTAATAAATCCCATGAACCACTATTTAACTTACCACTATTATGTTTTTTTCTGTGCTAAATTTAACATTACTGGGGAGGAGAGCAACGTGGCTAGAAGTGACAGCGAGAGAGGGCTAGTAGCTTCTCCTCTCCTCTGTCTCAGCGGAGACCGTCACAACTTCATTCACTCTTTTAACAAAACAAAAAAAAAGCAACGAAGGAAGCAGTAAATGGACTTACATATTTAAGACCTAACTAAATGTAATTTAAGACCTAACATGCGGCTAATGTAAAGCTAGCGGAGCTTGGAGAGTTGGTTATCTGGTTGCTAGGCGCACGCACGCATGCACACAGGTCAGGAACTGCCGTTGCCATGGCAATGTGAAAATCTGCCCAGAATTTGGCTTCTACATGGCTTCAAACAACTGCAAATTATGAGAAAACTGTTACTTCTTTTCATAAACCGAAAAGACCGTGACAGACACTGAAGCCAAAAGTTTCTACAGTCTCTATTTTATTCAGATATTCCTTAAAATGAGTGCGTAAGCTCAGTGCGAAGACAGAGAGAGATTCTTTTGAAAAAAAAAGACGATTACATTAGGTGTCAATGAGAGTGAGACAGGTATTGCTGCCAGACTCGGCACCGCCATTTAAATTTTGTGCAGACCCTGCCTGTCAAAGTTACATTTTATGAATCCCAACAACTATGTCTACATTTTCAGAAAGAATTATTTGTCTCCTTTTTACGGTTTGGCCGCGAGCTTGAGTTAAAAATAAAAATAAAGGTTATTTTTTACTGCTTCACGCACTCTAGCCAACTGACGCTTTCACTCTAACTTTGAAGAAAAAGTGATTTGCACTCCTCCTTTGAGTGCTCACAGTTTGAAAAGTTTACATGTTATGTAAAAACAGTTCCTGTCTTTTTGAGAGAGCAGAAGTTTTCCTCCGTTTTATAGTTTGAATCACATTTCTACGTGCAGGTATGAGAGAGCTGGGTGACTCAGAAAAAAGGTGCAATTTTGTCGAAAAAAGGTGGGTTTCTAAAGAAAATTCCAATGCATTTCTAATGCATTATTTATTCCCAGTTTTTTGGGAATAACTTTGGGAAAAATTGGAATTTTAACACCAAAAGTCATAGCACCCCTTGCAGGATCAAGACGCACGTTTTGATGTATATATTAGGGGTTTTCTCAAAGCTGCGGGACGAGTTACGCGCCGAAATTTGGCGGAAGAATAATAAACCCAACACAGAATATTAATAGATGCCTCGGAGCTGAGCACCCGTGGCACTAATGACATCTGACAGTCTGAGCATGCATAAGCAGCTAATGTTACACATCCTGGGGGGGGGCGGGGCGGCACATACTTGGTGATGGTGCCATCAATGTCGGAGATAATGACTTTGTCGTCCCAATTCCACAGGTAAATGGTGCCCTCGCAGCGGCATGTGCCCTGGTACTGGGTGGTGATGCTGAACGTCACATCGTTAGGTCCCTCCTTCAGTTTCAGACTTGCCTGGTGACACAAGGAGAACAGTGATCTGGAAAGTCCATTTCATTCACTAACATGTTCCAACAGTGCACTATGCTCCAGTATGAGTTGTTATTACCACAGCACAATGAACATGTACAGGTCTTTGGAGCCCCCTACAGACTTTAAGTAGAGCGAACACATGTAATTCATAGGTAGCCAGCAGAGGGAGCCCTGAACTACCAAATAAACCCTTTACAGGACAGATCTCATTGAGTACTTTACAACCCATTCTGACCATTCCGGCCAAATTTGTATTTCAAAATGAAACCATCCAATGAACTTGCAACTTCACAAACAGAGAATATAATCAAACTAGACGAATGCTTTACTTTTACAGGCCTGATGATTTTGAGGAAGGAAAACTGCCTAAAAATCTACTTACTATCTGATCAGAAGAGAGGCGTAGTGACTTCCTGTAAGTGTGTGAGCTCGGGTGGTGCTGACCATCTCCTGGCTGCAGTCTCTCTTGACAGGATGCAGCGCTCACCTCCTTGGCCTCTTCATCACTGGATGACTCTCCTGCTTTAGGCCTACAAGGAAACAGCAACAGTTATGGCTATCTATTTACTCTGACATATTACTTTAAGAACACTCTGCTATCTGAAACAAAAGTGTATTGAGACTTGACCTATCAACTTCATTTTCTCACAATATAATGTGATTATGCTGTGTTGTGATAAAACAAACACGCCAGAGTTAAGTACGTTACACATCTCACTTGACTTGACACACATCAATAAACCCTTGGTATCACTTACGGTAAGACCAGCTTCTCCTGAGACATGGAGGGTCCTTCCTCCTCCAAATGAGACTCCTCCTTGGTTTCAAGCTTTGTCTCTGACTGCAAGAATTAAGGGAAGAAAACCCAGGACAATCAACACAATTAAGAAGGTAAATCTAAAAACACAAAGACCTTTTTGTGACTTCTACTAAAAAAGAAAGTTATTTTTTATACTTCTGCTTAATTACCTGCTTGATTGTACTATCTGCTCTCTTTCGCCAGAACCACCAGCGGCCTGACTTCTTTGGCATTTTCTCTTTCACCCAGGCTTCCTCTGTAGCCTTGAATAAACAAGACAAGATATTTTAGGATGAGCTAGCTGCCAATTTGCAATGATCCACAGATACTGACTGTACAATACACAGAAGATGTAAAAATTAAACCTCAATTACCTTTGGTAAATTTTTCTGAAATGCTTGTAGACTTAGAATCAAGGGTGCAGCTAATGTCCAGTTATAATATCTGGGAAGACAGAAATTAGAACTAAATATTGACCATGCATTTACATCTCTCTTGTACACCTCACTTTTGAAATTAAAATCCTCACTTACCTATTTCCTATCTTTACTACCAGGTTGGGGTTATCTATAATTGCTGGATTTTCAGCAAATTCATGATAGGTGATGATATGCTCCATGAATCTCTCTGTAAACACAGAACAGAGAGGGACATTAATTAAAGACAGCAGATGAAAAAAATTAGTGGTGCTGAGCCATAAGATCTTTCTTAAAGCCACAAGGTCAGGAAAAGGTCAGGAAACCTTTTCTTCCGCCAGCCACAGCAACTCAGGGCTTCTCAGAAAAACACTTCTAAAGAGTGTTTCTATTTCTAATTTATTGGCACAAAGGGAGATCAGACAGAAGGACAGAGTGGTTGAGAAAGTTGGGATTCAGTCCTAGTAAAATGTCCATGTCCTTAAAAAGAAATGTGGGCACAAGCATTGTTACTGTTAAACATACCAAGCTGATTTTTTGTATAGAAAAGAGCCTCCACCCACAGTGCCAGGACGCCTTCTTATGTGGCTAATACAGTACGGAAACTTTATTAGCAAGTTAAAAAGTTGCATAACAAATTTAACTGTATGTCTCTACTGGCTGAGGTTAACGTTCCATCTTGCATAAAAGTGCACTTTGCATTTTTTATGAGTGTCATTCTGGTATACCTTTGGATATTTCAGCATTTTCTGTGAGGCCTCCACACAGAGAAAGGGTGACGTCAGGGAGGTCACTGGCCGAGTCAGAAAGACACTCTGTCCCACTGTCAGCTGCAGCACTCCCCACCGACTGAGGAGACTGTGAGCCAGAGCGCATCTCTGAGTCCATCCAGTGCTTGGTGGCTGCCTCAGACTCACTGGAGCAACAGAAGAGAACAATATGTCATGATACTTGTCTTTCAGAGGAACATTTTTTCCTATGTATGTTCAGTTTTAAAATAGATAATTGAGCTGTGTGTTTCTAATTAAAACGGGTCAGGAAGTAAAATTAATTAGGCACTAATTTCATAAGCTAACCTCTTGGGAAAATATCGTGCAGCAACATCAGGTTCAAGTACATTCAGGTCATCTAGGTAGATATCCTCAGGACCCTGATGCTGACTCCTCTTTGGGACACCTGCATCAAACAACAATTATTTACCATTTAATGAGCTTTCATAATATGTGATAACAAAAGGTTGGCTAAGAGAGTGAAAGAAAAGAAACTTGCCTTTCTTCTTAGAGGGTGAATCGCTCTGTTGGCTGTTGGAAGGGGTGGAGGTTGCCACATTGGGTGGCAGGACATCCAGGGGCTCTGTGGGGGTTACAGGACTCACGGGGGTTACAGTGCTAACAGATGCAAGAGGAGTCACCGGTGTTACAGTGGTCATAAGAGTGCGTGGCTCGGGCTTGACAATAGTACACATTGAGGAGGCACCACCTCCCTTTTCGATCTCCGTCTCGTTCTCCATGGCCTCAGAGCTGAGGATGACGCGGAAGTGGGTGCTCTCTGATGGGGTGATGGTCACTGTTTTCAGTGGTTCTGGCTTCTCTTTTTTGGTGATCTGAATCACGGATATGAGAAAAAAAACGTTAATATCGAGGTGAGCGCACTAACAACTATGTTCTTATGAATTTTAGTGACAGGTACTTACCCTGGTTGTTTCTGGAAACTCTCCCCAGGTCCACTGCATGTGGGACTCAGCTCTGAGCAGACTCTCTGAAGGCCTGACCACCAGTTCAGAGTCACTTTTTGGGGAAAAGGCCTGAGACAAACCGTGACTGAAGGGATAGTGAACAAATGCAAACAATCAATAAAACAGAGTCCATTTACATGCCACACCTTTGCTGATGGCTGTGAGTTCATGTTAATACATACCTGTCATTTGCCGGCCAGTCCCCATCAGACATTGAATAACCATCAAGGTTGTGTCGGGCTGCAGGTAATTTTGGGTCAATGTCCCGCATTGTAGTCACTGAAGGTGACCTAAACCCGGGTTGCAAAAGACACATAATAATTTACTCATCTCTCAACGGATCTTGGCTACAGTTACAGGCACTGACCCTGAACTTACCTAGAGACATGTGCTGCAGCCTCCTCGTCAGAGCTCAGCTCCATCTCAAAGATCTCTTCATTTTGCCCAGTGCTGGACATAGCAGCAGTCGTAGCAGCAGGTGCGTTAGCAGCAATAGCATTACCAGTAGTGACTGGCATGGGCGGAGTCAGCTCTTCTCTTCGGGGGTCTCCTTTGTGCTTCTTCCTCCGTCTCTTCTTCTTTTTCGTAGTCACGGTGCTGGGAGCAGGAGGCTCAGGGGGATCCTCTGGGTCAGCTGGGTCATCCTCCAGACCTTTTGGTGCCCTGTGCTCCACCTCTGAGATCCAGAAAATGTGACTTTCAGTGGGGATTGGGGAGGTGGCCAGATGGGCAGGGACAATCTGCTGAAGGATCAAGTGAGAGTGCAGGAACGTGAGGCTTAGGAGGTGTTTAAGCAGTGCAAACCAAAGCAGAATTACTCATCCCTAGAATCGGCATAGTGACTCAAGTCTATTAGAACAGGGTGGTGTCAGTGCTTAGCTGTCAAAAAGAGTTGGGAAAGCTTGAGCAACAGGTCAGCAGTCAAAAGTAGAAGCTGCAAAACAGTGGAGTCATTATTTCCTCATTGCCCTACACTTGTTGCTGAAGAATGCTGTAGCCATTAAGATTGTTGTTGGCGTATGGTGTAGTGTGTACAGAAGTGAGGCCAAATCTGTTTTGAACATATGGGCATTGCATTTTCTTCACTGCATTATCTTCAAATTTCCTTGGATAATTATCATATCAGACAATGATGATACTGACTGGATGCAAGCAATATAATAAATCCAACGCATCAAAAACCTGGAAATATGTTGTTGTTGATGTATGATTGAATAATAATTCAATAGCTCCCTTAACTTTAGCTACTATGCTTCACAATGTACAAAACAAAAAACCTGAATAAAAGTTTGTGTTATTAACCTACAACAGTATTGTTATATCCACTGTGTTTCAAAACGGTCGGCTTCAATCATCTGTGTAGTTAGCGAGATGCTTACATTCTGCTGCTCGGATTCCTGGACAAAAAAGGCCTCTCCGTTGTCACCAAGCTTCATGTGCAGGTCAACAGGCTCTCCATTCACTTCGATGTCAATCTGGAAGAATTTGGCAGAAAGTAAAGCTGATAGCTCTGGACCAATGTGAGAAATGACAAGCTAATGGGGAAATCAAAAATAGGACACTGAAAATGATGTTTACTAGATTTCTAAACAGCATGAATGTATCCATCTCAGAGTCTGATTTAGCATTTTTAATTGATTGAAAAACAAATTGCATCTTGTTTTGTAACACATCCAACATTTTGTCAGGTCACACGGAAGACCTGTGGCTACTTAGAGCATCTTTCTCTCAAGGCTTTACAGAGCCTTATAAATGTATTCGTCCTCAGGGCTTGCATTTTGTGGAGCCTGCCAATAGAACAGGGCCATTCATGTTTGCAAGGCAAGCCCCCAGTGGACCTGAGGCCATTCAGAAACTTGACACCACAAAAGCAAAAACCAGGTCACGTCTGGAAGAGACTACAAAGGAGACAGACTTTGACTCACAAGTGTTCTGCCCAGTCTGACAAACCTGAAACCAAATCATCAATATTAATTCTCTACCAATGGCCACCACTCTAATCTCAGCAGCCTCAAGATTTAATTTCACCCCCTCAGGGTTGCTAAGGGGAATTTATGTGAGATGAGTGAAGGCTGGGGATATCAATACCCAATTAATAATGAGACAGAATAAATGAGGGTCCTCTTCAGCCTTTCACAGTCAGCGACAGGTTACATTCACTGCAGTGGCTGAATTGTGGCTTTGTCAACATGATGCTGGATTACTAGAAGGCAATGAGTGCCTGTTGAAATTAAAGAGGACCTATTATGGCCATTTTAAGTGTTAATCATGGTGTCGACTAAACCAGATTTACATGCTTTAATGTTCTGAAAAGACATTAGTTTTCTTCTTCTATAAATTTTGTACTGTACTCTCCTCACGCTCCTGTCTGAAATGCTCTGTTAGAGCTCAGGGCTCTTAAGGCCCCCCTCCTCCCTCTGGAGCTGGAGCCCACTGTGCTCTGATTGGTCAGTTTGCCAGCAACTACCATGGCAACGACACGTTCTGCACGTCTTGTGGAAACAAACTTCAGATGACAATATTCATAACTTGGAATATAGATATATATATATATATATATATAAAAGAAACCCTTTTGGTTGTTTTTATGTGTGGACACCTTTGGACTAAAGGAATATAAATAACGGAGGAACAGACAGACAACCACAGGTAGGGAGTCTCCACTGCTTCACCTTCAGCTGGTTTACGATGCCGGTAAATCTGAATGAATTTAACATTCGTGGGCATAGTTAGTGAAAACGCAGCGGTTAAACTGTGGATCATTTATCTGAGCTAATGAGGTAGCCTACAGCAACGTTTAAGCATTATATCTTTGCTATGCTGCTTCCTACTAACATGATCAGGTCGCGATCCGGGCGAGGTAAAGCGGTTGATGATGCGTGATCCTAACTGTGCGTGGTTTCTGAAGCAGTCCTCCTTGATGTGCGGACTCACATTATAATGTTTGGAGCAGTGGAGAACCGCGGAAAAATAAATCAGATTTCAGAAGGAAATTAAGAACACTGTCTTTTCAGCATGGCTACAAAACTAATGAAAACTCTTCAACATAAGTAGTTATGCGCTGGGCTTTGTTTGGGCGCGGGCCAAGTTTGCAGGTGGGCAGCACCAAGAGAAGTATTGACATCAATAGGACAAGGAACTAATGTCTGGACCCCCAACAAGGCGTTTCATACAAAGGAGAAAATTGGGTTTTTACCCTGACAGAGTTACTCCCTTTGATGTAAACTTTGATCCTTGTGACTCTGGAGACCATTTACATGAACAAAAACCTATATAACCCACTATAAGTAAGGAAAAGCTAAGAAAAGAATAAAAGGTCCCCTTTAAGGCATAATATTGGGCTATTTCCATCCGACAGCGCCGGCCAAGGTGACTTCTAAAGCTCATATATAGTTCCAAAAAGAAGAACAGAAAACAGAGGAAAAGAAGAAGTATTTATGGGAAGCTGAGATTAGTTTTTATCCCCAATGTTTTTAGAATCTAACAGTACTTTGAAAACATTTCTGGTTGCTAACCAAAGAGACTGCTGTACACACCATCCACAGCCAAACTTTAATTAGTATTTGGCTGGTGACTACAGTCCAATTCCAACTCTGAATTTTTTTAAGTATATGCATGTCAGGAACAAATATCACAGCATTTGTTTGGTCCAGTAATTTCTAAAAAAAAATATATATATACATATATCTAGCAGCAGCCCTCTGGGATCTGATAAGTGATCTCAGGGACACATGCATAACTGTTTGTTACACAACAGCCCTTGTTGAGGCCTCTTTCTTCATGTCTCCTCCCCCTCCCACACATTCAAGTTGTAGAGCTGTTGCCATAGAAACCACTCATTCATTCCTCCCCACCAAATCTATCAGCATTCTGGGTAGGTGGTGAGACAGTGTCAATCCCCCGCAAATCATCATCCACTCTGGTTCACAAGCAAAAAAATAAGCTTTCCTCAAGTCAGAGCACGAGAGCACGGCATCATAGTTCTTCTAAGAATAGAAGTTGTGGACAAGTTCACAATTATAGGGATAGGGATCATACATTCAATTACGATCTTTCTAATGTTATACATTAATAATTAATAACTGAATACAAAGGAATATCTGATTATGTATATGTTGAAATAATGTAAATTTCACTCACAAAAAAGGTTGTATTAACAGATGCCAGTGTAGTTCTCCATTACAATCCCACAAGTAGATGTTACATTTTAAAAACCAAAACATTTAGCTTTACATCTACTTACACTTCTATTGAAAAGGCTTCATTTGCTCTCATTACCCATCAATTAACCCAAGGGAAAGGTGCTACAAAAATACTGTTTTCTCAAGTGAGGAGTGAGTGCTAAAAATAGCACCATTGTTCCTCGACCATGATTAACTGGATCTTATTTCCAGGCAGAACATATAGTAACAAGTACTATCACAGGGTGTTGAAAGGAAGCCCAGATCATCCCATGTGTGTTCTGCAAACAAAGACCCAGCAAAAGCCCATATATTTTTTTAATTGAAAATGAAATGCAAAAATTACCACTGCCACTAAAGCCCTATCCTCCATTGATGCTATTAATTCTGGCTGGTGCAAAACCTGACTGGCTAACGGGGCAGGTTTTGTTAAGTGAGACACACAGATGACCCACGGATGTTTTTGTTATTACTAATTTGTAAGAACTCAAACTTGAAGTTAAGCCTAACTTCTTCAAAGTGAAACAAAGCCTCCATAACCTTGATTAAATTTTTATATGGCCTTACCCCCCCATACATGTCAGGGCACCAATCTCCTCATACCAGCAGGCATGACAGT
This sequence comes from Seriola aureovittata, assembly GCF_021018895.1. NCBI lineage: Eukaryota > Metazoa > Chordata > Actinopteri > Carangiformes > Carangidae > Seriola > Seriola aureovittata. Next base: position 10,419,530 of record NC_079375.1, read on the forward strand.
AGTGCTATCACCTTTTTTACTACATTACACTACCAGACTGCAAAAGTGCAGCATTATTCTGACAGTCTGTTTACAGTTTGTGATTGTTTTTTTTCAATATTCATCTATTATCCACATTCTAATTTCATTGAGAGGAAGGCCAATGTGACCACCTATTTGGGGAGATGTCAATCAAGTATATTTTGGGCACAAATTCATACACGGACACACCTGTTTGCCTGATTAGATTAGAACTAGGCAAATAGTTGAAAACACCTGTGACGATGGATCACTGATATGTTTGACCTTCAAGTGAGGCGTTACACTTCAGTAAACTAAAACATAGTTGTCTAGTCACTTTTTTTAAAACCCTAAAGTAATCTGACTTAGTTTGGACACAATCTTATGCAGAAGCCACATTTTTGGATAAATGTTTTGGTTGTCCTCAACACAGATTATACTGTATATGAATTCAAAATATATGAATTAAATGTACCCTGTGAAGAATAGGGCCTAATTTTTCAAAGAAATAACCCATGTTCTATATGGACTGCACTGTGTAGTTTTCTCTCAGATGTACAGAAAATGTATTTCTGTAGATTCAAAAGCTCAAAAGCTGATTGATACAGAGTTCAGCAGTTTGTCATCACATGACTTAAACATGTCTGGGAAAAGAGGAAAATTAAAGAAATAAAACTTACAATTTTCTCTTTGGAGCGAAGCACACCCAGCTTGCCAAAGCGCACATGAAATGGTGAGCACTGGTAGGTGCCATCTCTCTGGCGGACAACCACAACATCGATGCAGCCCGATAATGTGGCCTGATTAATGCCCTTGTACAGTTCTTTGACGGTCACCAGCACCTGACCTGCCAGCTGGCCCACGTAGTTCATGGTGTCCGCCTGGAGGGGGAAAAGAACAAAATATTAACAGAGTTGAGGGAAGACTGGCACACTGTTGAGAGCAAGAGTCCAGAAGAGGAGACAGTTTTGGCCCTCACAAGTTGTAGAGTTTGAGTTTTCCTCTTTGACTTCACTATAGTTCTTTCGGCCTGTTTTCTCTCCTAACTCTCTCCAGTCCATCCATTGTTGTCTTTTCTTTTAAGTATCTTCTTCCGGACAGTCTGGCTGCCTCATTTGTCTTTTACTTTCATCCCTCAGCTCCCTCACTGCCTGTTTGCCTGCCCTGTGGTGTCTGTCATCTCCCGACCTGCATACAGGCTGCCAGTGGCACTCTGGTTACCCTGTCACTGGCCGCTGTCCCACATGAGCAACATCAGAGAGGGGGGCTGACAGCTGGGCTGAAACAATGAGAGGAGACAACCTCACACATAGTTCCCACCACCCTGCTGCCATGAAGGCAGCTGACTTCCTGTTTACATTCATAACCCTCTGCTAAGTACATCAAATACAACAGTACTGTGGCTATAATTATTTGGACTTGGATTAACTCTGCACATTTTCCTCAAAGCCCTTTTTTGTCACTTGGGACTAGCAGTTTGTGAGATAGTAAATTCTTTTACAAGCAATCTGTCGAAGCTGCTAAATCAGAGAGAAAATTACACACAGGCCAAAGCTAATCATACATACTCATGCAAGCTCTCCAGCCTTCATGTGGCCTCTTTGCCGAATTCACTGAACTGGATAATTTGCAGTCATTTGCGCACTGTGACACAGAGCGAGTGCAACTATTAACTCTGCAAACATGATTTTGGTTTGCTTGGGTCAGGGTCTAGTTTAGTGGGGCTTGTAAACACACTCCCCTGCTGACTTCACTGGGTTTATGTAACCTGAAATGCTCCTATCTCACACTGACCTTTTGTTCAGAGTCTTGCCATGAGAGCAGTGAGGTGGGTGCAGGGGGGGGTAGGATCGAGAATAGGGGCATTTGTGTAAGGGTGGCATCATGGAATACAGGAAAACACTGTCATGATATTTCCCCCCAAAGAACAGGTTTATGAAAAGATAGTAATAAAATAATCATAATTGCAGGTAACTCTGAATAATTCTCACCCTTTAACCACACAAACACAGGCAAACATGGAAGTCCAACAGCAATCACAGTAAACTGATTGTTCAAAGGGTTGTATTGGGCTTTAGATGATTTCATATGACGCTTTCTGTCAACAACAGGGAGCTATCAATTCTTTCTAAGAACTCCCACCACATTGGTACACAAGGAGGAATGAAAAATACAGTTATGCCTAACAGAACACGCAACTTCTGCCTTCCTGCTACCAACATATATTGTGACAACCCGGGTTGTGACACCCCTGCTACAACCCACCTGAGGGTTTGATTAAACTACAGGAAAATTACCAGTTTGCAGAGTTTATACATTTTACTGCCATTTTGTATGGCAGAAGGAATTTCCAAACTTATAGAAATTTTTGTGAAAAGCTGCAGTCTATATATATGTATAGACATAATATATATAATAAAACATGAATGAAATCACTGACACGTTTTTAGGCTAATTAAGTTTATAAACAAATAACTTAACAAAGGTTAAACTAGTTCCATACAAGACAAAAGATGCTGCCAGAGCAATCAAAGACTATCCACGGGAGAACATTTCTTTTGAAAAAGGGCACCCCACAAAGTGACTTTGATGAGCAAGGGTGATATTTGTATTTATCTGCACAATCTGTCACAGATTTCTTTCAAAAACAGATTATGAGATATGCTGTTGAACGCAGTGAGTGCGCACAAAGTGACTCAATAACCAACCAAGTGGATGAAAACTGTAATACATAGATTAAGCTTTCTAACTCAGAGGGGCCAGTGAATACAAACAACAACAACAACAACAACAAAAAGCAACACAACATAGCTGCAAAACTATTTCACTGTACCACTGTCAGGGGCAAAATGTACCCATGTGGCATGATGTTGGTCAATTGTATGTATGTTTTTATCTCTATATTCTGTATTCCTGGAAATTGAAAACGGTTTTATGTAAATGACGCACTGCATAAATGTGGAGCGTTACGAAATTAAGTTTCACTTTTATTTTGACACCACAGAGTAACATACTGGAGGTGCAATAAGTGCTACATTCCTGTCTGCTGGTCTGACACAATGCTCACACCAAGTGCAGAGATGCATGAAGAAGTCGGTAATTACAAGGCTCTAAACATCTCTAAAAGAGCTTTATTTGATAGTAAATATTCTATATTAAAAACAAAAGGCACCCTTACGCAGGAGCTGTCTGGAACGGCGCCAGTAGGCAGTTATCTTTAACACAGTCACATGTGACAAACAAGCTCTACCTGCTGCTAACCATTGTTTTGTTTTTTATCTTCTTTCAATGTCAGCTCTGCAGTAAAAGCACACACAAGCAGCTAAAATGCCAGACTCAAAACTACTATTTAACAGGAGATTTTTGAGATAAGAGGTGATTTGCAGATCAGACAGGTGACGGCCCAGCCTGAATATATTTGACCATCTCAAATACAAATGCTAGTGTATTAGTGTATAAGTTATTCTTTAAAAAAAAAAAAAAGTCTTGAATGTAGCCCTAAAATTGACATCATCCTTCTGATTCACTGTGGTCAGGTATCAAGCCACTAAGCTTATAATAATCACCCAATCAGCCTAGCGACTTGGCAAACAAAACAAAACAAATAAGAGTGTAGTGGGCCTTCCAGCTCAAGTTGTGACTGACTAAGAGACCTGTCATTGTGACTCACCAGGGACCAAGACGACCTCAGGGACGAGGCCTCATCCTGTTCACTGTTATCTGTTGAGTCCTCTGTGTTGCTTCCCAGGAGCTCACTGTCCCCCCAAGATCTTGGTCTCTTCATCACTGTTAGTGGAGTACCAGCTCTTACTTCATCCAACTCCATTGGGACCAGTGTTTTCCCTTCTCACACCATGATCAAAATGATTTGCTGCCATCCTGAATCCAATCTCAAATATGGCCCACCTAATCACCTTGGAATAACCCTCCCAGGGGTAAATACCAATACGCCGCTATCTCACACGAGGGTTGATTATGCAACACTGTCATAAACTTTGTCATCCTTTTTCTGAGCTATTCCTTGCAGGACATGCACTTCTGCTCATACAGTCAGCTGACAGGACACAAAGGGTTCAGCCAATGGGATGGCCTCTTTAAGGTGGCCGTATATGGCTGATAAGGGACAGCTATGCAGTGTTTTTCTCCTGATAAGAGTACACGCTCAGGGAAAAGACCAAGCAGTACTCTGCAGCATGACGTTCTTGCACAGTCAGTCACATGTTTGGTACAATCGCTGTTGTGTGTGCTTGTCATTGTGCATGAGTAATCAGGAGGGGGCATTGATCGGCTGCAGAAGTTAACCAATGGGATTTTCAGTGCAGAGGACCTCAACATGTTGGTCGTTTATTGCTTATTACCCTTGAACTTTTTGACATCCTGGACATGTGATTGCAAAGATAAACAGGTGAAAGTCCTGTAAATACTAAAGGGATAATCGCTTCAGGGATTAGCCTCCATTAAATTTCACTACAGCTTGCTTAAATTAGCTCAAGTGCTAATTTAATCATATCTGCACTCAATATGGATAGAGTGGGCACACTCATGTAATTGTAGTCCAAGCAATGATGAATTCCATCATCTTTTTCTCTTCAGGGGGTTCTCTGTGGTCTGACTTTGAGCATCCTCCTGCCTAGTCTAACTCCTAAGTGAATGCCTCAGAAAACATAATGCATGAGGCTCCTCCAAAAAAGCTTCATCCCTACGTTCCCATCTGCTAGGCCTTTTGTAAATACCACCAAAGAAAACACACAGGCCCACTGAGATGAGGGCTGATGGTTCATCGTCCCCCTGTGTTAGGGTCTGTTCTTTGTTGCAAGAGCCATGCATAAGTAGGCAAACACTTTCCTTTCAGAAGTGAATTGAGTGAAAAAAAATAGCAAGTGACTTTGACTGAGTCACCAAGCAGTAACTGAACACACTAAGCTAGAATGAAAACATAAAGTCCTCGCCTTTAATAACTACCTACATGTACCATTAAAAATTACAAGAGTAGGCATGTGTATGATCCTAAATACTCTAAATACATAATTACGGTCTACATCTGGAACTATCCCATTCGCTCTGACTGGGTGACAAAAGAGTCGACTCCTGTGACTGAGCTGGCCAACCAGACCATACAAGGTTCATGTTACACTCTTTCAAGTAGTAGGTTACCAACCTGCACTGAAATGAGCCTACTTATGACAACCACAACCCCAGACAAACAGTCTGGGGTTGGATTTCATTTTTACACATTCTGCAGTGCAAGACAAAAAAAAAAACACTGCTTTTCATAGCAATGTTGAAATCAATTCAACAATTCAATTCCTTGTTTTCAGCCTTGTGCCTAAAAATCCCTGGCTGCTGTGAATTTGGTGATACAAAAAGTGGAAATGGTGAACTAATTCGGCCATGTAGGACTGACGCTACACTCAATCAGAAGCAATAAGCACTATGAAGTGTTTGTTTCTTTTGATTAAGTAACAGTACAACAAATCCATTATTTACTCACACTTCCTCAGCTTCAGTATCTGTAGAAAAGGGAAATTTAGACACGTTTTTGACATTGGGTTAAGTGAAATCTTCCTCACTGAGATTTAATTCAGACTCACTGTGTAAAAATAAGTAAAACCAATGCCAGGGCAGTGAGCCTGCAACTTGAACAGTACACAGGTGCCAGGTTATTAGGTACGCCTAGTTAATGCATGCATTGCAACATCCTTGCAATAAATCCTACTTTCATAAAGATAATATTGTTCAGTCTTTATTGAAACTATTTTAGAGATGTGTGGATGTAACTTTATGGTAATTTTAGGGGCTGTAATTTTAGGGGTGTTATACTTGTAGTCTGCATTAGAGCTGCAACGGTTACTTATTTTATCTATGAACAATCATTTTTAATAATCAATTAATAATTTTGGTCATTTTTCTGTTTACTGATTCTGCTTTCATATATACCAGGATTTGACACTTTTCTTGATCATTTATGGCAGTAGTCTGAACATTTTGGGGTTGTGAACTATTGGTTAGATAAAACAAGCCATTGAAGATGAGTACCTTTGGCTCTGGAAAATTCCTATGGTTATTTTTCACTTTTCACACATATATGTAATCAAGAAAATAACAAGCTAAATAGTCGATATTGAAAACTGTTAGTTGCAGCCCTTATCTGCATGACACAGTCCAGTGTAACACCTTGACAAATTACAGCCTCTAAAAAGACCATTATTTTAATGTCTGTAAAACTGTTTCAACAAGAACATTTATGACAGGATTTATTGCTAGACGTCTGTGTTTAGCGAAGAAACCAAACAAACTGGCAACTTGTGTATGAGTTTCACTGCATTGCTCAGTGAGATGTCATAATGTCGCTGGTTCAAACTATTTGGGTTTTGTGAGGTTACTTCCTATAACAGGGAAGAGAAAAAGAAAATGTATCAGTATCAGTGCGTGGCTATCTCACATAACACTTTTACATAATATACCTGAAAAAGTTTTTATCCTATTCTACTGGTAAATTACTGAGGTTCTACTTATTGTTTTCAAAGAAACCACCCACAGGCAGGTGGTGAGGTGGCAGCACTGCGTACAAGCCAAGAGAGAGTTCAGTAACTAATTAAAAACCGTGGATTACCATAAAATACAAGCTATCTAGCATCAAGCATATTGCTCAAATGTAACGTTAGCCTTAGCTATTCTAGCTAAATATGCTAATTTCAGAGATTAAAGCTGCCAAATCGCTTGATTGAAAAGTCACCAGTCCACAGTGCTCTAACGTTTCATGAAGGGAAATTGCGGAAATAAACGAACAGAAACAAAAAACAATCAATTTATGTACTGTTAGTTAATGCTTGACAATTCCGTAGATTAAAGCTGTAAACATGCGGAACAGAAACCACTAGACATGAAAATAAATGAATGGAGTCGGGGCTCAGCTAGCCGTTAGTTAACCTCAGCTAGCTTCAATGTTATCGTTGGGTTTATGTTACCGTTAATACTAAACGGTGAAACGGTAACGAGCTAGAGTCTCTGCTAACGCTGAGTCGCCGGTTTCAATGAAATGTGGATACGTTCATTTGCTATGTGATGAATGAATGTCCAGACCAGTCACTATATGTCTGATTGAAATTAATCCATCGTAGCTAAAATATGTTAGCCTGCTTACAGGCTAGCTAACATTAGCTGACGGCAGAATCAGAAAAAAACGCACTATCACAGGCAGCTGCTTTGAAATGGGCTGACACCAACCTAATGCTAAGCATTTACCTTTCGGTTACTTCAGCGGGGTGCTGCCGGCGAAGGACGCTGCGGTGTCTTTCAGTGAGTCCCCATATTTTTGCCTGAGAAACTCCTCAGAAGCCTCCTGACGTGTCCGTGTCTGGACCACCGTGGCTGACTGGTGCGGCTGGAAACAGCGAGCTGAAGTTGATGGGACAGGAAGCCGTACAGTGGCGGCGCACTCGCACAGCTGGTGTGATAGGGTTAAACAAGAGTTAAACTGAATCATACTTGCTTGTCACATTTATTTAGTTAAACTTTGTCCTGGACAGCACATCTTAGACGACATTTATTGACAAGAGTGTGAAACGTCAGTGTTAAAATATAACTCTAAATTACAATAGCTTAACAAGGTTTTTCTTCTGTTTATTTATTTATTTTTAATCTCAGTAATGCGTCTTTGTTGATCACACTTTGCTGCTGTATATCGTTGCAGTAGGCTACTGCCATCTGACTTTACTCTTGAGCTATGTTTTTTTCAAAAAGTAAACGGGGCATGTTTTATGAGAGCAGTCTCACAGGGTATTGAACTGTCTTTAAACCCAGGCAGGTGCAGAACATGTTTCTCATAAACAAAAAGAGCATATACTGTGTATATATGACAGTAAACTTCATGAACTTTAAATAACCTATTTATTGATACCTACTTACAGCAGAATTGATTCTGTCTGGTGCAATGCTTTCAAAAGCCAAATGTTGGTTTGACTAGATCATGAGGCCTATATGGGGCCAGCATGGCTCCAAGACCCATCAGTAAACAGGAGGATCTTTACATGCTTCAGTATTGTGATTCATGGGTATCCCACCAGGCATAATCAAACCCGGTTACTTTACCGTAAAATGGGATAGCGCAACTAATTACAGATAAAAAGTGGCGTAATTCCGGTTGCTCCCGCAGCACTACACTTATAGTGAAGGGTGAAATGTCTGACACTAGAGACGCTTGCTTACCTCTTGGCGGCCCTTTATGGGCCAGGACCCCATTTTGGCAACTTCTGATTAATGATACCAGCCATGAAATCAAGCATCACAGCTGTTTTCTAACATTACCATTAATTCTCCAAACCTCTGAGCTTTTTGCAAATCAAATTATTTAACTTTAATGAAGGCTTAGTGAGCTGTTTATGGGAGATTATGTCACGACAAAGGGAAACCTCTCTAAAGCAGGTGCAGCTTGATTACAGTGAAGAGCTCTGCCTTCAAGAGAATACAGACTTACGTTTAACTTGTTCATTAGATACACAGCCTCAAACCAAATCCTGCAGGGCAGTTTGTGCATGGTTTCCTTCTATCATATTTGACATACACCCCCCCCCCCAACACACACACACACATTTTACACATACACATTTTACGCATACACACGACTCTATAACGCACACATGACTAGTTCTACAGCAACACTTCCAATAGAATGTCAACTATGTCTTTACTTTGCAACACCTTAAATGAACCAGTTTCAACTGTCATGTGTGTGTTGTCATACTCACACCACTCTACATGTCATCGGGGTTTTCCTGCTCCACCTCTGCAACAAACTGTTGTAATGACTGACACTTGTAACTTGCAAACTGCACATCAGAGGTACATAACACACATGCACAAGGTAGAATTTAAACATAATAGCTGCTTATAAATAGACACAGAGAGCTCTAGTCATTTGAAAGTATGACATAACCAATGACATTTTTCCAATGCCTCACAACACCAAGCAAATGCTAAGAATTTCATTGCATCCATTTTTTCCTTTATTTATTTACTTTTTTTTTTTTTTTTTTTTTTTTTTTACAGTACATAAACCTCAGGGTGACATGGTTTGAAGGTTACTCAAATGTTATACTGTATTATTATAAGAACACAGCGCTGATGCTGTTTGTCAAACAAAGATTAATGACAGGTCAACCATCGCCCGTACATTCAATTAACTGCTGATAGTGGCCAGAAGTGACAGAAGAATTGTCAAGCAACTACAAGCACACAATTATCGTCTCTGTATCTTATTCATTGTTTGCTTCCCTGACAAGCAATGCCCCAAAGCTCTTTAGCCCAGCACATGAAAGACGCAGGAGAAAGCAGCTGTTTTCATGATTTATTTAAACTGCTTTAGTGCACCGGCATGTGCCAGGGTAAAATGCTTTGGAGATAGCCTAGTCATTAATCTTTTTTTCATTTCATCACACTGGATCATCCTCTAGTCTTTCTTCTCCTCCTTGATCTCCTCATCCTCTGGGTTGTAGACGCTGACGGTGAACTCGCCAGCTTCTGTGCCGTACTTGTTCTTGACCACAAGGGCGTATTTGCCGGAGTCAGCCGTGGTGACGGCAGCAATTGTGATGCTGGCAAACTTTCCATGCTCAAACTTGAGTTTGTAGCGGTCGTCAGACACCAGCTCCTTCTCGTTCTTTGTCCAGGACACCTCGGGTACAGGCTCACCCCAGACATTGCCGGTCAGGTTCAGGGACTAAAGAGAAGAAGAGGATTGCAGGAGTTTCATACAAAACTGAATTCCAAAGCAGAGTTCAGAGAGTTCAGAGGAAAGGAATGATACAATGAAAAAGAAAGTGGAAGGAGAGATAAAGAGCTTAACACAATGTATTTATGTATTATTTACCTTGCCCTCTTGGATTGCAACCACATCTGGTAAACCTCCAACAACACGAGCGCGATCTAAACAAGAAACACAAGATTGAGCCAAGAAGCAAATACCAGACATCAGTTAGTCAGTCAACCTGTGGAGCCTTTGTCTGTGTACAACATAAAATATTCACCTGACTGACTTTCTCCCTGGTGAGTGACCCATCCTTCATAAAACATACTATAATATGATTAACTCTACTCTGTGCATGAATTATGTTTTAAATAAGTTTTGACTGAGAATTTCCTTTGTCCAGTTCAGTGGTGCAGACATTTCATCTCCAGTAAAGGCATTTTCATGAATGACATTTTAATATTATGACTAACAGGCTCATGCGTCTTAATTTCCACTGAACCAAAGATAAAAATTCTATTCAAACTGCAGTAGCCTGTATATCATCACATCATTTCATGGTGTGATGTCTTTTGGGAGAAACCAGAGAATAAATAATCACTTACTTCTCTCTGCAATCGCTGCCGCCCTACGGAAGGAAGGAGACAGACATTGTTATCTTAAGACAGTAGGTAGACGATTTAAGACATTTTTGTCTTCTCACTTATACAATGCCAGGAAATGTATTTTGGGGGCTTATGAAAGGGTTTGCAAAGTACATGGAGTGTATTTTAAGTTTGTGATGACTTGTTTATTTGTGTAAACATCCTCTTCAGACAGAAATACAGAATTACACAAGAGACAGGTCGAGTCACATGAGTTTGTTTACTTACTTGAGTCTTTGGAATTCTTCAAATGCCTCTTCCCATGCTGCATCGGAAACAAATCAACTTATTATTATTTAGTTACGTAAATGGAAAAATAGCTAAAAGTTAATGGGACACAAATCTTTCATCTTTTAACATTTTTCATCTTTCAACTTTAAAACTTGTACTCACCCTGGCCACTCAGATCAAAGACTCTCTTTACACCGTCCTTGCCATCAAAGATGTCCATGGTGTATTTGCCTTTGTCCTTCTCAGTGGGCTCATTGATCTTGAGCCAGAGCTGCTCTCCTGTGACTCCAGACTTAACTCTCTCTGAGGCGGCAATCTTACCATCTCTGATGTGGAAATGAAGAACACAGAGATCATGCACTGCAGGTCTTTTGAGAACTAAAAGTATACAGTGATATGATCAAGTACACTGAAAAGCAGAATTCAAATTGGATTGTTGAAGTACAATATTATTCAACTATTTCACTGAGTGTAGTAACTTTTGTTATCCATGTCATAGACACTCGACAGATTCAGGATGTAAATTTGAAAATGCTTCTATTCATGTTGGGTTGGGCCAGTGTTTCATGACAAGTGCATGAGTATGGCAGAGGAAGGATGTAGAATACTGTAACTGTATTAACATACTTGTGGAGCCAACCAACACGCTGCTCATCATTGTAATATGTAACCATGGAGTAGAGGACGATGCCGTGCTCAGTGCTGAGGACTTTAACTTCACTGGAGGAGTTGGCTAAGAGGAAAAGAACAAAAAGCAGGCGTTTATTTACATCCCATGGAACACATACAGAATAATGATACGAAATAAAAAAAATATTTAATTTTCTAGCTGTAATTAGTTCATGCTGAGGAAAAATATTGTGCGTCGGCACATTCTGCTTCTTTGTGTGGTTTCTTTAGTGTCTGCTCTATGTGTGGTCCTTCATTATTGTTTAGTAAGTGTGAAGTTTGATGACTCACCGATAACTCTGAACAGCTCATTCATTACAGCTTGGTATCCTGGGGAAAAATTAAAACATGTCTCTTTTTTTGCAAGACTTGCAGCATTGATTCTCACTTTTCATTAATTGAAAATTAGACTTTACCTGCATCTGTCAGATTGAAGGTGCTCTTATCTTTGCCTCTTTCGTCCTTCAGGAAGACCTCGTAAATGCCTGCATCGCTCTTGGAGATCTAGAGTTTGAAGTAAGAGCAACTTCAGTGTCCTTGACACAGCAATGAATTCCCTTTTACCTCAAACAGAGGAGAATATAGTATAATGCTTGGGGACAGACAGAAGGACAGTAGAACAGCCAGACAGAGACCAACTAAACCGAAAAGGCAAGCTTTTCTCCCGCCCCGGATGCTGCAGGCGTTAAAAGGAAAACATGAAAAAGGTAAGACGAGGAGGACACATGGAGAAATTATAGGCGTCAACTTATGGCAGCAAAGATTATGTCCAGACTTTGGGTCTTGGCGGCAGGGGAACGTCGTCTGCAGGTGTCTTTTTTCCTTCTTTGCGTTTCTCTTGCTTAATTATCCACTGTGAATTAGACAGATAAGCCAGTTAATGCAAGTGCAAATGACTGGAGTGGCGATGAACAGATCAACAGCCTCTCCTGAGCTCATGCAATGACACCAACCCTCTCTTTATGAGTAATGGTTATACAGTTTCAATGATACCTTGAAACATCAATACAACTTCACTGGCACTGACTGATGGACCAGATTAATATCCACACAAAAAGGATGAGCTTTCCAGCTTTTAAGTGTTTCAGTGAGTTGGCCAGAGGAGTTAAATTGAATACAGTTAGAAATGAAGTGAATGAATTAACCACACAGATAAACCATACACTGCATTTACACTGTATGGTCATAAATGCTGAAAAACCTCTAAACCTGTAGTATCAAAATATACGTGAAAATATAAGTCCAAATAAGAATTAAACATAAAAGCTTTAAAAATAGAGTCACTTGTATCCAGTACGTCTATCTGATTCCCAAGGACAGCATGCTGATGTGCTGACTCAAGCAGCACTCCAGCAGGACTCAGGGATGTGAATATTTTTAAAAAATGTTTCATCATTTATGAATCTGTGTGTCAGAGAGGGATGGTTGGCAGTTCAGAATCTAGTCTACGTCTGAGATGGAAGCATAGCTGCATCAGAAGCATTGCTTCTTAAAACATAAGCTCACGACTCCTCACAAAGTATGGCCTCCGTCTAATGGGCTGACCTTTCCGATATTAAAGGTCATATCGCCGTCCTTTTTCTCGATTTTCTTAGCATCCTCATCATCCTCTGCAATCTCAATGCTGTCCTTATACCAGGTGATCTCTGTCTCTGCTTTGATATTTCCTATCTGTGGAGTGAATGGACAGAGATATGATAATAAATTGACTTTTGTGAAGCTCCTACTTAAAAAAATATATTATTGTTTACACCAGTAAAAATATTTACAGTTACTCATCTTACCTTGCATTTCAACAGCACATCACATGCTGGAGTAACAGCGAAATCAAGGTACTCCACAAAGTGAGGACCTATGGATAGTCAATGGGAAATGATAAGGGAAATGCACTTAGTGTGTGTAATTACTGCAATTAGCGTTAGACTTATGTAACGCAGAAGAAAGATGTCTTACCTTGTTTCCTGACCCATTCTGCTCTCTCAAATTCTGATTTCTTTTGAAGCTCCCTGAATTCTGAACAACAGCAAAGAAAATGTAGAGGTTAAACACTAGATTCTAATTCCTTGCAATACATTTTTTAAATAACTGAATAGTGCATCAGAAAGCCATCTGCGACAAGAATAAAGAAGACATGATAGTGAAGAAAAGGTTGTCTTCTGCTGCCCCTCAATGGACACATACTATAACTGCAGTACTCTGTTCACATTTAACATTAATATTCTGACAAATCTGTATGTACAGCATTAATATGGAGGTAAAAAATTGCACTAGAGGTCTCTTACCATCTCCGATGAGCACCAGACTGGTTGTACCCTTAGCTTTGCCATCCACCAGGTTAAAGGTGAATGTTCCCTCATCGGTGACCTCCAGAGAGTCCATGAACATTTCAATGATGCCGGTGGACTTGTCGAAGTTCATTGAGTATTTCTGGTGGAAACAAAACATAGAGAAACACCAATCCATCTATCAGCTGTAAGGCTAAGATCCGTGTTTGAAAGACGATCCAAATTGGAAGTGGAAATACGGGACAACATAACAAAAACAGAACCAACTAGCTTTGACTAGGATTCCTACCTTTCCCTCAGTGACGATGACGTCATTAAACACGTACTCCACTTGGCAGTCAGCAGTCCATTTCTCCACCTGAGTCCAGAATCGCACCCGACCCTTCTCCAGCAACTCCATGGCCATTTCATTCTTGAAGGGAATAACTGGAGAGCACCGTATTTTTCAAAGCTCTTGCAGAACCAACTGTTCTCCTGTATAGCTATATGTATGGTGCATGAGGTCACCCTGGTTTGGTAACTACAATCTCCTTGACAAACATACCCAAACTATATTCAGAACAACATCTGCATTTCATACTAAATAAAATACATATTATTGGTGAGTGAAAAAAGTTAGTAATAGCTGTGCTGTGGTGGGATATTCACCAGGGAACTTGTGCTCGTGGCTGATGTCCAGAAGACGCATGAGACCTGTCAAATAACAAGAGCAGCAAAATGGTAAACTCCATGACCTCTGTAAGCAACTTTAGCATCACTCCTCGAACTACTAGCTTTACTGCTTTTTTCTTATTTGACGGTATTTTGGAAAAGTTCATCATTAATGCAATCAAGAAGGCCACATATCACATACAACCTTAAATGTTGCAGCTCCTCTGACAGATAAACAGCACTGAATAATTAGAGATAACTTTCAAGACAAACACACATATACCCAAAGTGTAACAGAGGTCAATTTGATGCAGCTGTTGAAACAGAATAACAGAAAGGAGACCCTCTCAAACCTTCAGCACTTACGTCATCCAGACAAATAACAAATGAATCAAGTTTCAGGCGCACAGACGAAGAGATGCCAAGACTGTTGGCTGACTCACCCTCCTCTGTGAGTGTGTAGCTGGAAGAGATGCCGTCAGTGTTGGTGACCACACAGGAGAAGGTGCCCAGATCCTCCAGGGAGGGGCTGTTGAAGATAGCTCTGGATCTGGAGACAAGGACACATGGGGACAACAGGGTGTGAGGAAAGAGGAATCAGAAGAGGTGAATCATTTGTGTCCCAGGGAGTTGCATGACAATGTGGGAACACGTACGATACTTACTTGCCCTTTTCACTGACAACAGTCAGGCGGGAGGTGTCTGTTATGGTCTTGTAATTCTTGGACCAAACAAACTCTGAGCCTTCATTCATCTCAGAGCATTCGAAGATCATAGAGATGATACCATCATCATCGACATCCACATAAATCTCTTTGGTGCCTGAAGGGAGAGTAAATGGTAAATGTGTGTGTGCATCACTGGCAGATTACACATTTCAGTTATTAAACTCATGATTTAAGTCATTACAGTAATAGATAATAAAATATAAGATACCACAGTCAGTTTACAGCTATATAAAAAGTTAAGTCATGTATCAGTAATGAAAAAAGTCATTTCCCCTACTTTTCCAGACTTTACGGACATGCGTAGGAACACTATGACACTGAATGTGTGAGTTACATAACAATCACACTTACCAGGGCGAGTCTGGGCCAGGACTGGACCTAAGACTGCTGAGGTCTTTCCAACTCCGGCAAGATTTTGAGCTCGCACACGGAAGACGTAGGATGTACCAGGCTTCAGCCCAGTCACCTTAAAGGATACACGAGGAGTCGGAGGGAGAGACAGTTCAAATCTACACTTTATTCAATAGTTCAGGTGCGTATTTCACATGAAGACGTATGGAGGAAGTATATGCTGCACAAAACACAAATTACAATACACCATATTCATCTTCCTCACCTTCATGTATTTCATCCTGTTGGCCTTCTCATGGACAGCTTTCCAGGCCCCTCCTCCAGCAGAGGCCACCTTGACATCCAGATAGTATCCATTGACAGGAGAGCGGCCGTCAAATGCAGGTGGCTCCCACAGGACCACGACGGAGGTGTCACGAACCTCCAGCACATGGAGACCAACAGGAACACCTTGGAGGAGAAACAAGAGAGGGGAATTCAGTAAGTGCTTCAATGGGGTTCTGAAGAATCACTGGATATGCCTCTGTGTTGCTTAGATACAGTAAATTATAGCAAATTTCTTGATTGGAATTTATGGCAAGTTGCATTATTTTCTCAACTATTTTTCATGAACGGAAAAACGTTTATCTATAGCACAAGAGACATTTTCTCTGTTATTGTTGTTCTGCATGTTAGTATGTGCTTGGATGTGATAGTCATTGATGCCGCCAAAACAACTTTCTGTGCATTTACCCTGTTTTTCACCATGCACTTATCTTCTTCTTTATCAGTTGTACTGTGTGTTAGCACTTCGGCTGCATTCATTGTCTTATGTAAAGCAAGTTGAGACACTTTCATGTGATAATGTACTTGGAATTAATCTTGACTTGAATGTGAATTTATTGTCCGTCTAAAGTTGTCCTTTACCTGGCACAGTAAGGGTCCATTCCTTGCACTCCAGAGATGCACTGGGAAGAGAGGCTTTGCTCACACCTGCCATGTTCATAGCACGCACCTGGAACTGGTAGAAGACGTTCTCCTTCAGGTTCTCAGCCTAAAGAAAGGTGAATACAGATAATGAGAAATGATTAAAACAGTTCAATTATAATAATTACCAAGTAGGCATTTTCATGTGTGTTGAATCATGTAATAACTTCTCCATTCACAAAAAAGGCCAAAACAGTTTGATCATAAATTTGGTATATTGTGCTTTTGAATGAACTTACTTTATAGGAGGTTGTAGTCAGTGCCTGGTGGTTCATTTCATGCCATTTCCCAACAACGTCTCCCTTCACGGTCCTGTAGTCCACAAAGTAACCCCTGATATCAGCACCTCCATTGTTAGCAGACTCGGTCCATCCCAGCACCATGTAGTCCTTGACAGCCTCCAGCAAGGTCACATTTTTGGGCTTTCCTGGGACGGCTTCAAATAGTAGATAGAGAGTAGTAGAGTAGATAAGCTGGTCAGCATTTATTGTAGGAGAAAAAGTGTGGAAAAAGACGTGCTTCACATAAGATCAATTTGAGATTACTTACATTTCCTTTAAAGAAAAATTCTGTCCTATACATAATCTCATAGAGATGTACATACCAAATATTACACAGATCTTAGTGGTTATTATTGTTAAGACATCATAGTAATTACAAGTTCTACAGCTGAACATGCTACATGCTTTGCGCACACAAGCAACACACTTTTTTTAAGGTCATTGTAATGAATAATGTACTTACGCTCAAGGCCAGAAGCAGGGTAACTTTGATGCTAAGAGAGTCTCCGAAGCCAGACGAGACTCTCATTAGGTTCATGCCTTTTAAGAACACAGTGTTTTAGCCTTCACCTTGGCCATGCACCAAGAGGCACCCCTGAAGAGTTATCAAACAGCAAAGCAAAACTCAAGCAAAATCAAATTTATACAGTAATCAATAGCTACACAATAGCTCAAAAACTACACAAAGGAAAAGCATTGTAAAACCTGATCTAATTTGTTATTTAAAAATGTCACTAATGAATGAAAAAATAGGCAAAATGACAAAATCTGTTGTTAGTGATGAGTCAGGCAAGCACATGCAAATATACCCACAGGCAGTCACATACAAACATGTGCCACTTATATGAATGAAATTCAAGATATATAGGAATTTAACAGTAAAAAGGGAGATATTTGGGCAGAACAAAATCTTTGAGAAAAAATATAAAGTAACTGAGATTAACGATTAAATGTTTTTGATTATGAAAAGGGAAAGAAGTAATGAAAGTTAACAAGATTCATGAACAAAAATGAGTTAAGAGGATCTCATGGCTCAGTGGCAAAGAGAAGAAGCCTGCAGGCCGTGTGTGTGACTATATGAATTTAAAGCAGGTCTTTGTGAAAAAAAATACGAGTGTGCACTCTCAGCAATCGTTCCCGGGACAAATAAATGTTTAAAAATAGCAGGGAGGATGGAACACTGAGAGAGAGGATGGCTTGAATGCTACAGGCAAAGTGAATAATGGAGATGAGATATGATGAAGACACTCACAGATGGCAGCCTGAACAACCACTGCATCAGAATCGGAGGAGCTGTGGCTGTATCCAGCAGCGTTAACTGCCTTCACTCTGAACACGTAGTTCGCCCCGGTGGTCAGGCCATGGCACACGAACCTAAACACAGAAAATAGAAAAAATGTTAAGAGTCTCATATTTCATTTCACTCAGTTTGATTTTATTAACAGTAAGATAAAGAGCTAGTACCACCCAAAAGATTGGACCTATATTAATATAAAGGACACCTGGTGGTTTTGCTGCTCTGGAAGAAGAAATTATCTTATAAACTTCTGTGGATGGAGCCATGTAGGTTATACTAAAGCCCGGGGAAAAGAGTTAACTTAATTTATGAAGCAGTAATGCAAGCATTCTTGCTGTTTACTTTGAAAATTGATAATCATAGTAGCATAGCTAATCAGCCTTACAAACCTTCCTAATTTAAAAGCAAGACTAATCAATTTCTGAAATATAAAAAAGTAACACACTCTTTCTCTTTCAAATGAAAAGATTCCTTCATGAGCAATGAAACACACACATTGCTCAATACATACAGTATATGATACACTTGTGGTCTTATCCCCTAGCTACATACTTGGTAATAGTAAGTAAAATAAAATGACATGTATTCTAGTGACCTGTAGCCTGTTCCATCTTTGCTTTGCCAGTTTGAACACAAAAAAACCTTAATATAATTATCACCAACAGAGACAGAATCATAATTTGCTGACAAGCCTAAGTAAATTGTGAGAGAATACTTGAACTGTGTCTTTAATAGCAAAACTGCCAACCTGGTCTGCTTGACAGGTTTGTTGTTGCAAGGCATCCAGATGTCAGTTCCTACAACACTACATTCAATATAGTAGCCAACCAGGTGTTTGACCTCCTTTGAGGCCGCCCATAAGACCACCACTGAGGTGTTGGTATTCCTGATGGCCACTGGGTTGCCCGGAGTGGAGGGCAGGTCTGTGAAGAATGTGGGTTGAAAGAAAGAAAGAAAGAAAGAAAGAAAGAAAGAAAGAAAGAAAGAAAGAACATTGGATTTATTACATTGAGCAGGGATTGGGATTAGACAGAACATACTGTTACGTAGAAAGGTCCAGCAGTTAAACTCACAGAGGAAAAAAAAAAGGCTAGACTGAAATGTTGACATTGTGATATAGATTTTAAGTCCTAAAATATATTGTATTTTATGTTCTGATAAACCATAACACCTATACATAATACAAACGAAAGACTTGCTGGCTCACCTAGTTTATCTCCGACAGTGATTTCTCCAGTGGATTCAGAGTGCTCGCCCACGCCAGCAGAGTTGCAGCAGCGCACACGGAAGCTGTAGGATTTACCCTCTGCCAGGTCAAACAGAGCAAAGCGGGGAGATTTGACTGGCATACCAGTGTTCACCCTCTGCCAGGTATCTGTTCCTGAAATACACTGATTGGTTGACAGAGAGTCAGTGACAAGTTAGAGAGACAGAAGATAACATGACAGCAGTCAATGATATATGCCAATTTCAAACACACTGAATATGTAAGGTAAGATGGTTGTCTTCATATGCTAGTCTTCAGATATCAGTAATTATACAATAAAACAACAAGCCACAAGAGGTCATGACTTAGAGTTGGGGTTACAAACCTATTTGACCTATGTCCCCTTATAATAAATAACAACCTTTTCTTCTCCCTTGTTTCATCTGAATATTTTACAAAGGTAAGAAAAATTAGGATTAGCAAAATTCATTAAAAAACACCAGCGCTTACAAAAGTGTTTATATATTATATAAAGTGATTATTAAAAGTTATGCTAGATAATAGAAAACGTGTGATATCTTAAACAGTAGTGTTGTAGAATGTAGCATATGCTTTTTAGATATTGTTTTGCTAAATAAATGACCATTTAGGAAGTTTCAAGTGTGTTTGATTTCTAATTAAACAGTGGGTTTAGTTTACATCAAAACTAAGGAATTCACTTTTTATAACTTTTTTAACTAATGTATTTCTATATTCCAAAATAATTTCAAAGCAGGTGACAGTAATCTATTTCTCCTCACCTTTTCAATATAATACATGACTCCTTCATGACCCCTCTGGACTGGGGGCTTCCAGGCAAGCACCACATAGCTCTTGGTTGCCTCAGTAACCACAACATCAGACGGTTCTCCAGGGACAACACCCACTGCAGAGGCAAGAGGACCATTGTGTTACTTGGAGGAAGTCACTTTGACCAGGTGACCTTAAGTTGGTACAAGAGCTGAACATCATTTGAAAAATTTCAATACTTAGTTTGAGGAACGTAATCATGTTTTTCTACAAAACCCTTTGTTTCCCAAGGGAACATGTCAGACTTCTCCTATAAAAAGTGTTTAATGTTCTGTCAACACAAGCAGGTGGTTGTTGTCTCACCAGTGGAGTCCTCCTCTGTAAACTTGATCATCCCAGTCCACGGAGCTGAGGGGCCAGCTGTTGAGAAAAAATAAAAGAAATAAGTTAAAATGCAGTTGTTGGCTTGGTTGCAGCATGTCAGCAGCCCTCTGGTGTGTCTCTTACCTCTGTGGCGAGCTCTGTCAGAGGGATCCATGGCAACCACGGCCGCAGAGACGCGGGATGGACGGCTGACTCCTAATTTGTTCAAGGCCCGCACCCTAAAGATGTATGAACGGCCCTCCACCAGCCCTGTGACAGGGAAGCGGGCATACTTCACTGGGGTATCATTACACTGAGCCCAGTGATGGGTACCCACCTCGCACCTGCCAACACAAAACACATACAGGTGCACTTTGATTATCAGGAAAGCATATTTCCACTGCATAATAGTTTCTTATATGCTGATTTTAGGAACCCTCTGTCTCATTAGGGCTTGATTGATATGTGCAGTGGTTGCTGCAGAAATTAACTGCTCATCATTCATCTGATCGACCCACACAGTAACCGAATGACTGATTGACAGTTACAGTAGGCAGATAGGGATCCATGTAGGTGGTGGTAAGGTAACATCTATCTGTCAAGATGCCAGTTTGACAGAAATCCAGGAGGAATTGGGTGAGAGCCATGTGCATTCACTGCAAGTTTTTCAACATATAAACACCAAAAGTAGGACCAGTATTCTTGTATATCCTGTATACAGAACACTGTTATAACCTAAGTAAGTTGGTGAAACTGAATCATAACTTCCTGCTTTTATGTAAAACATGGATAAAATATTGTAAAACCATGAGAGAGTGAGCTGACCAACCTGTCAATGTAGTATCCCAGGATATGGCTGCTGCCCTCCACCGCTGGCTGCTTCCAGGTCACCACCACATAGTCCTTGTTTGCATCATGACAGCACACATCCAGGGGGGCCACGGGAACCCCCTCCACCTCCACATCGGCATCTGGCATAGCAAGGCACACACACACATATCCAAGAGCGCACATACACACACACATACTAGTGAGAAGTGCTGTTTCTAAATCAGGCTGATCTTCATTACATACTCAGTTTCCATTTTCTGACCTACTTATGCCTTTTGCAGTACAGTATGTGTGGCAGCACTGTAGCTCACTATGATAGATTAGTTTCTATGTTGGTAACATGAAAGGGGATTCTGAAAATTCCCTCTTATGCATAAACCTACTGATTTTTAGTGCAAGCAGAAAAAACTCTGTAGGGAATTTTCTGACATGCAGGCTGATATAGAAGTAACATTCCTCAGAGGAAACCAAACACCTCAGAAAGAGCGTTATGTCACTTAAAGACACAGCAGAATGAACGGTACCATATTTGTATGTGTGATGATTTGATATATGTTGCTTTGCTGTTGATCTAAACTGTACAATTCAGCAGCAGCTTAGTATATTAATTCAATTTTAAATGTAATACAAAACTAACAAGCTACATTTCAAGGGTCGCTCTATTTGCAATGAAATTAACAGCTGCAGGTGACATGTCCATCGGGTACTTTACCTTTGACAAACACATAAGCAGAGTATGTGTCAAAGCCAGATTTGGTGTTGACACGCAGGGTGTACATTCCCTCATCTTCCTTGTTGAGGTGGACAAGAGTGAGTGTGGCACGTTCCCCAGACCAGTGGGTGTGGACCCATTTAGAGGGCTTCAGGGGCACAGCTGATAGGAGAAGTCAAAACAAAGGAGACGTGATTGGCAACACACAGTGGATTCATATTTATCAGATTAAAGTACTTATGAATGAAAATAAGGCAGTATTTGCAGTTTATTCATCTACTTACAGTTTCTGTACCACACGACTTCAGGCTGGTATTTCTTCACTGTCGGATAAACGATGACAGTGCAGCCCACACTCAATGTCTCGCCCTCGTGGCCAAAGGCCACTTCGAATTTGTCAATGATGGTGGTCTTAAAAGTAACACCATGCTCAAGGCAGAAACCATCTGCAGAGATGAAAGAAAAATGTAAAAAATAAAAACATTGCTATTAAAGGCAGTTATGACCTTATGAAGTCGGGTCAACAGAGTCACTGCTAAACAAAGTAGTCACGGCTAAAAACCCACCTTTTAAGACTTACTTAAAAGACTTACTTATGTCTTGTTTAAAAAAAACTGCATCACTGAACATGTCTGTAGTTATTTGGTTAAAATGGATAAACTCCCAATTCTGGATGATATCTAGCTCTTGCACCGACAAAGTTTGAATGCACTTATTGTAAATCACTTTGGACAAAAGCGTCTGCCAAATGAATGTAATGTAATCAATCATGTCAAGCTGACAAACTGTCCATTTATATCAACCAGCAGACAGGCGTCACTCTTTAACTCTGTTTTTGCTCTCAGCTCATGAGTGAAATGTGTCTCTCTAGCTGCTAAATGTTCCACTATGTTCACCAGCTTGCTGCTAAGTGTCTGTTTGCTGCGAGGCAGGTAGCATATGGTGTGTTTATGAGAGCTTCATCACTGAAGACAGCTGCTGGCTGGGTCTGAAAACGATGCTGATGAGAGTGGTGAGACTGAAACAGCAGTTGGGGGTCAAGGTCAGCTCCTTTTTCACACATAGTATTTCTTTCTATTGTTATTATAAAACATTTTATAGAGAGCACTTGTAGAGCACTTTTAATTACCCTGTGTAAGTGAAATTTAAAATGTGCTCTACACATAAAGTGACCTTCTTACTTTGTTGTGTTTTCACAAGTATGTTTAAGGGATGGAGCATAGGCCGGGAAGAACCCATTCAATTTTGGAGCAGATCCGTACCATTTACTATGAATTAGATTTTTCTTTCACGGAAGTCTGGTGTATGTTGTTTGACACTGGCATTGTCGGAGGTCTGCGCTCTCTGGACTCAGTTCTAGTTTTACTATAAAAATGTAAGAAAATGAAAACGGACTCACGTGGTTTAGGATCAAGTGGGCCTGCTTCCTCGTCTTCCTGGAACCCTGAGGAAAGAAATATCAGTCAGTAACCTTGTTACAATAGTAACAAGACAGTTTGCTATCACTCTCTCTCTCTCTCTCACACACACACACACACACACACACACACACACACACACACACACACACACACACACACACACACACACACACAGCAGGAGCTTTAGGATTGCCATCCGCTTCTTGCAAAGTCCTCCACTAGACACAACTGGACCATGTTATTTTAAACTGTGACCTCTTACTGAAGGAACAGGAGCTGCTACAGAGAGGGAGGCAACAATTACCTGCAACAAAAATAGTTACCTACTTTTGACAACAATTGTAGCCACAGAGGAAGCTTCTCCTTTCACATTGAGGGCAGAAACACGATACTGAGCAGTGTCGAGGAAACTACAGCTGAAAATAAAATACACACACACGATGAATTTCTGGCATCTCATTTGCATTTAACACTCTTTATTATTGTCAACATAACACATTCACTTTGGGGTATTGTGCATTTTGGGCACACCCCATTAATTCATGCAGTGTGAGCTGAATGATTACCTACTTCTTGATCTCCAGGGAGTGCATGTTATAATTGCTCTCGGCTGTGTACTTCTCAGAGTGGGCCTTGGCATCAATGAGCACATTGTTTTTGTACCTTGAAGACAGAAGAGAGAGGGCTGGTTTATTTTTAGCGATGTCCTCAGAGTCTGTACTGGCATCTTGTGACAAGGGGTACCAGTGAACTTGGAACGTATCTTACCAAGCAATCCTGGGTTTGGGCCACCCAGCCACAGTGCAGTGCAGCTTCACAGACTTGCCCTCCCAGACAGTCTGTCCACGGGGCTTGACGATGAACTCTGAAGGGTGTGTCAGGCTATCTGGGTTCATTTTCTTACGGAACTCGGACCACTCGTCCATCTATGGAGCATGAGAGTGAAGCCAGATTCTGATATTTAGTGCAAGAGTGGCTGTAGGATTCATATGAGAGTATTTGACCTTGTCATTACAAATCAAGCAATCTAAAGAATTTGAAGGATTTACCGTCTTGCTCAGTTCCAGGCGTTCAGCCGTTTCCCTGACATGCTTGGTTCTGGTTTTCTTCTCCACTTTCATGTCCAGAGCCTCCCTGGCCTCCCTCACAAACAGGTTCCTCATGGCCACATAGTTAATTCCCTCCTCTGTAACCTCCTCCTGGGCCTCCATCAGACCCCGAACCACATCATGACTACAACAAAATTAGAAGCAGAAACAGCTTAGAAGAGAAACATCTTAGAAACATGTTCGGTATCAGTAACTGCAACCAAAAATGAATTAATGGTGATGTTCTTTCATTATCACTGATTATTCTCAGAATGTTTGGCACTTTCTTCACTCACTTGGCTCTAAATACAGGAATAACATAGCCGATAACTTCTTTGTCCGTGTCCATTGCCAGGTAGGTGCGTTTGGCTCTCTTGGGTAGTGGGCTCAGTTTAACCACCTCCTGCCCCTTCTCTGTCGTCACAGAGGTCTTCAGGCTTAAAGGTCACAGACAACAATCACAGTCACACACATACTACAAATTAAAACATCAAATGTCATTTCCAGTTACAGTTGATGCTAGACTCTATTTTACTTACACATTCAATCCAACAATCAACAGATCCCAGTTTTGCATCAAGTGGCATGTTCCTTCATTATTATCAATCCTATGTACACCTGCTGTAAACACTAACTACAGTTCCACATGTGTATTAATGCACAACTGAAAATAGTCCCCAACAAATGCACAATTTACTCTGCTCGAATAACTAAGCTTTTTTAGAAAATTACTGAGCCTTTCCTTATAAAATCAAAAAATACATTTGTGCCATTGTGAAAAAGAGTTATGTCTTCAGTAGGAACAAATGGGCTTGAGGCTGTGCAGGAAAGTGTTGCGGGACAGTCTAACACATTGTTGGTTTTAATAGATCCCATCTTCATGAAGGTTATGGTGTTCAGTTTTTGTTACTGAAACTACAGAAACTTTTAAAGAAGTTTAATATTTTGCCGATCCATTGAATCTTGGCTAACTGTTGTATTTTTAGCTAGGTGTACGTGATATACTGATAACTAAATGTATGTACCACAATTATTTGTAATAATAGAAAAATACAATGAAAGACAGAATCTAAAAATAATGACAAAGTTCTTAACATGAACTATGCTGCCTAAAACTCTGAATAACAGGTTACATGGACACATTCAGAATGTGCTATAGTCCAGTTATTCAGAAAAAGAAGATGTATTTCTGTCCACCTCCTAGGATCCTGACCCATATTACACTGACTCATTTACCTATCAGCCTGTCAGGCCTCCCCATTGTCAGCTGGGTTTATAAATGGAGCCGGAACTGGTGGATATGCAGCAGGGTGGAAAGATTCATCTTAAAGCCCTGCTTTCACTCATGATCTCTCTCAAGTCTGCCCAGTCTATCCATTTGGCCTGGAGGAGTAGCGGCATAGCATGGCTTTGATAAACTCTATTCCAAACTGGCAAGAAGGGATCAAGTCAGTGGAAGGGACTGAATGCACGGCAGATACAGACAGATGGAGAGAGTCTCACAAAAGATTTCCGCAGTGCCAAGAAGTTATTTCTACTGCTGACTCACCAAGTGTGTTGAAAGGAAGTCTTTGGTTCAGAAAGTCAAAAGTCTAAAAAGTTTTAGTGCTGATAAAAGCATTTAATCTTAACAGTCTGATTCATGACTTCCATACAGTGTCTTTACAGTTTGCCTAGTGGCAGTGTCTCATGTCCTGCCTACTGAAATAGCCCGGCTGTCCAAGAATATATCTGGCAGCCACTCACTACAGCTGAAATTCTTTCCTTGACCCTGTTTAGAAAACTATCATGGCTCATACATGTACACTGAGCCCTGCAGCTTGAAGGACAAAGGAAGTAACCATATTATACTGTATGTTGACAAGTGTCATTGACCCAATGGATCATACATGGGGTGCTGGGCTTAGCAGCTATTGATTTTGGGCTTCTTTTGATTGACAGCTTTCCTCTATCAGACAACCAGCATGCTAGATTGTTGAAGTTAAAGTCTTAAAATTTCTTATTTTGTATGATAAGTGGTCCCTATGCCAAAGAAATGTTTAATTATGCAATGTTGGAATATAGGCAATTCATTGAAGATCAAAACTGTGCATACTGATTAAATGATTTGCTTTTCAGCTTTGTCTTTGTAATTGTCTTTATACTATTGTTTTCATTGGGCTTTGTGTTTCTGTATTTTAAAAACTCCTGCAAAGGGTCTAGATACTATTTAACTTTGGAAAACACAAGCACAACACTATAGCTATGTGAATCTAATACTTACCAATATTACAATATCCCCAGAGCTGTAGACATGAGGTTGGACTACATTTCGGCTTAAGTCAAAAACAAGGGCTTCACCTTTGACTAGGTTTGACCGCTCTGAGATTTCACTTTCTTGAGACTCAACTTTCTTAAAAATTTGACATCACAGACACTCAGATCTCATTCAGACCTTACATGGGCTCAGAGCTTGGATTTTCTATTATTTTCAGCCTTCGTGTTGAAATGAGTTTTGTAAAATTAACAGCTTGGAGAGGAAAAGATGAACATCTACGGGTCGATAACAGCCAGCAGAGACAGTACACCTGCTCTCCGAGAAAATGGAGCTGCAATTTTTTCTTCTTATACTGCTGAACACACTTCAAACCACACCCAAAGTAGACTGAAGTGTTGAATATTTGAAAGAGGTCTGCTAGGACGCACTCATCACTTCCTAGGTTATGAAAGTGGCAAGTTACATCGAGAGAGCCTCATTTTAATTTTATAGTTTTCAAATATCAACCATCAGCGTCTGCATCGCTCCCATCCTCTTACCGATGGCTGGCAGTCTTGGCACTTGAGAACGACTGCTTGCTAACAGATGACTTGCTGCTCAGGTAATAGCTGCTCTCATAGTGATGCTGCTGCTTCTCCTGATGTTGATGCTTTTCATGATGATGGTGATGATGATGATGATGGTGATGCTGATGCTGCTGCTGCTGCTGCTTCAGCGTCACTTGTAATGATTCTGACATCCTGAGGGCCACTGCGCCAACTTATAATGTCAGCCTGTCCTTTACTTTTACAGCTCTGTAAATCAATCTCATTGTTATTATTAAAGATTGATTTCTGAATTGGGGGTTAGCTTAGAGTAGGAAGTGTTAGGTTAGGTTTTAGGAAAGGTAACCAGCAAGAATTTTTCTTAAAAAAGTTAAGATGGTGTTATGATTTTTACTGTGTGTCAGCAGTTAAAGCGTTAGCTCTGGTTAAAATCTAACTCTACTGTGTTAAATAAAGTAGAAGCAGGTAGAAAATAAGCTCTGGCAGCATCATTTTTTTTACAACAACCTACATATTTATTTTGTGTCTTTTTTAAATAATAATCAACTACACAGATGGAAATATAAAAGGTTTTGTGATGAACTGGGAAACAAAATGTGGTGGGATGTGGTCCAATGACGAGATGAGAGGATCCACAAGAAAAAGGGTCCAATGTTTTGTGTGGGAATTTCTTAATTTGCAGGCTTTGGCCGATTACACACTCAACAGGTACTAAGACTGCAAAAGATGATTGTGCTCTTTAATAATTAAATTGTTTTTTATTTTCTTGATTATTCATTTGACATACAAAATGTCAGGAAATAATGTAAATGTCCATCAGAATATCCAAAAGCTGCTGTTGACATATTCAAACAGCTTGTTTTGTCAGGATTCCAAAAAGTTTCCAGTTTATTGTCTTAGAAAACAGGGAGATATTCATGTTTAAGGAGCAGTTAATAGATTATCAAAACTGTAACCCCAATTAATGAAAACTCTTTCAGTCTAGTAGCTATTGCTCAAATTAGACAGCTTGAAAACATGAGCAGCCTCTATTGGGCATAGGCCCATCACCATGTGACCAAAGATCAATAAGGTTATTATAAGATCAGCAGTTTATGACAACAGACTTAAAAACTGTATTTTCTGATGCTTATGTCATTGAGCAACACACACTGCAGGGAGTGTATGCCTATTTACTTGTCAGGAGCTATAAACTGCAAACTGGACTGCACAATGAGAAGCTCATAAACCGTAAAAGCAAATGTTAAATGAAATGATTAGTTCGTTTTCAATGAAGACAAAATTTCACTGCAATAACACATGCAATCTAACCTACAACCTAGCTAAAATGAGCACAGCCTGTTATTATAAAATACATTAAAAATGCATGAATTACAAAAACACTATTCAAAAAAAATAAAGTTGCTGAAAGTAGGCCTCCGGCCTTACTGTTTCAGATGACCAAATGACAGAAACTACAATAACAATTCTATTAGAGATATTGTTATGAATAAAAAAAAAAAAATATATATATATATATCACTCACCACAAGTAGGAATCCACCAATCCACAACTGTTGAAAATAAGAGAAAGGGTGTGCTATTCCAAAAGTAGCTAAAGCAAGTCCGGGTCCAGGCAAAGCAGCAGGGTGAGGGGCAGTGGACAGGACGGCAGTCCACAGAACAAAAATAATGCTGCCACTCGGCAGAATGCACAAGACACCGTCAGGACCTTTTAAGGCTGCGACAGTTTTAAATTTAGACCATGAGACCATGTGAAGGGCCAACAGGCGAGCTGAGGAGCCTCTCCTAGGCTTGGCCCTCCGCTGTGTGCAGTACTGCAGGGGCAACATGGGGATCTCTAGTGTGCAGTAGGTACAGTAAATTAGTAGAAGTAAAGGGAAGAAGAATCACAGCAACCCAGTGACTTAGCGTGGGATGAAATTAGTTAAAGTCTTCTAAAAAAAAAAAAGTCTTCAAATAAACAGCTATAGTTTAGACGACGGGCAAAAGCCACTGGAGCCATTACAGCCCTGTATAAGCAGAAAAAATTACAAACTTACTGTAACTTAACATATGTATTCCAAGCTGTATTCCTGCCAACCCTAATGGCAGGGCTGCACTAAGATTTGACGCCAAAACAGACACCAAAAAAAAATCAATTTCATAAAAAGTTCAGTTTCTCAAATTACGTGTTAGTGACCAATCTGCAGTCATCATAGAGTGCAAAATTAAGTAGAAGCGGGCCGTTTGTATGTCAATTGGATATTCACACGCAAAAAAAGCAACTAAACTCCTGCTTTGAGCAATTTACACACGTTTGTCAAGTAGCTAATTGCTGCCACCTGGCGATGGAACATATCAACTACAGCGTTTGTGGTTTGGACAAAGGTTAAAACAAGATTTATGTATTTATGAAGCTTATTTGTGTATCATCTTTTACCAGTACTCTCACGCGTTACTATTAAAATAATTTCCTTTTAATAATAATTAAAAAAATCTCCTCCTTGACAAAAAGAAGAAAAAAAACATCTTCATAAAGTACACCTGTAGAAAACATGGAATGTTCCAGACTGATGGTATCTCCCAGCTCGGCTCTGATTGGTCAGTTTGGGGAAGAGGAAATAAAACATTGATGGTTCCTCATCATCAGCCTGTGGATGCTCTGGTACCTGTGTGCTCAGCTCTTTGGCTAACAACGGCTTTATTTTTCTGAGGTTGGTGATTTATTTCTCATTTATCCTGTCCCCCTTAATTTGAGGATATAAAAGGTTTATATTTTAACTGTGAATTGATCTCGGTTAGCTCTCTGAAGTTAGCCTGGTCAGTGAGTTATTTAGGTCAACATTGGGCTATAGCTAGCTAATAAATAAAAGGTTTGTTCGCGTTATTTACGATGAGGAGCAGATATATGTTACAGCACAATAGTAGGTAACGATTTTGGCACATTAATAACTCTTTAATTGTCATTTGCGTGTATTTTATTCATTGTGGCAAGGTAACGCTAGCATAATATGGAGTGATGCTGCTACAACACAATTCCCTTACGACGCGGAAGTTTGCTTCTGATTTCCAAGTTTCACAAATGTGAAACTATATTTTAAAGTTTTTAGACTTTGTAGGTCAACATAGTCCAGATTTCACAAGTCTAAACGTAGTGGTTTTTGATCTAAACCTGATCTGATGTGGTCTAGGTGGGGAAAAATCAATTTAATCTCCCATTTAATACACTAAATAAATGTGTGTGTGTGTGTGTGTGTGTGTTCTTTTTAAAAAACATCTAATGTACACTGTAAAGCTGAGCGAGCTGCTTTTATTCAGCAAAATAGATTTTTTATTTTTTTATTTTTTTAAATATCTCAAATTAGGAATTGGTGTTTCATAAATTCTGTTGATAAAATCAACCTTAATATTGTTATTTGGTATCTTCTCTGTGAATCCTATGACTATTGGAATTGGGGCTCTACAATAAGCCAAATTGAACCAACTGAAATGCTAACTTTGCAAACAACTTACTGAGTTTACTCTCATCTCATATAATAAAGTCAACAACTGACATGCAACCAGATGTTCAGTCAACCCCTCCAGAATCTCAAACTTTTCATGCTGTAATTAATCCTGACAAACATAAACACCAGCATGAGGAGGAGACATTATAAAATTATTTCGTGTTGTAACATTTATTGTTATCAGTATGTACTTGATGCACTTTTTTTTTTAAATCACATTGTTAAGCTCTAGTTCACAGCCTTCATATCATTTGTGCTACAGGAGGGGAACTACCAGCTGCCAACATGTCGAGCAAAAGGGCCAAGGGGAAGAACACCAAGAAGCGTCCTCAGCGCGCCACCTCCAATGTGTTTGCTATGTTTGATCAGTCCCAGATCCAGGAGTTCAAGGAGGCTTTCAACATGATCGACCAAAACAGGGATGGTTTTATTGATAAAGAAGACCTTCATGACATGCTGGCATCATTAGGTACACTTAACCATATATTTACACACATTGAGATGGTGATGTGGAAAATGTTCAATTCATTTTAACAAAGAAAATGGTGGCAATACCAGTGAAAACATTTTATATTGTAAATGTGCTGAAATTAAACCTGTACAAAAAATTCAGTTTCTTCAAATTGTTATTACAACTACCTCATTGCAAGACATTCAAGAGAGAGCCAGTATATGTTGTCCTCATTTCCCTGACCTGTTCTTTTCCCAGGTAAGAACCCCACAGATGAATACCTGGAGGCCATGATGAATGAAGCGCCAGGTCCAATCAACTTTACCATGTTTCTGACCATGTTTGGAGAGAAGCTGAACGGCACAGATCCTGAGGACGTGATCCGTAACGCTTTTGCCTGCTTCGATGAGGAAGGCACAGGTGAGGTTAAGTGCTACGCGAGACAGAAGTAAAGTTTTCTATACATTACAAGTGTGCACTGCACCTTGTATGTCTCTGAACAAGTGCTATCACTACATGTTTGAAAGAAAAAATTGAAAAATACCCATCACAAAGTGACATCAAAGAAATAAATGAAAGTTTTGTGGCAGTTACACTGATGTGGAACAGCAAATCCTTATACTTTAAAGACTGTAACCAGCAAACTGACATTTTGTCTTACTACTTGCCTTATATTGGATTTACATGTCTTCCCCTACAGGTATGATCCAGGAGGAGTACCTACGGGAGCTGCTCACCACGATGGGTGACAGGTTCACAGATGAAGAAGTGGACGAGCTCTTCCGCGAGGCGCCGATTGACAAGAAAGGCAACTTCAACTATGTAGCATTCACACGTATTTTAAAGCACGGTGCAAAGGATAAAGACGATTAGTGACAGATTTCACTGGATGAGGTTTATACTGTTCATCTTGTGTATTGTTTATGGGTTTCCACTTGTTAGAACAGTTACATCATGTCATTTGATGAAGTGTCACCGGGTGTAGCCTACTGAAGGTCATTTAAGCTGCTTTTTGGACCATACCTCTGCCCCCCCCCCAACCCCTCAACCCTACTCTTAAAGCTCATTTGCACATCTGTGATAACACCACTACGGGTCTGTATAAGCTAGTAAAGATGTATGTAAAGACCCCATGGATAAGCTGGAAATAAACTGAAACAAGATCTGTTATTGTGACTGCTTTGGTTTCACTGAATCCTTTGTATTTTGTAGGAAATTAAAGTTTTGAGATGAAATTGTGTTCTGAGGTGAATCACCAATGCTCTGTTCATATTTCAAAAAGTCTTTATTTTTAAAACAAAGGAAAATAGGTGGTTTCCTCCTTAGTGATGGTTTAAAGCAAGTACAATTCCACAGTTCACACACATTTCAAAGACACACACGGGATCACTCACTGGATTAAATAAAATGTGCTGGTTTGGTGCTGACTATTAATGTAGATTGAATAATAAATACATACACTATATGACCAAAAGTATGTGGACAGTGTTGTGTAGTTTTGGTCTTTGGCTGCAGCTCACCTAAACTTTTTTTCCTTTTTTTTTCCTTCATTAGTGCTTTAGTCTGTAAAATTGAAAAGAAAAAGTCCACATTCTTAATGTCATAAAATTTTCTGTTGTAACCAACAGTCCAAAACCCAGAGATATTCATCTTATCACGAGACAAAGAAATGCAACAAATCCTCACAAATGAGAAAATGGAATTAGAAAATATTTCACATTTGTGTTTGTTTCCAGCTCTAGTTTTATTTCCAATTAATATACAATAATATTTTAGACAATAGTGTGCTTCTAACTTAACGGGAAAGGCAAATGACAGTACTATTGTGCACATATTGAGATCCATAAAAATTTTTTAATGTGGAAGAACTTGACCAGGCTGCACATAGCCCTGACCCCCCCCCAACACCTTTGGTATGAACTGGAACACTTGACAGTGAGTCTGGCTTTATCATCCAACACAGCGACGGTGCCTGACTTAATGCTTTTGTGGCTGAATGGAACCAAATCTCTGCAGCCTCATTCCAAAGTCCTATGGAAAGTGCTCCTAAAAATAGCGGAGGCTGTTAGCATAGCAAATCAAAGATTATCATTTTATAATGTTCATGTGTCCATCTACTTTTGGTCATGTGTGTACAAATTCCCATATGCAACACTCAGCAGTTGGTACATCACAATGAGGAAAAAAAAACAAAAACCGTGTTTTCTGTGTTATTGTATTCTTTGTCATTTACTGGGTGATGAACTGATGAATTTTTCATCCTCATGGATAATTTCACAGATATTTGGCAGTGGTAGTTCTGTTGATCACCAGTTTTGGATGCTTTAAAGGGATCTACATAATTTTCCACGATTCAAAGCACCCCTGACGCCTGTGGTTAAAATATCTCAGAAAACACCTCACATCTGCCTTTGACCCGAGAATGTATGTGGTGCACCAAGCATCAGTGTCATCGACCAGCCTCCTTCTGTTCACAGGATTCTCTGTGATGAGGGATTTCTCATACACTTCACACCAACAATAAATAGACAAGGATCTGCTCCACACCTGGAGCTTTCTGTACACTTTGGAGTTGCTCACAGAGCAATGTATAGCACATGATATGGGAGACTTTGTCTTTGCAGCCCTACTCTGCCAGGGCAAGGTTTTTCGACTGGATCTTTGATAGGTGGTCTGATATACAGGCTTCGATCTTGTCGCACTGAGCTAGGAAATCCTGTTGACAGAAAACAATCACACTTAATAAAAATATTCAGTATTTTCAGTGATTTTCAATCATAACATTTTGATAACACTGAAAAAAAAGTTTACCTGCACTGTCTTTACAAGTCCCTTTTTCTTCATTCTACAATCATTAAAATTTTCTGGGATACTCTGTTAGAAGAGAAGCAATTTGGGTTTAGCTATATTGGACACATGAATAATATATGCACTCAAAAATAAACACCTAAACCAAAATAGATTACCATAGCATCTATCTGCTCCAGAATCTTCATGAACTGCTCTGCTGCTATTTTCACTCTGTGATCTAGTTTACCCAGCGCCTCTGCCTGGAGGTCTTTGGCCAGGAAGCCCTGAAAAAATATGAACAGATGGGTGACAATCAAAACACAGACACATCTAAAAACAGAACAAATCAGCACAGGACAAATATGCAACTTTGAAACTACAAAAAAAATGCTTACGTTCTTGAGTCCAGTCAACTCTCCATCCACCTTTTCCAGCTTTTTAGCCATCTGCTCCACAGATTTCTCAATGTCTTTCAGCTTCTTCAGTTCAGCTTCTTCCTCGGGACTGTTCTGTTTGGAGATTATTGTCAGTATGTGATCACTTATAAAGTCAAACATCAGACACACATGTAAAATGCCTTACCCGCTTTCCAATCATCATGAGTTTTGATCCCTCTTTTATTCCATAGCTGGACAGACTCTCCTCCATGTCCTTCAGTGATTTTCCTGCCAGAATGAACAAGGGCAGGTTAAAGCTGGAAATATAATATGATATTCAAGCTCATTTGGCTGTGAAAGAAAAGAGACCTGCAGTCTACCTTTGAAGATGAGTTTCTGTGAGGCTGCTGGGACTCCAGTGGCTTGAGTGAGAGCATCTGACAAGTCTTTGACAGTCGGACCCTTAACATCATCATGACCCGTTAATGTGATGCTGTTCTTAGTAGATCCTTAAATAAGAGAAAGAAACTAGAGCTGAAAGTAAAAGCACTAGCAAATACAATGTTTCTGAAACAATTTGGATGACTGGGACATGAGTATGACCATTCGGATATATGAATCCAGCCGCAGTAACCTCTAAATGATGCTTTATTTCTTTTGAACTGAATTTAAAGTTAGTAAGTTAGCAAATGTTACCTGACACAATGGTAAAGTATTTGAACACACTATATTAAAAGGAAAATGATTTTACAGTAAGATGCACATAAAAATAAATAGAGAAATAAATCCCATATTGACTTTTAGTTAATAAAGCAAGTTTAAGTCTCTAGAACAAAGCCTGATGCATTTTATTTACACATTTTCTTGACAAACACTGTATGTAACGTGAGCTGTAAAACAAATGTGCACGTCAGATTAAAACAGATAACAATAATAGAGTCAATATTAGTGTAAAATAGGTTCATTAAAGGGTAATATTTCATTCAAGATTTTTAAGTGTATCCAGGGACGAAGTATTTCCAACGGAGCCAAATGTTCGGTAGAGCTACATTAGCTAACCATTTCCAGGCTACTCGAGCGATGGTTGTTAGTAAACTTACATTTTTATTTCTATCTATCATCTGGTAACTGTCGTGTAACATCTTAAAAAAATATTGTTACCGTATGCAACTGTCACTGTTATCGTTTGCTCTGACATTTTCCTTAAAGAGTCCTTTAATCACGTCAACATAGACCACACGGCTAACTGTTGCTGTTCACTAAGTACTTCCGTCGGGGCACAGGAAGTAGTTCCGGTGCTTTTATTTTCATTTCATTTTAAAATACTATTAATTTTTTTTAATCAACAGAACAGCACAAACAAAGCAAATATGTACACAACAAAATTGATCATACCAACGATGCACACATTTTAAACAAATAATGGATTTGATAAATACATAGCCCATTTTGTTTTTAAAACATAACTTTGATGCCACGTTCAGATATCCCCAAAAGTGTCCAAAACTAGTTTTAGAGTTTTCCTTGTCACTTATTTAGAAAAGGAGAAATTTTGTGACTGTGCAAATCTATTCGGCGCAACTGGCTCTGTGGCGCAATGGATAGCGCATTGGACTTCTAGTCAAGCACTTGAGAGGCGATTCAAAGGTTGTGGGTTCGAGTCCCACCAGAGTCGGACTTTTGAATCTAAAACATGTTGTCTCCACCTAGTCTTCAAACTGTGCAACATGTCACGTGTGCTTCACGTTACAGACTACCCGTGACTAGATTATTCATTATAAAATAACTAGAGAAACCACTCAAGTAGATTAATAATATTAAGTTTTTTTTTGAGAAACATTGGAAACATTTAGCGTCTAGTCCCCTCACTACGTCTCCCCGTGCTGTACATAGACACATTCAGTTAGCATTGGGGACGAAGGCCTAATCCTAACCGCAGCGGTCCGTGTTCGAGTCCAACTCGTGGCTGTCTCTCTCTCTCCCTGACTTTCCTGTCTCTCTCTCACTCTTGCTAAGCGAAAAGAACTTAAGAAGAAAAAAAGTGATGAACCTGGATGGGATGCACTTGTTATTCATTGCTTTTAACTAAAAAAGTCACAAATGGGTATTGAACAAGTCTCACACCAGGTCTGTTACTTTTTAGTGTCCCCTGGAAACACCTCTGTTGTGTCTTGTGAATTTGCAGGGATGTTTTCTTAAGTTGCAGTGTGTTGAGGTCTCAGGTCCACCTCAAAACAAGACATGTTTCCCAAAATGTCTAACTACTCTCATGATATTAATATTGCAGTTGATATTATGCTTACTGTACAACAGATAGTACATGCAGTAAACCTAGCGCAGGGTATTATTACAGCAGGTGAATACAGCTTGGTTTCTGGCAGTCTGTGCAAACCTTGTTGAGAAAATGTGTATGTGTGGGCGTCTTAATAGCAAGCCACCTCTCAGTTCTGCCCCAGGGCCTTTAAGCCAGGTCCTGGTCAAACCTTTACAAATAATAAATAACCACAAAATAATAATAGTAGTGCACCTCCTGATTAAGAGCAGGATTCTGTGTTTTCTTGGCCAGCAGCGTATAAGTCAAGGTCTGTGAGTGCAGTTCAAACCACAGAAATAAGAAGCCACAAAGACAGAAGGTTAAATGAAAACACATCATTTATTTTGCATGTTTCAAATAACCTGCAAACATTTTGAGCAGGCAGAGTGGGTATCATCTCCACTTTTTCAGAACTCAAACAAAATCTTAATGTCTAAACAAAAAAACGAAACTAGCAACAGACAAAAATAAATTAATACTAGGTAATACTGGTGATGAATAAGACTGACAAGTGTTACACAGGAGGCTGAAGGGGACAAAAGAAGTATTATGTTTTTAAAAAAGGGATCAGTATGTTACAAGGCCACATGCTAGCACAGTAGTAGTAACAATACACAACCCAACACCAGGACAGCTTCAAAATCGTAGTGTTCTCAGGTCAAATGGTTTTTGCATGTACAAATGTTACTCTACATATAAAAGTGTTTTCTGGTGAAGTGCAGTTGTTCATCCATTCCTTGTGTTTATGTGGCTGGAATCTGTGGGAGGCCAAACTCATCCACCAAAACACCGTCCTGAAAACAAAAGAAGGAAACGTAATTAACCACAAACACAAGCAGACAAACCTCTTAATAGACACTTATATTTCAAGTGTTATTGTTCTTTTGATTGCTTCATGTCTAACAGCATGGCGTTTCAGTCAGAACGTATCAGAGCTGCTTGTAAACAAACCATACCAATAGTTTCACACATTTGAGTAAATTTACTATACAACCATATACTTTGGTATGATAATAAATTACTTTGACATTGGTCAGCAATCACAACATGTTGCAAACCACGTGTTGCCGCATGGTCAGAATACCTGTACTGTACCTGCAACAAGAACAAGTTAAGATTAATTCAAGAGAATTTCTGTTGTGCATTCATGTTGGAAATCAGAGGACTAACTTCTCTTTACACAGACCCAAAATCCTGACTTTAGTACTTGCATGTGTACCGACTAAAATGGCATCCATGCAATTAGACACTGATGAACTGAGTTGCTAAATGTTAGGTGACAACCAATGAGCATCCACAGACATCATGAGATGGATCATGTGACCCTTGAGTATAATGTTACAGTGCTCTGTAGACTGTTACCTTATTCGTCTTGCTGTCACTGGGGATTCCCTCAGGGATCGACGGGGCTGCTGAGGCCTCATCCAGGTAGGAGCTGTCATCATCCAGCAGCAGCTCATCACCCAGTGCATCCAGCTCTGAAACATCAGTTACACTGTCACTGTAGTACCACAAACACTTCTGCACTCATCACTGCCGTTTCAAATGTTGTGATCATTCATTTTTAATTCTTCTAAATGAAAGCATCAAAGTCAAATATCTTATAAAGCAAATGCAAAATAAACATGTCAGACAGTCAGCTATACCTGCTTCAAGATCATCCTCGTCTATCTCTGGAGTGCCGTAGCTGCGGCTCAGGGCCTCCTGCACCTCGTTGGCATCTTCCATCATGTCCTCCAGTTGGTCCTGTAAATCCTGGGGGTCCAAATACAAAGCAAATATCTCACAACTGGAAAACTGACTTTTATTTATTATTATTATTATTAGTTTTAGTTGGCTGAAGCTGGATAATGGAACCTGGCAATTTGCTATGTACAAAAAATGTATTTCATTAAATCTAAAATATCTAATGGTGGTGATACTAACATTATCTGAATAGAATACCCACTCGCTGCTATTTCTGTATTGACAAACTTTTCCGTATATGATTGCTGAGGAAATATCAGAAACTGTGTAGTGGTATATAACTGCAGAGATAAACGTATAACACACATACATCAATATGATCAAGCTTGACATCCTTGTAAGCCTTCTTCATTTCCTTTGCACCAATCTTCATGGCCTCCACCTGCAAACAGAAATAAATGACAGTATATTTAGTTACAAGCCACTGTTAAAGGACTGTATATCTACACCAGGAGTCTGGCTGGTGTCTGACTTCTGAATTTGCATTAGCTTCCCTGGGAAAGACATAAGCTGATAGTCACCAAGTTATGTGTGCATCTGGAGAATGAAGTTCAGATTACTCTGCTCTCTGTTGTAAACTGTCATGTATCAATTACATTTTGATTAACTGATCAAACCCTAAAAGTTAATTCACAAAATTACATCTCAGCCACAGTCCCCTGAGAAATTGTATGAGAAGAATCTGTGCAAGTCCATCCAAACACCACCTGTCACATTAACAAAAGGCTGTCGGCTATTTTGCTTCAGTCAGGGTGGTGACTGTTTCCAGTTTATAAATGTTTTCTATTAGTTAGTCAAAACAACTAATTTATCAACTATCTAACAAGAAACTAAATACGGCCTAAGACAACACCCTACAAGCCAAAAATGTTCATTAGTGAATGAAGAGCTGTGCAACAATTTAAACTTTTAATGACTTAGTCTAAACCTTTTAACCTTGATCTCACCTTGGACTCACCAAAAAGTATAATCAGCAGTACAAAAGTATTATCAGTCTAACCCTAATCCAAACCACAGCATCATTATAATGTTGTGTGGCTCTTACTGTTGTTTTGGTGTCTTTTAGTGTCTGGATTGTGTAGTTTGCCTGCTCCATGTTAAAAGACTGCTGAGCCAGCTGCTCCCTTTGGCCTTCATACCTGTGGAAAAACAATTCAATGTCACAACAATACAGATTATACTGTAGACTATTATGCTATTATTATCATTATAATTTTTTTTTAACATAAACACAAGTTTTAAAATTAGGTTATTAAAGATTTGTAACTAAAAAATATGCTGAGTGGAACGTTTTAGAGTTGAAAAATAAACTCGCCAGTAATGTCTGGTTAATAAACTATGTTATAGGGTTTTTTTGGCATTTCTGTACTGAAATATGTTAATACTTATCTACAAACACATTGTAAAAATTATTTGATCAGGCTCCAGTTCATATATTACCTGTGTTAAAAGATATGCACAACATAGGACTTACATTCTCTTCTGCTTCAGCACTCTCATGGCCTTCTGTTTCACCATGTTCTGCAATTCACGAGAAGGAGAGAAAATTCTTGTTTGCTATGTCTGAAAAATATAATTTTTATATTATAATTTCTTGGGTTGATAGAGTGTGCCCCACCTTCGAGGGCCCATCTCTCATCTTTTTCAGCTGATCCTTGTACTTCAGAAGCTCAGCATCTAGTCTGCCAATTTTCTTTTCTATGGACTCTGCCCTGGCATCCACCTGAGGGAGGAGGGTGAGAGGATCAATTAGAGATTTAATGACTTCCAGCTTCCCAGCAGACCAAACACAGTGCTACACTGCCCTGCCTCTGTGTGCTGTGTGCTGTGTGTGTGTGTGTGTGTGTGTGTGTGTGTGTGTGTGTGATCGAGGAAAACAGAGGGGGTTAAAGCCTGTGAGACATGTGAGTCTGGTTTACAAATATGCCCCTTTCACAGTCTAAAACAGGATGAATGCAAAAGGAGAGTCATGTTTGTGATGCATTGCCATGGACGGTAACCATGCTAGCTCAGCTTAGGTCACATAAAAAGACATAAACAACAATACACCCCAGCCTGACAGTACTCACATTACCAATACAGTCCGACAGGTTCGGAGGAGGCGCTTTGGGTTTCCCGCGTCCGAATATTCTGTTCATTTTCTACACGTTTTATTGACACTTAGCCTCTAGCTTTTTCTTAGAAAATACAAAAAGCATCCAACGCAAAGGGATTTCTTCATTGAAGACACCCGGAAGTAACGGTTCGGTCGCGAAAGGTTCCCATTGGTTGGCGTAAACAGTTGTTGCCAATGAGGGTTTAGGCGAACTCCTGCCCCCGTGTGGCGAGGAGAAGAAGTGCAGCTGTGGTGAAAAGCCATTGTCCCCGAGGACACTGCATTCATCACCAGTCTTTTGTTACACCCACCCTGCAGATACAATGGCATTAAATGTGACATTTAATCATATCTTTCACTTATCTGACTCTCTAGATACAGATTGATGCCGAGTGATTTCCTGATTTATTCCCACATGCTCTCTGATCACACTGATGGACAGCTCACCAGTCATGTAATAACAGTAACAGTCAATGTGCAATAACCCCCCTGTGTAATGTAGGCCTATACATGCACATACATAACCAGCTACTGTATGTATATAAAGTAACTTATTGCATTACCCATTTTATATTTATTTCAGCCCGTCTTGCACTCTTCCATTCCTGCACCACTTCTTGAGATGAATACTGGGGTAAGAAAGTTAAGCTTTCTACTCTTTGTTAATTAGAATAGAACTTTGAACTGGTATTTAAATGAAGCTAAGGCTGCAACTAACAATTGTTTATATTAATGGATTACAATTATTTTCTTTATTAACTGATTAATTAGATTTTGTGCATAAAATGTCAGAAAATAGTTAAAAATCCCAATTGTAATTTCCCTCAGCCAAAAGTGACAGTTTAGGTTTTGTCTGACCAAAAGACCAAAACCCAAACACATTCAGTTTATTATCACAAATGACAAAGAAAAGCATCAAATCATCAGGTTTGAGAAACTGCAACCAGCAAATGTTGAACATTTAAAAACTGAACAGTTTTCTTTTACCAAATAGTAGCAGATAAATTTTCCACAACTAGACACTGCCTTTTTTTTAAGGACCACAAGACAAAAATGTTGGGCACTACTGGTTTGATATTTAAAAAGGTGCCATATTTATAACCTTATCATATGCTCAATGTGCAATCAGAAAGGTAACTAGTAAACACACCTATGAAATGAATGAATGAATCTATCTATCTATCTATCTATCTATCTATCTATCTATCTATCTATCTATCTATCTATCTATCTATCTATCTATCTATCTATCTATCTATCTATCTACATTGTAAAGACTAACTACATGGTGGGTTGTTCAGCTAATTGTGATCTGCTACATTATTACCAAACAGGTACATTTTCATGACCTGCATAGGCTACTTTGAATGGCACAACTGTATTCCACGTTTTCCCCCAGAGCTGTTATCTGTAGCATGTGCTTCATGCAGCTGGTAATGACTGACAGTTTTTCCTTCGAACGATGAAGCCTATTAGAGCCTTATTAGACACAGGAGCTTATTACTTAACCTGCACATGTAATAGGGCAGACCTGTACCACCACCTTCACACTAACTCACCTTCAAACTAATTGGCACCGATTGGGAGTGGTTTTGGGGGGTGGGGATGGGGGTGGGGGTGTAGAGGGACTTTGCTGTGAGCCAGTGGCTGATTGAAGACAGGTGTGTTTGAGTGTGCCTCCACTCTGTGGTCTACTTATGGTACATGCAGACTTTTGGCCTTGAAGTGTGTGTAGTCCATGGTGATGGCTCTGAGAGGACTGCCATCAACTAACGTTCAAAAGTTGTGAATGGAGTGTGGGGTAGCAACCAAGCTGCGATGCAGCTGACCTCTGGCCCACACACGCAATGGCTGTATTTGCATTCATTGCAAATGCCTCTGCAAGGCCACCAACACAAAACTCCTCACAATTAGTGCTGCAAGCCTTGGAGCACTGCTTTGCAGTGGGAGTGCTCTCCATGGAAATGCTAACTTTGTGTTTGAGTTGAATGGAGTTAATACACGATTGAAAAATAATTGAAGTAAATGGGAAGGTGGGTTATAATCTCATGGCCAATTACTGATGCTATGCCATGTTTTTCTTCCCGCAACATAAATATCATATTAAGAACAACCTCACATTTTCCAGCTTTATTGTGACTTAGTTGCACATGTATGAAGCATGTTCTGACATTCAGAGCTAAAAGATAGAGCAAAATATAAATATACAGTTTACAAAGCAGCAGCACATTATACATACATGGTGGTCAGACTTTGGCTGATCATGTGTTTATGAGCAGTGTAGGCAAGAAGAATGACATCTTGTCCATTAAATAACATATTATAACATATTATATAACATATAAATTACAGTATTAAAAAAATGATTAAGAAGCACACTGTAACCAAGCTAATAGTGGGATGTCCACTGTAAGACCAATAGGAAGAGATAATGCTACAGTAACTTTCAGCAGTAAGCTTATATAGAGGATATATTTTCTTATTCTTAAAAATGATCACAAAAATGGACGTGGTTAATTGCTGATCTTTGAGAGCAAGCAAACTAGCTGAGTTAAGAGACCAAGGATAAGGCACACAAAACAAGGCACAAAAACACATCCGCTATAACTACTGTATCTTTATCAGATCTAGGCAGATAATATATTTATGGTAAGCTCTATATTAAGAAAAACACTTTGGTTCTATTAAATCTGGTTGATTCGACTCCTTTAAAAGCTACAATAATTCAGGAAACCAAGGCAGTAAATCAGTCACAAGATGACAAAGATGAAAAATACAGCACAACAAACAGTGGTTCAAAGCATGTGAAATGAAATAAATTGACTGTTTACTATCAAAAACATTCCTTATCTGTGTACATTCACATTAGTCGTCATAATGAACTGATTCATTCAAGAACACGGCCTACCAGGAAAGAATCAGTGCAGCCGATATCAAACATATAAAGCTGAAAAGCCCACGCATTGCTATTTAAAAATAACTGCTCAACATCACGATTTCAGGTTGTCTATTATCAATCAACATTTACAGTACACAATACAAAAACAAAACCGAACTTTTGCTGAGAGTAAACCTAATTTTCACGAGGATAAGCTCACAAATGCTTGGCTACGGAGCTGAAAAGATGACGTGTTGAGCAGTGAGATTTACAGCGTAAACGTTAGATTGAAAATAAAATAAGAAAACACTGAAAGCCCTGCTGTGTGGTTACAGTATGTTATTGTCATGTCGGCTGTTGCCTTGGAGCCCTCTGCCCAGTGTTCACATGTATCGGTAGTTTGAGACAAGGCGAGAACATGCCAGGTCGACAATACTATTTACAATTGTTGACATCTCCTGGATGTGACGCAGCTGTTCAAAGGTGTGGAGCAGTGTCAGATGTAATAACAGTTTCACAAAGGTTCGGCTTTAAACAACAGCGGATGCAGATGTTTTCGAAGCCTCGTCAAAGTCAACCATCTTGTCAATGAGGAAAACAACGTTGATTCAGTATCTTCTTGCAGTGAATTACAGAGGATGATCCCTGAGAGGTTATTAAGTATCCTACATGGGTTTACTGCCAAAGCGAGACCCTTCAAAGGCTATGTACAAATTTACAGTACAGCTAGGCACCAAACTACAATTCACTTAAAACGCAGTTCTTGTAAAACAACACTAATGCTGCGGGCTGTTCCTGAAACTAATTCAGGGACAATTATCATTTTTTTTATTCTGTGCACAAAATATCAGTTGATCACTTGACAATTTACAGATCAGGTTAACAAAATGCAAATATAGCTACACAACAAAATACTTTTGGTTTGCCTTGTTTGACATCTTCCATCATCTCTTCATTGTTGATATACACTATGTGATAAATACACTGAGCTTCAATTTCCTCAGAAGCTCATAAATTATGAACACTATACAATGACTCAGGATCTAACTGGCCGGTGATTCAAGAGGCATCTTTGAACTTTAATCATCACTATGTCATCGGTGTTTAATCTAAACTTCACCTTAAAGGATGTCCCGTGATAAGACCAAACCCAACAATGTGTTATTCCGTCACTAATTACTTCCCTATATCCCTACCCTGGCTGTGGCACACTGGTTCCTAAAGAGGATGTAAACAGGTCACAAACATATAGTTTAATTTTCCAAAAAGGCTCAGTAGTTTTCTAAAAATGATGGGGACTGTTTTTTTTTTTTTTAACGATACATAAACAGGAGTCAATTAGGCCTATGCATTTGTTTGGGGACTATTTTCAGTGGTTGATTCATACACATTTGGTGATGCAGTGAGAATTTACAGGAGGATAAAGTCAAAAATAATGACAGTGCTTGTTTATGACATGTGACGTGATGAAGGAACACGTCGCCTGGTGCAACAATGTGCCTCATTGATGTGTTTTTCATAGTTTTTTAACAACAGTGGAGGAATAAAATATATCAGGGTATAGTAGAATCTATCCTTTGTTGGTTTTGGTCTGTACATGAGATTTGCTGTCAATAAGAAAAATGTAGAATATCCTTTAATGCAACATGCTTTTGAATTCTCTGGCCAGCAATTATGGATAAGTACATAGAAACTAGCCCTCTCCGTTAGATGGCAGTGGTAATTTGAGTCAATCCCAGGTCATTGGAGTCCTCCCAGCCCTG
This sequence comes from Seriola aureovittata, assembly GCF_021018895.1. Lineage (NCBI taxonomy): Eukaryota > Metazoa > Chordata > Actinopteri > Carangiformes > Carangidae > Seriola > Seriola aureovittata. Next base: position 10,464,493 of record NC_079375.1, read on the forward strand.
ACAGGGCAAAGAGGACATGTCCATGGCTAGTCATACAGGCCTGGCCTGCCTTACATCTCCCCGAGCTTCAGTGGGACACGAGTGGTCCCGCAGGGTGCTCCTCACCCGGCTCACCCCCTGGCAGTCCCCGTGTCCTTTGGCACCGGGGCAGCAGAAGTCCCTGAAGCACCTCTTGAAGTTCTCATCCAGGAAGGCGTAGAGGATGGGGTTGAGGCTGCTGTTGGTGTAACCCAGCGCCACGCAGAAGAAGTAGGCGGCCATGACGGCGGTGGTCTCAGGAACGTTGGCCGACAGCGCCTTGACCAGGATGAAGATGTGGATGGGTGTCCAGCACACCACGAACACGGCGACCACCACCAGCACCAGGCGCGTGATTCGGCGGAGGTTGCGGTCCTTCTCGCGTGAGCCCGACAGGAGGCGCACGCTCTTCAGCCGCATGACCATCAGTGTGTAGCAGACGGTGATGATGATTACTGGTGCCACAAAGGCGAAGATGAAGACACAGATCTTCATCAGCGTGTCCCAGTAGGTGTAAGGCTCTGGGAACTGTAGAGCACACTCTGTAGTCCCTGTAGTCATTTACAGGAAAACAGAGTTAGAGGAAGAGATTTGACCAGTCGAATATAGAGATACAGCCATTTTTAAGATCATTGAAGGTATTACAATTCATCCTCTGGGGAACGTGAATGTCTGAACTAAATTTCATGGCAACCCAAGAAGTAGCAGAGACATTTCTCTAAAAACCTAAATAAGCCAACCTCATGATGGAACTTGGAAATGTCAGGGGGATCACATCCTCTGGGGAACATGAATGTCTGTGTTAAATTTCACGACAATCCATCCATTTATTGTTGGGATAGTTCAGTCTGAAGCGAAATGGTGGACCAAGAGACAGACTGATTGACACTAACAACCACAGAGCCACATCTCTAGCATAACTACAAATTTTAATGTCACATCCCACGATGCAGTAAGGTCATCACCATAGAAAGGTAAAGGGCAGAATCCAATTCATCAGCTAGTCTAATAGCTCTGGGTAAAGTGGACTGCGCTTTATTGAATGGAGGCTCATTGTGAACATGAACAATTTATTAGACTGTGGCTGAAGAAAAAAAAATTAATCTTTCAAGCTCCATTCTGTCAGGGAAGACCCATTATGGCTGTCATAGCTTCATCTAGTCAAGTAGCTGTAATGCAGGCTCTCATCTAACCTACAAAAAATTCTCTTCATTGAAACTGATGGGTGCTTCCTGCAGCTAATTGAGATAATTCAGGGCAAGGATGTTGCAGTGCAGTGGGGCTTCAAATTTGAAATTGCTTACAAGAGTCCCTTTGCAGCTGATAGAAGGAGTGAAGTCACTATAGCAGAAACAGACATCTGATGAACCATATGAGGAGAAAGATGTAGACTCGTAAAAAAAAAAAAAAACCCTGTCAACCATCACAGGTGGTGAGTAACAGTGTGAAATTCAAGGTTACCGTTATTGGTTTTAGTGCTGCCAAGTATCATGGCGGGGATCCCGGCAGCAGACGACAGCACCCAGATGATCACGTTTATGATCTTGGCCTTGACTGGCGTGCGGAAATCCAGGGCCTTGACCGGGTGGCAAACGGCCACGTAGCGGTCCACGCTCATCATGGTCAAGGTGAAAATGCTGGTGAACATGTTGTAGTAATCAATGGAGATGAAGACCTTACACGCCACCTCGCCAAACGGCCAGGAGCTGAGCAGGTAGTCGGTGCTCTGGAAGGGCATGGTGGTGGTGACCAGAGCGTCGGCCACAGCCAGGTTGAAGATGTAGATGTTGGTGGCTGTTTTCATTTTGGTGTATCTGTAGTGTGGAGGTGGTGGTGGTGGTGGGGGGGGGGGGGGTGTCAGGAAAGGGTTGAATTTTTTTTACTGTATTTGTTGCTTAAATACTTTAAAAGAGAAACAAGGTTAATGAAATCATGTTTTCAGATAAGGATAAAGAGATTGCTGTCTCTCCTGAATAAACAGATTAACTTCAGCAGCCAGAACGGGCGACTGTATGCACACAAGTGTAACATGAAGAAGACTGAAGGGGCGGCATATCTCCTACTGTTTCCACTTCCATCATCTCTTGCCAAATTCACTTTTTTAAAATGTAATCTACCAAGGCTGTTTTCACATCCAACAGTTCAAATTAAAAGACCTTCATGAGAATTACACAGAACCTCACATGAAATGGAACAGATCAGCGTTGAGAGGAAATATTATATATTACATTACAATCTTTGTGACAAGAAAAAAAAAATCTCAGGGTTATGCAGATTTAAACACTTTTCCATCAAATGCAGCTACATGCAGGGGAAACACCATAAGGGGAATACACAGGCGAATTGCATTTGTTAACATGTGTTTATGTTAACAAATGTAATTCCTTTTGTAAGCTTTCCTTTTCTTCTTCTAAACAGTTCATATACATTTCCGGCCCTGCAGGGACCTGGATACACATGTTTCTAAACTTCATACATTGATGAGAACAGCTGAACAAACACCACTGTTCAAAACTGAATACGCACAAAATGTCACGCGCGCTGTTTACACGACTGACATTGCTTTTGACATACGAAAAAGCTTACAACTCACCTAATGATGACGTACATGACCAAACAATTGCCCACCAAACCCACCACAAACACCACGGAGTACACCGCGACTATGATGGGGATGATGGGCGACATGGGCTCGGGTTCATTGTCCCATGTGCCGTTGGGTGTGTAGTTGAAGATGTCCGATACGCCGGGTTGCCAGGTGAAGTTTGGGATGCACTCCTCTGGCTGGCCCGAGGGACACCTGTCCTCTTTGTAGATGTGCACCACGCTGCTCTCCATGGCGCTGAGCGCTGCCTGCACCGGCCGGGCTGCTGCTGCTGCTGCTGAGGCTGCTGGGCGTAAACTGTCCGTTCAGCTTAAACAGATATCGGTCTGGAGAGCTGAATTTCTGACGACTGCTACCAAACAACACACACACACACACACACACACACACACACACACACACACACACACACACACACACACACACACACACACACACACACGAACAGCACAGTTCTACATAAGCACTGATTGCAGCTCCAGCGCAACAGCTTCGCGCTCAAGGACAATTATGTGTGCCATCACCTTACCTGTTTTTTTTTTTTTCCTGCTTCCAAAAAGTTCAATTCAAATAAAAGCAGACTGGTGAAGGGGTGTCTGACAGGACGCACATCAGATTGAAATTCGGATGCTGGAAATATGACAAAAACTAGAGGATCTTCTGGACAGCTGTGTGGACGAGCAAGAAGATTCACTGCCTGTGCCACCGCTGCGTCCCCGAAGGTGCTCACTGGAAGCCCGACTGCTCATTCAGTGACATCAGAGGCTGAGCCAACAGATATGACAGTATCCAGCCAGCTGAAACCCGCACAAACCACAGTCATCACGGTCAGCTGGAAATAAATTGATCACATACATTTCACCTGTTATTTAGACTTTTTACCTTTTTTCTGTTTTGCATTATGTCTGGTAAAACGCATCATAAATGACCCCCCCCCCTCCCCCAGACGCCTGCTTGTTCATTCACTCATAATCACCTTAAATAAATCCCGTTTTCAGGTTTTAATCAGTTTACAAGTTGCAGGGAAACTAAAACTAGGTGCGCCACAGTGTCCACATCTTCCTGAAAATGTTTAAATTCCCATCAGTGTCTGCCATAAGATGTTCCCTAGCAACTCCTGTGAGAACTACCACTGCAATGCAAACATGCAGAGTCCTATCAGATGTTGAAGAGCCATGAAGTAAGAAGGACACTTAACAACAACCTTCACATGATTGGATCCTTGTGTGCCAGCAGCACCACATTATGAGTAATGTGTAAAATAACATGGGCAGAGAGGAGCACTGTTACAGAGAGGCTTTCTGTAAATAAAAACTACTCATTACCTCAGTAGCTTGATTTAACTCTATTAGTTTTTCTGCAAGAGGAGAAAAGTGTCATTTTCATCAGTTCCTTTCAGCTATGTGGTTTCATAAGTTTCCCTTTTTTTTCACATGCATTTTCTGTATTTCATCAGTTCATAATTTTCCCACTGCCTTGAAACATGAATCTTACTAATCATCCCCACAACAAGACAAAATGTGGCGGCGCTGAGAGCTCAGATGGAAAATAAACTCTGGCTTTAGGTAAAGAAAACACCCCCGTCGACAGAAATCACAACCAGTCCCCCCCCCCCCCCCCCCACAGACAGGACACAGATTTCAACCAGCACATAATTAAGCGGGTGCTGTTTCCTTTCCCTCATTTCATGCACTAACACCCGTTGCTTAGAGACCCATCATGGCCAGATGTTGCTTGAGTGACAAAGCCTTTTTGTAGGTGTGTTTCTATTGTTAAGGACTGTGGAGGCTTGACTCTGTGAGATGGTCTGTGGTTGTCAGTACAAATATTTGATGCAACTTCACTACTTGAACCTTGAACTGGCAGTGGTTAAAAGGTGAGTCAGATGGGGGGGGGGGGGGGGGGGGGGTTTCTGCCAGTATTTATCCTTAATCCTAATAACATGCTGCCAAAGGTCTGTTTGCGCACTGATCTGATCTGCTACTCTTCCTCTGGCACTTGAAGCAGGTTGTTTTATTTGAGTTCCAGAGGAGGAGAGCAAATGTTTGTTATAACCTTCAGCAGATGATGTCGAGAATAAATCCCTGTTTGCATTTTACTACCCTTTGTGTGATGACCTGAGGTGCTGACTGTTTATTAACATGCTTCAATTAATGGTTTCATGATGAAGACTAAGATGTTAGAGTTCCATGTTTTGAGGGAGTTATCCCAAAAATGATTGCACCAAAACAACAGGGTTTTTGAAGTGTGCCTCACCATCTGATTACTGTCTCATTTTGGTGTGTTTCATTTATCCTTTTGGATTCGAAAACCGCAACGGCTCTCCTCGAGCATTGTTAGTTCTCTGTGGAATCCCCCCCCCGAACATTCATCGCTATTATGCATCAACAAGGAAAACCTCAATTTCCCTGCAGCTTTCAGCGATAAGAGGAGCTCTCTCTCTTCCACAATAGCAAAATGTAGATTTCACACATAAGCCCTTCCCCATCCACAACGCAACTCTGATTTGATCCTGCTGCTGTTTTATTGATTTAACTTCAAAATATCTGCCTCCTCTCCCACACTCAGCCAGGCCTGTTACACAAGGAGGGAATACTTCCTGAGGAGTACAAATGTGCACAAGTTGCACCCATAAGCCTCAAGGTCATCGCACGGTTTGAGAAACTGACCGAAAAAGAAGATATCAGATTTTACTATGTGTGCGTCAGAAATAATCTAAAAATAAAAAAAAGAATGAGCAGTGAACTTGGTGTGACACGCGAGGAATGAAACAAGAAGGAAAAAGGAACAGCTTTATAGGGAATGAGATGTGAGGTCAGTTCGCTGGTGCTGTCTGTCGTCATCATGTTGTATGAAATGTTTGTTTGTCAGAGCTGTTCTATGAAAACAGCTGCAGTGACACTGGACCACAGCAGTAAAGTCGTGGGCTGTAAAAAACCAAAACAATGAGCTGAGAGATGGTAAAAGTCTTGCGTTATAATTCTCGGCGGGTTCGTCACTAAAAGCAACACTCTTTACATTATTCATAGTCATTTCACCCATTGTTCACATAAGAACATTGTCCGGTGCAGCTTTAATGCGACAGTTTGGGAAAACTCAAGAACCAGACATTCAGGTATGTTACAAAATGTGAAACTACTGTATACTGTAATATTTGGTCGCGTGCTTATCTATCTATTTGTTTGTTTATTTAGTACAGATAATACAAATAAAAGGGAGAAACAATTTGACAGATGAACAGATGAGATTTAGGGCCTCTTATTGAGGCAGGCTCGCAGCCCCCATCCCTTATCATACCACACCCATGTGTGTGAGGGGGCTGGGGGGGGGTCGAGGTCTGTTTCTGGGTCTGCATGCATTTTGTGAATTTGTGAAGTGGATGTGACAGTGTACTTTCATGATAATACTTCTACCTCTTTGACTCTCAGAGCCTATTTCCCTTTGATATGAGGTGGATGTGGTGTCAGCCTTTTGACAGAGGCACACTCTCTACAATATTCTCTCTAGTGCAGCAGGCTGAAGGTCATAAGGTGTTGATCAACTTTACATTTATTTTGGAGGCTGTTGCATGGTGTTGCAAAATACCCCACATTTATATAAATGAGAATAGACTAAACAACAGGCAGACATAATGCAACAATGATGAAGGGCTGTTGCATTAGTTTGATCTAAGTGTACCTAATAAACAGGAAACTGAGTGTACAATGTTCTGGAGCTTTCAATCATATCACATGATCTTCTTCAGCAGATGGAATTTGCGCAGATGTTATAGAATTTAGAAATTTAACGTGTGTTTATGGTATGGCACATCCTGACATTGGGGCTTGATAATCTGTTCCTATTGATGAGATGTGGCATAGTTCCTTTATTTCTATAGCTACAAATTACTCCCAAAAAAGATCCATTTGCAATCACGGTGGAGCTCGTAACAATGTCTCATTACCCCAAGATTTCCATTCATCACAGCGCTTTGTTTGAAACCTCCTGAGAGGGTGAGAACCCAAGAAAAGAGGGCTGAAATGCCCTTTATTCGTCACTGTCCAATCGAATTACCACGTTTCATCAAATGTTTAATGGACTAAGAAAGAGAAGTTTTGTTTTAAGCTTTGTGAAAATGGATTCCTAAGATAATCCAGTGTGGTTTTATAAGGTTTTATTAGTCTAAGAATTAGTTCATCTGAAATTATGTTTAAGAAAAAAATCCAACAGAGACCGTTTTACGTGTGTATTTTAAATGTGTCTGATGTTGCTCATCCTGGCATCATATCAGATCAGTATTGTGAGTTGAATACTCTGAATCCTCTCCTCATAAGATGCTCCAGCAATTTTACCAGCTCAGGAACTTGCTAAGATTTTGTAACTCTCCTGCCATGGCTCTCACAAGGCCAAGAGAAAACATCAATATTCTCAGTTAAAACAACCAAAAAGATCCAAATATTCATATCAGTATGTTTAGTCTTATGAGTCAGATGCCAATTTTGTGCATTAATATTACCCTAATTGATCCACCAATAATTGGAAACCACTGCATGAACGTCACAAACACTCGAGAAGCATACACACATTCGAGTGAAAGAAGCTTTGTATGCAGATCATATACAGGTATCCAGATGGCGTGGTCACTCCAGGTCCGCGTGACTCTGCTCTGGATGAAAATGACTTGTTTTGTGAAAATGTGATCGGCATGTGTTGTATTGTCCCTTCAGAGAATTCAGCTGTGGTTCGGCACAGGCTCGGTATTCCTGCTCTGTGGAAAACAGCTTGGAACAAAATGTTCCTGAACATTTGTTCTTAGTAGCAGCTCTAACATTTGCAAAAAAACAACACAGATGCTCTTGCAGGCCTTCTAGACAACACCCAACTTCTCCATCAGTACACGTTCTTCCTCTCACCACTTTACTCCCAGTTGGTTATTAATGTTGGACAACCTATTTAAGTTTGAAACATTCGCCTTTATCTGCACCTGAAGAGCCTGACCTGGATTTTTCTTTTTCTTTTTGGCCCGTTCCAGCCGTCAATGATAATGGTACCATTAAAGGAGCAGAATAACTCAACAGCATTCAACAGATGGAGGAGAATACTGAACATGTGCTGGTATATGTTACTTGATTTTGACTCATTTACATGCTGCATTATCACTCAACACTCTGGTCTCCGAACTTCTCATTTAAGAAGCCACTGGAGTGTGGCACATGGGATTATATGTATCCCATTTAGTAATTTAACATGCATAAAGTCAGTATAAAGTCACACATAATTTATAAATCCAGCACACTTTTTAGCAACTTTTTAATTCATTTGGAGATTTGTTTCCTTCCATCTGATGAATCTAAGGCCAATGTTCACTTTGAACTCTGTTTTGTTCTCCATCAAATCCTGACAAAAAAATAATCCGGCTCTCTAGTAGCTAAATGCTCCAGCACCTCTGAACACTTTGGAAACACGATATACTTTAATCCTTAATTAATTTTAGTGATTGCATTTAAACAGGCAGGTCACCCAGGGACTAACTTATTTAAATGGATGGTTCAGTGCAGCCTGAAACTCCAACTTAGAGTGTCTGCGAACAGCCCGGCAGGAAAAAGATTACTGTAAAACTGCACTTGGTCATAAGAGATATGAAGTCGAGCTCTGAAAGCCTTTGGGAATTGGGTAATTCCAATATCCATGTGGCACAGCTCATATCACAGCATGGAATAACACGTATCCATGGCGTAATGTTACACACAAGAGGATTATTGTCAGGCTGAGGAGTGAGGCGTAAACACTCTGGTATTTGTGATTTTCCTTCGACACAGCCTTAAATCGAGCTCCACGCTGCGTGGCTGTCGCCAGAGTCTTGTTTTGATTGTCACTATGGGAACGGACAGTCTCTGACCCATGGTTACAAGAGGAAAGGGATTTGATCGATGAAGCAAGGTAACAATACTCGTCCCTCAGTCTCAGTTCACATAAGAGAGTGCCAGGCTGAGCAGATGAAGATGCCAAATACACAACAATTTGGACGCATGAGCTGGAAATTTTGCACCTGTTAAATTACCTGAATATTTATTAAATATCCAGACATGAAACATCAGGCTGAGAGAGAGGGAACAAAGCTCAATTGAAAAGTTGAGAGAAGAAACAAGACGTGCATGGCCTCAGGGGAGTTTCATCTATAAAACAAACCTCAGAGGCTGAATGCAACACAAACAGCCAGTTTCACCCTCCGCTTTGACCCTGAACAACAAATGGGTAGCATAATATAAAATGCAATGGGGGAAGAAAAACCATCTGTTTCAGAGTCCAGAGTTCACTCAGCTGTTGCAGGTGAGCATGCACAGGGACCACAGAGTACCTGCCACTGTAAATAAGCGCTCAGAGAGCAAAGCAGGGGCCAGGCAACTGCAGCCAGAGGCAGTGAGCCTCCACATAAATATTGACTCTGTGAACATCCCAGCTCTCCAGACCTTTTTAGATGTCAAACCACGAGGGATGAGCGCATCATCAGAGTTTGCAAAGACAGAAACCTGATTTGAATGTTTGCTAACAAAGTTTAAGGACAAGTTGCAAAGTTGCATGTGCAATAGACTGTAGGTGTTCACGTTGAATTGTTTCCATTAAAGAGTAAAGAGTTCGGTAAAGAGTTCAGCTCTGTTTGGACATTGTCATTCTGAGTGAGTAGGGCTGCATGATTTCCACAGAGGACTCGGAGTCAAAATAACATGTATTTTCCTCATTGAGTTTTCACTTCAGTACTGCAGGCATCATGAAGCAGATTACCCACGGGTTTTCTGCTGCCAGTCCGGCCACGTGAGCAGCTGAGAGCAGAGCAGACACTAGCTGTTGTAAATAATAATGTGTCTAAATTAAATGTCTGCTTAGTGCAGATCTTGTAGCTTTATTTACATATTGAATATTAAAAAATAAAAGATAGGACTGAGCATTAAAGTGATCAGCTTTCAGCAGAATTATATTTGATCATAAAAACGTGTTATTATAGTCCATTATGCACAACCACTATGTTTTAATAATGAGAACATTTGACGATAAATTTAGAAAACATAATAATTGTTGTTTTTTTCATGACCATTAGATTAAAAAGTGTTAACACAAGCTGTCGCCAAGTAAAGCTGCAACTGAATGAAAGGAACCCTAATATCCCTGTTATATTATATTAGGAGCTGAGGTGCGTCTGTGGTTGTCAGGTTACACAATAATACATCCTTAATGCTGCACTGCACTCTTATAACATGGTGAGACTCACAGTAAAAAAAATAAATAAATAAAAAAAAAAAAGAAAAAAGGAAAAGTCTTGACGAAGCAAGTCATCCGGACACCTACATTACCCACAATGCAACTTCACTCGTAGTGTAGTGGCCTCAAGTTCCTACCTTCAAGCAGTAGAACAGTTGTTCACCCAAAGACCTGTAAACAGCCTCTGGTGTGTAAAATCAGTTGAGTTACTTAAATATTTCTAAATATTTAACATATTTATTTTTAAATATCTGTAAAAACGTATTAGTATATAGTATTTACTGATAATGTGTCTGTGGTAAAAGAGTATTATTTCGTAATCATGAGGCAATTCTTAGGCCAAAAGTAAGTATTTGGACTGCTTGAGAAAACAAAACATAAGAATAATTACACCCATGGCTCTCCTTTCAGATGCACTGACAGTGATGGAGCCGTATTGTTCTCCAGGGATTCATTACAGAGAAAAATGAAATGCAGCACATAAACTTGGTACAGTAGGCACAAAGAAACAGCCTTGGGTGCTGTTTCTTAATCACATTCAAAACCTAGACTCAGTCCCCTCTCAACTCCTCCTATTATAGAAGTCCAGATACATTCAAACAGTGGTGCCTTCCCCCTATAGGAGGACTCCGCCGCTGTGTAAAAATCACAAGTGATTGTTGCAGTCACTCTGTGAACTGGATGAGCTGTAATACTGAGGGGAGAGCAGTGAAAAGCATGCGCACAGTCAAGGTCAGAGGAAAACAGGTCAAACGCCTCAGATTCAATTTATATTCTGATGGGAACGCTCCACGGCGGATTCACCAACTCACATCGGCATTTGAAACTAACTGTGTAAGACTTTGACAAAATCATTTTCTTATGAGAAATTCGTCATTCATCCACAACAAATGGGTTTTGGAGATCGTAGATGGAAGCCGTGAACATTGTTTTGAGGACTTTGGCCTTTCTGTGTGATGTCTAGAGAGCAGAGCGCCGTGGTTATTGTTTCCTGCGAGATACAACTTTGTGACATCGGCTCAGCAAGTCACCTTTAATGAACAGGAAGCTTGTGTGTATTAGACCACAGTGAAAACTTAAAGGCTTAAAAGCCTCAGGCGTCTTATTGACATGAAAAAACCTTTGTGTATGTGTTATGTTATATTCCCTTAAAAAAACCTTGTATATTTCAGGAAATTGGAACGTGTTATCTGCTTTTCCTCCATCATGGAAAGACTGGACCAAGATGGCAATAATGATAAGCTGGAAAATTATTCTCAGGAATTGGAGGAAGCCTGGAGAGCAAATGGAATAAAAGTCCACATCTCTTTAGTGAAGTGCAGTCTGCACAGGTCTGGACTGTTCAGCAGAAAAGAACCAGGAAGCCGTTGCTCACTTCTATAATGAAGGCAGCGCCCAAGGGTGAACAAATCAAATTAGTTCTGGGACAATATTACGCGGCCTGATGAAACCAAAGTTTGGTCATAATTTGCAACGGTATGTGTGGTGAGATAAAAAAAAAAAAAAAAAAGGAAGGAAGGAAGAATAATTTTAAAGCAAAGCAGTGGCTCCTTCAACAAGACAACAATTCAAAGCACAAAGCAAAGTCATGTCAGGAATAGTTTAAAAAGAATAAGGTGAAAGTTTTGCCGTGGCCTTCCCAGTCTCCAGAGGTGAATATAATAGAAACCCTGTGGATATATCTGAAGAAGGCCGCACATGACAGACCTGCTAAGCCATCTGGTAAACTTGAATCAGATATGCCATGAAGAATGGGCTGAAATTACACCTGCAAAGATCCAAAGCTGCTCACAGGGAAGCCAAAGAGGTTGCAGGAGGTTATAGAAGGCAAAGGGAGGACATACAAAGTATTAGAGAACGTTTCATAAAGAGGGAAATCAAACTCTTTGAGTCATTCTAGTCATTTTTGTGACTACTGATGATGAGGGATAGTTTGTACTGACTAAACATGCATTAAATATTGTGTTGATGAAAATACATTTCTTTGTTTTACTCCTTTTGTCATTTTAAAAATTATAAAAACCTCTCTGAATCTGATGTAGTTTAGGACACCACCACCTTTAGCTACGACCCCGGTAATAATCATATTACACATTGCACAGGTTTTGCATGTGTGATTCCTTTCATTACTGTGAGAATGAAAAGGTGAGTAGAAGCACATTGTTTTGTGTTTGTATTTTCTCTCAGAATTGTTTTGTCTTCTCTGGCTTTATTTCTTACTAATCCATTTTACTCCTATTGATTCTATGTTTGATGAAATTTTTCTATTTGAAAATATGTTGAATCTTAAAATAATTTTTTTTTTTTTTTTTTTAAATGTAAAAATTAAAATTAAAATTGCAAGTCATTATCATTTCACAAGCTTTTTTTAAAAGATGAATTAAATTAGTTTTTGCCCCCTACTAGAGGGACAGTTTGAGGATTCAACTTTTTTTTTTTTTTGTCTTTCAAACAAGTAAAGGTTACATTCATCCTTAGCCTGAAGGCAGATGTAAGTAAACATAACAACAAAAAAAGACCTGTGCTGCTGTCACTGCCTGGGAGCCAATTGAATATGTTCTGATAAGAAAACTCAATAATCTTATCAAGTAAATCTAATTAAATCTCCTTGTTATTTAGCTGTTGTAACCCGAGCAACGACTGAATCCTGCCCAGGAAACGCAGACGTGTCACAGGAGCACCATAGATAAGCATCTTTATTGGGACACATACAATGTTGTGGAGGTAAGACTTAAATAACTTGCAGTTTTGTACATAATCACAGACATAAAGTGTGACTTCAATCACCACACATCACTTAGCTGAAGAGGGTACGACACGAAACACGACACTCAAATCTGGTCACATCGAGGATCATTTGGGGGCGTGGGTGGAAGGAGGAAACCACACCGTTTGATTTTCAAGTCATTACACAAAATGGACAGCTGATTAATAAAATGGCAAAGACCAATGTACACACTCATCCACACAGTAATACACAAACACACATGCACAGGAACAGTTCAGCTTCGAGCTGCTACGGCCGGAGCTTGCTGCTGATCGCTGGACTGCAGTTGTCTTCCCAGGTATTCCCTGTGAGAGGAAAACAACAGATTAGACTTTTCCGCTCCAACATAAAAAAACTTAATGCTGAATGAGATCAATTTTAATTCCCATCCACCTGATAGATAAAATGATTAATTGTAAGGTCTATAAACAAGAATTTTTCCAAAAATGTCAAAACTACTCCTTTAACTCAGTGTATTTCAATTCTCATCCAGGTGTCAGTTGAGTGGATTCAGGAACTTTAATATCAGTTGGAAGTTTTAAGTGAGTTTCTAATTTTCAGAATAGTCCTTTGCTTGTTCTTGACCCAGACATTATGTTATTTTAAATGTTGAAATATAATGCCACAATTTTGAAAGGTCACGCTTCTACTTCAGGTTTCTGTCCTGGCAGTAACATTTTCAGATGCGTTATCTTGACACTCACCTTCCTCCTACCAGAGATCTCAAATGCCTCTCACAAAACTAAAAATGGAAAAGGCTGGCAAACACTCCTAATGGTAGAAATTATGTTCTTAAATAAGTAACACCCAGACCACTGAGCGTTGACGCTGGCAAACCTCAAACGTCTTTATTTTCTGACAGAGCAACAAAGCTGTTAGGAGCTCCTAACAAAACCCTTTCCTACTTGTATTTTTACAGGCTGTTATTTTCCTACATTCACACTTATCTAAGTATCACAGCAGTAAGTTAATACAGCACAGTGAGCAGGAGTCACAGAAAGCAGCAAAAAGCATTCGCGATTCATTGACACTGTGTAGTTTTCTGTATGTTTCCACTTTTGTCTCGGGTCTCTCGTCCTTAAAAACGCCAAACAATTTTTGCTTTCTTAACTGCTGACCCCAACTTGGTGAACAGTCAAGTATTTTCCAAACAAAGCAGGTACACACAGAGGACGTTGTGTTTTTAAGGGTCAAAAGTATGTGCATATACCCGGGAATTTCACTGCTTAGCATAAAGTTAATTAAAGATGGAAAATTAAGTTTTATTTCCAATGCAAATGAAAACCTGCAGACTCTCCAAGGAACATGATTCCTCACACCTGCTCCAGGTCAGTTCATATCTATCAAACAACAGCTTTTAAGCCTCTGACCTTTAGATCACTTTCCCCTATTTCTGTCAAGTACTTACTCACAGTGTGGAGTAAAATTTTCCAATTTTAAGAGGGGAAAAAAAATATATATACTCCAACATCACAAATCTCAGACACTTGCAGATATATGTTGATTCAGAGCACAGCCAGCTAGTTAATAAAGGCAGATGGCAATGTAAATGGAAGGATGAGCCAGAGTTACGAAGTCAGTGTTCTGTAGACAGGGAGCTTTCTGATGAATGTATCTGCGGCTGCTGTGGAAATGAATATCTACTCTGAGAAAATCAGTCCAGGAGATGAAGCACAGCACAGCATGGTGTTAGTAACACTCCAATCAGGGGCTAAATAAGGAAAGAACCTAACATTTTAAAAATAACTGAATACATTACAATGTGATTCATCTTCGATCTGACCGAGGTGTGACTGAAAATGATCAGGTTTTACTGTATGGGAAGATGGCACCAGCCAATGAGAGTTGAAAAAGATACAACCTAATTTACAAGGCATCCCGTTTTTGCTTTGTTGTTGCGCAGGGAAACACATCCAAAGGGTGTGATTTTTACATATCGCGTCACTGAAAGCAATAAAGCAAATACAAGGCGAAATTTCAATCTGCTGAAATGCAGCATTCAAGGTCAATCTTCTTGTGCTTTCGCCCGCAATCACATCACATCACATTACATTCATCTGACAGAATTTTTTTTCCAAAGCAAAATACGAATTCAAACTAATGCTCAGCCAATCACATCGAGCGACACGACTCATTGTAGCTGCTGGATAGCAATGTAATAACAATCCCTTTATTGATTACGTCTGGCAGCAGCTGGTGCTCACAAAAGCCTGCACTCAGACTTTGGCACTTCAAAGCCAAATTACCAGTAAAAAAGCAACACGTGATTTTATTATTTGTTGCTCACACATCCACAAAAGGCACACAGGTGCTGGAGCCATGCGCAGGTTGCCTCCAGTCTGTGGCAGCAAGTAGTTTAATCGTTTCGTCTTTGTGCATTTGACGAGTCGCCATTGCAGACCAGGACTACAGACCACAGCCTCATAAAGCGGGACATGTACTTGTATTCACCAACAGCTGTTTCTTCTGTTGTGTGAAACTGCTGAAATTATCTGGGTTCCGTCTTAAATTTACATCGCGGTGAGACGTACTTCCGCACATTGATCTATAAATTTCAATAATTATTTGTTTTTTTTTTTCAAGGTAATGAAGATATTCCCAGTTTGGATATAAGATTAGGACCGTACCGTACCCCCCCCATTTTAAAACTTTTTTTGTTATCAAAAATGTCATTCATTCTATTTCTTCATTGCACATCTTATCAGGTGAAATAACATCAATTTCTTCTGTTCCATTTTCATTTGTATCCTGCTGACGCTTTATTAACCGATCATTGCTTGGTAGTAATTGACTCAGGTGTTTGTGATTGGTTGTTTCTATGACAAACATGCATCTCTCATAAACTCAGTGTGCGGATATTCAGCCTTTTCTTTTAATATGATGTCATTTTCCAAGGTACCTGCTCTATATAAAAAGGCCTTCACAAAGAGAGTAATTTAGATTGTGAAAAAGAGAAAAACACATTTTTGGAAATGTGTAGAGATTAGATTAGACAGATTTATGACATTACTGCCTTGAAAAAGACATTCTTCTTGGTTTAGAAAATGGTAAAGAAAAACTAGTAGGAGACATTTTGCACACAGTTGAGAAGCTGTGTCAACTCTAACGAAAGAATACAAATAAGGACAAAGTCATCTGGGAAATGATAAACATTCAATCACTGCAAATCAACAAGACCCCTCAATTCTATTCAGTGACAATTTCAGCAAAACACGGACTGGAGAGAGGAACATGAATTCAAGACCATTTGGTCCCTTGAAATTCTCACCAAGGTCAATTTTCTACTCTTTTACTTTTTTTTCACTCCCTCCCTCAGGCTTTTAAAAAGGAATACACAGTGATCTTGAACACACATTTGGGTATTTTGCTGGCCCTAAAAGCCAGGCTAGTGTATGAGATGGAATCTAATAATATATAATGACATTTGAACTATAGACTTCTGTAGAAACAACTGTGATTCACTCTAGACACTGAGGCCAGTACAGCATAAGGATAAAATGACTGTCAATAGCTGATGGGTTTAAACAACAAACCATCAGTATGGAGCTGAATGGAAAGATTACATCCATTCACAGCCTCTTCACGTTAGGAAAACAAACAGCAACTTTACAAAGCAGATTAAAAAGTTATAAGGATAAAAGAACAGTGCTTTGTTGGTTCACACATTCAACTGTGCTGTTGTCATGACAGCAGGAGCCTTCGGTAAGTAGGATGAGAAGATCACGGAAACAACGTCGACAACACAACCCACTCAAGGTGACAGTGGGTGTGGTGAGCTGCTGTAAAAATATCAATTAACTTGTGGGTGAATGGAGACCTTCTTAACACCAGCACCAACCAGTATTTTTTCATTCTGCTGTAGGATTCACATATTTCTGTTTTCATAAAGGCAATGAGTGTAGGCAGCGCACAATTCAATGCAGCACAACATCCTTGAGACATAACCACACCCCCAATGAGAGGTCCTAAGGAAGCTAGCGGAGAGGTAGGCCAGTACACAACAGGGAAAACCGACAATGACAACAATCCTCAAGTGTTTTTACTCATTGCGTCTTTCAAACCCCTTATATTCTTTCAACACAAATACAAGTCTGTGTTGCTGCGTCAGTACGGCTCAAGTACAGCACGATGTTGCCTGAAGCCTTGTTCATAACAGCAGAGGGCGTGGACGGATTGATACTTAGAAGAAGTAGACATCACAGGAAGTACAAAAACAAATTAATGTCTTTAGATATGATTTGTGTGCCGGGCTTTTAAATGACATGCTGCTGCTTTCACGTAGCTAAAAAGCAAGGTGAGAGTGGTGAAATATCTATTTTCATATCAAGTCAAATAAGAATATTAAGATGTGTGTTGAATTTTGAATCACTTTTCAACTGAGACTACAAATCATACACAAGTTAAACCCTTGAGCAGCGCTCAGGTGTTTCTTATCTTAACTGCATACTTCATTTTTCTTCAATCCATTTCCCTCTCTTTTTAATTTATCGCAATCTTTATAGAACATTACTCTCGCTCTTTTATTTTTATTCACCAAGAAAAGTAATAACATGAGGTCCAATTTCCAGGATTTATCATATGGCCACATACTGTCGACATTTTCTAAATTAGAATATTATCTTTGGGTTAAACCTTTTATAACTTCCAAATCTGCCCCCTCTCGACTTACCGCATTTTTCAGCCTATAAGATGCTGTTACACATAAAAAAAAAAAAAAAAGATCTACCCTACACTGGAAGATATAGTATTCAAGTGGAGTGGATAAAAAAATGTCTTTCTTTCTCTTGTGGATCTGATAATGAGTGTGATGTGTTTTTCCTTTCTTGTCGGTTACCGAAACAAGACTGAAAACCCTTTGTGCTGCGGTGAATGAACTGAATTCTGTTCACACTTCAGTGAACATACAGTTTACGTGGAACATTAAGATCACTTAGATGGGAAAACAGCACTACACTCTGATATTAAACACAGTTCCTGCATCCACAGTTGCTCCGGGAGCCGGGTGTGTTTTAGATAGCAGCGGCAAAACAAACACATTTTCACTTGTTGCTTGTTGATTTTTAGTGTTTCCAAGCAATCCAGTAGACACACACACAAAAAAATACACAACGATGATGGTGAGTTGAGTGTTTCGATCAAGAGCAAATCTGAGGAGTTGTACAGATCAAGTGTTGACCAGTGCTTGAGTAAAATAAAGTATATAAAGTCTGTAACGGTGCAGGTTTGGATGGAAGGTTTTTAAGGAGTAACAACATCAGTTTTTGAGAATTAAAAAAAAAAAAAGAACAATACCTCAGCTGATATATATAGTTTTATACATTAACACATTTCTGGTAAGGATCCTTTAAATTTTGTTATCAAGGAACTGTGACCAAGATATATACTGACCTGGACATCGAAAAATAAACTTGTCGGAGCTCTCTGATGGGCAAATTTATACGTGGGAAATAACTCATAAATTACCACAAACATATCGCTATCATTACTTCACTGACATTTCTCTGTGTTGTTTTATGGGCTGATTTTTACCCTGACAAACAGAATGTGGTTCAACTGAAACTTTAGGGGCTTGTTTTCCTAATGACACTATATGTATGATGAGTATGATGAGAGAAAACATCAGTCGCATCAATGAGTCTATGAATGTGTTCATACCAGTTGTGGACCATCAGCTTCTGCACAGCCAACAGGGCATTGTAACGGACTAGCTGGTCCTCGTGGTGCATGTGATTCATCACCAGCTGTTTTCCACCCAGCTGCTCAATCACCCTGAAATGGGAGGAATAAAAGGAATAATGGGTGAAAGCCTTTATCCACAAAGAGAAATGGTCTTATTTTCATAGGTCATTCAGCGGTCCGGCCTCAGGTAATTTAATCAAGCCTGACTGAAATTTTCTTTGTATTTTACGAAGGGTCACTGGTCTTATAAAAGGATATAATGCTTTCAAATGGGAAAACAGACCAGTGTGAGGCATGTGAAAATACAGTAAATGGTCTGAGCATTGAAAAGAAAAGTAGGTAAAAGTACATGCATTGGTTCTGTTACATACTTTGGGTAAATTGATCCTACTGGGGTTTAATTATCAATTTAAGGCTGAAAATGGGAAATACCAACCCTGAGATTCTGACAACAGGCGAATAAGAAAAACCATTATTGATCTGTCCGTCAAACAGTCTCACACCTAACCACATATGGAGAGGATGAGGTGAAGTGTCGAGATGTGACGAGGGTTCAGATTTGAACAAACATGGCACAACTACAGCCGCAGACAGGGTGCTGGCTGTTTTAAAGTAGAAGTTTTTGTTTGTTGAAAAATGACTTGATCCTGGTGAACTTTGGCAAAGTTTGTATTTGTTGCTTTCAGCTCGGTCGTATAAATAGCAAAGCACACGTATTAACTGTATCGAGACTGAAAGGTCAGGGTCTCCAGTTAGGCATGTTAGAGCGTTCCAGTTTCACTATAGGCATATTTCCCTCACCGGTTACAGTGGGCAGGAGAAATAAAAATCAAAGAATCAACAATGCGGTTTCCTTACTGTAAACTCGTCATGGGGCTTATGTGAAAACTAATTCTGCTATGAAGTTCCTGATGTTACTCAGCCTGGTCTGTCAGTCTGGACCACATCTACTGGACGCTTCAGTAGTGCTTAGATGCCGCTGCCATCTTGCTTTTGATGTAGATTCCCACTAAGTGTTCTCAGCCCCACACTTGTGGGTGGAAGTAGGTTTTTGCTGTATATCGAAACATCACAGTAGCTTCATGTTTTGATGCTATTTGGTTTTAACTGTAAGATGTCTCACCTTTTGCCACGTGGGTAATGTCGCACATACTCTCCAATGTCGTGAGCTGCCACTGCTATGACTTGAGGATCATCAGACACCTCCAACAGCCTTGTCAAGATCCTATCAAAGAGAGCCAGACAAAAGGAGAGGAATTCAAATAAAGAGGTCCGTCTGCTTCACAAAGAAAAGCAGATCAATCACACCTGATTTGTTCTGAAAGTATGTTTCAGATGCTCCTAGGAAAATACTTTTTTTTTTGAGAAAGCTTTATAAAAGATTAGCTAAGGTTATTTTCCCCAGAAGAAGTGGTTGATGCAGAGATTCAATGATCCTCAGCAGTGACACCTTAGGGTTCAGAGACAAAGTGTGGGTGAGATTTGGGGAAGGAGACTAATTAAAAGGAGGGTAATTTCAGCTGAGATGATGCCTGAGCTGATTACAGAGAGGACAGTGAGGAGACAATGAGATGGGCAGATAAGGTTTTTTACTGAATGTCAGTAGGCCCAACAGAGTGTGTGACTGGAATATCAAAGACAGATCACAAGGAATAAAACAAGTTTATGTCTGAGTTCGTGGATTGGACACACACTAACAACAAAAATGGGTCTTTTGAATACGTGTGTGACCAGTGACTTTTAATACTGATTTTGTCTTTCTTACTTTAATATTTTTTTAACATTAAGTTTCAATTTCACTTCATTAAAAAGCTGTTTAAAATGTGACATCATGTAAACATTATATATTTCTTAAAAACCTCAATCAATCAAAATTAACACCTTATTTTTTAGAAACACGACAATAAAGTGCTCACATTGACGATGTTTACCATGTTTACCATCTTAGTTTAGTCTGTTCAAATGTTAACATTTGCAATATTATTTGGCACTAAATGGGAATGTCATTAGTTTTGCAGGTAATTTATTATAAATGAAATAAATAAGTATTGAGTCAAAATTAGTTTTGAGTGAATGATTGTATGATAACACACAAAAGAAAATTACAATTCTTCCTGCGGGGGACATCAATGTCGCATTTCTTGTAAATCATCCAGTAGTTGTTAAGACATATTACTTAAAACCACAAATGTCAACGTATTGGTGGCGCTTGAGGAAAAGTCATGGGATCACCAGAGTCAGCAGGATTAATTCTCTGTGGAATATGAATGTCTGTGCCTAATGTCACTGTAATCCATCCAGCAGTTGTTGAAATAGTCTAAAACGATTGCGTTGTGCTAAAAGGATAAATCTTTGGATAAAATGAACAAACAAACCATGATGTTCATGAAGAAAAAGGGTTGGATTTTTAAAATATGTGCAAAAGAGAAAATGTCAAGCACTGGTATGCAGAGGAGCAGATGTATGTGGAGTTTTGATTAAAAAAAACATCTTAATTAGTTAACAATTAAAAAACTGACTATTTTTGATATTAACTGAAGCCGCACTCAGACCACAGGAGTTTTGGGCTGATGAATCCCCGGACACACCCCTCACAACAATCTCTGGAACCCAAACTCCAGAGGTCCGGACTCAGCAGTCAACCTACATCTGAAGGACAGGTGACTCTCATTTGAGGACTGCCATGTTCACATTCTGGCCAGAGAGGACCGATGGTTTGAAAGGAATAAAAGAAGCCATCTACGTCCAACTGGAACAATCATTACTAAACAGAGGAGGTGGGCTACGACAACACTTATCAGTTACAAAGCACAATCCACACCATGACTTGTGCGACCGAAAGGACTGACACGATGGCCGGGTAAGTAAACAACTCACATGTGACCTCAACAACTCTCAAGGTGGTAAAGACCCCACAAGACACAAGTCAGTTATAGCTGAATAAGCCTTGTAGATGAGAGGTGAAACATCTTCAGTGTAGTGTGTGATTCAATGTTATTTTCAAATCTTGTAGCGTGCGACGTGGCCCGCTTTCAAAATCGGCTAGAAATTTAGAGCTCCTGTTGTCTGATTAAAGCTTAAGGTATCAAAATGTATCAAAACTGCACGTACTGCTGATCCTCTGAGTCTGGAAAAAATGGTCAGTTCGACCAATGAACATTGTGATCCCTGGAGCCACACAGTTAGACTGGCTAAAATAAACTTTGAACTTTGAAGTTCATTTTCTCAACATTCATCCAGTTTCAATGAATCCAAAAGCAGTTTGAAAATTTATGATCTTTTCAATTTTGGAAACTCTATTAAAGCCTTATTTTCATTTTCAGCTTAAAGAAAAAACATCAAACTAAATTTATTTGAACATTTCACAATAAAATCATGTCTTGGCACATGTCCTTCAACAAGCTGTGCTTTCAGCTTCATTACTTTGTTTTACTGAATGTCAAGTTACAAGTTTAACAGGCCATGGAGAAAATGAAATGCTTTGCTACAGCACATGCTACATCTTACTTGAGGAGCTCATAGTTCTTCTCGTTCAGACGGACAGCGTTCTCACGCCAGAACTTCTCAGACTTGTGCACAGGACTCCATTCCAGGCGGCCGGACTTGAGTTCAGAGCTGTACTCATCAAATGAGCTGTGGATAAAGAATTCAAATATAAAGAGAGCACAAACAAAGTTTTTCAAACAAGTGAAGAGGACAGCCCAAGGATCACCAATGTTATTTGTCCCTCAGAAAATAAAGGAAATGCTACTTTCTCTCAAACATCTAATGTGAAGAGTACTGATTTAAAGCGAACTGAAAATCTAGAGGTTACCCACACATGTAATGAATACAGCATTAAAAATTTACAGAAATGTGTCTTTAGAAAATAGATTGGCTTCATATGAAGGTGATAGATTCACGTACAACAATATAATTACTTCATATAACAATGAATAATTAATTATCTTAAAAATACTCATTCAAGGATTTATTTTTATAGATTATTAAATAGTATATATATATATATATATATATATATATAGAGTTTTTTCACAAACTGTTCTGTGTAGCACAACTACTCATACTACTACTAAACCTTTTAGTAATTTCATGTTATTCCTGAAGAGGAGTGGACAGAGTACCTGAGATCCTGCACACTCTCTCCCAGCCTCTCCAGCAGGAACTTAATGTCCTCAGTGATGTCCTCGTCGTCGTACTTCTGCTGCTCGAGGTTCTCCAGCTGCTTCAGCACTTTGCACTGAATCATGGCCAAAGCGTACTCCTGACGAGTCTCCCGCTCTGCAGACTTCTCCAGGAGATTCTGTCAAAGAGAACAACAGAGTGAAGAACAGATGAATGAGCAAATAAATTCAATGTCCTGCTGAAACAATTAGTCAATCAATTGACTGGTTGAGCGACAGAAAATGAATTAACAAAGTTTGCAATTCATTGTTTAAGTCATATATTACGCAAAAAAGCCAAACAGTCAATTGTTACATCTTGTTTAAAGTTAGGGTTTATTCCCTCTCTTGTATTTATATGACTGAAAGTTAAACTTTGGGTATGTACTGTTGACTTGACTATCAAACTATTTTTAAAATGTAATCTTGACATCTATGAATTTGTGGTGGGAATTTTTCACCATTTTCTGATATTTTTTAAACTATATCAATTTATTGATCAATAAATAAAAATCCGTTAATCACATAAAACATAACAACAATTGATAGTTGCAGACTACAAACACATAAATAAAGGATTCATTGAAATGTGTACAGTTAGATATATTCACGCTTTAAATTATTCACAGTATACTACTGACCCTGTATGGATGTGATATGATTACCGTCTTTGTTGAATGGCTTGGCTCAGGTTGAACCCTTTGTAAAACATGAACAAATAAATGAAAGCCATAGATTCTGTTTTTTTTTTTTACAGTGTAAACCACATATAGTGATCACAGTCACAGTTACAGTAATCAACTGCTTATATGGGTCTTGGAGCTTGGGACAGAATCACTCCTATACAAACGCTGTATAAACAATTCGCTTATGGTAACCAAGCAGTCTGCTTACAGTGTTCATTCAGGTCTTTACATGCTTGACAACATATGGAAAAAGAACTTTACATTGTTGTAGCCTACTACTGCTGTGAAACTGTGAAATGTTCATATGAAGTTCTCTGACTTATTTCTCTGACTGTCTCTCGTCTCGTCTCACTGACTGACTGATTGGCCGAGTAGCATCACATGACCAGTGCCGTAAAGGCTAGAAAAGCTGCGTCAGTTAAAACAGAAACACAAAATGTCAATAATAATTCTCAATAATTTATAGGTTATAGGTCTGGGTCCGGATAGGACAGCAACCGGGTCTGGACCCTGATTGTGGTCCAACTATTACAGACTTCTGCCAACGGCTAACATTACCCTATTTACCAGAGATCGATTCTTCTTCGCCTCTCTATAACAGTAGCTGTTAGTGGCTGCACTGGCAACTTCCTGAGTAGGCTACTGATTTCCAGGAAAACTGACATTTTATCTGGATGTGAAACTATAAAGTTTATCATTACATTACGTGGTATCGGATCGGTAGTCGCCAATTCCTGTTCCAGTATTCTAGGCGGTACCGGTGTCATTTCCGATACCAATATCAGGATGAAAACAACTCTAATTCATATAACCCACTCCTAACATTTATTTACATAATTGAAGTTATGAATTTTCAAAGTAAAAGCTGTATTTCATTATACACCTCTTAAGGCAGAATTCAATTTCAGGCGCTGTGAGTGAGCTGTGAACAGAACTGTGCTACGACAAGAACACAATGTCCCAGTATTGTATTGTATTTTTGAAGCAAGATCTCTGGACAAAGTACCAGAAGCTCAGTCTCAGACTTTAATGGAAAGAAAATGGAGAGAGAGTGGAAACCCACTCCATACTCTGATTGAACCCTTTATGCCCACATTCAGGGCATAGCTACAGCTAGCAAACTACAAATATCAGGGTTTTTTTTTTCTTACAACATGTGATGTGTTCACAACATCTGTCTCAAACAGGGCGAATAGTGGTCAAGTCACAGCAAATGTTTAGGACCTGCTTGCCGTTGAAGGCATATGGTTAAAAGAAAATTCATGTTTTCTGGAACCTAGTTGAACATGCTTTTCAAAAAAAAAAAAAAAAAAAGAAGAAAAAAAACCCAGAGTACTGGAGTTAGGTTACAGCGAACACATCACAAACACTGCAGTGCTGCATTTCAGGATGTGATCAAGGACTTCCAGATGGCCCGGATTATTTAAGTCACATTGCTGGTCCCATGTGGCGAGCAGAATCATTTGCATAATTAGGACATTTGGGAAAAAAAGTGACATGCAGAACAATGTTGAATATTTTTGTTGAGTTTGTAGAAAAGAGAATTCCTACTACACATGATAATCCCAACTTTCTAAAAAGACACAACATTGAGAGCCCTTTTGTCTCAGCAAAACAATTCCCCATTTGTTGTTGAATGACAATGTTTTTGTACATCTCCTTACTTTACATCAAACACACACATTTCAAGGTGTGTGGAACGTCTCCAGGGAAAACCCACTGAACGTCAAGATGTTTCAGGGGCTCCCCTTTGCTGCCCACCATTGCTTTTAATTAGCTGAGATATAGCAGTCAAACTGAAGTACAAACTCTGACCAATTAAAAACAGAGGCCCTTTCTTTTATGGGTGCATTCACAAACACTTGATGTGACAGGTGCTGCCGAAACGATATGTGTGATGAATGAGCTTTGGGGGAAATTGAAAGCAGGAACATGTTCATCCCATTGAGGCAAACATAATACAAGATGACATAATCTCTAAAAAATGGTCTCAAACTAATTTCTTTAGGCAAATACAAGACACAAAAAAGGTGGTACATTAGGGCCACAAATGCCCATTTGCTTAGCTCACAATGACAGTGAAATACCGATAGAAACTGGCAGACAGAGAAGTACAAGAAACCATGAATAACTTCCTTAAAGTTGGGTTTTGAAAATCATCTAACTTTCCTCCACTGGTGTATAAGCTCATGTTTCAATCATGTAATCAATACCATTCATCACACCATTGTGCTCTGAGCAAGGTCACTGAGGCTGTCTGCTGTTGCTGGCTTGGACAAAACCACGTTTGTTAGCAAAAATATCAGTATATTAACTTTCAGAGGAGTCGACATCTACATAAAATGTAATATAATTTGGGACAACACAATCATTTCTATACTCTTCCTTAAAGACTCAGCCTTCTGAAGACCTGGCAGTTATCACATTGATTTTCAATGTATTTCCCTGATGTTCCAGACCTGTGTTGGTGCCTTGTCAGACTCACTAACTTCCTCTAGTTGAAAAGCAACTAAGCATGGGGAGATAAATGGGGCCCCTGCCATTAATTTAATTGTGTCATGGCATAGTAAGGGGAATTCATTACATGGCATGAACAGTAGAGCAAGTCCTGAGTCACAGCTCATAGGACTACATTAAATATTCTTTGCTGTTGTTTAACAGCTGTCATTTTAGATTGCTCTTGTTGTGATAAAGTATAGAGCCTAATTAAAAAGCAAATGTTCAAAGTGGTGTGCAAGATTTTGAAAAATGCACACTGACTACCTTATATCAGTATGAACGTGCTGGCATGGCATTATGACCTGCAAACTTTTGCAAGCACTTTTAAAAATATTTGATAGCTCTAAGTTTCGCCAAAAAGGAACAACACTTTTAGACCAGTGGTTTCCAGACTTGATCAAACCACAGTGACCCTTCATAGTGAATACCTTTTCATGGCAGCCCTTGATGAGCCGTTATTTACAGTGACAGATTTCAGTTGCTCTGACAGGCGTTTGTGTTTCTGACTACTGGAAAATTTACTGAAAATTTTCTGTACCTCAAAAATGTGTGTTGTGTGGTCTTAGCCTCTGCATAACTGCATATTTAACAGGGTTAACATGGTGGTTTATCTTAATGGCGTTTATTACTAATTTCTACCATTTGCTACTTTTGAAAGAAGAATATGAAATGTAGCTTGTGTGTAAATGTTACCTTGTTTTCATGTAGTAAATTGTTACTTCAAAAGTACAGTTAAAAAATAAAAATGCAACTAAATCTTGCAGAACCCCTTGAGAATCACTGGTTTAAACAAAGTGGAACAGCAACTCAGCCAGTGCGGTTAAAACATTTTTAGTGTAAAGTTGCATTTCAGCGACACACAGAACGAGTGAGAAAAATTCTCGACATACCCTGAAGGCAGCCAGAATGATTCGAGTGACCTTCTCCTTAACGGACTCCTGGAGGATGTCGGACAGGGCTGGCACTACGTTGTAGCGTCTCAACTGCTCACAGAGCTGAGGACTGAAGGCCAGGAGCCAAACACAGAAGATCATCTGGTACTGGAGCTGGAAGCCACACTTGTTGCTCAGCACCGCTGTGATGCTTGAATAGAAAAAAATAATATCAATAAATAATATACAAATAACAATAAACCACCTGTTTGCTAACAGAGGAGCTTTCACAGCTGTGTGCCTCCATGCTACAACTCCATTGTTGCTGATGATGGCTGAAAATGAAATGTTCAGTCTTTCAATGACAGAAGAGCTGTTCAAAATACAAAGTACAGTACTAATGACAACAGCAACACAGTGAGTCATGCATTTGCAGAAATAGCTGGTAAGTGCAGAGATGTGGATCTCATAGATGTGCAATAATTATCTGATAAAAACTAAGTAGTAAGGCTAGTTTTACAATGCTATATTCAGTGAGCCCTCTATTAGTTTGTTGCAGGTTTCTTTTATCTCAATGTCTCACACTGCTCCAACTACCCTCCCCTTTTCGAAACGTCGCTCCAGAATATACAGCATTCATGTCACAGGTGAGGAAATGTATGAAACTGTCAATTCAGTTCTCAGAAGATTTTTGACTATCTGAATAGCAAAACAACATAATTGTACACTTCACACCCAAAGAGGTATTTTTGAGAGTATTTTTTTTCCAGCTACATCAACAGAGAATGTTCAAAATTTACATTGGCTTTTAAAGATTTGCTGGCAGTTATTAATTATTTATGTTGTCCAGTTTACAAGCATCACATATAGGGTATCCAATATGAATCAAGTGAGAGCCACACGGAGAGCTCAGATCATATTATTGGACTCCCAGCAGCCTTTAAATAGTGAGTTTAATTTGCCTCAATCAGGATGGAGATTTCACCTCGGTAGAAGTGGCACTAACAGGTACATGAGGTTGCTAATTCCATCAGCTATTGGCTTTTTAAAGAAAATCTGATTTGGTCCTTCACTAGCTATGAATTCAACAGGGCAGTCTCTAGCTTCTGGCTTCTGTTTCTTTCTGCTTTCTCTGGATGGTGACAATTGTAATAGTGATGTTGGCTTTAACCTGTGTATTTGGGTGTTTTTTTTTTATTGTTGTTTTTACTCACTGCTGTACCTTTCTGTATTTTATTAATCACCAACTTCTGTCTGTAAGTCGTCCCTCAAGGATATTACAGTTTTACCAATACATTTACTCTTGTCCTGTACTTTTCCATTTTTCCTCTAATCCATTATATTTCAGAGGCAAACATTGTACTTTTTACACTACTTTACATTTGACAGCGATAGTTGTGCATTTCTTTGAAAATTAAAATTCAACACCAAAACAACAAATCATCAAAATATAAAACATGATTAATTTTTATTGATTTTACTTTACTTTTAAAGTATATTTTTTGGGGCTTTTGTGCCTTTATTGGACAGGATAGTAGAGAGAGACAGGAAATGGGGAGGCAGAGAGAGGGGGAATGACATGCAGTAAAGGGCCGTCCGATGCGGGATTTGAACTGGGGCCTGATGCAGCGAGGACTGTAGCCTCTACATATGCTCGACCCACTAGGCCACTCGACACCCCGATTTTACTTTACTTTAACATTTTATTTAACTATTAAAAAAAATTGCTCAAACTTGACTATAAACAGCATTACAATGTTTCTATAATACTGACAGAAGCCATTCAGCTGCATATTGAGTACTTTTACTTTTGTTGCGCTCATGGTTTCGTCTTCCGATATTGTAGCACAAAATCGTCAATGTTTGCACCACGGTTTCAGTCTCGGTTCCAGAATTATTAAGTTAAAGAATTTTTTTTTACTAAATACATATTTTCAAAGACTGTAAAAGTTTAGTAACCCTGTTCATAAGGTGTCATTACTCACCAGTTGACTCCATCAGCCTCCACCCAGGCAAATCTATACTCATTGACCCTCAGCATCAGCTGAAGGCACCCAGCCACACACTGGACATACTGAGAGCTCTGAAAAGGACAGAGGCAAAGGTTTACTCAAACAGGAGCAGGAGCCTGAGCTGTGTAATCAGGAAAACCGAAAAATGTTAGAAGGTCAACTACAATTAATGCAGTTCTGAAACACGGAGTAGTAGTAGTTGACAAGCAGAGACAGCACATGGAAGTACACCAGTCCAAAACTTGCATTACCATCACCTACCAAACCTGAGGCATTGCACATGCAGTCTATCATATGTATACATCAACACATGCTAGATCACAGACTCAATAGTACAATACAGAGCAATAGCAGGGAAAAGTGTCCCATCACACCTGAGCAGAATAATGTAAATTGAGATTAGAGTGGAGGAAGCTGAGAGGAGAAAATAGATTGCATTAATCTGTTAATTAGAAGAAGGTGAATAAAAGCAAAGAAGTCCAGCAAGAGGAACAAGCAACAGTGAAGACAGAAGAGTGGAGGAGTAGAGGTTACCTTGTTGAAAATGCAGAGAAAAAGATGAGGTTCAGTTATTAGATAGCGCTCGTGTCACTATATTTCTGAGCAAATTTCTCAGAATAATCACGCTATGCTCAGCAAAGTCTGGGATAATGGTAGGATGCTGCTTCTGTGCGAATGCTGTTCCAATTTCCTTCGTTATTATAATGTACAGCAAAAGCTGTGTCATGCGCTTTCAGCATTAAGGCGAAGTGGCTTACAACATGCAATTTTGTACAATTAAAACCAACAAGTGGCAGCAAACACCATGCTGTCTAAATGGAGAATTCCTCTTAAATTGCTTTAAAAGACTCAGGTCTCCAACATTCTGCAATTATTAATGAAAAACCTGAGTGCAAGAGCAGGATGGGAGAGAAAAAGAGGGGAAAGAAAAGATGTGAAAGTCCGGTGAGAGCTGACACTTTGCAGCTTGCACAAACCCCGCCTTTTTTTTTGGTTTTCTTGAAGCGCCAGGGTGACCGAAGATGCACTTCACTCATACTCACTTCACTGGGGGAAATAGTTCCTGCTCCTGAGCCTGTTTCTGGACCTGTACCATGTAGGTTCTAATGAGAGATAAACAAAAGAAACAGGTGCAAAATTGTTCACAAGCCAACGCTTCGAGGTGAGTTACTGGACTACACAGCATGCGCTGTATGTTTGAACACAAATGCAATTCAGTGACAAAAGGATGCTCACTGATTCGTTGGTCGGCTGTTGAAGAGAAAAATTAATATCAAACACAATTAAGAACACAGAGCTGGCTGTATCTGATTTGAAGACGACCTTCAGATATTTTAGAAATAGTGGTGTACAATACAGAAATGAAAAAGAAACTAGGAATCAATATTCAACTGTTTTATCATCCCACTCTTTGGTGCATACATCTGCCAAGGCAAAGCCAGCACCTACGGTGCAGCTTGAAATGGACCACCTCAAGGTCTGACCAGCCTGCTCAAAATCAATGTGAATAAATACATATATTAATTCAAGGTATAAAACAAGGTTTTCACTGTCAGCCCAAATAATACAACTTAATTAAGGGAAATTAACTGAGATAGAAATGAGAAATTATTTTGACTATTTAGATAATTATACTCTATGAAAAAAAGGTAATAAAATAAACCCCATGATATGAAGAAGCCAATGTCTCTATAAGTAGATGTTCCAATGTCTAAAAATAGAATAACCCACGACATGGACAAACGATAACGACAATAAACTCAATTATAGAGTATACTTTACACACAAACACTTGATTTGCACATCCCTGCTGCCATGACGATGAATCCAAATGAATTGGACCTTTCCTAACCACTACAGCAAACTTTAAAATTTCAAATGAGCATACATTTCAGACTTGTTAATTGTAAACATGCAATATGTGCTGTGAAAATTCATTACCTTGACGAGAGTACATTCATTGACTTTGGTGATGCTTGTTGCCTTTCTGTAACTGCTGTTTAACAGCTCCAACTTTGTTTCACCTTTATCATACAACTACTGCTAGTTACACTATACTGCAGTAGTTTGTTAGTCACATAAAACAGGCAGAACACATCATTTTAAAGCATTGTAAAATTACAAAATATTGTAAGAACAGTTTTGACTCCACATGTAGTTAATGCCATTGTGTACACTGTGACCACCATTTTAAATCAGGATTATTTATAGAGGCCTTTTACACATCAACAGATATTTTTGCAGCACAATTCTGACTGATGTACCTGTGAACTGAGCTGGCTTTTGATCCAGTTGAAGTAATAGTTCAGATCACTTCCCTCCATCAGATCACGGCCCCAGGCAGCCAGCTTGGCAATGATCCTCGCCGCCTAATATAGGAGGGACATATTCTTCATATTGCCGTGCATGAACAGTCTACCGACAGAAGGAACTTACAGCAGAGCCATCATTTTGCAATTTAACAATTTCGGCTTGTTATGTGCAAATGCGTCCTGTGATAAGACAGGAGCAAATTCATCTCTGCGATTTCCTCCTTGCCAGGGGAGGATGTGGAGAAGTATTGATGCTGTAATTTAAAAGCAACTGGATTGAGTTAAAGTACTGTGTCACAGACTTTGGGTCACACTATGCCCACCTGCTGGGTGCCATCTGGCAGGTATTATTAATTGAGTCATGGGTGCCCTTTCATAAGTACTCAGTTTGTCGGTTGGTGGTCATCCTTTTCTTTTTTTCTTTTTTTTTTTTTTTTTTTTTAAAAAGGATGGCCGGGAAAAATCATTACTTTAATTGCCTTTTATTGAGGAAAAAGAGGGAAGGTTGCTTTGTGAGGAATAATTGATGCCTTGCTATGATTAGAAGCAGAGTCCATCTGTGAAAAATTCATGGCCATTAAAAATTTAATGGAATACAACCTTTTTATCTGGAAAAATAAGATCAGGCTATGCTTAATTAGCTTGTGTTAATTGCCTGTGTTCTGCTCTGGGATTGCACTGGGTTTTACATGCACAAACTAGTCAAACATTGCAGGGAGAGTGTGAATTGCAATATGTCCTGTATTCTGATTTTCCCAAATTTCTTAACTCACCATGTGGACAGTAAAAAGGTCCTGACGATTCAGCATGGGAAGGAAGTAGGACCAGGCGGTGTTCTTCGTCTTTTTGGCGTAGTCGAAGAAGATGTTCACCCTCTGATGGTTCTCCTGAGGGACAGTTGTGATAAAGTCATAGTTGAGCACTTGGATTGTAAACTTACATAGTAAACTAATGCTAATACAAAAGTGATTACCAAAGAAGTCAAGATCTAAAAACAGTCATAATGAAGTCTGATGGCTTGATTAAAGGTGCAATCACTCAATACATTTCAATAAAACTATTTCATTAAAACAACCATAATGTATCAACAGTGTAGAAGTGATGACACTGGTTGTTGCTGGGATTTTAGATGCTAGAAAATGGTTTAAACCCCACACCCTGAGCACTTTATACTGACGCAGAGTTCCCATTATATTTGTTTAACAGTAGCAGTAGCAAAACTATCAAACTGTAACATAACAATATCACATTTATATTTGAAGAAGTCCAGCTCTGGGAAAAAGATTACTTACGATTTAACTGCATATTCCCTAATTAAATAATGTCTATTTCTCAATCAAAACTTTGAGTTTTTGTTCAGCTATAGCAAATGATTTCCCATTAGTAGTCTATTCTGAAATTTTCACAATTTGATAAAAAAATTCATCAAAATGCACTAGGAGTATCTCTGTCTATTTTCTGTGGCACACAAAAATGAATGGAAAAATTTGCAGCACCAGAAAATCAACACTTTCTCAGAAATTGGCATCAAATTTCAATATTGTGTCCTGTCAATTCGCTATTTTTCCCTGTAAGCTAAAAAAATTTGACAGGATATTGGAATGCAAACTAAACCTAAACTAAAACTCTTTTTTGGTTGGAGTAAAATGATGTGATCCTTCCTAGTTTTCTGACCATGGTCTGACCATCTTCTCAAATTGTTTCTATGTATGTATGTGCATGTCCCATTCATCCAAAGTCAGTGGGTCTGTTTGTGTACCTGCAGAGTGTCATCAATCAGAGTCAGGATGTATTGAACCGTCTGCTCCTTGGAGATGTGGGCCATCAGATTCAGAAAGGTCTTTGCACACTGAGTAAACACAAAATAGATAAACAGAAACTCAATAAAACTCAAAACCCATGCATTTCTTGACAAATTGAACAAAAAAGCTTTTGTCTTTATTCTGCCTGGCACCTCTAAAAACAGTCCACAGGGTCCAACTCAGGTGAGCAAAATTCAAGGTGTGTGTGTCTGAAGGCTTAACCTCTCAGCATGGTCTGTGCGGTGACCTATGCTCTTGTGCGTGTGGGCGTTGCCACTGGTCTCAGACACTGTGGTGGGCACTATACACTACATATTATCTATAGGAAGTACATAGGAAAGCCGCCGTTGAAGAGGAAAACAGGTAAACCTTTACAGCGCCTATGTGTGATTACTGTATAGCGCGTGTTTGGTTTTCTACCGGCAGTCCTGGTTTTTATTGATGTATTGTTATCTAGTTGCTGGTGTGTGTCACATGACACAGGAGGTGAAAAAGGAAGACTAGTATTAAAGCTTTTCAAAAACCAAATCAAAGCTGTTTTTTTTTTTTAACTCTCTTTTCAGGCAGAATTGTAATAATTATCATAAGAGAAACAAATTTTCTTCTCTGCCCCAGTGCTTCTGTGCTGTGATGCATCAGCTCCGTAGGCTCAAAAGAAGATTAGAAACTACGTAATCTATGTTTTTATTGGTTTTAAAAAAGATCCAATTTCCATATAACTGGTTGTCAGGTTGGGTTGCACGGTGGTGCAGTGGTTAGCGCTGCCTCACAGCAAGAAGGTTCCGGGTTCGAGTCCCGGCTCGGCCGTGGGATCTTTCTGTGTGGAGTTTGCATGTTCTCCCCGTGCAAGTGTGGGTTCTCTCCGGGTACTCCGGCTCCCTCCCACAGTCCAAAGACATGCAAAATGGGGACTTCGCTAATTGGATACTCTAAATTGACCATAGGTCAAGGTGACCATAGGTCAATTTAGAGTGTGAATGGTTGTCTGTCTCTATGTGTTTGCCCTACAATGGACTGGTGTACCCCGCCTCTCGCCCGAAAAGATGCTGGGATAGGCTCCAGCCCCCCCGCGACCCTACTAGAGGATAAGCGGTAGAAAATGAATGAATGAATGGTTGTCAGGTTGGTTTAGAAGGTTAAGAACTAAAGATCAAATTCTAAGGGAGGAGCTGCCATATCACGAATCACGAATAAGACCATTAGCTAAACATACAAAAATGCATAGATAATGTAAAGGACTATACCTGATGTCCTTCATTGGTCAGAATGACCTGTTTCTCCTCAGAGTTGGCCACTTCAAACTTCTTGATGAACTCACAGTCCTCCACTGAGATCATCTGACTCCTAGAAGACAATTAATTGAGACAATACCACTTTAGCACAAAGCTATCTTCATGTGTGCAGCATCATTCATTTCCTTTACTACTGGGGCAAGACATATAACACACACGTACAGTATACTGCTGAACCTCACACTGGCGGAGTGGGCTTTGCCTTGTCACTAGCATGCTGCTTCTAATTGCAATTGCACAATAATGGCAATGAATCTGGAAATTCCACATGTTCTAGTTTAGGCAAAATACACCATGTATAGTGCATGAAGACAGGCAGTTATAGTAAAAAACATTGTAGTACTATAAATCCATACTGAGTGAAAGAAGGAATCAAGTAATCAGATGATTTGTTAGGAGTGATACTATGAGTCAAAAGTCGGATCTGCTGTATTAAAACACACAAGCTGAAAGAGGAAGTATCACTCAAGACAGTGAATCACAACTCACAAACTTTAAGATTAGCACACTGCACTCTGCCTGTAATGTAACACTGATATACTCAGAAAGATTGATGCAATGAGAGCTTAACTCGCCTAAGAACTGTTTCACATGCTGACTTAAAGCTATAATACAATATCACACCAAAATATGACATATATAAAGCTTGTAGGGTGTACATTTTTCTAACTCATATAATTAAAGCACTGAAACCTTTCAATATCATTAAAAGTAGACCCCCAGAAGAAAAAGAAGAAGAAGAAGAAGAAGGTATGTAAATGGAGTTGACAACATATTGAAACAG
The DNA here is from genome assembly GCF_021018895.1 of Seriola aureovittata. Taxonomy (NCBI): domain Eukaryota; kingdom Metazoa; phylum Chordata; class Actinopteri; order Carangiformes; family Carangidae; genus Seriola; species Seriola aureovittata. Next base: position 10,499,220 of record NC_079375.1, read on the forward strand.
CCTTTGCAGCCTAGTCCAACATCACCACCCATTATGATCTCAATAATAAACATTAAGGAGAATGATTACCTACAGAACATTTATATGTCTTGTAAAAGCAGAAGTCATGGAAGAGCTGTTGTATTAAAATGCATTAGATTGTTCAGGTGTACCCAGCAGACTGTCCAGTGAGTGTATGTTAACATGATATACTGCTGTAACTTGTACTCACTGCAGGTAGGACTGCCAGTTGACCAGATTAGCCCGCACCTCAGCTGCCTTTGCAGCAATGATGTTGGTGGGGACTGCAGCGTCCACAGCCCCGCGGATATCCATGCTGTGATATGTCCACTACAGTATATGTCAGAATAAAAATCCAACACCACCTGGATGGAATCACCACAATTAACATCAGTGTCTCAGGATTAAGGGCAATGTTACCGGTTTTGGCTTGTTTTCTGTGTGTGTTTATTACAAAGTAAAAAAATTGCTGATAGCGCACAACAACAAACAGCCAGCCAAGAATTTAACGCCTGATGCTGTGATGTATATCTGATAATCAACGAAATATGGTATACGAGCTACCTAGCATGTTTAACAGAGCTACCAGGAAGAAAGCCACCATAGAGCTTATTTTGAGCTACAATCGATTTACCACTGATGATATTTCGACGTGTGGCAGAAATATTTCATCTCAAAAGTTTAATTCTGTCGGTAGTTAGTCCAACCGCTGCAGCTGAAACCGCTAGTCACAGGTCATGCTAGCTAACTAGCTCCAACCAATGTCACGACAAGTGACGATGAGTCCTCCGAGAGCTGAGATAAAACAACGCAGTGCATACATTTTGGCATTAAACTCTATTAAGGTCGTATCCAGATATAACGCGTACATATTAATATGTCAAGTTCCCATTTTGTCAGTGACACAGATATCGCCGTTAGCTAAGCGATTGCTGGAAAAAGCTAGTGAAATAAGCTGAGGATGCTAACCTGCGCTAGCTGTGCAAACATAGCTTCTCTTCCATTTTAACACTGTGTCAAAAAAGACAACCGCTACAAAGGCAATAACATATTCAGAATAACAGAATTCGGCAAAAGATACATTTTCCAAACTGTAGCATATTATATAAGAAGTAAGTAAGTAGAAATTCAGATGAATTACTCACCCTGCTACTGTCCTGTGCGAACAGCTGAGAGACTACAACACGGCGTCACGATCTATCATGTGACAGTCAGTCACATGCTCTGCCTCAGCCTGACTCCTGCAGAAGTAACACAGGACTGAGGAGCCTCGGTTTCAGCTCAGAATAAATCCAACCGAAATGGTAACATTTTAAACACCATTGTTACAGTGCCTTAGCATAAACAGCGATTCAATAATTACGCCTATGCTGTAAGAGGTGTGCTAAATTACTTTACAGGGGTGAAAAACTAGAACTGTACTTATACTACGTACAAATTAGATTTTAGATTATGATTTTGCATACAAAATATATTATAAACTCAGGAAATGTGACGGAATTTTATTGATGAAACTACACAACAGCTACAACAGTCAAATGCTACTTACATATTAATGCATTGGTAATAAAAATCCAATAATATATAAAATAGTATAACAATAGGATATAACAACTGTTAATTGCTCTTTTTTTGCATCGCCTAGTTTTAGCAAATAATACTTTCATGCTTGTACTTCAGTAATATTTTCAGTGCAGGACTTTTACTTGATATAGAGTTTTTTTTCGCAATGCAGCATTTCTACGTCTTCCCTCCACTGGGTATAAATTAAATAATATTGTGTTACTCCTTATTTTTTCTCCTCTGTAAACATGGTGGAAATGTGGTGCTATAATGCAGTGCTATTATTTGAGGTTACTAAGCCAATTCAGTTTAATTTCCTAAACTTATGAAACTGATTGGACAAGATAGACTACAGGAAATTCCTCATGATTAGTAATGATAATAATTATAATAATAAAAAATAATAGACTCTTTTTACCTATAAAATACACTGAAATGATAACGTAGACACACAATGGATAAATATAACATAAATAAACGAATAAGTACTAGATAACATAAGTACAAATTCTAAAGGAAAAGGTTGGACATTACAAAAAGGACTGTTACAATAAAAAAAAAAAAAAAAGGTAAAATGAGTTTTGGGAAGATGCTACTGATATGGTTTGTCTGACATGCTCAGGCAGGGAGTTGATGTAATGACTGAGGAACTCTATACTCCCTCGTTGTCCTTTTAATAACTTACTAACTTTGTCCAAAACCCCTGCAGTGAAATGTGAAACTGATACAATCAAAGTGGACTGTCTGTGACTTTGCTGCCTGAGCATGGACAGGACTGTAAATAGCCTCTACAAACAAAACCAATCTTGGAAAGAGAAGCAGATTAAGATAATACTGTGATTTCCTGTCCGTCAGTAATATTTCTGACATCCTGATGGGGGCGAAAAAATTAAAATCATGTGACTCAAGCCAATCAATTACAATCAGCTGTGTTATCACTTGGTGGTGTGCTTTAACTTTGTGGCTTTGTCAGGATGACGGAGGGCTAAAGTCAGTTGATTGCTCACACTGAGGAGCTTTGATCAGCGTTTATCCTTGTGAGTCTGTAATGAGTGGCACGACCACGTATAACATGTTAGAGGCTCCTCAGTAAACTCCTGAACAGACTAGTAACACAGTTGTCATCTCAGGAGTTAAGTGTGTGTCTGTGTTAATGGTTCTAATGTCCACTGTGGCCATATGTTTCCTCTACAAAGACCAATTACCAATGTGTTTTAATCCTTTGTATTACATGGGAATTCATCAAGAAGCATATATAATCACGAATGAATCCACGTCTGTCACTAGTCTTCCTCTCCGTCCATCTCACTCAGACACTAAGACCTCCTGGCTTAATCTGGCCTAAGCTGGTGAGACAGTAAAGCACAGAGGAATCAGGATTGCATCCAGTAGGAACATTGTCCTAATCCCCTTCTGCCCTCTCCTTTGTGAACACTCTTCTCTTTGTCAGGGTCGCTGATGCTTTTTTTTTTGTCCTCCCTTCTCTCTCTCTCTCTCTCTGTCACAATGCGCTTCAGAAGAGACGCCGTGAAAACATAGAGGAAAGGAGCAAGGAGTGTGTGGATTTCTTATGATCTCAAACGGACTTGAGCCTCACGTGGCGAGTGAGGCCTCATGGTCGGAGCATGCCATGTGCTAGAGCGGTGAGGCAGTGGGAGATCAGGCCCACGTCTGCTCTGTGGGGGATCAGACGCACCAGGGCCCTGATGTGGCAGCGGATACGGGGACTGGCCCGGGCCTGCCGGCATGGTGCGGGGTACCCGGTAAACTACAATGACCCGGACCGAGAGGAACAGGAGATGGTGTGCCTTGAGGTATGCATTTTTTTCACATGAAGCGTTACTAGAGTTGACGACAGCCTCATTATCATAAACCTATCTCCGATTATTACTTTGGAGCTGATTTTCATGGAGAAAAAGTCACCAACCAGTCAAGTAAAACCACAACTGTACATAAGTAGAGTTTATTTTGCTCAGAGCACATATTTCAGATATGTTTTGAATCACGCCATGCTGATCATTGTGTTGTTTATTTGTTGTTGCACTAGGAAGGAGCCACGGATAACAAAAGAACATAAGTCTGTTGCTGAAAGTGTTCTGTCAAAAGGAATGATTTTGACATTTGACTAATTAAACATAGAGTAGCAATACCACTCCAAATAATATTTCTTTATTATTAATTGCATGCAGTAAATGAAACATCCCTCATACTGTCTACTGTTGTTGTTGTTGTTATTGCAACCAGATTGCTCTTGTCCGAGTGTCAGCAGCCCTTCTTGCTTCTTTCCAAACCTCTATTTAGGGAAGTACTTCCTGTCTGAATGAAGCTTAAGAAGATTAAAAGAAAAAGATGGTGTGTCTTAAAATAGTTTGAAACCAGTCATTAGAAATCTAAAACAAGTTGCATAGTCAGTGACACTGACAGTCAAAATACATGACAGCCAGTATTAACACCCAATGTAATGTAATGTAATGTAATGAGAAACAAGTACATAAATGGTTTCTAAAAATAGTCTGAGGATGTGACTCTGGAGTTTGGCAGCAGAATGATTCTTGGTAAAGGGATAAATAAAGATTTCCGAGAGCTTTCTGTAGTAAGGAGAACTATGTTACTATTCACAGAGGGGAAGGGATTGTAAAAGAGCCACGAGGACACAGGAGCTGCTTCCAGAACTGAGTGGGAGGACAGGAAAAGAGAGGAGACACTTCAGGTCATTAACATATACATTACACAAAGTTGTTGGTCGGCCAGGTATCTCAGAGCAGAACTCGAGCTTGTCGACTTCAAACTATTTCATACTGTGAAACTGAACTAAACTTAATAGGAATTAAAGCAGTACTCATATACGGGTATATGAGACTGGATTGAAAGAACAGTCATATGAAAACATTCATTCGTGGATGCTAATGTCAAACCTAATGTTTAGATACATTTCACAGCGGAGGTTTTGTAATAGCAGGTAAAGCACAGGTGTAATTAATAATACTAACAAAGGCCCTGCAGCCCTACACAGGTGTTTTCACTTTGTCTGATTAGACCACTGCATTAAAGTCATATCATTAAACCTTAGCTACAATCAGCCGAGTTGGAAAAACCATTCACGTCAGACTCAGACTTGTAATTCTGAGTCAGAGATATCAGGAATTTCTGATAGCTATTGACGATATCGCCCACTTTGTGAAAAAAAACTACAGACTTGTCAGCAAACTCTTAGCAGAGTGGCTGCAAATGCATCATTGTTGTCAGTTAAATTGAGATAATATTCAGAAATACAATCCATTCAGCTAATTTGAAATTTAGGCTGTTTATCTGGTGTAGCTATAAGGTTGGCACTAGGGTTAATCAACCAGGGGATAATGTGTGATCACTCCCAAGGCAGAATAACATGGGTATTTTTCCTGCTCTTTTGTCTGCTGACATTGTGTGATGAAGCTTTAAATCGATTTTTCGGTGGAGTTATGCTGGTAATCAAACATTTAGGGTTAACAAGGGTCAAAAGCTGTATGGTAGTATCAGCAGAATGTTTGGCATCCACGCTTGGAGATGTCCATCCACATCTAATGAGCGCTTATTTATGTTTAAGTAAGTATTTTGAAATGAGGGGAGAGAGAGAGATGGACATTGACATGCAGCTGGCCAGATGCAAAAAGGGAATGTTGCTGTTCAAGGTCAGTGCCTGAAACCCCTATAGGTTGCGCCTTTGTTTCTTTTGAATATTTTAGCTTAGTCTTTATGAGATAGCATGCAGTGGAGAGCTGACAGAAAATGACTAGGGTCAAATAAAGGGGGATGACATATGTACCCAGCCAGACTCAATTTAGGGTTGTTGTGATTAAATGGTCAGTGTCTTGGAATTCCAGGCCACCAAGATGCTCTCACCCATGATTATTTTAGAACTGCGACTGAAATCACACAACTTTAATGTACCATCTCATCTGTCACATTGATGATTGTTCACAGAATATTATATATTATATATTCAGTATTTATCGTGCAAGTGAACAGGCAGTCAGTTCATTCTTTATCTTATTTACGTACTTGTGTGCAAAGCTACAAAAATGTCCTTGGCTTTAAAACTTAAGAGTTGTGTTTACATCTAACCGACGGTGGCATCAGTCTGCATGGAGAATTGTCGCCTGGAGTTATGCTGATAATGTGATGTTAGAATAAAAAACAAAAGAGCAGATGACTGCGTAACTTGGTTACAAGGATTACAACATTGATAGTGCTTTAATAAATTGAACCTGACCTTTACAGTACAAAGAGCAACTTGATCATCACACCTGAGGGAAACAGAGAGAAATTCATTACAGAACAATAATGTCAGCAGGAAATAAAAATCTAATAGAGCGAAGATGATGTTTCCAATATTCTGTCGCCACTTTTGTTGCTGGCTGTGATTGGACAACACATCTTCACCTTCAAAATGCTCACAGATGCCATGCATGATCTCTCGAGGTGTTGACGTGGTGTCTGCACTTCCTCCTCAGTGCTTCTCTGCATGTTGAGCTCCTCTGATTGAATCTGTTGTTAATTCTATCTTCCTCAAAGCATCACAATGATCTGAATCCCCTTAATCACACATTGAAAAGACTTTTTTTCATCTTGTCGCCCAGCTCTGTCGTCACTATTCTCCCGTGTGACCTTGTGTGTTCACAATCCCTCCTCCACACGGCTTTGTGCTCTGAGAGGGAAAAGTCTGTGTGCTCATCAAATCACAACGCCATAAAGTATCATTCGTTGCTTGCGTGTGTATGTATCAATCTCACATGGCTATTTGTGGGTCTGTGTTGCGTAACATAAACGCAAGGGAAGGTGTTAAATGAAGTGTTGTGGAGAAAGTCACATGTTTATATCTCTGGGGGGAATAAAGATGTGTGGATGCTCAGGGCACAACCCAGTTAAGCACAACCAGAAAGTATTTCATCTGGACAGGGAAGCAATCTATTCTTTGCCCTCTTTTTGATGAGATAACAGAACAGATGAATGCCTAGTCCCTAAACGTATCCATTTCTAGTATCATAGAACAGTACCAGGTCTGTGCAGACAGTGTAAGAACAGTTCTCCACTGAGTCTCGTATTACTGATGCTCACGTTTTGCCACACTTCTTATTATAATGCGCGACTGGTGAGATTGATTTCCATGGCATCAGAGAACATCTTGACTGACAATGTGACCCAGACAGGCAACAGCACAAATGTGTTGGTGTAAATTAAGTAGATAACTACATAAGAATAGGCAGCTATCGAGTCCAGAGTGCCATCTGGTGTTTATATAAAGCAAGACATGATGTGCACCTAAAAATAAAGTGTTGATAATATAATATAGTAGATTACATTGAAAGATATGTGTGAATGTATATCTTATTACCTCTAGCTCGATTCTGTATCAAACAGCAATTACTCTTGTATGGTATAATACTCATGCAAGCATGTAAAATACTTGGAGTCATATTAAAAAGATCATATATTGACAATATGGCCATGACTTGAAACGAATTATAGGAAAATTGATTAAGTCAGGTGGTATTTTTTTTCATATGCATGGAGAATATCATGTTAGTGCTGTAGTTCCAGCTAACCTTCAGATGGCAGTGTTGTACTCTACATCATTACTGGTTGCAGGCCTGTACTGTAGATGAAGTCACACAAGAGCCTAGAAATCATCTGTGAAATACAATGGAGCCGCATGCATAGTATATGGAATGCCAGGGGAAATGGAAAACTATGATTTGATTTGTTATGTTATTTAATAGAGAAAATATAGATAGATATTGTTGCATGGGGAGACATAATGCAGCAGATGTCATTTATATAGGATGTCTAAGTGAATGGGCTTTGCTGCTACCCATACTTGCTTAATCTTATAAATTCAGGTTAAAACAACAATAATAAAACCAACTGAGGGGAAACAGATTGTGCTAATGTGTATGTACTGACATATGTTGAGAGTTTGTGTGTGAGTGAGTATAAGTGTGTATGTGACAAGTGGATTCAAATCCATTCATTGTTCACTTCTTGATGGACCATATCTAAATAAAAGACTAAACTTCCTAAATGTTAAAACCCTGGCTGTAAAAGTCATAGTATCCTTCAGCAAGTGGAGTTGAGAGCAGAGCTGCAGCCTGTGAGCTGCTGCTGTTTCAGCACCATAGACAGCGACTTCATGGGAAAGGCTCACTGATGGCGCAGGTGTTTCTGGTAATATTTCTGCATATCCTTTGAAATATTTTTCAGTTTTGTAAATAGCTGTAATGTGACAAGAGCTCGAGTGAATTGTATGAGTGTTTTTTTCTGCCTGAAGCGTTAGTTTTCCTGCTTTCATTTTAGTGTGTTTCCCTCTTTTTTAAACCCAAATGGTCATGCAGACACCCTCGCGTGAATAGTCCCTTTCTACCGTGTCTCACGTACAAGGCAGGAGCGGACAGTGCACAGTAAACCTGTGCCATACTGTCGGGGTTTACACTCCTCACTGAGCTACTACGAGTTGGAGAGAAGACGCATGCGTACTGACTTGAAGCAGCCGGTCGGAAAAAAAGCCTTATGTGCCATCGGATGTAATCAAGGCAAAGATTTACCTCTTCTCGCTGTGCATACATGGTGAAATTGTAAGTACTGGTAGCAAACCGATGTGTCGTTGCACGGATGTTTGGTGAGCGGAGCGTTTGAGGCCGTTTTCCCGGCGTTTTAAATGGCATGTCACTATCTTGCTGTACAGTGGGCTTTTAACAGATCTAGGCAGTGTCTTTTCGGTGGTTGTCCAGGGCGATGAAGCTCTATGGTTCTTCATGGTGGCACTTTCCATTGATGTGATGTGCGGGTTGCTAATGCAATAGTCTCTGCTGTTAAATCGCTCAGAAAGCATCACGTCCCCCGTGTTGTTCACGTTTTGTACTGCTGTGAGATTGAAGGAGCATTGTGGTTTATTTGTTGTTATCACGATTTATCCTTTGAATGGATACGACCACCCCACCCCCCATTTCATCGTCTATAGCTGTTGAGTCAAGCCATAGCGTACTGCAATTGTGTCAGCTTTGAACTACCCGACGCGTAAAATATGCCATTTGGCACAACGCACGAAATCTGCAGCCGAAGCAAGCTCCGAATCTGAGGGAAACCGCGCGCGGATCCATTTTAGAAATGACCAAATGGTATTGTATTCACTGAAAGGCTGTGATAGAGCGATGCTGCGGTTATAGATTTGCAAGCTGCGCCTTCAGCCCTCCCCTCCCCTCCCATGTACCAAATCTTCTGACATTTTTTTTTTCAAAGCATCGTTTTCTTGTGTCAGGTAGTAGCCGGATGATGCCGTGAGTTGGAAGCGGCAGCTTTGTTACATAAATGATCTGACAGGATTTGGCAGTGTCTGACCTGGTGATGACACATTTGTTAAAATCAGACAAGAAGTCATTCTGTGAGCATAGCCTGTAGTTGGTCTATAGGCCTACAAACATTCATGGGGATTCTGTTGAATACGCTAGAGAACTGAAGTCACAATTATACCACAGTAATTTCTCATGAGCATGATGAATGTAGCCTAAAGGTGTAAGACAGTTGACAAGTACAAATTCTAAAAATACAATATTTACATTATTTTCCAGTGAATTTAATTTATTGCTCCACTTGGGCCCAGTGAGCTTTACAGATCATTTAATGCACTGCTGTTACACTTTCATAAATGGGATATTTCTAATTTTGGAAAATGGATATTGAACCCATGGTCACATGCAGTTAGACTATGTAAGGGATCATACAGCCAGTTTGAGATTAGAGGGAGTGAAATGTGATTTGCGGGTGCATGTTTGGCAGCAGGAAAAACTAAATCAGAGTTCTGAATTTGAATTTTTCTTCCATGCTTTTCCCCTGAATAGAGCGAACAGCATTCCTTTACAGTGTGGCCTCTGGGCATGCCAGCACATGCTCCGGACAGAGAGCACCAGTGGTACTTTACTTCCTGTACATAAAACAAACAGATAGGTGTAAACTGATGAGAGCAATTGAAATGAATTTAACCAATCTTTATCACGATTAATGTGATCAAGAAACAGATGCACTGTCAGGATTTCACACTGCCATCCCCTCTGCTCAGGCTGATTACAGTACACCCGGCGCTGGCCTTGCCGTCTCTACTTCACTTGCACTGATTTATATCCTACAAATGCAGCTAAATAGATTTTCTTACAACAAGACAAAATCTCAGCTAACTATTCCTGACACCTAAACACTGAACTCAGTGCCTCCCTCTCCTCTCTCCTAGCCCATGGGATCAGAGCGGATGGAGATGCGAAAGAGGCAGATGTCGGTGCAGCAGGAGTCGGCAGTGGGGGGAACTGCACCGGCCCAGCAGGGCCAGCCGGGCCAGGCCAACCCACGGGGCTCAAATGCATGTTGCTTCTGCTGGTGCTGCTGCTGTAGCTGTTCCTGGTAGGTCTTCCCCACCCGAGAACTCACTCATTGTGGCCCAGCATGGCTGACATTATTGCAACACAGGGCAGCACAGCCTGAGCTACTGTGTCTCAACAGCAGGCTCCAGCTTGTGTCTTATGCTCTTGATATTTTTGCATGTGGTCTGTAGGCATTTGTCTTACAGAAGCTTTATTACAATGTAAAACATGCTTAAACAACAGTTTGTTATCTGCTGTGAATGTGAGCGCTGGGAATATCTGCTGTTCATTAAGCTTGTGGTGGCTCTTAGATACTGGCAACAGCTGCACAACATGTAGTGAATATATATCCCTATCTATCTATCTATCTATCTATCTATCTATCTATCTATCTATCTATCTATATATATATATATATATATATATATATATTTATAAATATTAGATAGATTAGATGGATAAGATAATGTTTCATTAATAAAAAAATAAATAATCTGCAATTTCTTTTCTCAATTACTAGCCTAATCATGAAATGTAAGAAAAGAGACCCTAAGGTGATGTCCACAAATTACTTTTTTCCATTCCAGTTTCTCAGAGCCAAAAATTACATCTTCAAATGTCTTGTTTTGTCTGACCAGCTGTCTGAACCCCAAAGATATTCAGTTTAATATGATATAAAACAGAGAAAAGAAAGACATCTTTGTATTTGAAAGGCTGAAAACAGCAATTTTTGCTTAAATATTACTTCAAAATGAATCGATTATGAAAGTAGTTATTTTTCAGTCGATCAACTAATCGATTAATCAACTAACTGATGCAGCAGTTTACTATCATAGAAGGAAAGCTAGCAAAGAGTCACATTTGACAAGCAGTGAAATTCTGATAATTTTGCTTAAAAGATGACTGTGACAATTCATTGATTATCAAAGTAGTTTCTGATTCATTTTCTGTCAATCAACTAATCGATTAATTCAGCTTAATTAATTTTAATTAATTCATATCAGCTCTACATTGGAAAGAATGACTAAGACTGCTGGGATAAATAGCAGTTACTCTGTTTACAAAGGTGATTTTATGTCCAAATGTTAAGATTGTATGTTCAACATATATAGCCTGCTATTACTTGCATATGACAATGTATGTGTTATTGCACAAAGTTTATGTTGCACTGTAATATAAATGATAGATATGTACAGTAAGTGATTAATATATAGGAATGAATTATTTCTCCTGAGAAGTTATAATTTGCAGTTTGTAATCGGTTGAAGTGTAGCATCAAATATGTATACTTGCTGTAAAAATGAAAGAAAATGAAATTTCAGCCATAGTGGTTGCGATAGTTTTTTTCTTTGGTGTGTTTTCATGTCTGTCTCATCATTAGGAACGAAGACCGGGATGATAGGAACCGAAAGGCATCTTATGACGTCAAGGAAGGGACCTCAGACTGTGAAGACTGGTCAGTTAAATTCACTGCACAAAAAAGCCTCATCTGTTAAGTCTTTTTTTTTCTCTAAATGTTGAAGTCACTCTCTCCCATGTTGTCAATGCTCTCTGCAGTCCTAAGCCCACTTTGGAGGAGGTGCGCTCCTGGGGGCAATCGTTTGACAAGCTGATGTGTTGCCCAGCGGGGAGGAACTCCTTCAGACAGTTTCTTCGCACTGAGTTCAGCGAGGAGAACATGCTCTTCTGGTTAGCCTGCGAGGAGTTCTGCAATGAGACCAATAAGACTACGATAGAGGAAAGGGCCCGGGTCATCTATGAGGACTACATCTCCATTCTCTCGCCGAAAGAGGTTTGACAGCCCAGTTTCATTATTATGTTGGAACTGTGTTGATTTCAAGGGTGAAACTTCATGATGTCTGACAAATGTCCATCTCATTCTCCCTGACTTTAAAGGAATAGTTTAACATTTAAGGAAATATGCATAATCACTTCCAAAGTAATGAGGCTACAGTGACTAGCTTGTCAGCTTAGCTTAGCATAAAGATGGAAAGCTGGGGGAAACAGCTAGCCTGGCTCAGTTAAAAGGGTGACAAAATTTCCCTAGCAACTCCTCAAAAGCTCCTTAATTAACATGTTATATCTAGTTTGTTTAAAAAGTGTAAAAATGATTTAGTCAAGAAATATAAAGAAACTGAAACCCCCCAGTTAAATAGTGAATTGCCCCATAAGCTTTATATCTAACCAGGCTAGCTGTTTCCTCTATTTCCCAATCTTTTTGCTAAGCTAAGGTAATCGGCTACTCGGAATAGCTTCACATTCACAAGAGATCACAAGAGACTTTGTCTCCTAGAAAGTGCACATGTTGTTGTTCCTAAAGTTTTAATCTGTTGACTCCCAGGTGAGCCTTGACTCCCGTGTGCGTGAAGCGATCAACAGGAACATGCTGGAGCCCAACTCGCACACGTTTGACGATGCCCAGCTGCAGATCTACACACTAATGCAAAGAGACTCGTATCCCCGCTACATGAACTCCCCAGCCTACAAAAACCTGCTCAACACTCTGTCAGAGCAGTCCCCCGAATCTTAGGGTGGTGATGACCTGTGATCTTTTAACTCTCTTTATTCCCCCCCCCCCTCCCCCCAACTCTTACCCCCTTTTTTAAAATTTACTTTGTATGTGCAGTGTAGGATTACATGAACCGGGCTTCGGGCCTGGCCCCTCCCAGGGATCTCAGCTCTATTGTGATCTGCACCTGACCGAAGACACTCAGGTCTCAAAATCTCCCGAGGGCTTGACATCACAAGTACTGCTACAGATCAACATAGCAAAACACTCCAAAGGAATATAAATACATTTTGTTTCTGATTTCTTTTTTTTCTTTTGATAGAAATCTATTTTATTTGTGTTCAGAGTTTTTTATGGTCTGTTGTTTTTTGTATGATTGTTTGGGGGGGAAATGATTCCTACTGTAGACTATATATTTATGAGTTTGTAAATAGTAAAAATGAAATTGTGGGTATTTTATGTGAAAACGCCTGGTTCTATTTACTGCGTATGAAAATCAAAGCTCAAGTCAAAGGCTACATGTTAGCTCTACTTGCAGGCAGCTTTGTGGGGTACTGTATGATTTCACTTTATTTTCACCCTGTTTTGTTACCTAACCTCACACTTTGTTACCTGTGACAACGACTTGGCAACTCCAGTTCATGTAGAACCTGTGTGTAATTGAAGCTACTGTAAGTGTAAAGTAACAAAGTGACAGTAGCTCTTGTCACAGTGTGCAATTTGTTTCCTTTTGAAACTCAAATCAATTATGAAAGTGTATTTTAACTTTCTTTACTCAATCTTAACCACAGAAGATTGCCTATTTAAAACACTATTTAAGACATTTTTTTTTATATAAGTGCTACTCAATGCACACCTTAAAGGTTTAATATAGTTTCACCAGTGTGACATAAGAACCACAGTAATTATATTTACCAGATAAAGTATTTTTTATTTATTGATATCTATTGCCAATATAGAAGAACCAACAAGTATAAATTATATTTAAGTACTTCGGGGGAAGAAACTATACTGTTATGCCACTGTCAAAAAAATGTAGAAATTTGGGTAACACTACATTTTACAGGTCTTTAGTTTCCTAATAACTCTCTAGGAACTTTCCTTGAAAGAACTATGGGATTTGGTACTAAATATGGGGAGTAACATTTTAGGAAATATGCTTATATGCTTTTTTCCTGAGAATTAGCTGAGAAGATTGATACCACTCCCATGTTTTTTCAGTAAATATGAAGCCACAGCCAACAGCTGGTTAGCTTAGCTTAGCAAAGACTGGAAACAGAGGGAAACAGTTAGCCCAGCTCTGTCCAAAGGCAACAAAAGCCGCTTAGCACCTTCAAAGCTTGATAACTAGCACGTGATTTCTTGTTTGTTTAATCCGAACAAAAACCTAAGTGTGAAAAAAATTAGCTGTTTTTGTCAGGCAACCAGCAGACACTCCAGCAAATGCTCCCGGCCAAAAAATAGTCCAGCATATAATCCCTTTACACTAGTTATTAACCAGATTTGATTAATTGGAAGTTTACCAACTAAATTGTTTCTATTTTAGCAATAAATACGACTAAATTACATTTCCAGAAAACTTGTTGGAAATCGGTAAGAAATTACAGACCTGTAAAAAGCGTTACTCAAATTTATGAGACTGACATTATTCGACAGCAGGTTGAATCATCCTGGTAGATTTTAACTTAAGTCACAGTACGAAGAGCCCGTCTGCTGTGTGAAATTGACGTGATCGATTGGAACTGACACTGGGGTCAGGCCAGGTTAGCAGCAACACCAAAGCTACCATGTAAACTGTGTTCATACGTATATCGTGAGCGTTTCCATTGACTAAAATTGGAGTTGCCAAGTGTTAAAAATTTTTATGTATTCTGATAGTTTTAGTTGAATTACTTTGTTGCCTCACAAACATGTCACTCAAAGACAAGATCCTCACATGGGGAAGTGCCTTGACATTCAATTTTATGACATCTTTCTCATGGGCAACGGTTGTTTTCAGACCCTTGCCATAAGGGTGGTTACTGGAGCGCGAAGCCAGTTTACTGGAAATTGTCCCTCTCACTGGCCAAATTATCGCATGTGTTTTGTCTTGATTCCTTAGTCATGACTACATCAGTCCACTTTGGTAGCGCGGAGGATGATGAAAACACATGTCTTTATTTGCAGAGGACAAAGATCAATGGATAGGGCTGGTTGATCTGAACTTCTTGCCAACCTGTGTGCTTCACAGTGGGACTTGTACTTGTCTTAGAGTTAACTTTAACTTACTATGTGCAATTTGAGCTGATGGATACACCGCGCAGATCAACCTCAAAACACAATCTAAGCCAATGGTTTGGAGTGATGCCTATAAATGTTGTTTCTTCTTCTGTTTACTATATGAAATGTGTTATTTTGCGCTGAGTTTACTGAAGAATACATTTTTAAAAACAAATAATGTGAATGTTTACAGTATATGGTTTCGTTTTTTTTTTCTGCTACTCTCCAAGAAAATAATGACTTGTGGGCATTTTGATTAAGATAAAATAAAGCACAATAATTTTATCGACTCTGGACTGATTTAATCACTGAACCACAACACAGCTATAAAGTATTAAAACTTACCTGGGAAATTACTCAACTATTTTTTTCCTGATCTAAATTCAATTTCATTCATGTCCTGCTATCTATTGATAAGAAGCATTAAAGGATTTTTCAATTTAAAAAAAAAATGACTGATGAGAGTGAAATGCCTCTGTACCATGATGTCTGCAGTACAGGATGGTGGTGGATTTTCAATCAGACCGATCAGGTGAATCCAGTAGAAGAAAATCATCATTTAGTTTGAGTTGCTCAGGCGATGGGTTAATGGAATTAAATATGGTAGAGGAGGTACAACTTAATAGGAAGCTAAGGGCCATTGTTAAATAATTCACAAGACCTGCTGTGGGGCACTTATAACAGAACTTAGAAAAAATATGCTGCACATTTAAACTTCATGTTTATATCATTATAAATTATTCAATGGCATTTTGGCCACTGGGCTTTACTAAAGATCAGACTGGAGATTGTAAAAATTTATTGAAAAGTAGCAGTACAAGATATTTCAGAAAAACACTGGAAAATACATTGTCTATATGATGATGACAGCAGTGATTCCCACCTCTCTACATTAAGTCTATCACATTGGTACTTCAGGACCTTCGATAATTTCATGATAGTTGCTTATAACCATGATTCGACATGTTTCAGAAGTCTGCTAAAGTCTGCCCAAATTAGTCCATTAGGATTTGTGTTATTGGAGTTTTCCTTATTTGATATAATAATGCTGTCGGTCACTTGAGAACATTGAGGGTTACCGTACCATCAATACTTTTGTACATACTGGGCTTAAATAGGGTCATATCAAGAGAATATATTCAAAAGAAAAAACTGTTTGAATTTTGAAATCATTTTTACACATATATCAGTGGGGTCTCTCAGATGTGAAGCTAATGCCAATGAACCACAAGGGTTCAAATGAATTAATCTACATAAGCACAGGTTGCATACTGTACGTCTTTGGGTTTTGTGCAGTTCAAGCAAAGACTGATGCTCCCTTCTCGCACTGTTGCTTCGTATCATGGTAATAGTTTTTGCAACCTCATGAGAACCTCCACATTACAGGATGATGTTTGTTACAGGAGCTTTTGCCATCAAACAGTCTGATCAGGTGAATCCAGATAAAGAAATTATGTGTTTCATGAGATGGCTCAATGTGATTCGTGTCGTTTGAAGGAGGTACAACTTACTAATTAATAAGAAGCTGACCCTTGTTAGATAATAAACCATGTACTGAGGCACTTATCACCAGGAGTAGACTTGGAAATACATGTTGTACACACAATCTCCATAGCGAATTGAATTAGTAGATATTAAGTGAGGTTTTGGCCATGTAGCCTTCCTAAAATTCAATGATTAAACCCAGTTACTCTTGTGTCACTGGTCTGGGTTCAGTTTGTGTTGAGGTAAGGTAGCACAACAGCTCACGAGCACAGAGTGGTTGCACCTGGCAATTAAAAAAAAGAAAAGAAAAAAAGCCTCGAGGAAAGGAAAACAATTGTGCATCTTGCCTGGTTCAGCCACTGACATTATCCTTTCCCTAGACAGATTGATATGCATACATCTGCATTCACTTTGATGTGATGAATATTCCACCAATAACAAATGTATACTCCTCGACACACACACACGCGCACACACACACGCGCGCGCACACGCACACACACACATACACACACGTTTGTCCTTTCAGATCCTTGATTGCATTAGTATAATGTTAAAGATTCACACAGCCAGAGGAGACTGAAGGCACATCACACTGTAAGAGACTAATGAGAACTAATGAAAAGCACTTCTATTTAATCAAATGGATTACATTTTATTGGGAAATTAAATAAAACAATGCAATGTTGTGAGGGGAAAGCAAAACAACATCTTTCAAAGTGTTAAAACTACATATAAAAAATGCAGATAAAAGAGAATGAGACATAATTGATCGCATATATCTGACAGTGAGAAACAACTAATAACAATAGTAAAAGATTCTGGGAAGGGGGGGGCATTGGGGAACGGACAATGAGATCAATCTATGAACAGGATATTTACTCGAACGGTAACCGCAGTGGCATCTTTGTATGGCATGTTGTGCACCATTTACCACAAAATACAAAGCTCCAATCTGTTGCTGATAGACAGAAACTGGTCCAGGAATTTTGCTACTTGTCAGTGTCGTGGATGATGCCTGCAGATTCAGCAGAACTAGGAGAGAAACACACAAAAAAGCAAATTAATACCCAGATACTGTGAGTTGACTTTAAACACTGATGATCAAATAGCTGCAAAATAAAAACTTTCCACATCAACAAAGACTGACTTTTCTTTTTTTTTACTAAATACCTACAGTGAATAGCTGTAGTGTAATCTTTTAAGATGTATGTACTATCGAATTAATGCATCATTTATGGGGTGACTTATGAAATTGCACTGCTTGAATTTAAGGTATAAATTAAAACTCAAAGCATATCATTTACACTCTGATGATGCAGCCTGTCAGCCTCTGTCAACATCAATTTAAATATTTTGATTTATTCTAATGAGTAAGCAAGATATATGTGGGCGGTCTGCAAGTAACAATCATTTATCTATCAAATCATTTTATGAGATGGTGACAGACTGGTGACAAAATGCTAAGTTTGATGCCTCCAGCTAACCTCCAGACCAACATCCACAACCCAAAGATATTCAATTTACAAAGATATAAAACGGAACAAAGCGGTAAATGTTCACATTTGAGACCCTAGAACCAGAGAATGATTAATATTCTCTTGATGACTGATTGATAAATTGACTTATTGTGGCAAAGGCAATGTGCAGTATGTTGGACTCATGAGACAGGCAGAGGTAGGACTTAAAATGTAAGTGAGCGTGTGAACAGTCTGCATGGAGAGTGGACAAGAATCAGATTGGATTTAAAATATCTTCAGAAAGAAAGTAAAGTATTGATGCTGGAACATTGTGTGGAGATGCATACATCTCAAACGATAAAACACAAAAGTAGAAGTCTTGGCATAGTGGGAGCAGCTACATGATGCTCCCACACAAACAATGGTGTGTGTCAGTGCAGAGTTAGGTGATGGACTCCAAAATTGAGTCAACAAAGCAACGTTAACCAGCATACCTTCCATCTATTTCCACATTCATTGCAGAAGACAAACGTGGTCATTGGCTCATCAGCACTGCGTGTTTGAACCTGGAAATGACAAAAAAAAAAAAGAAAAGAAAGAAGCACAAACACTTTAGTGCAATATCATTCTGAACACGCAGTGCTGCTCAACAGCTGTCTAATCTGGATTATAATCATTGATAAACTAACCTAATCAAAGAATACAGGGCACCAATTTGCACATAACATGTTGAGCACAATAGCGTGACAATATTATATATGAATATATATAATAATGTAATAAATGAAATACATCCACCACATTTACTTTGCACAGATTTTTCAGAGTTGATTTTCACCATCAACCACAACATCCATAAGGCTTCTACTTCTACCATGATTAAAGCACAGGTGGCATTTTTTTGTTTTTTTGTTTACCTGCGTATAGGTGCAGCACTTCCCCTTGCACTTGCCACAAGTGAATAGATCAGTCTGAGTGCCTCCAGTTGTGGCCATCTGGTGGTCCCTGACAGCCTCTTTGGTCAAATTCTTCCTCATTTCCTTCAGCTCATCACTGGCCATTTCCTACAGAAGAATGCCAATAATGATGCCTTTAAGTGAACAGTATATAATCAAGTTAGAGACACATGGAGCTAAAAGACAAACTTTTCCAAGACAAACTGAAGAAAAAAAATGTCTGACAGCAGTCATCCAGTAAAATGTTAGAATATGGATATTACTGACTAAGTTCCATTTCTATGACTTTTAAGACTAAGCCATCTACAGCAACTCACCTCTGCTGTCATCTTTGCCATCCTCTCAGGGGTTACACTCCCACATAACACAGTCCTCCTTAAATTGGGGTTCTTCATATCCTTCAGATTTGAAATCCGGCTCCGCACACGGTTCTTGTATTTCATGTCTGTGTTCTTAAACTCTTGGAAGATGCGTGATGATAGGTCAAGGAATTCACTTTCAGCATTGTATTATTCATGTTTCATTATAGAAAAGTATAGCCTAAAACTACACTGATAAATACAGCTTTTAGATGTGTTAGTATTAAAACTTTTAGTGACTGATTAATTGATTACCTGAAAATCGATCAACAATTTTAATGACTGATAAAGTATTTAGGTTATTTATTAAGCAAAAATACCAAACATTCTTACATTTTCCATTCAATGTGAAGGATATATTCCTCGATCTGTGCTCCAAGTTCGTCACAATCAGCACCAATAGCAATATAATCATCTGTCAGAGAGTGGACAAACAAAATGTTAAATATTCTCTAAGTAAAGCTGATAGTGACCAACCACAAACACAGATATGATATGTTGAGAATTTATTGTACATTTGATAGGATTACCTCCAGTCTGCAGAGCATTGGCCAGCATCTCTCTGCACTTGAGCCTGATAGAATCGGAGGTGCCGGGGGCACGAGGAAAAGTGTTGATTAACGTGTTGGGTGTGACTTCAGTGGGCTCACTCTTGCTGCTGGAGTTACTGCTGGAGCTGCTATAGGAGAAATAAGAAAAGTTAAATCAGATACTGAAGCAAACCATAAAAATAGTATGTATATATATATATATAATATATATATATATATATATATATATATACACAGTATGTGTAGAAAATGCATTCCATAGCCGCATGCAATTGGAAAAATGACTTGTCTTGACAATCAGTACAAACAAAGATATCAAAAATATCAGAGCTTTTCTTGTTACCTTTCTTCTTTTGCCTCTGGGCTTCCCTCTGAGGGAGAAACAGGTGTCGTTTGCTCTTTCCTCTTCTCATCTGCAGGTTTCTCTCCACCTCCAGGCTCATCTAGAGCACAGGTGATAAAAAAAAACAAGCAAGCAAGAAAATCATACAAGTGCTAGCGAAACGAGCAAAGGCCAATATTAAAGTTAGTAAAATCAATACTTTTGTATGCCTGTCAGCCCGACAGCTCTGTATTAAGAAAAAATAGCCTCACAGCTTTCCATTAATAGTTTCTTGCAGTATTTTGTAGTGCTCTTCAGTGCTTCTTGATAATAACTGCTTGGAGAGAAGTCTCAATGAAGAACCTTTTACAAGATTATTTTCTGGAATTGCAGCCTCAATTAATGGTAGATAGTAGAAACTGATGGAGAACATTAGGGAGGGGAGGAAAGGCATGCAACAATGGGTTCCTTTGGTAGGAACTGAACCAGGTACACTGTGATAATATGGTATACATCTAAACCACTTAGCCAACAATAGTTCTACCCTCAGTGCAGAAATGCTATGGCAGAAAAATTGGGGTATAAAAATATGAGAGCCTCTCTTCAACTCCAGCATGAACAAAATATATTATAGATGCTTTAATCATGGTAGAAGTATATATTTGGAAAACATCATGATACGATATTATGCCAATATTACACAATGACTAGCAACCCTTCCTTAAAACTCGGATATTCTTTGGCTGACGTTTGTCTCCATACTGAAACTGATGGCTGCTGTTTGTTTGTTTGTGCTGCTTAAGATCTCACTTGCTCACATCTCTGTGGGTTGAGAATAGGTGTCAGCAATTTAAAAAATTCCAACTGGATAGTTTTGACAGCTGGTGTCCCCAGAGTACAATGTGTTACAATAAGCAAATGATCAAACTTAGTTTGAGTTCCACCGTTCAGCTACAAAAAGATGTCTGGATTGGCTCTGATACAATCATGCAAAACAGCTTGGGACATCAAATATATAATTTTCAGAAAAAATACATACAACAAAACAAATTTACACACATTTAAGTTTTCAGAGACTGGAAATGTGAAATTTACCCAAAAGCTTCTTCCATGATTTGATCAAGGACTTGGCTAGAGATGTCACCTCCTCGTCTGTGCTCTGCTTGCGGATGGCGTTAACGGACATCCCAATTCTGGTAGACTGTGGAAAGACATTGAGTCAGAGTTCCAGGGTTTGAGCGTTGCATGTGTCGACGAGTACCCTTGATAACAAATGAGCAAAGATACCTGAAGCAGCTCCAGAGTCATGGGGACACTGCGTAGCTCCTTCAGTAGGTCCAAAGCCCCAGCCTGCAGAGGGGAGGACAGGGAGGGATGTTTAGATACATTTTGACCCATCTCACACCGGACCTTTAAGTACCAACAAGGTCAAATCACACAAATACTGGTTTCTTCTAAATCTTGGGGTTATTCTACAGGAGTTACATTTGAGTTATTCACAGGAATATTTCAGATGTGAGAGAGTCGGATGATATTGACTGTTAACTTGTTAGAATTCTTTGAATACAGGAAAAAAAAGTTATATAGTTTACATGCATGGCAAACATTAACATGTAGAGGTAAACCAATTACCAGTCGGTTAGTCTGTTTATTCAACTAACAGATATTGTATCTGCAGCAATTTTGATAACTGATTAATCACTTAATCAAAAAATGTAATTGTTTTAAATTGTCAAATATGATTATTCGCTTGTGTATGTATATATATATATATATATATATACACACATATATATGTGTATATATACATATATAAACTCAGTAACTTTCGGTTTTGACCTGCCTGTCAGACATGCTAAGACATTTAAATATGTCACTTTGGGCTTTATGAACTGTAGACGCCACTTTTCATTATGTTCTGCCATTTATGAAAACAAACGGCTAATCTAGAAAATAATCGGCAGATGAAATTATAACGAATATAATCGTTAGCTAAAGCGCCATTAATGTTATTACATTAGTTTACCTGTGGTACAGTTAAAATCCAACCTCGTTAACGCACTAGCTGCTTAGCCGCTTGCAAAATCCCAAACACAACTTAATCCGAAAAGAAAATGGAATAATTTTAGTTTAAAATGTGATATCTAGTAACTTAATTTCAGTTATCTTAAAATGACCGCATCCAACAAAGCTAGCAAGCACTAGTCGGCTGCTATGTGGCTAACTGCTAGCAACACAGAGCTGCCGTTGACATAAACAGACTTGAAAGCTAGCTGTTTGCCGTTAGCCTTACTCATAACTACAGGTATGCTGCCGGTGGCACTTATTGTTTCAGGTAAGCGTGTAGTTAACAGTCGGAAAAAATACTATAGTGAAATGACGCACTGTTGCAGAACTGGCTAGAGGGTCAATTAGCTATAAAGTCGGCAGCTAACCGCATCACAGCCCATTAGCGCCTACGTTAGCCTCACAACGGCTGAGCAGGTAAACATTCTTCTCAGACGTCTCACCCCGTTTTTTTTCTGCGCCATTTTATCCATCTTCTTCGCAATTCTGATGATGTCCTCTTCCTCCTTTTTGCCCATGTTGACTGATCTAACGGTATCCAAAAACTTGGAATTAGTGGGGAAAGACAGTTGGCGACAAAGACCACGCCACTGAAGAGAAAGCGGCGGAGGCGTCTACTAGGCGGACCGGGACCGCACAGAGACCCGCCGCTGTGTAGCAGACCTGGACAGTTGATGCACGATGGATTCAGGAGGCGTTAATCGAGACGGAACCCAAGATTCCTCTGGAAGCTGTCAGAGCAGTAAGAGCTCGTCACTCAGCGCTGTAATCAGAAATGGGGATGCATTTTTTTCATAAACATCTTGATATACATGTTTTTTCAACTTCTGAAAAAAAAAATCTGCCCTCCTGTTACCGAAACAAAGCCTGCATTTTGGCAATATCGCTACCTATCGTTAGATAGCGCCAAAGTGCCACTTGCATCTCTGCTCGGGGTCAACAATGGACAATGTTTCTAGAAAACCTTTAAAACCATTCAACTTCACAAATAAATAGGCTACATTTGCGTCTCCTCGTGTTTCCCCATTAACAGTTGACCTTGGAAAGTTTTAGTGGTTATGGTCCACAAATTAAACGATTTGTTGATTGATATGTAAAGCCACCGACTGATCATAATCGATTGATCGTTTAACTCATTTTTAAGGCTAATATACAAAAATATTCACTGATCCCCATTTCTCCGATGTGATCGTTTGTTTTAATGGTATGGTATTCTTTACCACCCACTCTCACCTGTAGAGCTGAAATGATTAGTCAATTAATCCATTAGCCTAATTGATTGACAAATTAATCAGCAACTATTCTGATAACCAATTAATTATTTCAGTAAATTTTTTTAAGCAAAAATGAAAAAAAGTCACTGATTTCAGCCTCTCAAATGTGAATATTTGCTGGACCTCTTAGTAAACTTAATTTCTTTTTGTTTTTTTTTGGACTGTTCTTCGAACAAAACTAGCAATCTGAAGACAGAAGGGCCCTGGGAAATTGTGATGGTCTGAAAAATAATGAGAATGAGATGATGATTGTCACAACCACAACTGCTCTAGAACACTTACCTCAGTGATTCCCAACCTGGTGGTCTAGACCCCCTAAAAGAGTGACAAGATACATCTGCGGGATCACAATTAGAATTCAGCAATAATGAACAGAATACAGAAACTAAAAAAATGTCAATGTCACTCAAAATTAATATATTTTTTCAGACATTCTTCCTTGTTTTTGCTGGAACATTCATAGTGTCAGTACTGGTTTGGGACTGATACATGTGTAAAAAGATTAGTTTTGCTATTAATGTATTATTCATTGTGAATATTATGAATAACTTGAACTCTGGCTTTTGATGAAGGCATGGCTGTGGTGCAGATCAAACCTGTGACCTTTGTGTAACAGGATCTAGGGCATGATGATGGTACACTGTTGATCTCATACTGCATTTCTGTGGCACTGATTGACTCACTAATTTGGATCTTGCTAATCCAAACAGATCAGCATGTGACATTACCACCTAGTGACTGAAGGTTAGGCAATCACTGAAAATGACTTGAATTATTTAACAGAGAAAAGCATGTACTATGTTGTTAATTGCACTACATTAAATATGTACAGGTAATCAAGTACTCCACTAAAATTCATATTATTTTTCAGTCTATCAAAACTGGTGGAAGAAGTATTAAAAAAGCATTTATTTTATGTTCACACACACTGAAAAAATAATGTAATGGAACATTGTCTCAGTTTGACTCTGTGTGACCTACATAGGCCCTTCCTTCAATCCCCCACCAGCCAGTGTCCATCTTGCAGGACACTGCGCGTGCTAGTAGGAGGTATTAGCAGCTTTTACGCAGTCAGGGGCAGTTGGTAATTGGCACACTGTCTGGTAACTGCAGTGTAGTGACAGAGCTCTCATCCCCTCAAGCAATTGGATCATTAGCCACTGTTAGAAGACTGATATTCCATTCTTAGTCTACTTCACTGTTCAAACTTTTGGATATTCTGTTTTAGCTGTCCAAGTTTGGATGCAACGCTGCAGAGAATCCAAAATTATGATCATATTTATTATTTATTACACGCATCAAGAAATTCAACAAGCGAAAAATACTGATACATTGTCTGTCCTGAAATCTGATGGTGGATTTCAAATACCTGCTGTGAGGTAAAAGTGCTCTCTAAAGACCTTATTCTGCTTCATGCTGTCAGCAAGTGCGCAAAATCTTTAACCTAATCCCTATTAGGACAAGACTTCTCAAATCTGATTATGCAGGCTGCTTGCAAATTAGAAATAGTCCAAGCCACCTGTGGTATCTGTTTGGAGCAGTAATGATTCACTAATGGGAAATGTATGGCAGATGAGGCAGAACACTTGTTTATTTTTAGTGAGAGTTCCAACAATGTACATAAGCCATGATACAAATATATCAGTTGAACAAATAAATTATAGTCCCACTCCTTTAGGAAAACATCATGCCACCATTTTTTTTTAAATTTCAGATTGGAAAAAGTACAAATTTGCAGTCTGATGTGGTGCAGTTCCTCCGTGTTTCCTCTGTTTGTTACCTTATGTTTATATGGTGATTAAGTGTGAGCAAAGATTAAGCAAATTGGCCATGATGTTACATGTCCCAAAATAGCCCTCGGCCGCTGCTGAGAGGCTTTGACCAGTGCTCGGAGGAATAACGGATGCACACTTTCTGTCGTTTTAGCCATTATAATTAAGGTGCAATGTGAGAAATAAGGTAAGCCTTTTTCATTACGTCTAGGTTGACATGTTTGTTTGCCAGTCAGTTATTTTCTTCATTACCTAAATGGTGTAGTTAGTTACAGTTAACTACACTAGTTAAATATATTCCAGGTGTGTATGGCCTTTGTCTAAGACTGTGGCTACATCTACTTAGACTTGTTGTTAACAGGAACATAAGTGGGTAATTATTTTCACTATAATGAAGCAGAATGTGTGATGGTACTGACTAGGTTCTGTCTATGGTCTCTCTGTAATATGCATGTTCTGAAACCACTTTAACAGGCTAAACAACACAGGGACACAAGGTGTTATTTCTTAATGTTGAAATTATGCTCCTTTCTACCATGCTGTATTTAAGCCTATTGATATTATGCCGCTATAATCTCAGCTACACCCATATTGCTTACATACATCTACAAAATTCATTAACATATAGAAAATATTACATTGAAAACTCAAAGCATGCATAACTGCTTAAGGATATTACTGTATATTTAATAGTTTAATTTGCATTATACTTTCCAATATATACATGTAATTTCCACTTAATGTTATGCAGCAGTCTGATTCTAGTCAACTTAATTCCCATGTCACAGTAAACATATGTTGATCACTGTCAAAAGTGTTGTTTTGAGTGTTCCTGTTCTCCATTTTGAGATGATGATGGAAAAATCATGCAGAAAAATTTTAGTCAACATGGTTTTCAAAACATAATCACCACAAGACAAATTAGAGACACAACTCCCAGTATAAATGATAGTTTAGGGCCATTTCATTTGATTCAGTGTCACATTCCATGTTCTATAGTATTTTTTACAAGGACCAGTACATCAGTGTAATTGTGTCTTTTGTTCATTATTTTTTTTGTGCTTTTTGTGCAGAATTGTAGGATAATGATCAATTATTATGATTCAATTAAAACTCATTCAAGAATGTGTAATTCATGAATTAAAAAAGATTTTATATGATAAAATATACAGGTAAATTCTTAAAGACCAAAAGAGAAAGAGTGTACAGTCTTCACTACTGGATATTTTGTCACTAAATGTTAACAGTTGTTTTAATTACATGCCTGTTCAAGAGGGTAATACTGACATGTTTTAGTAGTGGATTTAATTTGTTCAACTGTTTATAAGCAGCGTTAAAATTTTAAAAGACTGCACTGTAAGGGATAGCTGGAAATACATCAAAACAGAGGGAAAATGCTTTTCTTCTGGTTGTGCAGGAGAAAAACCAACTCATTTTCTAGGTCAAAGCCACAACATAATGTTTAAATCCTAATTAAAAATACTCAAGTATTGTCCTTTGAGTGTCTAACACTTAACACCTGCAGGTTTGAAAGGTGGCAGTTTGTAGTTTCTTCAGTGACGGAGGTTAGGGGCTGTGGTCACCTTGAAATAAGTCATTTACAATGGATTCTAATGATGAATGATTATAATGGTGAAGTTTTCATAACAGACTACTTCCAGCAGAGCCTCAGACTTTCAAGGAGGAGAGTACATAGAAGCCGTGTAGCCACATTTTGGTGAAATTAACTGTTTCGAACATTCAAAATATACGGATGAACAGTGGAGGAGTATAACTTTGGAAGCAAAACTTATATCTGAACTAACTACTCTCTCCCTCTCTGTACTGTCTTTCTAGCTACCTCTAAACAAAATGAGCAGCACATCCATCCAGGACCCATTTGCCCAGCGACTGTCCTCTGGCAGTGGGCAGACATTACCATCCCGACCCCTACAGCCCATCTCTGATCCCTCAGCTTCTAAGCGAGTATGTTTCTACAAAAGCGGTGACTATAAGTTCAGCGGGCATCGCATGGTCATCAATGCCCGCACCTTCAAGACATTTGAAGCTCTACTGGATGCTTTGTCCAAGAAAGTGCCTCTGCCATTTGGAGTGAGGACAATCACCACACCTCGCGGGACCCACCTTGTAAGGGGTCTAGATGACTTACAGGATGGGGGATCTTATGTGTGTTCTGATCGAAAACGGGTGAAGCCTTTAAACCTGGTTGAAGTGAACCGGCGGCAGGTACCATGGAATACCACCAGACCCCTCAGCGCAGGGCGACGAAAGCGCCAAGGATCCCAATTTGTTCAGTTTGGCAGAAGGAATGAGGTCAGGCCAGCAAAGGCCACAGAGAGGGCGGCAGTACGGACACCAAAGAGACTTGTGGTCATAAAGAACAGGGATCCCACTGTTAAACGCACAATTGTGTTGCAGAAAAGAACAGCACCAACATTTGACTCTTTGCTGGATTACCTTTCCCAGATCCTACAGTTCCCAGTGCTGAAACTCTACTCTACAGATGGCAGAAGAGTAAGTGTTTGGCAAACTGAAAATGGAAATGATGGTGGATCAATGTTAAAGTTACCTGAGAATATTATAGGCAGTAGCTGCCTTTGTGGAATGGGCTGAAACATTAACTTTATCTAGTCAAAAGTAAAGTCTTTACATTTGCAAATATGCCCTGATAGGAATAGCTCAACATTTTGGGAAATATGCTTGTTGTTTGTTCTTGCTGAGCATTAGGTGAAAAGATTAATATCTTATCTATACAGCAGCCAGTTAACTTAGCTTAGCATGAAGCCGGGAAAAGGGTAAATTCCAGAAAGTCACTGCACCTGGCCAAGATATACTCCTGCACACCACCTGCCTCAAAACCACAAATTGTTGTTCTTACTGTGTGGTTTTATATGTATTAAACAGACAAGCTTTACCAGTGCTGGTAGGCTAATTTTGTTACCTTCAGGCTTAACCAGGTTAGCTGTTTCCTTTGTTTCCAGTCTTTATGCTAAGCTAAGCTAATTGGCTGCTGGCACTAGCTTCTTGTTTGATGGACAGACATCAAAGTGCTATCAAACCGAATCAGCATTTCACTGTGAAATTAAAAGAATATGTGGGTGGGGTATTAATCATTATTACTAAATCAAATCCTTCAGATTTGATTTGATCAGTCAAAGTTGCTGTGTGAGAAAGCTCAATAGGGAGTTGTAGAGGACACACACCTCCCATGCTTGTTGGTGAAGCTCAGCCACATTCTTTGGAAATGTGAACAGCTTTGCAGACCTTCTAGTATTTTGTTTTGCTAGCTACCCACTAGCTAATGCCCAAGTTGAGTTTTAAATGATGGGACTGGATAAATTTATATAACCACATCACAAGTTCACAGTAAGTCATAAATATATAAAAAAATATATTCTTTAACATGGGATTAGAACGTATGTAGAATGTATTTTTAATTTCAATTAGTACCATGGTGTGTGAATCCACAGCTGCACAGTTGGTGTCTATACTTTGTATCTAAGGCTACTGAAGGTTAGATTAAGCAAAGGTATGTCTGTGTCAAACAAATACGATACTTTCTTTAAATGTTAGGTTGAAAAACACTGTAGGAAGACAGACACTTGTGTAGTGTGTAGCATGTACACCATCCCCTCAATCACTTTTTTGAGTTTGACAATTAATTTTTGATCTTGGAAACTGTATTTGGCAAAACAATCTCAACTCCAGGTCCACTGACTCTCTTGTTCCAGAACTTTCAACTGTATCACATGGTCTTAGTCAGCAGATGGATTTTTCCTTGTTGCCATGCAAATCCAGATGCTCAAATTCTCCATTATTCTAAGGATTTATAGGATTTGTCTTGGCTCAGCAGTTGGCAGTTAGATACCAAATTTTAACTCATCAGCTTTCAAAGATTATAAGACACTATCAAAATTTTGATGGCATCAAGAAGCACTTGATGGCTGCAGAAGACTGTTAAAACCATGATGATTTGTCAATTTAGTTTTTAGATTTTAAAGCCTTTGTTTAGCAGAGATACTACATGTACATGCACAAAACTACTACACGACTTAAATAAATAAGGACTGTATTTTCGCTTTAACTCATAAATATCTCAGGGATTAAGAATCAGGACTTTCCCCATGTTATAAGTGTTCCAAGAAGAGCTAAGAGGTGTTATCAAGATCTCTACCCCCTGGTGAGTTATCACTGTGTAATCCCACGTGTCCTGTAGCAACAACAACAAGCTTCTGGTTAAAGGTCATGAGTCCAGAGAACCTTTGAATGCATCATACACTTTTAGCACTGCCTGTGATCTGTGATGTCTGGACTGTACTATGAGAACATGTGGGATAAAGAAATTGCATCAATAGCAAGTGATATTGCAAAGTGAATGTTGTTTTCATTTTTAAAGGAAGAGCCCAGGAGTGTAGTACTTGCAAAGCGTGTCTTAGAGTGGTTGCATATAAAGTATGTGGCCAATTCAAAGTAACTATTGTGGTGTTTCAAAGTGTTTCAGCTATTTTCTTCTTAGACTCTGACCAACATATCAAAAGTGTTTCTCCTCTCCTTTCAGGTTGATGGTCTTGCTGCACTTATCTTGTGTTCTGGAGTTGTTGTGGCAGCTGGCAACGAGCCATTCAGATTAGGAAACTACAGCTTTCACAGAACGGGCCAGATGGCACAGGCCATGTACATGGAAACTATGGAGCCATCCATGCTGCTGCCTAGAGCTCGTAAGTTTCATGCGTATAACTGTAAAGTATGTCATATTCTAGTATTCGTGAAAAGATCCAAGGTCTAGGTATTCTTACGACAGCATTGTGGGTCGTAAGACAAATGGCAAATGCTAGGAACTGTCAAAACAATGAAAAGTGTCTGTCAAGTTTTCCTTGACAAAACTCGATAGATAGGTACTGTCTGTCAAGTTTAAAGGTTTGTCAAGTTTACAGGTTTTCAAGTTTCAAGGTCAAGGTTTACAGGTTTTCAGATTTACAGTTTACAGGTATTGTACTGTTTAGACACATGTAGTTTGTCTACAGACTTATACGTTAAAACACAGAGTCCAATGTGGAGTACAGCAACTTTAAGTAGCAGGTGATCAGTGTGACATAACAGTTACAAGAAACTATCATCTCATCACTTCATCCAAAGTCAGTTCATCCATATTGTAAAAATAGATTTACTCAAGTATTTCTAGTGGTACCTAGTCACTGAAATAGTTCCACATTTTGCTTTCTTGCCAAGAGTCAGACAAGAAAAAACAAAAGCACTTTCATGTCTGTACACTAAGTATGATATTAGAGCCAGGAAACGATTAGCATAGATTTTTTTACTAAAATGTCAACTATTCCTTTAAATAGTCCTAATGTAAATACTACACGATGCCTTTTATTTCCTAAAACATTTTTTTCTCTCTCTCTCTGTTTCCCCTTTCTTTCACATAACACCTGTATCCCCTCCAACCAAAGAGAACAATAAATCTTTCTCAAGTGGAAGAGGCTCAAGAAACTTCTCCTCATCGTCAGAGCGATATATTGTCAACCAGATAAACAAGTCTCGAAATGGCATGAACAGCCAACTGCATCATCACAATGGATCATTTGAAACAGAAGTCAACCAGAGTCACGCATCCTTGGAGACATGTGGAAGTGGGAGGGCAGATGATGAGCAGCAAACGAGCATTGTACCTCAGGATGATGACATTGAAAAGTCTTTCCGTGTGAACCAGGATGGCAGCATGACTGTAGAAATGAAAGTGCGTCTGACCATTAAAGAGGAGGAGATGCTCCACTGGACTACCACACTCAGCCGCTCCAGCCTTAGCAAGAGGACAGCTTGTGCCTCCATTTCTGAGTCGGGCAACAGCTCACCTGACTCAAACAATGCCATTGCCAAAGACTCCTCTAGCATCAGTGAGGATGAAACTAAAGAGGAAAACCACCCGACTGGGGCCGGAAAGGGAGTCGGCTTTAACGACAAGCAAGTGTGTGAGGGCTACACTTCAAAAGCTTTGGGAAAAGCAAAAACAAGTTTCAAACGCACCCCTACGCCAGGTCCTCGACACGTTAAGAAGAAGGCGTCTGTTGAGAGTGTGAAGATGGTGACAGAGTCAGGGGTTCAAGAGAGCACCTTGGGACATTATTCGTACATGGAGAGGACGGCTGATGGTGAGACAACTGAGGGATACTGCGTTGTCAGACACAGCAGCAGCAGCAACCGGCCAATCCCAAAGCCTAGGAAAACGGCGTCTGCAGAAGCAAGCAACAAAGGCTCCCACTCCTCCATCAGGTCGTCAGGAGTAGCTGAGGTCCTTCAGTTACAGAATAATGGGATTGAAATTACAGAAACTGTTATGCACATCTATGAGAGTCAAGGCTGCTTCGACAACTATTTAGCAAATGACGAATATAGCGCAGATGGCGTACCTTTGCAGGGTTCCACTCCAGCAGCAGATAGCAAACCGTCCACTGAGTCTGGGTTACGCTCATCCAGCAATGATTGTGATATAGATTTTAGCTGTCCTCCTTCTACTGCTGACCCACTACAAAGACAGAGAGAGGAGATGTTATCACTGTCATCAGAGCCAATATCTCTAACACATGAGAAGAATAAAGAGGTGATTAAACCTGATATGAATAGCAAGAGTTCAACTTCAACAAGCAGCTCAGATAAAAAGCTAAATGAATGCATTATAAGCCCCCCAAAAAAGAGCAAACATTCATCTACTGACAAGCTCAGCAATGCCAGTATGGGAAAAAAGAGTTCGAGTTCATTAGAAAGTGCTAAAAGTGGTCAAAAAGGTAAAAGAAAGGAAAAGAAAGCAGAAAAGTCTCTGTCCAAGAAATCAATTAAAGATGAGAAGACACCCAAGAAGGACTCAGCCTTATTAGGTAGCACTGAAAATGTGAAAAGGACCCCACCTAAGAGACAGAGCACGAATAAAGTGACTGCTAAAGACAATGGCCATAATGTAAATACCCCAACCGGAAGGCCTCAATTAAAAAAGAACATGTCAGACATTTTACAACCGAAAAAATCACTTCTGCCAGGCAGAAAGACAGTGAGCAAACCTTCATCCATCACTGAAAACAAAATACCATCACCTAAAACCTCTTTAGAGTTAAGTGAGAGTGTTTCAATGCCTTCCCTGAATCCTACGCCCTCTGACATCCACCAATATGTCGAGAACTGGTTGGAGAATGTCAGCCAAGACCAGGTGCCATACACGGAGTCGATCCCAGATGAATCAGAACCACGGTCAAAGGTTGTGTTTAAAATAGGTTGTGATTCTGAATCAGATGAAATGAGTGAATGTCAGAATAATTTAAATGAATATTACCCATTGCCTGGTGATGCTATCAAGAAATCTACTTCTTGTTTATCAGTTCCTCTTTACCATGAACGGCCAGAAACAACTGTGCCGTACAATGAACAGAAAACAAGAGGTTTATGCGTTTCAATGCCAAGTGTCAGAGTGGATTCTGTACACGAGGAAAACACATTGAGGGCACATAAATCTGCAGAGGCCATCGGGCCAAATGAGAGTGAATCAACTTCGTCCAACATCTTAAGTCCCACAGCAAAGTTAAAACCTGTTCTACGGCAACTTTGTTCATCAATTCAGTGCATCAGAAGGCCGTCCGACACCAACACACCATCCAATCTCGAGAAGTCTACCAGCCTTCCTGATTTCTCAACACAAGTAGCTTCAGTGTTTGGCACGCCGTGCAAAGCATTTCTGTCATTCTTGTCAGTGATGACTCTGAGAGATAGCCTAACGGGCTCTGCGCTGGGAGACAGTAACCAGTCAAGAAGCACCTCCGAGGCCATGCTAATGATGGAATCCCTGCAGAAAATTTCTGCCATTGATGACGAGGAAGAGCAGAGAGCAAGTCTTACAGATCTGCAAAGCAGAGCATCCTCTCAGTTTAGAGAGCGTTGGAAGGATTTCCAGATTTTGAGGGAGAGGCTTGAAAGTGAACCACTTTCTCCCAAAGTATCAGAAACTGAGTTTGCCCTGGATGTTCTCTCCGATGGAGGTGACGTATTTGAGGATCAGCATCTGGGTATTGATGAGCTATTGGAGGAACTGAACATGCCGCAAGACCTCAGAGCCGAGATTTCTTCAACAATCCAACAAACTAGAAGTTTTTATCCTGTGGAGGAGAGCACTTTTATAGAAACTGACAGAAACCAGTCAGAATCAGAGGAAGATGTGGAAAAATTTGTTGACGAATGCAATGATGAAACAAAACAATCAACAGATCCTGACGCTACATGCGTAGTTGAGGACATTACTGGAAAAAACAAGGATAATGATGATGGAGATACAGGTGATTTAAATAAAATGCAATCCATGCATTCTGAACAGGTAAAGATGATGGGAGAGTCAGAGCAAGAGGTTGATGATGTTGAGGAAACAGGCGTTGATGTGAAAGGTTCAGAAGCAGATGAGGCCCTGGAGGTCAAAGAAAATGAGACAGAAGAAAAGGAAGATGAAGACCAGGTAGAGGAGATTGAAGAAGATAGGGAGGGGGAGAAGGACAGAGAGGGTGGAGAAACAAAAGAGATAAACAACGATGGTGAAGAGCTTGAAAATATGGAAGAGGAAAAGGAGGAAGAAAAAGAAGAGGAGGCAGTGAAGGAAGATGATGAGGGGCAGGAAGAATGGGAAGCAGAGAAAGGAAATGGCGGGGAATCTGTTGAGAAAGTAGAGGAAGGGACAGAGGAAGAGATGACAACAGATGAGAAGGATAAATTAGAAGGAGAGAAAGAAGTGGTTAAGGAGACAGAGGAGGGATTCATGAATGAAGAACATCAAGAAGCAAGAGAGGACGACAATGTTGAAGAGACAGATGAGAGAGAGATTGTTCAGGAGACAGTGGAGGAAGAGGAGGGGAAGGATGAGGTTGAAGAAGAAGCGACAGGCGAGGAAGAAAAGGGGGAAGAAGAAGAAGAAGCAGAAGAGGTTGTTGAGGAGACAGATGAAAATATTATCAAAAAGCAGGAGGAAGAAGAGGAGGGGGAGAAGGAAGAAGTGGTTACTGAGAGCAATGTAGGGGAAGAAGTAGATGAGTTTATTGAAGAGGGAGAGGAGGGAGAGGAGGGAGAAATCATTGATGAGGCAGAGGAGAAAGAAGTAGATGTGGTTAATGAGAATGATGTAGAGGAGGAAGTGGAGGAAGATAATGAGGATACGGAGGAGGTAGAAAACATTGTTGATGAGGTGGAGGAGAACGAAGAAGAAGAAGTGGATGTGGTAACTGAGAACGATGTAGAGGAGGAAGTGGAGGAAGATGTTGAGGAGACAGAGGAGGAAGAGGAGGTACAAGACTTCAAAGATGAGATGGAGGAGAGAGAAGAAGAGGACGTGGATTTGGTTATAGAGAACGATGTAGAGGAGGAAGTGGAGGAAGTTATTGAGGAGACAGAGGAGGAAGAAGAGGTACAAGACTTCAAAGATGAGATGGAGGAAAGAGAAGAAGAGGAGGTGGATGAAGTTATAGAGAATGATGTAGAGGAGGAAGTGGAGGAGGTTATTGAGGAGACAGAGGAGGAAGAAGAGGTAGAAGACTTCAAAGATGAGATGGAGGAGAGAGAAGAAGAAGAAGTGGATGTGGTTATTGAGAACGATGTAAAGGAAGAAGTGGAGGTTATTGAGGAGACAGATGAGGAAAAGGAGGAAGAAAACATCATTGATAAGGTAGAGGAGAAAGAAGAGGAAGTGGAAATGATAACTGAGAATGATGGAGAGGACGAGGTGGAGGACATTATTGAGGATACAGATGAAGAAGAGGAGGTAAAAAACATTGATGAGGTGGAGGAGAAAGAAAAGGAAGAAGTTGATGTGGTTTCTGAGAATGATGTAGAGGAAGAAGTGGAGGAGGTTGTCGAGGAGACAGAGGAGAAAGAGGGGGAAGAAAATAAGGTAGAAGCCTTCAATGGTGGGATGGAGGAGAAAGAAGAAGAGGAAATGGATGTGGTTAGTGAGAATGATGTAGAGGAGGAAGTGGAGGATGTTATTGAGGAGACAGAAGAGGAAGCACAGGAGGAGGTTATTGAGGAGGAGGAAGAGGAGGAAGAAAACATCATTGATCAAATGGAGGAGGACGAGGAAGAGGAAGTAGATGTGGTTACTGAGAATGATGTAGAAGAGGACGCAAGGGAAATGATTGAGGAGACAGATGAGGAAGAGGAGGCAGAAAATATAAGGGAAGATTTAGATGTGGAGGAGGAGGAAGAAGAAGAAATGGATGTGGTTATTGAGGAAAGGAATGAGAAAGAGGACATAACTGAGGTGGTTAGTGAGGAAAACAATGAGGAGGAAGAGCAGGATGGTGATGCTGAGGTTATAGATACAGAAGAAAGAATCAGGGTGATCACAGATGAGGAGGAGGAGGAAGAGGAAGAAGAAACTGACAAGGACACAGAAGAGGAAGAAGAAGGTTATGGAGGGAGCAGAAAAGAGCTTGAGAACGTAGAAGACAGTCAGGAGGAAAAATCTGTTGAAGAGGAAGAAGCAGAGGAGTTGGAGACTGAAGAAAATATGAAAGCAGGGCACACATTAGAAGAAGAGGAGAGGGAAGATAATGATGAAGAAAATGAGCTGAACGAAGAATTAGACCAGGTGGAAGAACAAGAAGATGTAGACAATTCTGCTGATGATAAGAATTGTAAAAACCTGCTAGAGGAGGCCTCCTATTTGCAGCAGCATTGTAGTAGTCATGACGAAGCAAATGCAGAACTCAACACTGAATCACCAACCAAATATTCCTCTGAGGGGCAGTGTGAGTTTGATAAAGGCAATGGAACGGACACTGCTGATGAACTTGAAACAGACGTGGCAGGGGAGTGTCATGAGGAAAGAAGCAACAGCCAACCACATCCAGTGGAAATATCACAGCAGTTACTTGACTTTGTTAACTCAGCCCTGCAGTCCTCTTCACTTACATTCACATATGACGCTCGGGGGAACATTAGGATTGAGCCAGATAATGCTCGAGTCGTACAAACTAACCAAACTGTTATTCCAAAAACTAGAGAGGATAGTTCATATGGCTTAAAACGTCTCCCGAGCCCGAGCACCTCTGATTTAACTGATTACAGACCAGAAACTTCGGAAAGCGGCGGATATAAAACTCAGGAGTCTGTAGATGTTGTCACAGAGAGTGGAGAAGAGGCTTTAGAGAGACCTTTTCCAGTCTACAGACGGAAGACTCATATCCCTAATGAGAGAACAAATGTGGAGACAGCTGTATCCAAAGTGACTGTTGCAAGTAATTCAGAAGTCTTGCAAAGTTCCAGATTAAAAAGTCCAGACAGTTTCTCTTCCTTTGATTCGGGCACCAAAGCCTCAAGGGAGGATCTGTCTTATTTCAGTGCTACAAGCTCATTAAAGGCAGATGCTGAAGCTGCACCAGAGGCCGCGCAGTGTGTTTCTTTCACCTCAGGAAAGGACACAACTGATGGGGTTTTGATTGATCGAGGAAGGTGGCTACTCAAGGAGAACCACCTCATAAGAAAATCTCCTCCAGTCTCCCTGGGGATGTATGGTAATTTGGATAGCACTTCCATTGATACAGGTCAGGAGAACGATAGCGAGGATTCCCTACCTCATTATAAAACCCAGCACAACCCTCTTGTAGCCATCTCTTCATCAGAGCTTGAGGAGATGGCGAAGCCTCAAACTCCGAAGTGCACCTATTACAACATGCCACATGGGAGTGATTCTGACCCGTTTTTTGACGATTCCAGTATCCACAGTGGGAAAAAGGATACAAGCAGTGTCAAAGGGAGAGGCTTCAGGGTTTCACCTACTATTGATACCTCCAAAACGTGGTCAAATAAAAATGGTAGTCTGTCATCATTTGCATCAGTTGAGTTTAAAATACCAGACAGGAAAGTGCATCCTGAGGGGGAGTCGTCAGCTGTGACAAATGCAAGAAGGACACCTAGTGGAGGAGGTAGAGCACTGCAAGCACAAGACTCCCTGGATACAATACGTGTGAGGTGTGGACAATACTGTCCAATATTATGAAAGCTGGACATTATATTTCATAGAAATATTTACACAAACATGTCCAGTGTGTGCTATTATTCTTGGTTATGATTATTTTGTTGTATGTTTCTAAAATTATCAAGTAATCTTACACATAAACCTTTTTGCAGGCCCACCAGACCTATAGACATGTGGTGACTGAGGAGAGTTGTGCCTCTTATTCAAGTTTCAGTATAGTCAAAACTGTACGTTTACAGACTTTAATTTTGTCTTTAAGGTGGTGAATGATGGGATCCACAATCAAAAATTGAATGTAAAAATATCAGCAAGTAAGAACATTTTTTTACTGATTCATTGCTTACTGCACATAACTGTTATTTATTAATACAAGTACTTAAACAACTACGTCATTCATTTTTTGTTGAAGGTACTACATCAAAGAGATTTTATTTCTTGTCATATTTTATTGTTTGGGTTCTTGAATGTGCAATGCACATTAAGTTATTTTCTAAGACAGCTGTGGATATTATAATATTTATATTGCTCTGCAGGATTATGTCATTTGACAACTTAAAAAGAACTGACAACTGATTAACCTGGGAGCACAAAATCCATAAATTGATTAAAAGGCAGCTCCTGGAAAAATGTATTTTGGCTGTAAGAACATTTTCAATATTCAATAAACTTTATTTTGTAATTGTATATCTCTTGTTTATAGTGTCCATATTAAAACTTAGTAAATGACATATCCCAGTGATTTAGTGTTACACTTATGTGACAGATCAGAAGATGAAAAGCAAAAATCACTGCAGCAGGGGGCACGATATCCTAGATCACATTAGATCACATCCCTGATCACATTACCCTGCTCAGTGAATGATTATGTTTTTCAAACTCCACATTCAAAGTTTGAAACGCTTACTTATACACTTATAAAAGTCCAAAGTAAGTTAACCCAGAACATTATCAGTTATTCTTTCAGCTGTCCATTCAGAGCCATAGAGGAAAACATCATTCAACTGCTTTCACAGCCTGGGCAGTAATAAACATAACAACATACTATATAGCGCTCACTAAAATCAGAAGATCTGATTTGTTTACACCTTCCAAATGCAAGACTTCTTCTGGATCTTTTTGACCTGTTTCCATAGTTGTAGCTCTGTTTCTCAATGAAGAGAAGAAAGATGTCAGCCTGCCAGCAACAGGGATAGGAGTCACAACTTGGGAAAGAGTTTTTTTTATTGTACAGCATGTTATTAATATTTTTTCTTCTTCCAGATTGCTAGAAGAGTCTTACGGGATCCTGAAAAAATGGGAAAAACAGCAGCACGACCTCCTGGTTTTTTCACACATCACCAGTTAATTATCTTTTAGAGAAACTGATGGTTAACGCAACGTCTGTCACTCCATGTGTAAGCTTATACATGAGTGACGCAAACTGAGGCCAATAAAGAAACAAATGTTTACATCAGGAGCTGGAACAGATCAAAAATAGAGAGAAAAAAGAGTGAACATTAGACTTAACTTCATCAGGTGACCAGAAAAATGTCTCCAAATTAATGTTAATGTTGCTCTGTATCTGTGGGCTGTATATTAATCAAGTATTTTCTAACATGTTCCCCATATCGACTTAAAATGTGATGATGAGTCATTGCTGTGCTCTCAGCTTGTTTGCCCCCAAGTAGCAGGAAAAAAAGAAACAAAAGAAAAACAGTTATTACAGGTTTAATCTAGGACCATTTGATTCAAACAAGGCAGACATTCAATGCATATGACCTATCTGTACATGTCAGCTCCTGCGAGAAATGTATCAAGTCGTCTTGAGAGAACAATGAGAGAAAATTTTGTGAAAAAAAAAAAATCACATGCTGAAGATCACTACTAGGCTACTAACATGTGACTGTTAGTAGTGAGCAAACAAATGTCTAATCTTCTGAGTCTGTTTCTGAGGTTTAACTCTTTTTGTGTCAATAATTTATATCCATGCTGGGTGTGTGCACTGCTGTATACACAGTCAAAATTCAACTTATGCTTTTAAGTCTATGTATATCTGTGCTTAGTCTTTAAAATTTCATAGATGCACACGTGAAGAAGCATTGTATATGGTTTTACAAATAATTTCACGATTATAAACAAAACAATGCGCAGCTTTAGCAAAGATTTAATGTTTTAAATCACTGTTCAACACAGTCAACCAGTCCATCTATCAATCGATCAATCATTACATCAGTAAATCAGTGTGTGCATGTTTATTTTTGTTTTAATAGAATGATAGATTCATTATTGAAGGCCAGTTTTTCATTTTGCATACACACGCACACGTGCGCGCACACACACACACACACACACACACACACACACACACACACACACACACACACACACACACACAATAAATAAATAAAATACAGCAGGACAGAGTACAGTTACAGTTACATTCAGGGCAGACACATTAACTGGTGAAAATAGTCCCATTTATAAGAATTGCCTTGAAGCGTGTCTGGTCTGTGATGACATTTGACTTGCATCAGATTATTAACTAAGTGAGACATGTGAATTCTCATTGAGCCTTTGGCTTAATACCCACTGTTTATTCATGGAACTAGTGTACAAGAGAGTTCCTAAACCCTGACTCATAGGGGGTTTCTTTAAAACCACCTTATATAACTGTGAATTTGTGGGAAAAGACAATTTATTTGGTAATTATTCTGACTTCTGAAACAAAAGCCTTAAGATAACATGAGAATAGGTTGTTGTAGGTATAAATAATATTTTTTTAATTTTCACACTTGAAAAGTCTCAATCTGGTCCACTCATCTGCAGGCCGGAGTGTCATCTGCAGCTGTCAGTCGGTCTGGGTGATGCTCCCTGATGCAGTCAGACATATGCAAGTGACACTTGTGATGTGATGGTCACTGACAGACTGGCTTGAAATATGTGTGACCAGGGGATATTATCCTTGAAATAAGTATGACCAAATGACAGCAGGTGTTAATGTAGATAGGGCTAATTCATTTGGACACTTTTATGCAATATATTTGGAAAGTTATACAATTATTCTCTCAAATGGATGCTCAAACTGGAGTGTGAGGGGTGTTTCCCGTCCCTGTCCCTGACCCAATCATTCCCTGCAGACACACACACGCACACACATGCACAGAGACAGACAAAGAAAAGAGTGAGACAAAGAGAGAGAGGGAGAGAGGTCTTTACAAAGTGCCCATTCTGGATACTTTCCAAGGGTTTTGTCAGTCACTATGGAGATTTGGAAAATAGCCCCTGCAGTTTAATTCCTCTGTTGTTACTATGGCTGAAAGGTATCCAGTGGAAGCTCCATTCCCTGAAATGAACGCCCCTCCTTACTCTGCTCATTTTGCTGACCACTGACAGAAAAGGTGCAGAAAAGCTCCTTACTGTCGGAGAAGAGAAAATTCCTCATGGTAGCCATTGGTAAAAAAGTATCAAGATACTTTTCTTAGATAAAAGCAGTAATACAACAATATAAAATCCTGCTCTAGTAAAAGTGTAGAAGTATTATCAGCAAAATGTGCTCTAATGTATATAATAATGTAATCTTAATATTAAGAGTAAAAGTATTCATTAGATTGTTTGTACGGATACCATTGTATATACACTTTGGTTGTTAAATTTAATGGTTCCCAACCAAGGCAATGGATCACATAACGACCCTATGGGGTCATGAGATGTTAATGGGTTAGAGAAGAAGAAAAAAAACAAAGATGTGATACAG
Source organism: Seriola aureovittata (assembly GCF_021018895.1). Taxonomy (NCBI): domain Eukaryota; kingdom Metazoa; phylum Chordata; class Actinopteri; order Carangiformes; family Carangidae; genus Seriola; species Seriola aureovittata. Next base: position 10,539,915 of record NC_079375.1, read on the forward strand.
AAATCTGCATTATTTTTTGGAATAGGGACTGGTTATTTGCTTTATGGTGAAATATTTTAACTTCTTTGGGCTTTGAAAAGTTATTTAAATGAAGCCATCAGAGAAGATTAGAGGGCAAATGCCTCTTCAGTGAGACTGCTAACAACTCACAGACATCTGACACGGGACGCACCTCAACTAGACAAAAGCCAAAAAGGCTGGAAGCAAATATGGATTATCCACTGGGCGGACTGGGCCGGTGCCCGGGGGCCTCCAAACTCCCACCAACTGTGGCCTCATTTTTTTTTCTTCATCAAATCACATAAATTAATTGAGTGTGATGTAACAGTTTGGGTCAGTGTAGTTTGGTTCAAGTTTGGAGAGCGTGGAGGGGCGCCATTCAACTAACTTAACCAAAGGTTTCTCTACTGTCTCTGTCTTAACCAAAATAAAGGCGCAGTCTGATGTCGGTGCTCCTCTTGTATCCAGGCAACACAGCATGGCTTAAATACACAATTCAGTATTTCGACTGTTACATGTGTGTATGTTGAAATACGAACCAATAGATGCAGTTACTCTATTTGCACATGAAATACTATGATCGGTGTGCTGGCTACGTCTCTGTGGCTGTCTTAATCATGATGATGATGATGAGTGAGGTCAGAGGTCAAGTCAGAGGTCAAGTCAGGTGGTGACCGTGGGAATTTAGTGGCTAATCAAGCTGGTCGCCACATCTTAAAACGTCATGGAAAACAAACGTTGACGCAGCGGAACAGCAAAGAGAAAGACGGGGGGAAAAAAGGACTCAGAGAAAGAGAAATTCGGACAAACAAACCATCTATCTTGACTTTGTTCTAAAGTCAGCTACTCGGCTTGCTAGCATTAGCAAAGAGCCTGGAGAGGACGATGCTAACGTCGCAGACGAGGAGGACCGTAATGTTAGTACAGCTGAACATCAGAGAGCCGCAGCCCTGCAACAGACACCTGTTCACCTGCCCCACCCTAATCTCCACCTGAGTAGGGTGAGTAGGTTACCAATTTAGCAGCTCCACAATTTATTACCTTCCACCTGTTTTTCCACATGGCGAGAATTAAAAATGAACTGAGAACAAGGATGAGGCAACAGCGTTTGAACTCTTAATCAGTACTAACAACAGAGTCGGATGCTCGCCCTGTATGTATATATTCTTCTCTCCAAGCTGTTGTACTTATACAATGAGAAGTAGTTGACAATGGTTGTCATCGCGTCTCTATACAAGGACGGTTGATAATATTGTGGAAATCTTGTAAGTCAAAGGTTACCTTATTCCTTATAGGTCTACCTATGCGGAGCAATATGAATCGATCACTCTGTGTGTGTGTGTGTATGTGTGTGTGTGTGTGTGTGTGTGTGTGTGTGTGAGAGAGAGAGAGAGAGGTTTGGAGGTGTGGCATTGTATATGTTTACTGTATATGTTTCCAACAGATGGTAGCCTCCACTGAGAACTTATAACTCTAAACCTGGATTGCCAGTGTGATGAGGGCTGATTGGGGTCGGGGGGCTTTCATGATTTTGTGCCCAGGATCTGCATTCTTAATCTGGGCCTGGCTGGGAGCCACTGGTTTAATGTTTAACTATCGTATTTTATAAGCTCATCATGCATTCAATGTAAAAGCTTAATTGTAATAGAGTAGAATAAGTAATTCCAGCTGTCAGATAAATGTAGTGGAGTAAAAAGAACAGTGTAGAAGTAGAAGTAGAAGTAGAAGTAAGTAGAAGTAGAAGTAGTGTACAAGTATCACAGAACTGAACAAGAACATCACTTGACTATACTGATAATAACCTATCACATACAGACTTGAGGGCTCCCCTGGCATGGATTTACAGCCTTCCTTTTTCATGTTTAAATTTACTTCAGTCTGATCTCTATGCTTTCACTACGGTACAACAAAGACATTATGCTTCAATACGCCTTTCACTAAATCTGCCGTGTCATGACCCACAAAGAAGTCCATAGATTTTTCAGGCCAAAAACATGAAAGAGCTGAATAAAAAAAACCTCAGCTCATGTGAGATTGTGACACGTCATTACAAACTCCACACTACAAACACTAATTACTTCAATTTAATTGAATAAAGAGTAAGAGTTCATCTCTGTGAACAGGGCAGCCCCTGAGTCTGTCTGTCTGGGTTTCAGCTGTGGCAAATAATGATGGGGGCAATTGCTATGGCTACTGGGCGCGCGGGTCGGTGATTCACCATCATGGGAGATGAAACAAAGGATGCCTTTTTGCTGCCCAGCGCCTGCGGTTTTGAAGCAATGACACCCAGAAACAAGATTTAACTTATCTGTTTCCCTGTCCCATTATAGGCTAACTGACTCTGATTTATGTGAAGTCTTATTTGATTTTTTTTGTACAATCTTTTTAATTAGCTCCCCCATGTTGCTGTTGCTCCGGAGAAAACAGGAACCGCAACAAAAAGAAAAAGACCAAACGATAAATTCTAAACATTGCCAAGAATGGGAGCTATTTGGCCCAAACTGTGGCACTGGCAAACACTGGGCTACAAACAATAATTGCGGCCTACTGTCTGCATTCTGTTGCTGCAGTTAGGTGACAGATCAGCAATACACAATCCCTGCTCTGTCTGTGACAATCCCAGCCTCCTCTGTCTGTCTCTGTGGCCAACACTGGCAGAGCGGGCTCATAATGGGCCTGGGAGCAGGAATTTTTACGGCCCCCACCCCTGCCTCTAAGTGAGTGTTGATCATGTGAATTTCCATTGCCGTTTTGGTGATGGGATTCCGCTGTTTACTCATACTGTGGCCTGTGTGTTGGCCCTCTAGCACCACCAGCCTTAGTGCATCTATACAATTATTTGTTGTTGTTTTTTTTTTTTATTTCTACCTATAGTTTAAGTCCCACAAAGTAAAGCCTAAACACTGCTCTGAAGTACAGATTTGAAGCACATGTACTTTAATTTCATGCTGTTCACTCCAACACAATCCTGAGACAAATGTTGTACTACTCCATTCATTTCACAGCTTTAGTTATTATTTACTTAACTATAAGATTTTATATACAGAACATGAGCATATGAAAAATAATAGCTTCACCATTACCAACTGTGGCAGTAAAATACTACTTACACATGAATACATCAGTCATAATAATCCAGTAATATAAAAGCATATATAATACCAAAAAAAACAAGCACAGGGGCCATTTTTTGAATTATGAGTATTTTTAATGTATAGTTTGTTCCTTATTCTTGTGTACATTCAATGCAAGACTTTTATTTTCACAGTTGTATTGCTACAGTAATAGATCTGAGTACGTACTTTTCCATACATTTTGCCATTGTTGGAATGTAATTCAGTTCATTTACTCAAGTACTTCAATTAGATGCAACTTTAAGGATCTTGTACTTTACGTGAGTATTTGCATATTGTGCTCATACGCTTTGACTTCTCTTCATTTCAGAGATTAAAATGCTTATTAAAATGCTGCTTACAGGTTGGTCACAGTTGATGTAAATATAACACTCAGAAATGTTACTTTTGATACTTTTGTCATATTTAGCTCCAAACACTTTGAATACAGGACTTTTTATTTGTAATACAGTATTTTTTATACTACAGTATAGCTGCAGTATAAAATACAGTATCGTGGTATGATTACTTTTACTAAAGTAGATGATCACTTTTTCCACTACTGCACTTAGCCGATTAATGAGTAGCATTCTACATAACTTGCAGCCCCACACTGTACACTAAATATAACAACTTACAGATGGGACAGAACTATGTAGACAAATAATCAATTCAAAGAAAATCCAAAAAAAAAGAAAAATGTTTTAGATAAAATGCCTTAATAACATGCCTGATCACATCCAGTGGCATCCTTCTTATAACCTTACATGCTGCTAAATTGTTGTACTGCTCCAAACTGGCATATTATAGACCAAAATAACCAAAAATCCTAAGTGGCCGTGCCTTCGCACATTCCTGACACCGTGACTTTATTAGATTTATTAATGTGATTGAGTAAAGACAAAAAACCTCTTTATTTGCTGGTACTTTCCTAAATAATTGACAAACTGGAGGTGTACACGCACATTAAAGCCTAAAATAGGGCAGGTGCTGAGCTGAAGAACGATCCAACAATATACAACAAACAAATGGCTCCCACACTGCAGGGCTCCAATTTTCACTTATTTATTACTATGTAGATAAACGGTGAGGGTTCAAGCACCCTGAGTTGACCTGATGTAGAGCAGGGGTTCTCGAAAACCTCACTGGCTTTTGGTACATTCCAAAATAATTCCAAATAAGTCATTTGAGTGGAGGTTTGAGGTATTTTTTACTTCTTACAGCTTAAACTACGCAAGAGTATATAAAGCCATTAAAATAAGATCCAGCTCGACCAACTACAACATCATAGTGCTGATTACATTTTAAGGCATGAATAATAATCATCTAGTTGTAAAATAATACCACTGACAGGAGCCATTCTGCATAATGAAGCATTTTACTTTTGATTCTTCTGATGTTTCTAACTACACAAGTTACACAAGCTAAACCTTTTAGTATAATTATATTTAAAAGTACTGAATGCAAGACTTATGTCTGTGATGCAGTTTTCCTATAGTGTGGTATTATAGTGTAATGATAATTGTTCCACCGCTGCATACAGGAAGACAAAACAAATGAATGTAGATCGGTGGATTACCAAAATAAACTTTTGGTGATCTGACAAACTCAGTTACTTTGCACGTGCTGAGGATAAGGATGATAACCAAAACCAAAACCTGTAACTTGTCTTTGTGTTTGTTCAGACAAAACCAGGCTACAGTTTGAGGTTTAAAACTGCACCATTTTCTCCAGCTTAAAGCTTCCCCAAAATCGGACCGGCTCACTGAGTAGCTGGGTGTATCCCTGCACAGTCATATCTCCAGGGCAACATGCCAACTGCAAATCACAGCAGCAACCCTCAGCCACAGGGTAACAATGTGAAAATCTCTGTGAAAGAAATATTTGTGCATTCAGGCTGTTAGCTAGTCGACAAACATCAGTAAATCAGATCAGAGCTCCATTAGTGACTGTTTCTTTCATATTTCTGTTGGAGTGCAGGACACCCAGCAGTAACGGTGCAGTGTGTTTAAAAGGTGTACAGTGTCACTGGCTCAGCTCTGCGTCTCCCTTCAGAATCTCTGAATCTCAGCACTGCAGCAGCAACACGTCTGCATGCAGTGAGGAAGAGGAGACAGAAAAGACACACAGATATTTTGGACATGAAGATTAGTCTTTGCTGATATGTTTGATCTCTTTATTATCTATCGCAAGTCAAATTAAGGAAAGGGTGGGTTATAACAAACTGCACACACCACACACACACACACACACACACACACACACACACACACAAACACACGCTCCAAGGCTGCGGCAAACCAGCCAGTATTGAGTGACTTCTATTTGTGCTTGAGCCCACCCTCTCCGTCTTTATCTCCTCTCTCTCGCTCTGAGTGTTAGTGTGTGTGTGTGTGTGTGTGTGTGTGTGTGTGTGTGTAACAGAGTAGTGTGCAGCCTGGATGTGTTTGCATGTTGTGCCGCATGTTCACAATTGTAAGGCTGCTGACATGCACATACTGTACTGCACTTCTCATTCTTACTCATGCATTTCACACATGATGAACTGTAAGCTGCATACACAATATACACACACACACACACACACACACACACAAATGTGATTGTGTGTGTGTATGTATCTAGAGCTACAGATAGAAGAAAGAAATTGAAATTAATTAATGGAATATCAAGAAACAATTCTCAGCACTGCGCTGTGTCAAATCATAAATGTGAGGGTGAAATTTTGCTGACATGGAAAAGTGTGATCGTATGTGTCCCAATAAATGTTGAACATTTCTCAGTAGATTTAGATCCATATCCTCCTTTCTCAGAGGTTTCTATTGTATTGGCCTGTGTGTGGACAGACTTCATCAATACTATTACTCTGCAGCTCTATCAATAGGCCAATCTGCATCTCTTGACACGTGCCGAAACCAATGCAATAACCCAAATGTGATCTCAGCTTGAGCACAGTTCAGGATGAACCTGAGGATCTTCGATGGGACAGAACATGCCAGGCCTCACACATCCTCAGCAAACTGTGCACAGTCACACTTTGGCCTAAATATTAATCTAGGATCTGTTTCTGTGAACCTGAAAGAAAAAATGTGTGTTCCCTTTTGTGATTGGATTCTCAAGGCGTCACTCAAGTCACCGCTGGGTAATTTGCATAAGGAGGAGACTATAAATGAGTAATGGTTGAGGAAACGCCTTCCCAGGCGCACTCTGCTGATGCTGTTGGGACAAGAAGAGAGAGAGACCAAATCGGCGACATTACTCTTGTGGCTGATTGTCTGAAAAGATACCAGCAAGATGTCTTATAGATCAGCTCCACATTCTTCTTATAAGAAGATGTTTGGCGGGGACAGAACCGCGGTAAGGACCAACTACTCCAGCCGCCAGTACTCCAGCCCGGTGCGCTCCTCCCGGGTATCCTTCGGTCTCTCTTCAGCTCCGACCGTCTACGCTGTAAAGACCCAGAGGCTCCGGAGCACCGCAGCCATGCCCCGGCTGGCCTCCGAGAACTTGGACTTCTCCTTGTCTGACGCCATAAACAGCGAGTTCATCACGAACCGCACCAGCGAGAAAGCGCAGATGCAGTCGCTCAACGACCGCTTCGCCAACTACATCGAGAAGGTGCGCTTCTTGGAGCAGCAGAACAAGATCCTGCTGGCGGAGCTGGAGCAGCTGCGGGGCAAAGGTACGTCCCGGGTCGGGGATCTGTACGAGGACGAGATGCGGGAGCTGAGACGCCAGGTGGACCAGCTCACCAACGAGAAGGCCCGGGTGGAGGTTCACCGGGATAACCTGGCAGACGACATCGACAGGCTGAGAGAGAAGTAGGAGGCGTGGCACTTCTCCCTTTCTCCACAAACTCCATATAGCTTTTGTCTTCTTATGTAGGCCTTAAACTGCGGGGAGTTACTGCTAACATGTGACTGCCCCTTTATTTTTTATAAATCTTTTATCGCATACATAGGCAAGACTTAAACCAGTTTCTTGATAAAAATGTTCACCAGACTGTGCAGAACCTGAACCTGAAGTACTGCTGCAGCTAGCTTTGTGTCTAAGTGTAATTTATTTTTCACTGGCATGAAGTGGAGGCAGGAGAGCAATGCAGGGCCAAGCATGCATAAAAAAGTAGTACTGCAGTGTTTTAAGGTGAAGAAGCCCCAGTGGCAGATGAGATAAAATGCCTGCTTGTTGTCTGTGTTTGCAGGTTGCAGGATGAGATGTCCCAGCGGGAGGAGGCTGAGGCCAACATGCAGAGCTTCAGACAGGTACAGTATGATTCACCTTAATCAACCATTTTCCCATCAGACAAATTCTGCATCTGTTATATATTTGTGAAGAGGGCGATAATAGGGAATGTGCTTCAGAAGATGTTGGTGGCACCCGCTCCTCTCCACGGCCCCTCCTCAGCCATTCTGGGTAAAACAGGGGTTTAAATCCCTGAATTGATGACACATGATGTCAAAGAGATTAGATGAAGCTTAATAATCACCATGAGCCTCACTTCTAGCAGTTATGTGGTGTAACCGTCCCTTTCCTCCTAAGTGATCTCTATCTAATTATTCGCTCATGAGCTGCAAAGACTGGAATGCACCCTTCTGATGGCACAACAGCAGATTCTAGCCATGATCTGAAATAGCTGTACAGCAGAACTGACCCTGGCCCGGTACAAAAGGCCAAGTTGTGGCTGTTGGGTTAAATCAGGCCTGCAATGAGAGGAGATCTTTTTAAGTCTGACTGGTCACACTGAATGAGCTGGACACAAGCACAACAACAGTGTGGACCCAATGTGGTTATCAGAGCGAGAACACAAGCCACCATGTGATCCAGCTGTCTCGTTCTGGGAGAGCATGAGCACATAAAAAAATCCAACTTGTTATGGTCTTGTATGAACAATGAAGTGATGATTAGTCTTAGAAATAGTTTCACACAGAAGTCATGGTTCAAAAAAAGGAAAAAAAAAAAAATTTGGAAAAAAACTGTCAAACAAAATGTGATGCTTTTTGTTGCTTTTAGGCTTCTAGAGAAGAGTAAAGTTACATTTTCCAGAAGTTATGTGCTTTTCAATGCATGCAGTAAGTCATCAATATGTTCCACAATCATGACCTTGTCAATATGAATAGCAGGAAGGAAGTCCATGTGGCCTACCATGGTGGCACTCAGACAACAATGCAGGGCCAGCAGCCGGCCCTCGCTCAGTCAGGCAGACAGTCACTCTTCCAGCCTCGGGCCTGTTTGGGAAACCCTGCTGAATAGCACACTTTGTTTGTGGCATTAGAGCAGGGGCAAAGCTGCTTCATTTGCTGATACCTCAATTACTAGCCTGCCAACGCCCTGACAAAGCACAGTGATGTGGGTGTGTACCACAGTGAGTGTGTATTTGTGAGACATTGAGTGGAATTAAATATAGTATAGAGTATAGAAGAATGTTTTAGTGCAATAAAGTGTTTTAGATTATAGTATTTTTTTTCCACAGGTGAACACTTGTCATATGATTAATTCAGTTTTATAGAGTTATAAAATGATGACATACAAAATTAGAGCTTCTAGTAGAACAACTGAATTTCTATCAGAACTACCAATAGAGATTTAACAATTGTTAAGAATGCAGTTAGGTAATAAATGGGATTAAGGACCTCTTGGATAATGCTTTGTGGTTCTGGGTGTTCTGCAGTGCCCCCTTTATTGAATCAAACTGAACTGAGACAGGACAAGGAAACAATCTCACTGAATTCTGCACAACCTTTTCCCAGAGATAAGGGCAGACAGGTAGTTAGTTATAAAGTTACTGTACAATAAGTGGCCTCTGACTCCATTTGACAAACCCCATTGTGTCAATCTACAGCAGTGGGAGAAGAATTCAGATCCTTTCCTGATGTAAAAGTAGAAAAGGCTGAGTCTAAAAATACTCTACTACAAGATAAAGTACTGCATTCAAAATCTTATCATATGTAAAAGCCAGTGAAAGTTGTTAGCAAAATCTAAAGTATCAAAAGTACGGGCACTCCTTATGGAGAAACACTTCACTCAGAGTGTTATGACATCAATAATACATTGTATTATTTGAAATCATTGCTTAATTTGTTAACATGTAGCCAATTTAAGCTACTTTATACACTTTATGCCCTGCATCATATTTTATGATCTTATTATATGTTTTGCTTGTAAAAGCTTAATCTGAAAAGTGAATAAAATGGAAAGGTAAAATAAAAAGTAAAATATTTACCTCTGAAATGTTGTAGATTAGAAATAGTATACAATTAAACACTCCAGTCCAGTTCAAGTAAATGCAGTACTTGAATAAATTTACAGCCGCTGCGCAGTATTCAACATATGAAAACCTTGAGAAGACACCTAATCGACCAAGCATCTGAAAACGGCAGCTTGTCATGTGTCTGCAGTTGATTTTTATTGGACGCATGTGTTTGTGACCTTACACAATTGTGTGAGTGCTCTTTACAGCATGTGTTTTTTCTCTGTGTCAGCAAACGCATAGCCTAATGCATAATTCATGTCACCTTCACAAAGTCACCTTATTAAGAGTCAGTGTCATGGCACAGGATGTGGACAATGCTGCCCTCGCAAGACTGGACCTGGAGCGGAAGGTCGACTCACTCCAGGAGGAAATCAACTTCCTCAAAAAGCTGCATGATGAGGTAAGCTTCCTTTTATTGTGGCAACAGCTGAATCAGTCGACTGCGGAAACACTGCGTATGTACAGCTTAATAAGCTCATGATCTGAAGTATTTGTTAATCTGCTCAGGTATCAAATTGGTAGGGTTCTATGCACCAGCGATTACCTAATGCAGCCAGGAAAGTCATAGACAAGTCTACAAAAGGGCATATTATTTGTACATACTACGCTGTATTGATTCTATTGCAGGAAATGCTGGAGCTGCAGAGTCAGATCCAGCAGCAGCAGCATGTGCAGGTGGATATGGAAATAGCTAAACCTGACCTGACAGCTGCTCTGAGGGACGTCCGTCTGCAGTATGAGAGCCTGGCCTCCAAAAACATCCAGGAGTCTGAAGAATGGTACAAATCCAAGGTTAGGATTTAACCATCGCAATTAAAAAAAAATTCTGTAGATCAATAAAATTTAAAGCAGCTTTAATCAGTCCTTTTAGTGGGTCCCATGGCCAATGATATGAACCTATAGAGAATTATCACTTTACTTTGCAATTCCCGTCAGCTCTACGGAGCATTGTAGTGTCTCTCATCACATTGTTTGGTTTCTTTACTGTTTTGGCTCAGTCTCACTGCTCTCATCAGTGTAAGTTGGTGGAGACCAAAAACAGAGCCGAAAGAGAGTGAACGTTAAATTTACATGCATCTGGTGGCCAGAAACACGCCTCCAAATGAATGATAATGTAATTGCTGCATATGTAAATAGGCAGCTGTCTTCTAACAAGTTTACCATATCAACTTAAAAAGTTGTTTTGCTTGCACCATTTTCCACTGTCCCGGGTGGCCAGAAAGTCAGCTGGAGCAGGGTTTTAATTAAATGTAAATATTGTTTCTTTTTGAAAAGAGATTAGATAATCTGCCAAAATATTAAAAAGCAGTTTTGTAAAGTGAAATATTTCTGTCCGTATGACCTTTGAATGTTGGCAGTAACCAGTATTTCAGTGAATACTGGTTGCAGCAGCGCCTCAAAATGCCCCAAAACTGCATCAACCACCAAGCTGCAGTGTAATGTCTGTACGTCTCTTTTGTGGCCACATCTTTCATAATTTGCAGTACCTCACACTATCTGCCACATCCAGTCTCCCTCAGCCTCTGACTCATCACTTATTGAACAGCTGATTTCTCTCTTATTTCCCCCCCTTTCTCTCTGTGTCTCTGTCTTTCTGTTTGTCACTGATTGATAGTTTGCTGACCTCACCGAAGCTGCAGCCAGGAATAATGATGCTTTGAGGATGGCCAAGCAGGAGGCCAATGACTATAGACGCCAAGTTCAGGCGCTTACTTGCGAGGTGGATGCCCTCAAGGGAACTGTGAGTATGCAACTTTAGGCTGACATTGTAGTAGACAAGATAATGGTGCAAGGTTTATATATAGCTAGGGTCAAACGAACTGGCCAGAAAAAATTCACAGAATGAGCTGCATGAGTTTGACTAATGACACAGCACAGAGGAAAATATCCAGGGAGAGTTTATTTTCACAGGTCACAGAGCAAAAAAATCACCTTTGCATGATATTTTTTATTAGAAACGAGTTATTTTCACTGCCTGAGCGTCATATTGTTCCCTGTTGGCTGCCGTCCCAGAATGAGTCAATGGAGCGCCAGATGAGAGAGATTGAGGAGAACTTCTCCCTGGAGACGGGAGGCTACCAGGACACTATCGGCCGTCTCGAGGAGGACATTCATAACATGAAGGACGAGATGGCCCGTCACCTCCGAGAGTACCAAGACCTCCTAAATGTCAAGATGGCCCTTGACATCGAGATCGCCACCTATAGGAAGCTCCTGGAAGGAGAGGAGAGCAGGTGATGGATCAAGACAGATCTGACAGAACTGCATTTGAACACTCATTACACGCAACAAATACACATATGTTGATTTGTGAAATGTTCTTTAATCCATTTTCAGAATCTCCACCCCATTGCCAAACTTCTCATCTCTCAACCTGAGAGGTACAATCACTCTCTGCATGTTGATTTCACCAAAGGAATGCTAGTATTGGTTATTACTGTATATTGCCTGTTGATAATATAACACATAATTTTTCTTTCTTAGAAACAATGATTGATTCCAAACCTCATGTTGAAAGCACAACAACTAAGAAGGTTCTCATCAAGACCATTGAGACCAGGGATGGTCAGGTAAAATCCACTTGAAGTGATTTTCAGTCATTGAAGCAATTTTCTTACAATCATTTGAGCTCAACCACAACTCTTGGTCGTAATGGTTTCTCTGCCCTCTGCATCCATTTCCAGGTGATCAACGAGTCAACCCAGAACCACGATGACATGGACTAATAATGTCTTTGTCTTTGCCAAACAACCAACAAAAAGCAATACGAAGAAACACAATTCACTGGGGCTACAAGCAAGCAAACAAACCAACAACACACAAAAGCAGACAGCTTCAAAAAGTGCCTTTATATGTGATGATCCAGTTAGCCTGTTAGTTGACACAGACTGTATTTTGCTTCCTCCTCTGCTGAAAGTCTTATCTTTTGTCACATTTGTTTAGACACAATAATGAATTCAGCACAACATAGAATTCCTCACTGAGGTCTACAAAAATCTTTCTTTGTAGCCAAAGTAGTATTTTTGATTGATAGAGCATGCACACTCATGGAAATCTGTATGCTGAAGATGTCACAATTGCCTGTACGCAGCAATAAACAATTAAGACTGAAACTCAATACTGTGCACGAAGTCTAATACTTTGCACCACATTATGGTAATGAAGCAGCATTTGGTAAAAGAAGTCCAAAAAAAAGGGAAATAGTTGTCATTTTGATTAATGCCTGAACTTTAAACAGGTACACATTTGCAAGTAATTAAATTGTGCAATTGATCTTGATTTTTTTGTGAAAAGCATTAAGAATACTATTCTAACGATTTTTACGTGAATTAAACATGCATTTTATCAGTGTAAATGTGTGGATTCAGATGGGTAAAATAATAAGATTAAGTAAATATCAATTATGATAAGTGTAACAAAATGAATTTTGTACTTTAATGAAGTTTTTCCATTTTATGCTTTTGTATTCTTGAACTCCACTATAAGGAAATATTGCTGTTTTTACAGCTCTACATTTACAGCTATAGTTGCTACACTTTTCAGCTTTCACATGTGAAACGTGACAGGTTTTTATTGTCGTCGATAGTTTCTCCACCACTGAATTAAGTACGATTACGAGTACATTTTAAAGGCAAATATTGCAACTTTTGTTCAACTACCTTTTTTGAAAGCTAAAGTCACTTGTCACATTTAGATTTTATATACAAGTAAATGATAGGAATAGTACTTTCTTAAGTGTAATATAAAAAAATAATATTACCAAATTTAAATAGCATCATCACAAAAACATGATCTGTCACAGGTCACTTGTTCAAGATGTATGAACATTGAAGTTGCAGAATGAGATTTAATGTGGCAGTAAAGAAAATGAGAGAGGCAAATTCTACAGAAGAGATACTGTGTCCCTGGATCTTTAATAAAAGGTGAAAATTATAATAGATCATTGGTTTAATAAAGTTGTATCCAAAAGTCAACTTTCAGGTCTGGGGAAATTACAGATTTGGTTGATTTTCAAAATGAAATAAAAACCCTGCAGCAACAGACACTCAAAATGAGCATTCAAATATTAATGCACTGTTAGTTTTATTTCATGAACTTAAAAAAAAAAAAGAAACTAGTAATTGTGACATGCAAAATATCTGTTTTTAGTTAATGAAACGAAGTCACATTTGTAGAAAGGCTAATTTTAAATGTCCGTTTGCATGCAGTTCTGATCAAAAACCAAATTTTCTAATCTAAGGAACTTTCCTATAGGCCTATGTTGGTCTGAAGTCACTACCAAACGTGTTGCATTTGGCTGCCACCTGTCGGTGATTGACATCAACTAAACTGTCTCTGGTAGGTCACTGAGAGCAGGACACGTTGGACACGATACCAGCCGGTACTATTGATTATCATAAACAACATTGAGGTTGATTGAAGTCGGTGAAGCGCAGGGTAGGGTTTCTGTTCATTTTAATAATCCAGGATACCCGAGGGTTAATTAATGCCACTTGTTTTTGCCTGCTTGCCCCCCGAGAGATCAGTGTGTTTGTCGACAGCAACTTTCTCCATGTGACGTGTTTGTCGGTGGAAACAAACCGAGGGAGACGCCGGCATGATCCGTTTAAACTTTGTGTTTCGGTTCTTTCATCGATTTTACATCATGTTGTCGGTTATGTTCGCTAAAACTGAAGTTAAGCTAACTGTTAATGAATGACAGGAGCGTGTCTTTATTTATTCCAGAGCACTGTTTACCGTGACGAATAGAGCAAAAATGGAGTCAAGTTTCAACAGGTTTTGAATAAAATGAAAGGTAAACTCAGAGTAACCGATTCCGACTGAGGGTTTTTAACCTTTTTTTTTCTTTTTGTGATGGGCTCGGTGACTTCTGCTTTGACAAGGACAAGAAACGCCTTGGTGAAAGTGGGCTCAGAGCCGGAAAACCCTGACCCGGAGAGGAGCCAGTCCGCCCCGGAGTCGGACCGGACCAGGAAGAGGAGCGCTCGGTTTAACGTTTCCATCCAAGCTGGGCGGCAGAGTTCCCGCCAGTCGCTGTCCGAGGTCCTGAGCCGACAAGACTCCGAAGGAGCCAAACAAACCTCGAAGAAAAAGACTTGTGAAGGTCCACAGAGCGGTGAGTTGAGGAAGGTCTTCCTACCATTTCGATTTGTGTCATAGAGGTTATTCTTGCTTCTTACAGCAAAAACAATCATACCACTAAATAATAGTCAAGACTGGTGGAAAGTAACCAAGTAAAAGTTGCAATACCACAATGTAGAAATACTCCATTACAAGTAAAAGGCCTGCATTCAAAATTTACTTTAATAAAAGTACCAAACTATGACCCTCAAAATCTCTCAAAGTTGTACTCAATTACAGTACCTGAATACATGTAGCCTAATTAATTATATTCCACCATTGTACTTGAACAATTTTAAACTACCCAACAGTACATGGAATACCTAAAACTGACCAGAAAATAAAGTACCACTTTCAATAATGATGATTTAATAATGCAATACTTCTCTTGGGCATGTTTACTTTTTGAAAATTTCATCCACCACCAATGACAAAAAGACCCTTCTCAACAAACATTTTGACTTGTCATAGTGGGAAAAGCACAGGTGGAACTAATAATGTTAACGATGGCTCAGCTCTAATAAGTGTCCCAGTAAGACATCACATGTGGAATATTTCACAGTAGGATTGTACAAGTTAGAGTTAGTGAATGGCAAGTTGTTTTCTTATTAGACTGCCACTGCTCAGTTTTTTTTTTTTGAGCATCCTGGCCTCAAATACAGCTGTTGTGTTACTTTATACTGCACCGGTTCAGTTCATGGATTTATCTGTAGATGAGAGCAACTGGTCACTTCAGAGGGTTACAGTGAATATGCTGCTGAAAAAAAAGGTATTCAATGAATGAATTCTGAGCTCTTTGAAGGCCAGCCTCAATGCAACATATCTCCACTACCAAAGCATCTCTTTGATGTTTGAGGTGTTGCTAACACTGAAACAATCAAAAATAACAGTCCCCTTTTATGTGATATAGAGATTTGGTATTTGATATGTTTTTCCTTTTCTTCTTTTTTAAAAAATGGAAATACATGTAGATATTTTACTGAATCAGCATGGGTTGGAAAAAGGTTGACTGCACACTCTGCTTTTTCAATATTATTGCATCGCCACTGTTTCACTTGCACTTTTTCCAGGGAAGTGAAATTACAAATGAAGGTGTGAAATTGCAATTTTGTACTGTTTTCTGTGAGAGCTAGCAGATACGTTTTGATAGCAGTTCACAGTTCAGTGAATGTGTGTACAGTGAATGAGCGCAGTCCAGTTTAAATCTGTGATGCAGCTTATGAAAATTACCTTATTGTTGCATTAAAATAAATGTTATAAAGGCCACATTTTCACCCCTTAAACTGACATTATATTTTCCTACAATTTTCTTTTTTGTGTTACTCAATATTTCCTTCACTTCATCCTGTTTATCTTCTACTCTCTGCCGGCGCCACCTCTAGTTCCATCTCCCTGCACATCTGTCCCAGAGGAAAATACCTCTCCCTGGCTGACTCCTAAAATACCAACTGTACTGTGGCGTTTCCATGACTGTATGACAGTGTAAACTCCCGTTGAGTTTCCTCCTTCGTCCCGAGTGATGTTCATGTGTGTTGAGGAGTCTCCTCTCTGACACTTCAGCTGACTGTACACTCATTTGCTCCCTCCTGAGGAACAAAACACAGACACCTACATCCTGATCTGCTCATCTGCTTTGGCCCCTTTAGTGTCAGACAGTTCCAGTGGTGTATAGATCCCGACCACTGCTGAGTACTAAAGTGTAGACATAGCAGTAAACAGTTTGACATCAGTTCTCACATCTTTAGACCATGGCTCTTATCGGAGCTGCCATGTCAAATGAGGCCACACAAACCCTCAGTTAAGATGGATGGATCATTTTAATCAATGTCAAGGCTCTTTCAGCTACCCAGAATACATGATCAGTGCGGCAGGAGCTCAGTGGGAAATGTCTCACAGTCAGTCATACTGTCAGAGATACTGAGTAGATATAACCTAGTGAGGAGATTCTATAATGATAGTGATGTTGAAGAGCTACAATTACTCTGCTGTTGATTGCATTACTGGCGCAAGAACTAGATCGTATTGTTTGAGACTGTAGTGACACACATTTTTCAGGGGCATGAGCATGCCATATCTGCAGGCTTGTAGTTCGAAATCATTGGCAGGTCTTTCAGTTTCCTTATTAATGTGTAATAGGGCTGCAACTAATACAATAATGAAAAATGCTTATCACTGTTTCCAGAGCCCCAGGTAACATCTTCAGATGTGTTTGTTTTGTAATACCAACAATCCAAAACTCAAAGGCATTCAGTTTACAATGATTTTTACAATGATGTTTACAATGAAAAGCATTAAATCTGCACATTTGAGAAGCTAGAGGTGGCAAATGTTATCAAATAATAGTGAGGGAAGAAAGACTTCTTTTAAAGCCACAAGCAGCTGAAACTGTGCTAATTGTTTTATATTTACAAACACAAATTCCCCAAAAAGCTTTAACATAATATAATGTAGTTGTAAACAGATATAAGGATATTTAAGTCTTTATTAATGTACAGTATTTGTCAGCAATCAGAACATTTCCTATGGAGACATCTTGTATTACTACAACTGTGTTTTACTATATTGTCATTTATTATCTGTCCTCTTACAGGTGCCTCCAGGAAGAGTTTTACTGTTGACAGATACATTAATAAACATTTATATCTCCTTACAACCACTTTATAATTTATTATTAAACCATTGCTTATTAATGCTAAATAGGGGGACGAAAGTATATAATACGTGATTAAAAAGTTAACCAGTAGATCGTCATGTATAAATTTGCATCAGGCACTGAAAGAAACACTGTAAACAGTGTTCCCATTATTATAACATTTGCGTGTGTAAAAAGCAGCTACAAATTAATTCAAAATTTGAATGATCTTTATTCACAAGTCCTTGATAAAACAGTGTTTGTTGTGTATGTATATCAATCAATCAAATGGTTCAATTTTATTTATTTTGATTTATTTATTATTTATTATTTATTAAGTAGTGTTTTTGGAAAATATTCTATTAACTTAAATACAAACCAAGCTGCGAGACAACAAAACAATAGAGTACAGTCCATTACAAATCCAGTGACATGTGATGCAGCTGTGACACATGTCATAAGTAATTGAAATCACTTTACAATGACTATGGTAACAGCATGTGTGCCACATATGGCAAATATGTTTTCTATCTATTCCTTCATCTTCACATCTGATCCTTTCAGCTCTGCCTTGCAGTGGGAGAAAGACATATTGAACAAGGAATAGATGCAGGTGAAGGAAGAGAGGAGGCAAATAAATAAGGAAGCAGAAAGAGCCTCTTTAGTGGAGATTTAGGCAACCCTATGTGTGAATTACACTCAGGTGTAGTTTATGTGTATTTACAAGTTGCATTCATTAGAAATGTTTTCTGTCAGTGCAGGAGGTAGTGTGATGTTCATATGGCGAAGTGAAAAGCATGTGTTTAGGTCAGTGTGATGGGTTTGAACTGTCTCTCTGTGTTGCCATTTTTGATGTTCAGTCATGGTGACAGGTTTTCCCCTAACTTTAATTGAGTTGCTTTAGTTGCCAAGTCTTAACTATACCTAATAATGTAATTTACACAATTGTTTTGGCTGTAGTCTGTATCTCCAACATGTTGCAGAGTTGTTTCATGGTAATGTTAATGACGTTTCTGTTGCTATTGTACAGTAGAATATGAACATAATTTCTTCCACTTGGTGCTGTATATATTTGCCTCTTCACATATATTTAAAGGAAAGAGAAGAAAGAAATTTGCAGTTAAGCACATTACTGATTTAGGTTTTGTTTTTAAAATCATCACCCACTGTGAGTGTCTTGGTTCAGTCTTCACAGTCTCACACTCAGTTGAGTCTCAAAACAACATGTGTGATAAAAAGTGTAGTTTTCTGACTCCGACTAAATAACACTGATTAGTTGCTTTTGTCTTTGGTCTTTGGGAGGTGGATGTCTGGGGTGTGTAAGACGCCTGGTTCTAATCAAAAGATTTTCATTTGTTTACCCTGCTGACCTCACACTCACCCAGCTGGTTTTGCCTCTTTGATCTGGAACCATGCTGTTGCAAAAATCATTAGCTAAACTTGTGCTCTGTATAGCTTGATACTTCCCCCCCATTTTCTTCAGGGTCTTTGGTACAGCAAGATTCAGATGACACTTCATGTTGCTCTCTGTTTTGTCAGCTCATTTCCCTTAGGTTTGCAACACAGGGTAACATTACCCTTAAAGGTGCCTCTAATGAGTATTTAGCTGGGGAAAAGGCAAGCTCCCTAGCAGCCTCTGTGTCTTAATTACATGACATGTGTGTCACTGTGGTGACAGTGGTGTGGGGACTGACAAAGTGTGAGTCGTTCCACAGTCTAAGGGAGACCTCTAATGAGCTTGTTTTTCTGTCTGATTGCATAGTTGTTGTCTTGAATCATGATGTGCTATTGGGACAGATTACACAATCAAAAAGCCTGTAAACTGATGTCATGTTTGGATGAACTACTCAATAAAATTTCAGATTACAAGGTACCAGAAAATGAGGACAGTGTAGAAATACAATCGTGTTAGTTATTATAGTGATTTTTATCCATAATATACCTTATTAATCTGAGAGACCAATATATTATTTAAACATGCAGATGTAGGTATTGGATGGGATCTCAACTGAACACAAATAAAAATGGGATTATTTAAGCATTGTGATTAATTTAGTGTAAGAGGCTATTTCTAACCCCAAAGTTTGTCTTCATCTCCCCTTTATCTTCACAACTAATTTATGTCTATCGGTGATGGCCTGTCCTGGTGTTTGAAGGCCAGATCAAAGGTTGAATGATCGTTCACCTTCAATGGACATACAGCAGGAGCAAGCAGGTGTGTTTTTGTGTCAACAATCCACTGTAGCATTGCTACAGTTTAAATTTAAAGTGAAAATTTTGCTATGTGGAATTCACATAGGACTTGTAACTTTTGCAATCATCCCATAAAAGCTAAATGAGATCTGCCTCTGTTGCATTATTCCAACAAGCACTGTCTGCACAGATGTAGGGGAGGAAAACAGCAGCAGAAAACAACTTATGAACAGTATACATACTGTACAATCCACACTAGCCTAATGAGTGCTCTTGCCATATTAACCCCTTGTCATCCTCAGTGTAATGTATGCACTATATGTATGAAAGGTCTCTCTGTTGCTTAGTGACAGTGATGTCGCCCTATTAATGACCCTTGACGAAAATGGATCTTGACAAGGATTCAACAGCTGTATGGTCATAGGATAAACCTCTCAGGGCAGCTGTTGTACTACATGCTCCTATTGAAATGTGCTTTGGCATTAAAAGCAACATATATTGGGTTATATATTATATATTTTGCCTTACAGGTTTGAACATTGGCACATACTGAGTCACATCTTTCCTATTAAATAAGCTCAGTGCAGTTAAGAGGGGCAGTGGTTTAAAGATTTATTGAAAACTATAAGACATCTATTTAACAACACAAATGAAAATTTGAATGCATATTCAAAATTAAAACAATATACAAAATTTAATATATTAATCTCAAAAGATGTTTTAACTGCATGGGAATTAAATACATATAATGTGAATTAATTGGCACACACCATTTGAAATGGTAATCTTGTTTGAAATAACCATGATCATTGTATAAAATGATCATATAAAAATTATTTTATAAACAGAATTGAATTTTGTAAACAGTATTGTATGTATTCATTTGGAAATGAAAAAACCACTACTGGTACAGTTCCATAGCAGTTATATATTAGCAGTCTCCTTTCTTAGTCTGTGTCCTTGTCTGTACTTGTGTTACCATGGTCCAATTCAACATCTACATCAGGTCAAGTACAGTTTGAAAGACTGAAAGCGTTTGCACTCTGTCCGTTTTATTGAGGATACTTTCGAAGCTGATTTGTGTGGATTTGGGGTTGCCAAGTATACCCGAATGCTTTTCTTGCTTTAATGTCAGCTTTAAAGTGTTCAGCAAGTTTCGCTACAACCTGTCAATAACCTTGCAAGGCATCTGGAATTCCCGTAAGTGAGACTCCATCTTGCCAATCTATTGGCTTGTGGCATCTCAAAGGAATAGATGTTTTCAGCCTCTTGTAGACGGTGATAGATGGTTTGTCCAATTACCTGCTAAGTATTTTTTGAAAGCGCCTGCCCTTTTTCAAACAGGCCTTCCCAGGAGGTTCTGTGTTCATCTGGCACATCAGGTTAGTCCGTTAGAAATTGTGGTACAGTTGTGGATATTTAGACCTCATTGTTGCATTGTGGAAAGGTCAGAGGGTCACCAAATACATTAGGATTAGTTCTCTTGGGATCATCGATATCTACAGCAAACCTCTATTGGAAGTCTAACTCCACCTGTTTAATATCTTAAACAGACAAAGTTGACAATTTGGCCCAGAGGTGGCACTAGAGGGAAAGCTCGTACAGTGTCCAAAATAAGTTTGACATTTTGCTCTGTAGACTCTCTGTAGTGGAAATACTGTTGTGATGGTGGGACTTGTAAAAAAAACGAATGGATTTTCCATTAACCCTGGATTAATCTTCTGGGGAGCTTTAACATCTACAGGAACCTCCATAAGAACCTGGCCATTTGTTTATGGGGAAATCTGACCGTGTGTGTCATCCACAAGGAATCATCCTTGGGGAACCATCGATACCAACCCTCCAGACTGCAACCATGTCTGACTAAAAATCTTGCTGTGCAAGTAACAGTACCTCATTGGTCAGACACTGGGCAACCATTAAGCAATTATCGCTTGTGACCAAACAACAACGTATTCACATTACACCGGAAAAACAAGGGTTATGTGCTTATAGCCTGTAAATAAAGATGGATGTGTCGTCCGTAACCTTGAGGCTTAGAGTGGGCTGCTCCACTGTCACCATCTTGCAGCACCTGACTCCCAGCTAATCCAAAAATAGATAGGTTGCATTAGCTGAGGTGTCGCCTAGAAGACAGCTAGTGGACTGTGACGGCACCCACCTGTCACTCATAGCCACCATGCCCTCAATTACACATAAATTTTAAACTGGTGAGTTACTGTTGTCATGAACAGTATGCCCTCATACTGTTGTCATGAAGGGGGAAATGAGCTTAAGCTGTTTTTTGTACCAGGCTGTAAACATGTTTATTTCTACTGTGAAGTTGAGCATGGGAGTGTATAGGGATTGACTTGCTTTTGGAGACAGCCTCAAGTGGCCATTCGAGGAACTGCAGTTTTTGGCACTTCGGTGTTGGCTTCATTTTTCATTGCTGCTTGTATGTGCTGCTTGCTCCACATTGGTCGCCGCAATATTTACCACTCTGAAACTCCCAGTGGCGTTTCAGAGCCTCAAACTGTGACAAACCTGGTAACTGCATCTGCATGCTCATATTTCGTCAAGCGAATAGGCAAAGTGAATATCTTTTTTGTCAGGTTTATTATTTATTTGTTAAAATACCTTAATAAACGTTTTCCCCTCATTTTTCATTCTGAAAAACTTTGTGCCATCAACAAAATGTTTGCTTGCACCACCAACATTTTTTGTTTGGGGCACAAGCACTCCATTCAGCGTTAGATGCCCATACAAAACATGATAACCTAGCTGATAGTTGTCAAGATATCTTGCTGCTGACCAAAATATTGAACTAACAAACTGACAAACTACTCCAAACACCTCCGCCATCCTTTTATATTAGTACCTATTTAGGCCTGCATGTGAAAAGCCTCTATTGCCACGGTTTATAAAGTAACGCATGAAGGTGTAGATCACCATGTAGCCTTCTAAAGTATAAAAATAAAAGCAGAAGCACACTCCTTTAGTGAAGTGTCTTATGTAATCTCCTTTCCAAGTTGTATAATCCCAAATGCATTAAACAAGAAGTGTTGCAGCAAACGTTGACCATGAAACTGACACTTGAACAGACACCTGTCCTCAGAGAATACATTCCCAATGAAAATATTACCCTTTAGCCCCTTTCTGCCTCTTTAATTAACATTGCAGGTAATTACACACATTCTTTTAGACTCTGTTTTGAAGATAGAATTTAATATAGAAGATGGTGACAGTAATATGTTAATATCATTAATCATATTGACACAGCTGTGGCCTCAACAGGGTATTCATATTTAAATGTCGCAAACAAGGGCTTAAAAAGCACATTGTAACCATTTTGATGCTTTCAAACCAATGGTTACCTGGGAGTCTGCTGACAAAGGGGAAGAATAACAAAGTTGAAATATTCCCACACAGGCCCTCATTAACATAAAAGCTACCCAGGAACAAGCAGGCACTTGATGTGGCACAGTGAGAGTGTTGCAAAATTAGGATCCTCACAAATTGCCACATACAGTATGAATTGGAGGCTGGGGAGAGAAGGGTGACAGGAGAAGGAGGGCATAAAGAGCTCTTACTGTAGCACGCAAACAAAATGAGATGGAGTGTAATTATCTAACAAGTGCATAATGTGTCCACTGGCACTGCACTGATTGACTCAAACTGGCTCTGCTACAATTGGATAGATCTCCCTATTGTGATCGATTTTCTTTTCCTCAGACGTCTTAACTGCTGCATCATTTAGAAATCATGTATTAATTACTGTCTACAGTCTTATACTGCGAAACCCTCTTTAACTATGACCTTGTTTGACAGATCATTATTATTGATATGATTATTTAATAACTAGTGATCACTCAGCCTGTGAGATTACACACTCATTTTGCTGTTTGATCACTCATCAGTGTACGATTGCCGTGCAGATTTTTGATGTAGTTGTTACCACTGAGGTTAATAACCACAAAAAACATCAAGCAGCATTTATTAGCTGTTAATTTATGAGGGGATGTGTTAATGCTTCTAAATCCCTTGTCTTTATTGTCACATTGCTTAGATTATATGACATGCCACTGACGTAAATTACATAACTGATCGTGGCTGTTATTAGAAAAGTTGCTCAAGAAAAGAAAAAGAGATAGAAAGAGGAGAGCAAAAACAAAGAACATATCATGTGATTTGTACCTAAATCAAGTAAATCATTATGTCTTCTGATCTGCATGCGTGCTATTATTGGCACAAATATCTAATTTGAAAGAAGGTGTGAGAACAAGCCAGGAGCCTTCATAAAGAGAAAAAATAAAAATTCCATAGCTAAATGTCAGATGGTGTTAATAGGGGAGCTTTTTATCCTTTGTTGATCTGGTGTGCGGGTGCCTGTGTATGTGTGTGAGGATGTGTATTGGTTAAAAGAAAGGTAGTTTAAATTAGGACAAAGGGTGTATAACACTCAGCAGTGTCCTTGCTCCAGTGTCATTTAATCAAAGTGCATTTAAAATGGAAAAAATAAATGAATTTGAGGCAGTGTGCGCTCTTACAAATGTAACGGTTCGACTGGGTAATGTAAGCTTGATTTTCTGTCTTTCAAAAGAACGGTATGCATAGCTGTTAATGGGCTTTCTCTTTTGGTGCCAGAGTAAATAAGCGCTGCAAGATGAAAAGCTGAGGCATTGATTTCATGAGCAGTTTTGACTCAATACACTTTGTCATTGTCTCTCTTTCCACCTTCTTCTTTCCTCTCAGTGCTCATGCATCATTACATCATTTTATGTCTGTCTGTTTTTGTATGTTTGAGTGTGTGTGTGTGTGAGCAAAACTAGAATAGACTACAATAGGCCAGTGTAATACCAACTCTGAGCTTCCAGTGCTTTTGCTGTAAATTGTTGACAGTAGGAGGAGTCACATTCATTTAAAGACCTCTAGAGATGTCCTCTCCTTCCTACCACCAGCACCGCCACCCACCACACACACCTACTGTACCTCTTGGGGAAGAGAGACGAGGAGAGAGAGCGGGGAGGGAGGGGTGGAGGGAGATCGAGAGAAGAAAAAAACAGATGAAGAGCCACAGTTTCCTTGAAATTAGCTTGTTGATGTGTGAGAAACTGAGAGAGGGAGAGAAAAGATATGTACAACAAAGACAAGTGGGTGGAGAAGGACTTGAAAAAAATTCTCCAGCTCGGTGTCTGTAACGAGAAGTGGGGAGTCTTTGACAGTTCTCTTCCAGCGCGCAGCACCAACCGGAGTCAGAGGACTACGTTTTTTTTTCTCTCCACAAGGAGAGTTACCCATACGAAACTGAAACAAGACACTGAACTGATAGGAGGCATTAAAAACAGATTAAGAGGCACGAGGGTGACCGGAGGGTGCCAAGGCGATGGAAGCTAACTCCAAGAAGCATCGATTTAGAAAGGGTCGGAGTGCCACCTTCAGCATCGATGGCTTCAACATTACCATAGGTAAGAATGTGTAGGGTAAGCAGAGCACGAGGAAAGGTAAAGTGTGTTTGCATGTGAGCTAGATGCATAAAAGTAACATGTGTGAGAGAGAGGCGTTTGGCACCAAGGTAGTGGCATCGTTAAACACATCAGATTTCAGCCTCTGCACAACTCAACACATTAGTCCGTTCAACTTAAGTTGATGCTTGCCTCTGTAATGCAACTACACCATGGAAACAAGGGCGCTTCAGACTAAAGCCGTGTGCTGCTGACGTCACCAGGAATTCATTCTATTGTCTTGACAACTGGAGTGTTGAACTTATGTGCCACTTGCCATGTGTTTTTTTTTTTTTTTTGTAGCTACTGTGAAATCTCTCATAGGAGTGAGTGTTAAAGCACTGTTGAAAATAGAGCGATGTGAAGTTGCTGTGCTGTGCTGGAGACATTAGAGTAACTGTCCTCAAAACTGGCAGTAGTTCATGAGAGCTTGTTTGACAGCTGGGTTGTGAACACGTTGTGATAATAAACTGAATGTGCTGTTGGTCTTTCACAGTAGTAAAAAAGAAAACTTTCTTAAACGTTTTACCATAGAGCTCCCTTTGTTAAGACAGTTTGAAACACTGACAAACTTCATGAGTTAAGACTAATACTGCAACATGTGCATTTGCATTTGGGCATAGGATTTCAAGGGTATTTCAACCCTGAAACATATAAGGTAGAGAACTGTCACTGCATTTTTTTGCCACACCCCAATCAGTGTTGTCACAACAGGGGTTTTACCACACCTGCTGCAATGTCACCGGGTCGAAGCCATATCAACAAGCTTGTTCAATCCGCAGATTGCATAATTTCAATTATACTTTCACTGAGGATGCAGCAGGGTTGGAAATATATGGATACTAACTGTTTATCTCATATCTATTTAATCATGTGCGATTTGTTAAAGCTACGCTAATCCATATTTTATGTTAAAAGCGGGTCAGATGACTAGTGTCCTAGTCCTAACTAGTGACTAACAGTGTGAAAGGTGTCGCTCAAACTGACAAATCCACAGAGAATTATCACCCAGTTTAGTACCTCGCCTCACCTTTACTGAGTGTTTCAGCATCCTTCAGCTCATTGTTTGTTGGTTTTACAGCCCACAACTTTACTGTGAACACAGCAGTGAACATTTAGCAGCTAAAGAGCCAGATATTTCCCTCAGGAGTTGGTGGAGACCACAAAAGAGCTAAAAGACATAATGATGGATGCTGTCAGACAGTTGTTAGGCTGCCAGACACACAGCTCCATGTGAATGTTATTGTTGCTCTGCATCAGCTGGATGTGTAAAAAGAGAATTGTTTGCTCTTACATTCACCACTACTTCATGCCACGATAATCTCATTTTGTTTACAGCTTACTTCGCTGTCCCGAAGTGGCAAACAGAAAGAAAAAAAAAGAAAAAAAGAAAATTATCAAACTGCTTTAATATGGTTTTAGAATGTGTGCTATAAAATAACATGTTAGTGCTAACTGAAAGAGATGCGCTCATCTAATACAGAATCATCTCATATGTGAACAAGTTATCACTTAAACTATATTAAATGATAGTGAATATATTAATTACAATATTTGTGTGTAAGCTAGTCTTTGCTGCTGTGACACTATATGCTGGAAATTTCTGTTAAATTTGGGATTTTTCAAGATGTGTCCATACAATTGTGAAGACAGCTCAAATTAATTTCTCCATGTTGGTCTGGTCAGTGCCACCTTACTACCGGATGCATTCATTTCACCAAGGTTGAACTGTGAGCCATGAACTGAAGTGTTGTTATTATTGTGTCGCAGAGCGTACACTGCCCTCCTATCAGGAAGCACCTAAACTTGTCTGGATGATGTGGATATACTGATAAGGGGAAAGTGTCAGGGTTTAGGATGTGAAGAGATAAAAACAGGAAGAGAGATGCTCTCAAATAAATTCCAGGTGCATTTTTTTTTTTAAAAGCAACCCTAAAAGATTTAATGATCCCACTGACAATGGACTTAGTTTTTTCCGCTTGCATATACACATCCTGTTACCTCTAAAACCCTGCCTCGATCACATGTGGCCTACATCTCAGCCATACTACTACCCACAAGTATGGCAGTTGTCATGGTAACTTACAAGTGTCACAATCAATTGCTCACTGGGCCTAGGTTTCAGTCCGCACAGCATTTTGCCAATCACCTCCTCTGAAGCGTGACTCCTGAGCGCTGGTACCTCATTGCCTGGCTGGACACCTTGTGTTCACTCCTCTATTAAACTATGAGCCTCAACTGTAGCTGGCAGCATGTGCTCAGATTCCAACTGTGGCGTTTTGTCATATGTTAGGCTTTGTATGTTTTGTTGAGATTTCACAGCTCGTGAGGTGAAAAAGGATTTGAATTTTTCAGCTCATCTGTTGGGTTACAGAGGATCCAGCCTACCTGTGGACATGTTGTTTTTTTGTGTGGTTTTTTTTTCATCACATTTTTCACTCTTGCTTTGTCGTCTTGTTGAATCTTTGAAAGTTTTTTTCATCCATTGAGCAAAAGAGATTGACTATTGTTTAGGTTGTGTCTGAATTTGTGTCTTTGTGAAAGACAGTTTTTGCTTGGTGTCAGTTTTGAACAAAGCATGGCCCTATTGAAAACAAAAGTTGTAATTACTGACATGCTCTTTTTTCCTTGTAGCTCCTAATATCCCATTGTAAATACTGTTCACACTTGACATGTGATTCTTCTTTCCCTAGAGAAATATTCTCCAAACATGTTTTTTTTTAAAATTCTGAAATAAGTGTAAAAATACACAATTTTGTGTATTTTCTCCTAGAAAAAAAATATCTTCAACCTATAAATATGTATGACAAGCAGAACACTGTAAACATATACAGTGAAGTTGACAGGTTATTATGCAAAAAAGTGTGCTTATTTTAGTGCACATAATTATTGATAAACTATGACTTACTTGCATATGGACATAGTGTGTAGATACTTGTATGTTGATGTGTTCTGAGAAATGTCTTTCAGAATATTTGAATTTGGATTTTATATAAAGGGTGATGTATTTAATTAAGTATAGCAGGAGATGTGTCACATTTACCATAAGTTGTTGACAAGGTGTTAACACTCTAGCCCTCTCCCTCTAACTGTGTAACCCTAGAAGCATCACACCTCAGAGCTCTGGGACTATAGACAGTCCTCCCTGACTGTCTCTACCCCTCATGCATTCTCAACTCGAACTGTTGGTTTCAGCAGTGTCCTGAAGGCAGCTTTTTTGCTAGTTTGTTGTAGTTTGAGCTGCTAGTCAGTTGAGTTTAATTAGCCTTATTTCATCTGAAAAATCCTATCTCAGTTTCAAAACTTGTCCTCGGTACGTGATAAAAAAAATTAAACTGAAATTTCTATAAAACAACAATAAAACTTAGACAATTAAAGACTTACAGTACTCATGTCTCGATTTCACATCTGCTACTTCTGTCTGTCATTGTCAGTCCAGCATACAAGAAGTCAAATGTTCCAATGTAAAACTTGTGAACTGATAAATGATGGAATTCAATTTCAGATTGAACTCACAATTGAATCATAATGACTATGATTAAGATGTGACAGTATTTTGTTATGCTTTGCTACACAGGGCAAAGTAGGACTGTATTAAACCTGTGACAGGTTAGATTATCTTCATAAACTCTCACTTTGTCTGTCTCTGTGTTTGTCTGGGAGGAAAAGCTGCTAAAAGCAGACGGGGGCAGAATCAAACATCAGTGTGCACATGTGATGAAGTTCAGATTTAGTTTCAGTTTACACACACACACACACACACACACACACACACACACACACACACACAGTTGGTCTGTTTCCATGGTGAGAACATAATACTCTTCCTCTGTGTTCCTTTTTATCTACATGTCCTATAATCCAACCAATGGTTTTCACACCAATCTCGTTTATAGACCTTCTCTGCCTGGTGAATGAACACATCTGTCAAAAACAGTGGTGTGCACCTGTAACATACATAGTACCATTAGACGACAATTAAATGTATGCAATTAATATTCTTTATTGTGGTTGCACGTTTGTCTTCATTAGAGAACAGGGGGGTACTCTTGGAAGTAACAAAGCGTGAATCCTAAACTCTGTGTTGATTCAACTAGACAGGTTTTTGGTTTTTGAACAAGAATTAGTTCAATCAGATCAAAGTAGGCTCATTCTGACTGGAGCTTATTTTCTGTGAAAAACCATTGTCAGTTGAGCGCTCATAAAATAATTTGCCATGAGAAAAGAAGAGCAGAGCTTCTTATTCCACTCCACTGGAGCAACAGATATTAATGCATGTGTATGCTGAATATAGACCTGCCTTTTTGTAAACAGCAGCACAAACAGTGATGCCATCGTGGAAAAACAGCACTGACACTAGCTCTTTAAAGTGTAGTGCAACCTGTCCACATATATCAGACATTCATTCAATAGTAAATTGGCGGGATGCTACGCTATGGTATATTGTCTGTAATCTGATGGTTGCAGAGACGTTTTTGCCTGTAGCCAGGGTCACAACATAATTTTCCCTTTACGCTACACTTAAATAGAATTTGTTGCGTCTTCAGTAATAGTGATGTGACATGGTTTCGAGTGAAATGTGAGTGAATGTGTGGGCTCGGTTCAAGTTACAAGAGTGATTTAAATCAAATCCCTCAGATGTGATTGGATCACTCAGTGTGATACAGAGCTATGCAGAGATACAGAGCTGCTGAGGGCTGACACCTCTCTTACCCTCACTGTTAGATCAGGAGAAGTGGGACGAGGGTTAAATGAATAAATTCAACCTTAACCACATGTGAGCAAACTCTTTGCCAGCTGAAATCCAAACACATTCCTCATATTAAGTTTTGTGGTGTTATCTGGTGAGCGGGTTTAGCTACAGGCTCCAAATCACATTTGAATTTATGTAACCACCCATGAGTTCAATTTACAGGAGGAGAAAAGAAAGGGAAACGCCATAATGGACTTTCTGACACAGAGAGGGAAAATGTATTTTATTTCACTGTCTCTAATTCTAGCCTCAAGAGTCTCAGTTCAAAAGTTGAGTTCACTCTGGGCAACAGAGTTGGAACAACTTGTAACTTGTATAAAAAGAAGACCTTTAAAAATGTTACAAAACAAAAAAATGTAAATGTATTGCTTTCACTTCAACAGCGGAACAGTGGATGATGTGAGCTCCATCACGTTATTACGGCGGTTCAGAAGAGCCCAGAGAATTGCAAAATTAAGCTTTTGACTGGAGGACCATAGCCTGCTCTGTCTATACCTGCACATTAATGCTGTGGAATGACTTCATTTTCACAAAGTCACCTTCATTTACTGTGATGGAGAAGTGGGTTCCTTCAGCCAATTACCTGAACCCTGAAATATAATTCACTGATCATTAGTAAAAAGCCTTCACGTAGAATAATTTCTTGTTAAAGCTGAGAAGTCTTCAATTCTGTGGCGTTCTTTTTTCTGTAATGAGTCTCACGGTTTATGTCCAGAAATGACCACAAAATTGGCCATTTAATGTTCCAGATAGACTGACACATCGTTTTCTGGGATAACCCCAGGCCTACTTTCAATTGTGATCAGATGAGGCGCTGACAAAATGCTTGATTTTTCACCCATATTTTGAGCTTTTTTGACAATGCATATAAATACATCTGTTATTAGTGTGGTAAAGAAATTAGGATAAATTATCCTGGCAATATAAAAAAAAGAAAAAATCTTGAGAACTATAGACATGCATAGAACATGACTGCTAAATCAAACATCTTCTGAGCTTTTCTAAACAACTTAAACTCAAGTGAAGCACTCGTCAGGCTCACAGAATTGTTTTAGCTGTTTCCCAAGATGCTTTCTTTAAACTTTGCCTTGCTCTTAACTAAACACTAATTTTCAAATCATCATGAGATAAAATATGAACTTTTCTGTCAAAAACATTTATTGAATTTGTGTTATTAGAGTCGTGGATGGATTAAGAAATGGGCAAAGGCCCAGGGCCCTGAGAGGTCAGGGGTGCCTCAAGCCAGAGCCTCTGTATAAAGTGACAGTCAATGTTTCTTGCTTAGAATTTATAAGGCTCAGTTAAAAGGCACAAAGTGGCCACAATAATTTGTCAAAACTATCCTGAAAAGAGGCAAAATCACCACAAAGACTTTCAATCGACCACAAAGGGAAAAAACTGGTACAAAAAGGCAAATTACCACATTTAGATGCAAAACTGTCCCAAAAAGAGGCAAAATAACCATAAAGAGATGAAAAAACGACTACAGAGGCAAAAAACTGGTTACTGGGCAACTTTTCTCATGACTTTCTCACAGTCTGAATATTGGAGTCGACATCTTGTGGCCAATAAAGAAACTGCATCTTAAGGGAACTTGCACATTGGCTTCAACGTTCAGCTGTGTGGGTTGTGGAGCATCAATCCTCTGGAAGGATTTATAGGAAAAAGATTAACTGTAGGACTGAAAGCATACACTTGGCTCTAGATGTTATGTAGTGTAATCGACTTTTTCTTGCTCTCAAAATTAAATTCTGACCATGCCGTCAGAGACTGGGCACTATTGTTCAGTTTTGCAGTGTTATTCATCAGGTGTGCATTTGTCCTGATCTTCTCCTCGGCCATAACAGCAGTGGAAGTCAGCGCAGTATTCTGAAGCTGCAGCTGAAGGTTCAACCAGTTCATTCAGAGATGGCCTTCAGCATATCACCTCAGCTGTAATTTTCATAGATCAGATTAAATGACTCTTGTCTCTCCTCTCAGGTTTATCATCAATGAGTTGTTTTTCTCATAACACGGCTGCTGACTGGATGCGTTTTATATCAACTCTACATACTGTGTGCTGGGTTCAGTGGGCAGAGATTTCAGCAGTGCACCAGCCTCTGAAGCGACAGCAACAATTATAGTACTTTCACAATCACTTAAATCACACTTCAAGGCAATTTTAGGGTTTAATGGAACAGTAAATGACCTTCCTGATTCCGCACACTCTTCTGCACAAGATTCAACACCCATTTTATTTAATCTCCAAAAAAACATACACATAAAATGTAAACATACACACACAAAAAGAAATAAATGACTGAGCCAGTGAGGGCAGGATGGGGAGATTCTCATGTGCAGCATGTGGGATAAATGTTTGTGTGATTATGTGTGTACCTGACATTTTCTGGCATCGCTTGATTCTCTTGCATCTTTTTCTTCCTCCAGTGGCAAATGAAGACGGAGAGAGCTCCACCAGACCACAGGCCAGTTTTGCACGTAAGTGTAATGGTCGTCGTATATTAGTCATACTTCATTATTTTCCAGTTCACTGTATTCAATTCATTTCAAAACATTTCACCAGTCAGATCAAAGCGTTAAGGGGTCATTTTAGGTAGAGTTAATGAGATATTAGCTGCTGAAGGAAAATGTCGGAGAATGGAGTTTTGCTTGTTATCGCAGCATAAAAAAAAAATCAGGAACAAAATTTTCCAGATATAATTTCTGAACATTTAATATTTAATATAATTTTTAACATAAATACTGAAGTATTTTCTGCCAAAGGGAAAGAAAAGAGAGAGAACACTGTTAGATTAAATATGTTTCATTTATTTTCTTCTTTCAGTATATCGCAGGTTTCGCTCGCTGTCTTAGAAACAGACGATAAAAGTATGACACATTTATTTTACATGACATCTAGAAGTCTCTGTAATTGCAAAGTTGGGTACCCAAATAGGCGTATGAGCCTATAAAGGTTGATAAATGCTCTTCCAAAGCAAAGTCTACTAGTTGCAGTGGTAGTCCTACTTGTCTACTGTGTAGTAAGCACAAGGGAAAACTAGCATTGGCAATGTACATCCACATGGGGGCAGCATTGTAAAGGCACTCGATCCTCTTACTCCCCTATAACGCACAAATTAGTTTTGTTTGGTAATAATGGATGCAAACAAAGGAAATATTGATTCATGTCACCATGCAAAAGGACTGTAACACCAATCAGGCTTTTCTTGTTTGCTTTTTTTTTTTTTTTTTGCAGGCTCAAAGTCCCAGAGTGCTTTGTGGAATGCCATCACGGCGGGGATGGGGATCAAAGGCAAAGAGCAGAAAGGCCCCCTGAATGACCCGCGGAGCCCTGAAGAGATTCTGGCTGACGATCTTCCTGCAGCAGATGAACCAGACGCCACCGAGAAAACGGCCATCAGGTTTGCCAACGCTGAAAAGTTTATTATTGGTTAATGATCATGGGGTGAATCCAGTGTCAGGCTGCAGTGGGACATTGACAGCCATGTCCAGCTCATTATCTTGCACAGGTGTGATTTGCATACTGTCGATACACCTCGTTAATAGTATACAGAGAGGACACATGGCAACGTGCACGATCAGGCATCTTCTGCACTGTATTCGTTTGGAGTCTGTGACTTTGATTAATGTGAACTTGATTATTAAGTTGGTAAGATTTGAAGTACTTCCTCTGCTTGCTTTCTATGAAGAGGATAATCTTCTGTCTGACATTTAGCATTCTTGATACACACACACACACACACACACACACACACACACACAGGGTGCTAATTGCTATGTACGGATGCTGACCTCAAGGGATGTGGGCATGATTGATTCCACCTTGATAACAAGGACTTCAAACCACCATTAACATAATTTGTTGTCACTTTTAGAATATTGAACGTCTTTTAACGCCTGATTCCAATTAACCTTGATGGCTCTGGAGACCGTTACAAATGCCGCAGGTGGCAAGAAGTGAGCATTTGTCAAAGGATACTAAAAATGCACCTAGTGTGCGATAACACGTTTTTGATTGTATGCAAAATAGACAAGGAGTCATGGCAAGCAGATTTGATCGGGTTTTTCTTTTTATATATTTGAGTAGCAAGCATTTACAGAGATTCACAGTTTGTTATATGTTTGGTATGAGATTGTGAAAATCCCATTTGACTTGTTTGTCTAATTTTCTTAACTGCAGTAACACATGCTTGTTTTCTAGTGCTTCTCTATGCTATCTCAAATTACAGTGCCGTTGTTCGCAGCCATAGTCCCCCATAAACACAGATCCTTTTTTTTTTCCAGAGCAGGGCGGTGACAAGGAGAAAGTGATTTTCCACTTGGATGGACACAGCCTGTTCCTTCATTTAAAAGCTACAGCCCAGATTTTAAAGAAAAACATAGCCAGTGCAGTGCAGCTAAAAGCACCCTCATCTTCTCTGGAGGAAACAGTTCATTTGTCCACAGAGACAGTGACTTACTTCAGTGTGCTTCATGAAAACATAGCTCTAGATTTGAATCAGGGTGGGGAACGAATGCCAAACATGAGCTGAGTGCTGCGAAATCTTTGGCCGAGGCAGAACAATTTGCATCACTGCCTACTGGCCTGTGAGGCAATAATTCATTTCAGTTGCCCTTACAGTTTAAATGAAGGAAAAATATCCTAAAAATACTGAACCTGCCAGGCTTTTGTTTATTTGAGTAATTTGACTGGTGAAATTGTGTTTGCAGCCGGTGAAAATGGGGATTTACCAGCACATGTGGCCTCTGGAAAAAAAAAAGCTGCGTTCTCCAATTTGGTTTTCATTGCGTCTATACCACATGATTCACACCCAGCCATCTTCCTCCTTAATACTTTACCTGGGAAATCCCACTAAGGTCAGGTGAAGTCTCCAGCCAGGGCAACAATGGTTAATGGAGGGCAAATCCACAGGGAGTTAAGGGGATCTACAACTGAATGACAAATGGCAAGATTATGGTACAGGGTGATTAAATGACCGCAGAACTAGCTGTAATCCATAAAATGATGTAAGCACCGTGTCACCTCCGAGGCCACGGCGGGCTGTTATCCTCCAGGCGATGATAATTAGATTTTATTGGAGAATGGAGAGGGATCACATGATGTGTAGCAGGCAGGACAAGAGTGAGTGAGTTAAAGGACAAGCGGTATTGACTGTCATTAACCGGGTTTGAATAAAGGTAAAAGTCATTTTAGGTGAATATGGTGAAAAAGAGATCAAAGATTTTGATTGTGTTGCACTATTTCCACAGTCCATCTCCATTCAAGTATCCTAATGGCCAAGTCATTGTTCTTCCAGTCAATCCAGTTTACTAAGGCGCTTCATTGTCTTTGTAACATTTTTTCAGATCAGCTGACAGGCTGCCTATAGTTCTTCACATAGCAGCTGCTGAAATAGTTTTAGGATTGCAGCTGCTGCTAAAACACAATTGAGTGCATGCTTAGTCACACAGTGAGGGACAGAAAAACAATATGGAGACGTTAGTGTATGAACACACACTGAGTCATCGGTGCGACTGGCGTTATGCTGGTGTTTCTGCTCATTAGGGGAGCCTTATGCGTTTTAAAGCATTGGCTAGCTAATGAATAGGCAATAAGGTGGCTTCATGCAGAAGGTGACACCAGCCATTTTTATGAATGGTATTGTATATAGGAGACTGCTGTGTTATGTTTACACTTAAGTCAGCAATCACTCACAATTTGCCACTTGTAGCCTTTTTATGTTATTTATGCAGTGTCACTTATGGTCAGTACACCCACATAAAGAGGGTGGACAAAATCAGAGACACACTTGTGATGATATGAAATCCAATAACTCCATGCAATAAAATCCAACTGTCACTAGTCAGACAACCCCGAGAAATATTATATATATCAGCATGTGATTAGGACACATCCAGTGGCATACTAAGTTATTGATTAAGAACGATTGATGGAAACTCATTCAAAGTTCATGAGAAAACGGCTTTATATTCAGCAAGAAAAAAAGTGACAAAAATATCTCTTGTTACTAAGATCCAGTGTTAATGGCTATTAGCTATAGAGCACATTTCTATTGAACAGGGATTAGTATGAGTAGAAAAGTGAGTAGAAAAGCAAATTATGTACAGTGACAAAAAAGTATGTTGCTTATTTTAAATGGCGGGTACTAGAGTTATACACAGTAGCATCAAAACACATCACAGATACAAATATTCAAATAGCCATGCACACATGCAGCTGAAACTCAGACACACTCCTGTGGTCAGCAGTGTGATTTATCCATTGGTTAATTGGATGCTGTGCGGCGCTGTGAACTTTGCAGTTGATTAAAGCGGCTGTCTCCTCCGTGGCACTCCACAGTTTTGGACGGTGACCCCTCCTTTGGCTGTAACCGCAGGTTCACAGACCCCCACTGGCATCCCTTGTGCAGCAACAACCTCCATCACTAACCTCACTAGCTGGCTAATGAGCCTCCGCTGGCCATTGTGACTGGAAGCACATGGACAAATGGCGGAGCTATTCATCAAAGTGATTGAAGTGTAACCTCACAGTTATGATGTTGAAGAGCTGCATCACTGCTGTCTGCCACAACAAGCCACATATATCTGGATTAGACTTTCATACACTATGAAAAACACTCAATAAGAATGGTCAATGTTCTCAACAATGGGAAACAAAATCGAACTTCAAATTGTAACTGAGCCAAAACACTATTGATTTACTTATCCAATGTTGTTGTGCAGAGGTTCCCAAAATGTGAACTCGTGTTACTGTAGGTTAGTTATACGTACAGTATCTAAATACTGCTTGGGGTTGAAAAAGCTTCCAAGCTTTGCTGTAATTATTATATTTATTCCCTTGTTTGCAGCCTACAGCCTTTCACTAAGAATACATTTTTGGTTATTGCTTGAAGTATAGATCAACAGAGGCAGCCCAGTTTGAATTATTTAGAAGTGTAAAGGTGAATGGAATAGAAACATATTCCATTTTTACAAATAAAATCCTTTTTTAAAGTTGAAACAAAGATGAAATAAAGACCAAAAATTCTAAAACATCGTATGTAACAAATATTTCCAAAAAAGTGGTTAAAGAGTGTGTACACATTTACATCTGCTGTGATAAGATCTGTCCATTTTCTTTCACAAATGGGCTTAAAATACATCAAAGAGATTTCTTTGGATTTGCCCTCACCTTTACCCCATACCTCCTGACCATCTCAATAACAGTGCATTCACTTTGCCCACATTACAGCCTTTAAATACACTATGTGAATTGCAGACCGCTCAGCTATGATGTGAGTAGTCCTCTTTTTGTCGGCTTTGCACATATTGTTGAGC
This sequence comes from Seriola aureovittata, assembly GCF_021018895.1. Classification (NCBI taxonomy): domain Eukaryota; kingdom Metazoa; phylum Chordata; class Actinopteri; order Carangiformes; family Carangidae; genus Seriola; species Seriola aureovittata. Next base: position 10,576,777 of record NC_079375.1, read on the forward strand.
TAATATAGTTGTAGGATCAGAGCAGTTACAGGCAGTGAGGCACTTAGAGTGAGGTAGCAGAGTATTTTGTCTGCGCAGCATAAATTTGTTGTGATGTTTGTCACGTTTGAGCTGTCTGAGTTCATGTGAGTGCGCTGTTTCCTAAGCCTTGACCCTGAAGTGAACTCTGGGACGGGAAATCACCATCTATCGTGGACTATTTTATGGTGCGGCAGTTAAAATGAGACGTTAAGCATGTAGACATACGCCCTTGTACACACAAACACTGGCTTTTGAATTACATGCAACATTACATGCATGTCCAACTGTCCATCTTAGAGTGTGGGACTTAATTTCCATAATTCAACTTTCACTAAACAATAATAATGTCCTCTACGGGTTGGGATGCTTTTCTTTAAATCAGTACTCACGGCTTTGAAACACTTTTCAAAACAGCTGCAATATATTTCAAGTTAAAATTAAAGCTCAATCACAGGACATATTTGGCATTGGCAATGACTCAAATGGTACAAGTGGTTAGTACTGCCAACTCCAAAATAAGTGCAACCCCAATGCTATTTACACTTGTAAGCTGCCTTTAGCTCTTTGTTTGGGGTTATCCAGTCTGTACTTGGACTATACAGTTGCCTCCCCCATCGTCTCTCATTAACACCCTCAGTTAATCCGTCCAGGACCTATAGGCACCATATCCAGCTAACAAGCTCAGACAACCCACTGTACACAAGGTGACGCAATTTGTAGGTTAAATCAGATTGAAAAGTTTGAGTTTGTGAGGTTGCCAGGGACATTCAGTTGGATGATAATACTGACTTGTATCAGCTTAAGCAGTGTTAATTTAAGTAGGCAACTGTTTGCAAACATATTGGCCATTAAAAGCACTTGGTAAGCACTTTTTTTTTTTGTTTGAGGTTGCAGTCAGTTCAGTAAGACTAAGATTCTACAGCCATGCTAGCTCCTCTGTAGGGCTATACGTTAGAACAGTGCTACTTTGAGCGGGTCACAAATTGGACTTTTAAACATGATGGTGGCGCTAGATGAAATGTCAGGAAATCATCCTGATAATGAACCTACAAAATGTTGTGCCAATCCATGAAGTTGAGATATTTCGGTGAATTAGTGAAAACTGTGGCCTGCTGCTGGTGCTCAGGGAAAAGTCAGGGCAATTTCTCCTGTACGAACATTGAATACGTAGAGCAAATTTCTTTTGATGGATTTTCATAAAATTTGCTACATATCGACGTCTCCAGGTTGTAGGGGGAAGTAGTCGAGAAGCCATCACTGCAGTGGCACCTCACGTGTAAACCCGCTTATAACACTGTAATATATGTAAAGGATTTCAGCTTTTAAGCACTTTGCTAAGAAATCTGTCCAGCAGAACCTGGAACTGATTATATGTTGAAAACATAGTCATCAGATCCCATTAAAATTAAGGTTATAATATTCAAAACTTGAATTTTCTATTAAATTTCATCCAGTTTTCAGAGACAGGTGGACATCTTTTCTACCTCTGCTCCATGGAATCAGTTTAACTCACCTAAATCTCAATTATTATTAAATCCCTGATTACATTATGAGCTAAATGCCAAGAGATCTGGTTACATGTACCAATGGTGAACTGCTGCCCTGCCTATCTCTTGCTAGCTTGTTGTTCCTGTAAATCATAAGCTAGAAGGTAATTCCTGCTGTGATTAATTAGCTATTCTACGGCACTTTCACATCCAGGTTATTGGAGGTTAGACAGAGGTGGTTCTCTGTCATAACCAGTTTCAGTCCGGTGTTTAGGGAATGAATCACTTCCACATTTGCACAGAATACCGTCATTACCTGAGAGAGATTGCCATCCCTATAGCCACCATTTTAGCATCAATAAAAACAAAAAGAACACTTAACACTTTAATCCCAGATAAGTGATACAAATACTGTGTAGGCTGGACTTTATATGCCACATACTTAAGCCCAACATAAGTGCTGGAAATGAATCATTTTATTAGCTGCAGTGACAGTTTAGACCTTTATAACCACGTGTATGAGAGAAGGCCTTGTTTAAAGAGCCTTTATGCTACTGGAGCCTGACTACTTCCCTCCTCAGCTCGGTCTCGGTTCAGCAGTTGTACGCATCACCTTTGACCTATAGGAATCTATCTTGGGGATGAAGTAATAGGAAGTTTCTTCTCTGGGGTATTTTTTCACCTCCATCACCCTCCAAAGAAATATAGCCTGATGGCCGCATGCCCTCAATTTCTCCCACCCATCCTTCCATCTCCACTACATCCAATACAAAAAGAGAAATTAAGTATAGATGGGGAATCATATTTTGTGATAGATGATCTTCACCAAAATGTGGTCATTACCGCAAAGGCGATTGCTATTTTGATGCATAGATATCCTTATCTAACTGCCTGGAAATTTAAATGAGATTTGAATTTTTCATGTACCTCTAAATGGCTGGCGCTGTTAATGTCTTGATTTCGATGTGTGAGCTTTGAGGGAGCCCGAGCACAGTGACAAGAATACCTCAGCAGAGCGTAATTTCCAGCGGGTCCCTCTGTCATAGTCATACGAATAATTTCTTTTTCATAAGACTTGATTCATTAGGTCTTTTTTGTGAGCAGTTGTTGTGATAATAATTAATCAGGGACATATTTTGATTATCATCGTGTGAAGGGACACAATCAGTTTTTGGCTCTTGTTTTGGTTCATCAGTCTTGAAATTAAATAAAAATGTTGGCTACATGTGTAAACCTCATTCACTTCCTTAATCACTCATTCAGACACTTATTATTGTTGTGTGTACCCCCCCCCCCCCCCCCATATTCTATATTTGCTTCTAGTGATGAATTAATTTGCTTTGTATGGACTTTTATCTTTAAGAATATCTCCTTCAGACTGCTAATTACTCTCAGTTTTGCGGACAGATTGCTTGGCAACAACAACAAATTATTTGGAGATGAGCAACAAGTAAAACACCGCTGGGTATTCTTAATATTTCATCACATACTCAACATTGCTGTATTGTGCCCTCCAACAATGTCGGGGTCCAAAAAATCCACACAGTTGTGCCCCCCCCCCCCCCCCCCCCCCACACACACACACACACACACACACACACACACAAGGTGTTTCATTCATCAGCTGGCAATGTAATTAAAGTATTCTCTGAGATTCCTCAGGTGCAAAGGCTGGAGGCCACATCTCTCTCCACAAGGCTGCATTCTTGATCCTGCTATCTCATGCATCAAGCTTTTTTTTTCTAGTAAAAGTGGGACGCTAGAAATATTTTCTCTTTAAGCCTTTAGGATTATATTAGCTCCAAAATCATGTATTGAAAGTTTTCAGGCAATTAAAAGTGGCTGAGAGATCCACATCAGAAGCAATATGTAAACGTTTGAACTACCCTTTGTTAGAAAAGGTAAAGATGGGGGTAATTCAGGCCAGTATCCAAACTGTACAGCATATATACAATGTCTACATTCAGTGCAAGAAGTAGGGCTAGCATGTCTGACATTTTATGCAGGAAACCAGAGTTAGCATCCTGTCACAGACTCGGAATTAATATTTCTCTTTTCTACTTACTGTAAGTTGTTTTAGTTGGCTAGCGCTAAATATGTGGGTTTCCACGAAAGAGACTTTGTATGAAGTTTCTTCTGACCACGTCTTTGTTTATTGTGTAGCTGTTCCACACATTGAGGGTGGGATGACAAACCAGCTGTCATTGAAAGGAGCGAGAAAAAAAAATACGGGGATAAGATCTAGGGTGAATTAAAAAAGCTTGTGAGAAACGTATCAAATCGTACCTACTCTCTCAGCTCACACATCTGTCCAATCACTGCAGGAAATAGATGTGAATGTTGGATTGGCAGTTTCTGAAAATCACAAAAACTGTCAGATTCCCATGTCGGAAAAATCTTGGGGAGGGGCTTCAACAATCTGGCAGGCACCTCAGTTGAGGAATACTGACAGGACAGGAAAACTTAACCATAATTTATTTGTCATGACCATCATCTTTCCCGAACCTAGACTAAATCATATTTTCCAACAGTTTTGCCATTGGATGTAAAGAACAAACAAACAAACTGACGGTCTTGTGTGGTGACAGTGTAGAGGTAATTGGAGAATTGGGATATTTCTTCTTTTCTCCTCACATGCAGATTGTACCATCAAATTCCCGTAGCGACCGAGCCGCTGTAAACTTGAAACTACTGCTTTATACTGTGTATTTTTCCTTTTTCCATGTAAACACATGGTTCTGACTGCAATGCAGCTTAAAATGACCTTCCTAGTCCTTGCAGTGTTTTTGACAGAACCTTTCTCACCAGCAGGCTCAACCTTGTTCGGTGTCACACTTACACATACAGATAACACGGTACATCAGGTCCCTGGGGTGTAAACCTGTGAACAGCAAGCAGTGAAATGTGAAGTTAGTGTTGTGGTTTCTCCTCAAGTTGACCTGTCAACTCTGCCTGTGGCTTGAGCTCACCCTGGGACCAGCATACCTCCACAAAGGAGAGGGAAAAAACACTGTGACACAGTGATGAAGAGTGGATTGAAGAAAGGCAGCCTGAAAGAGAAAGAAACTGAAAGCCAAAGACAGACAGGGAGAAAGAGACACAGATAAGTGCGCCTTTGAAGAGAACATCAGCAGGCTTCATGGCACTCAGGCGAACCTTTCTCCTCCCTCCTCACGGAGGACCCATCTCAGCAGATGAAAGCAGGAGCCTCTTTGAGGTGGGGCCCTGGCATTATCCCTGCATCCTGCATCAAGTAATTGAAAGACCTGAGAGTATGGTAAGGGGCTCAGAGAAAGGGGGGCACTGGGCTGAGTCATCCTTGCAAGGTTTGGACTCGCAGACAATGAGGAAAAAAAGCCGTATGTCCTCATGGGTTTTTAGTAGACATTCATTGAGCTACGAACTAGCTTAGAAGAAAAATAACAAGGAATTGAAGTAGAGAAAAACTCAAAAAGCTTCATGTTTGTACAGAATATATTTCCAGCTATCAGTAGTAATATGACATGATATCTCTTGTTAGGCACACAGGGAACCGAAAAAGTTGAAAGTGAGTTCGGTGAGTTTATTATACGGTTTATTAAGAATAAAATGACCAGGATATTCAGTGCTAAGCACCTACTGCGTTTTAATTGTAATTACCGATGGAGCTTTCATTATGGAAGGAATATAACACAGAACATAATGCAGGAACTGGCCAGTTACGGCGGCTGATATAGCTGCGGGTGCCATAAAACAGTTAATCTTGAAACCGGCCTCCCAATCACCGTGTTATCTGACCAAATGAAGCAGAAAGGACATCTTTGCCTATTAAAATGTAGAGGGCGACACTGTGATGTTTGGATGCTGTAGTTTGCTGTTTGTATGTTAGAGCGAGTAGGAAAAAGGGACGGAGAGAATAATGTGTGTGTGTGTGTGTTATAGTGGTTGTATTTGTAGAATACGGGAGTGTAGTGAATGTGCTCAGTGGATCAGAGTAATCTCAGTCAAATCAGTGTCAATGCACCGTCTGCACGCTGTTTAATCCTCCCTGGCATGACATTTAATATGTTGTACAGCAAATGTATTGTCTATGTTTTGAGATGAATATATTACGTATCTAAAGCTGTTGCATTTGCACTCAGGTTAGATATTGATCTACACCTTTGATGAAGACATCAAAAAAAAATTACCTTCACATTCCTGATGAAATAAGCACACGTGTCTTTGAATTAGTGGGAAGGAAAAGCTGTCATTGTTGCACTGTCTCTCGGGGAGAGGTCCTGTTTAAAACCTTTTCTTTAACCAGAGGTTTTCTTTCAGTTCACTCACACCTGCACCGTGTCTTCTCCTAAAGGTCTCGTCCTCCTGTTCCTCTCCATCCCCACTTGTTTTCCCTCCCTCACTCCCTCTGGCTTTTCCAGTGGATGAAACAGAACATGGTCTCTCATTATCAGCCAGACTCCTCCCTCTCTTTGACTGGTGGTGTTTCTCCTCCCTCCCTCTTGTGTGGAGAGCTCGGTAGTGAGCGTTAATCCCGGATTGCGCTGCCCTGCCGTCTGCATCCCGTTGTTGCTGGGAGAGCATGGCACGGCTCCAGGACCCCTGTGCTCACACAGGAGAGAAGTGAGCGAATGACGAGAGAGAGAGAGAGAGAGAGAGAGAGAGAGAGAGAGAGAGAGAGAGAGAGAGAGAGAGAGAGAGAACGGAAAGAGGTGCAGTTGGGCTGTTTCACGACTGTCACAGATACTTGAGCGCTGCACCGCACTGTTATTGAGTTTCAGTCACACACTCTCTCACACATAAACAGGAGAGAAGAGAGAGAGAAAAAGGAAGGATGACGGTCGGTTTGTCGCAGCTGTGGGTGCTAATGTGAATGAAGAAAGAGGAAACCTCGGTCACGTCCTGGGTTCCACCACATCGTAAACCTCTCTCTCTCCTCGCTGTGGCGTCTTCCTCACCGCTCACACTTAAGAGGGATTAAACTTTTTTTTTTTTTTATCTCTTGTTGACCCATCCGGAACTCTGAGAGTCTCTGACATGGAGTCTCCAACCAAAGAGATAGAGGAGTTTGAAAGCACGGCCCTGAAGTACCTTCAGCCGGAACAGATTGAAAAGATTTGGCTCAGGCTCCGAGGACTGTGAGTATATCCATTCTTACTTTTTTCAACAAGTGTCTGTGTGAAGCAGGGCTGTGTGTGTGTGTGTGTGTGTGTGTGTGTGTGTGTGTGTGTGTGTGTGTGTGTGTGTGTGTGTGTGTGTGTGTGTGTGTGTGCACGCGCGCCTCTGCATGTCTGACAAACTGTATGTGTTTGAACAAGTCTTTTAATATATACATGTGAGTAAATGTGACATGTGATGAATCACAGATAAATTCTGATAAAATCCTGCAGGAAGGATACAAGAGCACAGGTTTCATAATACAAGCCTGGTTTCGTTCATCTCACACTCATGTTGTTTACAGTGTGTGTCAGTTGCATTGTGCGTGTGTGTGTCAGTGAATGGCAGAGAGCAGAAGAAAGTAGACTGTGGAAACATAAAAAAAAGTAAGAAATAAGTAAGAAAACAGAGGGTGAGATTGGAATTGCTGAAACCAAACAGCTGCTCTGAGCTGCTTCCTTTGAACTATTTTGAATGGTTTGTTTATTTTATTGGGCAGAGAGGAATGAAAAGGAAACATCAGAACCGAAGTGGTGACCAAGGAAGGCTGGTAACACGCCTCGCTGCAGAAAAACATGTTTTGTTAAGTCATTTAAGTACTTTTTTCACGTCATTGCACCAGTTTTTTTTTTTAAAGACACAAGGAAATTATGGAGTTTTGCTGCTCTTCTCATGACCGACTGGATGCTGCTGTTTTTTCTGCATATCTCATCTTACATGCAATGAACACCTGTTGTCCATGTAAGATTTTGATGCAGAAAGACTTTAGGAATTGAATGGTTGAATTCTTGTGTTTTTAGGTGAGCCAAAATTTTACCTTTAATCCATTTTTGTCTGCGTCTTACTGTGTTTTTCAGCCTGTCACACGCCCCTTGCTATTTCTCTTCAAATAATACAAAAACATCCTCAAGCCTCACATTCTTCATTTCTCCCAGGTCCTTTTTTTGAACCTCCCAATACATAATATATTTGATATTACTTTCTCCACATCCACCGACCAATCAACACCTCTGTGACCTTTCACCCTGAGAGGAAAGCCCCATGCAGTTTATATGCAGGTTTAAGTGGGAATTTTCTCTTATCCATTTTCAGTTCTCATCATTATTACTCATCAGGGGGAGGTGACGGCGGTGTTGCTAGGAGGGCTGTGTTTGGGGAGAAAAAACCCCCTGTAATGTTACTGCTGGAGGTCTGAATGAAATCCAGTTTCCCCCTGCACCACAGATGACGACTTGAGTGGATAAGCCGTGCACAGGGCTGTTTACGATTTTCTGAAGTTCATCTATCAGCCCTCCTCTGCTCTCACATCACTCTTATTTATTTTTAGTTCTTATCATGTCATGGTATTTCTGTTGTTGCGTGATTAGTAATTGTTTCAGTGTCAGAAGCCCGATAGGTGCCCCCCACCCCGCCACCATCATTTTCTGCCACATTTAGTTTCCTCGACTGGCGTCATTGTCTCCTCCATTTGGTCACTGTCACAAATTTCCCATCACAACCATCTGTCTTTTTGGAGATTTAATGGAAAGTGAATCAGATGAATGTAAAGGGGGTCTAGGACTTCTTTTTTTTTTTTTTTTTTCTTCTTCATTTTTTTTTCATCATGGCTTGGCTGCAGTCTGCTGGGTGCTCTGAGGGCTCCTGTTGCGTGTCAGAGATCACATTAGCCTTTAATCTCACGAAGAGCCTCTGTCTGAAGAGAGGGAGCTCCAACTGACAGGCAGGCCCCACAGATGTATGTGTCACACAGTGTATGTTGTCTGTAGGGAGGAAGCGACAGAATGCTGTATGTGTGTGTGTGTGTGTGTGTGTGTGTGTGTGTGTGTGTGTGTGTGTGTGTGTGTGTGTGTGTGTGTGTGTGTGTGTGTGTGTGTGTGTGTGTGTGGTGGGGAAAAGATGGGGAAAGGTTGACTGCGCTCGTGCTCGTGTGGATAACATAGATTGGATGTGTGTTTGAGAGTGTATGCGGCAGCTTGGTGACATTTACTGTATGTGCTGCCAGCTTATCCTCGGAGATTTGTTTGGCAGCTGTATGATTTGTGTGTGTGAGTGTGTGCGCACTGGATGGCTATCACAGCACTCTCTCTGGCACTGTGTACTCCACCAAGTACACCAATCATCCATGGAAAGGCAGGGAGACCATTTACTTTGGACTGTTTTCCCTCTGCTCAACCTTCAGTGACGCAGTGTAAAGCCTGGTGACAGCCACAGATCAAGGAATGAACAGCGTGTTGTGTTTTATTACTTCCTTCTGACAAATGGCCCCTTTATGTATTTGCATCAGTGAATGGATTCCAATGGACTTCCATTAATAAATTAGATCACTGCGACAGACCCGACCTCTGCGTCACCCACTGATTAATGGAAATCAATGAATTATTTAATCACTTGATCAACAGTTCATCACAGAGCGCTCCCTTAAGGGGAACTTAGATTCGGCCCAAGGAGGATCAAGGTGGCCGGCTGACCGCCTGATGACACTATCTGATTTGTGAGGTGCTGACTGAAATAAAAGAAAATCATCAAAACACTGGTAGAAAGTAATGAAGTACTTCTGTTTTACCATAGTATTTTCTTTTCATGCCATAATCATGTGAAAATTAATTGGCGACTATTGATGATCATTTTCATGCATAAAAGCCAAACATTTCATGGTCCCAGCTTTTCAAGTATGAGGATTTGCTCATAATTATCTTAAAATCATGGTGACTGTGGAGGCTTTTCTCCGTAGTTTTCCAAAAAACAAACAGCCAATTGATTAGTCTAGAAAATAATCAACAGATGAATCCATAACGAACTCATAGCGCTACCTTTCATAGAATAGTCACAATTCAGATTCACATAACAAACTACAGGAGTAAAATGCTACTTAAACACATGAGTAATATTAATCTAATGATGTCATGTATAATAGTATAACAGTCATGTTGGACAATTTTCTCCATTACCTTTATTTAAATAACATTGCAGGACTCTTACTTGTAATGGAGTGTCTTTACACGGCGGCGTCAGGACTTTCACCTTCCTCCACCACTGCTGTTAGCCGTCCGGCCAGCCAATCAGAAAGGCGTTAAATGTAGTTTATTTAAGGTTATATTTTTCCATAATAACGTCTCTGTGACCTTTGTGCTTACAATAATTCCTGGAATTTCCATGACCCCTTTCAGCCCACATCCTCATTATGCTGAGGACATTGCATTAAAGCCTTCCAATTAGAAGAAGCTCTGTGTTGTTGACACACACACACACACACACACACACACACACACACAAACACACACACACATGTGGATGTAAAGCGAGCTCAGTGAGAGGGGGAAGGGGCAAAAGGTGGGATAAATGATAGAAGAGGAGGTGAGGAAAGTAGGAAACATCAATACTGTTGTTCCTCTCTGACCTTCTGGTTTCCAAGTCACATTTCACTTCCATTTTGTTGTTTATCTTTATTTGTCTATCTCCTGTGTTTTGTTATCCATGTCCTTTTGTAAAAACTCTTCTCTCTTATTGTCTCCTCTTTTTTTTTTTTTTTGTCTTATGTACTCCGTGTTTCAAATTCCCAACACTCTCTTAAGACAACCATCTGACTGTGAGACTTAATGTCTTTTTAATTTTAATTGCTGGATGGACCCCAAATGATTGATTTAATCTTTTTTCCCTCACTAATCTTGAGGGAGCTCTCAACATTTCTTTACAAAGACTATCTTCCTTAGCTTGCAGTTTTTACACTGAGCTCCAGGAAAGATTGATACAGAAAACGATTGAGAAACAAATCAAGCTAAGTGCTGGGAATTGTGCCTGACTGGAATTTAAATCCACATCTGTAGTCCAGTGGCAGTGGGTCCGTCCTTCCCTCCGCTTCGCTACTATGAGAGCCTGAAATGTGTGTGTGTGTGTGTGTGTGTGTGTGTGTGTGTGTGTGTGTGTGTGTGTGTGTGAGAGAGAGAAAGAGAGAGACAATTTAGCTTTTAGAGCCATGCTGTTAACTCTTCATGTGTGGGTGTGCTTTAGGCCAAATGTTAGGGTAAGCGATAGTAGGTGTGTTTTAACGTGACTGTGTAGGTTCCCTGTGTGTGTGTGTGTGTGTGTGTGGTCGTAAAGTAGGTGGGATGTCATGGGGTGGAGTGGTGTGTGTGTGTGTGTGTGTGTGTGTGTGTGTGTGTGTGCGCGCGCGTGCGTGTGTGTCGATGCGTGTGTTTTTGCATATCATTACGCCTCTCTTAAATCCCTCATCTGCATAAGTGATTGTAAGCATTTGAATTCCTTTTTAAAATTGCTATGCGTGTGTGAACACAACTAGATAACATGACTGCTGAGAAATAAAAGCAAACAAACAGTGCAATCAAAAAAGACCTTTTCTTATTTACATATAATTACTGTAAATCCACACATTTGATCCAGCAGCATTCACCTGTTTGCTTTTTTATTTTCTGGTTTTTGGCATAATGTCTGTTCCTGGAGGCACATTGGCTCTCATGCAAGAACAGTTTTGTATTCTTATCTCAAAACACTCTGACTTTATCTGTGAGATTTGTGTTTGAGTGTTTTGTGTGTGAAGTGTTTCAAGTTGGATTCACCAAACCTGTCCTAAATCACTCATTTCAACTCACTGAGTGCCACCTGTGCACAAGTGTTTGTGAGATCTGATCATTTTGATCGGTGATGCCCCTAAAGTGCTTCCTGTTTGTGAGTAGGTTTTATTCGTGAAATTGTTCGCCCCAAGAGTAAGAAGAGGAATTTCACACCTTTTAGCTTCAAGTCTTGCTGTCAGACATTAGTACAACAGTAGTTATACTGGGGCTCCCAAAACAATTAGAAAATATTAAGCTGCCAATGACAGAAATAAAGATGGAATAGTTTGACATGAAGCGACATGAAGAAAAAAAACGAAAACAAGGTTTTATAAAGCAAATTGGTCCATTACTTAGATGAGAAGCAGCCAGAGGGGACGTGACTGCCAAAGAGATGGACAAGAAAATGATATTCACCAGGTGATGTTACACTGTTGGGTGCAATGATCCTGGAGAGAAACCTGCATAAAGAGCCTGAGGAAGCTGCTGGAGTGAAAGCACTTTCTGAGAAACTACTGAGCTGTCGAGGCTGCTCTGCCAAAATATGACAATAAAATCATGAAACCTACAGAGCGTCTGATGATGACATGGCGAACAGAATATCGCTTTCACATTAAGTTTATTTTAGTCATGTTATGTTATTTCACTGTGTGAAATGTATTATTTATTATTATGTGAAGAAAGGCAGACTACATGTATGTGACTTGTGAAACGGGTGTAGAGCAACTTCATTTATGTGAAAAGAGAAAATTTCGGGGGAATGCAACAAATTCTCTTAAATCGCTCGTACATGCTGAGAATGAAATTATTACGACAAGTAGTTTTTGCATGAGAGCCAGTGTTTTTTATGTGAAATAGAAAAATCTAACATAGATCACAAGAGTAACATTGCAATCGATGCCTCACTATCCTTGTGTTTGTTTTCACTGGCAGGCGCAAGTATAAGAAGACGTCCCAGAGGTAAGACTTGCTGCTGGGACGCTGGACCTCCTCCTTCTCCTTCCTTCTTCCTCATCCCCATCTCTCTCCACCTCCACCTTCTCCCCCTCCCACTCCCCCTCCTCCTCCTCCTCTTCCGTCGTTTCTGAATATTCCCCCTCTGCTTCTCCTACTCGCCTTCATCACTGGACCTTATGGACCTTTTTCTACCACTTTGTTTTCTTTCTTCATTATTCATTGTTTCTTGTCTCAGAAAGAACCTTTTGTAACTTTTATGAAAGTGCAATTTGAATAAAAGTTGTTTTCATTGCTATGGTTATTATCATTATTCTCCACGTCCATTGCTGAAGGCCTCAGTCAAACAAGTGAAACACACCATGTCACACTATGCATTCACAAATATCTCTCTTTCTCTCTTGTGTTGATTCAAGTGTCAACTCATCGTCATTACCAGATAACTGGCACTCTAATGGATAGAAATTATGGTGACACAGATGTTTGAGACTCAGACATCTGAGAACTTGAAAGCCTAACAAACAAATCGAGTGCTATGTTATCTTTGTCATTATGAAACTTTCATTTGTTTAGCTGTTGGAGATGCTCTGGGGAAATCAGGCTCTCCATTAACTGGGACTTGAATGCATTTATTTACAAGGGTGAAAGCAGGGATTAATTAATGCCACTGGATGAATGGATAATGTAGATTAAAGTATCATTTGTTAGAGATGTTTCTGTATTGATCTGAAGCACACTGTCAGTGTCCTTCATTATTCATTTCAGCTTCCTCTATGATAATTTTTTTCTGATGGAGAGGACATGTTTTATGGCTTCAGGACCCAGGAGACCGTGTACAACTGAGATGTGTAAGACACATCTACAAATGACAAAACAACTTCTGTATTACAATGTGTTGTATATGATCTGATTTGGGATCCAACTAGCGAGGTAACATGTAACGCATTATTTTTACAGTTTCGAAAATTTGTAGCCGAAATCCTTGAACTTTTTCTCATTTCCTAAAAATTGACTCAAATTTAGATGAAAAGTACAAGGATATTTCCATGATAGGCCAATGCAATTTGCTACTTATTATAATGGAAATGGAGGAAGTGTTAGCTGCTACAGTGTTAGCTGCTTGTTTTATTTCAGTTTTTAAGAAAAAACATTTTAGTCAGTGAGGATGAGTTCTTAGTGAGACATCAATATCCATCCGCCATACGCTATAGGTCCTATTGGTTATTTCCACAGACCTTACTTGTTACCTTACTTGTTAAATAATGTGACTAATTAAGATTCTTTGTTTGTTATTTCTATGAAACTAATGAATACTGACATCAGTTTATCAACGAATTTTCACTTATAAGTTGTTTATTTTTCATTAAAAAGTCTAATATAATGAATAACTGTTGCAACTAACACTTTTTCCATTTCTCTTATACTTAATACCATATTGCATAGGCCTTCTGTAGATATATCCTAGTAATTTACAGCTAAATACAAAATCATTTGTAGGGAAATTATTGGCAGAGTTTCCAGCAAGCTACCTGGAAAATATGGGACCATAAAATAATTAATTACTGATAACTGCCAAAAAAAATCTATGTATATTTTCTACAGCTTTTATTTATAATGGAAAATATGACCTTTTTGTAAAATAACAAGTGTACTGTAGAAATGAATACGTTAACTTCATCCAAGTTTTATACTAAGTGGATGCCCGGACGACATGGGCTGACGATACACTGCTTTCATTGCAGTACTGTACTGTATATACAGACTTAAAACAAACAAAAAAAGCAAGTAAACCTACAGTATGGCACTATATCCATAAGTGTCAAACAAAACCACACTGAAGGTAATCCTTTAACAAAAACAAACTTAGTCCAGCGCTGTAGGCTACATTCATCCGACATGTAGCACAGATTGTCTGGAAGACGTTTTCAAGAAACACTGAGCTCAAAAATGGACAGAAGGATGTAAAATGCATTTCATTTTCAACAGAGGAGCAGGAAAAGTGTCACCACACAGGTGACACTTTTTTTTATTCCTCTGTGAGCTAATGGAAGCTTCCAGTTTCCACTGCTGAAGGCAAAATACCAAAAACCAAGAATGTGTTAGTCTGTCTCTCAGTACTTTCCTACTCTGTATGTGGCACTCAGCCCCAGGCCCATTAAGTGCTGCTGCAGACGTAAATCTTTAAAAATGGGTCAAAAATGTAGTAAACCTTTTTTAAAAAGACTAAGAAGTAAGTAGCTGGGTCCTGTAGATTTTATTTATTATTTTTTATTTGTTGGAGACTAGTTTCATTCAGAGACTGGGTTTCCTAGTGAGTATTTCCAGCAGCAGGACGGTGTACTGTGTGTGGGATTGTTGTTTGTTCACTGTAATGAAGGAAAGTGTCACAGTGCCTCTAATTCATATGTTTTAATAGTTTTTCTCAACAACAGAGCTCTATGGCACAGAGAAACAAGCTATATCACACAGTGGCTACACAGGCTATACTTTTTTGACAGTAAGGAAAATATGAAATATCACCGGCTTTATTCTTCAATGGACGGTAAACACAAGAAGTTCTCCGCTTTGGTTTACTTCATATTTCTTCCAACAATTTTTTCTTTATAATTTTAAATTTACAGCATCTTGAAACAACCACTAAAGACAGTTTATTTTCTATACTATGCGCCACCTTCTGCTTCAGTCTAAAGAATACATTGACACCGTTTGTGTTAATTTAGTAAGTAGGAAATTGTAACCCACAAATGAAGCTCAAAACAAGAATAGATGGAAGCGCCGCTCTAATGCTGCCTCATGGCATTTCCCTGTGAACTGTGGGATTTCTGCACAGTTAGAGTAATTGAACGAAACTCTCCTCATGCTACTTATTGGCACAGCGTGTGGTCGTTTGGAGTGGTATAGACCTAGCTGTTGGAAACTGTCTCTCTCTCTCTGTCACTGTCGCTCTGTCTCTCTCGCTCTCTCTGCTGGGTGGGTGAGTTCCTGTGTGGAGGAGCCGGGTGATTGACAGCTCCATATGTGTCTGTGTAATTATGGCCGGGCTAATTGGCAGAGAGGAACGCCGGGACATTGTCATTACTGACACACCAGGACAACCCCTCACACATGCAGATGGAGGGAGAGATAGCCCTCTTCACCGGGGGAGGGATGGAGGGATGGGAGAAAGGAGTGTGTGAGTGTGTGTTTGCATGGAAAGGGAGTTAGAGAGCTGAAAGAAAGGCTGTAAAGGAATAAAAGGTGTTCTGTGTAGGCCTGTGTTTGTTTGTGGGTTTTATGTGGGTTTGGTGCTGGTAGTAGGGAAACAGTTGCCTGTTACTATTTTGGTTATTGTTTTTTGATCACATGGTCACTATTGTGATCTGTGCTCTTTCGACAGTTTTAAGCCCCGCCTCCCCCCTAACTACTGTTGCTATGCCTGTCAGCTTTCCATTCTGGCTCAGCAGTTAACAGTGATAACAATGGCAGATTTGCCACTCATTTCTGTCCTGCTGGCCTCAATTTTCATGGCTAAAACAACTGTAGCTGTAGCGAGCTAGCTAAGTAAGCTAATGTTAGTTCTAGGAGTTGATGCTGTCTCCGACTTACCCTGTTAAGAAAAAGTTGCAGGGTCCAGGCATAAAGTCATCCTCACCGGTTGATCACAACAGTCGCTCCTAAATGTGGCATATCTTAACTGCAAGACTACTTTCCTTATGTATTGGGCTCTGAGTGCTGCAAAAAGCTGCAGGTGACCTACACTCAATATTGTGCCTGAAAACATCCTGTGTAGATACACACAAAGCACTGTAGCTGCTGATGCTGCTGCTCCGCTAACATACTGCTCATGCTGCGTCTCCTGTGAAGTCTAGCAAGTTACAAGGGAAATGGCCTTGAAGATGAGGACAGTTGTAATGCTCTGGCAATAACAAGTTTGGCTGGGATTGCCGGATTGTAAACCGTTCCAAATCTGCAAAGATCGGTGCAGAGATTTTAACTTTCACCTGCACTCTGGTCAGTCACTGTCCAGGGGATGATTTAATGAGCGGTCAATTGAGAAAGTTTTGTGTCTTTGATTCAGCTTAATCTCGAGCTTCTGAATGTGCTCCACTTTGCAAGAAAGAAAAAAAAAACAGCATTTTATGTTATGTTTACAAAAAAAGCATTGATTACCCGAGAACAACCACTTAGCTATTATTCACCAACAAAGCAACAAGTAGATGGCTTGTGTATCTCTTTGTATCCCAAGGCCTCAAAACAGCACTGAATGAAACAGGCTTTTACTTAAGCCTGTAAATATGCTACAGTGGTCATTCCTTGTAGCCCAGCTTTTAAAAGCTTTAAGTGTTTTGCCATCTGATCCAGGCAAGCCTCCAGCCTTAAACAGCCTTATGTAGGCTGCCCAGTTGCCAACACTGTTCAGAGTGTGTGTGTGTGTGTGTGTGTGTGTGTGTGTGTGTGTGTGTGTGTGTGTGTGTGTGTGTGTGTGTGTGTGTGTGTGTTTGTGTGTGTGTGTGTGTGTTTATATGAGAGTTTTTGTGTCTCCTTTCGCTCTCCCAGGACTGCTGTGTTTGTTCAGATTGCAGCCATGGAAGCATTGCAGGGATACAGTACATGGTTTCAGTGGCAGTAATGACTCGGGCTGCTCGGGCATCTAAGGCCTGGTCCCCTCCACTTTGCTCCAGTCTTCAAACACTCAACGTGTGTTTTTCAATACGCCTATGTACCAGAAGTACTGGGCTTTAAGGGAAGCGGCAATGTCTGTGTTTGTATGTGGATCATTTTAGCTTTGATTTGCACATCCATGAGTGCAATGAGTCCAAGTCACGTCTCAAGCACTTGCATGAAATAGATTTTTTTGCTTTTGAGTATTAAGTCAGAAGTCAGGTTTCAATCCAAGTCTCAAATTCTCATTTGTGACTCTATAGCCTGACTCAAGTCTCCAGCTCTACTTAAGAACATTTGCAGGAGCGATTATTTTTCTAACTAAACCTTTTTATTTACTTACTTAGTTATTTTTGTTAATAATTAGAAAATTATGTTGCTCTTCTCTCCATCACTTACTGTAATAATAACTTGACATTTGATGATCTAAATACCAAGTGTTAGGAAGATTTATTTTTCCGTTGCATGAAGCATCTGCAGGATAAGAAGTATTTAAGTATTTCTTTTCTTTTCTTTTCCAGAGACAGTGATAGAAGAAAGTACCACCTACAGAAACTTTGTGAACAAATGAAAAGATATAAACATCTCAGTACAGTGGAAAACACCCGGGCGTTACGCACCACTGAGGGCACCGAGGTCATGTCCTGTGAATTTTTTCGGGAAATTTGTAGTTTTAGCAACATGTTGATAATTTACATTTCACGTTTTAAAAACTATATATACTATGTATATGCTAATTCCTGTATTTTTAGACCCTGTATTTTACAATATTATTATCAAAATTGTATGACTAAATAACACCTAAATAAAAGATTCAGTAATTATTCATCAAACATTTATTCCTGATTAACAGAAAATAAAATCGAATAGTTAATTCAGTGAATACAAAATAAATGATCAAAGATAATCAAGAAGTCTTAGTTGTAAAAGGTTACAACTAAGACTTTTTTTGCTTTTGGGGTGGAAGAGTGGTGTAGTTCTAATATCCTGGCTTTGGCCCTGGAAAATACAGACCAGACCATAAATGACCATTAATTATACAAAAATGTAATGTAATCCAAAATTAATCAATCAAACTGTGAATTTTCAGATACAAAATGTAATGCATTTATTTATGCATTCACAGGTACAGTGGCAAGAAAAAGTAAGTGAACGCTTTGGAACAATAGCGTTTGTGTTAGAATATGGTCAGATATTCATCGAAGTTACAATCATGTATGAATCAAACGTTCACAGTGTAGGAAGGAAAAAGTAAAGTGTAAAGCCCTTGACTAATGACATCAGCAGAAGCTTATTGGAGTCATGAGTTAGCAAACCTCTTGCCAAGCTCCAAGTGATTGGCTTGTGGCCGTATTATGACAGTGGTTCGGACCACTCAGCGATCAATGAGGGAAGAACTACTGGCTGCTGTTGAGAAGCAACTGTTCTGGTGTGGTGTGTTTTGTAAGAGTGCCTTTCATCTACAAATCTTCCTCACAAAGATAGCAAGAATCATCCAACTAGCGTTCAAAACTCCTGAGACTGAAGCTCAGTAGAAGTTGAGTAGGGCAATAAACCAGCAGGACAATGACTATAAACACTGAAGTAAATCTACGACAGAACGACTTCAAATAAACAAAATCCACCTTTAGGAGTCAGAGCCCAGAGCTTAAACCAACAGAGATACTGTGGAATGACCCGAAGAGAGCCGCTCACACCACACATCCTGAGAATATGGCTGAGCCCAAGTTTGAGGTTCTTGTTATTGTTGTTATTAAAGCCAAGCATTCACTTACTTTTTACCCCCAACACTTAGAATGTTTAATGAGTGCATTTAATCGAGACACAAATTATTGTGATTGTTTGTGTGTAATTAGCGTAAGCACATTGTGTTTGTCTAGACTTGTGACTTATGAAGATCAGATACGATTTTATGACAGATTAATGCAGAAAACCAGATAATGCCAAAGGGTTCTCATACGTTAACATGCCAGTAAGTAGCTCGGGTCCATGTAGTACAGCAGGACAGTAATTTAACTCTAGAAAATAATATTTCCATAAAAATACCAACAGAGTGAACAGTGAATGAAGAAAAACCGGAGGGGAAAAAACGAGCAAGAGCAATAGAGCGGAGGACAGATATTGTCAGGCTAAGTGTCACGAGGGAAAATTGAGCTCTTTGGTTAATGTCGGTAATCAGGGAGCAAATCTTCCAGGCTGCCTTTCAAGAACAGTCCACAAGATGCCATTACCCGAGCCTCTCTGTCTCTCTTTTCTGTTGCTCAGGGCCATTCGTCAGTCACCACAGCTATCGAGACACTTATTGGAGATGATTCATTTGGGGCAACGACGCAATATTGCAACAAATACAGGAACAAATACAATCATATCTCGTAAAAGAAGTAATTGTCTCTTGAGCAATTAAGGAGCATAAATTACAGTGGCAATAAAGATGATGATGAGCTCAGATTGAGACGATGTTGCACGCTGTTAATCAATTCAAAATAAAAATTAGAAGCAAAGATGCCACTCCAGGCTCTATCGAGAAACAGTCTCACTTTAAATATTGACTGTTACTACAAATCTTCAGCCAAGCATAAAAACTTTTTTGCAATATTTTGAGTTTTTGTTTTTACCAAGTGAGACGCCAACTCAAGTCCTTTTTTGTCTGACTAAACAAAGTATTGCATGGATGAAAACACTTCATTACCACTGATGATTTCACTAAATAAACATAAGGAAATGTGATCTAAATGATCATTTCCAAGATTTAGTTTGATGGAGAATAGAACAATAAAAAAGTGTTGCTTTTTCATTATACTGTGGGTATGATGAGTGTAGCTGTATCATGATATGCCACCTACCTACTTAGTCTCTTGTACGTTAAAGGAGTAAACTATCCAAACTTAACTTAGAAGAAGTGTTTTGATGGGGAAAAAAAGCAAACAGAGGCATGTGTTCTTTATTCCAGTCTGTTTGGCTTTAGACAGACAGCAGTGCAGCTGAGAGAACTCAGGACCTCCATTTCCTCTGTAATTGTTTTCTAGTTGAGATATTGAGTTGTGGCTTGTTTTTGTTGGGTTCCCAGTGTGTACCAGTTTTTGTCCGTGTATTCTTTGCAGTACAGCCGCGGTAAACTTATGATTTTTGGATGCTTCATTATTATAAAATGACTACAAGTGGCTTTTCTGGGGGAAATGTCATTTTGTGGCTGTTTTCTTACCGGGGTTTACAGCACAGGTACATTGATGATCATGCCTCTCTTGCTTTTTCCTTTCTCAACTCCATCTTTCTCCACCTCCTTCCTCCCTTTACCCCATCCCCTCCTCTCTCCTACTACCTGATGATTAGATGGGTAATTGCGCGTCTCAAACGAATCTCCAAGCTTCGGCTAATTACATTCTTCTCAACCGATCACCCCCCCCCCACACACTCCTCTTTTTTCCCTTTTCCTCCACATCAAGTGCTCCTTTCTTTTCTGAGGTAACCACCTCAGTTAGCATGATTCACGCCACGTTGCAGTTTTCTAAACCACGCAGGTGCCGAGGGACACATTTCAGTTTGTGCATCAGTACACATGCACAAACTAAAAACACATTCTCTGATATACAATATCTGCACATATGCAACATGTGCATATATATACAAACAGCTGCCTGTGTTGGATTTTCCATTCAGGTCAAACAATACCCCTCAAAGGCTGCACACAATGAGGCGAATCACTTTCAAATTGATTTTTTTTTTTTTTTTTTGCTTTGCTTATCATCAAGTGACATCAGAAGCGGGTTACTGTATGCGCAAGTACCGTATTTCCATTCTTCAGCAAAGGGCTTCTACACTGATTATTTTCTTCCTCTTTGCCTACCTCCATTATTGAGCTACTAAGTGTATTACCATTCTGAAGATTGATTACAAAGCCTAAATGATAGGCTTTTATCCTAAGTTGAGGCTACGGCAAAGATGAGAGCATAAACGTCACAGGCTTTCTTGGTGCCAGCCCAGCTCACGAGGCTTCCCCTTCCTTGCTGCCTACAGCAGATAATATTGCAGATTTATGGGGCAGATTGTCTCCTTAATCTGGTTGTTTATATCCAGCCTTCCTTCAATGCCGCCTCAGCCTCTCCTCTCCATCCCACCTCTACCCTGTTCCTGCTGACTATTCGTCCAAAAGGTATTACCCCAGGTAGATAAAAAGAGACAGAGCAGGAATGTGTAACTATTTGTGTTTTTCACATTTGGTCACGCTGTGTGAGAATGTGGCTGTGCTCATAGTGTTTTGTATGCTGAATGTGTGCTCCTGCGTGATGCCCTGCGGCCATCTGTATAAGTGTGCGCCTGTGTGTGTATGTGTATGTGTGTGTGTGTGTATATGTTTTTCTTTCCATTCAGCTATCTATCGCCTCACCTCATTCATCTCCAGCTAACCCAGTCATTACGGCTCTAGTGGGAGCCTCAGACTTCACATATAGAGTATTCAGATTTCTTTCTGCGGCCCACAGCCTCTGTCGTAACCAATGTGAAAGACCATGTTTGCAAAATAGGATTTTTCTAAAGCAGAGGTGTGTAAAGCCAAGAAGAATGCATGAGATTCGTCGAGGCAAGCTTTATATGTACTGAGCTTTCCAGCGCTATGGAAGTACGGGCTGTAGCTCTGACAGACCTTGCATAACCAGAACATGGAAAAAGTTAGATAAAAGTCTGGGGCAGAGCCTGATCTAAACAAGAGGAAAGTGTTTTTGGTTCAAAACATAACTGGATTTTCAGTTTCTCAAACAGACACGTCCTCATGCAGTATTTCGCAGACAGGACTGGATGTAATGTCTCTCACTTGGATATGAATCACAGACTGGATTGATTACAGGGAATATTTGTTCTGGTGGTTAGCAGGCACAAAAATCCATCCAATACAATGTTGCCAGATGAACCTAATATGTTGTCCCCCAACTGCTGGGGGACAGGAAGTGCTGGGAGCGGTGCAATAAAACTGAGTCAAAAAAACTCAAAATCGTCAGCTCAAAAACTGAAGTATTTACTGCAGGGTTAATATATTGGTTTACATTATTTTATACCTTATATTGATGCTCTTATTGTAGTTGTAACCACCTTTTACAGTATCTGCCAGCATTGGCAGCTTGTTTGCTGCTTTGTTAATAGGCATATTCCTACAGGTAAATCAAAACAGTAGATTAAAAGCATTAACCTAACTTTTCACTTTTTTGAATAAAGCTTTCAGCCGCTATTGGATAGTAGCCAAGTAGATAATGGCTTGATTAGTGATGTGGTGCTTTGCAGCAAGCTGTTATGTAAACAGTGGACAGTGAAGGATTTGGCAGTTTAAAGTGAAACATGTTGTTGTTTGTCACTTGGTAGAAAGCTCCTTTGTCAAATATGGAAAGATTAATAAAGACTTTGGCTGTGTGACTCTGTTTGTGTGTGTGTTTGCAAGTATTCATCATACCTGGCTTTTGTGTGTGTGTGTGTGTGTGTGTGTGCGTGTGTGTGTGTGTATGTGTGTGTATGTGTGTGTGTGTGTATGTGTGTGCATGTGTGTGTGTGAGTATGTGAATAAACCTGCCAGTGTTTGCTTTGATGTTAATCTAAGAGGAATGCTGGGAATCACAGCAGTGACGCAGTTGGGTCTCTGTTTTCTGTCGTCATTTTCTTAACGCGCTTTTGGACACGTCGGACCAAACATCCTCTCCAGATAATAAACTGTCAGTACAGTAGTTCACTGTTACACACTAACGCTCAAGCGGACTGCATGGTTTGCTTTAGTCATTCATATTCTGCATTTCCTCAATGACATTTAATTTAAGCCCTGACACATAACCTAATGTGGTAACGCAGTTAACAAAAAGCTATCAGTCAAAATTACTTTAACTTTGTTTATTTTGTGTTTTGTCTATTTTTTGTCAAATGTATTGGACTCGAATAGAAGCGTAGCGTGGCGGAGAGAGAGTCTGTAATTATAACTGTACAAAAAGAACAGTTACACTTAATGGACAGTTTAAAGGCAACCAGATGAACAAAATATATGATAAACAAAACCATCCACAAAGTATAACATGTGCCAATATTGTCATATCGCGACACCCCTATTATTAATTATTACTATTTGTTTCTTAATACACTGCTTATAAATGCTAAATAGGGGCATATAGTAAAGTGTAACCCTAAAATACTTACTGGGATAGTGGTGCTTCCACAGGGAGTTTGTCAATTCGTCACTGTGCCCATGAAAAGTGGTGTACTGTGACAAATGCTACTTTGGTGCAGAATGAGTCATTATATATTTTCTCCATTTGTATCCTCCTTTAGTGAACGCACACACACACACACACATCCTGGGACCAATGTACAATATGATCTACACTTATTAGTTGATGCTCTACATGCGTAATCCCCTTTGCACTCCCACAGATACAGAAACATACAGGAGTAATCAGGACTAGCTAATAGAGGGGTTATACACATAATACCATGTTGAATTAATTATACTGCAGCACTGAGAGGCCTAAAGACAGATGTTTTAAAACATTTAATGTAAGATCTTTATCTTGCTCAAGAGAGCTGTAGAAACAACAGAAAAGGTGGTTGTGTCTAACTGAGACCTCCCAGTCCAACAATCTGAAGGAAATGAGTGGCCTTCAGGGTAGCATCAAAGACATGAAGATGGAGAGGAGTCTGACTAATCCTCTCATCTCCACACTGCTGTTTGTTCCCGCTGATCATGATGAAGCTTAATTGAGTCATTTGCTGATTTTGGTCACCCTGGTGTTTAATGGAGACAGTCGGCGTTTCATCATGATGGCCTGAAGGGATTTTTTGGTTTTGGTTGAATGATTGTTTTCTCCACTACTCTACTGTTATTCTTTAGTAAAATGGAAAGATTTTTGAAAAGGAATATGACAAAGTGATCCTACACCAGGATACAATGAAAGGACTGGTATCAAGGCAGTTTGTACCCGTATTAGACCGTTTTGCACACCACCATTTGAGCTTTATGTTGAATAATCACAGGAAAATAGCTCATTTTACAGCTACAAAAATCTCAGTCTATAAAATGGTACTGGCTTTTACTCTGTGACTTGCCAGTTTGTCTTTTGCTGTAATAAAGTCCCTACAAACCAACAGTGCGACTCTAACTAAACTAACAATAATCAATAACACTAATCAATCGCCACTGAAGTAGGACCACACTTGTGTATTCTTATGTATATTACCAGTTCACAAAACAAACCTCTCGGGTTACATGTGACTTATGAGAGCAAACTCATCAAGTAGCTACAGGGCTGCTATTGTTTCTCCTTGTTTTAACTTTCAGGATAATGCTGATGATAATTGTTTCTTTAAAATCTGAGGGAAGATGTACACTTATCCCAGTGAGGTGCTGGCTCACATGGAGACATTAAATAAAGAGAATGGAAAGCAGCACATGTTTTGGCAAACAGGCTTCTCCAGGATAAGAACATTAATACTGATGAACACAGTAGTTACAAATCAAGACAATCACTTTGTGCTGAATTGAAAGCATACCCACATTATCCACTGATACAAACCAGAGCAAAAGTCAAAATAGAGAACATCCTTTATTCAAATGAGTTAGAGAACTCACAAAACACAACTAATGCAGTAGTTTGCATCACTGGATTTCTTTAGCAACAGTGGTCAAGTGTTGTCATGTACAGACAGTGTCTGAAGGAGTCACAGAGGTTAGAGGGAATTACTCCTTTCATTAGATTTTGGGTAAAGTTACTGTGGAACCACAAAGCCAAGAGTGTATGCTGCTTTATCGCTCGACAGTCAGAGACCGGTCCGTAGAGAGTAGTATGGAGCAGAGTTGAGAAGAGAACTCTCGTATCAAGAAAAATCCAAGCCCTGAATACTTTAACCGTTATCATTTATAGTACCGCAGTCAGTTAATGTCAGGAATTACTTTTGTGGTTTGCCCGCTTTGTGCACCTGCCACTTTTACTGTTGTTTATTCACCTCTGTTAGTGATTCCGTACATCACCCAGAGTGAGTTGAGACACCCTCTAAAGAACAGGCCTGAATTTATAGCTCGATTTACCCACAGCTGCACAAGACCAAGACTTTTTCAAGGATAGCAAACATGGCAACAAGAGCAACGTGAGTTTTGTTCAGGAGAATTGTGTAACGGATGTCTCCTTGTGTGACTGTTTGCTCATGGCGGACTCTAAAGAGAATATACAGTGTACACTCTGATGCACATGTGATTGATCGGTGTGTATGAGAATGAAATCCACCTGAGAAGAAAGTAGTCTCACTCCCACAGTGTCCACACTGATGAGTTCATTTAAAGCTGTGACGCTTTGGTCGAAGAAATTCAAGTTGTGGCATCAGCGCATGTTTTAGAGTCGATTTGTTCCAACAAAGCTCAGAAAATGGGAACGGACCAGGAAAACTGCGGCTGCAGTAGTATCTGTGCGAGAATGTTACAGTAGACTCCCGAAAGCACATAAGCTATCACTGCTTAGACAATGTCTCATTAAGTGAAGAGAAATATGTTATTTTAGCCAGAATGAGAAATAGGGGACTCATTTAGTGTGTGCTTCAATTGAGAAAATAGGAGAGTTGAAAAATAAAAAGCAGTGAAATGATAAATGGGAGAAGAAAAATGAATCAATGTTTAATTTTTTTTTTTTTTTTTTTTTTTTTTTTACAATCCATCTAAATTATTTAACTACTCTATTAATTATTTACATGTTAATTTGTACTCTCCTTCCACATTACCAGCTTGGACAGAGAAGATTGAAAACTTATCGTCAATAACTGAGACTCAGGGTTAACAGTGCGATTCAGGATAAAACCATATTCCTTCCTGACTATCGGGCACAGTTTTTTTGTTGCACACATAATCCAAGGGCATATATACACATAGTATGAAGAAGAAATTCGTAACTCAATAGGTATGTTTTCATGAGCTTTTCAGTGAACCCTGTAGGAAGGCTCAGCTTGCTCACATACATTTGTTATGATTTACCACACTGTACACTGCACTATAATGGGCGCTAAAATGGGCGCTGAAATACTGAAATGCCCATATGTGAGGCTCGTAAAATGGGCTGAATAATGGATCTTTGGGAATAAAGGCTGTGGTTGCAAGGTCTTTTCTGTATGTGTTTGTGTGTGTATGTGTCTGTGTCAGTGTACTATGCCTGTGTGAAGTGGCCCATTGCCCAAATAAAGTGCACTCTGGTGTCCTTGTTTGTCCAGGGGTTGAAGGACAGACCAGTGATGATCACTCACCACAGTGCACCACTTTTCAGCTTTTATTGATCTATCCGTGTGGTTGTGTGTGTGTGTGTGTGTGTGGTTGTGTGTGTGTGGCTGTGTGTGTGTGTGTGTGTGTGTGTGTGTGTGTGTGACAAGGACAAGGGCAGAGACAACTGTGTTTGCCCCCCCCCCCCCCCGTTCTTTCTCTTTTCCTCTTTGTGTTTTAGAATGAACTTGAATCTTGAATTATCTTTCCATGTGTGGATCTCTAACACTGAGGTTAAGAGGATATGACACAGTGTTTGGGATATACCTTTTGTTTCTGTGTTGTTACACCTGCTCCCATTGTCATAGTAACACTGCAGCAGCCATAGTTGGCCATCACTATGTCTGGATTACTGCTGTAATAATCTCTGATAGATTTTCAGGGCATTTATGCACTATCTGTTATTATGTTCTGGCTTAGAGTCAAACACGTAATCTAATTGAAAGCACTATTTTTTTATACCTCTCCTATTTCATTGAGTTAGCGCTGTGGTCTGGCCTGTGTGTGTGTGTGTGTGTGTGTGTGTGTGTGTGTGTGTGTCACCTTTGTCATTGTTTTGCTTCAGGGATGTGTCTACCTTTACAATAAGTACAGTACAAGGTTATGTCAGCCCAGCCCCCTCTTCATCTCTCAGTGACCTTCACATCTGCAGTTCTCAGGGCTTCTGGGCTCCCAACATGTGATAGCACACATACTGAAATCATCCATGAAAGGACAGTCAAAATCAATTGTGATGCTCTTTTATAGCAAACTTTCCCAATTTCCCTCGCTGGACTCTCCCTGGAGTCTCACTAAACATTGCGCAGTCTTACTCAGTCTTATGTCTTGTACGTTTCTCTGCCGTGGTTGAGCTGGAAAGCTGGAATACATACATCATGTACATTTCCAATCATACACGTTCAAATAAAAGTTTGCTTTAAAAAGATTTATAATAATTATACACTAATTATAATTACACTAATTATGTAACTATTTCAGAACAGCCTATTTCAAAAGGTGTGACTGCAGCGTACAAATGAGTGTTTTCAACCCTGTGCTTCGACGTCTTAGATTCACTTTATTTACAGGTTACAGGTTTTGAAAGGTTATTTTATTTTGTTGTTGATGGTTATCTATTGACCATGTTTAGTAACAGACCATTTTATATTATTTTCTGCAGTGATGAAGTTAGACCGTGTTGGCATTTTCAACCAGGGAGGTGTGACTGAGGCTTTTAAGATTTTAAGACCACCATGCCCCCACACCAGTCACGAGAAAACAGTCTGTTCAGTCTGTCGTATTGATTGGGATCATATTTTCATCGTTTAGTCATTCATTTAACTGTGCATAAGGTATTTTTCTTCAAACATGGAGTTACTCTGACCCTTATTTGCAAGTAGATCGAGAAAACCACAAAAAAAAAAAAAAAAACAGATTGCAGTCAGATTTGTGATCTGGCCGGTGGCGATGCCTGTACTTATACATATATAAGTGTAAATGAACATGTCTAAAATCCCATCTGGATATAAGACACTTGAAATGACAAGTGTAAATGGGGCCAGAGTTTCCTTGAGTAGCATTAAGATCAACATAAAAAAAAAAAAATCACATTTATCTGCTCATATCTTTTTAACATAATTTTAGGATCTTCATAACAGACGACTTTAAACGGTTAACTTCAGTTCCGTATTCACGTTTGTGGAGGAATCTGTCCTCAGAACAGAGTCAGCAGAGGGTGAGCAGGAAGATGTAATGGCATAGAACCAGTTAAGATGATGAAGGTGTAGAGGGTGAGGAAGTGAAGGCGACCATCAATGCGGTGCGAAGGATGAGGAAGGTGAGAGGAATACTGAAAAATATTGTCAGACTTCTTATTGAGACATCTTCTATTATTACAGTAATTCTTTCTTCGCGTAAAGACCAGAGAACAAAGATACAGATCATTTATAAAGGACAGTGGACACCAAAAAAAATGGGCATTTTTACTGGCAGTGAAAATGAGTTACCACGGCTAGACTTATCCCCCTCGAGTCCCTCTGCTAAACATACTACTCCCTCCTCCAGCACTAAGATGTGCTTTCTAGACACAAAGAGGCCCTCATCAGACAAAAATGAGGCTCTCTTCAAAAATCACAGAGACCTTCATGGACAATAACCCCCTCCACAGAGACAAAAAGTCCCTTCAGAAACACATCAGTGACCTCGAACGTAATGCTGGCCCTCTGACACAAGAACAAAACAACGCAGGCAGACAAACAACCTGGGAAAAACTGACCTTTAGGATGAAATCAAATAAAGAGAAAGATAAAGAGACACCACACGCCAACCCCCTCGCAACTGTACAATGAGAAGTGATATTTCACATACTGTATGTATGGCATTCATATCTATAAATGACAGCAAAAAAGCTTGAACCATGAACCTTGGCATCACCGAACTCCTCTAGAAGAAGAAAAACATCATAGCCCACGAATTCTGCACGAAATATAAGGCCTGAGGGCAAAAGAAGGAGACCCTGTTCCTGGTCACCTGGGGGGTGAAGGAGAAAGAGACCTTGCGTGACGACAAACAAGAGCCTGAAATAAGAGACTGACGTGGTCACCAGGAATGACTTAGGCAGGAGCTCTAAACAAATGCTTGAAGCAGAAAAGGACTTGAATGCAGAGTTGTATGTCAAACCCCATCTGCCAGAGGAGATGAAAAGGCTCAAAGGCTTTGACGAGCTGTTTAAAGAGGAATTATATCAGCAACGTCCTCTATTCTAAAACAAAGGACCTTGAAAAGAAACGCAGTGAAGTGAGGCTCCTCAGTTATGGAAGCACAAATCCACATGTAAATGGAAGTAAGAGGAGGAGAATAAAGCAGCATATGGAAAACAAAAAATTCAAAAGTTGTAGTTGAGGCCTCTGAGCTTACGGAGAAACTTTGACAAGAGCATATGGGAGTCCAAATGCCCAAAGGCTTTGACAAGCTGCTTAAGGAGGAGTTCAGCGAGAATGAAATGCATCACAGAATGAGATGAACAACGTCCTCCATTAAAACAAATCCAGGACTTCAAAGAACAGTGCAGCAACGAGTTGTTTAAATTTTTGGAGATGTGCATCCCGCTGCTTGCCACTGAAACAGCCCTTTTTGCGCTGCACAATTTGATTAATTAAATCTCATCTATGATCAAGTGAGGAAGTTACTTCTCATCTAATTGGGTCTTGCACAAATACTTATTCCGTATCAGTGAACCTTCCTCCATCTGCCTGTGTAACGGCTTTGTTCAAATGACTGTGTCACTTCATCTTGTTTACTCCAAAGTCTTTAACTGTAAATGTGTTTTTGAATCGTTCTCCAAGGCGTCTCACTTTCCGCAGCACGAGAGAGGTTTTTTTCACACATCTCAGTTGTCCTAGATTGGTTGTTATTGTTCAGAGATTTGAGTTTCCTGTGCCCACATGGGCCTGTCAGGTTGGGGAAAAAAAAAAAAAAAGTTTAAATCATTAGCCTAGCGATAGCA
This sequence comes from Seriola aureovittata, assembly GCF_021018895.1. Taxonomy (NCBI): domain Eukaryota; kingdom Metazoa; phylum Chordata; class Actinopteri; order Carangiformes; family Carangidae; genus Seriola; species Seriola aureovittata. Next base: position 10,606,330 of record NC_079375.1, read on the forward strand.
TTTGACAATGACAACACCTGCTGCTGGCATCCAGTGTGGTGCTAGCTAATCAGTGCTGGAAAGATTCCTAAGAATAACATCTGATTGTGAAACCAGAGTGTTTCTGGGTTAATCGCTATTCTAAGGTCATTAAGAAGTTTCAAGTGTTGCATAGCAATTAGATCTAATTGTGGAATGGGAGTATCTTGTATTTGTGACTGGAGAGATGGTTTTTAACCCTTAATTAGTTCTGGGGTTTGGTTGTTGTGTTTTCAGCAACACATTACTGATATTTCTACAGTTTTTATACTGTTGGCCACTGAGCAGCATTAATAAAGCAGCTTGGGGTTAAGTGGTTTGCTCAGAGGCATCGGGGGGGGGGGGCTTTTCCGCACTGTGCATTCCTAAAGCCAGTTGCAGGGACTTGAATCGGTGAATCGTATGCTTTCAAAATTGCTTTTTGCAAATTCTACCACTGCCTGCAGCTTCACAACTTTATATGAGTGTATGTGTGTACTCAGTGTGTGTGTCTGACAGAGACAGACACATATCTCTACTCTGCATGACTCATCTGACATGGGAATTCAGCGACCTTGGAAGATCTGGTCTTTTCTTATTAAGTTTTTGTAAGTGAATTACTGGCCTTTAATGACCCTGTTATGAAGTGGAGACATGGTGGACAACACTGAATGAACAGAACAGATGACCAAACATCATGGACCATGGACATATGAGACCTATTTTACAACAGAAAATGTTAAAAAGCAGTATTTTCAATAATTAAAGGTACTAGAGCTTTCAGTTTGGTTCTGTACCCTGACATACACAGTGAAATAAAAATTCATTTAACCTCTCTCACTACATAACAGCAGAGCGCTCTCATGAATATCAAGAGCAACGCCACTCTTTTATTTCAAAGTTTTCTACATCAGCTTCAACATTTATCTGGGAGCGCAGCTGCCTAACATTTGCTTGGCTTGTTTCTTTCAACTTAAGATCCTGACCTGCAGTTAAAATAGGTAGTTGAAAACTACCAAGATTTTGAAAGCGTATCTAAACAATGTGGCTTAAAACAGGATAAAAAGTCAGCTTTGAGGTTCAGGCAGGCAACCACAACGCCGACACATGCACGTAGGAGAAGATGCCATTGACCATAAGTGAAATCACAGATTTTTCTAGGTTTGAAAATTGCTGGAAACATAATGATAATAATAATAAGAAGAAAAAGAAAACCCCTCAACAAAATATATAACAAAACTCAAGTCATTTTGACATTTTAATGTAAAAAAGTTACATATTGTAATATACCCTGCATGACAACTGAATCATCAGCAACAACTCAGATTTTGTCAGTGACTCAAAAACGTAGACTACGACATTTGGGGAAAAGGAAATGTTTACTTTTAGGTTTTACACTTAACCAGTCTGGTTAAGATGTATTGGGTCATAAAACATTTACTGTGTCATAGTATCACTTTGTCAGTTCATGGCAACAAATATCTGTTCTGACAGCAAAGGAGTTTACTTTACTTACACATTTTCTTTGTGCCTCTGTCTCCTATAGACCTGTGCTGGAAATGGAATGCATCCTTTAATCTCTCAGATTATGTAACTCACGCACAACAGCACGTTGGGGATTATTTAACAGCACTGACACATGTAATAGGAGAGAGCATCTTTGACAGGACAGTTAGTATCGTATGGTCGCTGGAGAGAAATCGAGGAAGGGATTTGTATGTGAGATTAGAGACGTGGACATTGATTATTTTACTTTACGACATTTGGTTTTAATTTTTTCGTTTTTATACCTATTAGAATCACTCATTATGATATATTTTCAGGAATTTGTTTTGGTAGCCTTGATGGAAAAACATAATGTCAGTTCATCTAGAGTGCATACTGAACTGATACGTATGGTACAAGGTCAAGATGTCACATTGTAGATATACTGTAGAGAGGGGGATACAAATGTTCCATAACTGTGTATGTTTACTGTTTCCTCCTGTGAATTGTTTGAGTGACAGGAGCTGTACAGATCCTCAGTGAGGTCAATTAGTGCACTTGGGTTGTTTCGTGTCAGGCCACTGAACTTTGATTACACACTAAGGTTTCTGTAATTTCAGATATCTAACTGTGTTTTGCATTTTAACAGACTGGAGTAGCTGTGCGGCAGTGTGTTGAATGTTTGATAGAGCTGCTTCAGTCTGCTGGCTTTGCTAATCAGCTATAACAAAGAATAACACAGGCATATTATCTGGGTGCTGTGGTAGCATTTCCAGATATTAATGCAAAAATGAATTACATGTTGCTTTACTGTGGTGAATTTAGTGAATGTTCTCCCTAGCTAGATAAAAATAAAAGGTACAGATAAAGTCTGTTTAATGTCATGCTAAACATATTAAAAAAGGTAATGTTAGCATTTATAGCTATATATTTACCAGTCTAAAAGAAATGTTTATTCACCAAGAGCTGTCTCCAGCGGTGGACAGCAATGCCAATTTCAACTTGTGACTTTTGCTTCTATTTCTATCACTTTCTATTCTTTTCTTATACTTAAGTTAGAATGCTAACCAGCCAACCCCAACCTGGTCCGCCCATCTTGTCACTTTCCGATACCGAGTCACTGTAGCAGAGAGTGTATTATAACCTCTTGAATTGTAAATGCAACGATGACTGAAGTGCTTGATAAGTGACCACCACCATCAGATCAACAGATATTACAAATTTGTTACACTTTACATTACTGCAGTCTACTTTTTAGGGGATATCCAATCTTGTAGGAAGCCACAGGTTTGACTTGAAACTTATTTGAAATATATAATTCATACAATAATCATCATGTAAGTATCTGTTTATATTTATGTTAACGCTATCATTGCATGGTGAACTGGTGGCGGGCTGCTTTGGGTTTCCTCTTTGTTTTGCTGTTGACCACAAACTTCAAGGTTTGACTCTCCAGCACTATACCATAGGAACACACAGCTTTTTGGTAGCTGGCTCTCAAATTTTACATGCAAAAAAGCTTCACTAAAACACCAAAAAAAAGTTGAGTTATTAGTGGAAGTCTTAAACACAAAGATTTATAGTCATTCTAAAAGCTAATCTGGAAAATGGCAATAATGTAAATTGTGGTTAATGGGCTAAAGTATGCAACCATAAGTACTGTCCATTTTGCTGCTGAAACACTGCAAATTTCCCCACTGTGGGATTACTAAAGGACTGTCCTATCTTATCTTCAGAACTATAAATATGACATGTGGGATACGTACTGAACACTGGTTTCCTTCAATTGATTAACAAATGATTAACACCTTTTGAATAGTTCCCAAAAGTATTTTGCGATAAATTCACAGGTTCATGAATCTAAGAGGCAGGATCTAAGGCATCATGAGACATTTATTAGATAAGATGTATACTATAAACTTGAATGCTGTTAGATGAACCTTACTGCACCTTTCTACTGGATAAAAGGCCAAGCTTCTGAAATGCACTGTATCTGAAAGCATGTCAAACATTCATGTCTCTGGCAGCACTAGGACCTCGGTGGCTGGTTCCCGTGATGCGAAACAATAGGCTTGTTATAGAAGATTTCAAAAACATTATTTTCCTTTTCCATTGTCTATTACTCAAATCCTTCTCCATGCTTTCATTTAAAGCCTAAAACGAAAGGCGGACAATAGCGCAGTCATTAACAAGTCCATTAAATCCTTAATTATGCGATCCTCCAGTGGTGTCTATGTTCCAATAGGCTCGAATTCTCGCCGCAATGTTGTTTGCTGCTATTTGACCTCCTATTCCTCACTACTCATTTCTGCTCTGCTAATTAATGGCGTGAGTCATGCAACGACAGTATTAATTGACCATGCCTGCTTTTATCAGATTTCATGCATGTTAAGTGACTTGTGTTACCTAATAGTGATTACATTTCTGCAGATTTCAGCTCGAGAAAAAGATGAGGTGCGTTACTTTGTGAAGGGTAATGACAATGTAATGTGATGTTTAGACAGACACTTTATTTTGACAGTCCAGTGCTGTCAGGTTATTATTAAAGTGTTAACCAAATGTCACTTCACACGTTGAGTCTCCTAGAAATGACATTGGTACATTACTAATATGCAATAGCAGATACGTGTTCAGTGCAATGTAATGCCCCTTGAATTTTGTTTTTTAATTAATGTAATGACGTTTCTCTTTTAATGAACATACTACATATTCCAAGTTGCAAATGTTGATGCTGCTAAACATTCACTGATAACGAATTTTATTTGTTTTCCAAACTATATCCACTCATGAAATGCAATATCCGCTTGTAGCAACTGAAGCATGATTATTGTTTTTTCATGGTTATGTTTAGTCACTCAAGGCATTTGGTTAAGATCAAGAAAAGATGGTGATCTTGATTTTAATACTGAAGAAGTCAAAAGTCACTTGAAGCATGACACGTAACATAATATTTACTTTATTAACATTATTAAGTCACTAATGTTCCCTGTCTTTGACCATAGTGTTTCTGTTGGCTAAATTAACCAGACAAACTCTGGCCTCCAGTCACAGTCTTCACTCTGTACATACACAATCCACCACAACCAACTTGTCACTCCTCTTTAAAAAAAACAAAACAAAACATAAAATCATTCGTATTGGTGACAGAGTATATACAGTATATATACAGACCTTTTTTTAACTGCAACTTTAATTTCATCATACATTTCATTTTAAGCCTGAGATGAACCCAAATCCGGAAATCAGATACAGTATCTATTTGCATTATTTGAATCACCTGACCCATGTGTTTGAATCACAGTGTTTGAACATGAACAAAATAGTTGTACTAATGCAGTATACCAGGTCATTTTTGAATACCCCTCCTGCAAATGTTTTCCAAGCGGGTGTCAGGTTTTCCCTCAGTCGTGCCAGCAGTGTGTTACTCTACAGTATATGATTAGCCAGCTCTCAGTTTCCCTCTGGCTACAGGCCATGCTCTTAGGTGCTCCAGTCTCTGTTGCCTACTGTAGCTGCATAACAGTGTCACATGAGGACTAGATCATGCAGTCGAAATACAGGCCAAAACACTCACATGCATACACAAAGTTACACCGGTGCACGCAGTCTGATGCGTCTGTGATGCAGTGCTGACTGTCATGCTTTAATGCTCCTTGTGTGCAGACCGACTGCGTTCTGTTAAGCTGTTGGCTTTGTTTTATTTCCCTGCAGAACAAATGACTTCCCAGAACTCACAAATTGCTTACTAGGATTAAAGGAAATGTAGTTTGGATTTAGAAAGGCTTTTGGTTCTTGTAGACAAAACACAAATACATGCACGCTTGCTCATTAACACAACCAGATTGATATCATATTTATTAGCCTGTATAATATCTGGTGAAAACCAAATGTTCTCTCTCTGTGTGGTCAGTCAGCATGGAAGATGAAGCACCGTACTCTCCATCTTTTCTGTCACAAGCTTTAGTCTAAAGGACGTTCTTTCAAAAAAATTGCTGTACCTAACAAAGTAAGCGCTTTGTCAGAGCTGTCCAAATCAAACCACGGAACTGTTCCAAAAACAGACCGTTTTCTGACTTGCCAACTCTACGGTTGAAGGTTCCAGTAAATGGTATCATTAACTGCTTAATGTGATGTATTAAGGACCTGGATGACGGGATTGTGGGACATAGCACAAAGACAGGTCTATCTTCAGTCTAAACCATTCGGATACAAGAAGTTAATAAGCGTTTGGACCATTATCATTTCGCAAGAAGAGAGGAGAAACACTGTGCATCCTACAATATAATATTGGTAAAACAAGACTTTCGGTAAATGCATTTGAACTGCATTTTTTCCTCATCCTACCAGTGCCATCTGACAATATAACAGGGTTTGGCTTCTTACCAAAATTTTTATTTGGATGGATGTCTGTAGACAGCTCACCTTCCCTGTGGCCAGTTACTGTAACGACTTCATTCCTCTCGCGTAATTATTTTCTGAGGACAGTGTTATTATATCATCCACTGTGGAGTAAACCTTATTTAGATATCAGTCATGGACACAAAAAACATTATTGTAACATTATTCTTTGCATTTTGTTAAAATTAGTTATTTTACTGACGTAGTGTACGTGGAAAACACAAAGACTCCAACTGCACTCCCGTGCACTAAACGCTCTGCTTATATACATCTATGTATAAGTACACAACTCCATCTCATAAGCTCACGTCTCAGGATACTCCCACCTCATAAAGCTGCCTAAAGCAACCTTTAACATCATGGGCTCCAAATGGCAGCGAAACATAATGTTATGAGCTTAATAACCAGATATATTGCAGTGTGATGTGAGCAAACTGCACACAGTCTGCCTATGTTTACTAACCAGCCTGTGAATAGACTCAAAAGACGTATATTGCGTGATTAAACCAGACACATGGATTTTATTTGACCAAAGAGGGACACTTTACAGCATCTGAATTGGAGGTGGGTCGACCTTCACAACCCACTTTAGATAAGAGTTAATTTTTTTTAAACAAAAGTCCTGTCTGGCGTGGCTTTGAACCGAAGTTCAATGCTGTGCAACTGCATCAAAGGCTGTAAAAAAAACCTTTAATGCCTTATATGGAGCTGACTGCTGAAGTTCAAAGTCAAGAGGTAACTTGTGTAACCCTGGCACGCTGTCTCTGCTTTATGTACATGTTATATAATTGGGCGTTATAGCAATATCCCAGTGTGTGATTAGTATATACATTGATAACTTGTATCTGCCCAATATAACGCACTACTGTGTAGAGTCTTTACCCAGTTCCAGTGGATGATAAACCAGCCAAGAAAATTGACCCAGGGTTAGTGTCATTTTTTAAAATTACGTTTCGGATATTTATCTGTTATAATCTACTCAAGGACTTTTTAAACTCACGTGTCATGTGCACTTTTTTTTCTACAGTTTTAAGGTAACCTGTGACAGCACTGCTAATTTTAATTTTCGGTGATTACATAAAACAAATGACGGCATGGTATCTCAAGATAGCTCACAGGCTTCTGTTTGGGGCCTTGGATAAAAGGCATAAAAGGTGGATACTGAACAAAGAATGTACATTCGGTTTATTACAGGGTCTGATCACGATAATCTCCTTTTGCATCTACAGTAATGTTTTGGACACATGTCGTTTCTGTTGGTGCCTTTATTGCATTAAAATGGAAACCACAACATTCGTTTCACCTTCTTCAATATGAACAAAGGATCTTTCTTTTTATTATTATTTTTTTTAATTGTGCTCATAGCATTATTGAAGACTTCTTTACTTCATCTTGTGGATTTGATTGGCAGACTTTGACATGAGTGGGCTGCATTCAGCCAACCACTGATCTTTTTTAAGGTTTCTTCTGTCCTCCGCCATTCTTGTCACATCTGTCATTTGCAACCTCCCACGGGAGAGGCTTTGTTTAGAACAGATATCGGAACTTTTTGAAGGAGTTACCAATATTGTTTCGGAGAGAGCGCTCGCTTGCACTGTAGCAGTATTTGTAATTTTAATTAGAGCCATCAACGGCAGCCTGAGCCTGCTGTAGCTGAATCCCACCCAAAACTGAATGGCCGCCAACGCTCAGTGTGGGTGTCACATTAACATCGGTATTTACATACAGTTCAAGCATTTAGCTCACATTCCGAAGCTACACGGAGCAAGAGAGGAGGGAGGCTGTCGAGGATGTTTTAACAGGACACAATGGCTTGTTCTGTCTGTAATGGAGATGTTTCTGAATCCTGAGACAATATTTTGCAATGTACAACAATACATTTCATTTTGAACACAGCTTGTCACTGTAAGAGAAAACATTTGGTTTGCTTTGAATTTGTCAGATAAACTGTCAATCGACCCCTTCATGGTTTGAGGAAATTCTCCTGGTCTCCTTTGTTTTACAAATTTGTCATAAACGCCCAGACTGCTGTTCTATAAAGAAAATCACTTTTAGGTTGCTTTTCTGTCAGACTAAATTGGTGTTTTGCATTTATGTTTTCTTTTTTCAAAGAAATCAAATACTTTTTGATATATTTTTTTGTCATTTTACTGCTGAAAATTGGTTTTCGTTTATTTAACAACAACAAGAAACTTCCAGAAACTTGGAAATGATTTGCTCGGTAATCAAAGTGAATATAACATCTTTTGTTCTGGTCAGTGTTACTTTAATGTGGCTTGATATCTGCTGCTGAACTACTAACTGTCAAAAGAGTAAACCCACAAAAGATACAGTTTAAATATGTAAATACTCAAGTGTAGCATGTTTGTGTCCATGAAGAATCTTGAAACTCAAGGATAAAATAGCAAGTCCAGCTGCTTTTCACTTAGACTTCATTATGACTTAAGAAAGATTAGTTTAATGCACCAATGTATATTCAACATGAAGATTTCAAAACAAGACATTTGAAGATTTCGGCTCTCCAAAGTTGTGAGAGGCATTTTCTTTGCAGCTTTTTGATATTTAATGGACTAAACAATTAATTGAAAAAAAATTATTGATAGATTAATATATAATGAAAAAGTAAATAGACATATACTTCACAGGCCCTATCATCCCTTCAGTTTTGCATTGATATCTTTTATACTTTGGGCAGTATCGCTATGGAACAAGTATTAAATTGCATTCTGTGTTGCATTAAAAAAATGTCTTAAAATATGTCAAAGTTCAGTTCTGCAGAAACCCTGCTTTCAAAAGCAAACCATATTCACATCAGGGGATTTGTATGATGCAAAGAAAACCAATGAATTACATAAAGAGTACAATTGAAAACTGTCATGTTCACCATAATCAATAGAAAACAGCTCTGAGCTAAACACTGAGCTGTTGTGGTTGTTTTTGTTGTTGTTGTTGATGATCAGACGCCAACTCCAGATTAAACCATGCCTCATGCCTTCCTGCTTTAACCCACCTGTCTCGTGAAAATATAGATGTCCTGGGACTCCAGAGTTTTCTATTGATGGATCTGCTGCAGTCACAAATCATGGTGGAGGCTGCAGAGAATGTGGCAGTGCAGCTTAACTGAGTCATTATGTTTTTACAGGCCTTGTTCTGCTTATCAGCCCAAAACCTGTGTGTGCATTCCCTGAAAGCACGCTAATCTCCCTGGGTGATTACATTGACCCCAGGCCATTGATTACACACCGTCTAGGCTAGAATGTCTTTGGTACACAGGCAGTGACCAGTTTATGCATCCTGCCAATGCTCTCATTCCCCTCTGCTCACCCAGCCCCAATTATCCCTTCCCCTGCTTTCTGCTGTGTGGAAAATAGACTGCGGCCTCTCAAAGCAGACCTGTTTTTATTATGAGTTAGGTCAGACACATTTCAATGGGAGGCATTTATTTATTTATTTGTTTTTTCCAGTGGGTACATGGAGAATTTATTTATTTTTTGCCATTTGAGTGACAAAGCAATTGTTACAGGACGGAGAAAGCTGTTGCTACGTAACCTTTCTCCTGTTTAATTTCCCTTTTTCCTTTTCACGGTCACTTCTGGCTGTCACAACAGCTGTCGAGAGGTTGAGCTCCACTTTACACTGCAGGGCAGCTCGAGTTTGACACCAGATCATTTCAGAGCTCTCATCTTTTTGCCCATTCCTCTCTCTGAGCAGGTCAGTTGAGGCCAAACAACTGGATGCTATAAGAATAGAGGGGGGAAATGCTCTCAACCTGAATTCCAACTGTAATCTCCTCTGTGCTCTCTGCTCACCCCTCTGAGGGAAAACAAATAAATCTTTCATCTTCAGATATAAAGCAGGCAGCTGGAGGCTCATGTGTTTGCCTCGCTCTGTCACCGGCCTGCTTAACCCCGCCACCACTGCAATTTATCAATGTAGTGTGTGTGTGTGTGTGTGTGTGTGTGTGTGTGTGTGTGTGTGTGTGTGTGTGTTTGGTGGGGAAAGGGGGGGGGATCATCCATGAGACAATATTAGGGATTTTATGTGTTTATTTAGGATGGTTAGGGGCTTGCTATATGATGGTAACTGATGACTAATGTTTCATATTCTATATTAATGAAAAGAAATGTATCTGAAAGTCTATTTGCAACTCTATTCATAAGCGCACCGTTCGCTTTCCAGCTCTCATGCTCTCGTAAATGCACTTAAATCCCTGCAGTTAAAACACCTGTGCCTGAAATTGTGCTAATCCACCTCTTAGCCTACACTGCTATTCTACTACTATTCACAGTGCACACACTAAGCCAAAAGGTCTGTAATGACATAGTCAGGGTGGCACTGCACCTTTACTCCTCACATGATGACAGCTCAAGTACATATCAGTGTTTTCTTTGTGGGTTTTTATACCACTCAACACCAGCATATTAGAGCTCGTACGGGTCAAGCTTTAACAGCTGACCCCAGCTGTCAGTGAAATATTGAGCTGTCAAACAGGAGCTATCACGCAGTAAGTCTAGAAAGCACACATCAAAGATCCTGCTCCTCAGCATTGGAGCTGGTCTGGGCAGAGAGCTGTCTTTTATTCCACTCCAGTAAACTCTCTGTCAAACTGCAACGTTTGCAGGTGACACCAAGTTGTTCGGACTGAAACAAGACAAATGTCTGAGCTGCCTGTTTTCAGGTTGGTTTATATAACCTCAAATCATAGACTTGTGCCAGAGGGCTTCACAAAAAATAAATGATTCTCTATCTTTAGACGTTGGTTTCAGATGAGGAAACGTACACATTAATACAAGAGATTTGCACAGATGATTACAGATTCAGGCTTAACCTTGAATTGATACTGTACCCAAAACCTATAATTTATAGGTTCTATGTCCAGGTCTGGACAGGACAGCATCTGGGTCTGGACCCGGACCGTAGTCCATATTATGCTATTTACCAAAAATCTATTCTTTTTCACTGCTCTATAGTAGCTGCTGCTGTTTTAGAGTGGGGAAGAAGAACTGATTTCTGGGAAAACTGCCGTTATCTGTGTCTGAAACCGTAGTAGTTTATCAATACATTACACGCTGTGGGATCGGTGCATAGCATAGTCGCAGATTCCCAATCTAGTATTTTAGACAGTATCGGAGGCTTTTCTGATAGTAGAATTGGAATTGGAACAACTCTACTTTGGAGCAACACATGAAGCGAGAACAGCTGCTTTTGTATTTGAACCTTTCAGACAGAAAGGTTGTGTGCTTGTGTGATGATTTGAATGGACTGCAACTGTGGAAAAAGAAAGTGTATATACTATTTTCCTCCGCTCCTGTATCCTCAATGTGTTTCAAACAGTCGCAATATTTTGAGGCTTTGCTCGTCACAATACTTGCACCGTGTGGCTGGTATATACCATAAGTCACATACAGCGCCAACTAAAGCCAATACTTTCACTGTATCTATCACTACTGTCAGCTGTGCCTCATGTATATGTATTAGCAATATTCTCAGAGTGGCAGCTGAGCAAAATTTCTTTCAAGGCAATACTTTCTATATGCACTTATGTTAATCTCTTCTGTTTTTGTTTTTTACACTCACCGGTGCCAGTATTTATACTTATATCTGTTCTAATCTTCATGAACACTTACTAAATGGTTTCATAAAATTTAAAGCATGTAGAGCAGCCTGTATTATTTATGGTTCCCTCTCTTCTGTGTGTATTTTTGCTGCTTATAATATTTGGGTTACTGCACGGTCAAATGAGAACTCCTTTTACTTTTCTAAGGTGCATTTTAAAAGTGTCTTTTTGATGAGAGATTGAACCAGTGAGAAGTTGATAGTGAAAGGAAGTGAGAAAATTACTTCACTGTGTTCAGCCATAGCAAATTACATGGCTGTTGCTCCTCCACCGTACCAGTTTTTCTCTGGCTTAAACTGAATGTTTCAGTTGGCTCTCAGCCCAGGAGTTACTTTGGGCCTGACCCATGCTATTAACACAGCGTGTTGCCTCCCGTTCTAATGACAGCAGGTGAAATGAGCCAATTTTGTTTTGCTTGGCAGAGACACTGATGTATCATACATCCTGGCACTTGTCTCATCCTCACAAAAGTCTTTCTCTTTGGTTTTAAAGGGAAGCTCAAGTGGTTCAAAAGTGTACAGCCTTGACAAAGCTGATTTTAGAGAAAAGAAAGAAGAAACACTTTCTTTCTCTAAATAGTTTCTCCTTTCATCTCAACGCTGTGGAAAAAGCATTAATTCTCACTTTGGAAACCTGCTGGATGCTGATCATCTAGTAAATTATCATTAGGCTGAACAACAGAAATCGATTGGGCATTCAGTTTAGCCTGTTGTTGGACAGACAAAAGCAATGAGCCTGTGACAAAGGTTTTCTACAGAGCCAGTCAGCAGAGACAAACATTTCTTTCAGTGCATGTGCTAATGTCAGTCAACATGGGCTTACAAATAAGCGCAGCATGCCAGCACGAGCGCGCTACAAGATGTAAAGTCAAAGCAAATGACCAACAGAGAAAAATTCAACATTGTATGGTGAATTATAGTCTGACAGGGAGCTTTGTTGAAGGAGCGAGGGGTATGATTTTCCTGTTCTCAAGTATTAGCAGGGAAGTTCACTGGCACACAGCTGTTCATAATAACCATTATTAGTGCCAACCAAATCACATGTGCAGTGATTCTTACAGCTCACCCCTCATCCATTCACTTCCTTATGATCCTTAAAATAGCTGTCAGCTTAAAGGAGATATTACCATGTGAAGCAGCTGTTGTCATAGTTAGGAAAAAAAGAAGAAACATGTTCATTTTGTTTGTGCAAGGATATCAAAATGTCAGTCGACCACTTTTGCACAGGCTGACATATCTCAACAACAACATTCATGGTCCCCAGGGGATTAAATCCTACTGACCGCTGTGATCCTTTGACTTTTCCTCCAGCGTCGCCATCAGATTGACATTTTTTGATTTTGGCTCGGACTAGAAAATGATGAATTTCCCAGAAAATTTTATTTCAGATATTCAAGATCCCTGTAGGATAAACTCTAATGACCTTGTTGATCCGGCGTGTTTTCCTAACCCTTTTATCTCACTGTCTTCCATATTTTGTACCGACCTTCATGGTTCCCAGAGGATGAACCCTACTGACTTTAGCAATTCCCAGAGTTTTTGTTAAGTGCCATCATGCAGTTGACGTTTATGACAAGTATCTGATGGATTACTGTAAAATTCAGACTTTCTTGCAGGGGATGAATTTTAAAAAGAATTTGTGTTTGTCCATGGTTTCTGACCAAATACCAGCGAGTGAGGCTGTTACTGTGCTGATGTACACAGCTGCTAGCATGACATCGCACCAGATTTTTCTGCATGAATATGGAAATTATGACTGTGCTGCTGTTTTGCAGAGGTGGACTAAAGGAAATGCCCAGATTATTATTTTCAGCATTCACCACCTCATATTATCGCATATCAGACAGAATGTCAGAGGTTAGCGTTGAATCTCTGCAGGCAGACAATATTGGATAGATGTGTGTCTGGTGGAGTGTAGAGCATAATGACATCTGGTAATGTGGAGTGGATGTTTCACTGCTTTACACACAACACTTTCAGGCCCCAACCCCAACTTTGGCCATTAAAAGGAATAAATGGTCCTAACTTAATTCATTAATATTTGTATTGAGACATCTCCACAGAAACATTTCTGATCCATCACTTGGTAAAATTGCAACCACCGTCAGGGAATGTAATCAATGAGCCCATCTGAAACCTTCTACTCTCCCACCTTTCTGCTTAATAATTCAACAACAAGCATAGCCTCTGTGGGCATTCACTGTGAAAGAGAGCACATGACCTCCAGCACAGCAGCAGGTGGTGGAACGGCAAGAGGCTGCAGTGTGCAGAAATTGATGTTAAGTTACTTTTCTCTTTAATGCTATTTTGGTGGCCTTTGCCAGGGCTTCTGCGTATTTTTAAAAACAGGAAACATATTGATCTATTGCCACAAGTGAATTAGTATTGAAAAATTATAACACAGAGGATGGTGTTTGATGATTTCAGCAATATTACACTTCTGACACCAGCTGGTTTGCAATGTTGTATCACTCAGTGTTCATTTATTAAATATAACCGAATGATTGCACACCAGAACAATGGTACAAGATGACTTTTGCATGTTGCAAAACTTACTGTAATGTAATATAATATAATGTCAGTAAATTGTAGTATAAGTATAAGTATAATGTATTATATACTGTATAGTGTGTACATATATATATATATATATATATATATATATATATATATAGCAACACTATAAAAGGACTGTTTATAGGCATGTTTAAATTGTCATACACAAGCACTAAACTGCAGTTGCTTACAAAGTTATGTCACCTCCAAATTGAAGCTATAATTACTTTATAAAGCATTTTTCTGTCTTTAGGAATTACTTTTGGAGTGCTCAAGATTTACAAAAATAGAATCTGCACCAGTCAAAGGGCGAAACAAGTGACACTGACCCAGATATTCAGACAGTCTGATAAAATGGAGCTGTCAGTGATGTCAAAGGCGTCATAGTAGGAGCACAGAGAACTGCAATATTAAAGCTATTTTAATTCTAAATAGTCTACACATGCAAATGAGTCCAAGCAAGAGTCTGCAGACATCAAAAGTCTGCAATTTTTCGATTGAGCAGACCTTTCAAGCAGCAGACGCTTTGACTTGTCGTAGCAGGAAAAACACAGGTGGAACTAATGACCTTAACGATGGCTTCATCCCAATTAAGTATCCTAGTAGTGACGGAGCTCACACACGTACAAGAGATGGAGTGCAGCCATCATTAATGTTATCAATTACACCTGTGTTTGACAAGTCAGACTGTCACTTACGAGTATGACACTTAACACCAGCCAAGACATCTGAGAGGGAAATGTTATTTTTAAAAGGAGACTGAGAATCCCATTCGACCATAAATGGACCAGAAGGAAAACATATTTCATGTAACCTCTTTTCAAGTGACATGGCAGGATAAAAAAAGATGTCATTTCAGTTATTTATAAGGACAATGTGCATTAATCAACATCGTGTAAATGTACCAGTGTTAGCCAGCTGGCTATCTTTCAGCTGCAGCCCTTTAGAGAGCAATAGCAACGATATAAGCATTCTCCAGACAGCGCATAGCAGCAAAACATTAGTACAATAATACAAACGTATCCACTACTCAGTATATGCAGCCGTGCAAGTAACACAAAGCAACAAAAGCCAAGCGACACTGATTATAACCAGTTTTAACATATGCACACATGCAAAGCTGCTATAAGACACTAACAAAGAATTATATTGTTGATTTAGATAAAGATATTAAACGATGTACATATTATATATATATAATATTATACATATAATATTTAGAAAGTTGAAACGTTTTCTAATGGCGTACTGCTGGTCAGTTTGTATTTTTATGTTTTCATTTATCGCTTCATGTTAATTGTATTTTTCTATGTTTAACTTTATACCGAGAGGACAGTTTTTGTGTGTGTGTGTGTGTGTGTGTGTGTTTGTTTTTTCACAAAAACAATCTTGCCTTGTGCAGCTGAAACCCAGACCAGATTAATTGAATATCAGTTGCAATTATTTTGTCATTTGAAGACAGCGGGGGAGTAATCCCATTTGGTAAATGACTGTTGAATCTCTGTTTTAGATTAAGATGTCTGGTGAAGCAGTTGGAGAGAGGAGAGGCTTCCCTCGCTGACCTCAAGAAAAACCTTGAGTATGCTGCGTCGGTGCTGGAATCCGTTTACATCGAGGAGACAAGGTAAGAAAACAATAGTGGAACAAGTATTCATTTATTGAGAACAATGGTGCAGCACTGATGACAGCCAGACTTTAGAAAATGGATGATTATCATTAGTATGGCAATTGATCTGCATTGTACTTCTTAGTTTCATTTTAACCAATTAGTCTCTCTACAGTGAATGACAGACTGCATTCACACAAATGCTTGTTGACTTACTTACTTACCCTACATTACAAAGGGAAATATTGCACTTGTTACTCCACCATACATACTGTATTTTACAGCTTTAATTGCTAGTTACCATTCACATTAAGATTTAACTAACAAAATATATGAACATTTTATAAAATATCATGCATTATTATAAATTAAACTGAACTAAAATTAGCTCCACATTGACCAACATTTAAGTAATGCTTAAATGTTAATGCATCAATAACAATGATCTATAATATAAATATAAATATAAATATAATTACTATATATATAATATAACACTGACAGGGGTGTACTTGTAATTTTCATTCTTAAAATTTCTTAAAAGCCTCTGTACCGTCATTTAAGAAGATAGATGATAAAATTCCTTTTATGTATTTATTTATTTTTTCTGTTGTGTTCTAAAATTAAAACAGCATATTTTGTTCTGCTGATCATTTGGTTAAGTATAAAAAAAACAACTTATTTGAGGTCCTGGAAAGATCTTTGTTATGACAAATTGCAGTTAAGGCTTGGTTAAGGTTAGAGAATATACCACGCCATTGTAAGTCTACGGTTAAATGCAGGTCCAGAGTCAGAGATATGAACAGGCTTATGGAATTATGTAAGCCTCTCGTCATCTAGTTCCAGCCAGATTAGGGCCAGCGATGGCATGACCACTCCAGGATGGAGGATGATGAACTATCCAGTGCAGAATGCATGTAGCACCATGATTATCAGTGCGATGTGAATGCTTTTCTCTTTGCCATAAGATCATGTATTCAGTTCAGAGGGTGGAGACCAACAGGCTTTGCTCTTGATCCCCACCGTACACCCATGTCAACACAACAGGGTAGATGCGGAGAATTATGTCGCACAATTGGATTTTGAATTCTGCCTCATGGTGTTTCAAGAGGCCTGGGATGTTTTGATGTTACATAAGAGGTGATATTTGATGGACAGCGTTGGGATTTCGGTTTGATCCCCAGTGAAAGTAAACCTGCGATAAATAATAAATATGTGAGTAATCCTTTAGTCTCTGCATCTGTCTGCTTTTACTTTGTTTGTTTCTTTTTATATTAGTTTTTTTGTTCTTCAATCCCTCCCTTCTCTCTTGTTGCAGACGTTTGGTGGACACAGAGGATGAGCTCAGCGACATTCAGTCAGAGTCTGTGCCCTCAGAGGTGCGGGACTGGCTGGCCTCCACCTTCACTCGCCAGATGGGCCTCATGCTGCGGCGCAATGAAGAAAAACCTCGCTTCCGCAGCATCGTCCACGCCGTTCAGGCTGGCATATTTGTTGAGAGGTAAACGTCTGTGTGTGTGTGTGTGTGTGTGTGTGTGTGTGTGTGTGTGTGTGTGTGTGTGTGTGTGTGTGTGTGAAAACACAACCACAATTACACACAAGCACACAGTTGCTGACCTTTATCTTTCCCCACCTGAAGTTGCTGATCTATCAACAGTCAACCCAAAGCAGAGTAGCCCAGAGCGACTTAAAGCAATTGTATCAACATCTTTAGTTTAGCCTTGCATAAGGAACGTATGACCGAATGAACGTCTACATTGTTCCTGTCAGTTTCTCAGTAGGGACTTGAGACTTGCTTGATTCAGGTCATCCATCACACTGAACATTATGTCTATGTTCATCTTTGTCTACATTAAATACGATTTTTATACCCAAATTTGATTAGAATATCATTTTCAAGTCAATAACGAAAAAGATATATCATCATAAATGATATGGAAAAGTCTTCATGCAGCTCTACATGATGTGTGTACTGTTGTTTGTGAATGTTTATCATGCATACAACTAAAAAAGGGGTAAATGAGATAAAGGTGAGAGAGGCAAAACAGCTGCCAGATCCATTATTCCAACAAATATATTATCTAATTTATCCATTTTAGCAATGTAAAAATTCAAGGTTATTGTTAATGGTAATGCAGTGCATACTTCTCAAATCTATCTGAATTGTGTGTGCGTGTGCGTCCTTTGCAGAGTGGCACACTCACCTGAGTCCACCATACATCATCACGGCCTTGGCAAGCCTGGCTAAGCACAATCATTCAGAGAGTTAACAAAAACAGGTCACTCTCCAAAGGCAGTGCTCTATCACACACTAACATGCATCATGCATTTGTTGAAATCAGTAAGCTTCAAGTATGTAAGATATAATCTTTCTTAATCGGTTTTCACAGACATTTACAATGAAGACAGATTTGGAAAGAGGAAGAAACCATTTCAATTTGAAAAATCCTGAGAAAATGGCCAACTTGATATTGAGCTGCATTTTTTTTGGACACTATCATAACACAGCTCTTTTTGGAAATGACAAAATATTTACTTGTATTCCACAAAAACTGTGAGATGTTCAGCAACACACATCAACTTTATAACCTTCCAAATTATTATAAATACTCTCCTAAATCTCACGGGCAATTGCATTGCTTGTTTTGCATTTTGTGATTAAATTAATTCCTCACTTTTGACAAAGCTTTAAATCTTTGGCGTGTTAAAGAAAAACAGACTTACAGATGCTGTTGCCTTTTCCTCACAGTTTCATACTGCGTTGTGTTGATGTGAAGGTTCAGAGTGAATCTTGGTGGGGAACCTTCCAGGCTGTGGGTTGGGGCTTGAGTGGTAACCTCTGGTGTTTACACTCAGCGGTGCGCTTCATTTGATGTTTTTATCTCATCCAAACAGGATGTACCGACGTACCTCCAATATGGTGGGACTCAGCTATCCTCCTTCTGTCATATCTGTGCTTAAGGTAATAACATGTGCACACACATCTTAGCAGAAGGACACAGATGTGACTTTGTGCACACATAGACACGTGTGACTACAAACAGTTATTTATAAGAAAGTGATTTGCTCCCTCACTTTTTAAAATCATGTTTTTGTCCCCTTCACTTGTGCTGTTTTAAGGTTCATTATGAAAAATGTTGATATGTTCATCCGAGTCATCTTCATTTATTACCATGTGCCTGCCCTGAGTTCTGTCTCTCAGGCTACATACAGCATGACCTACCTTATCAGTGAAGGTTGTTGGGATTGCATGCAGCCTGAAAGAAATACCTGCAGACATTACTCAGGGCTGAAAATATGTTTCTGCAAACTTTGTTTTTCAAGAAATGTTTTTATGCACAGTTTATCTTCTCATAAACTGACGCTTGTATTGAACATCACTCAAAGACAAGACAGTATTGTGTTCTTTGCAGTAAAGATGAAAAACACATTATCTGTCAAAAAGTAGCAGGTATAATATCTAAAAGGAAACTAAAAATGATTTTATGTTTAGTTCGTGGACTACTAACATAAAATCAAAATCGTCATTGGATTTGCAGCAACATCCATCTCAACATTTTTTACTTTTTTAAGTTTCAGTTTTTTATTGAAGCGAATGAATACAGTGTTTAAGGAGAAGCTTGTCATTATTAAATGTTTTTCCTCTCCCACACAGAATGTCGACAAGTGGTCGTTTGACGTGTTCGCTCTTAATGAGGCCAGCGGGGATCACGCACTTAAATTCATATTCTACGAGTTGCTCACAAGATATGACCTCATTAGCCGTTTCAAGGTAAAGTCACAAGGACATAGCTTTGTTTATGTGAATCTACAAATATTCAATACAGATGAGAATGTCTGATATAATGGAAGCGGGTGCACTCTCTTCTCTCACTCTCTCACGAGTTAGATTATGTTGTTGCATTTCAACAGTGACCATAATACAAGGGGGGGGTTGGTCATACTTCATCTCATCTCATACTGGTGAAGCTCATTTTCCACAGCATCTTAAAGCTGAGGACACTCCACTTGAAGGGGCCAGCATCTGAGAGTAAATGACACGGGGAATTAAGCTGACATGGACCTAGACTTGTAGTCTGCAGTAATTTCAGTGATTGACAGTCCATGATTTTATGTCAATTTCAGATGCTGAGGGGACTGTGCACGCACTGAAATTGTATGCGCTCATCATTTAAATCACCAGGTCGCTCGTAGGAGTTTCATACCGCCTACGGTGTTTTTTGCTTGTTGACATTTGCTGTTGTTGTGTCTGCCATCAGATCCCAATCTCTGCAGTGGTGTCGTTCGTGGAGGCCCTGGAAGTGGGATACAGCAAACACAAAAACCCCTACCACAACCTGATGCACGCTGCTGATGTCACACAGACTGTACACTACTTGCTACTCAAGACTGGCATGGTGGTGAGTAGTACATGGACACCTTAGATGCCACGATGTTATCAGCATCTACTGCGCAGGAACCCGCCGGACATGTTGGTTCAGTTCCAAGAAAGAAAGCTCACTGGATTGAAGCTTAGTCTGTGAAATCAAGGGGATTTTGTCCTTATGGTATTCAGAACATCTCTGTCAGCTGACGTATGCCAACCCTAATTGCAGCTTTGCTTGACGTACAGCTTCTAAATATGGCTTTTTTTTTTCTTCTTCTTTTTTTTCTTCTTGGAGAATCCGTGTTCCGAATCCGAATTTTTTCATGAAAAAACACAAGAGACCGAAAGAAAATCACCCTTTAATCCCAGTCTTGCTCACGGCAGGTTTGAGAACATCAAAACCTGTCAAAATGTGACACTTATTAATGGTCACTGTCTCAGTGTTTGAAGTCAAATATTTCCTTTCTTCTTTATTCTTTTGCCGTGACATTGCTTCATTTCTATTCTCCATATTTCATGTTGCTTTTGTTCTTTTTCCATCGGGTGACCTATATTTCACTCCTTCCCACTGGAGTGACTTTAGGGTATTTCTGATGCTGCATTCATTCCGAAAAAAAAAAACTAAAAACCTAGCCTTGCTGAGTTCAAAGTCCCCAACCAGCCAGCCGCCCCCGCTTCCAGTGTTTTTATTTAATCACCTTAATAAGGTGCCTGCGACAGCTGTCGACATGGTGTGTTTCTTTGGGCAGTGCCTTGTGGAGTAAACCACATTACTGCCAGAACCACAGGCTCCTGGGAGAGCTGCAGAATAGCATCTATCATTTTGCAGGCCCTCCAGACTCCATTAAATCAACAATCAACAGGTCATTCATAAAGAAGGCCCATGAGGAAATATACTCAGGGATGGATCGGGCATCTTGCACCCATCACCCCGTTCTTAATGAGTCCACCATCCCCCACTGTTGATTAGTCACCGATATCGACTGGGCTTCCTGTGCTAAATCCCCACTCTCACTGTGTACGTGAGTGCACTCAGATGCATGCACATCTCAGAGGAAAATGCCCACTCACAGGTGTAAGGATGCTGCACACAGTCTGAGATTAAACATGCACAGCCATGGATAAAAGCAGTCCATATTCAGCACATTCTTTTGGCCTTAGATTTATTTTTAGCTTTAGGGTGGTTGTATATTGTTGGTATGATGAAACAGCTGTTTTCATAATCAGCTGAAGAAGCAGAGTGAGTTAGATGAACGCACTTGTACCGACAGACATTTTCACGTTAACACTCTACAACTTGCTGTAAGCTTGAGTCATTTCATGTGTTGAGCTTATTTAATACTTAGTGTAGTGGCATTTTGAGTAGTTTTTGCCTGTTTCTTGATTTTGTTGCGTTTTAATATTTTATCCTAAATTATATTTATTTAAATCTTTTGACAGTCTTAACTTTGTTAAGCACTTTACTGTACCAGCTGCTTTGAAAAGAGCTAAACAAATAAAGTTATTATCATTGTTCAATGACACTCACATTAGTATCGTGGATATGAAGCTACAACCAACTTAGCCTAGCAAAAAGATATACACCTCACTAATAACACTTTATATCTTGTTTGTTTAAGCCGTACATAAGGCGAAGCGTAAAAATACTAACCAGGCTAGCTTTTTCTACACTGTTGTGCTAAGCTAGCTGGCTGCTGGAACACAGACATGACAGTGGTATCGATGAGAGCTGCAACAATTATTCAATTAACTGATTAGTCAATCAAAATAATATCATTAACCGGCAACTATTTTGTTAGTCACTTTGGTGACTTTGATTTCATGTCTTTCTTTGTCGTACATGATAGTAAACTGAGTATCTTCTTTGCTGTAGTCATGAATTGCACCTAAAAAGGTTTAAACTTGATCTGAAAAAGTTAAATAGGAAACCATGATGTGATGTTTAGTCTCACCTTGTGACAGCATCAAGTCGTGGTAAACTTAAAGAGAGCTTACGTTCAGTAGCCGACAAACCCAACTGAGACACTGTCTGAGAAGAAGAAGGAGGAGTGTTGAAGTGACAGCTGGTCTTATCTAAAGTTTCCTTTTTGCTTTCCTGACCTTTCCTCTATCTCCTCTCTTTCCTTTCATCGCTGACGGTAATGTATTCCTCATGCCAAATTCTTCTCTCTGCATCCTTTATATCACCTTTCTCCTCCACATCTTTACGACATGATGTACCATTCCCTGCATCCCCCCCTTATTTTCCATTCACTGGCTGCCCATTCCTCTTCTCTAATTTCTGTCCATTCTTTCCTCCTGTGTTCATTACTTTCCCTTCCCGTCTCTGTCTTTTCCATCTCATTGCCTCCTCTCCTCAACACCCTTCCCTCTTCTACATGCTCCTCTTTTTATCCCTCTCCTCCTCCTCCTTATCTTCACCTTCCCTCTGTTTCCTCACATCCCACCCCCTGCCGTCCTCCCCCCTCGTCTCTTCTATCTCTGCCTCCAGCACTGGTTGACTGAGTTGGAGATCTTTGCCATGATCTTTGCGGCGGCGGTGCACGACTATGAGCACACGGGGACCACAAACAACTTCCACATTCAGACAAGGTAATGGATCATAAAATCAAAAATGCATGGCACTGACTCACCCGATCAATGTTTTCATTTACAGCAAGGGGGCTTTATATTCACACTGAGATCGCCTGCAGTGCAGTAATAACACTGCGGAGGGAAACGATCCAAATGAACTCCAAACTCCATGCTGCTGAGAAAAAAAGAGTTTGTTTGTTCTCGGAGACTCAAACGTCCTTGACGTTATCATTGATGAGCACTTCAGTTGATACAGAGAGAGAGAGATAAGACATTATGTCATTAAAATGCTAATAAATATTTCGTTATCGTTTGGAAAGTTAATAATTCTGTTGACAAACATTCTTTTCATAGTTAAAATGTGACAAAGTACAAGAGTCCAATTACTTCAAACCTTTATGAAATGATCCAGATTCTTTTAATTCACTATCAACTTTTTAAAATGTGTCTTATTAATATTTTCCAAATGAAGATATATTTCAGGGAGGAAAGCCCTCCAGATTATCCAAATAAAATCTTCATAAACATCTTACTAGCAGAGGTTTAAACACACTAAAAAAAGTTTATAACCTCCATTTAATCATGTTTTATTGTGTCCATCCTGTATATAAATGACACTGCGAATAAAACTTTATGTGTTTTAGATAAAGTAGAGGAAACCCTTGGGCTTTTTCCTCCTTTTTCTTGTTTGGATTTTTGGATTTTTCTCAAGAGTCCTCCCTTTTATATCAGACCTCCTTAAGAACATAAAGAACATGAATTATTCTCACATTTAGCATTTTGCTAGAGGTTTACCCTGCTAGTTGCCAGACTGCACCAAGAATGTCTTTTTCACATATTTTTTGCACAGCGCCCTCCACAGTGACTGACACACACAGACACAGACAGCAAAGAGAATGACCCAATAAATGAAACTCAGAAAGGAAAAAAGATTTTCAGATCTTTGGCATCCCAAAATCTGGTTCATTATTAAGGGACACATTTTACTGATAAATTTGAGAAGTAGCAACAACTTTGGGTTTGTTATTGCACTTCATGCTGTTATTCTAACATCAACCAGTGACAAACTTCTCCTCGGCTTTCTCTTGACCGGCAGGTCAGACACAGCGATCCTGTACAATGACCGCTCAGTGCTGGAGAGTCACCATGTCAGCGCAGCCTACCGCCTACTGCAGGACGACGACGAGATGAACATCCTCTACAACCTCTCCAAGGATGACTGGAGGTCAGAGAGACAGATACTTCGACAGACAGACAATAACAGATAGAGCGACAGAACAGTGAGACAGCAAAGGGATATAAAAATCTCCCATTCGCAGCACAATGTGAACTTGTCATTAAAAACTGGTGTTTGGTGGAGTCAAAATCAGAAAAGTTGGATTACCGTCAAGGTCCAACAACTTTGTACTAAATGGAACTGCTGTGTGTGATAATACATCAGAGGAGACAGTTGCAATGCGATTTCTCATGGCATAAGCTGGGACTTGTCAAAGCAGATATTATAAATAGCTCTCAAAAACTGTGTTGGCTGCCTTCATTTACTTTAGCCACTTCCGAAAAGAGTCGGCTTTTATTACCTGCCGGTTTGACAGTCCATGATACAGCACATGGCTCACGTTTTCCCCCTTTTCCTTCTTTTCTCTCCTTTGTTTCCATCCAGAGAGCTGCGGGCTCTGGTGGTGGAGATGGTGCTGGCCACAGATATGTCCTGCCATTTCCAGCAGGTTAAGGCCATGAAGAACTTCCTCCAACAACCTGAGGGGTCAGTTGCCTTTTCCCTCGCCACTGTTTACACTCCCTGCCCTCACCCCAGCAATTAAATCTCCATTAACCCTGCAATCTGCTGCTGTTAACTAACCACCCACTGTTTACAACCCAATTAACCCTGCCCTGAAGGGTGTTGTCATAAAGAAGCGCAACAAATAATCATGTTCTGCATTGAAACAAACAAGGGGAGGATTTCTGCTTCTTGAATGTTGTTTACGCAGCATAAAACACAGTAATGGAATGAGAATTTTGTTGCCAAATTTCATGTATTTTGCAGTACAGGTATACAGTGGGCTGTTATTACAGGCCGTCTCACATACAAACACAGTTATGGCGCAGACACACCAGATTTGGCAGGGGGAACTTTATTTGCAGACTGCGATGAAAACCAGCGCCAGAAATATTGCTGGCAGGTTTTTTTTTTTAGCATACTGTTGTTCTGCCGCAGCAGAAAACACAAGCCTTCCACAAACAGGGTAATGTTGCCTTTACCAGCACACCTCTTCTGCCGCTTTTACCTTTTTAACATGCATACAGAAAGGAGCACCCTGAAACTGCATATATAAATATTTCCTCACCTTTCCTCTGAGTATTTGCAAATCTATTATATTTTACTGAGAAAATCAGAAATCTGGTCAAGCGCAGGCAATATGAGGGGAATCAAAAGTGAAGACGAAGTTGCCACGCACCAAAGAACTGAGCTGCGGACCAACCTAAAGCTTTTTGATATTTATTGAAACATTATTCCAAGAAGAAGAGGGAGCTACGCTTCTCGAAAGGCTTGATAGAGCTCACTCACAAGTAGTTGATCACGAGACAAATAATTGGCCCCTATTTTGATATTAAGACATTTAGTGCAAAAACAAATAGATGTTTTCAGCTTCTTAAATATTTTCTGCTTTTCTGTTTTACATCCCATCAAACTGGACTGTTGTTGTTTTCGACTGTTGGTCGGACAACTGAAAAACATTTTGAGGCATTTTATAGACTAAATGATTAATTGAGAAAAATACATTAAGCATTAATGAAGCTGCTGGCTGCTCAACAGTCCACAAATGGTGAGTTGGTAATGACTTAGAGGTCCACTGTTTGATAGGTACACATAAGCACACGGCAATACATACACACACACACACACACACACGCACGCACGCACGTACACGGACACATGAATGAGGGATTGCAGTCTGCTGGAAGCTCTAATGCTGAATAGACTCTAATGTGAAGTAATTCAAACTGGTCTGCTCCAGGGCTGCTGCTTAGAGTGCACTTTAAGATCCAATCTGCCACAAATGGAAAAGGAGGAAATGTGAGCTTCTCACCTCTGTTTAACCTTGCGTTTAACGTGCATGTGTTTGTGTGTTTGCATTCGTGTGCCTGTTTTCCATTTCGGCCTGTGACTGCTCATTCATGCGTCAGTCCATTAAACAGGATATTTTGATATGGTTATCAGGTGATAGCTCAGACACCACTGATGTCTGGTGAGGGGAGGTGAAGCGTCTTCACACTGTGTTCCGCTGCAGAAAACTGATTAGCCTCATGGAGGCAGGATGATGGAAGAATAAACCCCCCCCCACGCCCCCTCTCCTCCCCTCCCCTCCCCATATTGTGTCGTGTAGAGCTGCATTGATTAGTCGATTAATCAAGTAGTCAATCATGAGAAAAGTAATTGGCTAATTGGCTATTTTGATATTAAGTCTTTTTTTTTTAAGGGAAAAGTGCCAAACAAATCGCTGTTTCCAGCCTCTTAAATATTTTATGCTTTTCTGTTTTATTTATACTTTCTGTTTTCCTGAATATATTTCTTTGCTTGTATGCATATTCTAGTGGATGTCTATATTCCACATCTTTGTAATGAGCGCTGGTGGACAAATATATTTCGCAGGGTGTCTCCGGTGAATCCGTGCCATTGCAACATTTATGTAGAAATAATCCTAGAACTTCAAAATCCTCCTCTCAATGCTCTTGAGAGTGAAATAGAACAACTTATTTTGTTTTAAAATGAATTGCTCAGAGTCTGAGCAGCAAAAAACGTGTAACTGCTCAAAAACACGCAGTCTGGACTGTATCAAAGAAACGTTTTTTCATGTTTTATTCTCCTCCTCTTACACCGTCACTTTTTGTGGACAGATTGCTGTAGACACAACCAATCTGTTTTTTCTTTGTGTGATTGATCGTACTGTCTTCCGTTGCACTCACTCCCTTGAGAATTTGCTTGTGTCTTTCTTTCAACCGGTATTTTCCAATAACCTTGTTGCAGATTTGTTTTCATGATGTAGCTTTTGCCAGGACATTGACTAACCAGACATTGATGAATAGACCAGAGACCGGTCTTGCCTTTAACTTCAAAATCAGTCACACCTTCATTAAACACAAGTGACCTTATATTCAAAAGAATCGGCTGCTCCAGTGGTGATTGACGTGAATGCAGGTTCTAACCCTTTTGAGCTCAACAGAAGCAAGAAGCTGAATCGGCAAAAATAAAACCACGAGCAGCAACACGCAGATGTAAGACTTGACAAAAACCAAGCAAAGTCACTTGGTTACAGTGTATGTAAGTTGTATGTATCAAAACCTGTCCACCATTTGTCCCCCCTTCACTAGATGTGAATGAAACTGGGTGTGTATGTTGAGGAGGTAGCGTAGGATGTCTCCAGTGACTTTAGTCAGCAAGGAATCTTGAATTATGAGCAAACGTGTGATACTTCACGCCGGGGAAATCTGGCAGAAAAATAATGCTAAACCTGAGCAAATGCAGCAGAAGTATAACGTACAGAATCCCTTAGAAAAACAACAGAACAAATGAGTAATACTCTCTGGTGGACTTCAGTTTTTGTAAAATTGTACATCTACTCTCTTCTGTAGCATTGACAAGCCCAAAGCTCTGTCCCTGCTGCTGCACACAGCAGACATCAGCCACCCGGCCAAAAGCTGGGACCTCCACCATCGCTGGACCACCTCCTTACTGGAGGAGTTCTTCAGACAGGTGAGTGGGTGCACCTGGCAGGTCGCAGAGAAGGGCGTGGGTGACTGGTCCGGTGTATGCGTCAGTGGTTTGAGGATGTGAGGATGTAGAGTCAATATGACAGGGTTTATATCTGGCCACATACACAGAACCGTAATGTACACTTGAGTGACAGTTAATCAGTTACACGTATTTATAATTAACACAGCGACCCTGCAGTGAATCTAATATTTCGTCCAAGCCCATTATATCTATGGAGGAATAATTATTTTTACTTGGGGGATGATCATGTGCTAAGTTTTGGGACTACAGTTCCCATGAGTTGGGTTGCTGTTAATGTACTCATGGACCCTTATAAACACCTATCACTGGATTTCTCTCTGAAGAAAACTATCAAACGTGACGATTCTCAGGCAAATTCTGAAGTTATAAGAAGTGTCTTTTCCTGTGATTACTCAGCAAGATTTAGTCCCAATGGACATCACAGATAATGATTTCCTCAGAACAAGTCAGCCACATTAAATCTTAAAATACGTGTGTTGTAGCTGTATGCTCTGATTTGAGTTACTGTCCAAGAAGGAGTGTGATTATTGCAGCCACTGGGCATCAGTAGTTTAATTGCCTCCATGTGTTTGAAAACCTCTGGTATGATGAAATACATTTTTAATACAGCCTTCAAAAATTTGCCATGAGGTAGAAAGGTGAGCTCTGAAAAACACCAGACAGATGAAAACAAAAAACCAACGACAGCACCAATCCGTTCAAGTGTCCTGGTACACCATGCCATTAAGCCAGTATGTCTTTAAGCACGCCAGTGGAGTGAAACACCCAAATAAAACACAGACGTCATTAATGTTGTTGACAAAACAATCTCAGGACAAGGTCCATTAAGTAGCTGTGAGATGTTCAGTTTTATTTATTTATTTATTTATTTATTTCGGAACCCTTTTCGATACTGGCTTGAAAAGTTGAGATTGAAAGTTCATTCGCCTTTAGGTTAAACCTGTGCTTTTCCTGCTATTTGAAAATATACCTGCACTGTTGGACCAGGTGGGGGAGTCGCACAGGAACAGTTTTCCTAGGATTTCTTGGGATTGTCAAAAGATGAAACACTAGATCTGAAGCAGCATTGATTTATTTATCATATTATCAACATTGCTTTTAGCCGCTCCTTTGGTGCGGGCGTTAGAGATCGGACTGTTTGCAAGATAAATGTCGGTACAGTCGAAAAGTTTTCTTCCAATTCAGCCCCACGTTAGTCAGGTTTCTTTCACACGGTTGCAGACTCACACCAAGGATAAAATAAGGAAGACATTATTGAATGATTGTTTTTATATGGCACTTTGGCACAAACCTGCCCTCCAAAGCAGTTACAGTACATCAGTAAGATATGCAGTCATGTCCATGAGTATAATTATATAATCTTTTGTCATTTTCAAAAATGATGCCATGAAAAGCACCATGGAAAAATAAAATGTACAACATTATCTCTTTGATAAAACAATGCATTTGGCTATAAATAATAGATTGTGTATTAGTAAATGTGAGCAAGAAGGACAGACGTTCATCTGGTGCCACATTGCTTTCATCTCTTCCATTATTAATCCACATTGTCTTCATTATCAGTGCTATTGTTGTTGTGGCTGCTTTCACGAGGCCTTTGTCTCCCAGGATGTGAATTGCCGATAAATAGCTTCTCCTCCCGTCTCCACATTTCATCTGTTTGTGACAAACCAGAAGAGAAAATGAAACACGTTTGTGGCCCAAAAGCACTTGAGGCGGGAGCCAGACAAATCGAAAGCCTGTTGATAGAAGTGTGAGCATATGGTGTATGGTGGTGGTGTGCATATGTGTACAGTGTAAGTGTCCGTTTATGAGCGAGTGCATGCAGAGTGAGCTGTGTGTGCACGCCTGGAGGGTGGGGAACATTTTTTCTAGGAACCAAAGACTGAGAATGATTTTGACTGAGAAAGCTGCTGTATTTCCAGGGGGACAAAGAAGCAGAGCTCGGGCTGCCGTTCTCTCCGCTCTGCGACCGAAAGTCTACAATGGTGGCCCAGTCCCAGATCGGTGAGTGGCTACTCCACCATCACATGCACACAAAACCTGCACATGATGGCTGTAGAAGTACACAGGTTCTGTTTCAGCACGAGTTAATTTGAGAAAACTAACATTTCCTTTAGAACACCAAAGGGCGTACCATACCCTGTATTTACATACATTTATATTAGTAAAGCAAATTAATTATGAAGAAATTGGTTGCTGTGCTTTCCATAGTAACGATGGTATTAAAAATATATATAACATTCCCGATAGAGTTGATACTGTATGATGAATAATATTGGATTTCTTCAGTTTCAATGTGGGAAGAGGCGAGTGAGTGTTGTTTTAAGACTTAAAAATGTCAACCCATCAATTAACAGCTGTGAGTGCACAATAATACAGTTCACAGTCTAAAGAGAGATTTTGAAAAGTAATAGGAAAAAGAGTAGAAGGACACGCCTCATGCATGACATGCATTAAAGTCTTCAAATCACTTAAATAAAGAGTATGAATATGCATATAATGACATTATGTTCTGAATTTGCCAATATCTTTGTCCCCAGGGTTCATAGACTTCATCGTGGTGCCCACCTTCACTGTGCTGACGGACATGATGGAGCGCATCGTCACGCCGCTCATCGACGAGGCTTCGCATTCAGGTTTCGCTGGCTTTCGCCGCTCAAGGTGAGCTGCAGCACTTCCTCTCTACGCTGACAGATGTTTTAGCGGTGAAAAGTTTGGATTCTCAGCAGCAAAACTGAGCAGATGGAAGTGAGTGACATTATGGAAATCAGAGTAAGTTTTAATCAACCAGTCTGGTTAATCAGGGATGGAACTGTACTGTTTTCTACCCTTCACCACTCTGAGTAACTACACGCTCGATGACGTGATTAAAGCTCAACAGCTCCTCTGCAATAACAGCATATCTAATGAAAGTATTGAGAACAGCAGATGAGTCTCCCATGAGTAATCCATTTCTGTGCGTGGAAATGTCTCCACCTTTCATCAGGGAGAGCCACACACCTTGAAATTGACATTTTAGATATGCAAGTCAAGTTCGCCTCGCCTTCCCTGATCAAGAATGGGCCTCAGTGCTGGATTGGCATACACAATAGCCTCTAGAGAAACAAAAGGAAGTGATTTTGTCTCCACTGGCATAATTAATTGGCTCAATACTTTTCCTGCAGCCATGTACTAAATAAAGTCTGTGCAAAGCTTTGAAAGCACCCACACAAAGTACTCTTCCATTACTAATATTTGAACCATTCAGACAGAGATAATTCAAAAACTTTGTGTCTGTCAATTGTTTAAACTTTTATTTTCTCGTAAAGTGAGATGAATAGAAAATAAAGCAGTATTCAGGGAGTCTGGCTCTGCATCATCCGTTGCACCTGCACATCAATACCAGCCTCCCCGTTCTCCTCAACAGCAGTCATTAGCATCACTCAGTGGGCCTCCAGTCGAAGTTAACCGAGTGGAAATCTCAGATACTGTTGCCACTTATGCAGTCTCCTTGTCTACGTACACACCTGGGTGCTTATGGATTTCGTTGGACTGTTTCTTCACGGCATTTATAGCTACTTTCAGTCATCTGGAAGTGTGTGTGTGTATGTGTGTGCTCTCTCTGTCTGCCTCTGTTTATCCACCTCTCTTTCCTTTTTCTCCTTTCAAAGTGCCTCTAAATCTGAAAGCTCATGTTTTATTTTATCCAAGCTGCTGGCGTGACTCTCTGAGTGGAACAGTTTTCCGCTTTTTGAAATATCTCAGAAACTATTGGATGGATTGAAATGAAATTTTGTATAGACATTCATAGCATTCAGACACTGTCCCCTTTGGCGATCTCCTGAATTTCCCTTTTTAGCACCACAAGAGGCTGATATTTGAGGTTCTGAGTGAAATTTCTTGAGAACTATTGGCTGGATTGCCAAGACATTTAGTGCAGACATTCACATATTCCCCCACATGATGAATTGGAATAATGTTGGAATAAAGTTGGGGCGACTCACAAGAGACACATGTCAAAACTGGCACGAGAGGCCAAGATATTCTGACTTTTAGTCGGTTCAAGCTCAAAAACCCATATTTCTCATAACACAATTTGATAGCATCTTTTAAACTCCACACGTCTTGTTTGAAGATTTTTTTTTTCAGTCAAAAATATAAAAAATATTATATAACCAGCCCAAACAGAGATAACCATTATAATTATTTTAAACTTTGGAAATCTCCCTCCAAATCTTTGGGGGATTTATTGAGTGTAAACAGGAAGTTTTTGTTTTGGCAAATTGGCATCATTAAAAGTATGCTGAATTAGTTATAATCACTTCCTGTGCAATGCACCCATGGATATAGAGACAGGCATTACTGGATTACTTTGATAGAAAAGAAAAACTTAAAAACAGGATTGTTCTCAGGCAGGTTCTGGATCTCTGAGAAACGTCTTTTTTCCATCATTTCTAAGCGGATTCATGGACATTTATTTACCATGGACATGGGAGATAACGATATCCTTGGGAAAAAAAAGTCACATTGCCTGTGTGTACAGATTTGACTGAGTTGTGACTCCAAGAAGGAGTGTGATTTTTGATGCAAATTGTGGCAATCAGGCGCTAATGGTTTTAAAGCACCTTAATTGCCTCGGATATCCTCGGAGAGTTAAAGTCACACTGAATCTAATTATGTCTCAGTGTTGAAAACCCCCAAACAACAAAAGACATTATTCCTATTTCCACCGGCTGAGTAGTAGTCACTGTGACAAGTAAACTGAACGTCACATGTTCATCTAGCGCCATCATCAGGTCAAAAATATCATTTGTCCATAACTTTGGTTTGTTGCCAAAAACCTGCAAAACTAATGACATTAATCAACATCATCATACTAACTGGTGAACATGGTAAACATTACTTGCTAAACAGCAGCATGTTACTACTGTCTTGAGCGTGTTAGCATGCTGACCTTAGCATTTAGCTCAAAGCTTCACTGTGCTTAAGTACAGCCAGCCTCACAGAGCTGCTAGCATGCCTGAATGTACACTTGTTTAAGTCTCACCTCCTTTCTCCTCTGTCATTTTGGTCCGTCCAGTCTGAACAGTATTAGCTCAGATGAAGCCAAACGGCACAGTGTGAAGAGCATCGGCTCCGACAGCAGCTCATCAGGCCAAAGCTCCTTGCTGACGGTGGACATGAAGAACTTCAAGGCGTTGTGGAATGAAGAGGTTTATCAGAACAGAGAGCGGTGGAAAGCCCAGGCCGCTAAAGGTACTGTTCACACATACATACAAAGTGATAACCTGGTAAAATGGTGGTGATTTGGGGATTCTGGAAACATCAAAGCGATGGTAAAACTGATCTTTCTGAGCAGATCACGAGCTCCAGCCGAATGTAGAAAATTGGCTCATAGAGCAGCAATGCTCTTAACATCTGCAATGCTCTTAGCTCACCCGGAGAGGGATTTGGATTGCCCCGTATTAGTGTGAGATTTTGTGGGATACACAGTGGATTTCCACCAGCGGAGAAAATAAGAAGATAATAAATGTGTTGTCATGACATGTTATGTTATTTAATATTTATTTATTTGATCTATGTTTTGATATATATCAATTTGATCAAGTTGTCTACACGCCCATTGCAAGTGGTTTAAAGGTTGTAACTTCTGGCTTTATTCATTTTTGATAAATCATTAACTAATGCCATATATGTTACTTATAATCCATTAATATGAACAGTGTTTCGGTTGCCAGACTGTGTAAAATCCCTGTGGTTGGTATTTATCCTCTTCCTGTGTGACACTTGTTTTATCTTTTCACATAGCGCTTCATTCTTCAATAATACTTGGTGTTTGTGGCTTATTGTAAGAAGCATTTATTGATTAATTATTGACATTTCTAACTGCAGACTTGGTGGCCTACACATGAGAAATAAATGTGCATTTATTAGTTTATTACCAATATTTATTACCAAAAAGAAAGTATAAACACCAGACAAATGGGTTTCGTCACAACATAACAACACAGATGTTTTGCCCAAGTCTTGTTAACAGTCTATAACGTGTGCTTTCTTAGAACATGGGACCAGTAAAGTGGCTATAATCAATATTTTGCAGCTATAATCAATATATTAATATTAAAGTTAATATGTAAAATGAACATATGTATGAGAAAATGTTGCCTGTAGTGATGAACCCACAGAGAATCAAAACCCACTATAGGCCTCCTGCTCAGTAGCAGAGACTAGCTGCTGAATATAGTGGAGCATTTTGCAACTAAAGAGACAGATATTTCCTTCAGGAGTTAAAAGAGCTAAAAGACAGTAAATATTTAAGTTTGATTCATTGGTGGGACAGTAACACAAGTCCAAATGATTGCTAATGTTGCTCTGTAACTGCTGTATGTGTAAAAAGGCAGCTTTTTTGGTAAGATGTTAGCTTTGTCAAGAACAACACTGATAACATGTCAGTGTTGTGTTAACAACGAGTCTCTGCTGCCCCCAAGTTGCTAACAGCTCACTTAATACAGGTTCAATTTAGCACAAGTAGTTATGAATTAATGTACATGAACACACACACACACACACACACACACACACACACACACACACACATGTTAACCTGCCCCTCACACTCCATGTGACCTCAGAGGCGGAGGAGAGAGCTAAAAGGGAAGCAGAGGAGCGAGCTCAGCAGGAAGAGGCTATGGATCCACAGGAGGTCCACACGGAATCAGATCACTCTGAACCAAAGGAGGACAAATTGGAGGGGGAGGCGCCCGAGTCAGCAGAGGTCAGCAGACCACCAGATGGTAACACAGGGGAAACAGAACAGGGAGCACAGCCTGGGAGCACCACACACAAGAGTCCTCCCCTGCATAACGGTACATCCCTTAAACTGTGTCGTCCCATAGCATGGCTTGTTTTTAACGGACATGACATAAATCTACTTCTATTCATGTGCTATACATACATGCAAATAACTAACTGATCATTGTAACCATGGTGACTGTAGTCCACATTTCTATCATGCTCAAACTTTTTCACATATTTTTCAATATTATCCTCGATACTTTGTGCATCATTTTATTTTCAAAAAATTCATCCTTGATATATTTATATGGGATCTCACTAGAATTTCACTAACTTTCTTTGTGTCATGACCCAGTGGTTGGTTAGAGGGGGTTTAAGATGTTATTAAAAACTTAATCACTAACTAAAAAGAGAGAGGATGATTTCAGGGTTTTCCATTCCTGCTTGGATAGAGGGCATGTTTGCTACCATGAACTCTACCTGCATCAGTCTGAAAAAATAACGCAACTGTTTGGACTGTTCAGGAGAGTTGTCTGAAGGGGCTGAATCTCCAGAGGGTGAAGAAAAGACGAACAAAAGTGTCGATGGTGAGTTTTATTTCTGCAGCCCATGACTGTTGACAAAAAATAAGCTGAAGTATCTGTTTCATGACTATGAAATGAAGTGTAAACTAATGTTTCAGTCTACTGTTCCAGAAATACTACTCTGCCTCAGGAGGAATATCCTGTATTTGTACTTCAGTGGAGATTTTTAATTACATTGCATTTTGTTAAGTCGGAGACAACTTCCTAATCACAAGAAAATAAACAAGCAGAAAAATCATAATTTCCCCATGTAAGCAGTTTGTTTATGTCTGTTTAATTTTGCCTAAATATTCCTTTTTTATTTCCCAAAGCAGAGGTAGCGATGGAATAAGCGAGCCACACTGTTGCATCTTTGCTGCGCTGCCGTCGACCTGAAACCTGCTTTTAACACTCAACTGGAGGACTCACACAGACTCACGTCACAGGGAAGGCCGTTAGTTGGACTGTGTCGCCCTCTACAGGACACCAAGAAACTCACACCTTCACTTCCATTTTTGTCCTTATGATCAACTTGTTTTTTACTTTTACCATATTAATACTCCCACACTCTTGTATGCAGAGTTTGTGGCTCTACCCATGTGCATTATTCCTCCCTCACTGCTTATTGATAAAGACAATACAGAAGATTTAATGACCTTAAGATGACATCGACGATGGTGGGGTTGAGAGGACCCTTTGAGAGACTGACACTGAAAATGTTGCTTTAATTTTTTTTTGTTTTTAGTTTGCCAATCTTTTACTTAACGCAACCACAGACATGTAGCCACCGTACAAGTCCCACTTTTTACATCTGCATTATTTTTTTCTGTCAGGACTCGTTTGTTAGATTTTAGCATCACAAAGTAAAGTCTGGTTTAAAGTTGAATTAGAAACATAAGGTTTGCTACAGTAATCCTTACAAATTAAGACAAAAGTGCTTTTTTGTGGGAAATGCAGAATAAATGCACATGAAGAGGAACTTTTACAACTGCTACACCGTATGTATGTGAGCATGTGTACAGTACACTAGGAATTCATTCACAGGTCTACAACGCCACTATTTTACTAGCAAGCACTCCTTAAACAAACCCACTCTGTGTTGGAAAATTGTGCTTTAGGAGTTCCTGATGGGCGTCTCATAAAAACCTTTTTCTTTTTTTTTTCTTTGTTACCAGGAGTTGTGACTCATTTTTCCCCCTTACACACATTTACTTTCTCAGTGCTTTCCTCAGACATTGTACAAGTCTGATGCGTTTGTGTTCCTTGTTTTTTGTGTGTCTTTATCCTCTCCACTGTATATATTGAAATTTGTACATGTATGAATCTGAGGAGGAGTAGAAATCCCAGATTCCACAATCCAAAAATGGATGTTTTTTGGATATAATGTAAGATATTATGGTGGAAAATGTCCAAAAAATTAGAATGCAACCTTTGCATTTCAGACATATCACACACATACAAATGCATTCAAGTTTTTGTAATACATAAACTCTTTTTGTTTACCTTTTTTTTTTGTAACATTTGTTTTACATTTGTCCTATATCAATCATGCACTAGATGCGTCTTATATCCACACTGTATGTCATTTCTTCATCAAAAGACTTCTTCTCGATGCCTTCTTATGTGTATTGAAGCTGTAGCAAAAAAAACAAAAAACAAAACAAAAAAAAAAACAACACTGTCGCTCCATTAGAGAGAAATCTTACATATGTACGTTATATTTATTTTGCAGGACAGTTATGTTACAGCAGCTTCACCTTCTCGGTTGTTGGTGTAATGTTTAATCGACGTGTTTACAGCGTGCTTGTGCACCTATTAGCCAGCTGAATCCATCATGCTTTTGTGATGCATCCGAGGCTGTGAGTCCAAACTGTATCTGCTTCCTGGTTGTTTGCCAGGTTTTTCAAGGCTTCTAATGTTGTGTATAGAAGATGCAAATATTGCTTACTGTGCATATGTAACATATTGAACCCCTGCAACGCTGGTTCAGCTTTTCCTATGTACTTAATATGTGTCAGTGGAAGAGAGGAAAACAAGCATTTTGGCAGTATTTACATAATGATAGGTATGTTTTCCCTAAAATTGTGCACTTTTACTTTGTTGAAATTCCCTCATTTTATTTTAAAGTATACAGTACATGTGCAACTTTATATAAAACTATAGGAACTATGACTTCTTTTTTAGCCTCTTTGTTTTAATACACACTCCCCATTTTTATATTATAACAGGACACTAGTATCGTGCTGGGACATAGCAGTTTGTCATGCAATGCTACTTTCTACCTAAAAAATACAGTCAGTGGTTAGCAAGCCAGCTGGCTGAATGTGTGCCTATATATATGTACTTTCCATGTCACACCTTTCACCTGTAGGAAAAAACTATTTTGTGATGTCATTTGAATCTGTGCTGATCCAGGTACAGTCAAACAAACCAGTTCATATCTTCCTTCAATATTACATACTAAAGGAGTCTTGTGTAAAGACTTTTATTTTAGACACTGTTGGAAAATCTGTTTGTACAGTCAGCAGTTTGATGTTGCAGAAGTATAGTATTTATAATGGTATATTTTATGGTCTATTTTGCTCTTTTTCATTTAGAAAAAAAAATCTATTTTTTAGCTGTTTATGTGCTGTATAGTGTATGTTTTTTTGTTTCACTGTACTGTTTGCTCCTGTTTTGAATCAGAGGATGGATTGTCATCTTCAACATGTAACTGTTTTTTCTTTTTTAATTTTGTCTCTCCTGTGTATATCTGTCTGATATGTTTTACTCCACCAGCTCTGAAGTCAGAAAATTTCAAGTGGCTCAAAACTCTTCACTGTAAAATTTAAAGTGTAACAATCACAGCAAATTACATTTATGAGTAGAACAAAAACAAAAGTTATTGCATCCTCAAAATAGCCTGCCTGACACTTGGTAAAGCAGAATATATTTTCTGTACCAAGGAATCAACACATGTACAGTCTTGTAGTTTGCTCTCTCTTTCACTTGCTACTGTGATAGCCTACTGTATGAATATTTAACAGGAATTTATACCGACCATAATCAGAAACATAGCTGTATTTATGACATGTAAAGACTTCTAAACGTGGTGTTTTGTAACAGTTACTATGGAACAGATTATTTGTTGTTTGTTTAATGCTTTGTTTCCTTGTTTAGTCTGATAATCACTCTGTAATGACTGATCTCAAACTGCTCTAGTCACTGAGGTTAGATGGATGTAAAGTGTGTGTGTGTGTGTGTGTGTGTGTGTGTGTGTGTGTGTGTGTGTGAGTGTGTGTGAGATAGAGAGAGAGAGGGTGTGTGTGTGTGTGTGTGTGTGAAACTGCTGATAAATACTCAGTGTGCATTTCTGATCTCCTCACTGTGACCTGCTCTGTTGATGAGCGTGTGTGTGTCTGTGTGTGTGTGTGTGTGTGTGTCTGTGTGTGTGTCTGTGTCTGTGTCTGTGTGTGTGTGTATGAGAGAGAGAGAGAGAGAGGTAAACAAAAAGAGATGGACTGTATAAAGCTGGGTAGACAGTTCTCACCACCAACAAAATTTTACAATTGCATTTCAAATAAGCAGTTTTTTTTTCCACTTTAAACGTCCAGTTCTCACATTTTATTAAATTACAAATTGTTCCACAGGGTGGATCAAACAATTCCACAAAAAGGTGGATAAATTAGTTAACAGAAGTTAACCACCTTAGGTTTACCCTCTGCTACATCCTTGGTTAGACAGAATGACTAAGAGTGAATGCGCGTGTGCGTATGCATGTATGTGCATGCATGTGTGTGTCACTGTCCCATGCCGGCCAGGCGGCCGTGTGTGCCACCATGCTCTGTGACTGCACAGTCGTATCAATAAATCTGGACTCAAAGGGCTCAGATCATGTCTGCCTGTCCTCATTTCTACAACACCACAGCTCAATGTGTCATGTTACAGGGGCACTCCACCAATTTTACACATCAATATCCATTTATTCTTTGTAAGGAGAACTACTCAGCGTGTGACAGCAGTTGAATAATGTCTTCTGTGTCTTTGGAGGAGCTTTATCAATAACCAGATTTATCTGATCTTGACCTTTGAAGACTACATATTTGTAATTGAATACCCTACATAGGCTGGGAGGGTCAGACAAAAACATGTAAGATAGCTACAAACATTATTTGCATTATTGATCAATGTGTTCATCATAATTCTTTTGATTCATTTGTTAACTTTCTAATTAATAAAATGTCAGAAAATACAAAGGGACATCACAGTTTCCAAAGGTGATATCGGCCTAATTTCTTACTTTGTCCTACCACCAACAGCCTAATCAAGTTACATACTGGATGACGTCTGCCACCCAAAAAATTCTGTTGCTCTCATTCGTCAGTTCAGATTGAAGGTGAGCGCAGAGGCACCTTCTTCCTGCAGCAGATGAATGTGAAAACAAACTTCACTCCTCAATCTATAATGATAGGAAACAGACAAAAGGAGCAAATCTTCATGTTTGATAAGTGAACCATAGAATATTTTGCTTGATGAATGCTTTTTCCTTTCTTTAAATGTATGCACCTTGCAACATTCACACAGTATTACCATCCTCAAGCACAACCATTGTGATTGTACACCACAGACTACTGATGCAACCACTCCTTGCTGTTTTGCTATTTTATATGTGCTTTAATTCATTTTGCAATTTAAAGCTAACAACTATTTTCTATGTAAAGATATAGTGGAGTAATGGCATCCTGAGCAGAGAACAAAGTGACACCCCCTCTGTGTTATAATCTGAGTTTCTCTGGTCTTTATTTTGGTATCCGCTCTGGCAGCGCATGCATGTTAGTAAATGTGAGTTCCTCCTGTTAAACACTTGGGCCCAATCCTAATGTCCACCCTCACAGACTCGCACACAATTGGAGGCGTGTTCCCGGTAAGTTCGTTCTGGTAATACTGGTCTGGCCTAACGAGATGGAGACACCTGTGAGCTCCAGTTTGACCCAGAATTGACTTGTTCTTCTCCTCGATGTGTGAGCAACTTACTGGCTACAACATGTTTTCATTAGCGACCGGTTACAGAAGGCGTGCTAATGTTAGCTAACTTTGTTTGGCAAATGTTGCTAATGCTAGCTGGCTGTGCTTTGAAGCAAATCACGACAATGCTAGCGTGAGCTAATGGTTGTGGATAGATTGTTTTCACGGGACGACTTTTGAGTTGGGCTTCATTACACCTTACAGACTGAGAAGGTGAATGGAGAGGTGGGGTTATGGCTGAAGAAGCATTTGTTTCAGTCTGAGATGCTGACGGTTTTATGACATCTAGTGGCAGTGACTAATGTCTACAGAACTTTTAAAGATATTAACATGACGTTAAAATCAAACTATTGTTTGACACCTGAGCACGAGAACCTGGGCAGCGTATAAGGCCCCCAACCTTCCTACTGAAAGATTGAAAGATACACAAAGTAATTACAAACAGTTTTTTTTGTTTTGCATCTCCTTGAAGTACTTTTTGTAGTTGTTTTGGGTCTCTTTGTTATAGTTTAACATCTTGTTATTGACATCTTGTCTTTTGTTATTTTGTGTTTTGCATACATTTGTAGTTGTTTTGTATCTCTTTATAGTCACTCTGTGTCTCTTGTCTCATTGTGGTCATTTTGTGTCATTTTGTCGTTGTTTTGTGTTCCTTTGTTGTAGTTTTGGGTCTCTTTGTATCTCTTTGTTGACATTTTTGCCCCTTTGTAGCAGTTTTGCATCTCTTTGCAGTCGTTTTGTATTGTTTTGTGTCTCTTTGTTGTTGGCCTCTGGGCTCATTCAGTAACCACCTCCAAGATTCACAAAATGTTTGTAAATTTCATCAGAAATTCAGATAACAAGTTTCTAAATGAGTCAGAATGTCCACTTCTTTAAACCACTATAGAAACAAATCTGATGACAGTTCGACAGGTGGGATTCAGGCCATGATATTGAATCTTTGATACTTGTTTTCACTTTTAAAAACAAATGATCACTAACTGCAGAGTGAGTGAGTCATTCTAATCTTTCTATAGAAATAGTAATAGATTTTACATTTACGGAAATCCAAAGCCTCCGGTATGTATGGTGCATTAACTGCAACATGAACATAACACACAGCCAATAATCCACTAGATGTCTCTGTTAGACTTCAAACCCAGTAGAGCTGCAACAGCACCGCTGTTCTGGGCCTCCGAGGGCCCGTGGCACTAAAAATGATCAACAAACTTGATGTATATCGTTGACAAGACAGTCAGTGTATAGCTCTTTATCCGCCATATAGGCAACTCCACAAACATTAGACACAGAACGCATTTTTATCACGAGTAGCATACATATTCATGCACAGGTTGATGGAGCTCATGGAGGGATGTGTATGAGTTCTCAGCACAGTGCTGAGTGCTGGAGCAGAAGGCGAATGTTAATTCAATTATACGGCAGCTGTTCCTTGGTGCCCATGGCCACTGTGTTTGCACTAGAACAGAAATCTTGTATTAGGTCCCTCGCCATAAAAGACCATTGCCAGGCAGGAGAATGGGGACTGCCTGTAACCAAAAGCCATCAACAGTATTTTAAAGAGCTTTTAATGCTTATTTTTGGTTCGATTGAGGAATTTTGTGCGGCTGCAAAGTAACATTTGTGGGGGTTTTGTTTTGTCGCACTGTTGATTTACAGCGCTTTTGTTTTTAGTCATTACTCTATTAAATAGTCAATCTGCTTGGAAGTAAAAAGTGCAAATGAGTTTATTTTGCTGTATTAACTCCAGTCAAGGGTGGTTGGATAGACACACTTGTGTGTCCTGTGGTGGTTCTGTCATTTCTGCATGAGTGATTTATAGATACATAAACTTTATCTCTTGCTTTGTGTGAGATGTCTTATAGATTCACGGTTACAAGTTTGTATATTAACAGAATACAACAAACATGTATATCTAAGTCCTCCACTGATCCACATGTGCAAATGTAGTTTGTCCATGCATGCATGTGAGTGTGTGTTGGTATCTGTGCTCCACCCCACCTCCTGTCCCAGGCTTGGGCTGAGCTCCAGTACTACTTGATCAGGAAGAGTAAAAGGAGGAGGAGGAGGGGTGATGGCATCCGCTAGTCTGTCCCTTCATTACCTGGTTCCCTGAGACTCACTCTATGTGATTTAATCACATGGCCACTGGCGGGAAACTGCTGCTCTGATGTTACCTGGACCTGCTAATCAGTTTGCTTTTCCCTCATCAAAAGGAAAACAGCCACACCTGCGGGAAGGATGCGCTCAACTGCGCATTACGTATGTATAATATATGCACACATGCAAATGTGGAGGCACTCAAACCCAAAAAAACTCTTGGTTATTATCCTCCTAACACACAGATGGAGTGCAGAGGCCATGGCAGAGATACATAGTTAGCAAAGTAGGGGTGCGAATAAAGAATATTTTCTTTATTTATTAATCTGCTGTTACATTTCTTAATAGTCCAATATGTTGATTACAATTTTATCAAAGCCCAAGGTTCATCTGCAAATTGCTTGTTTTGTCCAACCAGCTCTTTAAAACCCAGAGATATTCAGTTTACTGTCACATTAGAGAAAAAAAAACAGCACATTCTCTAATTTGATTTGAGTTGGAACCAGTGAATGTTTGGCATTTTTGCTTGAAAAAATAAATTAAACAATTACTTGATAATCAAAATTGTTGATCAACTTGTTGATTTAATTTTTTCAGTTCTAAAGCAAAGATGAAAATAAAGCCTGATGCTGTCACATTGAGACTACACTGTGACTAGCCTTTTGGGAATCTGTCCTCTAACTTAACCAGAAGTGACAGCATGTTCTCACCACTTTAACTCCACACGACCACATCATGCAGCGTGTAAAGTAGACATTACATATCAAGTTGTTTAATAAAAATTAAACCCCGTCTATCCACTGGAAAGAGCACAGAGCTCTATTTAGAGTGACTGATCGAGAGCCCAGAATCAAAGGGCCCTGTGGCACAAGCTGCTAGTGTGTCTGGGAATTGGCCCAACTCTTAAAGAGCCAAGCTTCCCTCATCTTGACTCGGGGCCGACCCCCAAACTGGAAGAAGCTATTTCTGCTGGCAGCCAAGTGGTTCCTTTTCTGGAAGCCTGTCAGGTGTGGAGTCGAGGCTGCCAACTGTAACCCCCTCAGGTGGGCACAAGGGGCAGGGCAGACCCCCATCATGGATACAGCATTGTGACACTCAGCAGATGATGCAAGTCGCAGAGGGCATTGAGCTCTCTGATGTGTCCTGACAAAGATCTGCTGTGAAAGTGACACTCTCTCCTGTAGCCTCCACAGCACGGATGGATTATGGAAAATACAAAAATATTAAGTTAATTTAGAATAATGTTGACACTGAGCGTGGTGTCTCACTCAAGTTATTAACCTCCACTAATGGAAACTAACAGTTTTGCTGTACTTTTATTTACAAGTAAAAGTCCTGCTTTAGAAGTAACCGACAAAAGTCAACAAAATATACATCCAGAGTATTAAAAGTAAAACTACTGGTTCTGCAGACGAATGACCCCATTTTACTGTAGCTGCTCGAGGTGCAGCTATGTTGAACTGCTCTATATTCAGTTGGGTAGTTTAGTCCAGTGGTTCCAAATGTAGGGGTTGGGGGGGTGGCGCCCTCCGGGTTGGGGGGGTCACAAAATAAATCTAATAAAGACGATTAGTGGGAGAGGAAGAAAAGCTCTGCTACAAATAGGCCTATTGGTATAATTTGTTGGTCTTTTCTCTAATCTTTGCTTCCATGAAACAATGGATAATTTTACCTCTCTGAACCTCAAACTGTTCTTTAAATGAAGCCATGTGAGAAGATTAGAGGAATGTGAAATGTTTTCAAATTTAACATTTAAATCTGAAGAATAACTACAGCTGCCAGATAAATGTAGTGAAGTAGAAGCATAAGGTGGCATAAAATAAAAATACTCAAGCAAAATACATATATCCTAAAA
This sequence comes from Seriola aureovittata, assembly GCF_021018895.1. Taxonomy (NCBI): domain Eukaryota; kingdom Metazoa; phylum Chordata; class Actinopteri; order Carangiformes; family Carangidae; genus Seriola; species Seriola aureovittata. The sequence continues at coordinate 10,650,019 of NC_079375.1, forward strand.
TTGTACTTAAGTTAGTTGTACTTAATATTGCACTTTATTTTTGCTTGTTTCTTACAAATCATATGATTAACTGCTGAGACACAGTGAAAAGATCATCAGAAACACTGAGTTGTCACAGCAGGAAACGCACAGGTGAAACCAACTTTGTTAACGAGGGCTCAGGTCCGTCAGTGTCCTCCCCGCAGCTGCATTTACAATGTCATTGACAACATCTGTGCTTTTCCTGCTGTGAAAAGGCTTGTTGAGTGTGTGATATTATTTTGACTTGCAGAAATCTGCCAGTGTAACAGGAATTTTTCAACTTGCTTTAAATACAAATCCAATACTTTGAAGAATCTTCTGTTCATGCAATCCGTTGTATTCTCTCCCATTTCAAGATAACTGGCTCTCATTTTTTAGAACATATTTTAAACAAGCTGATTTAAATTTAAAAAACAGATTGAAGTATTTTTACTGACTATAGACAGAAATGGTTTTATAAGATTGAAGTTTCTGCAAATGAAACTGCCCAAATGAGCTCCACCTCAACCAACTACAGCAACCATACTTCTCACATATTAAAGCATCATCAGTTAATCTTCCTATAATATATCTAACGCCATGAATGTGAACATAACTTTTACTTTTGTTATTTGAAGTATATTTTGCTTATAATATTTCTGTATTTTTATTCCAGTAAAATCTTAAATGAAGGACTTTCTCTTGTAATTTAGTATTTTTACATTGTTGAATTGTGACTTTTACTTAACCAAAGCATCTGAATGCCTCTTCCATCCCAGTGAAATTCACAATGATGACAAGAAATTGACAGAAAAACAACTTATTGGCTGCTGAAGCACAAGATGATCACCATTTAAATTAACCACTAATGCACAGCTCCTAAAATCTTAAAGCTCCATTTTTCAGTGAATACCCATTCCCTTTGTTGTGTTGCACTATTTTGAGCTGCCTTTCATTCATTTTCCCTTTAAAACAACCTCAAACCAATTTAACACTGCAACACCATGTTGCTTGTTCTTGCTAAAACTGGTTAAACACAGATGGCGTGGTGTCATGTTGAGATATTTCCAGCAATGTTACAGTGGAGCTTAATAGCCTGGAGAAGAAGGTGGAGTTATACTGAACAGCCAGGGGTGAATTTACATGTTATGAATTCAGTTCTTCATCTTTCATTTTCAGTTTACTTGAAAAACATTCCACTGTTATGCATCGATACACAAAGACTATTCAACTTCTTAAAGTTGGAACTTCAGTCAGGCTCCTGTCACATCTGTTCCTATGGGAAAAGTAGAACCTTTCCAAAGATTTTACAGGTATACACATTTTTCCATCCAACCTGCTTGCTCTCAGGTGCTGTGAGAACTTAGATGTAAAACAGGTTAACATTGCTGTTATCACTACAAGCAAATATTATACTGCAACATTGGATATCTAGCAGGAAACTAATATGTTGTCTGTCCACACTTTGCCAATACATTCAATATCAACATAACTGCAACTTTCCAAATACATATTTTAACGTTTCCTCAATACGTTAATTTGAAACATCATTCAGTCCCTCTAAACATATTAACTGTTAGCTTTTATTTAAATGTAAGGCTAGCTGTTTCCCCCTGCTTCCAGTCTCTTGGCAAGAAAGCAAATAGGTTTGTTTTCTTATTAGATACATGATACTGACCTGGTTGGGATGAGGGTTAGAATATGACTTCTCGAAGGCTCGTGTAACTCTGTCCTAGGACTGAAAGAAGAACTATAGATAAACTATAGGTCTCTGTTCTCCTGTTTCTATCTTGGTAAATTGACTTGAGACCTAATAGGCAAATAGCAAGAATGTTAAACTGGAAATAGGTCAAACTCAAATTGGAAGTAGTCTGTCTTTATCACTGTACTGTACAGCGCTATTAAAGCTAAGCTAAAATATCTAACTTGAAAGATCCAAAGATAAAAGAAATCAGCAGTTATGTGCAGGACTATAGTTTCATATTTACTGTAGAGACATGAAAGTCATCATACTAATCATCTAAATCTCTGCAAACAAGCAAATAATGTCAAACTTTCCTTTTTAATGGTGAACATGAGCACAAGAAAAGTACGGCAAACAAATCAATGACTCCTCTCTACATTACAGGCTACAAGCTTAGCATATAAAGCAACATTTCAACCAATATTCATATTTGAAGTCTTTGTGATCATCTAATAGAAAGATAAGCCAGCATCTTACACAGCAGCACTGTGGCCAGCAAAGGTATACATCTTTCCCACTAACTTAATGAAGTAAAGCAAATTTCAGCAGAATTTGTAGTGCACACTAGAAAACTCTTTTAATGCCGCACTTTGCTCATGAACGAGTGGAGAAGTGGTTTTAAACACGGCGAGGGAACAGGGAGTTGAGGACAGCTGATGAGGGAAGAGGGAGAAAGGAATCATATCAACACCAAGAGTGTCGATTAGGTGAGAAAACGACATTGCAGCACTGTCAATCATCCCGGCTTCATGCTCGGAAAAAAAAAATCCAGAGCTGCTATAAAAAATGTGGTAAAAGTTGACGAGTCAGTAGAATCGCATGCAGGACAAAAAACACTTTTTCTAACTTCAGCTATTTCATTCGTTTTGCTTGTTCCTGAGATGCTTGGTGCTTCTTCGTAGTAGAAACCTGCAACAATGTCACTTGTGTCAGCTGCTTCAGAGTTCTAGAGCAATTTGGAGACTGAATAATGTGTTTATTCACAAATGCTGTATAGTGGAATACAGTGGCAAGAAAAGAAGAATGTGTCCGCTTTGGAATTAAATGGTTTTAAGCTTTTGATTGGTTATAAAAATGTGATCTGATCTTCACAAGTATGGACAAACACACTGTGCCTAAATTAATTACACGCAAATTGTTGTAGTTTTTCGTGTCTTTATTGAACACAACAATTAAACTTCCACAGTGCTGGTGGAAAGAAGTGAAACCTTGTATTTTAAAAGGGTTATTTGAAAGTTTTCCCTGCGGCTGAATGGGGTTTCCTCCCTGGGAGCAGGTGGTGCTGATTTTCCCTTGACAAGAGCTTTGGCTGTAGTTGTCTTTAAATACAAGAGGTTATAATACGCCCTCTGAGCAGCGTCACGTCTTCAGGGCAGATTGGAGGCTGCATTGATTCACTATTGGAAATTGACAGAGGAAAAGTAGAAGAAAAGACATAATGGAGACAAAAGTTAACATTGGCATTGCTTTCCACCGCTGGGGACGGCTCTTGGCGAGAGAAGGAATCAAGTTTGATGCTAGCAAAACTTAAAAATTTTCTCCTTTTAACAGCTGGTCAGATCTTCTTTGGCAGCAGTGACCTAAAACAAGTTCTTCCAGTAGCAGCTGATCAGACCTGCACGATGTTCAGGAAGAATTTTGGACCATTCTTCCTACAGAACAGCTTCAGCTCAGCCATATTGCGACTAGTTTTCTTCATTTAAAGTACTTCTGCAGATTTACTTTGTATCCCAGGCGATGAGGCAACAAATCAGCCCCAAATCACGATGCTACCTCCATCGTACTTCACCTTTGTTTTCATGTCGGTATGCAGTTCCCTTTCCACACCATGTAGTGCTGCATGTTCTTCCCAAACAATGCAGCTTTCTGTCATTTAGTTTTGTGGAGTGTCAAGCTGCTCTTTGGCACAGTGATATATATATATATATGCAGTATATCTTTTTTTTTTCTGAGAGCCACAGCTTCCTCTGTGCTACCCTGCCATGTACACTGTGCCCCATGAAACCATGCACCGTTAACCAGCTCCATTGATTCGTTTAAGCCTTTAGCTTTTACATTGAAATCCTTGTTGTTATGTGTGTGTCAGATGAAAATCTGAACATATTTTAAGATAAATTTCTACATTATATATTCACTTTCTTTATCACTGTATATATTTACTGTAGGCTACTGTTGTCATACAGCACCTCTGTTTTACAGTGAAGAAAATGGAGTTTATCATATGTTTCCTATAATACTTATATAAAACTAAAGATGTGACTCTTACTTAAATATGATATCTGACACATTTTTATTTATCTTATCACTTTCTGGTTGCATTCTACCACAACAGATTGTCACAGCCACTTTGAACGTGTGCGAACAGATTGTGCTTTGAAAAAGAAACGGGTGCCTGCAGCAACATTACACGTCTGCTATCCCATCTCTGTCTGAAAACGGGACTAACATCTTTACATTATACATTTTCAAAAACATATCCATTATTCATACCTCCATATTTTAATACTATTAGCATTTCTCTGCCACCCACCTAAATACCTGTGTGTTTCTTATCAAAGGAGCGGTGACAGTCAGAGTTACTTTGTTTGTGTGTGAGGAAATGAGTTGGGATTAAGAAAAGCACTGCAGTGATGGGCCATCACACAAGATTAAATTCAATCTGTGAGGTGATTATTTTACTGTACGCTTGAAACGGGCACAGGAGAAACTTTGCTTTTACTTCTCACCGGACTGTTTGTGTTGATAGACAACAGCAACAAAGGCAAACACACACATGCACAGAAACACACAGTGCTCCACCTGTGTGGGTGGGAGGTGTGGCCACTCAGCAGCTGAGTGGGGCAGCATATGGAGTTTCTAATTGGGTAGAACAGCACAGCTGGAGGACACTAGTCCAGGACCTGGCCTCTGGTAATCAGTCCCACAATCCTCAGCTCTCCTCTCCTCATCCACGTGTGTGTATGAGCCTTCGGTTGATGAGGGTTGTTGGATGTGTTCTCGCATCGTACCGGTGAAACCAAACCGAAACTTGTTCACTAAGAGGATTTTACTAAATATTTGAATGGAGGCTTGACAGCGTAAATCTCATTTTTCAAATTGTATCCAGAAGTGGAAAAAGCATTTAAATTGGTAAAAACCTTTACTTTAACTCCACCTATTTAACATTTATAAGCAGAAATACTGTATAAAACTGTATAATGCTAAGTGCTAGTAATAATAATTGAGTAATATATTGTAATGTGTATACTGTAATAGTTAACACTCACAAGGGCCATTTTTTTTATGTATTATGAGTTATTTTACTTCTATTTTTTGTTAATTATTATGTACTTTTCCTTAAGTGACATCCTCAGCGCTGGACCTTATATTGTATTATAATAAAAGAAAAAGAATTTAAAATATATATATAAACCTATTTTTTTAGCAGACAGAGTTGTTGCCTGTTTCGTATTTATAGTTGAAACTGCCATTTTTCCAGATTGCTCTTGAAAATGTGATTTTAAATTCAAAGAGGCTTTAAGAAATAGAAAAAGACTAATGGTTTGATTTGACAGGAGTCTGCAGACAATAACACTTGAGGTGTTGGAAAAGAGCAAAATGTCAGATTTGGTAACGTTTCATCATTAAAAAAAAAAGACAATAAAACTGCTAACAACAGACTTATGATGTGAGAACAAGAATCTGAAATTATTTAACAGCAGCAACTCAGGTTATTCATCAGGGTATCAAGGTATCAACAAGTACTTCAAATAAATTACCACACTTGTATTAGGGAGCACTTAAACACTTCCTTATTTAGCATGTGTGTTTTGGGTTTCAATTTTTGTACATGCACCTCACTGTACAGCAATGAAAAATAAATAGTGAGAGTTGTTAGAGGGTTTAGAAACTGTACAGGCCTCATTACCTCATTACAGAGTCAGTGTCAGAATAAAAAAACACACACACACACGCTTTGCCTCTGGAGTTTATTGGAGAGTTCTTATGCTTCACAGGGTTTCACTACAGAAATGACCTTTAAGAAGTTGCTCCAAAGACACGCAGTGAATTAGATTTTGGACAGAATCACGTTGCATTGCCACAACCATTACCATGTTCCCAACCACTTCACCTTGCACTCATCATCCAGACACAGACTCTCTTTAACTGCTGACATCAATTGAGAACCGCTTGCAACTCAGCATGCGATCAGCAGCGCCTTCATTTGCAGCTCTACACCGCGCTTCGTGTCTATAAAAGCTGATAATGTGATAATTAAAAGAGCTGACAGGCAAGAACTGTCAGCAAGACACCCTGATTTACCAACCTCTGCTATTTGTTATACCTCTCAAATTACAATGCTTCCACCCTTGAAGTATAACGCATAAAATATCAGTCGAAATAACTAACTAGGTTAGAATTGTTGTGAAAGAAAAAGAATTAAAGTTATGGCGTCTCAGTGGACGACCGTGTGATTGAATCTGTCCCGGAAACATCACAGGATCAGATTCAAACCTGAAACAAGGACTTCCAGCAGACAAAAGATCACTGCCATGTCTCTCTCTCTCTTTCTCTCTCAACCACACCATGATTTATTACCTGAAAAGACAAGAGAACTAATTAGTGGAGTAATTAATTAATATAAATTTGCATATTTGCATTTGCAATTAGTGCAGTCAACTGATTAGTCTGAGATGGGGAGTTTGACTCATCAGATGCTTGTGTGTGTGTGAGTGTGAGTGTGAGTGTGTGTGTGTGTGTGTGTGTGTGTGTGTGTGTGAGAGAGAGAGAGAGTGTTGGACCAGAACGATCAGCAGACCAGCTGAGGCATTTTCAGGGGGAAGGCTGTGATGAAGGAACTGTGTGTGTGTGTGTGTGTGTGTGTGTGTGTGTGTGTGTTTTTTTTTGTTTGTTTGTTTTTTTGTCCGCGTGTGTATTTTTAGGTGTTCATGTACAGTATGTGTTCGTCCACATGAACACCCACTTACACTCGCCCTGTGTATCTGTGCGAACACGTGCTCGGTGCCCTGTCTCAAACACGTTAGGTTAAGTGTGTACACGCGCTGACCACTGCGTGTACATGCTGTCATCGCCGCTGCTTTACCTTTGTGTGGTCTCTGACGCTCTGAACTCACAGCGAGGTGTAATCAACACGCCGCGGCTCTCTGCAGCCGGGCTCATGCTGCTGATCGATGTCTTGTAATGTCCAATATAGAGAGAATGATAAGTCGCTTTAATTGATTCTCCTTGCAACAAGGTCATTCACAGGCATACGTTTGTGTGTGAGCGCTTGTGTGTGTGTTCCACATAACTGAGGAGTGCATATACCCATATCGAGTGCCAGCTGTGCCCCAGTGTGGATTTGGCAGCGTGCCACTGGGCCTTTTCCATGGGGTGTACTTAATGTCTATGGTCCTGAGGTACCAACACTGTGCACGCCCCTCTGGTATGCCCGTCCTCTGCATGTAAAAGGAGCCTGGTGGAATTTCTTCACCTATTTTATATAGAGCTGAAAGGATGAGTCAATTGATCAATTAGTTGAAAATCAATCAGCAACTATTTGATCATTAAGAAAAAAAAAAAGAGTTCTCCGGCTGCAGCTTCTCCAGTGTGAGGATTCGCTGCTTTTCCATTTTTTTATCATTGTAAAGTTTCTGACTGTTTGTTGGACAAAATGAGACACTTTTCATTTACTGACATTTTATAGACCAAACGATTAATCGAGGAAATGGTCTGCAGATTAATCAATAATGAGCATAATCATCAGTAATCATAATCATTTTATATCATTTATCACACAATATCTATCAGCACTTGTGTAGTTTGAGGTCCCACAGACCCCACTTGTCTGTGTGGAGAAATAATGATAACTGCAAAATCAACCATCAGGTTCTTTTTTCTTTTCTTTCGCTCTAAAGAACATGACAAAAGACATGGTTTGTAAATTCCCTCACTGTGGAGAAGGTTTAGTTATAGGTTTAAGGAAAGATGCTCATTTGGTTCAAATAAAACAAAGATGTGGTTTCTGGGAATTTGCTGAAATAACTCATACTGACATTTGACACTGACTTTCTATAGTGGACTTCTGAAACTTATGTCGTTAAAATCCTTCAAAATCATGTTTCTGAGCCATCCTCAAGAAATGAGTGAAAGTCGAGCTGATGAAATCATGTTAAATATTAAATGTATGTTGAGCTGTTAAAAAAGGGCCCCAGGTGTGTCCAGGACCTTAAACAGAACATTAGGATTAACAGGATAAACTGCATCTCTGTGGAATTTAAACCTCCCCGGTCCAGACCTGCCTTTTATTTTCCTCATCTGCAGCTCCACATTTATAATGTTTTTAATTTAATGTCATTTGTAGAGGGCTTAACCCCCTCACCCCCACCCCCACCCCCACCCCCCGTGTATTACATCTTTTACAAAGATGTGCAGACTTAAATAATGTAGTTCAGAGTTCATTTTTACCACGAAAATTAAACTTGGGGCCAAAATATGAACCGAGTCAAGACCAAATGTGGAGAACCAGCATTCAGTTTTTCACTCATCTCTCATGTTCTTTTTTTTTTTTTTTAACTTAAAACGTTCTCGTTTCCCATTATCTTCCATTAAATTCAACATTTTAATGGAACTATTTGTTCATATCTCGAGCTGTACTCTCATTTTTATTCTCCTCTTTAATTTATTTCTCTTTCATTTTAAATCTATTTCACCTGTTGAGAGTGCATGCGTACTCTTCCACGCGTCTCTCTTCTTCTTCTTCTTTTTTTCTTTCTCCCAGATAAAAAGACATGAATTCATCTTTCTTACACGGGGAGATGCAGATATTAGTTGTTATCCCTCTCCGGTCTGTGTTTTTGACGGTAAACGCGGGCCTCCCGGTGCCCATTACCGGAGCTGCCAGATGATCGGTACGGAATGGAGGTCCCATGGGACACTGAACACGTGGTCTCGGCTGCCACAAGACGTCAGCGGCAGATGGCATGGGTACCCGCTGTTGGCATGAGTGTCATTCCTCAAAGAGAGAGGGAAGGGGAAGAGACAGAGGGAGAGAGAGAGAGAAGGAGCGAGAGAGGGAGGAAAAGGAAGAGCAGAGCACAGCAAGGCAGAGGAAAGAGGGTGCGCACGTTTCAGCTTTTTCCCTCTAATTTGTGGTTTCGCAAGAGAAGAAGCTGCAGCGCAGATTCACTGGAGATATTTGGGATCATGCGAAGTGCACGCTGACCAGAGGTTAGTCTTATTTCTGTGTATTTATACTGTTTGTGCATTTGGTGACTTTTATTCAGAGTTAGAATGTGTGTTTTGGTTGAAAAACAAATACTAAACTTGACTATTATAATGTAACCTCACAAAATAACGTGTAATAAAAAGCTTAAACCGAGGTTGTTTTTTTCACAACAAGTCCAAAGACAATGAAGTTGAGTGTCTTTGAAAAGGCAGCAGGCTGTGACATTGGCCTTGCTTTGCCAGTTTGTTCCTCTTCCTCTTGGGAGGATTCATTCACAAGGTAATTAACTGACAACCTTCAAAAGACGTCGCTGTGTGCTCTCTACTCACGGTTTATGTTTTGGATTTGATCTCACAGGAAATATGTTGACACTGCCATTCGATGAACCTCATATGATGTGTGAGCCGCGGCTTGGTGCCAATTATCCTCGTGAAAGCTTACCTGAGAGCCTGAAGCAGGATCGACAGCGCAACCCAGACAGGTCCAACTCAGACATGAGGGAGGCCGAGGACGACATGTCCGACAGGGAGGAGGACGAGAGGGAGGACGACCAGGACGAGGACGGGCTTCCTAAAAAGCGAGGCCCACGGAAAAAGAAGCCCGGCAAGGAGCAGATGGACAGGTCCAAACTACGGCGCCAGGAAGCCAACGCCCGAGAGCGCAGCAGGATGCACGGCTTAAACGCCGCGCTGGAGAGCCTGCGCAAAGTTGTTCCGTGCTACTCCAAAACTCAAAAACTCTCCAAGATTGAGACCCTCAGACTGGCTAAAAATTACATCTGGGCCCTGTCAGAGACTCTGAGCGCGGGGAAGAGACCGGACCTCCTCGCCTTCGTACAGACTTTGTGCAAAGGATTATCTCAGCCCACGACCAACTTGGTGGCCGGTTGTTTGCAGCTGAACGCGAGAAATTTCCTCACAGACCACAACGGGGAGGTCATGTTCTCTGGCAGATCGCCCTACGATACCATGTACTCGTACCCCGGCTCAGACATGAACACGCCCCCCGGCCACAGCGGCAGCAGCTTGGACAGCAGCGCCAAACCATTCCGACACTACAGCTACAGCGGCGCATACGAGCCCTACTACGAGAACCCGTCCCCAGAGGGCGGGAGCCCGCATTTCGACGGCCAGCTGAGCCCCCCGATGAACTTTAACGGGATTTTCTCCCTAAAACACGACGACCCACCAGACTACGGCAAAAGCAGCCACTATGGCATGCGCTACTGCAGTGCGCCAGGGCGCACGGCTCTTGCGCACAACTCCATGTACCGAGTCTCCCCAGAGGCCCGTTTCCCTTACGACCTGCACGTCCGCAGCCAGTCCTTCCAAGCACAAGGGGAAGTTAATGGCTCTTTCCACAATTAATCAATTAGCTGGACAAAGTTCAAGTTTCAGAAGCGATGCAATTTCCCCCGCAGATGTCCAGAGTGGAACGAAAAGGACTCCAGACATGCTGCGAAAATGACCATTTTAACAAGTCACTTTGTTTCAAATGTTGAGTCTCATTTTTCTTTGAAACGCGGTAAAAGCCTGAACATTAGATCTGATGATTTCACTTGTTCTCAATTCTTGTTTCACTAAATGTGTGTCGATATGAGGCAGAAAAAAAAAGACACAACAAGAATCTCATCTCAGTCTGAAGGCAGATCTGTTTCGTTTAAAAGAAAATTCAGATTTAATGGCTCATTGCCACAGATTTGATTTCACTGGGAAAAAAAACCCACAACGACTCAGATGTAGAATAATTTGTTAAAGAAGCAGGTTTTGAGCGAACTGTATCCAGCCACAGTGCTTTAACATATTTATATTTGTTTGTTAATGCAGATGATGGCAACGATGTGGTTTAACTGATATATTGGAGAATTAATTTTCATTCATTAAATAGATTTCCGTCCGTTAAATAAAACAACCGGGGAAGAAGAGTCTGAAGAGGCTTCACTTCATCTTTGAAGTTTGCTGAGACACGATTGGACTTCAGAGATTCAGTCTGTTAGCAATAAAGGTCAATTGAGCTATGCAAGGCAGCCAAATGCAATCTTTGCTTATGAAAAATGATATATGTCTATTTCCTCTCACAGGGCGTTTCTCATAATCTAATATCTAATTAAAATGATGACAAATTACACAAAATTAATTATAAGGAAGCAGCCAGTGTGGAGACGTGCATGTGTTTAGGAGACCTGATGATGATGTCACCTGAATTGATCCTGTTCATACAGGAAATGATGGGGAGAAAAAAAAAAACCTTAAAAAATTAAATGCATTTGTATTTGGAGTAAATAGTGTGGTAACGAGGTGAATGTAAAATTATTATTGTATTTATTTATTTAAGCTTATTTATTATAAGTCCGTCAATTTGAATGTGGATAATATATTATAAAAAAGATATTGTAAAATTCAACAGTGTTACCTTTTTATGTGAATTTCCATACATTTAAAGTTTGTTTATGTTTCATTGTTGTATATTTCACTACAGCTGAAAGTCGAGAACTGGAAAAAGGAGGAAAAAAAATCTTTTTTGTGTGAGGTGAACAAAATGTTTCCCAAACCATATGAATCCGATGAACATGCCTTATAAAAGAGAGAGAGACGAGGACCATCAATATGCAACGAAATGAAAGTTTTGGATAGTTTGACGTGAACTTTTTACACTTCCTTGTTCCTGCTGAGGAGCAGCTGTGATGCACTTCATGTATTTCTGCACAATGTTGGTGACTGTCCGCCCATAAATCCTGTTGATTTTGTAACTTTACCCGAATGATGAATGGTTATTGGATGATGTTTCTAATTTATTTCTGCAGTTACTGATCTGACATACACACACACACACACACACACACACACACACACACACACACACTTCATTTCACACACGCACTCCTGGAAAACCCGTTATGGATCGAAATATTCGTGAAGTAATGTGTTTATGTTTTGTGATGTGTTTGTCGCAATAAAATGAAGAAGCTGCTTCTCAGCTTTCTGTGGAAATGATCGACAGCAGACGGCAATTAAAAAAATAAATTGTTAGAAAAATAAATCACGGTAAAAAAAAAAAAAAAACGCCCCGGGCGTAATTTTATTCATTTATTTATTTATTTATTTATTTATATATCGGGAAATTGAATCGTGTATAAAATCTTGCATCACCTCTTGAGGTTGTGGTGACACAGTGACTCTGAGGCCTGCAGGAAACTAACACAATCTTTTACCACAGTATGTTCAGGTGCAAACCATAGAAATACATTTTAATCAAACCTAATTATTTTCTTTAAGTAAACAATCGTCTTAACTTCGCTTTAATTTGGGTTTTTTTTTTAAATTCAACAGTTAGTGTTCAAATAGAAAGCTGTAAAAAGGTCGCGCGGCTCTTAGGCAGAGCTTTGAAATGCTTGATCTGAAAGCGGACTGTCGATGTAATTTGATTTCATTTCAGCTGATCAGGTGGCTGATTTGTGTCAGAAATGGCCACGAGCTGTTGGATGTCAGCCAGAGAGCTCAGACAGTTGATCCCAGTCCTCCCAGTTAGGAGAGAAGTGGTTGCTTGGTAATCCCAGGAGGTTCGCTGTTACTTGGAAGGAAAAGCTGATCACTGTGGAATCGGTTTCTTCTCTCTGTATTTTTAGTTACTGTTTACAGGGCTCGAGGTGGAGATTTAATGAAGGGTAAAACCACTTCTTCCTTTTTATTTCAGGAATGTTTAATTCGGTTTAGTAAAACTGAAAAGCAGTTTCAGAGGAGCAGTAAAAAAAAAAAGAAAAAAAAAGGGACTGTATGAAATCATCTCATGTCATCAGTGCAGGCAGGGAACTGTGGGAAAAAAAAGTTTTTTATTTGTGTTTAGATTGTAGTTTGTCCGATAATGATCAGTGGTTCAGATATACAGCTAATGCTGTGGTCATTTTTCATCCACTGTTAAAAATACACACACACACACACTCACACACACTCATAATCACACTCACTCACTCACACACTCACTTGTTCGTGCTCATGTTAGACTGATGCTGGTCATTTAGACATCAGACTAAAATACCCACACTCCTCTAAGTCATAGATGAATCTCCAGTTCATCACTTTTTTGTAAAAGCTGAAGTGCTGCAGTGACTTGTGACAGTAAGCTACAGCCACTTGTGTCCGGATGCAACAGCAGCAACACACTCATCTGCAACACTTCTAAGAGCATGAAAAAGTACTAATGTTCAGCACCCGCCTGTAGTGACGCTGACACTACAGGCCGTTTGTAATTTTATAAAGATGAAGATGGATCCTGACCAGGCGGCAATTTGTTTAGAAAAGCAAGTTCACCTTTACAACAGTAACAAACGTGCTAATGAAATGACACTTGACACCTCGCAAAAAAAAAACCAACCAAAACAACATTTTGCATGTGGGCAACAATCACTGTCTTCTCTCTGTTGCATCCAGAACAAACTCCTTTACTCAGCAAGAGACAAGATCATGTCAAGTATTGATTAATATTGTTTTGTAATCAGCCAATGAGGCAAAAATCACAACAGATTTGTGGTAAAGCATCATCATCAGATTCTAAGGCTCTGTTTAGTTTACTGAGAAAGTGAATCAGGGCTCTCACACTGTAATTTAATGTTCCATTATCATCATCATATAAATGAAATCGAGATCAAACCCTGGCAAACATATGGAATCAGACCAGATTTAATTTTGTAGCATCAAAAGAGTGACAAAGAATGAAAACCAGAGGCATCAGAGTCGACCGGATGGAAGCTTCTGGAAGGAAACGCGGATCCGTATTTAACCGGTTATTCAGTGGAGATCAAACGAGCCAGAATACAGCATCAATTACATGACATCTTGTTTTGTTTTTGTTTTGTTTTTTTTTTCAATTCCAGACTGTGTTGGGCCTCATGTTGATTTAGATGATGAAATAAATTTAGGTGATTTGTCTTTCTAGCAGTCAAGACAGGAATATCTGGGACATTCAGCTGATCTGGAAAATCATAATTCTCCTTCGTCTTTTGAAAAAACTGCAAACACTGGGATTTTTTCTTTTTTTTTTTTAGACAGGGCTTGTTTTACTGTCTTCATTCCCTCAGTCATCCTTCTCGTCCTCTAATCATAAAACTGGAGGACCAGGTTGCGAGAGGTCCCTCTGGGGCCCTTAAAGCATCTCTTTACCCCCCCCAAGCTTTATTTGTCCCATTCACTAAGATTCTCACCTTGTCAGTCTTACTGCTTCTTCTTCCAGGCTGTGTGCATGTGAATATATGTATGCATATGTGTGTGTTTTTTGGGTTCAAATCTCTCTCGGGGCCTCACGTGGAGGCTGACAAGGGTGAGGAGGAGGAGGAGGGGGAGGAGGAGGAGGAGAGGAGGGGGGGGGGTTGCTTCACACCCACAAGGGTCCACAGGGCGGCGTGCGGCAGTTTAGCACAGGGTCAAACGTGTACACGCACCCCTACATTCATGCAGCTCATTAAACTGGGTGAAGAGAGAGCGTGCGAGAGAGAGGGGGAGAAAGAAGTATAGGGAGAGAGAGAGAGAGCGGGAGAGAGTGGGAGCATATGGCCCAGCTCTGTGTGGGAGGTGAAGGACAGGAATGGGGGATATATATTGTATAGCGGTGCATTTGCAATCTGAGACGTGGTGTCATAATTAGTGCAAAACAGACACTGTGTTTCTGTGGGGATAAGTTTGCGGATGACAATAATCATCTCAGAAGTTGAGAAAAGTTTTTGTGCAATCACCTAACACAGACAAACAAACACAAATTCATCTTTATATGTGTTTTATTTTGTAATATATTATGGTAATTTATTGTAATCAGGAGCCTTTTTCCTGCAATGTCTGAAAATCTGAGCACCAGTCAAGAAAAATGAAAATAATGTTCCCCGCCATGTCGGCAAGCATCCTCAAATTTTGTGCCATTCCCAAGCCCCAGATGGTGTGGGATGGGAAACGTTCCCCCATTAAATTCCTAATAATCATTTCTCCTGCGGAATCGGGGGTGGTGGCAGTGGGGATGGAGGAGGGAGGGTGGGGGTGCGAGTGTGTGTGTGTGTGTGTGTGTGTGTGTGTGGCTGGGAAGTGAGGATTGGGTTGGTGGGTGAGGGGAGTAGAGGGATTTGGTGTTTTAATTAGACAGATTTAAGGAGCTGAACCCCCCTCTCAAAGTGTGTGTGTGTGTGTGTGTGTGTGTATGTGTGTGTGTGTGTGTGTGTGTGTGTGTGTGTGTGTGTGTGTGTGTGTGTGTGTGTGTGTGTGTGTGTGTGTGTGCGTGTGTGTGTGTGTGTGTGTGTGTGTGTGTGAGTGTGTGTGAGTGTGGAGACACTCAGCTTCATTTGTGCTTATATTTCTGTGGGTGCACGTGTGTAAAGAATTACACATATGAGTAGAGACGTGTACGTGCGTGGATGAGTGTGTACGTGTGTGTGTGTGTGTGTGTGTGTGTGTGTGTGTGTGTGTGTGTGTGTGCGTTGCAGGTCACGGCAGGGCTGATGCTGCAGTGGAGGAGGCCTGACACTCCAGTACTATGGGCCAGGATCTCATTAACGTGTCAGATTGGTGGATCAGTCTCTCTGGCAGCCGGCCCGGCCTCTCACAGGAAGTACTTTCTCTCTATCTGTGAACTTGGCACTGAAAGGTTAGAGAGGGTGGGAGGGAGGGATAGATGTGGGGAATATATTGGCCTGGAGGAGAGAGGAGAGGAGAGGAGAGACAGAGGCATTAATTATAATATTTGGTCAGATTAGATAAATATTGGGTGAAGGATTGTGGTGTAAGAGCTGCTTTTATCCGTCACATAAAGTGGAAATGAATGAGTTATGAATAGTAGCACGGATGGTCTCCGTGGAGCGAGAGAGGCAGAGCAACTCCTGCACTTGCACTATTTTGGAGGTGGAGATATGCTAAGTATGCGACAGGAGCATCTGTCACTACATCACCTTTGTGCTTTGTGCTCTTTGTCTATAGGGGTGCTCTGATGGAGTGTATGCGTGTGTGTGTGTGTGTGTGTGTGTGTGTGTGAGAGAGTGTGGCTACAACATGTATAGGGTGGGTTTTGGAGCAGGTGGGAAGCATAAAAGGGTGTGATCCTCTGACACCCCAGCAACACCCTATTTCAGGGCAGACTGTGCTACTGGGTAAGGTGGTTTGAAATCCCTCGACTGTGAATGCGAGCATCTGGTAGTCACGACTCCACTGTGGCATGTGATAGATAGATAGATAGATAGATAGATAGATAGATAGATAGATAGATAGATAGATAGATAGATAGAAGTCCAGAGCTCCCTTTATATGAAATATTTTTAGATAATCCAGTGACGTGGTGTTTGTGGCTCTGTGGTCAAAATGGATTCAATTATACCTTTCCATTGAACTGTATTATTCTCAGATGTGTTCATCAGCATGTTAAATGTGCAAATCCTCATATGTAAAGATATTGAAGCCACCTGAACTGGTTCAGTACAGTCATCTGCTATTGACTAAAAAAAAACACAATCTTATTCCTTCATGTTTGAATCCACTTGATGGGTTTTTGGTTTTTTTCTGCGCTTTTGACAATGTTTACTGACGTGTGCTGTTTTATTCTGATTTTATTACCTGGGTATTTATTGAATTTATTCTGTACAGCACTTTGGTCATCTTACACCATTTTTAAATGTGCCCTGTAAATAAATGTGACTTGACTTGACAAAAAAAAAAAACCCTATGATGATTAATGATGTGTCAGTAAATTCAAGTCACGAGTCACATGTTCATGATCAAATCTTAGTGCAACTTACAGTAAAACTATTTCAAGCACATTCACAGGACATCTGATTGTCTCGACTTGAGCAATAACAAAGGGACATTTCAGTAGTGATGGCCATGATGTTGCTGTGTTGTGTTGATGTAAGTCACAGGTTAAATGTTCTGAAACAATAAAAAATAGTTAAATTAAATTAAATATTGTGCTGCACAGTGTAAAATTGTCATTCCACAATTTCATAGAACACACTTAATTAAAAAAGCTTGTTATGTCTATAGATAGATAGATAGATAGATAGATAGATAGATAGATAGATAGACATCAGTACCTTTCTGTAGCCCCACAGAGACTAATGGTAGACCACCATCACCCCCATTCCCATTTGGAAATGAGAAATCACCAACATTAAACATGTAAGAACAAGTAGGAACTTTCTCGGCTCATCTAGACTAATTATATAGCGCTTTGTGAGGAGTCATTAGGTACATAATTAACTATCTATTAGTATGAAGAAAGAATCCATTCATAATATCGATACTAAAAGGTCTTACTGCTCTTTCTTAACTTGTTTCATAATTACTCCTCCTTATGATTAATAAGAATCTTGATCGACCATCAAATATCACTTGTGTGGATCAATTCAGATGAGGTAATCTCTACGGTGGCACCTTTCACTGTATGCAATGCATGCAAAATTTGATAAAAAATCTCATTCTGAACTAGTTCTCCTCCCTGAGCAGGAGCTGTTTGGAAAATAAAATTTGGTACACAAGCATCAGCTGGCAAAGACCATCAACAAACAACAATGTGCATCAGCAAGATCCAATTAAATTTTTCTATGAAAGCGAATACTTCTGTGCACTTGTAAGACATGCAGAATGCACAATGGAAGATTTTTTTTTTTTTTTTTTGGGAGGTTAGGACTGTAACAAATGTCCAGACCTGGCAGGAGGCTCATCTTTATCGATGTATGATCTGTCTGCTGTAGAATATCTTTGCGTTTTCTTTTTAGTATTCTAGTCCATTCTGCGCCATCACCAATCTGGCCCATACTGCCTTTCAAGCATTTCCTGTGGGACACATACTGTGTTCGCAAGGCCTCTCTCTCTCACACACTCTCCCTCTGTCTCTCTCATTCTCTCTCTCTCTCTCTCACTCACTCACTCTCTCACACACATACACACACACACACACACACATTACACACATGCACATGCTGTGGTGACTGCAGAGGGAAGTGAGCTGTCTGCGGAGGGTTGGATTCTTGGTGCCGGTCCAAAAATGTGTCACTCGGGACACGCATGGCCTGCTGGAGGCAGGAATTCTGTCGCTAATGGGCCCCGCAGCCGTCGACACCACCTGGGGATATGGGAGACGGGATGGATGGATGGGGGAGGATCGAGGAGGGGGTGGGGGGG
Source organism: Seriola aureovittata (assembly GCF_021018895.1). NCBI lineage: Eukaryota > Metazoa > Chordata > Actinopteri > Carangiformes > Carangidae > Seriola > Seriola aureovittata. Next base: position 10,668,116 of record NC_079375.1, read on the forward strand.
TGAGGGGAAGGAGGGAGAGAAGAGGGAGTGTATGCAGCATAATGTGTTGGTAACAAACAGGAGGATGTGGTGTGATATGGAAATTCAGTGAACTATCTATCTATCTATCTATCTGTAAGTCACACTTTTATTGCTCACTAAACTGTGAAAGCAGATTCTATCTTCTTTTTTTTTCTTTCTTTTTTTAAAATCTTTAGTAATAAAAAGAGAGTTTCCAGATTCTATTAGACATAAACCAAGTTGTTTGTGTTCAATATGTTCTTTGAACTTGTGGAATTAATGTATTTAGAAGGAAAAGTCAACATTTTTCCCTACCATGAAAGGCAGCTTATAAAAAATGTGAAGGCATAAACAGGCAGGGCAGGTGTTGACGATGCAAATGAAACGGATGACAGATGGTGAGCCTTGCGATTGCTCACTGTGCAGATAATGGATGGAGGTAATCAAATTCCTCTGAGGCTTTGGGACTTTCTTCAGAACTTTCCCATCAATTGCACCATCAAACGGTGCCATCGTCAAATACAGCCCCCCACCCTCTGTACCTCAAAAGAAGAGATACAAAGAAGTTACAAGATTTTATTTTCTGATAGACTTGGCCAAGTTGTGTAGTTAATGTGGAAAATACACTTTTCTGAGTCCACAGAGAGAGAGAGACACAAGATCCGCCTGGAAGGCACGGTACTCATCCCTTCATGGCAAATCCAGGGGTTGTATAAACAGGAGTGTGTGTGTGTGTGTGTGTATGTGTGTGTGTGTGTGTGTGTGTGTGTGTGTGTGTGTTTGTGTAGCTTAGCCAGGGATCAGACAACAAGTTTTAACTATAATGCGCCGCAGCTATTATAGAGAGACAACAATCACATCAGCATGCCACCAAAACAAGTCTGCAGGGGAGAGAGTGCTGTTTCCATCCGTGCTGCAAACCCTCCTTTCATGTTCTATGATCGAAGCTTTTATAGATTTACTCACTCGAGCTGCGAGAGTTGCTGTTACTTCAAAAAGGAGGATCATGAAAACGAGCATCTGATGTGTATTTTTTCACTGGAGGGGGGTGGGGGGGGGGGGGTTGTGAAAATTTACCCATCAGTGTGGTGACAGCCATTTGATTTTCATAGGGCCCAGTTTGAAGGTCAGTTTAATGGTCCGTTTGTGTTTTGTATTCGTCTTGCTTCAGTGGAAGCTTCAAAACAAAAGACGGTCAGACAACACGATAAATGAGATTTTTTTTTTTTTTATGAGTAAAACATGCAATTAAAAGTGCAATAAGTCTCCCAGTAAACATGGGATTTATTCTATCGCACGACTTATTCTCCGAAGAATCTATCTATCTAAAGCATTTCTGGAGTAAATAATGTGCAAACTTGGCTTCAGTGTTATCTGTATGGAAGACAAACACTGTTGTGTCAGACAAGACTTAAAAATGCCAATTCTGTGTTTGAAAAGCATTTTCCTGTCACAACACTCAAGAGTGGCATATTACTGCAACAATTCTCTTTCACACTTCCAGCTATGATAACAGCTTCAAGTGTCACACATATGTCTGCATAAAAAGCGTAGGAGAAAGTATCACAGAAGCAAAGGGAAGAAAGTATGCTGAATATCACAAGTTTTTATGTCAGGTGATGCTTTTTTTTTTTTCAGTTTTTTTTTTCCTTGAATAAATGTGATAATTGCTCCTGCAAATTCTCAGGACAGTGCACCATATTGCTTATGTTAAGGGTGCAAAAGCATTTGCTTTGCATTCCTTTTTATGCTGGTAGGATAATATTACTGGTGCAGCAGTTTTTCTGACAGGTTGGTAAGTAACCTGCTGGGAAGTGTCTGTTTCTAACAGTGTTCAGTGGCGCCTAAAATGAAGGAAAAAAAATCCATGACAAGAATGAGAAACACATTGTCAGAGAAATATCCTGCACAAGCTTCCATAAAATAAGTTTTCCCGCCGTTCCCTGCCCAACCAGATCAAGGGCACAGACAGCCAAGTGAGTGCAATTAACTTTTCCGAACTCATTTGGATAATCTCTCCCTCAGTTACCTCAGCTTGTGTGAAATTCCCAATTAACTATATCCCAGAAAAATCTCAAAACAACACCATGTGAAATTTCTTAATGAATTCCTTTGTCTCTGAATGCACAGATGAGGCATGAGAGAGGCACATGTACGGCGAGTGTATTAGTTAGGCGAGCCCATGTGATGGTGCCCGTTCACGGCTGACGGAGTGTTGGTATCCTCGGGCATGGCTGCCAAGCTGCCAGTCTGTGCCGTCACACCTTGCTGCCTTTAAAGATTGCCCTGCAGAGACGGGGAGGGGGTATGGAGGGCCTCACGTTTTTTAACAACGCACAGTCTGGCAACCCAGGAGGGTTTACGACTCAGGATCGGTGCCAAGAACTGCCCACCAGAGAGATGGGGGAAGAGGGGAGAGGGGGATGCAAGGAGATATGGGTGTAGATCACACACACACACACACACACACACACACACACACACACACACACACACACACACACAAAGTCAGGTCTCTATCAGTCACATTCACACAAGGTATGTGCGTATGAATATGTGCATTATGAATGTTTCCTGTATATTAGTGTGTGTGTGTGTGTGTGTGTGTGTGTGTGTGTGTGTGTAAGGAGAGGTAGCTGGGTCTAATATCGGAGTGTATATGCAACAAAACAGTATGTCAGATCAATTCATCAAGCTTTCTCTGTGACATGTTAAGGGAAAGAGGATAGTGTGTGCACATACGATGTACCCCGAGCATCATCCACACACACACACACACACAGACACACACACACACACACACATTGCCTTTTCTCAGTAATCCACACAAATGGCAGTGGATGGCAGAATGTAAATGAGCTGGTTATTACACAGCAACGTTCATCAAGCTGAGCTGGAAAGACTTCAATGGCCCTGATGAATATGCATGCAAATTTGTTAATTAAGTTAATTATTCTGCTGAAAATTCATTTGTCTTCCCAAGGACATTTCTGCGATGATTTTAACATGTTTCCACCATTAGTCATGCACGGTGCTATTGAAAATCACTTCTGTTCACCTTTTGGAAAGTTGCAGCCAAAAAGGGGGATAGAACACCTACAAATGAGGAGGAGGAGGGTCGAGGCAGGTAGAGGACCACATATCAGGGGCGTGGAGTGTGGTCGGAGGTAGACAGCAGCTGGTGCAGCCCGAGGATAAGGAAGGGTAAGCCAAAAAGCACGGTCTGTAGGATATTAGCTCAGTGGGTAGAGCATTGACGAGTTAGTGCCAGGTCTGGAGGTCCAGTTCTCACTGGGATGATCCAAGCTAAAAATGTTTTCATTCATAGTAATGCAAAGCACTTTGGACTAAAGCTTATGTTATGTTATGTTATGTTACTTTATGTCTTATGTTATGCCTTTACTTATGTCTTATGTCTTATATCGTCTCTTATTCACAACATTATGTCCTGTAATGTACTTTAATGTGCTTTTATGATATGTTATGTTATTCTAATCAGATGTGGACAGTATAACATCTGGGTCCTGTTCTTTGGCTCAACGAATTCAAGCTAAAATGTTGTTACCAGGCCAAAATGATCCTGTTGATTCTCACCCAACTCATTTGGGTCTTCAGACAAATTGAAAGGATTGATTTGTTTATCATCTCCCAATTTCAGATTTCAGTAATATGAAGTAGGCATGAAGCTAAGACTCCAAACATGGGGCGATACATTCATGGACATAAGTCTGATGTCATCATTATTTCAGCATTTTCACTGGCTGCTATTATGGTTTATATTCCACAGTGTTTCAACTCTTTCTATATTTGCTGTTACATAAACTGTTTTTTTTCCAAGTGAATGTTATCAGACCATGCCTGATGATGATGCTGTGTGTTCAATTAACCAAATTATACAATACAACAGGCAAAAGTTGAGTAAATGTTCATATGGTACAAGTGAATTATATTGCTCATCAGTCGTTTACAAGTCTATTCCAAACTTGATTTATTGTTTCAGTCCAAGCACAGTAAGTGCTCAAAGTGCTCAAATGTCAAATTTCCATTTTAATAACATTGTTAAATGCTGAGTTTTCTTCAATTTTTAACAGTAATAAAGTTTATTTTATTTTGTTGTGTATCTTATCGTGTACAGGTAGGTAACTCTTTATTGTGATAATTTAATTATACAATTTACATGATTTCTAAATCTATCTAAAATCATAATTATATCAACATTTTTTATTATACCTTGAAGAAATAATTTATATTTACACATCTGCATTTTTCCCCACATAAATTTCAGGTATGTTCCCGCTCTTTTTGGTTTGTTATATTATGTTGCCTCCAGGTCTTTGTCCACAGTCGTTCTCCAATCAAGTACCACAAAATGACCAAAGTAATATCCATGAAATACTTGTATGTGAGCAACTTTAAAAAAAATAAGTGAAAAATCGCAAAGTAAGAGAAGCTGAAAAAAGTTAAGAAACAAACAAGCCAGATGGGGAAAAATTGAGAGAGAAACATCAGGACGCACTGTTTGATATATCAAATGGCCAGTCTTACAAGAGGCAGCTAAGCCTTTGCAGTAGGCCTAGTCTGAATATCCAGATGTTTGATTTGTTAATTAAGTCTCCATGGTAGTTAATCACTGTGTTTTTCTATGAGACAACAGCAGGTAAGTAGAGGAGGGTGACCCCGAAATATAGAGATGTGATGGTGTGGGATATGAGGAGACAAGTTGCATTTGTTCTTTGTGTAACGTTTGTGTTTAAAAACATAATAGCAGCCAAAAAAAAGTTGTTCAGTGAACAGCAGAAAAGATGAAACCGCATTAAAGAGAGACAGAGTCAAGTTCTTTTGAAGGGACTAATAATCTTTTCGTCACTTCATTAGATTGTACATTTCTGTCTTAATTCTTTCTATTGAAAGCGCATCAGATTGTAATCAATAATGTGGCCTAGTAATCATGAAACAAGCATCATTATGCCAATACCCATCTCCCCTCTAGTGGAGAAATGGAGCATTGCAGTGGCAAAATAGAGGCCAAGGTGCAGCATGAGAGATGGGTTATCCATTTAAGTCCATCAAATGTTCATTTTTTAAGAATGGATCCTAAAACATGTCACCCTCCTGGATGTGTGATTGAGCAAAACAAAGATGTGTGTGTGTGCGCGCATTAATGTGTATAGTAAGTGTGTGTTAAGCAGTGGATCTAATCCTTTTTTAAAACATTTTATTCCCGTGACAAATTCGATCAGGATGATGTGCATTAGTGAAATGTCATACATGCCAGTGTATGACATACAAGGATTAAGTCATCTATATTTGTTCACTACAGCAGTTGTTTGTAATGATAAGGCTGACAGACTTAATCGATTTGCCTGCATTTCCCTGACAGTCCAGATTAACAAGCAATAAGACACACACATTTACACATTTGCAAGGCATCAATTAAATTCACATATGGTTGGAGTAATTATCGTTATAGATAACTGGAATTGAAGGAGAGATATCAATGTGAAAGAGGATGGTGAGTTGCCCTGGAGAAAAGAAGAGCAGGGAGTGAATGTTGGGGCCAGGGAGGGCTAGTAGCAGAGACTACATAAGAAAACAACAACAGCTGTTTAGCTTGTGGCTAAAAACAGGATTGAACAACAACATCATTTGCTAAGAAAATGATCTGGGAAAAGAGATTGTACTGACTCGAAGAAATGGGATGCCTTAGATTGTCTTTTCTGCTGGGGCTCTGTAGACTGGATTTTTTCTCTCTATGGTCTTTGATGTTATTAATTCATACAATAAACTTACTGCATTTTGTTTTCCAGGCATACTGAAAACCCAGAATCAAAAGCAGATGTTTCCCTTCAGTTGATGCTCCACAACACAAAGAAATTACGGGATCTCACAGAGGTTTGACCACTTCCCTATGTGAGAGAGCTGATACCTCTTAAACTATGCTGTGCAATGAGGACCCTTATGCAGGATTGTGGCATTAACCACATCTCAAACATGCAATGCATGTTTGAATCTTTTCTGGGATTTTGTGTTTAGTGTCCACATGAAGACACATTACAAGACTAAATAAGGGTCCTTGCTATTGCTGACTTGTACACACAATGTTATAGCTACAGCACCTTCTCTCTTTTTTTTTTGCCGCTATTGCACAAACACACTGATAATATTCGGCACAAAACACTTTTCCCAGTGCCTGCCAGAGAATGTGTGAGCACACCCGTGACTGCTCTGCCCTTGACTTGTATCCATTCATCCAAGCATGCTGGATGGTTTAGTTAATTAAGCTTAATCTACCCCCAGAGACAGATATGAGTGCTGTTACAGTGGCCCACTGAGCTGTCCCTGTACACTCTTCCCTGGACCCCCCATGGAGCCATCAGGGCCGCACTATTCAACCATGTTCAAGTCTATCGACAGGGCTCTGGAGAAACACATTAGATGTAATAGAGTTCACAGATTTTGGACCAGAGAAAAATGGGAAATGGTTCTTGCAATATTTTAATTACTGAAATAATGCAGCATAGTGTTGGAATTTCTGGCGTACAAGAAAAGCATCCAAAAGTACTTCAGTGTTGAGTTAGACATATTTGAATCATACTTGGCTGATTTTAATCATAAACACACAGGCTGTTCTGTTATATTTTATTGATCCTGCAGCTGAGAGCCAATTTGTTTATTCAGTGTCACAGACAAGGTCAACCTAACATATTGCCAAGGCTGATATGTAAAAGAAAGAAGAGGAAGAAATAAATTATCAAGATTCAGAATTGCTTTATTTGCAGTTACAGTGGGTCCATGTGGGAACATTGCCTGGCTAATTGGTGCTTGCACATATGAAGATAGAGACTAAACAGATGTGGACAGAAATATAACATCTGATGTGCAGGTAATAATGTTTGACATACAGCTTGTAAGCGGAAAAAATTTCTGGAGAATAGAGCTATTTCGCTTTATGAAAGGCCTAATCTGAAATTTTTGCCTAAAATTTAAGATATATTCACACAAATCACTGAATGGTTTTAGTTTCAGATGAACAATAAGAAATTTGTTTGCAATTCATGATTCAAAATCATAGCATGAAACATTAATAATAAGTATGTCTAACATGTTTGTGTATAAAATAAAACCTCAATCATTTTGGGGTTTTAAATAATTTTGACTTGGATTACAGATTGTGCCTTTAAAATATTTCATTTTTATTACATGCGTGACAAAAAAAGGGCAGAGCTGTCTTTCTTACAATACACTTTCACTTTTCATTTTTCAAGTTAAATTGTCACTATTGTAAAGGCCTACCATGGCCTTTAGTGCACATTACATCAAAGCTATTACATCAGAAATTATAATATTGACATCAAAGCACAAGAGTAAAATAAACATTAAGCAATATAACCATAAATCACATAATTTCATTATTAGGATTGTTTTAAAATTGACATGAAGTGACATATTTGTTGCCATCTTGTGGGTTGATTTGTTAAGTACAGTTAAATCATAATAACAATGTGTTGATCGAGTAGAGTTGAGAATTTCAACTGAGAACATACTGTAAATTTGTTTTCATACAAATGGAGCTATGCTGATGGTTTTCTTCATCATTTGAAACAATGTTAATTAACATTTTAAAAAATACCTAATTTCTCTTCTTCTTTCTTACAAACCTATTATCTACTGCAATAACCATTAAATATCACCTTTGCTAATTCCTGTTTTTCACAATGTGTCTGTTGGAACATGAGAAACCTGGTTATTCCTGGTTATCCTTACATAAAATCTAGGTTTTCTGATCATCTGATTTCACACCATGTTCTGTAGCCTTCTAATTCAATACTCCAGGTAGCATATCCAGGTTTCTGAAACCAGGACAACATGTGCAACAGAAACATTAGTGCGCATGTAAACACACTAGTTTACGTAGACTTCAAGCTTTTTTAAGACCCCCTCTTCTCCTTTTAAAATGATTCAGTTGCAATATTGAAAGTCAGCCAATGACAGTGTTTTCAACAAACACATCATCTAGGTTAGCCAGTCAGCTAATCTATAACAATCTTCCATTAAACGACGGTTTAGAGACAGTAAATCTATCTAGGAGAGAGAGTACCTATAATAACTTGAACGAGCCCGTGGGTCGTTTGTGCAGCCGGTTATCATGAACAGTTACGTTTTGTGTTCAGGCGACATCTAGCGGCCATGTTAATTAAGACAAGAGCAAAGGGAAAACTGCAGTGACGTTATATATGCAACAATAAAGTCCGTGTTAAGAGATGGATGAGTCAACAAAACTGAAGAATATGAGTTTAAATTGTTTCTATTATCCATGACCATTCGACGTTGTTATTAATGTAACCATGACAACAAATATCGCCTCTAATGTTGAGAAAGTAGCTATTTTATCCAAAATCACGATCTTTTCTTTACGTCTTTTTGTGCCTAAACCTAACCAAGCCACGACCGTTATCATAGCAACCATGGCGACAAAAGTTGGTATGCGCTGTAGGTACATTCCCTTATTTCCCGTTTAATATAACCATGACAACCAATTGTTGCGGTATGCTTGTCGCCGTAGAGTCGCTCTTATGGGTTTTATCAGAAGGTGGGAAAAAAACGACCTATATGTTTTTTCGGGTTGGAGGACTTGTTGAAGAAATTCAAGTGTAAAATCTGGTACAGATATGATTGCAAAATGCCATGTGCGAAGAGAAAGCTTGACAGCCAGGGCTAAGCAAATGGACATGATTGAGGTTTGTGAGTAATTACACCCTATAAAATGCAGTTATGATTAAGTATGGTTTATTAAAATTGCCACATTGTGAAATGTATGTAGAGAAATAGAAATGGCTGTTGCTCACACAGAGGTGTCATTTAGAGGCATGAAGTCCTGACCCCTATCTCTTCTTTGGGGTGAAGTGTCACATGCATACATGCAGAGATACCTCCTAAACCGCTGTCCATATATATGGAATAGGTTCAGACAGCAGTGAAAATAAGGCAGTGTGATAATGATGTACACCAGATAGCGTGGTATCAATGAAACTGGGTTTCCCGAATGCACCAACAAATGCAGGTACTCTATAATGAGTGCGATATTGTATGGTGCCAAACAAAGGAATAAACCAACAGTAATCCCTAGAATGAATCTTGAAGCCTGGTGTCGTCTGTTTATCCTACACTGTTTGGTAGCTCTATAGGCATAGCAGAATGTAATGATAATGAAGGGTATTAGAAAGAAAAGGCCAGAATGCACAGAGATGTAAAAGATCAACACAGAATGTGAGTGAGGATAATATGAACAACTTATATGATCAGATCCGCTATCTTCTACCACAAAATTCATTGAAAACCTGATGCTTACAGCAGCACATATCAGCCATATCATAATACTAGCCACGAGCAGGAACTTTTTGGAGGCTTGTGCAGACAGACATGAAGCATGGTCCACAGCAACATAATGATACAACGTCATGCCCCAGAAAAGTAGCCCCTCCAGTGATTCCACAGGCCAAGTTCCCAAAGACCCAGCCATGGAGTAGATTGTAGGCCCAAAAAGGCAGAGTCACAGTGAAGCAAAGGGCAGAAACTGTGAGTTGCAGAAGCAAGATGTCAGGTGTGGTCTTCCAGCATCGTTCCCTCAGAAGGACCCCCAGGAGAAAACTGTTTCCAGGCATGCTGATGCAGAAGAAGGGGATGTAACACACAGCGCAGAAGAGAGTCATGTGCATCTCAGCCTGTTCCTCTGCCAAGCTGTCGTCACTTAACGTGTAGTAGTCATAGTGGACACTGTCATTGTAGTCATTGCTAAAGTCCATTTTTCCTTGTTGGTGACTTGTGATAAAATGACAATAGATCTGATGAAGAAGTTATTCATTATTGCACAACTTTTAACCAGTTGTCAAAGAATTGGGCACACCTCCCTCCTTAATGTTTGTCAATGAAGGTTAAATACATGCACACATACAAGGTTTGTCTATTTAGCATATTCAATTTAATCTCATAATTCTCAAGACAAGCATGAACATGAATAAAAATGCAGTAGAATACTTCAAAGAGATAAAATGCCAAATAACCTTTACCTTTAGTGTGCACTCAGTGTCACTCCAGGAAGTGGCTCAGTAGCTGTATAATCTATGTCTAAGAAATGTTATACCACAAGACAGTTTCACTTATGTTCTCAGACTTGGCCCTGAGAAAAGTACTTGCCCAGCAGAACTTACAACCAGCCCATAATGACAATGTCACAACATTTACTTGTAAAAAACAGAAGTGAAAACAGCTAAACTGGATTCCAACTAAATTTTATTTAGATATATTACAGTAAAAGCAGAGCAATGTCATTCACAAAGGCTGGGAAAGTACAAAAGTGAAAATATTTCCCACACATTATCATACATAATGACATGATATTTTTGTAAGGACAAATCTTTTATAAATTAAATAGATACAAACTTATTACATTGATACAAACTAAGTTCCACTAAAGCATTTGGACCAATGTTTCATTTTAAAAGCGAATGTCTATTTGCATTGCATTTCCAATATAACAGCAGAGTTCTGTAACATAGTAGTTGTATTCTGAATAACACAAGTGCTCTGGCCGATACCTCTCTCCCTGTTCTTCCTGCACTCTTTCTCACAGGGTAAAAGATGCAACAGATGTTTTCGTAGCTTTTGTGAGAGCATGTACAGCAGAGGATTCATACAGCAGTGACAATAAGCGAGTATCTGACAAATATGAAAGACGATGGACAAGCGTTCAATTGCATCGCAGCTTTTGGGTTCATAGAAAAACTTGATGAAAAGCACAAAATTGTAAGGTCCCCAGCAGATGATGAAGGCTGCGACAATACACAATACCACCACTACAGTCCTGTGCCTTTTCCTGTTTGAAGACTTCAGAACTGTCTTGAGGATGGCAGAGTAACAGAAAACAATGATGAGCAATGGGAGGAAGAAAAGCAGTGACACTTGGAGATAATGTCCCACATCGGCATCATTGTGAGAGGGGTGCACACATGTGGTAAAATTATCCCAGTGGGTTTCCGCCTTTACATGAACAGCATCACTCAGGGATGCAGCAATGCTGATGATCCAGGCAGCTGCACTGACACCCTTTGCCCACCTTTGCCTCTTCACAGAGTTGCATGGCCAGTTTTGCAGCACCACTGTTATGAAACGATCCACGGTCAAGGCAGTCAGTAGAATGACACTGCTGTACAAACCAACAAAGTACGCCGCTATCATGAATTTGCAGCAAAGGTCCCCAAAGACCCAGTGGTGCAGGAAATATGTTGCCCAGAATGGAAGTGTGAAGGTGAAGATCAGATCAGAGCAAGCCAGGTTCAGGACAAATATATTAGTCACATTTTTCAGGTTCTCGTAAGCAACAAGAACACATAAGAGGACACTGTTGCCTGCAATGCTGAAGATGAAGACCAAAATGAAGAAAGCACCGCTGATGGTCGCAAAGTCAAATATCTCATCACATAAATATACCACGGCAGCACTGTCGCGCACCCCTGTGTTGTTCATTGCAGAGTTGCTCACCATTGTAGATTTTTCTAGAAAAACATGAGCACAAAACTGAAATTGGCAAAATGTAACTAACACTGAGTAGATTTCTATAACCCCTTCAGTAGTTTGTGATTTCAAAAAAAGTAATTCCTTGTAGAATATCTCAAATATGGAGTGTATTCATTAGGCACCGAGCAACTTACCGTGAGCGTCAGCTGGCATGTCTTGTGTCAAAGTGTCAAGGAAACGTTGTAATAACAGCAGGCTTGCAATTCCTCTTTTTGTTTCACATTAAGTCAGAGATGCTGTTTCAGTATTTCATTCTGAGTAAGAATATTCTCTGAATTCATGCACAGTGGACGTCATGGAACCAGCACTGAGGGTTGTTCGGGTTTCAAAACGGAATTGAATTGTGAGTGATTTTTATTTTATTGCAAAGCGTTAACATAATGTTGATGATGATGACATATGAAAATAAACACTTTAACAAATAAATTACAAATAATCACATATGACTCCAGAAAATGAAGGTGAAAATTTGAAATAGTTTAAGTGATCCAAATGTTTGATATGAACACAGAAATTAAAATGCAAATGTTACGCAAAGGGAATCACATACAGTCACACACAGTTATATTATCTCTAATGCCATGTACAATCAGTTTATCGGCATGCATCTGAAATCACAAGTACAGAGTACAAAGTACAAAGTAGAAAATGACACGTAGCTACAAGAGGAAATTAAAGATGAAAGACTGTACATTACACAGTATATCACAGCTTTACCTCTCTTATTTTTTATAAACACAGCACTTTATTGGGTACAAATTTCTAATACAGATTAGCCCCCTCCCCCAGACACCCAGCACTGCCTTGAAGCATGAGCAAACCAAGCGCCTTGGTTAGGACCCGCATGGCCACCAGAGGGCCTTCCAGAGCTCTTGAAATGCCCTACAAGAGAGCTTGATTTTATATGAATCATAATTATTACAAAAATGCAATATCATGCTAAGAGGCTGGCTAGCTAATACTACTGGTTTAATAATTTCCTGCTGCCTTTAACAGAGCAACACAGCTACACCCAAGTTACAGTACGTGTGCGAATGATTAAGCATTGATATTAGTAAATAGTATTGGCAGCGCTGAAGCATTGGTGGCCCCCCCCAAATCAAATTCTGCTGAGGGGCCCCATTAAAAGCTTAGATCAGCCCTGAGTGTCTGGTTAGGTCATTGACGTACATTGAAGTCACTGTCATGTTCATGGAACTAGTTTGAGATGACGTGTGCGCCGTGACGTGGCTTGTTATCCAGTTGGAAGAAGCCATGTGAAGAACGGTAGACTGTAGTCATGAAGGGATCCACGTGGTCGGCAACAATAATCAGGTGGGTTGCAGCATTTAAACCATGCTCAGTGGGTATTAAAGGGTCTTGTGTGTGCTAGGAAAAAAAACCCTCCCCACACAATTACATCACCAACAACACCACAAGCAGCAGCAGCCTGGACTGGTGACACAAGGCAGGTTGAGTTCATGGATTCATGCTGTTGACGCCTAATTTGGACCCTACCATCTGCGTGTCTCAGCAGAAATCAAGAGATGTGTTGCGTGTTCAGAGATGCATTGCACTGTGTGGTTATTTGAGTTTATCCTCTTCCTCTCTCCACTCTATGTAAATTCTACCAACAGACACATTGAATAAACAATTATATTCACTAATTTATTTATTTTTTAAAAGTAACCATCCTTATCTAGACCTATATGAACCACACAAGATGCTGTTACAAGCCTGGATTTTTAATTATATGCGTTTGAATGAGGTCTACACCGAGAACTGCATCAACTACATCGAGAACTCTTCCCCACTTGTTAGTGATGTGATTGTCAGTCGGTTTTGTCTCTTGCGGAGGCTGTTTCTGTTGTTGCCCCAGCTCTTCAGCATTTTCTTCAAGTGGTTTTTGAATTTAACCCCGACAAATACATAAAACACAGGGTTGAGGCAGCAGTGTGAAAAGGCAAATATTCGGCTAACATAAAAAGCGTATTCCAGTAGTTTGCGTGTCTCACATTCTGAGGCCACAACTTCTGACTTAGCAGGTTCTCTGTGCCAGAGATACATTGACTGTAAAAATATAACTATATTGTAGGGTACCCATCCCACAAAGAAAACAACCATGAGAGTAAAAATGAGTTTTAAAGTTTTGTTCTTTCTTCTTTGGGCAGTAGGACGCAGCAACTTGCATAAGATCTGAGAGTAGCAAAAAATGAATACCACTGAACTCATGACAAAGAGAATATTTTGCAGGTAGATTCCCCATAAGCTCTCGTAAGAACTCCCATATACACAGTATTTCTGTTCCAGGACGCCGGTGAAGACGAAGGCTGGAACGGCAATCAAGGTACTTGCAGCCCAAATGATCACAGATGCCAGGACACTGTAGCAGCCTGTGGTCGAAACAATATCAGACAGAGGTTTCATGACAGCTATATAACGATGAGCGGTCATCAGGATCAGGAGGATACCACTGCTGTAGAAACCAACAGAGAAGACAAAGGTGACTATTTTGCATGCAGGCTCCCCTAAAGTCCATCCGTACATGTGGTAGTAGGCCCAGAAGGGCAGGCCTGCCGTGAAGAGGAGATCAGATATAGCCAGGTTCAGGATGAAAGTGTTGGTCAGAGATTTGAGGTTCTCATACTTGACCAGGATCACAATGACCAGGATGTTGCCAAACAGACTCAGGATCACCACAATGAAGAAGAAAACTGGAGTGAAAGTTGCTCCAAACTCTGTGGCGCCTGTACTGTCACACGCTTCATTTTCATAGTATTCGTCATAATTGGGCGTAGTAGCAGTAGTATCTCTGAGCATTGAATCTGCAGTTGTAGCCATTTTCCTTCAGAAGTAGGAGAAAATGTAAAAAAAAAAAAAAAGAAAAAAAAAAGGGGTAAATATTACAAAGACTGAGTAGCAGATAAGATGAATGAATTGTCAAAACTGGTTTTACAGCCATATAGCGGCAAAGGAGGAGATCGGGGTGGACGGATGGTTCCTTAGCTTTATGTTAATTATTGTAACCATGATGTCGAAGGTTCTCTCACCTTAATACAGTTTCTATTCTAGTGCAAACCATGGTCTTTTTTTGTGCCAAAAACCCAACCATTACATTAACAATAGCTTTGTCACATAATAAAACAGTTTAAAATCAGCTTGATGTGTCAATTGCACAAAAAGCCACTATTTGTAACGAAAGAAAATATGAACCAGCAAAGATTCTAAACAATACTTATATTCTTCATTTTAATAATCTTAAAATATGCCGAGTTCAATATTAAATTGAATAATTTTGATATAATAATATTTATATACGGAGATCTTTGTATGTTATAGCCTACATTGTTCAAAAACAGGGCCTGCCAGGGACTGTGGAGATATACTTTAGAGCCCAGTGAAATAATAAATAATAATAAAGTGTTACAACTTTGAAGAAAAGTTGTGTGTTCATATTGGATGCACAACTTTCTCCAATGCACAATTTAAAAAGTGGTTTTCAGGGCCTTTGAATAATCACTTTCCATAAAAAGTGTTCCATTACAAAATCAACTGTTTTTAAAACCAAAACTATTTGAATGGCTACCTTTGACTGACTGGGCAAAATGAACAAACATGTCTCTAGCTGTTTGGTCACTATATTCACATTGCTAATTTATAGTCGAAAAAAATTGGCAAAACGCATCTGCAAATTATTTATACAGAGTACAAAACAATGTATTACTGCATTAAGTTCAGTATTGTCAAATTCAACCTCCTGAGACCTCCACTACAACAATGAGAAATGTGGATTCATACTGTACCTACACAAAGTCATGCACACACCTGAGTCCCTGATGCAAATAATAGTGAAAACTAGGTGGACGAGGATTTGTTCCCTAGATGTTGACCACAAAGATGAACAGAAATCTCCCACCTACATTTTGACCTTGCATGTGACAAGAAATGTTCCCCTTAACCATTTATACTTGATTTCGGAGCCATTTAGGCTTTGGAAGTAATGGGAATTTCAGAAATTCACAATTACAAAAACATACACATTCCCAGTTGACAACAACAGTGCAGTTTTTGTCACTATAAGAAAACAAACAACTTAACTTGAGGATAATAAATAAAATAAAAAAATAAATAATTTGTCTGCTCATGCTGGACTATCTCACAATATTTATGAATATATTTTTATTGCTTGAACAACATAATCCAGTATTTTTTTCATAAATAATTGATCTCTTTTGTATATCTCTTTTGTATATATTATTATATATTTATTTATTATATTTATTATATATTATTTATTTATATATTACTATTGTAGACAGAGAGAGAGAGAGAGAGAGAGAGACAGAGAGAGACAGAGAGAGAGAGAGAGAGAGAGAGAGAGAGAGAGAGAGAGAGAGAGAGAGAGACAGAGAGAGAGAGACAGAGAGAGACTCGTCAGACATGACACGGGCCTTTTTTTTGTTTTTTGTTCTAATACTTTATATATATTTCATAAATCATTAGGTATATGACGCAGGACACACGGCTCAGCTTTCTGTTTATTTACTTTATTTACCGTTTGTCTCTCAACCAAACTAGCAGCAGGAGCTTCTCCCTATTTATCCATTAGACCTGTCAATCATTCAGAGAGCCCGCCCCAACAGTAGCAAGTTTCTGCTGTATCACCTACAAACTGGACACTGGACAATTTTACACATCAAGTACGTTTATTATTTCAACCTTTATTTAATGTTAAGCTGTTTGGCTTTATTTACAACCAAACTGCGAAGGCTTGTGACAGAAATGTACATGAAATAAGAGCAGGAAATGAAGAGCCGAGAGCAGGTGCATGTCACATAGCACTCGCAAGCTTTGACAAATCCATGTTTACGTCGCGGTTGATTGCATTTTGAAGCGGTTTGAAAGTGATACGAGTCAACTTTTCTGGTTAATGTTGGCAACCGTTGATAACAGGAGATAAATCATGTGTCAACGATCTGATAAAGAGGCTGTCGCTGTAAACAGTGTTACGCTTCCACCTGTCGTCGTGATGTAAAGGTTGTACCTCCTCTGTAGGCAAATATTGCTAACTTGGCTACTTAATGTGTTTTCCTTAGTGTGTCATCTTAACATGTTCATGCACCCTCTTAGTGGCACAATTCAGTTGTCTCATCAGCTTTAGGTTTCCAGGATCCACTGTTGTTTTAATGGAAGAGACTTACATTTTTACAGGAAGGGGGAAACTAATTTAGGGCAGTACTATTTTTATGTCTACCTCCCACTGGTAGCAGCTTTGGCATATATTTACAGTCACATGCTTTTTGGGGTATATTCTGGACAATTCAGGGATATGAGAAACAGTGTTTGTATCATGAAACATGGGAAATAACAAAAAAAATTCTGTTTTAATCCCACATGCAGAATTTCCTGACATTTTCCCCACAATGGCTTCCTGCTCATCGGTTGGTGATAATCAACTGCAGAGGATAATCAGAGATTTGCATGGTGATTAAGCTATCTGCACAAACAATAAACAACATATGTGTACAGTATACAGTGTTGCTCTATGTGAGCCATATGACATGTTTTTTTGTGTACTTTTTGCAGTAGGCATACAAGTGAAGAAGTTAAAAATAAAAAATAACATATCAAACAGGACATAACAATGCAAAAAAAAAACTGCATACAGTATCTTGCCCACAGAATAATTGCAACATTTAGAGTCACACATCTTTGACAGGAAATGTTTTTTTTGACTAATAATCATCTATGACAGATAAAAATGTTGCAAACATTAGTGTGGGAACAGATTATTTTGTGTGTGTGAGGTAATAATGCTGTATCTGTTTTGTTTAGATGCTGTGTTGGAGTTGAGTAAAGAACACAGGGAGTGCGGTGAACCCATAACAGATGACAGTGCCAACCTGCACAAGTTCTTCTATAAACTAGAATACCTGCTACAGGTAGGGTACCTAAATCTACCAGGGCCACAATTAACAATTATTTTTATTGTTGATTAATCTGCCACATACCTTTTTGATCAGTCATTTAATTATTTGGTATATAAAATGTCGGAACATACGGAAAATTGACCATCATAAGTTTTCAGAGCTGAAGGTAATGTCTTCAGATTGCTTCGATATTCAGATGACTACCATGTAAGTCAAAGAAGAGAAGAGGAAATGTCCATATTTAAGAGGCTGGAACCAGCAACTTTTTGGCATTTTTGCTTGAAAAGTTAGTTACAGGATATATTGATTGTCCCATATCATTTTTCTGGCAATTGACTAATCACATAATTGACTAAATGTTTCAACTGTAATTTAATCTCCAGTTTACAAAATGACTATTATTCTGATATCAAAGCACCTAACAGTGATAACAACAAAACTTAAATCAGTAAAGTATTACTTCTATTTGTTTGGATGATCCAGTGGGAATTTTAAAGTGTGCTAACACTGCTCATCACAGTCTTTGGTCCAGTGGTTTCCTACTTGGGAGTTTGGACAGTCAAAGATTGCATGATATAAATCTAAAGGGTCTTGAGATAGAAGTTAGGAAAGAAGACATTTATTTAACACATTTATTCTTTATGTTCTTAACATTTTCTCAAACCTTTTTTTTTTATATGAATTATAAACTGACGCAAATGCACAATTATACACATTAGTGTCAGACAGACATTGTTATAACATGGTGGTGTGTGTTTCTTAGTTTGACCAGAAGGAGAAGACAACCTTTCTTGGCCAGAGGAAAGACTACTGGGATTACTTCTGCGACTGCCTGATTAAGATCAAGGGAGCTAACGATGGCATCCGTTTTGTTAAGTCCATCCCTGAGGTAATCCTCCTGTGCAGCACACACACAGTCACACTCTTCTTGTCTTCAGCCCTGCCATGACATGCAACACATGCGCATACACTGAAATACACAATGACTGTGCAACTATGTAGGTAATCCTCTGGTCGGTCAGGTACAGTAAGACTCACACCTGTACTGTTTCTTCTTCACCTTCTGTCCTGGGGATTCACAGTGGTGAGCTTCATATTGGAATAACTGTAGTTCAATTAATTTTAGTTTTTACTATATTTAATTCTGTGTGTCTGATAGTTAGGCTTCTGTGTGCTTAAAAACAGAAAGTATAATAATGATTTAGAAATTAAATGTTTTAATTTTGCCTCACAAGAAATTTTTATCTCTATTGGGGCTACAATGTTTTCATTATCAGAATTTGATGATTATTTACTCAATTGTTCAGTGGATAAAAGAAAAACATCGCAAACCCATCTTTAAATAGCTTGTTTTGTACAACAAACCTGAATATATTGAGTTTATTATCATTTATGATAAAGAAAAGCGGCAAATCCTCTCATTTGAGGAACTGCAACCAGCAAACCTTTGGATCTTTTGCTTGGAAAAAGTCTCAACATTGAATCAGTTATCTAAATATTTGCTGTTCACTCTTCTATCAATCAACTAAGCATTTAATTGACAAACCGTTGCAGCTTTTCTTTCTAAGACCCACTGTTAATCTGATGCAGATCTACTCACTGCAGTTGTGTGTGAATACGTATATATGAGTACATACATAGGCCACAGTGGGATATTGTGGTGTATTGAAGAGCTGCAACTGGTTGTTATTTTCATTTCATCTGCCAATTATTTTCTCAATAAAACGATTGGTTTACAGTTTCTCAGGATCCGAGGTTTCCAACAGTCCAAAACAGAACAATAGTCAGTTTACTATTATAGATGTTAAAGAAATGCAAATGAGTTGTTTCACCTTTGAGAAACCTGAACCAGAACATTTTTCTCAGTTTTGCTTGAAAAAATGACCAACCAATCGTTTTTGCCCTTCTTTCTAAAAGTGCAATAATCTGATGTGTATCCATTCTGTGATCCTCTCAAAATGGAAATATGAAGTGTCAAGGCTAAAGTGACTTTTCTTGGGTGTCTGCCAGCTCACTGTGTTACTATAGATTTTTTTATATTGTAGAACAGTAGTCTATTATGTCGTATGCGTTTTCAGGGTTTGTTTTGTTTGCTTGTTTTTTCCAATCAACAGTACAAGGCCGACTGGTATTAAATTTACTGTCAAATATTACAAAAAAATATATTTTAGAAGCAGGAACCAACATATGTTTGAGATTTTTGCTCAAAAAGTGACGAAAACAATAAATGTATTATCACAGTAGTTGTTGATTAATTTCTGTCGGTCCATTCTTTAGGGCTTTTAGCATGGAGGCTTCTTCAAAACATATCTGTGGTCCTTAGTTTCTTTAGAGATTTACAAGTGTCAGTTTGACTTTTTTCAAAGGTGACATGGTTCAGTCGATAACAGCTGACGGCCAGTTCCTTGTTGGAAAACTCTCACTTAAAATATTACTTTTACTCTGGGTTTGCTCTTCTTGCATCTTGTTGTTCAGTCACAGACATAAGGGAGTCTCCAGCTGGTGTCCTTATGGTAGGTCTGTGAGTCTGTTGTCTTACCTAAATCCCTCCATCTGCCAATGTATTTGAGAGTCTGTGCTAGACAGTGTCTACGCAGTGATGACCTTTAAATGTAGAGATCCTGAAATGTTCTCTACTGGGACACATGTTAACAAAACACAGTTTCACATCGGGGTTATTTAAAACTAGAAGTGAAATCAGTCAAATAATCGATCAGCTGAACAACGGAAAAATAAACACAAACTATTTAGATTTAATTTAAGTTAATTCTAAAGCAAAACAAACCTAATTACTCCCTGGTTTGAGCTTCTCCTGTGTGGGTAAACTTTCTGCTTTTATCTCTTCTAAATCAATGTAAGCTGAATATCTTTTGGTTTTCAACGGTTTGTCAGAAAAATCAAGACATCTTGGTCTGTAATGGACAGTTTTTTCTATTTTCTGACTAAGAATGACCATAATGGGCTAAGTAATCATTAGCTGCAGCCTTACTTAACGGCTGGTCCTTAATGTCCTGCAACTGAAAACGGAGGAACCAGTTTAAATAGTATGAGCTGTATGACACTGTAGATATAAAAGGATGTAAATACTGCTGCCACATAACATGTAATGTCTGTGTGTGAATGTACACTAATATGTATGTTTTTGTGCCTCAGTTGAAGACGTCATTGGGGAAAGGAAGGGCTTTCATCCGCTACTCACTCGTTCACCAGCGTCTTGCAGACACGCTTCAGCAGTGTCTTATAAACCAGAAAGTCACAAGGTCAGAGGAGACACACATACACCCTCACATTCACTGGACACATTTCTCCATATTAGTTCTCTAAGAGTTGGCTTGATATGTCATGTTTTTACAACACTGATGACAGTAAGATGGCATCATTTCACAGGAAGTGTGTTTCTCCGTTCCTGATTTATGTCTTATTTCTGTTTTTACAGGAAAAAAACAAACCAAAAAAAAAAACAGGCACATAGCTGAGCCATAGAGACGTACAGATGGCTTTCACTTCCTGTCTTTTAAAAGAGCACCAAATGTTACTTTTGTTTTTTGCTTTATTTGACATTTGTGTTACCAGGATGGTTTTTTACAATTTACATTTTATATTTCAAGAGAGTGTTGGGTAAAATGGGAGAGTAGGTGAAGTTAAAAGGCATTCAGCCGCATATTGTTGTTTCTCAGTAGCATCGTGTGTGTGTGTGTGTGTGTGTGTGTGTGTGTGTGTGTGTGTGTGTGTGTGTGTGTGTGTGTGTGTGTGTGTGTGTGTTGGTCAGGTAAGGCAACACTCGCTGTACAGGCTAATCCAGTTACACGCAATCCACAGAAACGATCTTTTTCATGTGCAATTTTTGTATTTAGACGAATAGTTTGACATTTTAGTAAATGTGCTTATTTACTGTCTTGCCAAAAATTGGACAAGAAACTGGTTGGTTAGCTTAGCTTAGCATAAAGGCTGGAAACAGGGGGAAACAGCTAGCCTGGCATTTTAATTGAGTTCTTGTCTCATTTTTGTCATGTATTTTTAATTTTTTGTCTTCTAAACTATTTGTGGCTACAACGGCTGCCATTTTTGTTTTATCCAATTACCATGGATGCGGTGCTACTCCTCTGTACTGCAAGGCAGATAACAATACTGGTAGAGATATAATGTTTCAGAATGAAAGAAGCTTCTTATTAACTGAAATTCAACAGTTCAAGCACCTGAATCGGTTTTGCTAATTAGTGTGTGATATTGTGTTGTTTGATAAGACTTTGCATTACATCATTAAGTAGTTCCTTGTCTGTTCGTTCATCTTTCACAATTTAGTTTTGACCTGACAAAAATTGTTTTTGTCATAGTTCTCGTTTTCAAAGTTTGCTTCATTTTGCTTTAGTCTCGTTTTTGTTGTGAAAAAATTAATTTGTCTTAATCTCCATTTATCTAATCTAAACATAAACAGCACAATATATCAAAACACATTGCTTAATTGCTCTATAAACATTGTTTTGTATCCAATAAAATTTTTATGTTTTGCTGTTTGTATTCCTCCCATGCAGTGACTGGTATTATGCCCGGAGTCCATTCCTCAAGTGTCACCTCACTGCTGACATAATCAACCATCTTTATGAGCTCAACCAGATCCAATTCGACGTTGCGGCCAGAGGTTATGACCTCGATGCAGATTGGCCAGCCTTTGCAAGGTAACAGATCATGTGTTTACACTTTTACAATCAGCAGTTTTCTTCCTTGGGCTGAAAGGAAAACATGTCAGTGTTTCTGGGTGTTGGATTTATTGTTGATGTTGTATTGGGACAAAGAAATGAAGAAAGAAATGAAAGGTTACAGATCCTCCAGAGGTTCAAAAATAATTAGCAAACGATCTAAGAAAGGTTTAAAGTAATTTGAGCTAACACAGCAGCTTAGTCCATCTAATGTAAAATTCTGATAGAATATTAGGTATTTCAAAACGTGAAGAAACACTTAATTATCTGATCACTCAGCACATTCACAGCTCTTTCTTTTTCTTTGGCTTGTGTGTGTTTGAATTTGTGCGTAAGAGGATGTGGGTGCCGAAAGTGTGGGTGGTGACAGCATGTGAGCGTTGATCGCTGTTCTTCGCGTCAACACCTTTGCCAAAACTTTTCACTTCCTTGTCATCAATTTGCAGTCACTCTACAGGCGATTGCTACAATTTTTTAAAGCATACTTTGTGTTGTTTTACTGAATCACATTATCGTGATTATTATTTAAATCCTGTTGTATAATACAGTGCAGCAACACCACAACAACACAAACTGTAGCCTGAAAAAGGGTTGAATCGACATCTCTCACACACACTACAAACAAAAATAAAGATGATATTCAGAAATGCAGAATTGTTTTTAAGGGCTATTTTATAGGATTATGTCAGTCTGTACAGTATTTATGTTCACTGTCAGCAATTGCTTAAAAGCAGATAATTGCTGTGCGTATTATTTCCAACAAGTAGCCTCATATGATGTGATGCAATACCCAAACAAACACACATACTTTGGTTTTCCATTTAATTGTGTCTGGCTAAACAGTTTCATCACTGTACTAGTGATGAAATATTTGACATATACTGTATGACAGCATATTGGCTTAGCTGAATCAGAATCAAAAATAGTAAGATTCGCTGAACTGGCCGTCGGGATCGTCTTTTATAATTTACATTTTATATTTTAAGAGAGTGTTAGGTAAAATGGGAGAGTAGATGAAGTTAAAAGGCATTCAGCCACATATGGTCTGTTTCTCAGTAGCATTGTGTGTGTGTGTGTGTGTGTGTGTCAGCTCTGGTCAGGTAAGGCAACACTTGCTGTGCAGGCTAATCCAGTTAGACACAATCCACAGAAACAATCTTTTTCAAGTGCAATTTTTGTAATTAAAGGAATAATAGCAATAGAAATAGTAAGATTCAAATTGTTATTGCAGTATTTTTATCAACAGAAAAAACTCATTTACCTCCTTTTAACTGTTACTTTAGAAAGTAAATGAATATTTGTGTCCAGGGTGTGAAAACTTTGCAATATTATACGTGACAATATCGGTAACACTTTATTTTAGGTTTTTTAGTGTGGTAATATTTTCTTAGAAGAAACTGAGAAGTAGTTGTGTAGTTGCAAATTCGTGAGAAAGTTCTTGCCGCGTAATTTGGTGTATTTAAAGGTAAAATGGAGACGGTGCTGTTTTGGTGGAAGTAAAATTCATTTCAGGTAATTGGTAACATAACCATCCTCTTGCAAAGAAATTGTAAGTTCACAGGAACTCAACTGAATATCCAGAAATGCAAAAACAAGTTTTTCTGTGCATTTGTAAATTACAAGCATATTTTTCCAACAAGTAAATAGTATTTGTATTTTGTCATAACATTGTCTCTGTTTATATATATAATTAGTACCAAATTGCACAGTCCTTTCCAGGATAATTCCCATGGAAAATATTAAGAATTTTGTCTGTTTGAAAATGTTTTTTTTTTTTTTTTTTTCAATAATTTGGATGTCATGTTTGTCTCCTATTATTTATCGGGTGTTAAGCTAATTTAATATTTGGTATCTGATTATGTTGAAAGGCGAACATTAGGCACAGCCTCATCAGCTTTCCTGTGGAAGGCTCCCAGTCGCTGCTCCAGCATCAACAGTCTGGTCAGCAGCTACTCACAATCACAGGTATATTCACAGTCCGATTTATAGTTGGATGTAAAAGTTTGGGCACTCCTGGGCAAACGACATAATTTGTTTATTTGTGAAGGGGAAAGAAGAGAATACACTCTTCTATATATATATATATATATATATATATATATATATATATATATATATACACACATACTAGAAATATAAAAGTAACAGTGCATTAATATTTGAAGAAGGCTCATTTTAATTTAATCTTAATTTTTTCTGTTTGCTGCAGGGCTTGTATTTACTTATTTTCACTTCAGAAATCAACAAACTATGTATTTTGCTCAGAGGTGGCCAAACCTTGTAACTGTACTATACTTTTACACAAAACTTTAAAAAAAAAAATTTTTTATAAAATGTGACCATTTGAAGTATCTGACCAGAGCTTTCTTATTCCATCATTTGACCAGGTGCAGGCGGAGTTTCTTCCAATCCCTGACTTGAGTCACAGTCTCCTTGGTGAACTGGGAGAACTGGGGGAACCCTCTCCTTGCAGCATTGCGGAGAATCTCCGCATTGAGCTCGACCAGTCCGAGCTCAGACAGCAGGAGCTTCTGGTTCAGGTTCAGGCGTTAGGCAAAGAGGCTGCTGAGTTGAAAGGTGTAGTTAAAGACCTCAGAGGAGAGCTTGCAGCTCAGAAGTCCTCTGGCCTCTCGGCATCAACAGAAGCCCAAAGTAAACAAGAAGCGGGTAATCAGGAGAGAGTAAATCACCTTCATAACTGTAGGGAAGTTCTAAGCAGTGAACTTCAAGACAGACTCACAGCTGCTGAGAACAAAAATATGGAGCTTCTCTCTAAGTTGGATGAAGCTCTCAAAGAAAAGGGTCAACAAGCAGCAAGCTACTGTGACTCAGCCTGGAAAATCCAGGAACTCCTGGATAAACTGAAGACAACAGAGGAGGAGAAGCTGGAGGCAAAGAGAGAGGCTGAAGACAGGGCCAGGCACTCAGAGCGTCTATCACAGGAACTCAAACTCAGGGAAGAAGAGTTGAGAAACAGTGAGGCGAAGCTATCTGAAGTAAAAGCTGGAGCACATGATGAACAGGAGGAGGCCCTCAAGCGGTTGGAGGAGCTCCAAGGGGTCGTGGGTCGAATTCAGGGGGCGTTGAGTTTGAAAGAGAAGGAGACTGGGAACCTGAGAGCCCAGCTTCAGGATCTACAAGCATCACTGGAGTGCAGAGAACGACAGGCAGAGGAACTAAGGAAAAGACTGCAGGAAGAGAGGGAGGAGGTAGAGCAGAGATGTAGCATGAGTAGTAGCCAGAATGAGGAAGTCGAGAGCCTGATCCTGGATTTAAGAAAAACTCTTAAAGCCAGAGAGAAAGAGCTAGCTGTTAGTTCAGAAAGAATAAAACACTTAGAGGAGCAGGTGGAGAAGCTAAATGTTGAGAAAGAAAGTCTTAGCTCTAAACTTACAGATAATGAAGTCACTTCCTTTGATCAAACCGAAAACGTTGAGGACTACAAAACTCAATGCAGCAATCTCATGGAAATGAACACTAAGCTACTCCAAACAGTAAAGAAGAGAGAGGAGAGCATTACAGAGCTGACAGAGAGCAGGACAGCCTTGTTAGATCAGCTGGCTGCTTTGAGGGCTTCTGAGAAGCACTTAAAAGGTAGAGTAGAGGCTGCAAATATGAGTGTGGAGGCCAGAGAGAAGAAGCTTCTAGATGAAAACCTGCATTTGGAGGAGATCGTTCAGAAGGCACTTGTACAGAAGGAGGTATCAGATACTCAATTAAAGAAGCTAGAGCCTGAGAACAGGGAGCTTCTTGAGGTTCAGTCATTGTTGAAGAAGCAGTTAGCAAGAACGCAACAGGAGTTGGACTCTCTCAGTACCAAAGCTGCAAAGTTGGGCAAGAACCTTACAGTGTCCCAAAGAAGCCAAGCAGAGTTACTTGAAAAACTCCAGGTAACTGAGGCGAAACTCAGAGACCAGACTGTAAAATGTGGGCTTCTGCAGGCTCGAGCAGAGGAACTGGAGAGCAGGGCCGGAGAGCTGCACGATGAAAAGGGAGCTGCAGAGAGCAATGAAAAAATGCAGAAGCTTCATGATGAGCATCAGAGTGCCTCAATGGAAACCAAAGAGGCCCCGTTCAGGCTGGTTATAGCTGAGGCTCAACTGGAGCTCAACCTGAGGGAGGTGCACCGGCTGCGAGAAGAGGTGGTGGAGCTCAGGGCTCAGCTTCTAGCAGGAACTGAGGAGAGGATGAAAGTTCAGGCCCTGCAGGAGGTGACGGAGGCGTCCAGAGAGGACCTTCGTGTTTTAGCGGAACAACTCAAGGGCCAGGTGGAGGAGCTAAACCGCCGGCATGTGGACGAGATTCTTCGTTCCCGGGAGCGAGAGGAGGCTCTCGTCCGCGAGCGAGACGGTGAGGCTCAGGCTCGCGCAGGTCTGGCTGCAGAGGTGACAGCCTCCAGAGAGGAGCTAAATAAACTGAAGCTGCGATATGAATCCTTGTGCCTGGAGAACAGTGAATCCAGGGAGGCGCTCCATAGAGCCAACACAGAAACAGCTGAGCTCGGTGTGCATGTTTGTATGCTAACCGCTGAGAACGAAGAGGCCCGTCTGCGCTGGGAGGGCCTGTCAACAAAGCTGCAAGAGCTTGAGGATGAGGCGTCTCAGGAAGCTGAGAGACTGAGTAGTTGCATGGAGGAGTTACGTCAGGAGAACCAGCAGCTCCTCAATCAGCTCCAAAAGGAGGAGGATCTGTTGGCATCCAAGCAGGAGCTGCAGAAGCTGAGCAAGGCCCAACAGGATGCTGAAACGGTGCAGGAGACGAACCAGGAGGAGATCCAGGCTCTCCGCTTCCAGCTGAGCAGCCAAGCCATGAGCTACGACAGCCAGATCCAGGTCAGACACAAACAAGTCAACTATATAGATGTTGTATGTTT
Organism: Seriola aureovittata; assembly: GCF_021018895.1. NCBI lineage: Eukaryota > Metazoa > Chordata > Actinopteri > Carangiformes > Carangidae > Seriola > Seriola aureovittata. The sequence continues at coordinate 10,695,169 of NC_079375.1, forward strand.
CAGTGTGTTCACATGCACTTAGGTAACCATGTTTTGGCTTCTTGATGTAAGCTGATTTTTTTTAAATGCCATATTGACGTCACACCAGTTTTTTTTGATGTTGGGGTAGAGGATCAGAGAAACCAGATTTTCTCCAGGGAGATTTCTCCTGGAGAATGTCGATTCCTTGGCGTTGTACACAGGAACAAACTACACGCTACGAGTCCAACTAAAACTGAAAGTTATATAAATAGCTGCTTGAAGTCTAAAGAAGACAGTTTTCCCCCATAATCATATGACTGCTTATGAAATTCAGACACATATGTGCTGTGAGGAAACGCTATGCTTTGAGAGGAGAAATCTGATTGCTGATCTGCTGCATGTATACGCAGATTTACAGCAAACAGGTTACTACAGTGCCGGTAAACGCGTTCTCCGATAAGCTGTGTAGCCTGATTTCTCTGTGTAACCCGGTGACTTAGCTGCATGTAAACAGAGTGCTGGATTGTTTCATGACAAGTAATAACAGAAAACTACTGAAGATGTTTATCAGCATATCTCAATATTAAACCACAATGTCTGAATTTCTGAAAGTCATCATTGTGATTTATATACTCATCCAGAATGTGAACCAAGAGCTACAGGAAATGAAACTACAGCTGACGACTGAGCAAGACAAAGTGGTCGATCTGGAGAACAAACTCAAGGGACTAAAGGTGAAATGACAACGTGCTACTTACCAAGTTTGGTGCTACAGTATATGATTGGCCGATGAGCCCCATTCTACAATGCTTATACAGACTGCAAGGAGACTTTGAAGTGATCTGGAAGAAGGTTCTTTCTGATGAGACCAAAATTGAGCCAGACACTAGACTTGTTTTCTAGCAAGGAAGCCTTCAACAAAGTGCATGTACATTTATCTTGATGTGTATTTGTATGTCTGGGATTGATAAATGAAAATGCAAATTGCAGTTACATTGTGTATTTGGGCAACTGAAGTAATCATAACGTTATGGTCACAAGCATAATTCAGAAATAATGTCTTGCTTTGCTGTGCTGATTGCAGGCTGAGAATCAGAGATATTGCCAACAGATTGAGGAGAAAAACATCCAGATGGCCAAGTCTGAAAATCTCATCCAGCAGAAAGAAGACGAGATAATCCATCTGAAAGGGAATTTATCAAGGTGAGATACTGTATTCATAATCACACATTCTGGACCAAATTATAGCTCTGTGAAAAAAAAAATGTTTCTAATCTTGTGTGTTTAGATCTGAATGTTTGTTTTTCATTCATTATGCCGTTTTGAGGATTTTGGCATTCTTCTTCTTGCTGTTTTTAAATTTCAGGCCTAAAAATAATAACAGCATGGAGAGAATCAAAGTCACCTGGGAAGCTTCACATATTTTATAATAAAATGATAATGTATATGTATGCGTGCAGGTCTGAGGAGGGTCTGGCAGCAGCTCAGCGGACCTGTCAGGAAATGAATGAAAATCTACGGAGAGTCAAACAGGACAAACAGAGCTTTGATCTTAAGACGGCTGCTGAACTCGATGACCTTTACCGCACCAAAATTAATTTGGAAGAAAGACTTGTCGAACTCATCAGGTATAAACATACTTCATATAACCTCAGATTTACCTATGGTGTATTTTTGTTGTTTTTACTGTTTTTCCTTCTTGTTCGTCTGGTCGATACTAGTGCAATATGCACAAAGAAGGGTTGAGCCACGATGCTGAGATTTGTTGCCTAATGTTTTTGAGTTTGTTTTGCAAATGGCTACAACCAAACACCCAGCTTGTGTAATCTGCAGTAATAATGTGTGATTGTAGCGCTTATGCAAATATGCTTGATTTTGCTCTTTGCAGGGAGAAAGATGCACTTTGGCAGAAGACAGATGCCCTGGAGTTTGAGCAGAAACTGCGGGATGAGGAGACGGAGAGAGACGTGAACTATTGTCTGGGCTGTCACAGTCAGTTTAGCTGGTGGATCCGCAAGTACAGCTGCAGGTCCGATTGTCCTCCGTAGTGCTCAGTCGTGTCCGCTGTAAACTAGTAGTTTAATGACAATCACCACATCAGTTTATACTGTGTGACACAACACATAGTATTTGCTGCCAAAGACTTATGCAAAACATTTAACCAGAAACATGGTGCATGGTCCCACCAAAAATAACATTTCCCTTTGTTATGGCTTAGGTCAAAACAGTCTGGAAATGCGTGACTGAAGTTGTTTCCCCATTTCACTTCTCATTTAAGACTTTCCAACTGTAACTGTGAACCAAAGATCATACCAAACATCCTCCACAGCCACATGAATGGTCGATCAGCGCCTCATATTCAGGAACTGTGGTGTTCATGTAAAACTCTCACTGCATGTAGTGACAAGTGTTTGAGTAAAGATAGTACACATCTCAGAAGCCAAACCATTAAAAAGCTTTTAAATGCAATTTAATCATTGGTTATTAATATTATTTGGAATTATCTTTAAAATGTAGCATTTTTTATTTCCCGATGCACACGTGTTTGTCTTTTACATATTGTATTTTTTTATCTGTGTTAAAAGACAAAAAGGTCTTTGTAGGAACTGGTTTGAAACATGTTCTAAATACTAATTAATCCTCTGTACACCATAATACATTTCAAAATAATGAGCCATTTTTCTGAGTCTATCCATCTCCATCACGTTGTATCTGCTGTTTTCTTAGACTGTGTGGGCGTCCCTTCTGCTACTACTGCTGCAGCAACACAGTGAGCACCCAACAGGGGGGCAACAGGGAGCGCTGCTGCATGGACTGTTATAACCAGCACAGTGCAGTAGTGGAGCGCCACCCACAGGAGGAAGTGACTAACAGCACCCCGGGGACACCTTTCAGCCGTTTGCTACAGGCTGGGAGAGCTGTGACCGGTGTCTCAGGTAACACAACACACAAAACAATAAACACATGCAGGACTAACCTGTCAAGTGATAAGGTTATTTTCATATTTGATCTATCTGTTGATGATGGGATGTACGGTGCAGTAAGCGTTCAATGAAAATGCAATAGTAAACATCAAGATATTGTTTATTTTCTAGGAGCAGAAGAAGAAAACAAACAGGACGATGGTGTTTTTGACATCATCACAGAGGAGGAAGTGAGCGGGGTCAGTGACTCCCTCTCTTTTGCTACTGCCTGCTCTCCTGGACATGGACAGCAGGGGGCAGCACAACTGTAAGTATCTCACATGCAGTCACTGACAAGGGAATTGAGACTGTAGCACATGGAGTCAGTGATAAAAATCATAAACCACAACATGAGAGATTAATACAGTTAACAGTTTATCAGATACATAAACAGATCTGATTTAACACAGGCCTCCTTCACGTTCAAAACAATCCATTTAGTCTGTTCCAGTTTAATTCTGCAGGCGGGAAACCAGAAATATTTGCAGCAGTGAGAAGAAAGAAGAAGCATTGTCTTTAAAAATGAATTATAATGAATTGAACTTATTTTTATTTTAACATTTTTCTGTATACAGTGTCTATAAAAAAGAACTTGGTACCCTAACACATGCGCATATTTGCACTTTGGCATGTCCTGCACAACCATACAGTGCATATGTTTTTCCGATTTTTTTAAATTTTTTATTAACAATCCTCCACAAACTGATATACATTAAATTACAGATGAAAATTCTTTTTTTTCTTCTTTTTCTAGAAACAGCAGTGCCAGTGCAGGAGACCTTACATCAGAGGATACTGAGGACCTCAGTGCTGCGGTGCAGGATGCAGAGATTTGCCTGCTGAAGTCTGGAGAACTCACGTGAGTTTATCACATGCGGTTAAGGTTACACTCTGGATGCAGCACTGTTGCGTTTACACATGGATGCAATCTCAAGGTTACACTTTCAGAGGAAGTTTATTAGTAATTCCTCTGAAGGAAACTTATTGCTGAATCCAAAGTGGGAAGTGAAACATGAAACAAATCTATGTGTTACATCAACAACTTCCCCAAATGTTGCTTAGTTTGTATTCTGGAACCTTTGTTCCTATAGAAAGTTTTGTTTACAGAGTAAGGAGAAAACTTTAAAGCTTCATGTCAACAGATAAGGGTAAAGTGCCGTTGAGCGAAGCACTAAATCCAAGCCCCAAAATGAACATATTGTGAATTTTTAAAGGGATACACATTGAAGTCTGCTTACAGGTTTTGGGGAGTACTACTGCATTACAATCAGGTTTCTTATTTATCCTGGTGTCGTTTGTAGCAGTTGTAGAGTTTGCTCGTTATTAACAATTTGAGTTAGTAAGTAAAACATGACGAGACATATTAAATAGTCCTGTTTTTTCTATTTTCTGTGTGTTGTGCTCATGTGGTTATTTTCCATGTGACTGATAAACTGATTTTATGTTATTGTTTTTATTTTTATTTCAAATTTTTTTTATTTTTTTTGTAAAATCACTTTATAATCCAATGTTAGTGTTTTTTAATCTAACCAGCGTAATCCTTTTTTATTCCTGTTAAGTATTATGTCTTTTTTATTATTTGTGCAAATAGACTAAACTAAACTCAGGCCTTGGAAATAAAGCTGCCATCAATGATTTTTTTTAACCCACGGTGACGTATTCAAATGTCTGTTGTTGTTTTATCCGACCAATAGTCCAAAACCCAAAGATATTCAGTTTATGTCAAAGTACTGAGTCTACTTATATAGACTCAATAAATAAGTAAACATGAACAAGTAAATTTGAGGTAAACAAAGAAGTCTTCAAGCCAGATGTGATAGTTAACTGAATACTTCTGAATGTTGGATTGTTGTTTGGATAAACCAAGCAATTTGAAAATGTCAATTTGATTTCTGGGAAACTGTGACGGACATTTTTCTGACCAAACAATTAATTGAGAAAATAACTAAAATAATTGTCGTCAATTGCCGTCCTCCGTCATTGTGAACTTCTCTTGTGTCCTGGTTTTTGCCTTGTGCTGCAGTCTTTCTGTCCACTTCACAATCGATGACATCTCAGGGTTTGGGGACAGCTCCAGAGAGCTCTTCATCAAGTCCAGTTGTTACAGCACCATCCCCATCACCATGAGCAGTCCTGGTCCCACTGTTACCTGGACTTTCACCTCTGAACCCAAGAGCATCTCCTTCAGTGTGCTCTACAGGGAGAATACAGAGACGCCACTGGAGCAGGCCAAGGTGAGACGCTGGGATGTGTATAAAGGGAACATGTATACACAATACTTTCTTTTAATGACGGACTCTGATTGGTGCTTCCATTTTGGATCTGGTTCTAAGTTGGTAGCTGGAGAATAGCTGGATTTGTTAAGCTGGACAGCCAGTGAATCCCTTCTCAAATCTTTCGCTTCTGTCTTACAAAACAGGCACATGCGAAGAAGAATAAAATACACAAATATGTGCTAACTGAGCGACACTGCTGTTAACAACACTGACGGAAAATGGCAGATATTGTGGCTGTGTGAAAGGGGTTGCCCAAATGATGAGCCTACAGAGAATGTCGGTTAAAACAGTGGAGCATTAGCAGCTAAAGAGCAGATGTTTCGCTCAGGAGTTGGTAGAGACCAAAAACCGAGCTCAAAGAGAGTGAAAGGACACGAACACGATTCCAAATAAATGTTAATTTTCCCCTGTAACTGCTGGATGTGTAAATTATCAAATGTTTTCTCACAAGTTCGGCCCTATTAACTTAAAAGCTTATGATGTGTCAGTGTTGTGTTCACAGCTTGTTTCTCCTGGTCCCAAGTGGCCCATAAAAAGGAGTAATTACAAGTTTAAACATTCCAAAGTGTGTATACATTTCACTGAAGTCAATGATAACATTTGCAAATACAGTATTTATGGGAGGATTTAAGGATTTAAGACCCTTGCTTAAATATTTATCAACCATCCATCGTGTTGAAGGAAGAACTTGTGGCTCAGCCTCATCCTACTGCTAGTGTTGTGTATTCTGTGACCTGCAGCAGTGCAACAACGATTTCATCTTCAGGTAACATTTTCTGCATCATGCATGCAGAAAAATTTATTTATTTATTTTAGTTGATATTTGCTGAATGATAAAGTAGAATTAATATTATTTCAGCACAGCAGAATCTCTGTGGTTAAAGTTTGATACTGAGTGAAATAAAAAAATTTTTTTTAACTAAAAGGTGTCTTCATTCCCCACTAAACAGACTACCAGACGAGATTTGTTCAGGGATTCAAAACCAGATACAGAAGCAATAAAGTGATATTGACCTCCATCCCTACCTCCTCTTTTCATTCTCTCACCTTTTCAGATCTGACCTAATAGATTCAGAAATAATCCTCTACCGTAACTATAAATGTCAACCAGGATTTCTGTCCTTTGCTCTCTGCAGGTTTTGATCCCACTGACTCGCTGTAACTCTCACAAAGAGACAATCCAGGGGGAACTGAAAGTCAGGAACCCAGGAGAATACACACTAGTCTTTGACAACTCCTTCTCCAGGTCAGTCACCCAGTCCCGTAATTCAGTAACTCCTTGTCTCATATGAGGTCCTTGCATGTTTGTTAAAGCATAAAGTTTCTCATGTCTTTCCCTTTTCATCAGGTTCATCTCAAAGAAAGTGCTGTATCACCTGAGTCTCGACAAGCCTGTGGTCTACGATGGTACTGACCTCCTCTAAGCGTGACAGGAAGGCACGTAAGCAGGTGTAAAACTGACTTTTGAAACAGTCTTTCAGGGTGTTTAAGCTCGTGCACAGGATTTCAAGGCAACTGGGACAGAGTCTACTGAAGTTCATCAACCTCACTGAAAGGTTCTGACATTTTAAAAACGTCTCTGAGCTTGCTGCTTGCTCATGAAATGTTACACATCAGATGAATTCTGATCATGGGAAAGCTGAACAAAGGCTAAAAACAATGTAAAGTAAAACAATGTTACACCAGTGAATGTGAGCATGCACTACCTTTTATAAAAGCTTGACATTGTAGGTCAAATGTAGCATTAAGGGTGTTGAACTTCACTCCATAAATAGAGGTTTGTCACATATTTGAATGTGAAGAACTTGCGCAGATGTAGGTCGTGTGGCAACTTTTTACTGCATCCTTACAGAAGTAAATCCGCAGTTTGTTTTCACCCTGAGGTCAATTTTTTTTGATAAATTAAGTTTTGTTCCCATTATTCGCATCTCATGAAGACTGCTGTTGTTAAGATGGGAATAATGTGCTCTCTGCACGCTGACAAATGTCCTATTAGGAGTGGCTGAAATTGTTAAAATGCTCTATCATGGGATTTGTAAATTGATACTGTGATATCAGTATTTATCTTGATGTAATACATTTCCTGGAAAATCAATAGAGAAACTTTTTATGGATAAAAGAACCAGACACGTTTGTCTGTATTTGACCTCTCCTGAGAATTAAACGTGTCAAATCAAGATGCTTTATCACATTGATGCAAAATAATATAAAACTCCAGTACTGATATAAGTCAGTACTGCTCAATGATTTGCAGCACTTATCACTATGGTCTAAAACACAGAGATGTTTAAGGGAGAGGTATAAATGGTGTAGCAAAATCTCTGACGGCTGACAGATATATATATATATAGTGAATGAGACGTGACTACAAACAAAGTCAACTGATGTTTAAGTGTTGTTGAAAGTAAAGTTGAGGAGTTTGTGGTTGTCTGTATTGACAACCTGAGATTAAATCCCAGCTCTTACATCGCAGGGAAGATTTTATTGAGTAAAGTTTGTTTTAGTTTCCTCAACTAGTATAGGTAGTCGAATATCAGTAAAACCCTAATTTAACTTTGATCTTAACTGAATTTGTTTTACTCTCTTAAATGTATCATTAACAAACCATTTCGTGTAGCTGCCTCTTTAAATGGGTGTTTATGTTATGTTATTGGTTGAGAAATGTAGTTCTCACACTATCTGTGTCCAAAACATGCGCTTTAATTAGTTTTTAAAGTTCATGCTTATTTCACATATTTTCATGATTGTTGCCTTCTCAGCTGTCAGACATTACAAGACTGGGTTTTTTTGTGTTGCAATCATGATAATGCATAACTGGAGGAAGCAGGACTTCTGCGAAAGCTGCAGTACCAACACATCTTTCAGTTTTGATTATCGTCTCTAAAACAGGCTTTAATTCAGTGCGGGGGAAGAAAAGCGGTTTCTATTCATGTAAAACACTAAGAATGTGCACGTCTCCCCAACCTAATCCTCAAAGGGTCAAAAGAGGGAGTACATATCAAAACGAAAGTTTGAGTGCTTTAAATATTTAGCTTTTACTTTGAGCTTACTATGAATCATCACGAATGTTTAAACAAGGATATGGTCATTTCATGAGATACATGATGCCTTTAGACGAAGAAATAACGTGTTTAGGAAAAACAAACGGAACTATAATTCTTTTTATGTAAAGAGTGCTTTTCTAGACAGAAGGAGATGTTTGTTTTGAGTACAGTTGTTACTGTTGCTGTGTAATGTTCTGGATAAGTTTTGAAGTTTTGCAGTGTGTCAAACAGAAAGAGTTTGAATCTCAGCATATAGCCTTCAAATAATACAAATCCAAAAAAACAGTTTTATACTTGAAGTTGTCCAATATGGACTCATTTGAAGAGTTAAATGTTGAAATTTCAGTTTTCAATCAATACTCCTCTTTTGAGTGTCATAGATTATAGTGTCCTTTTGATTTTTCTGACTTAAATATACTAAAACACCTCTTTATTATTTAACAGAGAATTTCCAAAGTGTCTTCCAAAATTTTAAAAGCATTTTCTAACTTATATTTTGAAAATAACTGACATGAGGAGAAAATTTACTTTCTATAAGAAGTTCACTTTTTTATACATATCTAGAAGAGTGATACATTGCCAAATATATTGGAGAAACATATTTGTCTATTTTATTGTTCTGAAATGGGAGTTTTCTGTTTAAAGACATTGCAACACGACTGCGGTATAATGCACTTTCGAAAGGGCTTTTTGTCAGTCTGCATCCCATGAGCCTTTGTGCCAGTTGATGAATGGTTTTCTTTTCCTTTGTATCTAGTGAGTGTGTGATTGTAGACATTTACAGCTGGATTTGCCAGAGGGAACTCTCTGTAACCTGTAAATGATTGTTGACGGTGTTTTATTGAAATGTTATTTACATACTAAAGATTTATAATAGAATGGATTTAAGGTTATGGACAAATAAATAAGGATTGTGTGATAACTGCTTGTGGGTGCTGGTCAGTTATTGCATATGTGTACTGTTGTCCTCTATAGCGCATGTTGATACAAAAGGACACACTGATACCGTAATGATCTCTTCTCACTGTGTCTTTTCTGTGTCTTTTTAGTTCACAAGTACACAAATAAAAATCACAATGTTTTTTCTTAAGATGTAATAGTTGCTTTTAGTTTTCTGAGCTGCATACTAATTATAAGCATGTTTTGTTGTGTGTTTTGTAGAAAAAGTGACAAAATTGAATATTTGCAGCAGAAAACAGCACATTTTCTATGCAGACATATAGCAGAGTGATGGCGTCCTGGGCATTGTGTAATGTAATCTGAGTTTCTCTGGTTTTGGTTGCCGGTCTGGCAGCGTGTGTACGTTAGTGCATGTGAGTCCTTCCTTGTTGGCCCTTCCACTGCTGGCCCTCCTCAAATATACATGGGACCGCCCACAGGTGAGATGCTGGTGTGCAGAACCAGGTGAAAGCGATCCTCCAGAATTTCCATCACTGAAGACACCAAAAGTCTCCGGTGAAGCAAGACATAAAACCAGAGCACAAGCGGACTGGCCATGGGGGGTATCAACCAAAATCCCGGTTGGCCGGTGGCCCTTCATCCATAAAGTTTTTTAAAAAAATGTACCCGCTCTCTCAGAGTCATTCATGCCACCTGGTTTTGAGATGCAGAGTCCCACAACCTGCTAAAGAGCTCCAGCTTGAACCGGAACTGGGATTTCTTCTCCTCAATGCCTGAGTAAGTTGATATCTACACAATGTTACATGTCTGTTTTCATCAGTGACCGGCTACACATGGCATGCTAACGTTAGCTTACTTGCCTTTACTGTATGAATTTGTTAGGCAGATGTTGCTGTTGCTAGCTGGCTTACTGCCAGCTTTTCTGTGGAGCATATCATGGGGTTTAAGGTTGTAGCTAGATTGTTTTTGTCTGCTCTCCTGTACACAGGGTGACTTTATTCAGATGTGCTTCTTGTTGTGTGTTTAGTGGCCTTAGTGGCCGGGCTTCATAATAATTTGCTGACTTAGAACATAAAGAGAGAGAGGAGGGGGGCTCGAGCCTACTTAGCATTTGTTTTGCTGGAGCTCTATAGCAGTGGTTCCCAAAGGTCCGGGGGACCCTTGAGGAGATTCCTGGGGGTGCCCAGCAAAAAGGGGAATCCTTTATTTTTACTATATTTCCATTCATAAGTAACACAATGTAACACATAAGTAACAGTCTATGTGGGACACAGGGATACATGTGGTAAAAGGGACAAGGTTATGTTAGCATGCTGGTGCTAGCATTTAGCTCAAAGCACTGTTGTGTTGAAGTATAGACTCACAGAGCTGCTAGCATGGTTGTAATCTCTTACAATATGTCCCATTTCCATACTTCATAGTAACTGTATAAAGTATATTCAATATACTAATTGTCATGCACTGTATTTGCAGTTAGTGTAAAATGCTGAAGTATATTTTAATATTTTTAATACTAAGGAAATTATGCAGTAAATGCAGATGCATGTTTCATGAATAATTAGTTAAATGTTTCACAGCTGTGAGTCCTCAGATTTATTTGTGCTTTGCATTTTGGGACAATATTGTCCAAGAACAACACGCTCAGAAAGTACTTTTTTTTTGTCATTTTATAATGTGAACACATTACATACTCAAAAGTGTGTAGCTACTATTTGGGACACAGCTACTGTCTTCTAAGGATCAAATAAGGTTTGAACATTTTGAGTGTGTACATTTGCACGCTTGCTTTTATGTGCACACCTGTTTGCATTTGTTTTTGAAAGCATTCACAAGCGTATTGTGAGTGTGCACAATGTATTTTTCTTGCAAGGTGTCGGTCTCAGAGATTGCGTTTATGTCGCAGAGGCCATTCTGTTTCTCAAGGTTAATGATCTCATTGTAAATCATCTCACATCCACCTTCCCTCCTTTCAACTCGCCTCCTTCCTGCTTTTCTTTCCTCCTGCCTGCTGCCTTCACTGAATCTGTGATATGCACTGTGGCTGTGCACATGTGTGATCTTGTGCATGCATGTATGTGTTGGGAGTGGTTGTTTATAGGAGCATGTGTACTGAATGTGTACTGCATGTGCGTATGTGCATGCTGAATGTTAATGCAGCACCGAATGCACACACATACACAGATGCGGGTAATTCCCATACATAAGTATGCAGAAGTAACTGCCTTCTTGCACAAGTATGCATAAAATGTGCATCAATTTCAACATAATTTCCCACTCACATGCCTCTCTTTATATGTGGGAAAAATCCTTCACATGTGTGCACACACACACACACACACACACACACACACACACACACACACACCTATAATGCGATGAAGAACATGCCTTAACCTTCCTCTCCTCAGTTCTGGATATTGTTTATCTGACAGTTGTGCAGAAAATTTGCAGTCCTTCTTACTTGGAGTACAGCTTGTGCCAATGTTCGACTTCCTTTTTCTTTAAAAAAAAAACAAAAAGTAAAGTACTTTTGTTAGAATCGATGTGCACACAGTGTCAGCCGCGTCACATTAGTCTGTTACCTGAAACGTGTCATAAATCATTTGTCTAAAGTGCTCTTGTGTGAAGCCATGTGCTCTTCACAGCTCTTCACAGTTTAACCCCCACTAGCAGATAAGAATGTGTCAGCATTTGAAGGAGACATAATTAAATAATTACAACCAGTAGAAGACAGATTATCAAGGAAAAGGCATCAACAATAGAAGCAGGTTCCCTTTTTAGACTCTCATTAACCAAAACTAACAAATATAAAAACCCTTGCAGAAACAACTTTATACAACTTTTATTTTGTATAAACTCATTTGTAGTTTGTATAGATGTTTATTTGCCTTGTGTCTTTACCTTATTACTGATTCACTTATTTCTGTGCCCTTCCCTTTGGGGATAAATTAAGTAAGTGAGTGAATATGTTTCACAAACAGCAAAGGACTAATGGTTAAGCAGTTATTTCAAAATTGTCTAAATTAACAGAAAAAATGTGTTGTTTTTTTTTTTGTTTTTTTTTTCATGTTGACTTTTTTGAGTACATATTTTTGGGTCACTTTTTAACGTGAACACATATATACTCAAAAGTATAAATTATTGTTTAATTTAACCGTATGGAAGCAAACCTCTGCTGTGTTTTGTTCACTCTTGAAAATATGTTAAAAATGAAAGCAGGTTTTGTGTCAAAATATCCAGCGATTGACTTGGTTTATGGCTTTGTCCTGATGCAAAGAGGTTTTGGGAGGATGTAAGTGATTACCTGCCATCAGAGTTAAATGTACAATTTGAAAGTGTAAAAGCAAATGCAGTGCCTCATTACTTTTCAGGCAGAAAAATGAGAGATGTTAAGGAACTTGAAAATACAAAATATAGATCTAATCCACATCTAACTTGACGTGTCACATTAACTTGCTTCGCTTCAATGCTAATCTTTACACTGCAGAAAACTTCAATTTAAACTCTATGGAGTTCTTTTCACTTTGGAATATTTTTATCTTACATATCTTTGTTGTAAATGATGATAATAATGATGATAATTATTCTTGACTTCTGTCATTCTTGTTTTTCTTCTTTTTGACCGTTATGCACAACACTGAGGCACATTCCTTGAATGTGAAAATACTTGGCAATAAACCTGTTTCTGATTCTAGGTAACTTGTCAAAGAATATGTGAACTTAGTTACAACAGAGCCATCGTATAAAGACATATGCTTTGATGCAGTTCTGTGCGACTCTGTTTAACCTTTAATACCATAGACTTAAGCATCTCTGAATCACAGCAGATGAAGTCTCAGGCAGCCTGTTGTCTACAGTAACTCTCCCAGTTGGAGAGCTCTGATCCTCTATTTAAGCTTTCCCCTCAGACACCTTAACATAATCTGTACCTGCGTGACACTGCATTATCATAACTGAATAAAGATGGATCAGAGTGAGTTGCCAGCCTCTCTGTGTGCAGAGGGCGCAGCACTGATATGAACTCACCTCTGTGTCCCTGCAGTGTATGCATGTCTGTTCCTGAGTTTGTGAGTTTACCCACACAGGCACGTTGGTGTGTGGTTGTGAGTGTGAGCCTCCATCTGTCCTGTCACTGTGCGTGTATGTGTGTATGTGTTTCCTCTCTCAATAATTTCTCTCCTTCGGCTTTGTGGCCCCCGGAGCGGTAATGGCAGGTCGTGTTGGCCCCTCTCAGACAGTTTGCTCCTGTCAAACATTGTTTCACCCTGACGGTTACAGCTCCTGCTGCACTGGGACCCTCCATCACACGATGCAGGCCTGTCAGACTTTCCCCACACAGCAGCAGATCTTGTTTCCTCCACTGGACTCCCCCTTTGTACTGTGCGTGACACATAAGCACATACATGCAAAAAAACACTATCTTGTTCTGCTTTCAAAATCTTATGCATATAAAGAAACAGAAGTATTATCAGCAAAATGTGCTAAAAGGAAAAGCTTACTGGTTTCCTTGCTGACAGATGAGAAGATTGATACCACCATGATGCCTCTGCACTAAGTATGAAGCCAGAGCTAGCAGCCTGTTAGCTTAGCTAGACTGAAATTCGTAGCTAGACAAATTCTCTGGCACGTAACTCCCAGCAAAATTACAATTTACCCTTTCAGGGAGTGGTATCAATCTTCTCATCTAACATTCGCTATAAATGTATTCCCCAAAACGCTGAACGTTTTCTTTTTATGTATCAAATTAAGTAAAAGTACTCGTTCTGCAGAAAAATAGCCACTGTGACCGATAATACCGACCGATTAAAGCTGATGCATCAATGTGTATGTAGCATTTCAATGCTGTAGCTGCTCCAAGTGGACCTAGTTTGAATTACTTTATATTCAGTAATGGAGTTTAGTCCAGTGGTTCCTAACTTAAAGGTTGGCACTCCTCCAGCAGGTCACAAGTGAAATCTGGGGGGTCTCGAAATTATTAATGGTCTTGGAAAGAAGACAAAAGAAACGCTTGCTCTGCTTCACAAATCCAATTTTACTTCTTGAACATCCCTCTAATCTTTTGCATTTTTTGAAATCTATTGCATACTTTTACCTATTTGGACCTGGCGTAGTTAATTAAATGAAACCGTTAAATAAGTATGCAGGGAAATGTCTCTCTGGTGGAACTGGTAACAACTCAGACATATGAAACTAGACACAAGACCAAATACACACAGTTTATTTGTAATGGGCCACAACCCAAAAATGTTATGTATGATATGTCTTTGACGTAAAATCTTAACTTGCAGAGTAACTGCAGCTGTCAAATAAATGTAGTAGAGTAAAAAGAACAATATTTCTCTCTGAAACGTGATGGTGATAGTGTAAAATTCTCAAATAATTTAAAAGTAACTCAAAATTGCAAATATATGTAGTTATTTTTCCACCATTGACGAGAAATATGAGTCACGATGATGGTGACCTCATCTCTCTGCATTTATCTGCAGTGGTCCCCTGCTGAAGCATCATTGCTGCAATTTTTTTCAGAGCTGTGCGACTGTACTGTACTACCTTATCTAAATGTGTATTTCTTTGTCACAGGTATCAGATGAATCAGCGATGTTTTTATTCCCCTCTTTATGATCCATCGTGTCTGGAGTTTTGTTTCTCTAGTTAATACCCTGCAGCATCTCAGCCAGCATTGTCAGAGTTGTTATGACGAATGCGTAAGAGTAACAGATATAGATCCAGCAGGGTGTTCATTAACTGAAACACATTCATGAAGAGCAGCTGGAGAGAGGAAATATGTCACATATGTACTGTATGTTTGTGTCTGAATGTACATTATTTGTATGAGTGATGTACTGCATGAGCAGCTGAGCCATATTTGTTTCTTTTTCCAGTCATACATCGATCCACCCACAAATCCTATGATCTTCAATCACATATAGATGGGAAAGGGCAAGAGATGGGGGGGGGGGCTGTTTGGGGGCATAGATGTTCATTACAGCCTTTCTTATATCTGGAGGTAGATAGTGAAATGGTAGCTTGATGGCCACTGTTTCCATGGCAACTCTGTTAGAGCAACCTCTGCCCACAACATTTCAAAAAGATCAGAGATGTTATTTTTTAAAGTAACATAAGACAAGATGGTGTCTAAAGCTAGAGTAGGGGGAATCACAAATTCTCATAAAAACAACCTCTGTAGGAACAAACCAGTCATTTTTTTGTTTGTATGATGTAGTAATAATAATAATAATAATGATAATAATAATAATATACTTAACTTGTATAGCACCTTTAACACAAGCTAGTAATTCAAAGAAATTACATGCACCAAGTGCTTCACATGAAAGATAAAATGGACATAAAAACATGATGGAAAATGGAAGGAGTAATAATAAAATAATAACATAGAATTAAGAAATATAAATAATTGAAAATAAGTTTAAAATATATCACCTAAAATCAAGTAAGTAAATTAGCTGGCGCCTTGCCTCTGAAGCAAACAGCTGAATGTAACCTCTTTTCCTGACAGATGCAAATGCACCACAGATTTTTATTACACCAGGTCAGCCTCTTTCAGCTGCCGAAGAACATTTTCCCACCACCCTCTTCAAAAGTCCTTTTGGGGGGGGTCACACACACACACACACACACACACACACACACACATACACACACACATACACACCAGTCTTTTTCTTTGAAATTTATTGACCAACCAATGGCATCAATACTTATAAGAGCATTTAAAAGAAGTGATGCTGTGCATAAATGCAGAACAAAGTGTAAAATTTCAGAGCTAGTTAAAGGCTAAAGTGAAGAAATAAGTTATTTGCTTTCTTTTAAAAATGCGTAGCGAGCTTGCTTCGACAGGTAAAGTGTTCCATAGCTTCAGACTGTAATTGACTGTTTCCCCGATTTTCCTGCGGCTGTTGCTGGGAACCTTCAATAAACCAGCAGAAGATGATTGCAATGTTCTTGGAGGTATATAGTTAATCAAGCAGTTAGTAATGTAGGTTGGTCCTTAAGGAGGATGTTAAAATCAATTCTAACTGCAACAGGAAGCCAGTGCAGGGCAGCTAAAACTAGACTAATGTGTTCTTACCTCTTGGTTCTGGTTAAGAGCGGAGCTGAGTTTTGAATGAGCTGAAGTATCTCAATGTTTTTTTGTTCAGGAGGCCAGTAAAAAGTGCATCACAGTAATCAAATCTGCTTGAAATGAAGGCGTGAATCAATCTTTCAGTATCTTTTTGATTTATATCTATATCTTATTGACTTTTATCTGTTTCTAAGGTGGGAAAGAACATTTTTTATCACCTTGTTGATGTGGGACTTGAAGATAACACCAACTTGTGACCCATATTATTGAACAGTGTTTTTTTTCTTTTTGTTTAAGGACCGACTAGTAGGATTTCAGTTTTGTCCTCATTTAGCTTCAAGAAATTGATCATCCATTTATTTATTGCTGGGAGACAAGTGGAAATTGAGTTTGTAGCCGCAGCATCATTTGGAAGTGCAATGCAGAGTCCACTGCTTGGGGGACTTTAATAGGAGAAGTGTCACTGCAGAACAGGCAGTGGAGAAGCTTATAAAGTCGATGAAGAAAGGGACAATACTGTATAAGACTTCTCAGTCTTTTGATCACTCTTTCTTTGTAGCATTTCTTGAGATTGCTTTACTGGCTTGATATCAAATATACTGGAAGACTTTACACTAGGTGGCCTCAGGTGGCACAAAGTGATAAGTCATTAGAGCTAAATTTTTCTTTATGGCTGTCAAGGTGAAGACATGGAAAAGTGGGAAAATATTGGTGTCGGGGCAGCATTTTCAGCCATGAGTGGTAACGCCAGCTTTTATCTTGATGGAGAAATTGTTTGTTGCTGTTTAGCAGACAGATCTGTATTTTACTTTACAGATCTGATTTATCACCAGCTGCAGGTGGAGACTTATGGCACGCTGAACACCAGGAGTTATTTTTCAGCTGGGACAAAATCTATGTGGTCTCAAACTGTGCTGTTATAGGGTATTTTTATTTTAACATAACCTTGAATTGATAATCTATACCAAATTCTGTTATTATAAACACATCAACCATCATTCTGAATGCTCGTAAATACTGCTTAAGTTCAATGGAGCCTTTTTCACCAGTCCATCGCTCTCATCATTATCTGTTGAATGTGAAGCAAAACATTATACTGATGTAAAAAATAAAGCGTTACTGAGATTTCCACATGTCCTGGATACCAAAGTGACGACAAGGATTCTATATGATATTTTTGTAGAGTGATTACCAATATTTAAAAAACTCTCTTTCTGAGAAAACAAGTGATTTTTGACAGGATATTAAACATGTATTTGTATCAGCCATGCTGTTAAGAAACATGTACACTATGTCTCGCATGCATGCAGATATTTACGTTATTACTGTTACTTACTGAATCTCTGAATTCAGTTGCTGTTCTTGAGCTTTTGATCACATCTCACAATTTTCCTCAGCAGATGGAAGCCCAGCTGTCATGGAATTGCAGATGCTCAAATTTACATTTTTTTCTTGCTCACTACAAGTTGAGGTTAAGTTCATTCTTGAAATAGGAAACCGAGTCTAGGATGACAAACTGAATCAAAACGATGCACTTTTTGTTGTTGTCTCCTACTGTTATTTGTGCAATACATGACCTGCCATTCATCACATTTGGTGCTGGTGTTTCCTTTCTGTTTACACTATGTCCAGGGATTGTACTTTTCCTGTATGTCTCCTCTTTGCCTCTTCGTCTGCAGTTTCTGCTGCTAATGAGCTAAAGAAAATTGCCGTTCTGTCAGTTTTTTTGGTTTGTTACTCATTGTATAGTTTTTCTTTGTTCCACTACATCTACCAGACATGGCTCATTTGACATTGATCATGAAGGCATCACATAATTTGTGTTTGATTCCAGGAGGGATGTGTTGTACCACATACACTGAGCCTGAGTCACCATCTCATACGCTGAACCTGAGTCCCCCCCCCCGGTATATACACCAATTCCAATGTAACACTGCAGGCTTCTCAATGGACACACTTGCAAGCATGTGTTTCCATGGAGATGCAATTTGTTCTTGCGCCCCTGTAGCTTGTGTCATTGACTTCAATTAGTGCAGGAGGCCGTCTTGCCTAAGCACATACTTACACAGAGAGCCAGCCTCAAAGGGTTGGAGAAAACTGGCATAGGAGATCTGAGAGCGCGGGATATACGTTGATTGAGGGCTACAGTAAGGCTTTAAGCTGTAATGGCATTCATTTAAATGCCGGGAGATTGTCCATACAGAACGTGTGACACTTAAATTTCAACTGAGACCTTTTTGATACATCAGTTATACAGACTGCAAACATTTAACAATAAAGTGTAACTGTAGGCAATCACATTTCCCTTAGATCATGAATTATAACAAAAAGCACTATATCCTCTTGCTGCAGCTGGTAATATCAAGTGATCCTTTGTCTGCAGCCAAGTAAACATACAAGGTTTCCTCTTAAGATGAGGTTACAAAAATTAGACTTAAATTCATTTTTTAAAATTTTTTTCTAATTTGCCCTGGGAGAAAAGTTTACTTCAGCTTGGAACTGGCACACGTGTTCTCAATTTGTGACTAGGTCTCGTTTAGATTATTAGATCTTTATAACTTTATTAAGTGTGTCTAATTAAAATAATTCTTTCCTGAAAGCCACACAATAACCACACAGTAAACATGGGGTTTCCAGGAGGCTGAGTGGTTACAATATAACTGCAATATACTTTTTTTCAGTTTCCAGGTTTGTTGCATGTAATAGTCTCTCTCTCTTTCTCGTCCCCCTTTTTTCTTGTTTGTCTTTAAATTATCAGCTGTCTAATAAAGATAAAAAATGTTCAAAAAAATTTAAAAGAAAAAAAAAAAAGGAGAACGATGATCTTTATGAACTTTGTGCTTGAATCCCTTGAGAACGTGTATTATTGAACATAAGAGAGGCATTAAAAGGACACACTGTAATAGCCACTGGTGAACCTCTGCTTTGAGCTTGCACAACTGGCATGTGCATGGATAGACTTCAAAGGGGGAGTGAGCACCTGCCGCTTTGCCTCCTAGAGAGGAAGTGCCCTTTTTTCTGACGTGTGTTTTCTTTTATTATTATTATTTATTTTTTTATATATTGATAAATAAATGACTGTTTATACACAGCCTGCCCTGGCAGCCGATAAATATAAAATCAAAATACCATGTTGCGGGATTGGTGCTCTGCCCTCTACCCTCCCTCCTGGTTTCCTGCCACAGCAGCAGCAGCAGCACTGTGTGGACACAACGCACATGCTCATTGTGAGTCAGTCAGTGTGATGAGTTACTTTGAGGCAGACATCATGTATGTGGCCAAACAAAGAATAAATATACAGTTCATTTTCATTTTGTATTTATATTAATGCACTCTAGGGATTTGACACTATTTTTGGCAAGCAGGTCTGCTTTAACTATTTAGCAGCTCAAATCTGCTAACTAGCTATTATTAGCATTAATATCTTGCTAGTAATGTAGGGATCAGTGGAATATGGACAGCTCTCTCTCCCTCCCCCTTTCTCAAAATGCTCTCTCATCATAATTGATCATGTTGATGTGATGATACCATTTGTTGTGGTGATACACAGTAATGAAATGCTAGCTTGCAGGTAGCATAAAGTGGTGAACAACAGTAAGCTAATTAAACAATAATGAATATTATATAATATATAATATGCCATAATAATGAATATTATATAATATTCATTATTATTATTATATAATATACACACAGTATACAATGAATTAAGTCATTTCAGCATTCTCATGTGTAGATACAAGCTGGAAAATTGCCTTTTATGAATTTGGAAACTTTGCACGTCTCTGTTGGACATTCATCAGTCACAGATATAAAGCTCTGGGCTATACAGAGTATTAAACCCCCCACTAGAGTTTGAAACCACATCTTGGTTTTGCTCCAAGCATAAGTTGAATGGATTCTTCCTGTGGAAAATACTGTATTTTCAACAGGACTTAATGAAGAACTCCATCTATTCTTTTTTCTGGCATCTTTTTTTGTTTGTTTATTTTGTGTATTTCCTTTTTCCTTATGGTGTCTTGAGGCAAGGCTACTGACATTCTGTATATATTTTTGTATTTTTCAAGAATAGCCCCTCATATCATGTGGTCTCATTCCCTCAACACTCTTCTTATTTCAAGGGTACTCGTCCATCTCCTGTTGCCAAAGAAACAGCACTGAGTTTGAAACATGTTGCCTTATAGACACTTACAGTATGTCAGTGAGTAGCCATGTGTGTTTTTTTGTTGTTAAAGGTTTGGCCCTAATTGTAAACAAGAATAGAAGTCCTGTAGTGCCCTGTGAGTCTGGATTTGGGCAAAGTGTTGCTTTGAGCTAAATGCTAACATGCTCATTATGTTATCATTATTATATATCAAAAGATTTTGACCTTATTATGGCACTAGATAAAATGTCAGACGATTGCCATGATATTTCTCCAAAAACCGAAAAGGAAACTAGAGGAAAAAGTCAGAGGGTCACCAAAGTCGTCAAGATACATCATGTGGGGACCACCATCCATTTGTCCATCCATCCAATAACTGTTGAAACATTTAACGTAAAAGCATAAGTATGAACCTCTTGGTGGCGCTAGAGGAAAAGTAGGGAAATCACCAGTCTTAAGAATGTGTTCTTTTGAGACCATGAGTGTCGTCATTCTGCAGCGTTAGGATTATTGCGGTCTAGCTTTTCATAAGAAAAAAAAAAAAAAGAAGAAACCCAGAGCCACCGGTGGATCTGTTCCAGCCTTCATTTCTCAGAAGTTGACTTCAATTTTCATGTAGACAGACAAAAACATTAGTGGCAAAGTGGTGGGATGTGCCTTTAAAGTGATTCAACCTTGACTATCCCAACTCATTACAAGTACACTCCCAGGCTGCATCTGTAATTACTGTGAACAGGTGCATCACTCAGCCGCATCGCTCTGGAGTTAGAGATTTAATTTAGTGATGCTGCTCGGGATATTAACCCCGCTAATTACAACAGTGAGCTCTACGCTCAACCACGGGGATGAAACGTTGTGGACCTCAGGGCGAGGAAAAGCACACAATTACTTTTGCTTTTATTCTGAGGGGAGTGCAGGCAGGGAGGCCGTGTTGTTTACACAGAGGAGGCTTTCAAATTGAGCTCTTGTGTGCAAATTGTGTGATCACCGGGGATGACGGGTATTTTGTGAGGATGGTTGCATGTGAACGGGAGGTTTTTGGAGTTTAAATGGAAAATTCAACCACATGTAACATACGATTAGTCAGCTGGAGTTTTGTAAGGCCACACTTTTGCAACATAAGATACTGGTATTTGGATTCACCAGTTTGTGCATGTACTGTATAGGCCTATGGACACTGTATCAAAACATACACAAAATGCAAATTTGGTTTTGTACAATAGCTGAACATTTCATTTTGCTGTCACCCACAGCACCAGAGAATTGTGTTGTGTGTAATTCATCCAAGAAGCAAATATCTTTATGTGCCAAGTTGAGAGCTGTTATTTTACCCCTCACTGTTGACACTGGACAGTTTGTCTGAAGGATGAAGAAAGTGGATTTGTTCAGTTTGCCACCATAACTGATTTTTTAGGCCACTTGGGGGCAGCAGAGCAACATTGACATATCATCACCTTATTAAGTTGATATAGTGTTTATTTACACGTCCAGCTGTTAAACAGCAACATGATCATTCATTTCATGTCATGTTTCTGGTCACATGGTTAAAGTCCAGTATTCACCCTCTTTTAGCTCTGGTTTTGGTCTCTACCACTCTACCAGCTCCTGAGTGAAATATCTGGCTCTGTAGCTGCTAAAATGCTCCTCTGTGTTCAAAAGCTAGTTGCTAACTGCCTGTCTGATGTTTGATGCTCAGTAGGAAGGGTGCAGTGGGTTTTTAGAGCAGTCCAAAGTAACTTTGATCTATTAGTGTGTGTATATATATATATATATATATATAATATATATATATATATATATATATATATAGAGTTGATGATAAGCTTTATTGTCCCTAAGGGGATATTTCTCCAGTGCTGCAAAGTGCTGCACACAACTGCATACCAAGGTACATACAAAATACAGTACCAGTACAGTACCGTATAAACATAATACAGGAGAATAACCATTTAAAAAATGGAAACCACATATGCAGAAGAGGCAAAGCATGGGTGATTTGAAGCTTTGTTAGAAATGAAATGAAGAACTGAGAGCACTGTGGCCTGTATTATTCTTTATTGG
The DNA here is from genome assembly GCF_021018895.1 of Seriola aureovittata. Taxonomy (NCBI): domain Eukaryota; kingdom Metazoa; phylum Chordata; class Actinopteri; order Carangiformes; family Carangidae; genus Seriola; species Seriola aureovittata. The sequence goes on from NC_079375.1 coordinate 10,717,602, forward strand.
ACTGAACTGAATGGGAAAGACTTGTATTTATTCATTTTAAGCTAACCACTGAGCACCATAGACGTCAAAATTCAACAAAAAAGTCATTACAACTTTTATGATTTCCTACCCATAGAGCCTTTGAAGAATCCTTTGAAGTATATTTGTGTTGTTGAAACCGGATATATTCTATTTCTTACTCTGGCTTTTCTTCCTTCTCTCACACACCATCTCGGAACACGGTGGCATTTTTCATTTTATGTGCATCTGCGTCAGAATTTTATTTTTATTTTTTTCATTTTTTTTCATTGGAGAACAGAATAGGGTGATAGCTAGCCTGTGATCTTTAATTCATCCATTCGTCCTCTTCTCCTCACTCCTCGCCTCCGCACCAGGGAGCTCAGCATCTGACAGCCCTCACCGAAAACCACCAGCTGGAGTGACGATGAGAGGATGGGAGAGGAGAGGAGGAGGAGGTAAGAAAGAAAAGGAGAGGAGAAGAAGAAGTGTGTGTGTGTGTGTGTGTGTGTGTGTGTGTGTGTGTGTGTGTGTGTGTGTGTGTGTGTGTGTGTGTGTGTGTGTGTGTGTTCGTGTGTGTGTGTTGTGTGTGTGTGTGTGTGTGAGATATGGACAGGAGGGCAGTCAGGGGCACAATGTGCTGACAGCAGCCCGGCCCTCAGAGTGGAGCAGATGGTTGGGACAGGACTTGCTGTGGCTCCAGATCAAAACCTCACCACTTAAAAGTCACAAGCTCTGAATAAAATCAACTCCCAGGTTTCAGTTAACTTTGCCCTATTTTATTTTTGACACTATCTGAATCATAAGCTTACAAGGCTTAGATGTATTGTTATTTAATCAACAAAACTACAGAGTCGACCTCACGAGCAGCTTTGTGGCACTTTTTTCATAAATATTGAAAAAATAAAAGATTTGGCCTGATGATGGAGCTAAATCACCAAAGTTATTACAATTCATCCTGAGGGGAACATGAATGTCTACCACAGTAATACATCCATATATTAACATACTGGTGGTGCTATGGTAGAAAAGTGAAGAGAGTAGGTTTCCTCCTATGAGGTACATGAATTTCTGTATAAAATTTCATCTATCCAGTTGCTGAGATTTTTCAATCTGGACCATACTGGTCAAGTGACAGTGCCACGCTTAAAAAAATATTAACAGTAGTAGTCGTGGCAAGGTTGATGTTGGTTCCGTCACATACTGTAACTTAATGAAAAATAATTTGGTACCATGAACTGCAAGGTGATAGTGTACTGTGTACGGATGCTCCTCAAACATGAGAAGTAATCAAGTATTTAAGACTGTTGAAAGGGAAGTACAAGGACAGAAAAAAATGTAACTCAATGCTCAAGATGCATGTGGGCATATACTGGCTCTCCTCAAACTAACCATCATCTTTGGCAGTAACTACACCTAAACTGTCGTGAAGCAACAAGTATGTTGTATGGTTATGAAGCCCCTTTTCTCTTGAGGAAGAAGCTCAGTAAGCAGCCTTCAGTGTACATGCAGCAGGATACCGTGGGTAGTATCTTGATAGAAGAACAATAGATTTGGTGTAAATGAACATAATTAAACACCCAGGCTTCAGGATGAAAGCCCTGTGCTTTGTGCATTAACTTGCTATGCTTCTTAGCTTGGCATGGCTCTGGCAAAGTCTGTCCAACACCACACTAGTCCAGACTGAAATATCTTAACAATTATCAGATGGATGACCATCAGAGCTGATCTCGGTTTAGAAAGAAATGTCTTGGTTGTGAAATTCGGATCAGGTTCATGTTCCCCTCATGATGAATTGTAATCACTTTGGTGATCGTCTGTTTTGTAATTTGTCTGATTCTCATGATCAAATAGCTGCAAAATGAACGGCATTCCCATCAACCTGCACTTTGTATTTGGTTAGTGATAGAGTCCAAAGCTTGGGAGCAGGTGCTGTTCTGTTGAAGTCTGTTTCCCCGTCGATATCGGTTTCCCCTTACCTTTAACTGAAGCTGACTTTATCCCTGACACCATGATGCTTAACCCGGCCCCGAAATCACCCTAAACTTGACCAGCCTACCTACCTATACCTACCCTTTGTATTCAGTGCTAATTAGCAAATGTTAGCATGGTTAGTATGTCACTGGGCTGACTTGTTTATACGGTAAACAAATGACAAAGAGTTAGATGCTGCTCTTTACTGAGTAATGACCAAATGTAAAATTATGAGCTTTTTATATATTCCAAATGTAGCTACATGCATTTTGGCTTTGTATTGCACAACTGTATCTTGATGTGTCTCTGGAACAACAACAAAATTAACATATGCTAACAGCAAGTCAGTGCCAAACAGAGTTAATAGCCCCTAAGAGATGTTTTTACTGTATCTCAGTATTAATTTAGTGACAAGTCATTTGTGTTCATGAGAAAACCTTACCTTCTTTTTTTTAAAAAGATTCATAACCAAAACATATCGCTGTGCTGTAACAACACAAGTGCCATTACTGTTTGTCAGTGTTTACATCCTGAAATATGATCTGAAACACGGGTACAGGCTGTCAAGTCAGCCACAGACCTCCTTGTTGTGAACTGAGAACATTACGTCCATGTCAATTTACCACCGCACGCCTTTAACTTCCCACAAAACTGAAACTACCCATCAGCCACAGACTTTTCACTCTCGTCAGCCACTCTTCCTGTGATTTTTGTATCTGTCCGTCCATCGGTTTTAATGTTTCTGACTTTGTATGCATCTCTTCTCCTCTCTTTCTTTCCCATCACCTCTGTATCCATCGTTCCTTTTCCTGAACTTCACAGTCTAGTCGGTACGAGTCTTGTCAGGTGAGAGCTTGTCCAGTTTTTTTTTTTCAAGTACTCTGTGTCATCTGACATCTGTGTCGCTGAAATGATCCAGTCACCTCCAATATTTCTGGCCTTTTTCTGTCCCTCAAAGTGCACACACACAGACACACATCCACACACACACACACATGCGCTCACTTGGAGCTGCAAGTTGCCATGGTAATGTGATGATAAGGAGTTAAGATTGAATGGCTGGGGTTTGATTGCCACAGTGTGCTGCATAACCATGATTTTGACATTCATGTCACAGACAGTTATTATTTCTCGTGAGCACTGAGCCTGTTAAAATTTACAGCACCGTGGTGTCATTCAGGGTGAGCTTTCTCTGTTTCTGTGAGTGTTGTTGAAAGTATCAGTCTACACTTTCAAAGAATGTGGTTTGTTCCTTTTTTAAAGAAACGTCTTGCATTTGTAAGATGTGTACAATGTCGGTCGATTTGCACAGTTCAGCTTGGGAGAAATATTTTAAAGTGCGAGTGAGTAAGTGTTTGTGAATAAAAGGCTTTGTGCAGGGGTATTGTGTGGAGCCCCGGATATCACACACTGAACATATAATTGAAAATTTCGCTGTCGAAGTAGAGTTGAATAAATAGATGAAGGTTTACACTTGATTACTGACACAACCAACATGGAACAGAGCCGGTGTTAAAGTAATTAATCACACTTGTACTTTTCCTGCTATTACAAGCTGGGCTTCAGTTTCATACATACTAATTCAATGCTGGGACAAAATTAAGGTTACTAAAATATGATAACACTTTTTCTTCTTTTTCTTTTTTTTTTTGTTTGAGTGTGTTGTTGAAGTACATTGTCTCACAAAGGATAATCAGATCTGTAGCAAGAAATGTCACTACCGCAAGCGAGGAAGCTTGTCATTGTCTCATAACGGGCAAGTGCTAATTTTAGAAAAACTGAAATTGAGTTAAATTAATTAACTATTTTACATAAAAACCTTTCCTTGTTATTTGAAAGTAGAGAAAAGTAGAACATTGGGAAAAAAAGAGCATCTCTCCTAAGTATAATATCGACATGTGCAAGAAAAGAAATTTGATGTCCGCTCGGTCAGGTTGAACTAATTTCGTTAATAATATAATTTAAAAGTTATTGGTGTGTGTGTGTGTGTGTGTATATATATATATATATATATATATATATATATATATATATATAGATATATATATATATATATATATATATATATATATATATAGTGAAACAGGTCTTGCATTACATTCTATGTGGTATTAAAATTCTCTAAATATACTGGTTTGTAGAAATATGCAGTATGTATGTGTGAGGAAATAGGAAAAGTGAAAAGGTTGACAATAAGAACTCACTGTAAGTAAAAGCAAACATATAATGCTGTCTTTATAAACTCGTAAGTATTTAACTCACTGTACAGTGTCATAAACCCGTTGAGATGTACACGGCTATACTGTTTGTGAGGTCACATCTCTGTACCTTTAACTCTCTATAACCGCAGTCAGCTAAGCCAGCATCCATTTACCAAGTGTGTATCTTCACACACACGTGAAAAAGCTGCACTCCTATACAAAAGCCCTCATTCACAGTGTTTACTGACTAAATATTGGCAGCTTTACTAAAGATCAGCCCAAAACACTCAATATTTAGGATTGACACCGTGTAAAGCTACAGAACATCAATGGGAGTTTTTCATGTTGGTTTACATGTTAAATAACAGAGGTGGAGAGTTGCATAAAATCTATACAGTTAGGTGCCTGTGGGTTTATACTTCTTCTTAACATCAGTCATGTCTTTCTGCTTTTATTTGAGCATTTATACATTTCCTCACTGTGCTTACAATTTGATTTATGTCTAAGCATGTAACAGGCATGAACTCTTAGAGATCCTTTGTCTAACAGGGAAGTTAGTCACTAAACCAAACTACACTTAGAAAATTGTACCAAACCTTCTGTTATTGTTTGACAGTACTGTGCCCACTAGAGATGCTCTTGTCTTTTCTCCTGCATTCAAGTATAAATATCAACAAGAGTGGAAGAAATGCCCTTTTTCACTGCAAATTGATGAAAATCAATGTCAAATGAATGATTTTTCCAGTTACACCCGTATGCACTTTGTTTTACTTACTGCGAAGACACCCTGTGACCCTAAGTGGATTGAATTATATTTTCCCAAGCACTCTGTCTGTTACTGAAATAGAAGCATCACAGTGTGAGCACCGCATGGGTTCATTAGACCCAAGTTTAAGATTTAATGAAGTACATATATGCTGTGAAAGTACATGTGAAGTAAACGGGGAACATAGAGAGGGTTATAAGGTCTCAGACACCTGCACATTTACACCTCTGTTGAGGTTAAAGTCACACAACGTAAGTACCTGTTGTGTACTGACAATTAGACAAACTAACACACATTTCTGTTAATAAGTAAAACAAATGAACTAAATTTTTTTTCTCATAAATGGCCATATCCTGGGAGCTGCTAAAATATGTATTTAAAGGTGGAAGCACAGTCACTGATAATAAATGTGTGTCTGCATTGTGGCCCTGTGTATACAGGGGTGAAGGAAACATAAGCACCTCCCAGTTTGGTGCATGTTTTGCCTCAGGTGGAGGGAAAACAAACCAACATACATTAAAGAAGAGAAACAAAATATCAGTGGTGACAAACTGAGGTTCAAGTCCTGTGAAGATACTGATAAAATATGAAAGTGTGCATGTCTTACAATGTGTGAGTACAAGTTCCTTGTGTTTGTTGGTTTCTTGTGTTTGATTTGACCAATCTGATCACATTCATTAACCTGGATGACATTTATTCTTCACAAGTGTGGGTGTGTGTTGTAAAGCCATTTCATGAGATTCAGTACATCTGTTTTGGAAATGTTAAACATACAATATGTTTCTGTGTGTGTGTGTGTGTGTGTGTGTATGTATATATGTATATATGTGTGTGTGTGTGTGTGTGTGTGTGTGTGGGTATAGCATGAGAACTGTCTATTTAAAGTGTTTCGTCTTTTGTATCCTTTAAGCTTTAGGAGTACAAAACACTTGAGTATGATCTTGTCAGGTGAGAGGATGTTTGGGCCAATTGCAGGTATGTCTATTTACACCTGCATGTTCTTTCATTCTGTTTCCCATGTGTGCCTGAAGAAAGCCTGTGACTGAAAGCTTCAATCAAATGAGCAAATGAGCAAAGCCTTTCAGCCACATGAGCAGTGGACACTTCAAGGTATGATTCATTCAAAGTAAACATCTTGTGCTATTTGTACATGAATTAATACATTTTCAACACAGCTGCTAGGCAACGGCAACATGGACGCCAAGAAACTCCTCGTTGTTCTCTCGTCTTTCTTCAGTTCTCTCCAAGAAATGATGATGTTACTTTGTATTCTAACACCATGATGAGAACAAGATATGAGACGACTGGTGACCAATTTTATAAAGAACTGCTGCTCAGTGTAGCTCCTGTTACTGTCCACTCAGACGCTGTAATAAGTAGCTGATCAAACATAACTTGGCTTGGAGCAGTGATGTGCGGTATTTAGTTCAGTATTTAACAAACACATTTTTACACCTTTCTTACAGCAGGCGTGTGTATCGCACGGAAAAACTCTATATGACCAAAATGATAGATTATCTTACCATCTTCCCACGCCATTCCTGAAAACGTCAGCAAACACATCATATCGTGTGAACTCAAAGCTTTCAGTAAATTCAGTGGTTTTGAATTCCACAAGAGGGGATTGTTCATTTATGCACTCTTCTCATGAACATGGTAAACACAACCCCAGTTTAAAGGCAGCATCTGACACACCTGCGTTGGACGGGTCAGACACTCCCTTCATTTGAATCTGTGCTCATTCTGACATTTCAGTTAGGCCCATGCAGCGTAGCACGCAACTGTGTATTATACCCCTGCTAGTTCTGTGTAGCTGGACCTGCTCTAAACCACAGACAAGCCAACTCCACCCAACTACAACTCATTATAGATCTAATCTGGAACCAGGGTGAAAACACCTGTGTGAATAAGCAGGGCCTTTGTGCAGGTGCCAGTGCAATGTCAAACTTTCCTCCAGGAAGTGAGTTGTGGAATGATATGTGTGTACATGTAAACACACTGATCGTGTGCTGTGTGGAACAGTGTGGAAACGATTAAGTGACTATTAATTGATATTTAGTTGTTGTTTTTTTTTGTTTGTTTTTTTTTTTACAATACTTACTGATATTTTTCATGACTTCTTCGGGTGACACTGTGTGGTATGTGAAAATTACGTTTTCTTCAGGCAATGTTTTCTCTCAGCTCTTGGACTTCAAACTCTACCGTATATTTTTCAGACAGTACATAAATTTACTGTATAGGCCAGAGCCTCTTTGATCGATTTACTTGTTCTCCGCTTTGTGTCAACTCACCAGACTCTGCACCCATCTCAGCCGGCCAACATTTCATGCTCATTCGCATCACTAAGCTTTAGAGTCGCACGGCATGTCTTTTCTTCAGCTATACAAACCAAACATCTGTGTGTGTGTTGTGTGTGTGTGTGTGTGTGTCTGTTTTCTCTTCTATGCTTTCTTATACTCTGATGACTTTATACATTTCTTTGTAGGAAGAAAAATCTGGGCATGCTTAGTCTCTTCACACGCAGGCTAATGTCAAATCTGAAGAGCATAGATCCTTTAACATACTGTGCACTGCTCAGAAATTATTATTGTTATTATTGTCCTTATTTGTTGTAGTGCGTGTGGAACAAACATGGTGAAATATTTTCAGGAGCATCAACATAGAAAATTGTTGTCTGGTAAAAATTTGAATATGTGTTTATTTACAGTTATGCAAACTTGCCAACATTTATGAACACACAATATATTATGTATGCGCTTGAAAGCACGTCTTTATATCTCGTGGATGAATGAAAGTCTGCAATTTTCAACCTTAAGTTTGATATTTTACAGACACGCACTTGCATGCGATGCTTTGAAGTCTCTGTTTAGTCAGAATCTAACATGCAACAAAAAAAAAAAATTAAGAAACCGTTTCAATGTCAACAACATTCCACTTTTCTTAGTCAGTCTTGATCTAAGAGCTCTGGTGAGACCCGTGCTCTTCTTCTTCTTTTAGAAACAGGCTACTCCTTCTGTGACTGACAGGTACGATAATGTGCCTTTGTGTTGAGCCTAAGGTTAGACATGTGAAGTTCAGATTTGGTAATACTACACCACATTTTGTCTGCGTCACATGTGCTGCTCACTTTCCATGCATTTCTGTGCTTCCCTTTAGTCCAATTAATGAAAATTACAAGATTAAGTAAGGCTTGATTCAAAGCAGTGTCCGAATCACTGTGAATTAAACAAGTACAGGTTATTTTATAAGTGTTTACATGATTCACTGTAACCAGATTTCCCTTAACAACCTGAGTTTATTTAATGTGTTTAATGTCAGTAAGGACATATAGAAGAACCTGGAAAACATAGACATAAAATCAAATAAATTGGATGAAACAGGGATTTTTTGGGTTTGTAGATGTTCATGAAATGAATGAACACATGAATCCAAATATTTTCTGTTTGTAACCCAGGGCAGTTTGGGTCAGTAACTCTAACCATTCTGCAAAATTAAAGAAAGCTGATTAATGCGTGCAGTATAAACTGTATGACAATAATTTTAGATTTATGAGTAATTCAGGTCTGTAAACTGAATTATGCTTACTTCAATTTTTCCTTAATCCATCTAATATAACCCAGTTAAGAGTAGGCGCTTGCAGTAATTTGACTATTGCCTTAATGGTTTTAATCACATTATCAGCATGCATGTAAACACGCTGCCTGAGCAGAGTTCACTTATTAAAGGCACTCCACCGATTTTACACATGACAATCAGTTTGCTCATTATAAGGAGAAATGCTCAGCTTGTGAACAACTGTGTAAAATCCAAAGACTGAAAAAAGGTGCCCCCCCCCCCCCCCATAACTCCTGTGCAAACAGACCTGTGCTAAAAGTATACTTGATGTCAGTTTGTAGTAATTTAATTTAACACAATTTTATTTAGGAATATGCTCCACATGAGAACAGTATAAACTAAAATAATAACGGTCGTAAAACTTTCACTGTACATGACAAGAGGCCCACTACAAGGGCATTGGAGTAGTCGAGGCAATGGCCTGGACCAAGAGTTGGGTGACGTACTGCGTGTAACTAATTTGATCTCTAGTTTATACTTTGACAAGGCTAGTTTTATAGTACCTTTGGTCTAACTATTGTTTATTACATGCCATTTTTCCCTGACTTTCATAGTTGCTTCCAGTGAAATCGTAAACTCTTCAACCTTTTACTGGCAGTGTGTTCAGCTCACTGCATAGCTCGGCACCTCCACACTCGGGGAGGGCAGAGAAATACTCTTGAGTTGCATTATTTGAAATTTAGGATCCATTGTTTTTGGGGCTTGAGCTTGTTTTTGGAGTTCCCCTTCCAGACCACAGGGCAGGACTAAGCACAGGCGAGTAAGCTTTTAGGCTGCTTGAGGTGGGTAAGGTCGTTGAAATCCTCCAGCCTGTTAACAGAGTCAGCAGGACTGACTCCAGGTAAAGCAGAAGCTGTGTCCGCCTGCATGTCAGGCTATCTATAGCGCTGGTTATTTCTGCAGCCCTCTCTGCATGCCTGTTGTTTTGAGTATATCAACTAGAGGTCACCTGTATGTATAGTCATTCTCTTTACTGATTTCATGACTTCATGGGACCATGTAATGAATTATTATACTTAAAACTCCCTGTTTGAAGTGCCTCTAAAGTGAAAGGCTTTAACTGTGCAACCACATAATACTTAATAGTCCTTTGATATTATCAGACACAGCATCTCTCTCATCTTCTTGCATATCGGAAAAACCAGGACTTTTGTTTTACCTCTGAAAATTATAAAGCAGCAGAATCCTGATCCGTGATTAGTATAAAACTGCAAAGTGTTTGTCATGTTTGTGAACATCATGCTCCTTTTGATTCACCAAATAATGGGAATTTTCTCTAATCTAAAAGGAGAACACTGACATCTCAATCCTGCACATAACCAACAAATACCATATATGTAAAGCACTGGTCTCTATGACAACAGGAACATTTTGTTCCTTGATTTTCCTGATGCTGTGGGAGACACAGTCATACTGTATGTGACTTGAAGGAATCTGTGCTATTTAAAACTACTTAGTGACTATTTGTTCGACTGCATGTCTTTGTTTCTTTCCCCTTCTATTAAATATTTTGTGTAAATGATTTTAAATACACATTGGCATGCATTGCAAACAGGCCATGGTGACACATAGAAAGCTCATTTTTGCAGCTACACCCACAGAGTAACCACCAGTGTTTTCATCAAATAGACAATCAGAAATTCCTTCTTGCTGCTACTACCGAAGTTATGGTTACAGAGTAAAAAACATAGAAAATATTCAGTACTGCTTTCCCTTTGTTTGTACGTAGGAATGTATGTATGTATGTATGTATGTGTGTGTATATATATATGCACATGATCTACAGGCTTTTTATCAATAGATTTCCAAAGATGCCCTTGTCATCATCCACTCAAAATAGTAGTTTTGTTTCTGCTGTGCTACCTCAGCTTGTGTATTTCCTGCTTTCTAATACTTTACCAAAAGAATGTCAAAGATGTTGAGATAGATAGATAGATAGATAGATAGATAGATACTTTATTTATCCCCTAGTAGAAATTCAGCATTTAACCATGAGGCACAAAACTAGGCTTGCAGAATTTGAATTAGGATGCCAGATCAGAATGTAGTCCAGTACCTGGGACTAGTGATAACAGACCCTTAAAAGATTTATGCTCATCAACAAATGCACCCACCAGATTAACATAATCAAAGCTGAGCTTTTTGTCTAAATTATGACCTTTAGAATCTGTGGTCCCTTTGATTAAGTGTATCATGTGAAAAGACTTCAGTAGGTCTTTAAATTCACAATTGAGGGAATGATAAAATCAATAGATGTAAATATTAAAATCACCAAGGATAAGTACAGAGATATGAATAACAGGAGACGAGAGCTCAGATAATTAAAGAGAGAGAAGGTTTGTGTTATTAGGATACAACGAAAGAGAGCTGAACAGTGATTACAAGAAACTCAACACACACATGGGAATAACAGCTTGGCTTCTCGTGTGAACATAGAAGAGATGCAGATGTAACCACAATTTTAAAAAATCTGAAACATTAACAGAACTGTGTACTGTATGAGGCATTAGAAAACAGAGCTCACATGCAGTCGCTCAGTGCAGCTGAGGCTCATAGGAATGATATTAGTTTGAAGTTACTGTAACTTTTCCAACACGAAACAGTCTTAACGAAGCTCCGTATTGCTCCTATACGCGTGTCTGTGCCCAGAGACAATCTATCCAATGGTTGTTTAGATATTTCAATCTGCAATTTGACCGACATTGGCTCCACACAGCCACACTGCTAACATGGCAAAAAAATTTGTAAATGTAGAGTAGACAGAATGTAAAGACTGAGCAGTGGGTTTATGATCAGGCACAAAAAAGATAGCAGTTGTTGCCCTAGAAGAGTCACTCTGTGGCTTCACAATCTGAAATCAATCTCATTATTACAAAACGTCTCATGGGGATTATCATTATTCCTAGAATTAATATTCAGATCACCAACAAGTAGCATTCAGTAATAATTCTGTAATGTAGCCTCTGGAGATTCATGAGCTCTCAGTCATCAGAACAGGCCAAATGGTCATTGTAGCGTATTGAAAGCTCCAGCTGCTCGAACAAAGCCTGGAGGTCATACAGCTGGCTTCCACTCGCCTTATAATTAGTTGTCTAAAGCAGAATGACAGTGATTACTATGTTGCACATGGCAACCATTAATCAACTGAGCAACTGTATATAGTGATCAGTGTGGCAGCTCTTTTCTAATACGTAGACCTGTTTGACTGAGGTCTGGGGATGTTGTGGGTAAATGTTGAGAACGACCGGAAGGAGTAAAGTAAATGTTGACAAAAATGTAAAAAGAAACTGAATAAAGAACTCTTTGCAAACTGACAAATGTTGGTGACATAGAAAAGCGTTTCATATTTGCTCACAGCGACTGTCATCGTCGGATAAGAATGTGTTTCTATTTCCCGACTCAGGTGCATTTAGCGCGATTATTCACTGACTGGAGGTGGGAATTATGCTTAATTGTCTCTCTCTCAACTTTAATGTGTTCAGGAGATACATAATGTTCCAAACAAACCATTAAGTTCAGACACAACCTGTGAAACGCCATTTGGAAGAGTTTGTAATGCCATCATTAGCTAGGCAGTGACTAGGAAATAAAAGTCATAGTAGTGAAAACAAAGACATCAATGCCACACTGTTGTAGAATAAACAGACCAACGCTGAATATAAAATTGGAGCAATCTAAACAGTTTGGTCTTTAATTCTCATATTGCTTTGCTTCTATGTGTCACACCCATTTCCATACCAATGTCTCTTGTTCACTGAATATAGATTTACTGTTTTAGCTCTTTTTGAACTCTCAAGTTCATGTTTTCAACCTGAAAAACGGTGATATAAAACAAATGGATGTGTCTCGTGCTGAACCTGCTTGTGTTCCTACGTCAGTATTCGTTGAAATATCAGAGACACAGTCAACCATAACCCCCTCTGTGATGGTCCATATAATAATAATAAGAAGCAGAGGCTTGGGCCAATTACTCCCTCATGCTGCAGTTTATGTATTTTGGCTTTTGCAGGCCATAGAGCTAGTGTTTTGTTATGAATATGAGATATTAAAGATACATGCAAGTTTGCACATGGCCAAGGTTTTAAAGGCCAAAGATTTTAGCTTTTTTTTTGTGGGGAAGTTGAAAAGCTGATCAGTGTTTCCAAAATGAAACTGGCAGAGGGATTTAATCCTCTTTCATGAGCTTTAACAGTCTCAAAAGGCCAAAGTCATTTTAAAAATTTTAAGATTTCAGTCCTGGTTTGGCAAGACCTGTGGTTGCTGTGGCAACACCAATTGTAGTGTAAAGACCTGGTTACATGAAGTGGCACAGCAAAATTAATCAGCATGGGAAACTTGTGATGTAGTGGCTTTTTGTAGGGCTTTTAGATAAATTGCTCTAGCTGGTGGGCTAACCGTTATCTTGCTAGTGGGCTGGGCTAGCACTAATTAGTCACATTAGCTACCAAACTTTATTTTCTCTCCACTGTTCTGTTTACACACACACACACACACACACACACACACACACACACACCCACACCCCAAGCTTTCTGAGCTAATGAGCTTGCTAACAGTCCGTTCGCAAAATTGCTAACTTGTTAGCTTATTTTAAAGATGTATTCGTACCATGATAGTGAAGAGTTAAATAAAAGTAACAGTGAGCTACATAACTTCCTCCATTTTGAACTCTCTGGCTCTCTATCCGCTCAAAGATCAGCACTGTAAACATGACTTGCCACTGGCCAAGGGTACAGATTTGTGGGTGAAAGTTCACCAAAGCTGACGATGACCCAAAAAATTTGTGTAGATCTACTAATCCTCTGATCACGGTGATCGCATTGGAACTTATTTAAATTGTTACAGAACTCAGACATTTTAAGTGTTGGTGTAACCATGCCTTAATACTGTATCAGAATTTTTGTTGACTGCTGTTTACAGTACAAACATACAAACTCTTCTTCCATCATGCCACAAGTTATTGCGATCTGATTTTCACACCACTAGTAATTTCCACACAACAGCAGGTCACAGTGAAAGCAGTTGGTTTTCTTGCTGTGTCGACAGGTGTTCAGCCTTTTGCCTATAGCTGTTCAACTAACAGCTAACAAAAAGCACATTTAGCAACTTTGGCAGGAACTTAATACATCAGGGAGTGAGGCTGATATAAATGAGACCAAACATTATTTCTGGATTGCATGCTGATTTCCTGATGGGTATAGGCATTTGAATGCTGCACAGGAACAGCGGACCCTGCCACTAAAAATTAAAGCTATTATAGAGAGGTAATTACAGAAAGTAAAAAAATGCAGTGAATGGCAATTGATGAGAAAATGCAGGTGATAAAAAAGCATCAAAAACCGAGCAAAACAAGAGTAGTGGTTTGGACTGGCACAAAAGGGGTCAGAAGTTAATCTGCATGGGAACGCAAAAATATTATGTTTCTGCTACACAAATTTAGTTAATTGTCCGTCTAATGTTTTGGCTTTCTTATTTACTTTCTTCTTACTAGATAAGTGTGGACATTTCAGGCCTTTTAAAATTTATTCAAAGGTACTACAACATCTACATATACTGTAATTCTGAAAAGCGAGAAGAAGTAGTCAAAGACGAGCTTTTTCTCATTGTTAATTTTTGTTAATTTTTTCGCAGAATTTGAACAAACATGTCTTTTGATTCCGAAGTGTAAGTTTGTATACCTTCATATTGTCAGATATAGTTTGTGTAAAAACGAGTAAATATTATTTCTCTCTATCTGTCTTTATGTAGTACTGTTGCAGAGACTGGCAACAGTGGAAATGCCAGAACACGGTAACAAACACACAATCAAACACACTGTCACTCTCATAGGCACTAAAATCTCCCCTACTGAGACTTCTGATGCTGATGATTTGTCATTCTCCTCTCCCACACTAGTGAAAGGACCCCGTGATGACATGTGTCATCCATTACAGAACATTTCAATGAGCCGGTTTTTTCTTTATGTGACAACCTGCAATTATATCAGCATGCGCTGAGAAGTCAATCCGCACTGCCAGCCGCACATTAAAGGCAATCAAAAGCTTTTGAACAGAACTGTCAGGAACAAAATGGAGGACCAGGCCCAATACTGTCATACTGACATCGACAGCTTCAGAAAAAAAGAATCTAAGAGACCATTTAAACATCATGAAGTCATTATTTACCACAATATATCATTCTCAAATTACTCTTAATGACTTGGGAATTTGTAGTTGAAGTTAGTGAAATGGAATAATCTGGTTGGCAAGATGAGCAAAACCAGTTTATTTGCAAGAAGAAGAAATTCCTATTTGGCCATGGTAGCGTAAGTAGCTGGTATTTAACGAGCTAGAAAGAGGGTGAGAGCTCAGAATGGACAACTGAGGATTTTACCATCAGCCTTTTGCACATCTCACCATCTGCCATTGTGAGAAAACATTAGCTCCCTCAGTGCTGGAATATCTGCAAGTATCTTCCTCTTCCTCCTCCATTTCTTTTCTTTTTTTTTTTGTGTGCCATAAAGCAATCCAGCAGACCTCCTGTGAAATCTTAACCTGGCAGCACAACAAACGGAGGCCAGTTGAAGCAGTGGTCCCTTTGTTTATGGTCATTATGAAAATATTTCTATATTAATGGTGGTAATGAATTTTTTATGTTTAAATGCCTGCACAGGGGACCTTAAATATTTCAAAACACCTACTTCAATAACAGATCATTCAGAATGTCCTGCAAAAGTTCAACAACACTTGTAAAACAGGTCAGCACTGAATAAAAGGAGTCATATCTTGCAGGCACTTCAAGCTTCTAGATAAATATTGTTATTATTTACATTTACTCATTTGGCAGATGCTTATATCCAAAGCGACTTGTGAGAGACATCATTATATTGTATATTATATTTATCATTAGTATTATTTATTGTTATTATTATTAAAATCTTGGGACTTGCTGAAAAAACAAATAAGCCACAAAGCCTCTGCCTACTGCAGAAGCTAATTATTTATTATTATTTTTATATTATTCTTGCAAGCATGCCCTTTTCTTCACAGCTCCAGAACAGGCAGCTCAGCAGTGCGTTGAGTTAAATCCTCGTGCTCATGAGGAGAAAGCGTTGAAATACTCAAACAACACAAAAGCAAAATGGACACTCACAATAAAAGACAATTTAGTCAGGATGCTCACATCAAGGTTATTAAACATTTATTTCAGCAATATATATTTTAGTTTGGCGGTGTGGCCTTTCTCATGCAGAACAAATCTGAGAAAGCTTGACACAGACTCGCATAACATTTCAAGGAAGAGCCTAACCAAAGCAATGATTCTTCATTAAAGGTGAAGTCAGATTGGATTTCACCAGGCAAAATTTATGAGAGGGATTTAGCAAAAACGGTAACGGCATGGATACAGTTGGAAAACATAAACTGGGTGAGGTATCATTGCTATCTAACAACAGCAGTCCACGAAGTTGTAAATTATGCAGCTTCTGAGTGACATTAAATGATTGATTCATATTTTTTAAGTGTCTCTTGAAGCAATATTGACATGTTCATAAGTACACTGAAAGCAACCCTGTCTAGAGTCAGAAGGAGGTAGTTGGGGGGGGGATGGTGGGCATAAATCCACAACTATCGTAAAAAAATAAATTAATTGAATTAAATTAATTTTTTTTTAAAAAGTATTCCAAAAATATGTGGCCTCTGCTGCTTGTATTATTTTGTGGATAGTTAAATCAGACTGTGCAAAGCAGAAGAGGCAGGGTCAGTTTATGACCAGATGCAAATATGTCTTGCACTGTTGCATGGGAAGCCGAGCAAAATCCTGTCAGACTGCACCTTAAGGAGACAGGGTTTGAAATGGGTAACATCAATACATTTGGGGCAGGGTCCATTTACAGACACTCCTCCAAAACCCTTCTTGTGAAATGTTAAGTTTAATATACCTTTGTTATTATGCACCTGTGGTTTTAATTATCCAATCAGGACACACCCCTCACTGAATAAATGCTGTGGTGTTTCTTCCTGCTACAACCCCTGATAGTTGTATATTACATAATAGTATAACACTGACAGAGGCTTTTAAAACATGAAGTACTTTTTTCTGATTATACTTAAATACTTAAGTAAGATAGATTTAAGTGCAGAACATTTACTTGTAGTGTATTGAGTATGAGTATTTTCATCATGTTTGTGGTTTGGTGCTGTTTTCTTTATCAAAAGTAATCAAGTGAAACATTGTCGTCTCATTTAGTTTGGCTGAAGTAACAGTGGGAGCCGTTTAAAATGTTCTCCTTTTAATTCTTCTTTTTTGTTATCTTCTACCAACATAATTTTAATGGATTTTCCGTCTTCCCCCTCCTCCGCTTTTTCTCATGTGCATAGCAGATTGATTAATCTCCTCCAAGTGAGACACTCAGTGGGAGACAGATATGTGGGAGGAGAATGAAGAGGGGATGCAGGGTGAGGATGAGGTCTTGCCTGGTACCCCACAGTGTCCTCTTTGAGACTGGGTGGGGAGGTGGTCTTAGCACTCAACCACTTGATGCTTTCCTCCCACATTTTGTCAAAGACGAGTCTCCCTGGATATCCAACGGTCGGATTGGTGCGTGATGGCAGGGGAGAGACGGACAGTGAGGGGGAGATGTCCTGTGGAGAGCCTCATCGAGTGGCGGAGCAATGGAGCAAACACACCTCCAATAGACTGTGAGTTATATCAATAAAGCAACAGACACACTCTTCTCTTTTCTCAAATCCCTAAAACAAAAAAAACCATGTCCATGACCATCACTTATGATAATTTAAGTGCTTAAATATTTGATAAAGACAGCAGGAAAGCTGACCTGCAATTGGGCTGTTTAAAGGAATAGTTAAGACATTTGCAGACATGCACTTATTTGCTTTCTCACTGAGTTAGATGGGAAGATTCATTCCACTCTTGTATCTGGACAATAAATATGAAGCTACAGCCAGCAGCGAGGGAAAGTAACTTTCACCACCTGTTCATGATAGTTGAAACTTAGCCCAGTTGCAACATAAGTGTTTACTAAGTGGAGTTATGTATGTGAGGTAGGTTAGCATAATCAGATATTTTCCTCTCATTCTCTATGATCTATGAATACTACTAAGTCTGAAACACATATTTCTCCATATATACAGACGTGAATAAAACAAATACCTACAACATTTACAAAAGATATATCTTCTACGCCAGGGCTTGAACTATGTTGTTCAGGGGGCCCCATTTCCTGAAAGCTTAGGGCCTGGGGGCCGGACATTTCCCTGAGCTATTATCAATATGTACTTATGCTTGAAACAACGTGGCGCCACATTTTAAAAACTATTTTGCCATATTGTATTTGATTTTGAACACATGAACACATCATGGCAGCTGTCTGGCATATAATTTGATTAATTCTGACATCTCTTACAAAGCTGCATTTTTTTAAGTGACAAAAAGAGGCAAACAACAGAAGAGAGCAAAGAGAATTCAAAAGTTCAAGATGAACTGAACATGCCTGTGATTTGATGCCAGGGATGGGTTTTGTGAATTGTATCATTCAGCAAACTTCAACAGCATTATTTTGAACAAATCACTATTATAGACTGATTTTATAATGATGGAAATGTGTAATACACAATGATTTCATACAGGAATTTTTCTGTGACAGTATTTTTACTGTGCAGTAGTTCACCAGCAGCCCCCACATCACTAAATCTGCCCCTGCTCTGAGTGACCTGAAACTGAAACTGAATTTCTGAATGATAGTTCAGATGTTACTCTGTTCATTTCAGATTGAATTTAAGAACACACCCAGAACAATCAGCTGGTTAATGGTTACTTGTCATCATTAACCCATCGTATAATTCAGTTAACTGTGTGTGTGTGGGCTCCAGGCAGATGAAATAAGCTAGTCGCTTAAACCCCCCCCCCCCCCCCCCCGTATTGTAGAAAAAAATGTATTATGATTGACAGGCCGGAGTTGGCCAACTGGCCGCCAGTTGAATTGGCCTGTTTTATGCATTTTAAAGGAGCTATTTGTAAGTTTTGCTTCATAGCCAACGTTAGCATTAGCAGCTGTTTACTTACCAGTCTAGAAGAAATGTTGTGAGTTTAGTGTCAAACCCCCGCTGTCTCCAGCAGTGGAGAGCAACGCCAATGTTAACTCTTGTTTCCATCACGCCTTTTCTTCTTCTGAAGTTAGCACGCTAACCAGCTAGCCCCCGCCCGCTAGACCCTTTAATAGTCTTTAGTAGTTAAGACATTTCTCAAATTTTAATTGAGGCAACCTAATTTCATAAATCATTAGTTTGAAACTAGCTTGAACTATCTGAAGGGACTTTACTTTCAAACTTTCAGATTTATGAATAGCTGTTGCCACCCAGCATGACCTGTCCATGTCCATACCAGACATTTTTCAGGCCAGAAATTTCAAATTCGAGTGTAAGATGTTTTCTATTTACATATGTCTTAGTTACTGGACAAATTCCAAACAGATGACAAACATCACTATTCTAAGTTGAAATAACGGTAGGATTTGCTGATATTTTCTGTGTGTGCAGGTTTCTGTTCTCTCCCTTTTTAAGAAATGAAAGTGGGACCCAAAGTAAAGGCTACAACTAACGTGTAACCCCCATCTTCACCTCCCCACCCACTATCCTAAGCCAGCTGTTTGTGTTATAATTTAAAATATGAAATAACCAGCTGTGTTTGGTTGAAATGAAAACCACACAGATTTGTCCTGGTCTCAGGGTGGAGAGGCGATTTAATAGCCAGGACGTTACTGGTTTGACCCTTGACACCGACAGACATTTCAATTATTGTATCCACCATCAGTGATACCGTGTCCTTGACTAAACGCCTGAGACCCTAAATTGATTATTTCATTTTGTGATCAAAGTGAAGTGGAGATATTTCAGCAAAATCCAAATAAAACCACAGTAATCACAGTTTTTTAAATCTATCTTCCCTTCTTGCTATTCAGCTCACACACAGACATACTGTAATTATCACAGCAGTGTATGATACAGTCTCTGCCTCACTGCTTGGTCTAAAGTTCACAGAGAATTGGAAAACCAAAACACTTGAAGCCACTGGAAGATGCAGCTGAGTGTTTGCCATGGAAACAAGGCTCCAATCGTTGTCTTACCTGCTATTATGCTACAAATATAGCCTACAGACTGCTGACTGCAGTGACAGAGAATTTTTGAATTTCTCTCAATCAGAAAGCATTGCCGTGGATGTCCTTGAGGCTTGTCCAGTAACAGTGTTAAAATGTTCCGGGAACGGCAGGAAACGTGCGTCACTACCCTTCATCCAATCAGGTGTTGTCTTGGATTTTTTTTTTCCTCCACATTTAATATGTTTTGATAGTGCTAGTATCTTCATGGCAGTCATTGTGGCCTTTCCTATTTCCGGTTGTGTTCTCTGAGAATATCCACAACATGGCAGGGTTTAATACTTTTTATACCTCATTGATTTATGGCCAACCCATCAACAGGCCCCAGCTGGGTGATCAATCACCTCTGTGTCGCCCTGCACTCAAAACACTGGGCTGCATAAGACTCCCACTGGAAAATATTTAGCATGGATCCAGAGGCGGATTTAAAAACTGAATGGGCTCACATTTAAAGCTCCAGGTCTGTTCATTATCAATAATTACTTTGTCTATTCAGTAAAATAAATACAACATATTAACAACTTCAGATATTGTAATATGAAATAATATCAGTAAACAGCTCCTGTTTTATCTGAGAAGCCTACAGTCATGGATGGATTATGAGACAGCGGGCCCCTGGACACGGACATATAAAAGACCCCTGTCTTCATTTTGTATCTCCTTGTACTTGTGTTTCTTCTCTTTGCATCTTAAGATCATTTTGCATCTCTTTTGTGGTTGTGGTCTAGTACCTCTGTCCAGTATTGCACCCCTCTGGCCCTGCCCCACCCTGGATTGCAACAATCCTGTTGATGTTTTAATTAAAACAACTCTCAGTATACACATCTCAGTTCATACAGAAACGGTTGTTTTATTTGCAGATCAGATGTTGTGATGACTTCAGTTGAGGTTTATTTCGTTTGGCTCATTGATGCCCTGAGGCAGGTGTTGGGTCGCTGTCCATGGTGCTGAAAGTAAACAGGGTTGCCAGCAGCTACAGTTGCCACTATACTGGTCACTTCTGTGGGGATAATGTTGCTTTTTGAACTAAAATGTCACAGCACATCTTGACTAACATGCACTGTGGGATTTCTGTGGAACACAGGCAGGAATTCAGATGTTAAACTTTTGACTAAATGTGAGTCACACACATCATCTGCCGACTCAGTGCCTCACAAATTGCACCCAGCATGGAGCCGGACCTTGTGCCTTCTGGAGCGTGTTAGAAGCGCACGCGCAAACGTCACAGAGTTTATGAATAGTTTCTTTTTTGGATCAAAGTCCCACGCATGAGAGGCAAATACATTTAAGAGGATTTTTTTTCTTTCTATTCACCATCCCAGTGTTGAGACGTTTTTGTTTTAAAGGCTCCCTCCTCCTCCAGCTGCATCTCTGCATTTGCAGACTAAACTGTTGTCTCACTTTGTTGCCTCTGTGTCTGATGAGGTGCGAATCCCGAAGGAACTGACACCATCCTCCACTTCCACCTCCTCATCCTCCTCCTCCTCCTCCTCCTCCTCCTCCTCGCCGAGGTGCCGCAGAAGCAGCAGCCAACGCGGTGAGTGCGTCCTGCAGCAGCAACAGCAGCATTAACGGCACCTGTCATTTTCCGGACGAGCTGATAACCGTGTTAGGAGTAAAACAAGGTGTTCTCCGTGGCAATCCACAGCGAAACACCGCGGGGATCCGTGAATACCGATGGCTTCATGTGTAGATATTTGCGCCTCTGAAAATTACGCATCGGTAAGTTCCTTTCACTTGTTTTCCACGCCGACTGCTGCGCGCTTCTACTCAAATCTTTAGCTTTCGCTGCGGCTGAGTAATGAAGGAGGTTTTCACTGAAGCCTACCCGTTTAAAAATCGTATGTCTCTTCAGTGACCGTAGGAAAGCTGTGGATGGATCTCGAGTGCGGTATACAGTAAATAAGCGGGAGGCAGACGTTCCTCCTGCTGATGTTTTCCATGTGCACAGCGAAGGTCACCCATAAGCACTGAAGAATTAAACGTTTGCGAAAGCGAGAATATAAGGGAAAAGGCAGGGCAAATTTTGCCTATTTATTCTTCACCAGCGAGAGAAAAATTATTTGTCACTGATTGATAGTAACTAAGACTGCTGTATTTTTCTACTGTCTCCGATGTGCCTACAAACCGTTTTGCAAGCTGCAGGCTCATTTAAACACTAAGAAAATAGCAGCAGACTGTTATTCCTGTAATATGAGCTATATGGTCTGAATGATCTGTAACACAGGAGCATTAAGAAAAGCTGCCAAGAAGTAATGAACCTGAATGGGTGCGTTATTGCACACTGACAGACACGCAGTCCCCCTCTGACTACAGACATTAACAGACTTGCATTCGGGCTAATTGGAAGCTTCTCCTGTCTTACTGGGATCCGTTTAAACTGAGCATGAATAATTCATGCACCTCGACGTTCAGAGGAATTCAACACACATGAGGAGGGAGCTGATATGGCGAGACGCATCTTCGAAATTCCCGTTTACAATAGGGATAAATCATTAAAGATGGTGCACAGACCTGAGGAGCTTTCAGTTCTCTCTGGTGCCTTTCTCTGTTTGCATCTGTAACTGGTGACACACACACACACACACACACACACACACACACACACACAGTCTTGTGGCTGATTTTCTTCCTATCACAGGCTGATTGTGTTTCTCACCAGTCTTTGGTCAAGTTCAGTGCCTTACAATTGATTAAGCCATTATTAATTTTAATTGGAAACCTGTAAGGCCCTGCATCCTTTTCTATTTTGTATTATGTCTTAAGTTATGCCTCTCAGGTATTTTCCTACTGGAATAAACAGCATTTTGATTTTCTGCTTAAATTCCCATCAGTATGAAGCTTCACATGTCACATACATCCAGAGCTGAGCGTAGACTCCCCTGCTTTCTTGCCCACAGGATAGTTTGTTGTTTAGCCCTTTTTGTTGTTTATTGCACCAGTGCTTCCTCAATACCATATCTTCTAAATACCAAGGGCTGTTTTGTTTTTTTCTGACTTAATTTACATCCCCTAGCAACATGGCTGCTGTGATCTTTTGGCTTCGAGAGAAACAGAGAAACAAAGCTACCTGATCCCATGTCCATCTCTTTATTTGTCTGTCTCTGCTCACGTCTGATTGTGTATTTGTTGATCTTTGTTGATTCTGATTGTTTTTTCTGTTTAAACGTTCATCCCAACAGTTTGGCTTCAGCCTTACTTGACACGTGTTATCCTCCCTCTATATCTCCCGGTTTTCCCTCTGAGCACGGTCTGTCCTATTACTTGATAAAGCATCCAAGAGATGCTTTAGAGGTAATTGGATTCAGTTCTAGAGGGAAGGGACACAGAGCGGAATTTGTCAGTGTGTGTGCATGAATTAGCTTTGGGAGGAGACGTGTGTGTGTGCGTTTGTGCGTGCACACGCTGTGCTGTTTCACTCATTGTAAGTGTGTGTTATGTGTCTCTGCTGGTGCTGGCCAGTGTGTGCTTTGTGTTTGCAGTGAATCATTATGTTTTCAGGAAGCTGTGCAGATGAGTAAGACAGGAAGGCGGGTGGGTTTGGGAGGGGGTTGTTTTAAAGTCTGACCCCAGACACATAAATTCTATCGTCTTGAGGAGAAAAGGAAATTTATGTGATCCTCCCAAATTTTTTGCCTTTGCTAATCAACTTGTCCTTCATAAATCCTCCCTTGTCTCAAGTTTCTGCTTTAATTTAGAGCTTAAGTGATGACATGTTTTTTTGTTGCTGTTTATAACTTAAGTAGAAAATAGCAACATTTCCTCTGTGATTTGATCAAGGAGGTTTTATGAGTGTCAGATTCTGTGGGGACAAGATATGACATGACACAGACCCACTAAATGGCTGTGTGTTTGTTTCTGTGTGTGAATTTTTATTTTTATTTATTTATTTATTTTTTTGAGAAGAGTCAAGAGAGAAGGGCTGCAACAGTTTAACCATCATCAATTCATCTTTGCTTGATGGATATATTGATTAGTCTATAACATTTCAGGAAACAGTGAAAAATGCTCATCACAATCAAGTTGTTTATTTTGTCTAACACCTCAAAACCAAACAACATGAAATGTTACTATCACATAAGAGAAGCAGCAAATACTCAAACGATTATTCGTTTATCAGAATAGTTGCATATGAGTATTTTTCTATCACTCAACTAATTGATTAATCAACCGATAGTTTCAGCTCTAGTCTTTTCATTGATTTCAGTTTCTTTTTCACTCATTTTACCAGTTTAACATTTGCAAAAACTACAACTATGCTATGTTGTGACTGTGGTTCTCATCATGTACACATACAGTTGAGGCCATTCAAAGTGCAGCACTGTGTATAAGACATTAAAAAGCATTAAGACAACATATGAACGAAGCACAAGGAGACAAAAAGACATAGAACCATGATTTTAAGAGTAAAATAGAGCAGGATATAAAAAATAATATAGACTTGTATAAAACAGATCGAGCAGGAGAGTTGTTAATTTTAAAAATGTATTACATATAAAATTAGATATAATACACATGAGACCAGCAATCAGACTCCTTTTTTTACCCTGTGGTTTAATGGGAAAAGATGCCACGTGCTTGTGTAAAAGTGTTTCATGCTGAATGCTATTTAAAAATATAGGCATCTACTCCGATACAGATTAGATAGTTGTGTAAAGTAAAATGTTTTTTTTGGAAAAAGGGTTATTCAGTATAATATTAACCTGCTCTATAAATCACTGCTTCAGATTAGTGTTTGAGTTCCATTTTGGGATGATTTCACATTTTTGTTTTTCTACAGTAATAAACCAAATTAACCACAAATTACATTCACAGTACAGTATGTGGTTCTCTCGGCTTTTCAGCCTGCTGTAATGTTTTGTGTCTTTTAATTTTAACACAATGAAGTTGAAGTCTTTAAAAGCAGTAACTCAGTTTCTAAAACCCATAATAATATCATGTTATACATCTTAGCATGGCATCAGCATATGTTACTATAGCACAACATATATCTGCACATTGCTTTATTTGAAGGAGCTATTTGTAAGTTTTGCTATCACTACATAGATAAGATTAGCTTTAACAACTGTTGACTTACCAGTCTAGAAGAAACATTGTGAATCAAGCCTCAAACCTAATTCTTTTACTCACCAACAGCTGTCTCCAGCAGTGGAAAGCAACGCCAATGTTAACTTTTTTCTCCATCACAGATTTTCTTCTTCTGAAGTTAGCACGCTAACCAGTTAGCCCCAACCTGTCTCATCACTTTCTCACTTACTCACTGCAGTCTCCAATCTGCCCTGAAGACGTAACACTGCTTAGAGGCTGTATTATAACCTCTTGTATTATAAAGACAACTACGGCCAAAGCGCTGGTCAAGCGACAATCACCACCACACGCTCCCGGCAAGAAACCCTGTTGAGCCGCAGAGAAAACTTTCATATTGCCCCTTTAATATGGCCCTCACAAGTAGAAGCAAATAATACAGTGATAATGCTGTTGTGTTGTTGTTTGTTCGCTTACAGTCTTTTCCCTCTGTGTTGTATTTCAGAGCCCTTGATGCTGAAGTGTGGGTACACTGAGGGGAGTGCATCCCAGTGAACACACACACACACACACACACACACACACACACACACACACGTATTGTGGCGCCTTTTGGATACAAGCGCTTCACAGGAGACAATGAGAGCCTACCTGCTGACTGCAATCTTTCTGCTGCCCTTGGTGAGTAGCTTGTGTGCATTGTGTGTATCTATGTACTGTGCACATGTGTGGGTGTTCACGGGGGTGCGTATGAGCATACAGGAATGCATATTTACATGCATATGGTTTGTGAGTGCGTTCACGTGTCTTCATCGTCGGCCTCCTCTTCCTCAGCTCTAGCTGTAGTTTATTTTCATGTGTACGCTCTCGCGGGTGTGTCAATGATGGGCACTGGAAGGATGGAGATCACCATATGCCGCATCAGCACATCAGCATACGTTTCAGGTCCTGGATCAGCTCTGTGTTAAGGCAACTGGCCGCATGTTCGAACAATAACAGATGGCCTGGCTGACCGGAGAGCTGCCTATCCATCTGCTCTGACTCACTTTTATTAGTGGTCCCATTGAAATAAAAAACAGAATGGAAGAGTTGTGGGAAGATGTGTGGGAGGAATTATATCCAGTGCACCGATGCAGCACAGCAGCAGTTTCCTTGGTGAAGCCACACAGATACATGAATTGTTTTCGGTTTATGTAAAAATGGCTTTACGTCACTCTCACATCCTGGTATTCGCCCTATATCTATGATTTTGATGATGCTTTCTTCGTGCTTTTGTGATGGCCAGTAATATATAGTAATAGTACCAGTTGATGATGGTTACTAGGGAGACTAAAATTAATTCACAATGCGACCTTGCAGTCACAAATATATTTTCTAACCTTTAAGTTAACACTGCCCCCTAACATATGAAGTGTTCCTCCAGCTGACATCTTTGCACAATGCAGTCTCAAGCTGACCTTCAGCAGATGATGTGGCAGATATGTCTGTTGTGATGTGCTTATTGTGTGTCAAATGGGTTTGTACGGAGGGCCAGTGGTCTGCGACGTCAAATGGGAGTTTTATTATCTATGCTGCACAGTGCTGTGGGAGCTACTGAGTTATCTGGCCCTTGAAAATAGCCTTGGGGAGGGAAACAGGATTCTGCGGCTACAAAATGGGCAGCTTATCTGGACAGACATCTGTTTCAGAGCGGAGAGGAGAAGAGTAATTGGGAGCAGAGAATAGCAAGCATACTTAAAAAGAATTCATTGATCCATTTTCTGGCACATGCGTTGTTGTCATGGTGCCTGTTTTAGGTGAGAGCTCTTTACACCCTCAGTTTTCCCTCAATTAACCTTGACTGGGTTACACCGACTCTTCTCCTTTGCTAAGTTTGTGCACAAGTCCTTCTTATATTTAGTTAGTTTTGAACTAGAGATTTACAAGCAGCATTGCACCAATAAAAAATGCCTAATGTAGTAAAGACATTAGTAATGTAAAGAAGAAATCACTGTAGCATCACAAGATCTAACATAACTCTTAGTTTTCTTGTAATCCCTCTTTACCAAAAGAGGTTGCTGGAATTACGTTAAGCCACTAATTACAAATTACTAATAAAATAGCTGAAGTTGTGATTTGTCCCACCTTCACATACACAAACCTCTAACAAGAGAGTGAGGGAAATGTCAATCAAGCACAGTATGTACAGTCTGGAAAGAAGTCCCAGGCATAGTAACTGAAAACATGTATGCAAGTGGACCACAGGTGGGTCGAGCCTTTAAACTTAAGAGCAAATCCTTTGTAAATGTAGGTATTACGTTATTGGTGTGTACATCTCCGTGTGTGTGTGTGTGTGTGTGTGTGTGTGTGTGTGTGTGCTACCTGTTCATGACTCTCGAGTTGTTGTCTCGAGTCGATGTTGTTGGTGTGTGACAGAGCACAGATGTGAAACGATCATATAGCTAAGAACAGACACTCCTAGCTGCTCAGTGTCCATGCGAGAGAGGTAGATAAAAGTTTAAATGCTGGCATGGTTGTTAACCAGTGGCAATGGTGACAACAATACGATATGTAGGAGCATACCACCGTACCTTTTTTCATCACGGTAACAATGATAAACGCACGGTTAAGGTTGTGAACGAACCATCATGGATGAAAGACACAACACTGATGATCAGTTTCACATAGGACACAAACAGTGGCCTCTTGTGCCCAAGGTCGACCCATTCATGCACTTCAGCCTAACGTGGAATTTGTCACTTTTCATACTACGTCACCTGACTTCCTCCCCGGCTAATCAACAATAACGCATAACTGTAGGTACTAATAAGCTGCTTGCACATACAACACAACATACGGGCTTGTTTTTTACGGGAGGACAGTCTTGATCAGCATAGATAAAAACCAATAGTAAATACTGATTCCCATTATAGTAAAATAAAAAACATTTAGCCCAATAACATGCATAACCTATCCAGGATTCTATATAAGTAAATTAATGAATAACACATTTCATACTGTCATCTCACAGGCCTGTCTGCACTCATGCCAAACAGATATTACTCATCCACATCCAATTATTTCTCATTTCTGGGAAGCCTTGCCTACAATATGCATTGGCTCTTAGCTGGTTACCTGCTGCTTAGCAACATGGATGCTTGCTATGGGTACAAAAAGGTCTTTTTCTTTCCAAAAATGCCAGTCTCAGTTTCATTAAATAATATCAAACACTATCAACAACGAGAAAAAAAGAGGGCTTTAATATCTTGTGTTTTTGTTTTTGTTTAGCCATCATGGTGAGACAGGAGCTGTTTGTGTGTTATCTGGAAATGGAATCACACCAAATGATAGCAGATAGCTCTGATGATGTTTCACATAATTCATGCAACATTTTAAAATTCTGTCCATGTGCGGCGCGATACAGAAAGGAAGTGAATCTTAGGACATCTTCACAGTCGGTTGATGCCCTATCTTATCTAGGCAGCGAGGCCTGAAGTGAATTTTATAATGGGGGGGCAGAGAGATGGAGTGATGAGTCAGCCATAGCTCAGAGGGCTGGGACATATTACACCTATCATTTCACAGAGGGAGCGAAGGAGGAGGGCGCGAGAAAGCTACGGGTGCAAAACAGAGATTGGCCTTAAGAGAGCAAGAAGGAGAGTTATAGAGCAGGTGACAGATATACGCTAACTCTACTACCTCTGGGTAAATAGTTTCCCTGACTGTTCTGCAGAGCCAGACAACACCGGTTCCTCTCAAGTGCTATCTTCCTTGGCTGGTTATAGTGACAGTGAAATTCAGAGCATCTTCAGCTTTCTTATCTTGACGAATTTGCAAGTGAAGCAGAATTTGAGGTGGGCTGCCAATTTCAGAGGGATTTAATAAAATTGTTCAGGGATTAAATTTTATCTTCAAAAGTGGATGTGAATTAGCAAATCGCTGAAGAACCACAGTTCGTAACAAACGTGTTCAATCAGAAGGCAGAGAACAAGAAACATATACTTCAACCCTTGATATCGCTCAGCAAGCTATACCACAACCCACAAGCTAACTAACTAATGACTGGAAGGGTTAGCTAGTTGCCCCGAATCACATTTGATTAAATACATTTTATGTATACCCCTCTGAGGTATTTTTCGAATGTTAACATTTTACCAGAAGAGAGGAGAGAGGGATTATGGTACAAAAATAGACTAATTTTAAATGCTTTAACACGTATTTGACACATGCCGACAGAAAGTAAAGCATTTAATGCAGGAACACAGGATAAGTTGGATGTTTTTCCCAGAGAATTATCACCTGAATCGACAGTCCCTCTCAGCTGTTTGGAACCTTATTGTGAGTGTGAGCTCAATGTTTAGCTGTCTGGCTTGCAACTTTACTGTTTCGGCTCACTCTCATCTCTGTCATAGCATTGTTTTTGGCTGCTGAGAGCAATTGTTTTCAACAAAAATTCTCTAAAAACTCACTGTACACTTCCTGCTCAGTGCCAAACAGCAGACAGACACAGTCAGCGACTAGCTAGTAAACATGTTTGGAGCATTTAGCAGCTACAGATCCAGATATTTCCCTCAGGAGTTGGTAGAGACCAAAAACAGAGCAAGAAGAGTGTGAATATTCCACTTACATTCTCCAGGTGGACAGATATATAACTGAAAATGAATTATAATGTTGCAGAGTGTGGAGATAAGCAACTGTTAGCTAACAAGTTTGCCGTGAGCATGTGTTCACAACAAATAACGATACCTCATGTCAAACATTCCAAATCAATTTAAGGCGGACATGGTCATGTTTAAGTCGTACCCCTTGCAAGAAGCTTATTAAGACCTTTTAAGACCTTCTCGGTGGAGCAGCGTGTCACTATAGTCAATATGCAGGGTGACATTGTGTGTGTTTGTGCATTTTCTCCAGGTGGCCTCAGAGTCCGAGCACTGCATCATCAAGCGTGAACATGAGAAATGCATGGAGAGTATGGCGCTGCACAACCCCGACGACCCTGAATTAGGTAAGTTAGGATGCATGAGCATGTATGTGTATGTGTGTGTATGTGTGTGTGTTCTTGCATCCTTCTGTTTGGATAATTTGGCATGAGGCCACCAGTTTTCATGGCTCTGCTGTTGTGATTTAAATTGTTTATTTCTTGGGTCGCTCAGAAAACACAGAACTGCTGATGAATGTCATGCAACTTTCCCGGAATGAATTAAAAACAGGCTTTTGTTTTTTTTGTTTTTGTTTTTTTTTTTATACTTGACAATCTGGTATTTTTCCATTTATCCGATCGGTTTTGAAAAGGTCAGAAATGAACATGTAAGGATGAAAGATGAGTGTAGCTTTATATCATGTTCATATTACAAATACATCACCTTGGAAGACCGCTATGCTGCACAGACAACAATCCGCTGATGAGCAGTTCACAAACCAAATGTCTGCCTGTAATGTCACGCTGAGCTGCTTTCGCATTTTTCCCCACATGTCCCTTTTCCAAAAACACAGGAAACTTGCTCTGTGATTCCTGGAAGCAATTATTTTCTTGGCTACGGATTGTGGTTTTCATTAGCAACTGCTGCAGGCCACCCGCTGCTCGAAAGTTGCACAGCAGACTGCATCTCCCAGACTGCACTGTGACTCACGGCTTCACTGACAGCCACGAGCTCCTTGAAAAAAAAACATAAAAGATTCAGAGTGTAAAATAACAAGTTTAAAGAGGAGCAGTAGCTGTAAGTTCAGCTCGTTTTTCATCTGTAGATCTTAAAGGTCGGCTCTGCAGTCTTCCTGCAAAATGCATGTGAACTTTTAATGTGTTTTTATCTAAAGTTTTAAGTCTGATGCTCTAAGGTGGGTCAAAGTAAAGATATCATCTGAAAACAGGTGCATGAATTTCAGTTGAAATGTATCCTGCAGTCTGTAACATGGAAACTTCTTTATGTCTGTATTGAGCCATCCATTTTCAGACTGTATAGTCACACGTGTTTGCCTCCCTCGACCCTTCAATGGATCCCTCCCTCCTCTTTCCCTTTTAAAAGGAGCCATCCAGTGTTTCTGCTGACAGCAAATCGTTCATTAGGAGATAAAAACGCCTGGTTTGCAGAAATCCGACTTGGGGCTTGAGAAAAAGCAAAAAAAAAAGAGGAAAAGAGAAAAGGGGGGAGGAAGCTTGCAAGAGGTGTCTGGTTTTAGCTTGGTTGAAAAATGTTTCCTTTTTCTGATTTATCAAAGTCCATCTCTAAAAGCGTATTTCATGGTTCATTTGTTATTATACTTTTAATTGAGATACTCTGGCCTCAGATTAGTCTGCAGGCCATATGATATTGCGACATAATGATTTGCTGTCAAGTGCTGTAATCACCACCCAGCTGGGTTTAGAAAAGAACCTGCACCTGTTTATTATTTTTGAACTAAACCGTCTTCATCTGGCAGTTTCTCTGATGCTAAATGAGAATGAAATTGATTGAAATTAGTGGTTGGATTTTGGCACCTAATCATGACTGTCACCTTACAGAAAAGGCCACTGAATTCCCCTTAAGAATAACTTAAATTTAGAGCTGAAACAACCATTCAAATTGATTGATTGACTAAACTGGCAAATAATTTTCTGCACAAAAATACAAAATATTCCCCAATTTCACTTTTACAATGTGAAATTAATGACTTGATTTTTTTTTTCTTTATCACTGTGAATTAAATATCTTTAATCTTTCTCTACCTTTAAATCTCTTATCTGTTTTGAACTGTTTTCTGGAACAAACAAACTATTTGATGATATCACTTTGACATTTAGCAAGTTGTTGTAATGGACATTTTTCACTATTTTCTGACATTTAATCAGCACATTAATTAGCGATGAAAATGACGTAACATATCAGCTGCAGTTTTACTTAAATGTTGCAATTTTCGTGATTAGTACGTTTCTCGCATAAGAAATCCGTTACATCCAGATTCAGATCTTTCCAGGAGCCTCATGACATGTTTTCCTCTTCAAACCAATGTATGAAAATAATGAATAAATTCTCTTTTGGTTTTTTAGTTATATGTGAGAAATTAGCTGTGAATTTTTGATCAGTATTCTGCTTCAGCTGCGCGCCCTGACTCACATCACAAAAGAGCAAAATTCATTCCTTCGATCAGATCAGCTTCTATGAGAAAGAATCCATCTGTCCGTGTTTGTGTGCATGTATATTATACAATGCATGTGCAGTACGTGTTTGGTCTGTGTCTTCGCCGCCCAGTGAAGATTCAGAATACTGTGGGACTGTGAGATAGCCAGTGATGCAGACAGAGTGCTTTATTAAGCCGGTTACCTCTGTAGCTCAGTGCGGCTCATTTGGCTGCGATTTGCCCTTTAAAAGGTAATTGGCTTCGTGTCCGGCTCACCAGACAGAACCAAAACAGATTAGAGAGCCAAGCAGAATAGAGAAAGGTCTGCAAACACACACATATACACGCACACACACACAAGTCCAGGAACACACATACACGGATGCACACACACTCGAAAAGATTCCAAATGCATGCGAGTAAACACACACCCAATCAGACTTGCACCTGCCTCTGCAGCACTATAAAACCACCCAAGCACAAACAACGTGGTAAAACGAGAGATGGTGAAAGAAAGAAGGGAGGGACGGGGAGGTGCTGAAGATAAAAAAAACATGGAAGCAGAAAGAAAGAATCAAAGCTGTGATAACAGCACTGAAAATAAAGGATGTGAGATTCACAGTGAGCATGAGTCAGGTAAAGATGGAGGCAGAGGAGGAGAAGGAGATCAAAAACAAAACAAAACATTGAACCCTGGTTAAGTAACATTTGTTTTCAGCCTGTTTGTGGTAGATGAATGGATCATATCAGATTAAACTGACAAAAAAACGAAATCAAATGTCAAATACAGTAGTGATTTGCTAAACTTTCAAACCTATACCTTTAGTTGCCAGTTCATTAGGTACACCCACAACTCTGCAACAAATCCTCCCTTCCTGAAGGTTGCCATGTTCAGTTTTTGTTGAAACTGTTTTAGAGAAGTGTCGATTCAACTTTACGGTTGAAGTTCCTGGTGCTTTTGATTTCTATTTTATTATACAGGGAGATATTTTCTAATGTCTACATTTGTATAAGTAAATTATCATAAAGTTTAATCCCCAAATGATACACCTCTCCAATACAGTTTCAACAAAAGCTGAACATTATAACCTCCATTAATGCGCAACAGCTGTATTAGACTGCATTAGTTTGAGCAAGGTGTTCCTAATAAACTGGCAACAGTGTATAAATGTACTATTATGGATTATTTAACCATCACAGCTAATTTATTTTGATACCTGTGTTAAACACACACACACACACACACACACACAATCACACACACACACACACACACACACACACACACACACAACCGAAACAAAACACTCAACCATTAGGTCACATCTCTTTCATTGCCCTGCCATAACCTTATCATAATGATCAGCATCATTTACTCATTGTTGTCCACCGCTGCCGGAGGTGAGTGGAGAACAGTGTTATTCTGCTCATATCTGTGATAGTGGTTAAATTAAACCAGTAAGAATGACAGTTTGCTCAGTATTCCTTTGTTTATAATATATATCTTATATCTAATGTGTGCAAGGAAATGTATAACTTTTGGCAAGAAATGTGCTGCGTCTGTTTCCTGTTCATAAACCAGGGGATTAGAGGAAAAGAGGAAGTTGCTCTCAGCCTGGCCTGACACACACTCACTTAAAGGTTGTGTGTCAGCTTGTAAGTGTGACAGTGACACGTAGAAAGACATGTTCTGGTTTGTGAGTCTCTATTAGACAAGAATTGCCACCATGTGTGTGTGTGATATCATTCGTTTTAGTCCAGTGTTTCAATTAATGTGTTAATTTATCAGCCGGGATCAATCAATAACAGAACAGAAGGTTGATTGATGTGTAGTTTTATTCTTGTTCAACAGGGATACGATGTGTTAAAAGCTCTACAGTGTGTGTGCAGTGTGTGTGCAGTGTGTGTGTTTTTTCTGTTGTTGTTCTTTCTGTGATGTTGGAGTAGATCTGCTGCTAAACCAGGGACAATTTTGCATCACTAGCATGTTTTGGCTGAGGGTCCGGGCACTGTTGAGATGTTGGAGGACGGGTGGAATTGTTGTGCAATAAATGACATTTTGATAAAGTTGGTAGACTCATGGGTTTGTGTTTATGTGCCCATAGATAAATTGTGATGTCAACAGTAACTTTTAAAAGTTCAACTAAAGCTTTGTTTATTGTTTTGTGCTGTTTAATGCCTTTAATCCGTCTCATAGCTGAGCAGGTGGGAGGTTCAAAGTTCAAGCTTGCTGTGAGGGTGCAGCTTTATTTCCTGTTTTCATCAATTTCAAGTTTTGCATTTCACAGGTTTTCTTTATGCCTGTTACATTCATAGTTTTGTGCACCTTTTAAATGCAACTTTTCTGACCTTTGACCTGTTTCTTCAGCATCCTCTTTAAAGTTTCCCATTGAAACACTTTCTTCCCTTCATATTAGGTGGTGGCACAACAAGAAGAGTATCAGTGCACATAGGTTAAAACATCTACAATCAACATTATTTATAATAGCAATGCATCAAATATGACAATATGGAAACTTTGACAATGTGTGGTCCCTCATTACCTTTTAATTACCTGAACCTGCAGCTCCCCTCAGCTTTCATAATAATAATCAACTCATCCACCTGTAATGTTCCTGCTTGGCTTAAGAGCCGGATATTTCCCTCAGGAGTTGGTGGAAACCAAAGCAGAGCTAAAAGATAGTAAATATTTGACTTTAATTTGCTAAACGAAGGATAGTTTTGCTCTGAAACTGCTGGATCTGTAGATAAGTAACAACGTTGCCTTAAAAACTTAAAGGTGCCTTTGTCAACTTGTTTCTATTGCTCCCAACTGTTCACACAGAAAATACACTGCACTTTTTATCACGTGTGTCACGAGTAACACTGCCTTACTAAAGGAAAGTGTTAACTTGACTTCGTTAAAGAGAGAGAGTGAAAGCTGTTTCTATGTTAGCAATAGTTTTTTCCATGTGGGTGTCGAAAAGGTTCGATGAAATGAAACGCTATTGAATTCAATTGAATTCAGTTCAGTTAAGTTTAATTAGTCTCACTGTCATTTCCTGAGCAAAAATTGCTGCATAAGAGCTTCATGCTGTGTGTTTCTGCTTATATTGTAGTCTCAGTGTGTCCGTGGATGTGGGACAACCTGACCTGCTGGCAGGCGGCCAGTGTTGGTGAAGTTGTGGTGGTCAACTGTCAAGACCTTTTCCATGATTTCATGAGTGCTGAGGATGGTGAGTGGAAGCAGAAGATTACCTGTGTCTCTCATTTGAGTTTCAAAATCATTTCCGTGCAGTTCAGTGTAGTCCTATTGAGTTTCTAGATACTTTGTGCTTTCAGACATGGGGAAGGTCAGTCGTAACTGCACCGAGGATGGCTGGTCTGAACCTTTCCCTCACTACGCGGAAGTCTGCTCCTTCTTCTTCTATGAAAACACCACCAAACCTGTACGTCCTCTTTGACTTCATCTGACTTTTCTACTACATTACTATTATATTTACCGCGGACACACACACACACTAACCCTCTCTCTGCAACCCTAGGACATGTACTACGCATCAGTGAAGGCCCTGTACACAGTTGGCTACAGCACATCGCTGGTGTCTCTGACAACAGCCATGGTTATTCTCTGCAGATTCAGGTGAGCGGCGCAGTGTGGCTGGGAAATAGGTTTCATTTAAGCATGTTTCTAAAATGATTTAGCAATTTGGATATTGAAATTATTGTTAAGACAAGTGGAAATAAGGAAAAAACAAATCATTAAAATTGACAAAATCCATGACAAATGAAGGATTTAGTTTGTTTGTTTAAGCTGTCATTATATTTTTGCACAGTACTGAGGCATCAAAAGTCTAATCAAAATGGTTTCTTTATCCTTATTAGTGAATCAATAGAACATGAAGTGGAAACATTTCTGATTACTTGATTGAAATGCCAAATATTCCCTTGTTCCAGCTTCTCAGTCTTAAGGACTGATTTCTGGACAAAATAAATAATTTGAAAATGTAATTTTGGGCTAAGGAATATTTTGATGGACATAATTCACTCTTTTCTCATATTTCCTATACCAAACAATTAAGAGATTAATCAAAAAAGTTAATTGGCAGACTAATCGAGAATGAAAAAATAACTTAGTTAGTTGCAGCCCTAGTGCCATTGTTTTGTATGCATTAACCATCCAACCAACAGGCCCAAAAACCAAACTATCTGAAATTATGTAAAACTATTTTTGAATGCAAGCATGCTGAGCTAAGACACACAGTACAGTGACTGTGCCATTAGCAAGAGAATCAAGTAAAAACAGCCAGTGGTTCAAAAGCTTGAAACATAATGAAAATCTCGTTAATGAATCACTTTATCCCAGCTGATCTGATGAAGTTCTGAGTGTGAAGACAAGATGAGATTAGATATATTTTCTCTGTCTTCTCTCCAGGAAGCTCCACTGCACCAGAAACTTCATTCACATGAATCTGTTTGTGTCCTTCATCCTGAGAGCCATCTCAGTCTTCATCAAGGACGGTGTGCTCTACGCTCGGGAAGACAGCGAGCACTGCTTCGTACACACAGTCAGTAACAACAGCTAATTCATATACACGTAAAGTCATTTAGAGGCCCTGTAATACACACACCGTCTGTGGTTTATGGTTTTCATCAGCGGGAAAGAAAACAGCCATGACTGCTTGTTTGGTTATTAATGAAAAAAATGAAGGAGGTCTTTTTAATTCACAACTCTAATTATTTCACTAATTTAAATTTGAAGCAGATGATTGCAAAATGAGGCCTTTATTATTCTAAATGATCCCTACTCGGACAAAATAATTGCTGGAATTTTTGGAGTCACTATAAGAAGTTTGCGGAGTATTGGCAGTAGAAAAATGTTGTCAAGATTATTGGTTAATCGGTTCCAGAGAGCGTTATTAAAGGGTTTCGACGAAGTGCAGCCACTCATTTCAGAGAGGAAAACATGATGAGGCCTGTTCTGTTTGAGGCCTAAAGAGAGCTTCACAAACAGACTTGCATGAAACACTCATTCTCCAATCTTTGCTGTTTGATATGCACCTTTTGAAGGAACTTCAATCATATGCAAATTTTACAAAAAGTAAACATGCAATTAGATGACTATTACTCCCTGATTACACATGCAGCACAAGCTCTTAGCCTTTGTCTGGTTACAACGCATTGCTCACTGTTGTTAAGCAGGCATGATAAATAAACCTAATTAGGAACGCTAATGGCTTCAGCAAGGCCAGTGGAAATCTTCTACTAGAGCTCCATTAACATATCAATGTTTACTTTGCCTCTTTTCTTTTTTCTTTTTTTTAAACCCTCTGCTTTACTGCTGTCACCATGGCAACCACAGGTCACATCATGACATGGCAGTACCGGGAATAAGATCAGTGCTGTAATTGGTTGACCCCACTCAGAATATGAACTCTATTCATTAACATGAACTCATTAGATTACAGTCCACCTGACATGAAGGTGGGTCGTTCCTGCATGCTGTGGAATTTTAGAGACGCAGTTTGAATATTCACTCATCATCTCATGCAAGAAAAAAACTTTATAGGCCACCCTGTTATAGTCCTGTCACCCTGGTGACAACAATCTGTGCTTTTGCACTGTGATTTACTGAAATAAGGACATTTATTGTCTGTCTCGAGGTTTAAAAATAAAGTGACCATTAAACATGGATGTTCCATTTTGAAGCTGCTTACACATGTTTCTATGGGTGCAAAAAGAGACTTATTTAAATGTTGTAAAAATGAATTGAGTTTGAGTTACAGATTTATCATTTATCACAGCCAAAGTATTTCTTGGCCAGGAGCAGTGACATGCCATTTTGAAACACTTTCTCAGGGCTTAAATAAACATGATATAATGTGTTTAGAGAGATTTAAAGGTGCTGGTAAGCTGATTTCGTCACCTTTGGACAGAAGCAGGCTAACTGTATTCCTGTTTCCAGTCTTCATGCTAAGCTAAGCTAACTGTCTCCTGGCTCCAGCTTCATATTAAATGGCAGGATATGAGAGTGCTTTCGTTCTTCTCTTTCAAATCTTGACAAGCAAATGCATGTATTTCTCCAAATGTCCAACTATTCTGTGAATAAACATGTTTAATTTTTCTCAGCTTTTTCTAATATCTAACAAGTGGCTGATGGCACTACAAATATTTTTACACTTGTTTATGATATTGTTGCAGAATTGACACAAGCTTCTCACACTTCCAGTCCCCCTAAAGGATTGTATAACACAAGTATTACAGATGTGAAATCATCCCTCTACCTTTGCTGTACTAATGCACCTCCCCCTTGTGTTCCTCTGTGCAGGTGGCATGTAAAGCAGTGATGGTTTTCTTCCATTACTGTGTCATGTCCAACTATTTCTGGCTGTTCATTGAGGGACTGTATCTCTTCACTCTGCTGGTGGAGACCTTTTTTCCTGAGAGACGATACTTCTATTGGTACACCATAGTGGGATGGGGTGAGTGTCTGTCTCTGACTGATTGTCATTAGTGGTGGAAAGTGGAAAATTCTTGCTCAATAACATTTATTTTTCAAAATGTCTTTTTCTTTTTCTGTCTGTTCCTGAGTATAGTCGATTTTTAGATACTTAGAGGAAGAGAGAGAGAGAGTTCAGTGGGATACATTACAGTATTTTGAATATAACTATACAGTAGGTAGTCCTTTAAAGAGTATGTGGTTGTTAATATGAGATAAAAACAAATGGATTCTTTAAGATTCCATTTGAATTTCCTATAAAAGTTTTTAAATACCATAGTAAAATGCAGATGAAGTAGAACTATCATCTTGAACAGTTTAGAGTTCTTCCACTGCTGATCATAATGAAAACCTGTAATATTTATCTTGTATTTCTGGTCTTTCTGTGGAAAGAATATGGTATAGATAAGATTACAATTATGAATATATGACTCTGTTATTTCACTTTATGTTGGCATTTCTAAAAGCATGATTTGACCAATGAGAAGTTCTATAATTATGACAAACATACTGTGTATTTGATGACTGTTATCACAGGAACTCCCACCATTTGTGTGACTGTCTGGGCAGTTCTGAGGCTCCATTTTCACGACACTGGGTATGTCTCAACTCTTCCTCCCTTCCTTGTATTTTAGTGGTGGAAAGTAATAGATAAAGTGCATTTCCCCAAGCACTATAGTTGATTGCAATTTTGAAGTACTTGTACTTCAAGTATTTTCATTCTCTGCTACATGCAAATACGGCTCTACATTTATTTGATTAGGCCAGTAACTAGTTATTTTTCAGTCTGTGATTAATTAAACAAAATATAATCAACTAATGAATAATGATGTGTTATTTTAGGGTAAGATAAGACTTTATTGATCCCCATGGTAGAATTCACAAGCAGCACAGCAATATGTAGATTATTTCTTTTACCAGCTGCAACAAGTGATACGTCCACATTAATGAATCAATAGTTATAATCCATTGATATTAAATTTATAATAAAGAAATATCTTATCTTATAAGCTGATAAATTAATGGTGTTTAACCTAACTCTAAATATTTGAGTAGAGCTGAAATTATTAGTAAAATGATGGAAAATTGTCAACTACTTTCACTGGTCATTTTTCATGAAAAATAAAATATAGAATGTTTCAAAGTTCCAGCTTCTCGAATGTGAAGATTTGCTGCTTTTCCTTTCAATAATACTGAGTTTTGGACTGTAGGTTTGTAAAAACAAGCCGTGTGAAGGGGTCAATTTGGTCTCTGGATGACTGTGACAGGCATTTCTCGCTATTTTCAGTACTAAACAATCAGTCAATCAATGGAGAAAATAATGAGGAGATTAATCCATAATGAAAACATTATTTATCATTATTCATCATCATTATTTGCAGTCTTATATAAAATAGTGAATAAAAATAGCTCCATCTCAACCAGCAGCCACAAAATGAGGCTTACACATCAATGCATGAGTAATTATAATGTCATATATTACTATAATACTCACAGAGGCCATTTTTCTGCATCGGGAATGTTTATTTCTTCCACCACTGTCAGAATCTCCTTCAGAAAAGGAAGAAGTGCATGTCAACTGTTAACCACTTACATATGGTAAAATGCACTTATCATATCAAAGCAAAGAAACAGGCTGCTGGGATGCTGATATTCAATTACTAAAGTCTACAACTGTTTCAAGATAATTCCTCACACATGTATCTCCTTTTGATCCTGCACAATTTAGGATGAAGAAGAGATATGCAGTTGCAGGAATTTAGGGGAACACATGACACACATAAGAAATAACTCTTTTCATTGCTGATATAACCACGGATCATTTCATTTATACTGACAATGTTTTTAAAATCAAATTTTTAAAAACCAATCACATGTTTCATGGGATCATGTAAGTGACCTACCAATGTTTTGGCATTCATTTAACAAGCCCTTGTTTATTTGCCTACCTTTGACTCCATCTTTCCAGCTTTTATCATTTCTTCATTAAGTAATTTAATATATAAATCTAAGCAGAAAATAATATCTGCATGAGAATAATTAGACAGATTTTTCTAAGTATATTCAATCCAATCTTTTCATTCTCAATTGTGAGGCTTTCTGCCATTTTAAATCCTCCATTCACCTCTGACCCTTCCCTCCCTTGCTCTGTAAATGGCTACCTGATTGATGCACTGTACGGTGCCATGTATTACCAGTCGAGGAGGGAAAGTGAAGATGGTAACGCTGAGTGATTATTGATCAGCGCTGTGTTCATCCTCTTCCAGGTGCTGGGATACAAATGAGAACACTGCCCTCTGGTGGGTGATCAAAGGACCAGTTGTGGCCTCTATAATGGTATGGCAGATGCTGATTTGTTCATTCACTTATTCTTGTCGAGTATTAATTGTTACTCGGCTCATTTGTTGTTTCCCTCAATTTATGACAGATTTATTATATTTCTGTTTGTTTTCCTCAGATCAATTTTGTCCTTTTCATTGGAATTATTATTATCCTGGTCCAGAAGCTCCAGTCCCCTGATATCGGAGGGAATGAATCAAGCATTTACCTGTAAGTTTCAGTAATCAAATTCAGTAACACAACAAGTGGTTGCATGTCTTCAGAGAAGTCGTGAGTGTGTGTGTGTGTGTGTGTGTGTGTGTGTGTGTGTGTGTGTGTGTGTGGAGAATATATTTAAAGAATGTTTATTATAGAAAACAGTTAATTAATTAACTATGGCTTTGAGATTTCTAGTACTTGTAAATGTTAATGAGCTTTGCTGAAAGGTTAATGTGGTGATATTTTTAAATTTTTCTATTGTAAGCAAATCCCATGAAAATCCAACAATGAATTCCTTTTAGTGTTTAGTGTTTTAGTGTTGCCCGTGTATCTAAAGCCTCATGTAACTTATTGCTCTGTGCCATACATCTCCATTGTTGTGCAAAAACTATTATAAACCCATCAATGAGCCTCACTGTTACACGAGGTGACATGTTCCTTCATTACCACAAACTCGGACTCTGCAGGCGCTGTAAATTTGCACTAGAGTACCGAATGTGTGTTCATCCACTGATGAAAATAGTCGTCCGC
Source organism: Seriola aureovittata (assembly GCF_021018895.1). Classification (NCBI taxonomy): domain Eukaryota; kingdom Metazoa; phylum Chordata; class Actinopteri; order Carangiformes; family Carangidae; genus Seriola; species Seriola aureovittata. Next base: position 10,758,953 of record NC_079375.1, read on the forward strand.
CCCCCCCCCCCCCCCCCCCCAAAAATGCACTATTTCCATTTAAATCGTATTTCTAAAAACTACACTGCCCAGCTGTTTCAGGAAATAACCAAGCCTTTTTAATGTATTTGCGAACTTCTTTAAAAATTTGCAATAGGAACAAACAGGTTGTATTGAGAGATTGACAAACACACTGTTGGTCCTTTCGAGGGATTTGTTGACAGTAAGAAGAAAACAGAATAACACAGCCTTTTTCCTTTTTATGAGACACCAGATGACACCATGGACACTAAATGTAAATCTCCTTCTTTACTAACTGCTCTATTTTCCTTTTTTGTTCCCCTTTGGGTCAGTGGGCATTGTCCCTTTAAATACATTATCTGACACTTAAGAAAACAATAGAGCTATTTTCAGACAGGAGCCATGCACTAATACATGAATTGAAGAGAAGCCATAACAGTCTTATTTCCAAATTCATATCACTGAATCTCTGATATGTCCTTCCAGACACTTTTCAGAATAGATTCATTTGTGCTACCTGTTGGCAGGAAGCTTGAGCCTCATTATGGAGTTGTACTGTAGCCAGACATCACTCCTGTTCTGTTCCCACAGGATAGTGTCTTTTGAGGCCCTGCAGATAATGTCATTCTCATCTGTTGCTTAGACCTGTACGTGCGTGACCAAGTGTGAAGTTGTGTGTGAGTGTGTTGTGCGAGACTGTGTGTCTGTGTCCCTAAAGACACTGTCTTTGTTGTATTGTTGTGTTGTCTTTGTGCTGTGTAGCAGCTGTGCTCAGAAATGCTTCAGTGAGCCCACACAGGCTGTTCAGCATTCGTGCAGGATGTCAGAGTTATCTACCATCACACTGTAAGTGTGTGTGTGTGTGTGTGTGTGTGTGTGTGTTTATCCTCAGACACGTGTGTTTGTGTGTCTGTCTATGTCAACCGCATGTGTGTAACAAAGGGTTGTTAAAGTTTTTTTAATGGTCTGGATTCCCAAATGCATACTCTCCCTCACACATACATACACGCATGTTTGTACTTCCGTACCTGTGAGGACCCTCATTGACATAATGTGTTCCCTCACCCCTAACCCTAACATTAACCATCACAGCTGCATTCCAGACACCAACTCTTATCCTAACCTAAACCTAAAGACAGGCTCATTATATTTTTGAAACTGACCCCTAGAAATGGAGATAAATCTACACATATTTATTTGCCTCCAGATTATGAGACTACTTGTTTAACACGTCAACTCAAAAGGATGTTTTCAATGTGGAAGCTGAAGCAATTGTGGAAATATCCACTAGCCAAAGTCTTCACCAGTGTTTACACCAACAAGATGGTTTTACACCGGCAGGACTAAACGGAAATTTAAGGGGAGAATTGATGAACATAAATATGGTATAAGAGTTGGTCATGAGGAATATTCCATGGGCAGATTTTACAAAACTACACAATGGCACTAACCCTGATTCTTTCAAAGGGATTACCAGTGAGGTCAGAATATACACTAACAAAATACTTCCAAAGGAAACCTTTTGGATTAAAATCAATCGTAAACTGACAAAATCCATATTTGTAGGAGTAATGTGAAAGTCGTGTTTTTCTCCTTTTATATTGTGTAAATCTAATTTTTATGTGAAATTTCTTTAGAAATTTTTATGTGTCTGGGATTTTTTTTTATAGCCTTTCTCATTGGATTCTTATACATTTATGTGAAGACACATATTTTGGTAAATGTTTGCAGTGCCTTTTTGACCTCCTGTGTGATTTCTGTGGCCCTGCCTTCCCTCTAACCACACTCCTGTAACTCATTTGTGTCGTGTCTTGTGCCACTTAAGTGTCTGTGTTTGTATTTTATTTCAAAACCATGCTGAAGGCTTCCAGCCAAAACACATTGGTGTCGGCCATTTAAACCTATGATTGTTTTGCTCCTGTTCTCTAACCTACACCTCATTCTAACCTGAACCTTAAAACCAAGTCATAACCCCCATATGTCCCTTTGAAGGCTTAATAAAAACTCAAACCGGTCCTCACAAAGGTAGATGTACATGGGCACACAAATACACAAATACACGCATTTTGAACATTAAGAAATCTGTAGTTTTTTATTTTATTTTATCTCAGATATGTTTCTCTAGTGCTCATGGAGAGACAGCGGCACAAAATGTCATATCTACTTTTTGATCTACTTTTGATTTTCTCATATTTCACAGTCAAAGAGTTGACAGTATAATGACTGTTTTTAAGGACCTGGTGTCATTGGACTACACTGTAAAAACCACTGGGTTGTACATTTGTGTCTTCCATTTTTAAGGTGGCATCTGTTGTGTGTTCTTTGTGTAGTTCTGTCTATCTGTGTGACTACGGGAGTAGATTGCTCGTCAACAATAATCAGTTTGGTCTGGTTTCTTAATGGATATATTTTTATTATTGTCAAGAAATCCCATTTACAAGATTAAAACTAACGTGTCAGTCCATCACTCAATACCCACTCCGTCTTTTGCACTCAGCCCTAAGCTAATTTGGTCCTATAGAACATATAAGGCTTTAAAAACATAAATGTATAGGTCCAGTTTAAAAAAATAAGACCCAGTGATTTTCTGAAGCAAAAGCGAAAGTTATTCACACAGGAGTAAATGGTGCATCTGTTGTTTTTCAGCTGCAAATTGATACACATTTGATGCTGTAGTATCTATGGCAGCAGGAAAGTGTTTATGGGAATGACTGAAAGGAAACCTCACTCCCCATGTTTATTATAATGATGGAAATGTCACCCAGTGCTACTTTGTGGCATCATTTATGTATTTTTAATAATTTTTAGTTTAGCTCAATGGCACAGAGGAACGAGATCAGGCTTCGTGTGCACAGACAATACTTGTTTAGATGGATCAGTTCATTGTTGGTTTTGGTCTTTTATGGGATTTTTTGACAATAAGAAAATAAGATAAATACATGAAAATAAAAACCAAAAGAAATTTATAGTTAAGCCTTCATTTTAAACAAAATATGCAGAGGTCTTGATTTCATTTAAGAGATTATGAACCATTTATTTTTAAAAGTAAAAGACGAGATCACATCAATAGGCAGAAACGGTATCATGACATTGCATCAGTTGCTCTGTTCTTGCATCACATCCAGATGACCAGCAGCAGTAAAACACGTTCACATTAGAAATCTCACTTACACGTCAGTTTGATTAAACTGTGTTACGTGTGTGTGTGTGTGTTTCTGTGTGTATGTGTGTGTGCACAGGCGTCTGGCGCGCTCCACCCTGCTGCTCATCCCTCTGTTTGGCATTCACTACACTGTGTTCGCCTTCTCACCTGAAGATGTCAGCAAGAGGGAGAGGCTGGTCTTTGAACTGGGACTGGGATCCTTCCAGGTACGATGTTACAGCTCCTCCAACGTCCGCTCTCAATTAAAGAGAAATACCAGATGATGAATGAGAGGACATAATGGGATAATAAGTCATCTGAGTGTACAGGCTACAAAGAGGCTCTTAAGGAGGCTGATGGTGATATTCAAAGCTTGTCTTCTCACCATCACCACCAGCTAAGCAGCGAGGAGGACCTTTACAGATCAGTAGACATTTCTTGTAGTTTCCTGATGCCACATTATGATTCATGGGTACTGAATCTTCATAACTGTCAACACACAACATTTTGTAGTCCAATGTTTAATAGTGATAGTTGAACATTTTAAAAGTCCACAGTCAGACTCTTTTTGATATGTTTTTGTCCTTTTCTGATATTCGTAAAAATAAAAGCAAATTTCCATCTCAAGCTGATTTTCCCTCATTTGTTGTCTCCATTCTCCTCCTCAGGGCTTTGTGGTAGCTGTCCTCTACTGTTTCCTCAATGGAGAGGTAAGATTACGTCCCTGACAAACTCCTTGATTGCTCTCGGTGTATGTAGTATAGATGTCTGTGTTTGTAAATATGTCTACGGATTATTACCCAGAAGGTAATAAAAAGCAGTATGTTAAGCAGTTTATTTCTGTATTCATCAACAGTTATAGTTTCTCCAATAAAACAATTGTAGCTGGTGTTAATCAACAATTGATAACACATTATAACATTGCTGTAATCATATTACTCATACAAATGAACAGATTCTACATTTACATTCTACATTTATTATATTGCACATTCATAAATGTGATCTAAACTAATGAAAGCTCGGTGCTGAGCTTGAGGGTTCACTCTTTGGTAATAGTATGACAAAAAAAAAAATAGAAAATTTAACTTAAGTTCCCCTTACTAGATTTCTTCCAGAGCATTCGGGAGTTTGCTCAGTTGTAATAGAGAGTGAATAAAATGTATGTATAAAAAATTAAATACACAGTTAATTGAAGAATGTAATGGATTTAAAGTGCTTCATTAAGAAAATACAATAAATACAGTAAATTAATAGGCTAAGTAACTTTAAGACTCATGTAAATCCTGATTAATGTGATAATTAATAATAAAAAATAATTATAATATTCCCTTCATTTAAATTACACAACACAACACTTTTTAAATTTAGCCTCTTCGACCAACCTTACAGATGTACTGATGACATTTGTTTTTAAGAAAACAACAACAACAAATTAAAAATACTTTCATTCAGCCATAACTGAAGAACACCATAGTTGAATGTGTGTGAATTACATCCCTTCTCTCATAGTACAACACAGAACCTACATTTACAGAAATTAGTCTCTTTTTTTGCCTTGGCTATGCATAATGTGCAGTTACACTGTAAGACTAATGAATTAAAGAAATAATAAACATATAAGTCTGTTTCCACTGTAAAATGTTGGTGTCATAATCAACAACACTGAATAAAACAGGTCATGGATCTTGTTGTTGACCCCTGATATAATATATATTATATTGTCAGTCACTCATCTACTGTTTACACACCGGTTAAAAAAGGCTTCGCAGGAATTAAACAGGTGTTCTGTACCTTTTCGTGGAGCTGGTACAGCTTAAAGTACATTAAAAATGACCTTGTGAAGTTTCTCCCTGAAGGTGCAGTCGGAGATCAAGAGGAAATGGCGCAGCTGGACGGTGAACCGGTACTTTGCTGTGGACCTGAAGCAGCAGAGGCACCCTTCGTTGGCCAGCAGTGGAGTGAACGGCGGGACTCAGCTGTCGATCCTCAGCAAGAGCAGTTCCCAGATACGCATGTCCAGCCCGCTGGCGGAGAACGCCAACATCAGCCTCCCCACCTGAGCATCTGATTGGGCGGACTCAACTTCAAGGTGCCGTTCCACTAACGTACATCCAGACCAACCAGAACAGACCAAAGTGGCTCCTCACACCTCTTATGTTTTGTAGTTTGGCCTTTAGACAATGAGGTATTTCTAAAAGCATTTACTGGAGATTCATTAGAGGTGCATAGCTGGCTTTCATACATTAGAATTTAACTTGGTTAAACGATTTACAGTTGTATTTATTTGACTATTTTAGTGCTGCAGCTGACTCTGTAGGCTGCAAACTTTTATGATTAATGATACACTTAATATTTTTACAAACAACTCAAATTCTACTCCATCGATTAAAACAAAATAAATATTAGGAATTCCCTTTCTGCCAATATTTTAATGTAAAATTTACTGTTTTATTTATAAATAAAATTAAAGTAGAGTTTGTGCCAAAAGAAACACTACAAGTTGTAAAAAAAGATGAATAGTTAAATAACAAATGTAGGGGTCATTTTTGGCTGTTGGTGTAAAGTAAATGTGCTTCAAAGTGCCATACAGGTTGCCTGACTGGATCTGATCTCATAACAGTCCAAAGTTAAACGTCAACCAAACGTTCGCCTTGCTTGTACAAATGCTCATTGTTTAAATGTTTCATCTTGAATTTAAACATTTTTCTACAATCAGCCATAAGTACAGAGTATGTCAAAAAATATATGTTAAAAAAAACAAAACAACAACAACAACTCATGGACTTTGTAAATAATTACTTTTGGTGTCTAGATCAGAATTTCTTTCTTTTGCATAACGCAGTATTGTAATGACCTTTTCAAACGAAAGGAACTGGAGCCCAAATCTGTAGACTTCATCACATATCCTGGAGACCCAGAAGATCCTGCCCACTCTATTCTGAAATATTTGTTTGTATTAAATAGTTTTTAAAGAAAAAACACACAACTAATATAAATATATATATATATATATATATATATATATAGGAACACAGTGCCAAAATAAATGAGTGTTGAAGAGCGGTGTCTCCAAGCCTAGGAGTCACATGATGACTGAACATTTCTCTGCTCCATGAAACTATGTTTATTTTAAAAGAAAATGTATGTTTGCTTTTTTTTTTTTTTTCTTATAAAATGTTCTTTAAATTCACCTCTTCAAGCCTCTAAAAATATTTAGATTAATTTAAATTACTGCTGTAGAGGATGTAACAGCACATGAGGGAATCTAAAGATGTATTTTAAAAAAAGAAAGATACACTGAGAATGTACACTGAACTGATTTATGCTCACAAACAGTGTCGCTGCAGAGGTCTGCAGTAGTACTAGTGCTACAGTTGTATCCTCCAATTGGTTTTCCCTTTCATACATTTAACGGACATGTTTTTGCAGACTGTGAACATGAACAGTACAGGTGCCATTTAGCGGATGCTTTTATCCAAAGCTCCTCATAACGCCATGAATTCATATGTGCCGCATTTTATTGTAGGCAGTGATAATGCTCTTAAAGATGACAGGATTCTTTGCTCTTTTCCTCTGAGCTTCAATCCATCGTGCCATATTAAATTGCTCTTCATTTTAAATTTTGACATCAACCATCTCCTACACTCATATTCCAAAGTGCCTAGTCAGTCACAAATAGCTATCACTTTTATTTACAGGACAATGAACAGATAAGTTAGACGTGTAGTAAGAGTCATTTCCTGCAAAGAATGTATAGAGCGGTGTGTTTTTATTATGGATGACTTTGCAAAATTGTGCTTTTTATCATTATGTGCAACAAAAAAAAAGAAAATATTTTGCTTATTTATTGGTAAAATTCTTCTTTGTCTCTATTTAAAAACTTTTTTCGATTATGATGTGTTTTACAGGACTCGAAAGCTCTGCATAATTGCAGCTTTTTTTTTTTTTTTTTTTAGCCTTTTGGGTTAAACTAAAATCCATTCAATATAACTGCAAGTCCATCTCAATTCAGCACTAACGTCAAACATAAACAGCTTCAAAACAGAAACAATACACACTGTAACAGTCAACACAAAATGCTTTAATGTGACAGCTCTTGACAATCTGAGTGTTGCCCATTTTTCTCTTTTTTGTCTTTCTGTTTTTCCACAAACAAACTAACAAACAATAATTGTGGGGAAATTATTTAATTTAAGGCGGGGAAATTGTTTAATAAGATGAAATGTGAAATGATGTGTAAAGGAGGATTTTTTTTCCACCATATTAACTTGAGATATTTATTTTTTGTACTGTCATCTGCATAGTTTAAAAGAATGTAGTAATTTTAAACAATGAATTGGTGATATTGTTGAACATATAAGGATGTATATTTATTTTCCATAAACCAGTGCCATGTGAAATGACTCAATGTACAGTACACATGCTTTTCTCTGTGTAATAGTTGTATGACTCGTAGTCAAAGTGCCATAACTGTAGTGCCACAAGTGGTGACAGTGGAAGATGTGTGGCACAATGTCTCTTTACTGATTTTAAAGAAAACAAAAATACGGAAGGGAAATTGCTGTCCAAAGCTACAGAGGATAAGAAAAGAGATGAAATATAGATATAAAAAGCAAGATAAAACATACACACAACTGAGGAAATGCATAATCTTTAAGGCATCTGCTCGGCTGCTTTTGGACAAAACAGTGAATGAGTGTGAGACAAGATACTGTCAAGGGAGCTAGAGCCAGAAGTGGAAAAGATGGTTTTATTTAATTAAGGTGCAAGAAAATGGATGAACTGCGACAGATAAAACACAAAGTGTGTGCGAGAGTGAAATAAAAACCACTCTGCTGCTCCTCACGTGTTCTATCACCAGCCGTCACTCTGAGTCTGAATCAGCTCAGATGGAAACGACCATGTCTCAAAGCTGTTACTGTCTGTGAAAAAAAAAAAAGAACAGAGGAAAACTCCTTTCTTGACCTCGCCTGTGCTGTATATTTGTTTACCACAAGGTGGCAGCAAAGTGCTACAATTTTAGTTTGGTGATTTAATAGAGAGGGGAAGTTTTGACCGGCACTGATTTGCTGTTTGAGTTTTAGATTTTGGATGAAACAGGTGTAAGGTGGGGCCTTAAGGCACCTGTATGCCACATGGTTAACATGGTTCTAATTTTTGTGATTTGTCTTCACACAAATCAGCAAACAAGCCTACAAGTAAATTTTATTCTGGATAAGGCCCAGTGTGCAACATTGGAACAGTTAAGATTTAGTGATTTGTCATAGCGCTCCCGTCTCAAATGCCCAAATTTCCATTATGTGTGTGTTTTTTTTGTTTTTGTGTTTGTTTTTTAAACAAAACGTGAACTAACTCAGTTTTACGACAACTATTGTGGGATGGGAGTAAATTTGAAGAATAGCGCTACAACAAAATCATGCAGTGTAAGTTTTAGCTTCATTTTGCCTAAAACTAGGTGCACCTCTCTTCACAAACACCTTTTCTTACAGTTAGTTTAGCATCATGCTTTAAATATGTGTCAAAGAAAAGCCCTTGACATATTTTCTCAAAACAATAGTTTGTCATATTTGGAAATATTCCATTTTTTCTGAGAGCTAGATGAGAAGATTGATATTATTGTCATGTCTGTATGCTAAATATGCAGCTTCTGCAGCAGCTAGCTTAGCAGAGGGAAACAGCTGAACTGGTTTCTTAATACCATCTAAGGCCTTTTTGCCCTGCAGATGCCCTGTTGATACTAGCTAGCTGTTCCTCCTTTACTGATAAATAAAACAGCTAGCTGGTAGTTATTAGCTACACGCTGTTTACTCCATGTTCAGTCTCTGTGGTATCAATCTTATCATCTAAATCTCAGCAAAAAAAAGCAAAGAAGCATATTTCCCAAACTATTGAACTTTTGTTTTAAATGTAACTATTCTCTGTGGGGTATATCTCAGTGTTTAGATGCCTTTTCTTTGGCAGATGTGCCTGTTGAGCCAGTTTTATCAAGTGTTGAGTGTGTGTGCAAGTTGTTTTGATTGCCAATAAATTTTTTGAATGTACCATTGTTGCTCAGCTGCTCTTAAATGTCGCCTGCTATGAATTTGCCATGTGTACAAATGATGTCTTTTCTTGATCATATATACAGTACACTGTATATGTATATTTTTGGCACACAGGTGGACCTCTTGATGAAGACCTGTAAATGTTTGTGACCGTGTTTTTGTACATTTATGTTTATGTACCAGTTTTCAGAGCGTGTGTGTGTGTGTGTGTGAGTCTGTTTGATGGTTGGAGAGATTGTATTCTGTGCGCATGTGTATGTAATGACAAGCATTCATGATTTAAAAGTAACTTAAATGTGAAAAAATATAAACTTTCATCCAACTTTGTTCTACCTGTGGCAGTGTGTCATGTGTAACATGCGTTCTGGTGTCCGACATTCATGTCCCAGTTTGTGTATATTTGACTGCAAAATAAATCTATCTATGGTAAGTTGTACTTTGTGAAGATTATGATTCATTTTGCAGTGTATAGTTTTTTAATTTTTTATCATAGTAGCATTATCCTCTGGGAAATTTTGAGGGACCTTTTTATAGACAGTTAAATGTTGAATACAATACGTGTTGAAGATAGATTGGCTCTAAATTTTAACATCGGCGCATTTTGTTGCCCTCCTCCTTTTATCCTTATAGTTAGTTTTTTTTTTTAATTCAAAAATCCAAATTAACATACATATCAAACATTTATATGAACTTTCCCCATAACATTTTCTTTCTCAGTCCCACTTCACGCTCTGAAATCCAACTTTGCAATATGTGAATGAAATTCAAAAGCCAAACACCAAAACAAACACCTTATTTAGTACTGTGCTATTCCCTGCCTACAGTATGCCGACCCTCACTAGAGCCACAAGAACAACAATGAAAATGCAATATGTTTAATGTAAAATAAAGTGCGCCATTAAACCATATTGTGTACAGACAATGACAGTCAAAGTGTTTAATGTTACAATACAGTGCATAATTCATGGTCTTATAAAAAAATTAAAAAAAATCTAGGGATGCACCAATCTGATTTTTCCACCACCGGTTTTGATTCTGATACCCAACACAAAGAATCTGCACATACAAGTACCTGTCTGATACCAATGATCTTTTTGCCCTAAAATTAAAAAAATTAAACTTGTGTTGTTGAACTGAATAGGATGATTCCTCTACAGTATGTGTAAGGTTATTATTTGTTATTATTATTATCTTACTATTTCTTGACTTTACAGATGTGTCCAACATCCTTTTGAAGTTTTATTTATTTAGAACGTTTATGAAATTGAGTTGTGAAGTCATGAGACGGAGTAGTGTCAGCAGTAGTTTCATATATCAGTGTTGCGTATACCGCTGCAAATGAACAGAGCACAACAGAAAACTATAAAACTATGCGTGGATGGTTACATCATGCTGTCAGGCCGTTTAATAAGGTCAGTATCAGCCATGATACTGGTCCGGTGCATCCCTGCGAAAAAAACTAAAAGGTGTCTTCTGGCGATTCTGTCACAATAGCCGAAACTAAATACATTTATTTTGACAGTACTTTACACCACGCCATACAGTTCGAGGCACAATCTAAATACACATAAAGACCTCTTACAAGTGCATTTTATTTTGGTCATCGTGAATTTGGATATGGTTGTTATAGGAGAAGTTTGGGAACATTTTGGGAAGTTTGCGTATTTGCTTTCTTGCTGACAGTTCAATGATAAGATCAGTACCACTCTAAACATTAGGCTGCAGCCAGCAGCTAGTCAGAGAAACAAGGGGTAAACCATTTTGCCTCCCAGCACCTTTGTGCTAAACAAACCAGAAATAACTTCCTATTTAGTGAGCTGGTAGTTCAGAGTTTGTTACCTTTGGACAGGCTATATGTTTCCAGTCTTTATGCTAAGTAGGAATGTCGCATTGTACCGGTATTGACAATAACCGTGATATTTAAAAAAAAAAAATGAAATATTGATCTTGTGTTAATAATACACGTGATAATATTGTGATGGACAATGTTAGGTCCTGTGGATTCTCTTTGCACAGACTGTCTCTCGATTTCCCCAAACAAGTATTTGAGTCAAACTCTTTCGCCAAAAAGGAGACAAAACTAATTTTTGTAAATTTTCTATAGAAATCATGACGATATCATTACGTGAATTCTTTTGGCCACGATTGTCTTGTAATGAAAATTTGATATCATGACAGCCCTAATGCTAAGCTGAGCTAAGCAGATGCTGTCTCTAGCTTCATATTTACTGTACCTATATGAGAGCGGTATCCATCGTCTCATCAAACTCTGCACAAGCACATTATCCAGAATGTCAAAATATTCCTTTAAATATTTTACAAACTGTCAAGGTATAAGTCTCTTCATTCAGCAAATTACTGTTTTTATAAATGTCAAATAAATGTTCAAATTAGAAATAAAAAATAAAACACAGATTAGAACTGCTGCTATTTGTGGTCACAAAAATCCCTGTTAAAAAGACATGGCCTGTGATTATAGGACTATTATTGTATTTTTTGCTATGGATTTGGACTGTCATCAAATGTGGGCAACACGATGGTCTTAAATCATGAATTTTAAAACCCATTAAACAGTGATATAAACACATTTAGATGCTGTCACTGTGTCAGTTGAAATGCTCACTTTAGTTAAACAGTACCATTTTGATGCCATTTTAACATGTAAATGCCCGGCACCCTGTTTCTTATCAGTTTGGTATCACTTCTAGTGCAACAAATACAAAATAAAATAAAGGTTTATCACATCAGGCAACAGCATAAAAAACTGACCAATAAAGAGAAAACAAGCTCATAAATATTCACAAATGCTGTGTTTCAAAGATGGCTCATCAAGGCAGACAACTCTTTAAAATAAGACACTTTTCTTTTAAGACACAATGTACCAATAAATGGCAGCTTCACACACACGCACACAACCTTAAATACACTCGCTCAGGTTTCTCTGGATCTTTGTATTTGAAATTTCTCTGGAGCAGCAGATGAATTGCTGCACGAGACTCAATTATCTCATTCAATAAAGATCAATCCTACACACATCTTCATCCTGCGCTAAAGTATCATAACTGCTCCAGTTAAATTTAGACAAGTCAGGCTCGTTTCATGTAATTCCGCTAAGCTCCATCGTGCATTGTTCCCACAGGTGTCTCTATTTTAACCTTCAACATGTGCTCATTTTTGTACCCATGTCGTCCAAACTGTAAAGACAACCATGTGAAATCGTCCTCCTACAGGGCCAGCTCTGTTTCCACTGTGGTCTCGTCTCTGCACAGTGTCACCATGGCAGCCTCACAAGTCAGACATAACAAGACACAACTAGTGTTCTTTTTTTTTGGATTTTGTTGTTGTTGTTGTTGATAGGAGAGAGAGAGCACATTGGGGTTCAGATAAGAAATGTGTGCTGTAACATCCTTATAGGGACTGATAAAATCCATCCCGACACATTTCGTTATGATGTTGTGTTCTCACAGACGGGTTGTTGAATTAATATCATCACCATGTTCAAGTTTGAGGAGCGCCTCCGTTGTTTTTCTGGGGGGGGTTTTCCTCATGGATAATGTCTAAAATCATACTGAAGAGATGTTGCCGCTGGATTGAGGCCGCCTGAGCCCCCCGCGGGCTCGGATGGTGATCTGAGTGATACTTCTCTTGGCTGGGGTGAGATGATTTTGATTGTGACATTTCCACAGCCACCTTCGCAGCTCTGTCTGGACCTGGAGACAAACATGTGTGAAATAATGCCAGACAAGGGTTATATAGAGAAATATTTCTCAGAGGGAGAGCTGTACAGGAAGCAGAAATAGTATTACTGGTTTAGTTAAAGCCAAGACGTGTTCAATTGACATACTTCTCACTTTTGCGCCACCCAGTGGAAGTATCAGAAAACACAGTGTCAGACAGTGTTGCATACTGTGCAATTTACAGAAAGTAACAGAAGTTGCAGACAGTTATAACATGTCAAAGATGGCTGTTAGAGCTTCTTGTTGGCCTGAACAGTGATGAATAAATGAGTCATTGCAATTTGTATTTCTTTATTTCCATGCACACATGGTGAAAAAAATAGTTTTCTTCACAGAAGATTAACTCAACTAATGGGAGTATTTCTTCCTCCAGAGCAGCTCTGTAAGACAAATGTTTATTTGATTTTTGTATAACAAACATTCACCTACCTCTCCATTCATGAAACAGTAAAGGAGTGCCACCACAAATCCCTACAACACAAGAGACAGTGGTAACTGTTTTAAAATCATATAAAAGAACTTGTTAACAAAGCAGCTCTTGGGTGTAATTTCTCAGATTTAATTCGATGTGATTTTTGAAGATCAATCTCAGATTCTCCTATGAGTTGTATCTGATGGTCGGGACAAATTACCTCTAGTTGTAGGACTAGTTGCAGTTTTATATGGTAGGCTATTATTTCTATCTGAGCACACAGATTAGCCAACCAACACATAATAGCCCATTTAGTAAAAATGCAGTGACCTTTCCCTACAAAGCTTTCCCTTATACAAATTTTAGCAAGCCATAAATACATGAATCGCTATCTCCAGACTCAGCACCTGCGCCCCTTAGAATGACTACCCCACCCCTTCAGTAAAGGTTTAATTTGAATTAGGCTATTTTATATTATTTAGTTAGTTATTTATTTTTTTTATTTATGTATTTATTTTCTATTTTCATTTCATTTTAAAGTACATATAGATAATTCATATTTCGCTAAAATCCAAGTCATCTTATGGCAATTCAATTTCAAATCCACATAAATCCACTTGATTGGTTGTCTGAGTGAGTGAGCGCTTAATAAACTAAGTGTTGCGTTGTTTGTGTGGACCCCAAGTTGGCAACTTTCCCACGGTGTTTGAAGTAGCTTTGCTAGCTTAGTTTGCTATCTGGCTTTTAGCAAACAAAATGGACATCCGAAAATGGATTAAGAAAAGAAAAAAAAACAGGGAAGAGGAGGACCCTGGGACTAGCATAACCAGCACTGAGCAGCTAGCCGCTCAAGACAACACAGGCAAACCAGAAACATCGACGCAGTGGTCGCTGACGGTCCTGCTCAGCCTGCTACTGGTCACGTGAGCATTAACCTCGGCGATGAGAAACCAGCTCAGCCACCGTTAAGCATGTCCCAAACAAACAGCAGAACCATTATGTGTGTTCACAACTTCGGCTTTAGCAACTGGAAACATGCTACAAACAAAGCAAAAGGGTTTAGCAGACATGCTAACAGTAAAGAGCATCAAACGTGTGGCTTTTCAGAAAGAGACAGTTGCCATGTTCAACAGGCAATTAAATTTCAACACCGGTCAAATCCGTCCAGCTCTCTTGAAACCGCCTGTACGTCTCTGCAATTGTAGACATAATTGACTTCCTAGTCCCAAACGCGTTGCCATTGAGGGGATCAATAGATGCAGTTGATAACCGAGATCAAGTGGGTCTTTAAAGACACTTGGACACTGTGTCATTCCGAAATCACACACACTTGTGGAGTTTATGGCAGACATTGAAACCACAAGAACAAGCGCTGATGAGGAAATCGAGGCTGTTGAAAACAAAGTTTTGAGGCTGATGGACCCAGCCAACAAGGCGCTGCAAGCTGAACACACTGACCTCATCCGTGCAGTTCAGCTCATTCAAAGTGCCTCTTGTTTGCCTTTGACATCTGACGAAGAATTTGTGAAACTGTGGACAGACAGTTCATGTGATTGTCAGGTTCCTGCTCCTCCAAAACGACAGCGCCACGCACCAAAGGCGCTGCAACACTGGTGGTGGACGAGACTATGGGCCAGCAAGAGCAGGACATTGAACACGTGTGCAAAAGGCTGTTTTTGGCATTATCCACTATATGCTGGGAGAGACGGTCGCATCACAAGTACATGGAGGCCTTGAGTGTGCTAGACCCTGGCAGTGGGATTTTTTTTTGGGATGCAGGGAAAGTGAAACCATTACTGGATTTAGCCAAGAGCAATACGGATGACTCGCAGTTCACTGTTGCGCCGAGTGGCGAGAGAGTAACTCTAGGCCTTCTTGTCTCCGGTTACATGCACTGACATTTGGGGCTTCAATTGCTGTGTGTGAGAATATAATTTCTCCGCACTGAAGAATGTATTTTCCGAGCATAGCCAGTTTAAACAAGAGTGGAGGGGTCTTCTTCCGAGGAGATTCAACTCATCATCGAAGACTTCAACTGTATTGAGTCAAGGTGGGATTGATTTCTTTATTCATGTTTTAGTGCTGTGTTGGTCGTGGGATGCTTATATTTGTTTGGGAAGCCTATTCTGTTAGCTTACTGCTTATGTCACTAATAGTTTTGTTAATTTTATAACAGACAACATACAGGAGAGGACCCCCACCACCCCATTTATTTTCCTCTGGCGCCGGGTCTGTCCAGACTGGAGTTTTTCCAAATTATTTTTAAGGTTAGGTCAAGTTTCTGATGCAGATCCAATTGAAAACCGGTTCCAAATTGTGCGAATCATCGTAATCGAAAATCCCCGGCATTATTAATTCCGTTTATCGATTCCTGCACGTTTTCTATAGCCGATCAGACCTGTACGCTCGCTACGCAAGTTGCGTTGGCCTCCGGAAATTAAGCAACGCCCCAAATCCGCGTCGCCTAGTTGTAGTTTACAGCGCACCTCTCTGTAGTCTGTCCTGCTAACATGTAGCCTGGCTGTGCCTCTCTTGGTTTCTGTGTGTCTTGCGTGACGCTTTCAGAGCTGTTGTGTGACTTTGTGTCTGGCAAAAGTTAGAGTGAAATACAAATTGTTATCATGTTTGATAAAAGACTACGGGCTACGGTGTTTGTATAAGCTGGTGAAACTCCTACTTTCAGGCAGCAACCTCTGAGGACCAGTCCAGACAGTTTATGGCGCACATCATTTTAAAACAACACAAGGAGTATATAGTCTCCCAGTAAAGGTTTAGTAACAACTCTGGACTAATGCAAGATGGATTTATAATGAATATTCTTTAAGTGAAATGTTGATTAGCTGGGCAATATGGACGCACATCTCTCAGTAAATTACAAACATCATGTATTCAGACAAGCCATAGGAGCTATTAAGAGTATTTTATATTTGAACATTTCTAAAAGGAAATCTTGGGGAGCCCATTTGAATGAGCCTGATACAACTGATAAAACGTATAATAAAGCTGTAGTCATATAGGCTTATATTTACATTTTATAGCCAAAGCTAAGTCAGATGTGACTTACCTGTGTAGGCCTAATCTTTTTCACACAGAAAATTGATCAGGTATCGTTAAGGGAATCAAGGAAGCAGAATTGATAATGACATTGGTATAAATCTTATAAATTCCCATCCTTGCTCCCATTTCTTGTCATCTCTCTAATAATAAACACATCTTTAATAAAGGCATAAAAATGCATAAAAAGTAGATTTTTGTTTTTGTTTTTTTAAATTCCAGTAGATGGTAGTAGGCCACAGGTGTAAATAATATAAATAATGAATTAAATTGTGCGTGCTGGATCACTGTCACCTGAATAGAACAAAGCCATAGTAACACATGCCTCTCCCTTATTAACAAATAATTTGTTGTCTGTCTTAACAGATTTTGTGTACCTTGACTCTTTATTCTGCTCCTTCTCTATTTTTTTATACCTGAAAAGAGCCCAGTCCAAGCTCGATGTAGAGTCTGGCTGCTACCCCAGTGTTCTCAGGCAGGAAGGCAAATACAGTGTAATGCATCCCAAACAGAGGAATGAGGAACAGGGTGGATTTAGCCAGCCTCCTGAGGGAAGCAAAAGCAGAAGAATGAAAGAAAGAAGAAAGATTAGACATAAGTCCACATAATGATGTAAAAGCTTTTGGAGGTTTGAAACCTTTGCCTTTAATTACTGAGGCCAAGCAGTTAGATATAAAGTTTTAAATGGCAGAGACAAAGCAATACATAGCAAAATACATCGTTCTGCATCAGTCTCATAAAGGCCGAACTAGTGACATCAAATCTTCATTACACTGACATTTAAAATAGCGCCATCATCAGGCCAATCCGGGGAGGAGATTGAAATGTCAAAACACAAAACCCAGATGCATTGTGCTCAACGCCTGGTTCAGATCAGATCAGTGATGTCTAAGTATTATGGAAATGTTGCCATTTAATATTTAGTGACATTATCATGTTGCACCAACTTGCTACAAGTCATGTGGCTTGGAAAGAGCAGCCCCCACCTCTGCTCCATCCACAAAAACCTTTAGATAGGTATCCTCATTTACTCTCTTCATCTTCCCTTTCTCATGTGTCTTCTTTTGAGTCACTGCGGTTTTAAACAAGCTGGGAACACATCTGCACAAATGAAAAGCAATCCAGAACATAGTCAGTCTATCAAAGATTAATGAACAGCAGGGAATCTAACCCCTGACAGAGATGTCTGCACATTTTCTTTTGTTCGCCGATGATCATAATAGAATCAAAGCTGTCAGGTTGTTACACTTAGTAGGACATGACGATTTAGTCATCAGAATATTCAAAATAAACAAAATAATCACTTGGATAACGTCACAGCCTTGGCTGTTCAAAGAGTAAAGATTAAAATAATAATAATGAAAATAAATAAATAAATAAAACAAGGCTTATTTTAAAGCCTATAATAGGATTTGGTTGTCTTTTGTCACACCTGGGATTTGTGCTTTTGTGTTAGCACCACAGGTCTGTCTGAATCAGATTGAAGTGTATAAGACACAGATGAAGCTTTTGAAAGTGTGAGACACTCATTGAACCGGTGGAACAATCCTGTCGCACAGTGATGGAGGAGACATCTATTTCTGGTATCAGCTGCTATTTTTATGTCCCCCTCATTGTAAATTAATTCAGCTGAGCTGGAATCTGCACCACCCAAACATTAAAAGGAAGGCAGACTTCGTTCAGGTGAAGCAGGATTTCTGGGCTCTCCACAGCAGATTCATATATAGGAAGCACTTTCTCTCTCTTTCTTAAAGAATGCAGCATTTTGTCAAAAGGTGTCTTCTCTATCCCTCTTCATGCTAAACTCTTAAAACAAACCGCCATTCATTTCTGAGACATTAATTTCTCACTCAGCAGTTTTACCTAAACACTGAATAACTGCTGCATAGTTTAAAAGTGGCTCCAAAAAGGCTTAGCCTTAATCCACTGCCAGCATTGATGAATGTCTCTCTAATGAGAGGAAGCTTGGTTTATCATTTAATTCCTGCATTGAACCTGAGCATATTTGATGTTTTTGACCTTCCTGCATTTGCACATGTAAAAATGTATCCGGTGTTTGTTATCGCTGAATTTAAAGTAGTTATCATCTAAGAGGTCAAAGGGTCAGATTAATTCCTGAACTTCTGGCTTTTACCCAACAAATTTCACTGCAGCTTGCAGACGACTGTTTGTGAATATTCAAGTGTGAATTTGGTTTCAGTATTTCTTTTACAAAAGAGGAATTGACACGCCTAATCTATAGTGAGATGCTGGCTCACAGGCAGACATCAAAGACAGAAGCAGAAAGGCGTACATTTATAACTCCAATACAATCTTGAAAAAAGCTTCAGATTGTATCATCATGGTAGAGCAGCTCTCCACTCCATTCCTCAGTCTTTCATTTATCATTGCAGTGCATTTTCTGAATATAAAGTTTGACCTTTTACTTTTAGCCACTTTGTGTTTTAAACTGTTAAAATCGTGATTTTTACAGATTGAAATTTGTGTTTTTATGACTTTTCAATCTCAGTATAACCAACATGACTGTAATTTGCTGAGATTCATCAGTAAGAGTCAGTGTGCAATAAGGTGACGCATTATGATATAATTCTTAAATATAGAAGGTGTAATCAGTGTGGTGTATTATTAGTTTTTAATTAACAGATAACATTTTAAAGTTTTTTAAATTTAAAGTTGGTTCTTTCCTGTTTAAACACTAAAGGATATTTTCTTGGACTTGAGAGACCTGGAGGTAAAGTCAAGATCCCATATGGAGCATTGTTTTTTAGTTAAGGCAGACTACTGAAGTAGGGCCTATCAGATTGGCATCACCTGCTTCTTTTGTCCCTCACTATCATCCCATCATGCCAGCTTATTTTCAGGTGTAGCCTGCCTTTATACCCTGACACTGACCCTCACAGTTGCTCTGTTGACACTCCAACACCGTTTGCTGCTGCTGCTCCTTCCACCACCCCCAAACTCTTCTTACCTTCCTCTTGTGTTGAAGCTTTTGGTATGGCTGACTTAACTGAGATATAATATTCATGAGACTTTGTTAAGTAGGGATTAGTTCTCCCAGCAGAATCATTGTTGCTGCTTGAATTCTTAAAGAGCTTAAGAGAATTGTACTCTGTATCTAACATACACCCATTTCAAATCAAATCAAATCAAATTTATTTATAAAGCACATTTAAAACAAAAGCTGTTGACCAAAGTGCTGTACAATCAGTAACATAAAAACAACACAGCAAGAACACAAACTGGTGAAAACAGACAGAAAAGGCCAAAGAATAAAAATGTGTTTTAAGATGTGATTTAAAAACAGGCAGTCAGGGTAAATGATTAGTTGCTTTACAGAAGTAACTCTGGCTGAACTCAAATTATTGTTGTATGAGTGGTAAAATCAATATCTAGCTCAGTTTGTTGTGACTCACATAAAATGTCCAGTGTCGCTGTTCCCAGTCATGGCTGATGATTTCAGCTTTTGAACCAGAATCCGGATTACGTTGATGAAGATGACTATGTTGACCTGGCAGAGATACATGCACACATATGCACAATTAAACAAATAAATAAACCACCCCAAATACACAGAGACAGAGAAAGAAAACACAAAACATTTTGATGCCAATAAATCTGCTGAAACCTGCAACAATCCCACTTTGGCAAACCAAACTGTAATACGATGTGTGTTAAATTTATCCGAATTTGTGAATAAAAGGGAATATTAGTAGACTCACATTCCCCCCAACAGTGATTGTTTACTCATATCTTAGCAGGTGGAACCGAAGGGCAATAATGATACTTTCCAAAACGGAAATCAAAAAATCCTGCACATTGTCTAACTTATATTAAACAATTTATTGCGACGATTTGGCCCTGGACCTTCATCAGGCAAACGGTTCTCCAACCAGCCAATCGCCTTATCCAAAGTGGAAGATAAATTGAATAGGCGAGTTTATTAAAACTTCATACTTATTTGTACAAAAGTGTCCATAATGCATGTATTACGGTCCTCTACAAGATAGATCATATAAATATAATGTCCAGAGGTTTGTGCAATATCAACACAAAAGTCAGGTTACAGGACAGAAGGAACCAGAAGGTATATATTCATATTCATACATCCAAAACATCAACATCAAGAATCCGGTTGCATGAAAAAAGGAGCCAGGTGGTGTATATATACATATTCATATTTCTACATATCCGGAACCGTGTGGAGCTAGATAAGAACAAAAAACTTTTTCGAAAAATACGAAGAAAACTATTTTTGCTGCAAGTTAGACCATGTGCAGAATTTTTTTATTGCCACTTTGGATCCACTCATTCTTTTCCTACGCCACACCTGCCTCACAAAATAGATGTGCAAAGTTTTCTCCTGCTCCAAACCCAAAAACAAACGCGCAAACTGTAAGGCTTATCTATCTGCTCAAACTTAAGCATACTACCTGTCATGTATGTAGCCACCAAGAGCATATTTAACCACTTTTTACAATATTGTAGGACAGAAAGCTTGACAGGTGCAACAGTAACCCTGGCGGTGCAGGGTGTAGCTAACAGTCAGTTAGAGTTCCTGTTTCATAGCTGTCCACTCACCAGCAGCGACGCTGTTATTGGTCCTTTAATAATCCACCAAATTTCAACTTTGTCTGTGTCGTCCCAGCAACTACAATTAAAGCCAAATAAAATTGAATTAGACATTTAAAATGATGTTGCAATCAAATCAAAATACAAACACTGTAAGAATTACTACTACTTGTTCTTCTGTTAAACATACAGTAGCACATATCTATATCATATCATGAAATGTAATTGCATGAAAACTGAGGTTGCTTTGCTGCACGTAATGTAATATGTCGTACCCTCTGTCATCATAGAAGAATCTGGTCAACACCCAAAGTATGAGAACTGTTGACGGGAGCCCTACAACGTAAGAGCAGAGATTAATTATTCATGCGCTGTCAAATAAAATTAATCCGAATGATAATTGAGCCCCAACGCACATTCAGTGCACTTTTTATGAAAATGTTGTTAGGTATATGAAACATCGTGTTTACTGTGTGAATCCAATTTATCTGTGTCCCACTTGCATCTCCATGACAAAAAAAGAAACAGACACAGGATAAAAGCAGGAGACATGAGAGAAAGCAGCATTGTACAAACCGGAAAGAATCTGATAAGACACATAAGAGCCACTCTGGATACTAAGTGAGCACTAATATATACACACACAGACACACAAACATACACCTCAGGTTCCTTGTCAGGTTGTAAAAACACACATACTCCGCACAGAGATATTTATTTTCAGATTTTCCTCAGCAACAAGTGCATAGCGTTATGTTTTTACCAGGTTTGAATGTTTTGTTTGTTCATATGGCTGTATAGAGAGAACAGCATGTGTTACCACAACTAACCATTGGAAATCTCATGTATGTGGAATGTAGATTTGGCATTACCAGTGGCATTTAAAAATGCAGTATTAATTTTGACAAAAAGTCAAGGTCTCATATCATATCTGATAGAAATGATGTCCAGTTGTCTTTGTACGTCATCATTAGGTGAAACTGGTGTTATCTTTACCCAGTCCTCAGTCTTTACTCAAGAGTCTAGAGCAGTGGTTCCCAACCTATGGGCTGTGAAGGTATTGCAAGTGGCCCAACAAATCATTTGCAAAACAGAATAGTTTTGGTAAAAAGAATTTAAGTATTATTAAAATATATATATATATAATGTTTTACAATGTCTTAAAACAAAATGACTTTTGATTAAAAACATTATTTTTGTTTTTTTCAGACTAAGGCCTATCAATGTGATAAACCATTTTTAGGAATGCTTAAGTTGTCAAAGGCTGGACCACTTTTCCGCTGGACCACATTGTATACTTGTATTGTTACGGAGTGGGCTGCCAACATTTCTGAGATTTTAAAGTGGGCAATAAGTTGGAAAAGGTTGGCATGGAGGCAAGAGCTGAGATAATCTAAAATTACAACATGTTCAATCTTCTTTATTAAAGAGGGCTTTACTACTGTTAGTGTCCTATGGACTTTCTCCATACTCATGGCATGAAGTCTTCTGGAAAATTCTGGGAAGCTCTTTCAGATTTAGTTGAACAGTGATTTATGGACGGAGGCGAAACACTTTACTTCCCTCCCTCCTGTCAAAGCAGGATAGGGTTGATATTAGAAACTCGGCCCTCCAAAGTCTGCAGTTGCCAATTCCAACATCCTCCTGTCTCCAACCCTCAGTGACTCTCTGTAGAATGTCCAAGCAAGTCAAACAAGTGTGTCTAGTCAATACAACACGGAAAACCTACAAAACCTCCTCACTGGAAGGATTATGTCTGCCTGAATGCTGAGGAACCAGCTATTCTGTAATGAGACTGATTCAACCAATGCTTGTTCCCTACTGGGTCTGCTCAGATGGACACCGGGTGATTTGAGCTGACGGCCCGCTGTCACACTTCACCACATCCTGCCATGTGTTCCAGGTCTTATTGATTCTTAACAGTAGGTGAACTGGAGTATAAAAAGTCCAGCATGACCTTCATTTGTAGGGACCTTTATAGTAGTTTTGTCAGCTGTATGTGCTGTCACAGATATTGGCTAAAACCTTTATGAACTAAGATATCTCACTTGGAAATTTCTGCTTCTGTCTCTACAACATCATAGCAGTCATGCTACCGTATCTCACCTTCACTGCTGCGCTAAACAGAACTGGTAGATGTCCTCTGGGCCCCTATAGAGTCTGAATTATACTGTAAAACTGTGGTAACCGGAGAAAGAGGCTGTGGAACTTCATTAGCAGCACTCGAGAGTACAGGCTGAAACAGGAAAACATGCAACAAACAGGAAACAATACAGACAATGGAATGGGAATAGGAAGACAGTATAAATCAGATGAGTGAGCAACACAGGATGACACAAAGGGGAAGCCTTTAAAACATCCGTAGAAAGCTCAGGAAAACAAAAGATACCAGAGAAAACAGAGGGAGAGCTATGGAAACAAGAGCAAGTGCAGCTGCGGTCACTGCTGAGGCAGTTGACTGTAAATAAAACAATGGCAAATTCTTGGGAATTAATTAAATAGATCTCCAACCTATGAATGTGCTGCGTATTAACATGGGGAGACAATATAGTGAATCACTTTACAATATAATTCAGTGTATTGTGTTACAACAGAACAAACAACAGGTTTGGTCAAAAATTACCAGCTGAATCTGACTGTTTCAAGCATCTATAATAATATTTGCTGATTGGATTGTGTTTTATTATCGCTATTATTGTTTTGTGCTATTTATTTGGAAGAGTGTGCTGTCACTATTTCATTTGCCAACCAGTTCATGTAGCAAAGATGCAAAGTGAATAAACAACTCAGCAGCACTGACTGAAAAACAGGAAGGCATGGTCATATTAATGTTTCTGTTTGACGAAATTTACCCGCACATGTACAGTGTTCACGACATGTGGGAGTGAAGATAACGATGAAAGAGACTCCCGTGTTTATGACTTGTGAATATTCACGTGATCAGAAAACTTGAGATAGCAGCTGTCAGTCCTCTTGTGCTGCTGCTTCTCATGGATTCCAGCTGTCTTAATCAATAAACGCTAATTAGACAGACAAACATGTCATTCAGGACGTGTGAGGGTTAAAACTACCGCATTTGTTCAATGTAGCACTATGTTAAATTTCTGCTTTAATTGCCTATAACAATGCACTTTGGCGGGCATGATATATGCATGTTTGTTCACCTCTATTCTTTTTAGCACCAAGTCAAACAGGAAAAAAAAACTTTCCCTGTCATAATTATGAATTTGATGTTGGTGTGAACACTGTTTACTATTTATTAAGTTGAGAAACTGGTAATAACAGTAAATCTGATATGACATGAGAGTGGTATTTGCCCCAAAAAAGGATGTAATGTCACATATCTGATGCAGGTAATTAATAATAAATATTTCTCAGAGCAATCACAGACTCTAAGCAGCGTGTGAAAGTCATGCTACAGTTTGTGGTCTGGTAGTGTGATAATGTACTTAATAATATAGTGATAAAACAAGCTAGAATAGTAGCTCCATTTTCAAACACATTCCTATTGTACGAGTGCATCCTCTCAGTCAAATTTATCATTGTTCGGCCATCAACTGAAGTGAATGAGATATGGAGCAAATATACTGGAAATGTAATGTGACTGCCTGCAGTTAGTTTACAGAGAGTGTTGCTTTCTCAGTTATCCAATGACAGCTAGAAACTTGACAGCCTCTAATGGATGCTGCACCTCTGACATTTCAAAATAAAAGTACACAATAATATAGCTAACTATAAGATAAAAAAGCAAAAACCATTACCATAGTAAAATACAAAATAAAAAAGTATAACTCCACTGAAGTTCATTAACCGCTACCAACATAAACGACCTCTCCAACTGGCTGTCAAATTGCATTGTGGGTAAAGTAGGAATGAGGTTTTGACGTGTTTGAATGTGTGGAATAAAAATCTCTGGATCTGTTGCATCTACTTAATAATTAGCCTATCCAATGCTAAAATCTTCATTCATTCCCCTATGATGTTAGCTTCTGAGACTGTAAAAGTTAATGTTAGGTCATCTGGCTCCCAGACTGAGCTTATTGATGAAAGACAAATCCATCACTGAATGTTTGGCCTTCCAAAAATGTCAGGCTACTTGGTGGTTAAAGTCTCCACTTGTAATTCTCTGTCATATTATCCTGTCTTTCAGTGAGTGCTTTGTTTTTACTGATATTTATTCTTTAGACAGTTTTAAAACTTTTTGTTCCATAGGCAATTCATAAACTTCATAGTTTCCTTGTAAATTTGAAAGTGACACAATTTCCACACATAAATTTGATTTGTCACAAGTGACAGCTTTGAATATATTGTGTGTGTGTGCGTGTGTGTGTGCGTGTGTGTGCGTGTGTGTGCGTGTGTGTGTGCGTGTGTGTGCGTGTGTGCGTGTGTGTGCGTGTGTGTGTGTGTATATGTGGCATACAGAGCCATCAGTGGGTTGATATACCTACATTATTATTATTATTTACATGTTTAACATAATTTCCATTTAGTACAGCTCATGTTGAGAGTGTGGTGAAAATTGTCCGTGTGTTTTATGATAAGGTAAGGTAAGGTTGGTTTATTGTTTGAAAAATGTAGTTTTATCTAGCAGTATGCAGTGTCTAACTCCGACCAGCAGCACTAGCGCATTCGCTACACTGTGTGTTCAGGGACAAGGGAAGTCTCGTGTGAACACGTTCAGAGAACGAGAACACACACTTCAGTGTGAAGTTACTGTGTGTGTGTGTGTGTGTGTGTGTGTGTGTGTGTGTGTGTGTGTGTGTGTGTGTGTGTGTGTGTGTGTGTGTGTGTGTGTGTGTGTGTGTGTGGTGAACGGTGATGATAAAGTACATATGTTTGCTCTTTGCAAAACAAAATAAAAGACTTTCAAATTAAATGTGTAGTGGAGGGCAGCTTCACTCTGCACCACGCTACATATATATATATATATATATATATATATCTCCAACCATCACTTGAGCATCAGCCTGTCATGGCTTTGCCATCCTAAGACGACCCCTTCAGTCATTTCCTCACTCACCCCATCCAATCAGGATATACCACCAGAAGTATTTCCTCTGGGAGACGAAGGTCAGGGCGAGCAGGGTCTGCAGATACATGCCCTCCACCAGCAACCAGAAGTAATTGGCCAAGATGCTGAACTGGAAAAAAGCCACGGCTGACTTACACGCTGTCTAGAGAGAACACAAAAAACCCCAAAGTTGCTAATCAGACATGCAGTGACTACTGTGTCATTACGTTACATTGGAATGGTCTAACACACGGTCTGGGTGGAGGCAGTGCAGCTGGCAGGTCCAGATGACTAATTAAGCAACTTTTTCTCATGTGTCAAAGAGGGAGATAAGAGGTAGAGATGAAAGTAGTTTTGATCCTATTAAATTCAAAGGCTTTAATTATGTCCTATAATCACAAACTACATCTAACATGTCATTTTCGGACTCCATTCTATTATGAATAGACAAAGAACCATAAAACTTAAACTTTGGATTAGGTCATTTAGTCATTGTACATGTGGTAACAAAAGTGTGTGAGTTCTTTCAGTAAGACAAAAGCAGATGATTGAGTATAATCTCATCTGTCATGTCATTATGACAGGTTTGGCAAAACTCATATAAAACACTCCTTTCAAAGACCTGACAAGTCCAATATGTCAAGTTCTTATAATAAAGGATGGGCTACTTTGTGAAATGAGTTTAAACTATGTTGTTGTTCAAAGAATTCATCAATCTTGTCGACTAATTACATGATTTGCAGACAATGGCAAGTAGCCATTCATCAGTTTGCCATGTGTCTTCACATCCTTCGCTCCTGTCTATTTCCATTCTTAACTCAATCACATAGAAGATGTGGGAATCTGCTTTATGGTGGAAACATCATCAGCTAATTCGACCCTCACCGTGGACATGGAGCAGTGATCCAACGTCTCATCAGCAAACAGCACTGTGTCTTTAATGAAAACGGCGCTGGCTCTCAGGACGAAGGAGGAGAACAGGTTGATGTGGATGTAGTTTCTGGTGCAGCGGAACTTTCTGAAAAGAGGAAAACAGAGGGAAAGGAGCCTAACACACACACAGGTATACACAAATATACACAACCAGCTTCAGACTCACTGGCAGTGAACAAATTGATGCCAGCAACAACACCACTGTGCATACAAATTAAGGTCAATGAGCTCCTAAAATACAAAACCAAACGTGATACTGAGCTCTTACAATTGTAAAAATGCATGATAAATTTGACAATATTTGGTTCACATTAACAATAGAGCCCTCTCGGGACATTTTTCACAATGAAAGAAGAAAAAGGCACTAAAAGCAATCTAAAACTGGGCTTAACACTCCAAGTCGACAAGAACACAACACAAGAAAAACAAGTAAAATTTAACACTTTATTGCAGTCACTGTCACTGTGGTACTAAAATTGAATGATTTCCCTGATGTACCTCATATCTCTGAGTGATCATTTTACAAGTAATTATAGCTGAAATCACAGTCTTTGTCTTTAACTTATGTGTTTAGTGAATTTGTCAGACGACGTCATGGTTATAAAAATCTGGATTTTTAGCAGCAGCTTGGAAATGGCTTTGGAAGTTAACATGTAGTCTTAATGGGCGTGTTTCAGTCACTATTTCAAACTTGTTCCATTGTCTGACAAGAGAAACAGAAAAACATGTCAATGAGAACGGCTTTATTGGAATTTGGCTGTATTAGAATACTGCATATGTGATCACAGAGAGTAAGAGAGATGCCAACAGAAAAGGGCTGAAACCGGCTGACACCGGGCAAGATGCAAATAGGACGCGATAATGTCATGAATGTGCTAATTTGCATATTATGTCTAACGACATTTAGAGACTTTTCCAGCAGGCTTTGGCAACTTTCCATTGACAGCTTTCAACTGACCCCAATTTCTCATATTGACCACATTGACCATGGCCCATTATGGTCCAGCCATATAGGTTTTGACCTGGTTAAACCTATATGGTAATCCAGTTCCACCACTGTAAACATGCATGTTTTGGATCATAACTACACAAATGTTGGGTGAGTGGTTGTCCTGTGTGTGTGTGTGTGTGTGTGTGTGTGTGTGTGTGCGTGCGTGCGTGCGTGCGTGCGTGCGTGCGTGCGTGCGTGCGTGCGTGCGTGCGTGCGTGTGTGTGTCCTGGACAGTGTGTGCTCCTCTGGTCTTACCTGAAGGCTGTGAACACCACTATAGCTGTAATGAGGGAGATGAGCGATGTAGCATAGCCCACAGTGTAAACCTGTCTGAACATAGAGAGGTAATTCGTCTGGCGACAGAGAAAAAGAGAAAAAGAGAAAAACAGTGTGTCAGTAAGTGGTGCTGTCAAATGTGTGACTAGGAAATGGCTTGATTAGCAAAATGTCACACAAAATGTCAAACTGTGTGACTGGTGTTAATACTACTACCTGTATTTTTCCATTATTACGCACATAAATAATCACTAAAATAAAGTTTGGAAGAGGGAAACTGAGGAAAAGTTCATTACAGTCACTGAAACATCAAAATTCTGAAACTAATTAACTGTAATTTGCTTCACAGTATGATATCAGACGTCTTTTAAGACTGTGTCATCTCCTAAATTGTTAACATTTATTCCTGAATTAAAAGCATGACTAATATTTTTTTTTTTTTTTTAATCCTGTTACTAACCCTACAAATAGGCCTGAAGTGAAAAAGGAGTCAGCGAGGAAGGAAGACTGGAGAGGAAGCAGGGACAATATGAATAAGCTAAACTGATTGGCATCATTACAACAGCATGTGTGTGTACGCTACCTCAGATTCAGACTCGCTGACATCACTGAAAACACAGGCCTCCTCATAGGGTGGATACATTTCTGACCATCCTTCAACAGTGCAGTTCCTGTAAACATACCCTGATGTGGGGGTAAACGAGGAGAAGTTCAAGAGATGTGACCACTGCAAAGATTCATATCATACAGTCTATTTAGAAGCATAGTGAATCACACGTCTGTACATTTCTATCTATTATTGGACCGGCCTACCAGACACAGGTCCAGGGGCCCACAGGTTAGAGGGCCCATGGGCCAGAGCTTCTTACAAGTTTAAAGTGTCTGTGAACATTTCAAAATTATGACAAAAACACCCAAAATGACCAAAACAAGACACAAAATGACTACAGATGCTGCTCCTGCTTTCACTTTTGGGAGTCTTGCTCCTGTGTAGGAGGGTTGGGAGGCCTCAGACATGTCTGTGCCCACGGGCCTGTTGTTTCTTAATTGGTCCATGTTTGAGCTCCTTATGAAATGCTGCTGCTTCAGTAAAAGCACAAGTTGAGTTCCTAGGAGGTCCATGGGATCTTTTAAAAAGGTCAATGAGCCTTTCAGTGGATTAACTCAGTATAGCGTATCATGTCCTCGTGTAGCCTGACATCCCATCTCTGCTGTACCTTGTTCCTTTGCTTCAGGGAGCAAGCGAGTTGTAGTCATAACATATAATTTTTCTGTTCCTCAATTGCGCTAATAAACCAAATGATAAATACTTGAATACAATCCTTACTCTTACTGGATTTAGCAAGTGCAATTTTTCATTTAATAATTTTTCATAATAACTGATAAATAATAAAAGAATCGGAGGCGCTTAGGGGCAGCGGAAACAAATTGTGAAAATGCTGACCATACTATCATCCTAACAGTTTGTTTGGAGTTGTGTTTCTGAACACCTGGTCAGTGTAAGTCCAATACACACTCATATTTTTAGCTCTGTCTTTAGTCTCTACCAACTCCTGAGGGAACTATGTGACTCTTTAGCTGCGTAATGCTCTACCATGTTCACCAGCTAGTCACTAACTGCGTCCGTCTCTTGTTTGCTTCTGGGTAGGTAGTGTACCGTGGATTTTGAAACTCATTATAAAGCTCCATAAGGCTAAGGGAAGCTGCAGATTCAGGCTATAATTCTCTGCAGCTTTATCACTATAGGCGACCCCTTTCACATCGTTATTTGATGCATTATTATTATAAAAATATTAATTACAGCTGCTTTAAGTAAAGGATACGAATACTTATGAATACTCCACCACAGCTGTTTTGGTCATGCAACCCTATGGTTTAAAGCTCAAAATCTTTATAGGCCAATTACTCATTCAGTTTATTCTGCTTAATAACAATCTTAATAATTTAATTTACTACAATTAAACCGTGAACTGCCATATACTCCTGTAAACATCATAGTAAAAACAAACAAACAAAAAAAGCTCATGTTAGAACCTGATTCGCAGTATTACAGTGATCTTACTAAGTTTATATTCTCATGCATTAGAAACTGTATTGTGAAAACCCGACTATACAATCTAAATGAGCTCCAATACAGTCTAAATGGGTGCACCTGCTGTTTATGTGTATGTGTATTTGTGTTCCTGTGTGCTGGTGCCACTGACCGCAATTTTCATTTCTCATTTTTATAATTTTACTTTTTTTTTTCACACTCACTCTCCTTTTTCCAAATGACATACTCTGGCTACATTGTTATGGAAAGATGTCATTCCTGTGCACTTGAATATTAGCACATTTGGACCACTACACTGACATTTCCTCTCTTGGACCATTTCACTCCATTAGTGCTTTGAGTCAGAAAATATTTGAAGCTTTCACGTCCTTGTTCACGTCTACTGACATTTACCCCTGGTTAACGTCCATTTGGAAGCAGCAGGTGTCAGGAGAAGGTTGTCAGCTGGATCGCTCGATGCACTGCTGTGTTGGTTGGATTGTACGTGGAAATGTGTAACGCCGCAGAAGAGATAGCACGAGCAAGCATTAGCTGGACTGTTGTGCGTTTGTTTGAACAAAGAAACACAGAAATGCACAGCAGTGGGTTTTCTCTATTCCCTTTGAGCTGAGCAAACAGGAACCAGCAGAGTTCAAATGCTGCCAACTGCACCGCTGAAAGCAAAGACTCTGGTGTGTTTGGGTGATCTGCAATTCAGATCGTGATGAGCCAGGGTTTCCATCAAGCTATAGGAGGAAAGAACATTATTCCTTAATCATCCTGACCTTACCTTCCTTAATGATCCTATGATAATGACTATCAAGGCAATGGAGTACAAACACACCAACATTTTTTCTTCTTAAGACTGAGAGACAGAGGTTTCCATGTTTAAAAAATGTAAAACTACCTGGCCTATAAACACTAATTTACTCATGCAAATGATTAATAATTTATAACACTTTATTATTTCAAACAATGAAATGACTTGTTAAAGATTAAATAAACACCAAAATGTACATTTGCCCTAAGCAACTGTTTTGGAAGGATATTAACTCATAACCACTTTTAATTTCATGACTATATTATCATAGCTTAAGAACATGTCTCTATTAGTGTCATCACTACTATCTTTCTGGAAACACAAATCCTACATCAGCCTGAGAGGATGTCAGAATGTGACGTATTAACCCTGCAGACAAGATTTCAAATCATTTCTTCTGTCAGAAATCTCCCAGAGCATGCATATATATATATATATATATATATATATATATATATATATATTCTTGCCAACAAACATACATGAATAATTCATACTGTGCTCCCTCATCAGGGTGACTCCAGCCTGCATTAGTGCTGCAGACTTTACAGTACAGATAATCATCCTTAGAAGTGGAGCGACAATGCACCACTGCAGAATGGAGCTTGTACGTTACCTCCTGTATTTAAACTACTGTATTGATTAGGTTATTGAGAATGATTCTCAACACACAAACCTTGATTGCTGGAGAAATGCTGAAAGACTTCGGAGCATGAAACATTGACCACCTGCCCGACTTCCGTTCTCAGCCAACATCTGATCTCGTCCCACTCTGTTTTACACCCTGCAATCACAGACAAGGGGAGGACCGGGAGCGTCAGTCAATGAAGTCTCTCAATCACCGTGTCGTCAATATTTGAGTAATTTCACAGCAATATAAAAGTTGTCACGGTTCCCCCAAACTCCCCCAGGTGGCAAACACACAAGAATGAGCGTCTGTTACCATGAATACAGATATATTCTTTGATCTGAGGAGGCAAACAAATCCAGCTTCAGGGCTTGTAGGGAAGACATGATTGCCTATCCAGGAGAGGAAGGAGACCAGGATTGTGCTGTTTGGATCAAAACAACAACAGCCTAGCTCCCTACAGGATATAGGTGCAGTAACTCCAAATGCTCAAGTAATTTTGAGGATCACAATAATCAAACCTGCTCCCCTTCAAATTGCATTTATGTACAACTAAACTGTAACAGCAGATATGCTTTGTAGCAAACATAATTGCTGACTAGATTATGTTCTGAGGCAACGTTTTTGGATGAATGAAAGACGGAATGAATGACTGAATGAAACTACTTTTATTAACAGCAGTGAAGTCACCATGAGGTGGTTGGGTTGGATGGGAGGTACAAACTGTCTCAGTCTCGTCTGTGGTCAGGTTAAGGAAACAAAATCATTTTGATACATGTTAGGGAAATTATGCTTTTGGTTAAATGTAATAATAAAATTCTGTGCTTAAATAAAGTGATATTTATATATAAATAGAAAACACAATCTGGTCTGTGTTCTTGCCGTTTAGTTGTATATTAACATAATTTAAAGGCGGGAACCTTTGTTGCATGTCATATCCATGTATTTTTTCTCCTCTTATTTCCTGTCTGCCTCCAAACTGTCCATCCTGACCGGCAAAAAGGCGCGCTCTGTCCTTCCATAGCAGCTGTAGCAAGTTTATTATATCATAGACGTTATCGCATAAAAATCACATGAATGTCCATACTCTGTTTACTGCTCGCATAATTCCTTTAGTAGTCTCATATTTAATCTCTGTAGAGTTCACACTTTCTGTCAGTTCTGTGTCGTCACATTAATATCAGCTGATTAGTTCTGTCTGCTGGGCTGAAGTTGTCACACACATTTCTTCATGAAAAGTGAGACACCATCTGATTCTGTTGCTTCTTCAGGGCCCAGAGTGCGAGACTTAATAAGTACTCTGTTCTGAATCCTGAAATGTTTTTATTTCTCTCTGAAATCGCATGTTAGCAGCATGGCTCTATGGATGGCAATGTCTTTCTGTCATTTGGTCTCCCACTTTGGTCCCTTACACAGATCTCTTGACAACTATTAGATTGCCATGAAATTTGTACAGACGTTTATGGTACCCAGACGGTAAAAGGGCCAGTATACTCCATCTAAACCAGCAGGATCTGTGTCCAGCCACTTTCTAAAACTGACAATTTGAGATTCACACCCACTTCACACTGTGCTTGACCAGCTGTGCAGCAGTAAGAGAGGAGCCAGGTATTGTACTTCCATCTCCAGCTCTCCTTTTCTCATTTGTTACACAACTTGTGGCCGAGTTTTTAAATTATGTCATTTGTCCCGCCTTTCTTTGACAGTTGGCTTTTCACTCCACCTACAAGAGTGGCCATTTGGATCAGGTTCAAACACTTGCTAAGTCCAATGTGGTTGAACAGCATGTCTTATGAACTAGTTCTGACAGATCATAAACTGGCCCTTAGTCCTTATGACTTTGGCGCCCCCATCACTTTTTCCTTAGCACCACCATGAGGTTCACATTGGTGGTTTTGAGTGAAATGTCTTGGAACATTCTTCTTCCCTTTAGGATGACTTGTAATAACTTTGATGAGCCCTTAACTTTTCAACGACATCAATATTTGTGAAATACTGACAATGACATCCCCATCAACCCCAGCTGTTATTTCTGTTTAGTGCTAATTAGCAAATGGCGCCATGATGACGCACTAAACGAAGAACATGATGAACCTAATAAATGTCAATGTGATGCATTGTCACTGGAAGCATTGTGACCACGTTGTGTGAGCAAATACCTCTGTACCATGGCTGTAGATGTGTAGATGTTGTGTTTTCTATAAAGTGTGTTTGTTGACATTTTTTGCACATCAGGGCAACACCTGAATGACAGAAAGGATACTTTCTGCTTATAAAGGAGAACAGCCAGTTTATGTATTCACATAAGCAGTTTAAGCAGACAATTGCTTTTCTTACAGTATCCGTATAGTAGCAACATTATTGTGTGCCTGTAAATGTGTCACTGAGGAAAAAAGGATCCTGTGCTATAATTCATCAGTCAAATGCCTCAGCGTCTGGCAATATTTCTGACAGACTCGATGAATTTATAAATGTCCTGAACGACGGGTTTCTCACAGCATCCCATAGTTCCTGCTCTTATATTTACTGAGAACATAGAAACGTTTCAGTCAACCTCAGGCCTTGAAAAAACCATCCACACTAACCACAAATAGATGACCTGAATACCTAGTCACAGACTTTTTCTCATGTAAGAGAGGATATTTCTATTAATCCTAACCTAATAAATCTATATAAGTGCATAAAATCAGCTGACAGGTTTTATCCTTAGTCCAGCAGAGCTGCACTTACATTGTCCTGTTTCTGTAAATGGATTATAATCAAAGCTTTTGCTCAATGTCACGCACACCAGGTATTTCCATCTGCTGTCTTACATTTTCCAGATTCTGGATAAACCTGGGATTACTTACTGCTATTGAATGAACTAATTTACATATCAATGTTGTTCTTTTCTGTCCCTGACATGGTCTCAGGAGATACGGTGACAGGTATTTGACAGGAGTAACCGAATGAATGGACGGAGTTACTCCCCTCTGATGAATATTAATCGTAGTGATAAACATGGTGTGTGGTGCTGCAAATATCTGCAGCCATCTCCATCCACATGGAGTAAATGTTAACAGCATGATGAATTTAAAAAAAAAAAAGAAAGCAAGGAATTGCTTGTTTTTTGTTTTTTTTTCATTTATCCCCAAGGCAGGAGTGAACCAAAATAAATATCAAATACTTTTTCAGCAGGAAATCTGTTATCTGTAAGTTTCCAGGAATATAAAAATAAAATTAAAGATAAAGGCCGAGAGTGATTTCTGACTAAGACGTCAACACAACCTGTCTACATGTGAAATTAGGACTCTTACTCTTCACTCAGCAGGACGTCATTCATTTCATCACATTTTTTCACCCATATATTTCACATTTCTTTAATTTGTGTGTGTCAAAAAGGGGATATTTATGTTATCAAAGCATGTGAGGGACAGAAAGAACAAATCAATATAATATTTAAATTCATTTTTATCTAGGACTGTTAGAGATTTTTGGCTCATGTACTGCAAAGTCATTTCTGTTATAACAAGCCAGCAGCCATGCTGTCAGCTCTGTGACGCTGTAATGCCTATTTTAAAGAGGACGAAACTACTGGATGGACAAGAAAGACAGAAATCGAAAATTTGTTTTTTGAATTTCAGCAGTCATTCTAAAGTAGCCTAAATTTAATAATTGGCCAGAGAGCAGTCTTTGGTAGCTTACATGAGAAGAGTTTGTCAAGCTGTGAACAAGAACGTGAATGTATTACGTAGAAAAGTCAACATGGTAATTCACTTGTGAGATTTTTATGATATCATATGTAGTATTTGATGAAAAATAGAAAGCTGGGAGACCGACAGATGGAAGACAACCTGAAATGTTGACCTGAATTTGGTTCTTGATAAAAAGTCAGAGGATTACCAAAGTTCACAAAGACCTCAACTGTCTACACCAGTTTACATGGTAGTCCCCTCTACACTTGTTGAGACGTTTCCCTCAGAAAACATGGACCTGCTGGTGGCTCTAGAGGGAAAGTCAGGGGATCATCAGTCATTAGGATGAATCCTCCAGTGACCATGAATGTCTCTATAAATTTGCATGACAATCTATTAAATAATTGTTGAAATATTTTGCTTTGGACAAAAGTGGTGTGGCTAAAAATCATAAAGGTGTTAATGTAATACAGTAGTTTGGTTGATAAGACCTTAAAAGTGTTATCCTTTAACTCAACCAAACATAATGTTAAAAAGTCTACCAGACAAATGCATTTAATTTCACATTGGGATGATTATTTAAACACCTAACATTTAAAAATGAATTAAAATGAAAACATTGTACTAAAAGAGTCTCTGCCTGGTGATGTGTACTCCAGGTAATGTCAGCCATCCCCTGTGGCTGCTGACATTCAGCTGAGACAGAGCAGTGACTTAGAGGCAGCAATCTGTCTGAGTGAAATATCCATTTTCTCTTGGTGCCTTATTTCATTTGTACAAATCCAGCATATCTAATCCATTATCCACTACTTTCCTGCGTT
Organism: Seriola aureovittata; assembly: GCF_021018895.1. NCBI lineage: Eukaryota > Metazoa > Chordata > Actinopteri > Carangiformes > Carangidae > Seriola > Seriola aureovittata. Next base: position 10,795,100 of record NC_079375.1, read on the forward strand.
TCCCTATCTCGCAAAACCAACCACTTCCACATCCAATCAGGTGGTCTGATGAAAATGATGTCACTTTCAACGTAAAAGGGGTAGTAGGGTGGCGCTGTGCAATTATTCACGCAGGACCTTGGAGTTGGATGATTCACGCTGCTGTCAGGCTGCGTCAGACTCATATTCCTGACAGTGAGGATCTTGGAGGGGAAGAGGGATTGTGTTGAAATGCACTTCCATATCGTCTGTCATGTTACTGACTAACTGCAAAATGAGTTGTTGTCTCAGGGGTGGCACTATGAATTGTGGGGTTTACACTACAGTTGACTCAAACACACAACCAACACACTATCGCCACATGTTTGACTTTACAGGTCCTCATATAGGCTACAGGAGTTATCATATATCTGTTTTAGCCATGCTAGTGGTGTTGCTCTATGGATGGAAACGCCAAATCTGTCTCTCAACCACTTTGGTCCAGACTGAAATAACTCACTAACAATTGGATCAATTGTCATGAAATAAAGTACAGACAGTCGTACCCAGAGGATGAATCTTAATGACTTTTTGTGAACCCCTGACATTTCACCAGTTTTCTTTTACCCAAAACCTGCCAAGGGAGAACTGCTTGGTCTCGGTCTGCACCGGAGTATAACCTGGCAAATTGTATTTCTGTCTTTTCCAGTTTTTTGCAGAAAAAAACCCAAAAAACACAGATGCTATATCATATATTAGAAAAGAAATCATTAGTTTTGGGGGAACCCAGCGCAGCGTGAAATTGAAGTATATATTATTTACAGATATATATTTGCCAACCACCAAACATCCTGGAACACTTCTACCCTGAGAGACAATTTCCACAGCTGACATTCAGACAGGCTTCGTAACATTGAGGTAAATCAGTTGCAGAACAACGCTCACTGGCCAACTGCTGCTATAAAAGGCAAAATTTCCTGCAGTGAAAAAAGTTGATTTGCGTCATCTTCAGATCTAATCTGCAACTCTCCGTGCGTTTATGTCCGCAATAAACTGTTAAATTATAATAATAGGTCTCCTCCCTGTGTTGAGGGCTTCAGCCCGCACTAAACCATAATTAATGACACCTTAAAAAACAATGCTTTTCGAACCGCTCTCTGTCAAGTGCATCTTGTTACGATCCATTCTGAATAAGACGATTAAAACTGGCAGTGAAGTACTGGGTTGAAAATAAAGGATGTCGCTACAAGCTTGCAGTTTACTATCTGTTGGGGTTTGAGAGAGAGGGAATGCAAAATTTGCAGCATCTTTATACAGAGACTAAATAGCTGTACTGAGGTAATTGGTATCAGGGATTAAAGGATTTTATTCTCCAATGTTGTGGTTATTTGCTGTGGTTGATGCCAGAATCAGATGTTGGTTTCTAAATTTTAGATTTGGTGTGAGGGGAAACATCTTCTTAGCGCATTGTATGTGGGAGGTTTACACAGATGGCTCTAATCCTAATAAAATCCTAACAGAAAAACAGAGGCATCTATTTAAGAGAGGAAACCGCTTCCAAATAGTATTTCAGTTTTCACGGCAGAGACAGTGGCACGTTTATGGGCACTTTGGTGGGGAGGAACAAACAAAACCAACAGCTGTGTTATTAGCACAGACTCTGCTGCTGCATTAATAGCACTGACGACCAGGAGAGCTGAAGGTAGACCTGATTCGAATACTGAACTTCACGTTTCTCTATAAGATTTTTCTGGCAGGTTGTTGGGGTGAATTTAAGTCATGCTGGAGTGGAGGGCAAGAAAAAAACATATTAATTCATTTTACAAAGTTAGAGAGTTGTAGCATCATCAGACAGGTCTAATGTTTCAGTGGATTATTTGCTATCAACTGACAACCTGGCAAATGTGATAAAATAGTTGCTTTTCTGGGGTTGATACACACTGAGAGTATGTGGGCTCATATAGAAAACAATGGGTGTGGGTGGGTGTTTTGCATCCTACGGTTAGTTTTGGATGGTTGCTTCCAATTTGTTTTTGATATTAGAAATATAAAAATTTTCAGGGAGGTTTTAAATTTTCTACAATTAGCTAGATGGCAGTGAAATACTGATTCAGGTTGTAGTCTGCTCCAAATGAAGAAAATGATGACGCTTTTTAACAATGTCGGCCTATTGGTCTGTCGGTCAGTTGGTTCACCACTTTGGTCGAGACTGAATTATCTGAACTACTATTGGATGGGATGCTGTGAAATTATATACAGACATTCGTGGTTCCCAGAGGATGAATCCTAATGACTTTGGTGAAGCTGAACAAGCAATATATAGACTCACAAAAATATATATACGTACAGTTTGTATATCTCCCTTCTCTATGACGGCCATCTTTTCACTTCACCTTCAGTTGTGGTTGCTCAATTCTAAATATTTTTGAATTCAGATGTGGTCAGACAGCACGCCTTACAAAATATTTATTTTCTTGTCATAGTGTGGACATGCTAGAATTTTTTTTTTCTACAGGTTAGGTCTTTTGCACTGTGTCTAAACCAAAGTAACAGGTTATCTAAGTTGCTCGCTTCAAGCTGTTTATCACATTGCTCTTACAGATTAGATTGCTTCCAAGTGCAATTGAAAATTTGACTGTCTGTCAAGTGGGGTGAATAATATTCCCATTAGGGAGTTCCCACCTCGAGATGCTTAAATTCAGCTCTCTGGATTTGAGTCACAGACAACTGAGAGTGATGTGACAACCGTGATGTGCTGATTATGAAAAGATTCCACTCTTAGTATGAGAGTAGAGGCACAAAAGAAAGAGGCACAATTATATGATCCCCGATAAACATTTGTCGTCATTCACCCATAAAACAAAAGTGACAGTGAGTGCAGAGAAAACCATGAATTATGGAAACTTACACTGTTTGGCCGGGATACATCTTTTGTATTTGGTCTGAATCACGGGGGGAATTTTGACCTAACGTGGGGAAAACCATAAAGTTGTATTCCCTGCTGTGTCTAACTGTGGATGATTAATTTCAAACATTTCCTTTCAGATCAACCAAAAGGTTTTGTCACCCACTGAGCGGGACTCTATTCTTAGGCATTTATTAAAAGGCAGCTCTAGAGGAAGCTATACACTTACCCACTTGAATGTCACCTCATTTAGGATTAACAGTGAAGTTTTGAAATGACTTTGGACACCAAGTGAGTGCTTCCAGAGCACCGCTGAGGGAGGAACTGGATGACGGCATCATTTATTAAGCAGAATGCATTCAGTTTTCAAAGTGGGATCTTATGTTTTAATGGGATTCAATTTTTTATGTTTTGTGTATATCTGTCTGTTTTTTCAATGTCAGAAAGGATTGTTTCTCGGTTTCTGCATACCAGAATTACAATTACTTAGTGCTTCAACAGAATTGTTGTCTTTCCTGGGACTCTCGTCAAACTTTCAACATTCAAATAGCAACATTTACATTACAAATGTTAGAAAATTTGATTGTTAATCAATTGAAGAATCAACGCATGGCTGAGATATAGTCAATTAATGGATATGTCAATCAAATGAAAATTGCTCTACATCAACTTGAAGGCATGCATAATTGGATTACTGGTGTACAAACAGATAAAGAATGACATAATGAAATACAGATGTAATCGTGAAATATAAATTCATTAGAGAAGTTGTAATTGTTGAAAACACTACTTATTAATAGGGAGATTAAAATAAAGTGCTGTAATAATTCAGTGCCAATTTTTATTTTTTTATTTTTATTGTTTTAGTTATTGTGGCTAAGTTATTTAAGAACATGACCAAGAGCCTACAGCTACACTAGAGGCCCTGTCAGGCTGTACACGGTGCTGCTCTGAGCTAAATGCTAACATCAACATGCTAAAATGCCCACAATGGCAATGCTAATGTTTAGCTGGTATAATGTTTATTACGTTCACCATCTTAGTTTAGCATGTGAGCATGCTAACGTTTAGTAAATAACAAATAAAGTATGTCATTAGTTCTGCAGGGATTTGATCATAAAATCTGACCTAATGATGGCACCGAATGGAAAGTCAGAGTTATTACTGTTGATCTTGAGGGGGACTTGATGAAACTATGACCAAAATTTAATGACAGATATTTCACGTAAAACCACAAAAGTGAACCTCATGGTGGCGTTTTGTTGATTGGACAAATTGAACAATTTGAAGACGTCACCTTGGACTTTCTAAATTTCTGAGGGGTATTTTTGATTTTATTTTTACATTTCAAGGACTATGCAACTTATCACTTGATCGATAAAATAATCAACAGGTTAATTGATGATGAAAATTGCTAATAATTAGTTACAGCCAGTTCATGTCCATCATTTTAATGGTTGCTTTTTGGCCAATGGCCCCACACTTAACACCAGTATACAGTGTCTACTTTGCCCATTACCACCAGGAGTCTGTCAATGATGACTGTTACTATTTCAATTATTACAAAGGTGAGACTTCAACTCTGCATGACTCTCCAACTCTGCATGATTACATGTCACCTGCAAGGTTGGCATCACACTGACGGACGTACTAACACACCTACTTCGACAGTGAAATTCATCAGCGGACATTTATCTGCGTAATGAGCAGCGGATGACAGCTTTGCACCAAAGTGTTGTGTCGCTCCAATGTTCAGAGTCATCGGGGGTAATTAAGATCAAATTAGTCTGGAAATGTTAAAGTTCATCACTCTCACAGAGGGGAGTTGCCAGAGTGTTGTTATTCTGGGGCAGTTTCTGATGAAGGGGTGAAGAGCAGAGACACACAGTGTGGCCCTCTGGGAGACGCCAGGTTCATTAGTATATAATGAAGTAAATGAGTCAGATTGGAAGGACAGGCAGGTAAAGCCTCACCAGGAGGAAGAACAGGTGTCAGTGTGTGTGTTAGATCATCATGATGACAATAACAGGGTGTAGTGTCACTGTGTCCGTGCACACCACAGATTTCAGTCATTCTCTGCATTTTCAGTCTTTTCAAAATAAGATAAAATAAGATAAAAAAAATAAATAGAACTTTAGTAATCCCACACAAAATTGAAGCAGTGTCACACACTTGTTTTGTGTGCTTCGAATGTAATAACTACATTTTTAAGCTGCTTTCACAAGACAACCCCCAACTAGTGTACACTAGTCTAATTATTTGTTCTCTCTTTTGCTGACAGTGTAAATTCTGTGTGTGATCAGTAAAGTTTATCTGATCTTATATTAAACTCCCCCTCAACTCAAACTTGTTTTGTGTAATGAGTTCGACTAATTATGATGAGCTCAATAATTTTTGCATACTCAAATAAAAAGTATAGATAATAAAAGTTATTAAAAAAGTATTATGAACGAAATTTACTCAAAGTACATGTTCATCATAAAATTGTGTCCTGTGACTGTTACAATAAATTACATTGTTGAAAGTGACGTATCAATGTGTAAGCAGCATTTTACTGTTGTGGCTGTTTGAACTGATTTTATATTTAAGTGGTTCCCAACCTCGGGGTCGAGCCCCTCCAAAGGGTCACAAGATGAATCTGAGAAGTCATGAGATGATTAATGGGAGTATAAGTTCTGACACATATTTAGGCAAATTTGTCAGACTTTTCTCTGATCTTTACTTTTTCGGGCCTGGAATTGTTATTTAAATTAAACCATGTGAGAAGTTTAGTGTAGAAATGTCTTTTTGGTGGAACTGCTAAGAACTCATAGACGTCTGAAAGATGACAAGAGGCACAGGCGCTGATTTTTTTTTTTTTTTTTTTTTTGTCAGAGGACACAAGCCAAAAACATTAGGAACTATTGGTTTTAGTTTTAACAAAGTGTTGTATTTGATAAACGTATCATATGTAAAATTTTAATCTGAAAAGATAGTAGAGTAACAGACTCTCCTGTGTTTGCTATGTGTTTAGGTAGTGTGTCCCCTTGGAGTTGCTGTAAGGCTGTTGTAAAGTGGCTGCTGGGGGATGGTCACACATGTAGTGAAGAAATAAAAAGGAGTGTGGCTGCTGTTCATCGTACTCCGTTTCCATGCCCTGTTCATTATTTTACTACTAAGTACACACAGTTAGAACCCAAGACGCTTGGTTACACTAGTTTTGTTCAAGACTCATGGCCTAAAAGTCTTGACTGCATTTAGTCCACTGTCAGCCATTCATGTCTTGAAGTCACATGAAGGTTTATGTGGTCATCTATGGCCTTAATGTCTCCTGCATGTGCTCAGGCATCAGAGTCATCACACGAATTAAGCTAAAAACCATGAAATGTCCATCCACAAAACAAGAAAACCGATTAAATCTTAAGAAAAGTCCTACAGAAAGTTTAAGCTCCATCATTTGCTTCCATGGGTGTCTAGAATCTGCTTCTTTTAGTTTCATCTCTTAAATTTTACTTTGCTCCCCAGTTCTGTTTTTTTTCTTTTTTTTTTAGTTTAACCCACATTCCCATCTATTAAAAACCTCTGGCAGTGTTTCACAGTTATTTCTCAAAGTGTGTGTTTATGTGCAGCAAACACAAAGCAGCAGCAGCAGCAGCAGCAGCAGCTGCAGCAGCATCAAACACGAACCCACCGCTGTGGTCGGTCTGGTTTTGCGCCTCGCTCCTCCTCGTCTGGCTACAAATCTCCCGAGCCCTCAGGTGCTCGGAGATGATGGCGCAGTCCGGATGAATTGCTTCAGCCTGGAAATAACGAGACAACTAAGTTATCTACAGCTCCACACGCAGAGACACACGCACCACAAGCCGATGCTCTTCTTCGCCTGCAGCTTGGACGAGTTTGTGATGCGTTAAGTGGGCACAGCCATGGTGCACATAGCATGAGCATGCAAACAAACAAACACCAACAACAACAGACACACCTCGGGAGGACAGACACTTTATTTTCTGGTCACTTCTTCAGATGTATTTTTCAACATGTGTTCCCTTTAGTCACAAAACCGTCTCGGATTATGTTTGAATTTTAGGGAAAAAAATGATAAAAGTCGAAAATAAATAAAGAGTTTTTAAATTTCCCTGCAAATGCAAGCTTTTTAAGTTGATTTAAGTTGATATTTGGTGCTAGAAACTAATAATCTGTTTTGCAAATTAATCCTCAGATCTTGCAGACTGAGGAACAACATCTGGACCCTCATTTTTTAAAATAAGATTTCTCATCCATATTTTCCCTCCGGTCTCTGTCTGAGTGACAGACGGGTGGCGGTGATGGATGCAGTTCGTGAGGCCTGATCGTCCGCTAATTAGCACCGGCAGCTTAATGAGGACATTTGTTGGCCAAGTGTAGCGTGTGCTCCAAAGAGCCAGAGAAGGGCACGCGATAATAACGGTAATAGCATTGCAATAAAGATGTAATTAGGGTGTAATTAAGTAGACCGGTTCCTAATTAGAGTGTTTTGCAGCAGGGAGAAAAAAAGAAGAAGTGGACAACTTTTGAGGCACTTTGAGCTGCTTTTTAAGGAATCAACACGCTACTCACCGCAGGCCTGTACCACAGAAGAAGATAAAGGATGAGGAGTATGAATTTCTGCTGTCGTCCCGGCAGCTTCTCACAATACATTTCCATTGTCTTATCTGTCTTCGTTATGTCCCTCATCGGATGGTGACACGAGCGCAGATCCGGGTTATTTGTTCCTCTGTGCTTCCTCAAGGTTGGTGTCTTCTTTGTAGCCTCACTATGAAAATGTAGCTACTCTGCCATCCTAAAATAGATGAATCCCCATTTCTCCCTGCGAGCTGCAAACTGCAAACTTGCGGGAGAGGATGACTGGTGCTGTCGTGCTGCTGCCCCCCTACCCCCTCCCCGTCTCTCTCTCTCTCTCTCTCTCTCTCTCTCTCTCAGCAAAATCAGGTGAATGAATATCTCCATTCAGAGAGATGGCGGTGGGGATGCGTGATGAAACAAAGCGCCAGTGGCCTAATTTCACGTCACAAAATCTATTTTGTAAATATTAATGACTGTATAGGCTTCAAACAGAACCTGTATTTGCATACAAAATATTGTTCATTGTCAAGGTGGATTCCCAACTCCCAAGGGTGGAAGAATTATTCAGAAGAAGTAAAAGTTACCACAGTGTAGAAATACTCTGCTTATACTGTTCTATATATTATTGTTATTATTATTATTATTATTAATATATTTTTATGTTAATATACTACTTATACCATAATTAAAAGTAGTGTACTCATCATGAAGAATGGGTCTTTTAATTATTGATGCATGACTATGAAAGCATTGCAGCTGCTTTAAGTGGGGCTAATTTCAACCACTTAATATATTGCTGGGTAACTTAATGTACATCAGGGTTTACTGTTGGTTATATGTTGCTTAAATATTTTGTCAGATATATGAAGTGTTGTGAAAAGTACAATATTTACCTCTGAAATGTAGAGGAGTAGAAGTATAAAGAGGAATAAATGGAGATACTCTAGTGAAGCACGACACCCTTGAGTAAATTAACTTGAGTTAGCCCCAAGTTCACTGCTGCAGTTTGATGTGTTAATTTGCTCTGCAGAAGTACAATAACACTATTTCACTGAAACAATGGTTGATTACTCAATGAGTCAATCAACAAAAAAAGCCATCTATTTTCATAATAAATCATCATTTTGTCTTTTTTCAAGCCAAACATTTCATTGTTCAGGCATTTAAAATGTGATAAATGCTGCTTTTCTGGCCTTACATTATATTATTGTGGATTATGTTTTGTTTTTTGTGGCCATGGCTTGTAGAGGGATTCTTTGTCAAAGTCTAGTTTTAAGAGTTTTATTATGGTTGTTTATATTGTGGTCACATGATGAATATTCCTAACAAAGTGGTGCTTGATCAAATTACCACAAAATAACAACAGGGCGTAGCATTACCGGTTGTCTTGGACTCAGTGGGAGCTTGGAGGTGACAGAGCCTATACACGTTAGTACATGCAGGTCAGTATGACTGAGTCTGGGTTTTCATTCATGATTTTCTTCATCGCCTTGAGGCCCTGTGTTGTAGAGTTCCCAGTGTCAACATTTTGTTTTAAAACTTTGATGATCTCAGTCTAAAAGTGCTCAGATGGTGAATATTCCCAATTTAACTTGTGTTTAATCAAATTACCAAGCGGCAAAACTGGGACATTCCAGCATGCATTGCAAAAAAAGGGAGCAGAATGAAGGGGCACCGCTTCTCTTTTTATTCTGGGGCTTAACCTGACCTTAGTGTTCTTCTGTGATGGCAGTCTATCAAAAATAAAACAGAACTGCATAACTCTTCTCCACTACACCGCTCGCACTGCTGCTCGCACTGGTCAGGACATCACTGAAATAATAATGACAAAAAAACTATCTGGCAGCAAAGGTATGTGAAATACAAACAAAATGAAAGGAATCTAAATGATTAGAAGCAAAGAGAGGTGACTTTTGACCACTGCACCTTTTCAAGTAAGTGATTTAAGAGTAATGATATAAATATGACTAACAGGACGCTCCAGCTGCTAATGGATATTAATTTAATCGTACCATTCAGGAGTGGCTGCCACATTTCTGTAGCCATCAGTGTATGGTCTATTCTGATGCTTTAAATGTTTGTGGCATATTATAATTAGATGTTTTTCTTTTCATTTTCCCAAGGAGGCACTCTGGGTATTCAGTAATGAGCTGTTGGAAGACACTGAGGACAGAGCATCCTGGAGGCTGAATGGGACTGTGACCTGATGGACAGCTGTCTCTCCACAATGGACTGGAGGATAACTGTTTTTATATTCCCTCATCTGTTATTGTTTTGGTATTTTTGAGAAGTAATATATTGCCATTTTGCTCCACTGTCGGTGGTTTGTGGTTAGTAATTTACATAGGGGTAATTTCATGTGTGAATGTGAAACAGGGCAGTGCTAAAAATAACCAAACGCCTCCCAACAGAATCGGTTCCTATAAGAACAAGAACACAGGATTCAACCTTCAGCTACTCATGGGGCGACTTTGGGATGGATTTACAGGAACAATTTAGTTCAGGTGTAAAACAGCAGGAGACTAGGATTGTACGGTGTGAATGTGTGTCACTGTGGCTTAAAAATAATGAAAAACAAACCTGACATGTTATCAGGTTCCAGTCGTCACTGTATTATCCTAAAAAACTGTTGCCCATTCACAAACACAGGTTAACAAAAGGTCTGCATGATACGACTGTCGCCTGCGGGCTAATGGCTTATTTTTCAAACATATTGGTTGTTTGCATTTAAGCAAGGCTTTGCATTGCCTGTTTGACCACTGGTTTCAATCTTGTGGAGCAGGGGGAGCCATGATGCCGAAAACAGCCGAGGGTTTGATTCCCACAGCAACCGATGTATCAAAGTCAAGCATGTAGAGCAGATTGTACTGTAAGCACCTTTTTAATAAAATGTGGGCTTAAAATGTCAAGACCACAGAAGTGAAGTTAGGAATAGCACAGGTCAGGTGAAGGCAGGGATTGATGGGGACAGATTATTTTCTTGATTAATGGATTAATTGTTTTGTTTATAGAAATGTCAGCAAATTGAAAATTTGTGTTGAAATTTTGTCTGGTTGACCAATAATTCACTATATATTTTCTCTTAAATGGCAGATAGGACAAACCTTATTGTTACAAATTCTTAATGAGTTATTCTGTGTTGGGCTCTCTTTAAAATTAATTATTTATTAATTTTCTGTTGATAAACTAATGGATTGACTAATTTTTCATCAATAACTGATTAAGGTAAAACTCAGTCCTTATACATTTGCTGCTTTTGGGATTTGTTTCTCCTGTATCTGTACACAGTAATTTTGCACCTTGGGAGCCTTAAACAGAAACAAAATGACATCTTTTAACATTATGAATGTCGACACCCAGAGGTCTTTTAGTGAGGTATCATTGAACTGCACAATGATGCCCTTGTTTACCGTCCCACACTGGTCTGTGATTGCTTTACATGATGAAAGACAAACAAAGGGGGAGAAAGCTGGTGAGTGTGGGTTTGTATTTGCTGATAGGTCGTCATTTATCATTTCCTGCATACAAAAAATATTCCCCCTATAGTGACCACAGCCTCCCAACTCAATTCAGCTCAGCTTTACTTAATGTATATACTGAACATACAGCACAGAAGATCCGAAATACCTAACAGCACAGGGAGAAAAACGGCACAAGAGAAAGGAGACAGGTGTAAGAAAAACAAACATTAACACCTGATTATTCTCATTTTGAGTGTGGTTTAATTTGGCATCACATTGGAGCGATTTAATTTCATTAAACTGAAAAGATGAATGACTCTTGAAGCTTAATGTATACTATCCTAGTCATTCCAATTCAGTCTGCTCCGTGTTACTTCACCTGGATGTTGGACAAGGGTGTGGGTCTGGCTTTGTCTTTGGTGGAAACATTTTTTGACAGATGGCAAAGATAATATACACGCACATATGCACATAAAGAGCCAGACTCTGCAGAAACTTTACTTGTGTTTGCTGATATAACCTTTTCTCTTAATAATAATCTTGACATGATAGATTTTCAAGGATATGTTAAAAGAAAATAGATGCAGAAAACCCTGTGGGTAGTGTGCTAGCCTACCCAGTTAGAAACAGCAATCTGTTGTGAGCAATTTCCAAATCTCGCCTGAGATTCTGTAGCTCTGTCTTTTCAGTCCGTTGATTTGGGCAACACAATTCAATATGATGTACTGTATCAATATAATATGACAAAGTGATGCTCAGTCTCATCTTTTTTTTTTAAACGTTTTCTTTTATTATCTTTCTCACCTGAGAGCCTGCAGCTCACCTGTCAGAGCTAAGTTGGAAAACAGTGGGGGCTCATAACAGGCCCCTGGCCCGGGGCGCGCTACATGGCCGGTCAGACTGGCTGTGTCTTATCCACAGTCTAAAAGCTCAGTATAGGCTTTATCAGTGCTATAGGATGAATATATGATGAAGGGGTTTGCTTAAATAGGAACATCACTCAGTTCTCAAATCTACATGTATTTTTCCTGAGGCCGAGACAAGGGTCAGGCGATACTTGTAAATGTGTGCCCTCTTTTCCTGAAACCCCAAAGCTAAAGCATTAACCATTAAATTTTGATGTGAGTGGAGTCTAAAATTTTGCCCTACTCTGAGTAAAAATGAACAGGACACTCAAGTTACTGAACCATAAAATGTGTTGTGTCATTTCTTGAAGCCAAATTATGTTTAGACCGAGGGTCATACCTGTTAGCATCGCTAGAAAATGAACTTTACTTGGTTTGACAACTCAGCTTAGCATGTTATGGCTCCACAAAGTGAGTTCCCCTATCCACAGTCAATGGAGTACATGCAAATTTTATAACCAAAACACTTGAAGGTTTTCTCCCTTTTGAAAGTGCACAGACTGACTGAACTGTGTATTCGTCTAATAAGTAGCATTCACCTTTGATGTTGAGTCAGAGGGGGCACCGCAGATGAATTATGGAAGTATAATATTGATATTAAAACCTCTTAAGCAATAAACACTACAGAACAGAACCCAGTCGACACACCCTGCATCACTTAGATATGGGAAATAGTACATAATGCAAAAATCAAGAAATGCAATCACAAGTAATGTGAGTAACAAGAAATGAGGGCGGGAAAAGGCTCGGGGACGAATAAATCAACTAATCAGTGAAAGTAGTGTTGTTGAACTCCTTCCAGTAAGAACTAAGGTCAAAGAAGGATGTTAGCATAAATCATAAACCATTTGTCTTGAAAAGCACAAGCCTTAGTTTTAATTTTTAAGAGTGAACAGCAAAGAATAGCTCTTTCACAATATAACTTGTTATCTTTCCTACTTTCCCTATTTACCTTTAGATAGAGAAAAGATTAAATCAAAGCTGTTAATGTTTGGTCATTCTGTGAGCAAGATGTCTGGCTACATTTTGGATATGTAATGTCCTCATGGGTTAAAAACAAATCTCATAGACACTTCACTTCCATTCACAGATGATAAAGCTTTCCTTTTAACAGAAGGTTAGCTGAGGTCTGTCGTCTGGGAGCTCCTGTACATCCGTCACATGCGTGAAGCTGTCGCAGGTCAGAAGTAACTCAACAATCTCTGTTTCTCAGGAAAGATTTGAGAGCTCATGCTGCTCATTTTGAAATCTTTTTATTCCCTTTGAAATTTTTACATGGTACAAATAATTGTAAAAGCTCATTATCACTGCAGATTTTTTAAGTTTAGATTCCCCTGAGACAGTTCTCTGGAAGTGAAGAACAACTGTTAGACACCTCATTAAACTGAGATCTCTGAGACAAGAGGTTAAAAATATACACAAGGGTTAAGGTGTAGCTCATAATTGTGGCCTGTATGTATGTACAAGCAACGTGATTTACTGATTGACCTGGTGTTTCCCAACCAACCAGGATGGCCGAGAGGTTAAGGCGTTGGACTTAAGATCCAATGGACAGTTGTCTTCGTGGGTTCGATCCCCACTCCTGGTAGTGTGTGAAGCAGCTGTGTCAGCTTTGCTGTTTAGTACCCTGTGTGCGTTCAGTTCAGCTGTGAATTACAGCTCCCACCTGTGCTTTGTGTAACTGCAGCTGCTTCAACATACTGACTGATGAAATAAACTCAAATTAAAAACTCCTAAACTGTACCAACACTTACTATCTACCTTTGGAAATATGGCACATGGAGATGTCTTTTTATTTATTTATTTACTTATTTGTAAAGTGGTTGTATTGCAATTTAACATGAAAAAAATGAATTTGTTTGTTTTTGAATGTTTTTTTTATCATAATATTACACAATACCTGATGTAAATGATGTAAAATTCAGTCATTCAATCAGTCACCAATCTCCACTCAATATTAAAAATGGTGGACTTATAAGTGTTTTGAACATAAAAACAACAATAATAATAAATTAAATGTATCAAAGCCACACAGAAAATTTAAATTTACACTAAGCCTAAAATTAAAATCTATTTTAAAAATCCAAAGCTGTACCAACTCTTATGATCTAACTGTAGACAAACTTGTGTGTAGTTGATGGTAAGGTATATTTATTCATTTATGATCTTTTAGACTTCTGACTATATAAGAAATTAATTATGGAGTGGTTTGATGACAGTAAAATAAATAAATACATTTGTATTAATTTCCTGCATTACACCTGCCATACCATACCATAGCTGTTGTGAGTTTAATCAGTAGCTACCTCTAGTAATAATAATTATTATTATCATTATTATTATTGTTATTATTATTATTATGACCACACAGTGAAAACTAGCTAAAATATTGCTGAATTATAAAACTACCAAAACAATCTAGTCTGTATCTTCAAGTATATACAAAACATTATTAATAATACGCAGTAGCCATGTACAGTATGTATACATAATTTATAGTCAGTTTAAATTGACTCGACTTGTCTGCCCTCTGCAGGAAAAGTGAGGTAAAAGTGTGTTTGTTTGGCTCCACAATGAACTTCAAAGAAATTTACCTGAGCCAAACTTAAATTTACTATCATTTATCCAGGTTTTAAGAGATACAGAAGTCAATTTGGCAAGACAGAAAACAAAGCAACTTTGCATAGCTGTTCAACCTAAACATATAAAATCACAGTTCCGTCTGGGGATAGGCCGCACAGCCTGTCATCAACATCACGATAATCACGGTTTACAGCTGGCCGTTAACTACCGTTCTCCTGGGATCATGGGAAATGAAGTCTTTGTCAAAATGGATCATACCAATCTTAAGGTACGAGGCAAATGGTAGCGAAAACACGGATCTCTTTTTTTTATCTCAAAGTTTCATAGATGATGACTTGTATTTCTGTGAATATATACTATATTTTTCATATATATTAAACAAACGTGAAAATCATCGAAACGGTCTTCGAAAAGCAAACGTCCGCCCCCCCTCTGTCACTGAAGAATACAGGCGGTCCGCTAATGCAAGTTCTCTTCCACCGTCGGATTACAGCCGAGGCAGCACGCCAGTGGACGATTACCAGGCCATAAAACGTCGAATAAAACCAAGAGTAAGTACTGTAAAGTTTTGTTTTTAGGATTTGGGACATTAAAAAGTGTGTCTGCCTGTAAAACCCACAGACTATTTTGAATTTAGAGTTTTTAAGCGCCACGTGGTCAACAAACTACAAGTTGGAGGGGACTGTCAAAAAACTTGAGTAACGTAACTCTGCCCGGTGTCTCGGTGTTAAAGCAACAGCTGAATACAACACGAATATTTACTGTCATTAACCATCACTTATACTATGCTGTTTACCTGTTCTTTGGTTGGTATTATACATGAAATGCCCACTTCTTGCAGACTGACAAATTGTTGCGAATTGTTCACTCTCCGATCTGATAAAATTTTGCATAAGTGAGTATAAGTTTTGCCTTGACGTTAACTGGCATTCCTTCAGCATAAAAAAAAAGTATCCCCGTGGTTACTTTTTGTGCATAAGGGATTGTAAACGCATATTTTGTTTATGAGAATGTTTGTATTGTTTCTTATTTCTCTGTTGGACATTAGCTTTCCAACCCAGTTACTAAAGGTGAGTGTTGTTGATGAATCTGCTTTTCAGCTGATGTTCTAACACATGCTCTGGTTTACTGCAATTATGTGATATAGTGGAAGTATTTTACACTGCCAGTTTATAGTAGAGGTACACCTAGCTATAACTAATGTAGTCTAGTCAAGTTAGTCTGCAATAAACCCTACCTTCATGAAGATGAAGGTTAAAATGTTACTCCCAAAGACCAAGGTAGCATCTTCAGACGTCCAAACAGTCCAAAAACCAAAGAGATTCAGTTTATTGACAAATACAAAAAGAAAAGCATTAACTCCACACATGACATTTATGCTTCATGACAGAAATAATAAATTATTAGAATCGTTGCTGATTAAGCTTTTGGTGCTTGACTAATCAATTAAAACACTAATTGTTTTAGCTGTACAATTTTATGTCTATTGACTAATTGGTTTACAATTCACTTCATACAGCTTCAATTCAACTGCAACACAAACTACATCCTCCAAAATGACCATGACTTTAAATCACTAACTAAAAACAGTTGAAGATAGGATTTATTGAAGGGCTGTATTAGTTTTAACTGGGTGAACCTAATAAACTGGCAGCTGTGATTTATATTTCTGCATTGACAGTGCTATATGCAGTGCATCACCTGTTGTGTACAGTTTTTTTTTTTAATCTTTTTTTTCAATTATCAAGTTGTCCTTTATTTCATGCATGGAATTAGTGTCTTTGCGTTGTGATGTTTCCCTGCTAGTTTAAAGGCAGTGCTGCTGTCAGAGACATTTGGATTGTCTTTCATGAAACATTTATGATTTTCAATATAAGTAAATGTGTTTGGTTGAATTATTTTAAATATTCCATTCCACAATAGGTAGCGTACATTATCATCCAGCATGCCAAAGCAAAGGTGAGCCAGACTCTGTTGCACAAGTTGGGTTTTTAGATGTCTCAATAGAAACATCATACTTAATGCATAAACAGTGTTTCCTCGTTAATTGGACACAGCTGTGTCTGACAGGAATAACCTTGTTCTACTTCTGCATCACATTCAACAATACCAGGGTGTAATTTACCTGGTGTGTTTTCAAGTTGAGATTATAACGTTAAAGCTGTTGATTGATCATAAAATCACTATTTAAAAAATATTTGAGCTACATAAGTTTTAGTTTTGAAATGCATATTGAGGAAACACTGAAACACATCTTAACCTAAATGTGGCCATTTTCACCTTTTGTCATTTGTGCTACCCACATTACTTTTTGCCTTGTTTGTTTTGGCCTTGCTGTTTCAAAGTCCAATGTGAGATTGATCAATGAACTGTTGTAATTTATCCTGAGATTATTCCACATCTCAAAAGCATATAAATGGAGCCCTTTTCATTCTCAGTTTGATTTATCTGTTCTTCTCCAAGTTAAACTCGCTCTGAACTCTTCCTGCAAAGCTCAATATGATATTTTTTGGGGAAAAAAAGCTTCTTGATCAGTCCCTTGTCTCTTTGCCTACAAGACCACATTGGCATCACATTTTATGAGCTATTTCAGATGTTTCTAACCAGCACGTTCCTTTGTGATGCTAACCTCGCACTGACCTGACCTAATGGCTCTAGCTTCCACTTGTTGCTTCTTTTCTCTCCTTATACACCTGGCACATAAGTGAGTAGAGAAGACACCCCTTTAATAGAGAAATGGATCAGTCTTTGCCAAACCGTCAGCAAAAAGGAACCCCTCGGCAAGCTGCACCAGTCGGGGCCACCAGGCAGGTTAATGTTCCCACTTTGGAGAGAGGCATCATTAGTGGAGACAACGTCCAGTTTGGGAGGTTGCGGCGTCACACACGTTTGTCCCAGTCAGAGAGCCAGAGCTCTGGGCCTGAAGATGAGCGGTTGAGCTCCTCTGTAGAGGCAAGTGGCTCCTACGGTCAGAGCCCGATCCTCCAGGGCATGCAGGCAGAGGGAATCTGGTACAACCGCAGTGCCTACGAGCAGGCCGAGAGCAACTACCAGCGCCGTCTTGCCTCTAATAACAACGGGCATCTGTCATCCTCTCCACGGAGCCCAAACACCAGAGGCTCCTTGACCTTCCGCTCCAGACGTGGCCACGATCAGAAGCAGGATCAGGGGCACCCTGTCACCACAGTGAAGGCCTCTGGTACCCCTCACCGTCAGTACAGTAGAGGCCGCAATCGCACCTCCTCTGAGACTGAGAAGGGAGGCAAAGGCAGCAAGGGGCCAAACCAGAGGAAGAGGGGCCTGTCTGAGACGGAAAGACCCAAAAGGGACAAGTATGACACCTCTCGCACAAGGAATGGGAGAGACTTGATGTGTGTTTTCAGTTTTATATAACCATAATGATAATTTTTTTATTTGTTGTCTGTCTGCATTTTTGTTTGGCCTTTTTCAGTTCTGCTAACTTTTGTATTGTGTGTAATATTTTTGACACGCAGGTTTATAGAAACTAAAGTTTCTTGTTTCAGACATATTCAGACCAACTTTAGTGCTGCAAGAAAACTTGCGCTGCAGTGCAATGCGACACCATCCAGCTGCCGTATTTGCTGTATTTCTGCTGTGTATCTTGTGATCATTGTGAGTAAAGAAAAGAGGATTTCTTTCCATAGTTATAAAATTCAGAGTTGTGTAAAATCGCTGTGCAGTGTTCTGGCATCTAATAAGCCTTTAAACTGATAAAACTCAAACTGGACTTCCTTGATCAGATTTCAGTCTCTCATAGATTCCTGAAACACACCTCACCAATGCATCCCCTTGCAATTTTATAAACACCCACTAAGTCTAGTGTTAGTGTCACATAAGTGTTAATGTACAACTTACATCTACGTACAGTCATGTATAGTAAACTGAGTGTGTTTAAACAATTAAGTACATCTCTGCTGTCACTAAGGGGGGTTGCTGTATGGGCAGTGAGCAATGTTTTGTTCTATAATCCAGACTTTGCAGACCAGGCAACTCTGTTTCACTGACTGAGGAATGTGTAAATGCCTGTCTGCTGCAGTAACCCATCAGCAAAATTAGAAGGGGAGGCGAAACACAGATGCAATAAGTTCTTTTTTTTTTTTTTTTTTTTTTTTTTTTTGTCACCTGTTGTTTTACAGAATATGATGCCGCAGTTGTTCCTGTGTCAGCTTGCTGGTTGTATATATTAGAAAATGTCAGACTTACACATTGTTTTTTTTCCTCTCCCTTTTCCACCCACATCTCCATCTGTGACTCTGCATGCTGTTGTAACCTGTAATATACAGTCCAGCATCTAATTAAGCCACGTTCTGTCGCTCATTTTCTGTCATTGATTGTGCTGTCTGTAACAACCTAACACCTGGTCATGACTGATGGTCAGTAGATAAACTGTCAAACACTGATCAGTGTTGTTGCATTGTCTAACTTAACTTCACTTTCCCTCCTCAGTACCAACATGAGTGGACTGCAGTGCCTCGCCACAGAGAACATCTGGTTTGACAAACACCGCTATGATGAGGCGGAGAAGTGCTTCTACGAGGGAGTCAACGGCCCCTCCACACAACAGCAACAGGTAAAAAAAAAAAAAAAAAAAAAAAAAAAACACAAAAAAACCACTTCATTTTGAATCCAAGATGTCTCTTTGTTCTGATGAGTTCCCTTTTTATTTGCAGCCCCAGACAGCAAAATATCTTTTGATTTTTGATATTGTCAGACTTTTATGAATGTGTTTCAACCTGAATATTCTCAGAAATAAGGACATATGGGTTTATTTTTAGTTGGCCTTTATTTTCATTCCTGCACCAGTGGCATTTTCTGTCTGTTGGTTCTTCCTGTCCTCCTCCTTCTTGACACCTCCTCACCTCATGCTTCCCTCTCAGCGGCTGCACAGCTCTGTCAGTCACCAGCCTGTTGGTTTAAGCAATAGTTACATCATCGATAGTCACCAGCGCTCGGCAGCCCAGAGCAGCTGCGTGCATGTGAGTTAAGTCACCCGATTTAGAAGTGAGAGGGGTCAGGTGGTTTGGCAGCTGTCTCTGCTTTTCAGGCTGTCCAGGGCTGCAACAGCAGCTCTGAAGAGTGTCTACACAGGTCCGGAAAACAAAAGAGAAATTATAACATGATCACTTCAGTTTCACCCAATCAGAAAAAGCCGTATCTCCTCCTGTACTCATTGTGATTTCAAGTGATAGATAGGTTTGTTTTTATGTGCTGATTTTTTTTAAAATACATGCCTTTTTGTTTGACCAGAAACAACTTCAAACCCCTCATGAATTCAGTTTATAATGATATATGACAATGAAAAACAATATTCTTTATTTGGATTTTCACTATTTTTGCTTGAAAAATTGCTGAAAGGATTAATTGATTATCAAGTTGACAGTTTTTCTGTCGACTAATTGTTAGCTGTTGAAATACAATGTGTTTACAGAAACAATATCTTAGTCAGGATTATCACCAGGCCTTGCTGTCAACATATTGTATTGCATTGGGACAATTTCTTGGGTAGAACGCAAGAGAACATGTACTGAAGTGGGGAAAATGACAGCTGTGCCATGAGAGGTGCAGGTTGGGTCATCATGTACCCTCATGTCTGCTGCCAGAATGTGTTTAACTTTTATATTGCAACATTAGACACAAGATAACCCAGAACATCTCACATTTATTTACTTTGACTGTTCATCCTCTAGATGCATGAATTCACAAGGATTTTGTTTTGAAAAAGACTGTAGAGGTTTTAAAACCATAAATCCTTTTCAAATCACTCAAATCTTTTAATAACAGCTTCATCCTACATGTTGGATGTATGGGCCATCCTGCTTTGTTGTCCGTTTTGCACACTACTACCTGTCTTTCTCACTGCTCCTGCTTCATTACTGCTTTACCCACACATCTCTGTTGAAGAACGATGTTAATCCCATCCTGCTGGACATTGCTAAATCCCGACAGAATATCCAGCAGTCCCTAAACGGAGTGAGTACTGTACTACAAATGAGCTGCAGACCTACCCCCTGTAGTGGCTGGGCTGTACAAACTAATGTCTGTGTACCAGCCCTATAATGGGGGGAATAGTTGTTTAAATGAGAAATGGTGATTCAAGTATAGACGGCAAGTTCTTGGGGACATTTTAGCCTTTGTTGAGAAAGCCTTTAGCCTGCACTTGACAAGAAAGGTGCTATATGCATGCTGTGTTGTAACTTGCTGCCTGTTTCCCTTTAACCTCTGCTTGTTTACTCTATAATTTTCATTGTGCTGTCAGTAAATCGCTCATGTGTTTGTCTATACATCAGTGGTTTTTACCATTTTGTTTGCGGTATGAATGTGGTCATGTTTGGAAAAATCTGGTTTTTCTCCCCATTGCTACTTAAATGTTGTGACCTCAAGTCTGTCTAAAACAATACTCACATGCCCATATGTAAATGGAAAGTTCTTAAGACGATAACCGTACCTACCTGTAGCTGGCATTACAACAGCCCATTAATGAGGTTCTGCAAGTTTGCTAAATAACAACTGTAGTTTTTAATGGGGAAGACCTCCTCAAATACATAATCTGAACTGGATTAAAATCCCTAACCACAGCAGTTAATGTTAACAATATTAACAAACTGTTTTTAGAGCTCACACCTTCAACATGTCATCTGTAAAACCTAAAGAATCAGTTAAAATGGGTTGAAAAGGTTACTGCTAGGTTACTTGATGTTTCCCATTTTGGCACAATTTTTTTACTCGATCATTTGATTCAGTGTTTATTTTAAAAAGATAATGTTTCATTGTGTTTCTCTTAACAAATTCACAAGTTTCTGTCTTGTTACAGACGCCCCTAAAGGTCTTTTTGTAGCATCTGACTTTCTACCTCATACCACTGCTCTTTTCCTCTTGTCTTTGTCTGTGTTTCCTCTCGTACCTTAACATTGTACATTACCGAGAGCAGGTGAAAACGGCCATGCAGCAGGGCAAAGGGCGCCAGCAGAAACGGCAGCACAGAAATGTAAGTCCTCCACATTCAGCTTTGCTGTGGTCAGACCTGGGAACGCTGCACAGCTGAGACAGACAGCTGGGTGTGTTGGCTGTGTCTGTTGCTGCCTGATGTGGAGTGTGTTACTATCATCACAGCACTAAGATGTGTCATCGTGCATCACCGTCTCACCCATCATCCTGCATCTGTTTGTTTGTTCTTTTTTCTTTCTTTTTTTTTAAAGCCACTATAGACAGCCACTAACTGATTTTTATGATGCATAATTTTGGGGTGAAAGATTGATTATTTTGCTGCATGTTGTGATCATGATCATCAAATACAATTAAAATACAGTTCATTTGCATATGTCAAATATTTGATTTCCACTTTTCCATCTTGGTTCTCCTTGCTTTCAGTCTGAATGATGACTGATTTATATTTAAAATACAACTATGAGAGTGTTATCAATCTTCTGATCCAATTCTCAGAAAGAAAACTAGTTTTCCTGGAATGTTGAACTATTACTTTAAAAATAATTATTAAATGGTTGCCTCCTTGAAGTTTTGTTTAAAAACAGTCTTAACATAGTTTACCTGCATGTTGAGTGTAAACATTCAAACCTCTGACCAATTGAGGGTAGAGGGAGTAAATCTAACATCAGCATTGTGTGTGTGAATTGTATTCAAATCATTGGCGTTCAATAGATTTGAGTCTTGCATGTTTTTTTGTTTTGTTTTTTTTGTTTTTTTTTTTTTAAACCTCAGCACATTGACTTTGGTTTTGTGGCTTGCTCCTTCACTTGAACAGACTTGAACTGGACCTTGCCCTGGATGATAGTGGACCTGCTTTTGTTACCATTTTAACTTCAGCCTTGACACTTGTTAATTGATTTGTGTTTGTTTTCTAGTCATCCTCACATGCAGGAGGAGACCAGGAGCTGGTTTCACGCATGAAGAGCCTGGAACTGGAGAACCAGACTCTGCACAAAGGTGTGTGTCTTTGTGTGTGGAGTTTTTCCATGCCTGTCCTTTTTGCTCACTTGTTCTGGTTTTAACTTTACTGTTGTGTTACTTGTTTAGTGGTGGAGAACATGAGAGCAGCCCTGCAGAAGCTGGAGTCCAGAGTGGCTATGCTGGAAAAGACACCTGTATTAGCAGCTGTCCCATGTGCTAAGGTAGATAAATAATTTTAGATATGTATATCCTTCCTCACCAGAAACTATTATTTTCTATTGTATGTTTTTTGCCGTCATGTTAACTGCAGATAAATAGATTAAAAAAACAAAGAAATTAACCTTATCAAATTAACCTGCTTCTGAACAGCTCACTCTTAAAACTGTTTTCCCTATCCTTCTCCACTGTAACAGGCTGCACCAGTCCAGGCTGCTCCTGTCAAACAAGTAAAGGTGGAAAACGGTGGTGGCGATGATGATGATGACGACGACATTGACCTGTTTGGCAGTGATGAAGAAGATGAGGAGGCAGAGCGTCTCAAGCAGGAGCGCTTAGAAGCCTATGCTGCCAAGAAGGCTAAGAAACCCACCCTGATTGCCAAGTCATCAATCCTGTTGGACGTCAAGCCTGTACGTAACAATACCACCCTAACTGTGTAATTTAGCTCATTTCAAAATGCTGCTCCTACTGCTGTTGTGGAAATTATTTTTAATTTTGAAATCATTCATCTAAAATGAAACCCTGTGCATTTAGTGAAAATCAGGTAAAGTGTGCTCCCGTTCAATCTGATAGCAAATATCTAAAATGTTTTGCTGTAACTCATGGATCCTGTGTTGAATTTTGTTTTAACTTTGTCAAAATTAATGTTGATGTCTCTTCCCCTCCTCTGTTTTCCATTAGTGGGATGATGAAACAGATATGGCAAAGCTGGAGGAGTGTGTGCGTTCGGTGCAGATGGACGGGCTTCTGTGGGGAGCATCTAAACTTGTGCCAGTGGGTTACGGCATCAAGAAGCTACAGATCAACTGTGTGGTCGAGGACGACAAAGTTGGCACTGACATCCTGGAGGAGGAGATCACCAAGTTTGAGGACTTTGTAAGTAACTTTCATTTATGTCTCACCCTTATCCAAGACATTGTTTAATCCAAGTGGTTTTTAGCACTTAAATTGTATGGATTTTATCTGCTTGGGGCTTCAGGATATCATTGTTAGACATTCTGCAACCACCCCAAAGTTCATTTGTGGTGCTCAGTGCATTGAAAATGCAGTAAAACAACAAATTGTCATTACTTTCCTTTTTCTCCCCCTTTCTTTTAAATAAAATTAGATGTCATTTCTGATGTGCAATATTTGTTCATTTTTGGACAGAGCCTGACTAGTTGTTTCTAGTCATTGCTAGGCTAAACTAACCTGCCTTATCTAAATCTCTGCCAGAAAGAAAGTAATCATACTTCCAAAAAATGACACCCTTGAATTCTAAAAATGCTCTTAATCACATTAAATGCTTTATTTGATTTTCATTTCATTCATTTGATTTTATGTAGAATAAATCACAATATAACATAATAAACACTTTGACTTCTTTTTTTTTTTTCTTCCTCTGCAGGTCCAGAGTGTAGATGTTGCTGCCTTCAATAAGATCTAAGCGCCTCCAGCTCTGTACCTGCTCCATTAAAGTGTTGCTGCTGCTCCCGGCTTGCACGGTTATTAAAAAGCGAAGCTTTGAGCACAAACATCTGTCTCAGTTTCATTATTATTCATGGTCAAAAAGAAACATTTGGAACCCCATATGTACAAGGTTTCTTGAACTGTTGAATGAGTACAGTTAGTTTAACATAGCTTCAAAGTAGAACCTAATCCCACCCAAAATCCTGGGTATACAGGTTGGGTGAATGTAGTCTTAACTTTATGAAGTAAAACCATTGTATCAGCAACATTGTAGAAAGACAAAGTCCCACCCCTCAGGTCCAGATACACTCCTATCCTGCTGCAGCAGGCAGATGCAATGGTCACACTCTCCTTATTGTGCTGAAATGAGCAAACTGAGTGAGAGCAGTCCAGGCTCCAGGATTTGGAGTTGTGTCCCAGCTTGCTGTCACTCCCTCCTCCACTTCTGCTCATGTTTTTGTAGCAGACACCGATGGAAACCCCTCCGTTTCCAGTCCACTCTACCTCCCAGTAGCAGCGCCCGGCCATCCCCGCTCTGCACAGTACCTGGGCCCAGCTGGTGAAACGATCCGGGTGTTCTGGGAATAGCTGTGGCTCTAAACGTGTGGTAACAGCTCTCCGACCATCACAGAAGCATAAATAAGGGTTGGCTGTGTTTGGATCCAGGGTTATATCATTGTAATCTGGATAGAGAGATGGACATTGTCAGACACCAGCTAGTCATGGGTTTCATAATAAGGCCACTGAGCTATTTGTCAACTCTCACAGTATAGTAAGGCCTAAAGAGGAAAAAAAAAAGACAGCATATTAAGCATTGAAACCTCAAAAAACGAATACTAAGGCCTAAAAAAAAGACAGTCTAGTATAGCAAAAAAAGGGAAAAAATACTTTTTTTTTTTTTTTTTTTCACTTTTTAGTCCTCAGTATACTATGACATTTTTTGATATATTTGTGCCTAATTATACAAAGTAATTTTAACACTTTTCTTGCCATACTAGACCATGTTGTTTTTTTCACTTCTTAGGCCTCATTATACAATGACGTCTTTATACCTTACTATACCTGTTTCTTGATGTTTTAATGCTTAATATGCTATGTCTTCTTTTCACTTTTTTACCATATTATACAATTGTTCTTTTTACTTTTTAGACCTTACCATACTGTGACGTCCTGTGGTACCTCACTATACTATGAAGTTTTCTGATGTTTTTATGCATACTTGATGTATGGCATAGTATAGTATAGTGAAAAAAAAAAAAAAAAAAGTCATATTAAGCATAAAAACATAGTATAGCAAGTTATAAAGACGTCATAATATACGAAGGCCTAAAAAAATGACAGTCTAGTAAATGATGTAGTAGTGATGTTTAGTAAAAAATTTTTTTTTAAAAACGGCATAGTATAGTAAGGCATAAAAACATCAAAAAACTTTATAGTATAGTTAGGTACCAAGACGTCACAGTATAGTAAGGCAAAAAATGTGATAAAATGACTGAATATAATTAGGCAAAAAAAACATAGTATAGCAAGGTATAAAGACGCCATGGTATAATAAGGCCTAAAAAATGAAAAAAAAGACAAATTCTAGTTGTGAAAAGATGACCTTGCATATTACATATAAAGTATAAAGATGTCATTGTATAATCAGTCTAGTATGGCAAAGAAAGTGAAAAAATGCTGTCATTTTATCACTTTTTTTTTTGCCATATTATACTATATTTTTTTTTTTTTTCACTTTTTAGGCCACTTTTTTTCAATGCTATCCAATGTAATTTTTTCACTTTTAAACCTTATAATAGTATGCCGTTTTTTCACTTTTTTAGCCATACTACACTTTGTAATTTTTTGGGCCTTAGTATACTATGACGTTTTTATGTCTAATTATACTCAGTCATTTTATCACTTTTTTTGCTTTTTATGCCTTACTATACTAAGAAGTTTTTTGGTGTTTTTAGGCCTCATTATACTATGTTTTTTTTTAACTTTTTTTGCTATTTTACACTATGATGTCTTTATACCGTACTATACTATGACATTTTTTGATGTTTTTATGACTTATTATCTATGTCGTTTTTTCACTTTTTAGGCCTCATTATACAGTGACGTCTTTATACCTTGCTATGCTATGTCGTTTTTTGGTGTTTTTATGCCTAATTATACTAAGTCATTTTATCACTTTTTTTGCCATACTATACAATGCTGTTTTTTCACTTTTTAGTCCTCAGTATACCATGATATCTTTATACCTTACTATGCTATGTCGTTTTTTCAAATTTCTTTGTCACTTATTACATTTTTTAGGCCTCAGTATACTATGATGTTTATATAACTTGCTATACTATGAAGTTTTTTTGATGTTTTTATGCCTGATTATACAATTATATATAAGTCATTTTATCACTTTTTTTGCCGTACTATACTATGTCGTTTTTTTTTTACTTTTTAGGCCTTACTATACTGCCTTGGTACCTCACTATACTAGGATGTTTTTATGCCTCATTATACTATGTCTTCTTTCACTTTTTTTGCCATATTATACTATGTTTTTTAAAACATCAAAAAACATCACAGTATAGCAAGGTAGAAAGAAGTCATAGTATACTGAGGCCTAAAAAGTGAAAAAAAACGACAGTACAGTATGGCAAAAAAGTGAAAAAACGACATAGCATATTGAGCCTTAAAACATCAAAAAACATCATAGTATAGTAAGGTACAAAGATGTCATAGTATACTGAGGCCTGAAAAGTGAAAAAAAAGACATAGTATAATAAGGCAATAAAAAGTGAAAAAACGACATAGCATATTGAGCCTTAAAACATCAAAAAACATCACAGTATAGTAAGGTACAAAGATGTGATAGTATACTGAGGCCTAAAAAGTGAAAAAAAAAAAGACATAGTATAGTATGGCAAAAAAGTGAAAAAACGACATAGCATATTGAGCCTTAAAACATCACAGTATAGTAAGGTAGAAAGACGTCATAGCATACTGAGGCCTAAAAAGTGAAAAAAAATGACATAGTATAGTATGGCAAAAAAGTATAAAAAACGACATAGTATAGTATGGCAAAAAAATGAAAAAACGACATAGCATATTGAGCCTTAAAACATCACAGTATAGTAAGGTAGAAAGACGTCATAGTATACTGAGGCCTAAATAGTGAAAAAAAAAACGACATAGTATAGTATGGCAAAAAAGTAAAAAAACGACATAGCATATTGAGCCTTAAAACATCAAAAAACATCATAGTATAGTAAGGTAGAAAGATGTCATAGTATACTGAGGCCTAAAAAGTGAAAAAAAACGACATAGTATAGTATGGCAATAAAAAGTGAAAAAACGACATAGCATATTGAGCCTTAAAACATCAAAAAACATCACAGTATAGTAAGGTACAAAGATGTGATAGTATACTGAGGCCTAAAAAGTGAAAAAAAAAAGACATAGTAGAGTATGGCAAAAAAGTGAAAAAACGACATAGCATATTGAGCCTTAAAACATCACAGTATAGTAAGGTAGAAAGACGTCATAGCATACTGAGGCCTAAAAAGTGAAAAAAAACGACATAGTATAGTATGGCAATAAAAAGTGAAAAAACGACATAGCATATTGAGCCTTAAAACATCAAAAAACATCACAGTATAGTAAGGTACAAAGATGTGATAGTATACTGAGGCCTAAAAAGTGAAAAAAAAAAAGACATAGTATAGTATGGCAAAAAAGTGAAAAAACGACATAGCATATTGAGCCTTAAAACATCACAGTATAGTAAGGTAGAAAGACGTCATAGCATACTGAGGCCTAAAAAGTGAAAAAAAATGACATAGTATAGTATGGCAAAAAAGTATAAAAAACGACATAGTATAGTATGGCAAAAAAGTAAAAAAACGACATAGCATATTGAGCCTTAAAACATCAAAAAAACATCACAGTATAGTAAGGTAGAAAAACGTGATAGTATACTGAGGCCAAAAAAGTGAAAAAAAACGACATAGTATAGTATGGCAAAAAAGTGAAAAAACGACATAGCATATTGAGCCTTAAAACATCAAAAAAACATCACAGTATAGTAAGGTAGAAAAACGTCATAGTATACTGAGGTCTAAAAAGTGAAAAAAAACAACTTAGTATTGTATGGCAAAAAAAGTGAAAAAATGACGTAGTATACTACGGCAAAAAAGTGAAAAAACGATATAGCATATTGAGCCTTAAAACATCAAAAAACATCAGTATAGTAAGGTACAAAGATGTCATAGTATACTGAGGCCTAAAAAGTGAAGAAAACGACGTAGTATAGTATGGCAAAAAAGTAAAAAACGACATAGTATACTATGGCAAAAAAGTGAAAAAACGACATAGAATATTGAGCCTTAAAACATCACAGTATAGTAAGGTAGAAAGACGTCATAGTATACTGAGGCCTAAAAAGTGAAAAAAAATGACATAGTATAGTATGGCAAAAAAGTGAAAAAACAACATAGTATAGTATGGCAAAAAAGTGAAAAAACGACAGCATATTGAGCCTTAAAACATCACAGTATAGTAAGGTAGAAAGACGTCATAGTATACTGAGGCCTAAAAAGTGAAAAAAAACAACATAGTACAGTATGGCAAAAACGTGAAAAAACGACATAGTATAGTATGGCAAAAAGGGAAAAAATAAAATAGTATGGTATGGCAAAAAAGTAAAAAAACGACATAGCATATTGAGCCTTAAAACATCAAAAAACATCATAGTATAGTAAGGTACAAAGATGTCATAGTATACTGAGGCCTAAAAAGTGAAAAAAATGACGTAGTATAGTATGGCAAAAAAGTAAAAAACGA
This sequence comes from Seriola aureovittata, assembly GCF_021018895.1. Classification (NCBI taxonomy): domain Eukaryota; kingdom Metazoa; phylum Chordata; class Actinopteri; order Carangiformes; family Carangidae; genus Seriola; species Seriola aureovittata. The sequence goes on from NC_079375.1 coordinate 10,823,911, forward strand.
CATAGTATACTATGGCAAAAAAGTGAAAAAACGACAGTATAGTATGGCAATAAAAAGTGAAAAAACGACATAGCATATTGAGCCTTAAAACATCAAAAAACATCACAGTATAGTAAGGTACAAAGATGTGATATACTGAGGCCTAAAAAGTGAAAAAATGACATAGTATACTATGGCAAAAAAGTGAAAAAACGATATAGCATATTGAGCCTTAAAACATTAAAAAACATCATAGTATAGTAAGGTACAAAGATGTGATAGTATACTGAGGCCTAAAAAGTGAAAAAAAATGACATAGTATAGTATGGCAAAAAAGTGAAAAAACGACATAGCATATTGAGCCTTAAAACATCAAAAAAACATCACAGTATAGTAAGGTAAAAAAACGACATAGTATAGTATGGCAAAAAAGTGAAAAAACGACATAGCATATTGAGCCTTAAAACATCAGAAAAACATCACAGTATAGTAAGGTAGAAAAACGTCATAGTATACTGAGGACTAAAAAGTGAAAAAAAAAAAGACATAGTATAGTATGGCAAAAAAGTGAAAAAACGACATAGCATATTGAGCCTTAAAACATCACAGTATAGTAAGGTAGAAAGACGTCATAGTATACTGAGGCCTAAAAAGTGAAAAAAAATGACATAGTATAGTATGGCAAAAAAGTGTAAAAAACGACAGTATAGTATGGCAAAAAAGTAAAAAAAACGACATAGCATATTGAGCCTTAAAACATCACAGTATAGTAAGGTAGAAAGACGTCATAGTATACTGAGGCCTAAAAAGTGAAAAAAAACAACATAGTATAGTATGGCAAAAACGTGAAAAAACGACATAGTATAGTATGGCAAAAAAGTAAAAAAACGACATAGCATATTGAGCCTTAAAACATCATAGTATACTAAGGCCTAAAAAGTGAAAAAAAACGACATAGTATAGTATGGCAAAAAAGTAAAAAAACGACATAGTATAGTATGGCAAAAAGGGAAAAAATGACATAGTATAGTATGGCAAAAAAGTAAAAAAACGACATAGCATAATGAGCCTTAAAACATAAAAAAAACATCACAGTATAGTAAGGTAGAAAAACGTCATAGTATACTGAGGCCAAAAAAGTGAAAAAAAAAAAGACAGTATTTTATGGCAAAAAAGTGAAAAAACGACATAGCATATTGAGCCAAAAAGCATCATAGTATAGTAAGGTAGAAAGACGTCATAGTACACTGAGGCCTAAAAAGTGAAAAAAAACGACATAGTATAGTATGGCAAAAACGTGAAAAAACAACATAGTATAGTATGGCAAAAAAGTAAAAAAACGACATAGCATATTGAGCCTTAAAACATCAAAAAAACATCACAGTATACTGAGGCCTAAAAAGTGAAAAAAACGACGTAGTATAGTATGGCAAAAAAGTAAAAAACGACATAGCATATTGAGCCTTAAAACATCAAAAAACATCATAGTATAGTAAGGTACAAAGATGTCATAGTATACTGAGGCCTAAAAAGTGAAAAAAAACGACATAGTATAGTATGGCAAAAAAGTAAAAAAACCACATAGTATAGTATGGCAAAAAAGTGAAAAAACGACATAGCATATTGAGCCTTAAAACATCACAAAACATCATAGTATAGTAAGGTACAAAGATGTCATAATATACTGAGGCCTAAAAAGTGATAAAAAAACGACATAGCATAATAAGGCATAAAAACATCAAAGAACATCATAGTATAGTAAGGTACAAAGGTGTCATAGTATACTGAGTCTTCACAGGTCTCCCTAAAGAAATCGATCATACAGCTGCAGCTGATTCAGAATGCTGCTGCTTGAGTCCTCACTAAGACCAAGATAATAGATCATACAACTTCAGTTCTCAGATCTTTAAACTGGCATCCTGTCTGTCAAATAATTGATTTTAAAATACTGCTGTTGGTTTATAAGGCACTGAATGGTTTAGGGCCAAAATACATTTCTGATGTGCTGCTACGGCATGAACCATCTAGACCTCTCCGGTCAACTGGGACAGGTCGGCTTTCTATTCCCAGAGTAAAAACTAAACATGGAGAAGTAGCATTCAGTGTTTATGCTCCACATATCTGGAACAAACTCCCAGAAAATTGCAGGTCTGCCTCAACTCTCAGGTCTTTTAAATCAAAGCTGAAGTCTTTTCTTTTTGCCACTGCCTTTTATTAAACCAAATTTTAGTTAATATTTTACAATGCACTGTAACTTTTATTCTACTGTTTTATCCGTGTTATTCATTTTTAGCTTCTTTTTTATTTCCAAATGTCTTTTTATTTGTGTTGCTTTTATATTCTGTCTTGATGCCTTTTATGCTCTGTGTAAAAAACTTTGAATTGCCTTGTTGTTGAAATGTGCTATACAAATAAACTTGTATTGCCTTGTCTTGCCTTGCCTAATGCATAAAAAGGTTGAAAATTATCATTGTATTGTGAGGCATAAAGTTTCAACATAGTCACAAAAAACAAAGTGAAAAAACAACATAGTATAATAAGATATAAAGACATCATAGTATACTTAGGTCTACAATGTGAAAAAAATGACATAGTAATGTGTGGCTGAAAAAGTGACACAGCATATTAAAGCTTAAAAAAATCAAAAACATCATAGTATAGTAAGGTATAAAGACGTCATAGTATACTGAGGCTGAAAAAGTGAAAAAAACGACATAGTATAGCAAAAAAAATGAAAAAACAACATAATTTAATTGGGATAAAAACATCAAAAACATTATAGTATAGTAAGGTATAAAGACGTCATAGTATATACTGAGGCCTAAAAAGTGAAAAAAAACGACATAGTATAGTATGGCAAAAAAAGTGAAAAAACGACATAGCATAATAAGGCATAAAAACATAAAAAAAACATCAGAGTATAGTAAGGTACAAAGATGTCATAGTATACTGAGTCCTAAAAAGTGAAAATAAACGACATAGTATAATATGGCAAAAAAGTTAAAAAACGACATAGCATATTGAGCCTTAAAACATCAAAAAACATCACAGTATAGTAAGGTAGAAAGATGTCATAGTATACTGAGTCCTAAAAAGTGAAAATAAACGACATAGTATAATATGGCAAAAAAGTGAAAAAAACGACATAGTATAGTATGGCAAAAAAGTGAAAAAACGACATAGCATATTGAGCCTTAAAACATCAAAAAACATCACAGTATAGTAAGGTAGAAAGATGTCATAGTATACTGAGTCCTAAAAAGTGAAAATAAACGACATAGTATAATATGGCAAAAAAGTTAAAAAACGACATAGTATACTATGGCAAAAAAGTGAAAAAAACGACATAGCATATTGAGCCTTAAAACATCACAAAACATCACAGTATAGTAAGGTAGAAAGACGTCATAGTATACTGAGGCCTAAAAACTGAAAAAAAACGACATAGTATAGTATGGCAAAAAAGTGAAAAAACGACATAGCATATTGAGCCTTAAAACATCAAAAAACATCACAGTATAGTAAGGTAGAAAGACGTCATTGTATACTGAGGCCTAAAAAGTGAAAAAAAAATGACATAGCATAATAAGGCATAAAAACATCAAAAAACATCATAGTATAATAAGATATAAAGACATCATAGTATACTTAGGTCTACAATGTGAAAAAAATGACATAGTAATGTGTGGCTGAAAAAGTGACAGTATATTCAAGCTTAAAAAAATCAAAAACATCATAGTATAGTAAGGTAGAAAGACGTCATAGTATACTGAGTCCTAAAAAGTGAAAAAAAATGACATAGTATTGTATGGCAAAAAAAGTGAAAAAATGACATAGTATACTATGGCAAAAAAGTGAACAAACGATATAGCATATTGAGCCTTAAAACATCAAAAAACATCATAGTATAGTAGGTACAAAGATGTCATAATATACTGAGGCCTAAAAAGTGAAAAAAAACGACATAGTATAGTATGGCAATAAAAAGTGAAAAAACGACATAGTATACTATGGCAAAAAAGTGAAAAAACGACATAGCATATTGAGCCTTAAAACATCAAAAAACATCACAGTATAGTAAGGTAGAAAGACGTCATAGTATACTGAGTCCTAAAAAGTGAAAAAAAACGACAAAGTATTGTATGGCAAAAAAAGTGAAAAAATGACATAGTATACTATGGCAAAAAAGTGAAAAAACGATATAGCATATTGAGCCAAAAAACATCATAGTATAGTAAGGTACAAAGATGTCATAGTATACTGAGGCCTGAAAAGTGAAAATAAACGACATAGTATAATATGGCAAAAAAGTGAAAAAACGACATAGTATACTATGGCAAAAAAGTGAAAAAACGACATAGCATATTGAGCCTTAAAACCTCAAAAAACATCACAGTATAGTAAGGTAGAAAGACGTCATTGTATACTGAGGCCTAAAAAGTAATGAAAAACAACATAGTATACTATGGCAATAAAAAGTGAAAAAACGACATAGCATAATAAGGCATAAAAACATAAAAAAAACATCACAGTATAGTAAGGTACAAAGATGTCATAGTATACTGAGGCCTAAAAAGTGAAAAAAAAACGACATAGTATAGTATGGCAAAAAAGTAAAAAAAACGACATAGTATACTATGGCAAAAAAGTGAAAAAACCACATAGCATATTGAGCCTTAAAACATCAAAAAACATCACAGTATGGTAAGGTAGAAAAACGTCATAGTATACTGAGGCCTAAAAACTGAAAAAAAACGACATAGTATAGTATGGCAAAAAAGTAAAAAAAACGACATAGTATACTATGGCAATAAAAAGTGAAAAAACGACATAGCATAATAAGGCATAAAAACATAAAAAAAACATCACAGTATAGTAAGGTACAAAGATGTCATAGTATACTGAGGCCTAAAAAGTGAAAAAAAACGACATAGTATAGTATGGCAAAAAAAGTGAAAAAATGACATAGTATACTATGGCAAAAAAGTGAAAAAACGATATAGCATATTGAGCCTTAAAACATTAAAAAAACATCATAGTATAGTAAGGTACAAAGATGTGATAGTATACTGAGGCCTAAAAAGTGAAAAAAAATGACATAGTATAGTATGGCAAAAAAGTGAAAAAACGACATAGCATATTGAGCCTTAAAACATCAAAAAACATCACAGTATAGTAAGGTAGAAAGACGTCATAGTATACTGAGTCCTAAAAAGTGAAAAAAAAAGACATAGTATAGTATGGCAAAAAAAGTGAAAAAATGACATAGTATACTATGGCAAAAAGTGAAAAAACGATATAGCATATTGAGCCAAAAAACATCATAGTATAGTAAGGTACAAAGATGTCATAGTATACTGAGGCCTAAAAAGTGAAAATAAACGACATAGTATAATATGGCAAAAAAGTGAAAAAATGACATAGCATATTGAGCCTTAAAACATCAAAAAACATCATAGTATAGTAAGGTACAAAGATGTCATTGTATACTGAGGCCTAAAAACTGAAAAAAAACGACATAGTATAGTATGGCAATAAAAAGTGAAAAAACGACATAGTATACTATGGCAAAAAACTGAAAAAACGACATAGCATATTGAGCCTTAAAACATCAAAAAACATCACAGTATAGTAAAGTAGAAAGACGTCATGGTATACTGAGTCCTAAAAAGTGAAAAAAAACGACAAAGTATTGTATGGCAAAAAAAGTGAAAAAATGACATAGTATACTATGGCAAAAAAGTGAAAAAACGATATAGCATATTGAGCCAAAAAACATCATAGTATAGTATGGTACAAAGATTTCATAGTATACTGAGGCCTAAAAAGTGAAAATAAACGACATAGTATAATATGGCAAAAAAGTTAAAAAACGACATAGTATACTATGGCAAAAAAGTGAAAAAATGACATAGCATATTGAGCCTTAAAACATCAAAAAACATCACAGTATAGTAAGGTAGAAAGACGTCATTGTATACTGAGGCCTAAAAAGTAATGAAAAACAACATAGTATACTATGGCAATAAAAAGTGAAAAAAACGACATAGCATAATAAGGCATAAAAACATAAAAAAACATCATAGTATAGTAAGGTAGAAAGACGTCATTGTATACTGAGGCCTAAAAAGTAATGAAAAACAACATAGTATACTATGGCAATAAAAAGTGAAAAAAACGACATAGCATAATAAGGCATAAAAACATAAAAAAAACATCACAGTATAGTAAGGTACAAAGATGTCATAGTATACTGAGGCCTAAAAAGTGAAAAAAAACGACATAGTATAGTATGGCAAAAAAGTTAAAAAAACGACATAGTATACTATGGCAAAAAAGTGAAAAAACGACATAGCATATTGAGCCTTAAAACATCAAAAAACATCACAGTATAGTAAGGTAGAAAGACGTCATTGTATACTGAGGCCTAAAAAGTGAAAAAAAACGACATAGTATACTATGGCAAAAAAGTGAAAAAACGACATAGCATATTGAGCCTTAAAACATCAAAAAACATCACAGTATAGTAAGGTAGAAAGACGTCATGGTATACTGAATCCTAAAAAGTGAAAAAAAACGACATAGTATAGTATGGCAAAAAAGTTAAAAAAACGACATAGTATACTATGGCAAAAAAGTGAAAAAACGACATAGCATATTGAGCCTTAAAACATCAAAAAACATCACAGTATAGTAAGGTAGAAAGACGTCATTGTATACTGAGGCCTAAAAAGTGAAAAAAAACGACATAGTATAGTATGGCAAAAAAGTGAAAAAACGACATAGCATATTGAGCCTTAAAACATCAAAAAACATCACAGTATAGTAAGGTAGAAAGACGTCATGGTATACTGAATCCTAAAAAGTGAAAAAACGATATAGCATATTGAGCCAAAAAACATCATAGTATAGTAAGGTAGAAAGACGTCATTGTATACTGAGGCCTAAAAAGTGAAAAAAAACGACATAGTATTGTATGGCAAAAAAGTGAAAAAATGACATAGCATATTGAGCCTTAAAACATCAAAAAACATCATAGTATAGTAAGGTACAAAGATGTCATTGTATACTGAGGCCTAAAAACTGAAAAAAAACGACATAGTATAGTATGGCAATAAAAAGTGAAAAAACGACATAGTATACTATGGCAAAAAAGTGAAAAAACGACATAGCATATTGAGCCTTAAAACATCAAAAAACATCACAGTATAGTAAAGTAGAAAGACGTCATGGTACACTGAGTCCTAAAAAGTGAAAAAAAACGACAAAGTATTGTATGGCAAAAAAAGTGAAAAAATGACATAGTATACTATGGCAAAAAAGTGAAAAAACGATATAGCATATTGAGCCAAAAAACATCATAGTATAGTAAGGTACAAAGATGTCATAGTATACTGAGGCCTAAAAAGTGAAAATAAACGACATAGTATAATATGGCAAAAAAGTTAAAAAACGACATAGTATACTATGGCAAAAAAGTGAAAAAATGACATAGCATATTGAGCCTTAAAACATCAAAAAACATCACAGTATAGTAAGGTAGAAAGACGTCATTGTATACTGAGGCCTAAAAAGTAATGAAAAACAACATAGTATACTATGGCAATAAAAAGTGAAAAAAACGACATAGCATAATAAGGCATAAACACATAAAAAAAACATCACAGTATAGTAAGGTAGAAAGACGTCATGGTATACTGAATCCTAAAAAGTGAAAAAACGATATAGCATATTGAGCCAAAAAACATCATAGTATAGTAAGGTAGAAAGACGTCATTGTATACTGAGGCCTAAAAAGTGAAAAAAAACGACATAGTATTGTATGGCAAAAAAGTGAAAAAACGACATAGCATATTGAGCCTTAAAACATCAAAAAACATCACAGTATAGTAAGGTAGAAAGACGTCATGGTATACTGAGTCCTAAAAAGTGAAAAAACGATATAGCATATTGAGCCAAAAAACATCATAGTATAGTAAGGTACAAAGATGTCATAGTATACTGAGGCCTAAAAAGTGAAAATAAACGACATAGTATAATATGGCAAAAAAGTTAAAAAGCGACATAGTATACTATGGCAAAAAAAAGTGAAAAATAAGGCATAAAAACATAAAAAAAACATCACAGTATAGTAAGGTACAAAGATGTCATAGTATACTGAGGCCTAAAAAGTGAAAAAAAACGACATAGTATAGTATGGCAAAAAAGTTAAAAAAACGACATAGTATACTATGGCAAAAAAGTGAAAAAACGACATAGCATATTGAGCCTTAAAACATCAAAAAACATCACAGTATAGTAAGGTAGAAAGACGTCATAGTATACTGAGGCCTATAAAGTGAAAAAAAACGACAAAGTATTGTATGGCAAAAAAAGTGAAAAAATGACATAGTATACTATGGCAAAAAAGTGAAAAAACGATATAGCATATTGAGCCAAAAAACATCATAGTATAGTAAGGTACAAAGATGTCATAGTATACTGAGGCCTAAAAAGTGAAAATAAACGACATAGTATAATATGGCAAAAAAGTTAAAAAACGACATAGTATACTATGGCAAAAAAGTGAAAAAACGACATAGCATATTGAGCCTTAAAACCTCAAAAAACATCACAGTATAGTAAGGTAGAAAGACGTCATTGTATACTGAGGCCTAAAAAGTAATGAAAAACAACATAGTATACTATGGCAATAAAAAGTGAAAAAACGACATAGCATAATAACGCATAAAAACATAAAAAAAACATCACAGTATAGTAAGGTACAAAGATGTCATAGTATACTGAGGCCTAAAAAGTGAAAAAAAACGACATAGTATAGTATGGCAAAAAAGTTAAAAAACGACATAGTATGCTATGGCAAAAAAGTGAAAAAACGACATAGCATATTGAGCCTTAAAACATCAAAAAACATCACAGTATAGTAAGGTAGAAAGACGTCATTGTATACTGAGGCCTAAAAAGTGAAAAAAACGACATAGTATAGTATGGCAAAAAAGTGAAAAAACGACATAGCATATTGAGCCTTAAAACATCAAAAAACATCACAGTATAGTAAGGTAGAAAGACGTCATGGTATACTGAATCCTAAAAAGTGAAAAAAAAAAAAAAAAAAAAAAAAACGACATAGTATAGTATGGCAAAAAAGTTAAAAAACGACATAGCATATTGAGCCTTAAAACATCAAAAAACATCAGAGTATAGTAAGGTAGAAAGACGTCATGGTATACTGAATCCTAAAAAGTGAAAAAAAACGATATAGCATATTGAGCCAAAAAACATCATAGTATAGTAAGGTAGAAAGACGTCATGGTATACTGAGTCCTAAAAAGTGAAAAAAAACGACAAAGTATTGTATGGCAAAAAAGTGAAAAAATGACATAGCATATTGAGCCTTAAAACATCAAAAAACATCATAGTATAGTAAGGTACAAAGATGTCATTGTATACTGAGGCCTAAAAACTGAAAAAAAACGACATAGTATAGTATGGCAAAAAAGTGAAAAAACGACATAGTATACTATGGCAAAAAAGTGAAAAAACGACATAGCATATTGAGCCTTAAAACATCAAAAAACATCACAGTATAGTAAGGTAGAAAGACGTCATTGTATACTGAGGCCTAAAAAGTAATGAAAAACAACATAGTATACTATGGCAATAAAAAGTGAAAAAACGACATAGCATAATAACGCATAAAAACATAAAAAAAACATCACAGTATAGTAAGGTACAAAGATGTCATAGTATACTGAGGCCTAAAAAGTGAAAAAAAACGACATAGTATAGTATGGCAAAAAAGTTAAAAAAACGACATAGTATACTATGGCAAAAAAGTGAAAAAACGACATAGCATATTGAGCCTTAAAACATCACAGTATAGTAAGGTAGAAAGACGTCATGGTATACTGAGTCCTAAAAAGTGAAAAAAAAACGACAAAGTATTGTATGGCAAAAAAAGTGAAAAAATGACATAGTATACTATGGCAAAAAAGTGAAAAAACAATACAGCATATTGAGCCAAAAAACATCATAGTATAGTAAGGTACAAAGATGTCATAGCATACTGAGGCCTAAAAAGTGAAAATAAACGACATAGTATAATATGGCAAAAAAGTTAAAAAACGACATAGTATGCTATGGCAAAAAAGTCAAAAAACGACATAGCATATTGAGCCTTAAAACATCAAAAAACATCACAGTATAGTAAGGTAGAAAGACGTCATTGTATACTGAGGCCTAAAAAGTAATGAAAAACTACATAGTATACTATGGCAATAAAAAGTGAAAAAACGACATAGCACAATAAGGCATAAAAACATAAAAAAAACATCACAGTATAGTAAGGTACAAAGATGTCATAGTATACTGAGGCCTAAAAAGTGAAAAAAAACGACATAGTATAGTATGGCAAAAAAGTAAAAAAAAATGGCAAAAAAGTGAAAAAACGACATAGCATATTGAGCCTTAAAACATCAAAAAACATCACAGTATAGTAAGGTAGAAAGACGTCATTGTATACTGAGGCCTAAAAAGTGAAAAAAAACGACATAGTATAGTATGGCAAAAAAGTGAAAAAACGACATAGCATATTGAGCCTTAAAACATCACAAAACATCACAGTATAGTAAGGTAGAAAGACGTCATAGTATACTGAGGCCTAAAAAGTGAAAAAAAACGACATAGTATAATATGGCAAAAAAGTATAAAAAACGACATAGTACAGTATGGCAAAAAAGTGAAAAACGACATAGCATATTGAGCCTTAAAACATCAAAAAAACATCAGAGTATAGTAAGGTAGAAAAACGTCATAGTATACTGAGGCCTAAAAAGTGAAAAAAAACGACATAGTATAGTATGGCAAAAAAGTAAAAAAAACGACATAGTATACTATGGCAAAAAAGTGAAAAAACGACATAGCCTATTGAGCCTTAAAACATCAAAAAACATCACAGTATAGTAAGGTAGAAAGACGTCATTGTATACTGAGGCCTAAAAAGTGAAAAAAAACGACATAGCATAATAAGGCATAAAAACATCAAAAAACATCATAGTATAATAAGATATAAATACATTATAGTATACTTAGGTCTACAATGTGAAAAAAATGACATAGTAATGTGTGGCTGAAAAAGTGACACAGCATATTAAAGCTTAAAAAAATCAAAAACATCATAGTATAGTAAGGTAGAAAGACGTCATAGTATACTGAGTCCTAAAAAGTGAAAAAAACGACATAGTATTGTATGGCAAAAAAAGTGAAAAAATGACATAGCATATTGAGCCTTAAAACATCAAAAAACATCATAGTATAGTAAGGTACAAAGATGTCATAATATACTGAGGCCTAAAAAGTGATAAAAAACGACATAGCATAATAAGGCATAAAAACATCAAAAAACATCATAGTATAATAAGATATAAAGACATCATAGTATACTTAGGTCTACAATGTGAAAAAAATGACATAGTAATGTGTGGCTGAAAAAGTGACAGCATATTAAAGCTTAAAAAAATCAAAAACATCATAGTATAGTAAGGTAGAAAGACGTCATAGTATACTGAGTCCTAAAAAGTGAAAAAAAACGACATAGTATTGTATGGCAAAAAAGTGAAAAAATGACAGTATACTGTGGCAAAAAAGTTAAAAAACGATATAGCATATTGAGCCTTAAAACATCAAAAAACGTCATAGTATAGTAAGGTACAAAGATGTCATAGTATACTGAGGCCTAAAAAGTGAAAAAAAACGACAGTATAATATAGTAAAAAAGTTAAAAAATGACATAGTATACTATGGCAAAAAAGTGAAAAAACGACATAGCATATTGAGCCTTAAAACATCACAGTATAGTAAGGTAGAAAGACGTCATTGTATACTGAGGCCTAAAAAGTGAAAAAAAAATGACATAGTATAATATGGCAAAAAAGTTAAAAAAAACAACATAGTATACTATGGCAAAAAAGTGAAAAAACGACATAGCATATTGAGCCTTAAAACATCATAAAACATCACAGTATAGTAAGGTAGAAAGACGTCATTGTATACTGAGGCCTAAAAAGTGAAAAAAAACGACATAGTATAGTATGGCAAAAAAGTTAAAAAAAACAACATAGTATACTATGGCAAAAAAGTGAAAAAACGACATAGCATATTGAGCCTTAAAACATCAAAAAAACATCACAGTATAGTAAGGTAGAAAAACGTCATAGTATACTGAGGCCTAAAAAGTGAAAAAAAACGACATAGTATAGTATGGCAAAAAAGTAAAAAAAACGACATAGTATACTATGGCAAAAAAGTGAAAAAACGACATAGCCTATTGAGCCTTAAAACATCAAAAAACATCACAGTATAGTAAGGTAGAAAGACGTCATTGTATACTGAGGCCTAAAAAGTGAAAAAAAACGACATAGCATAATAAGGCATAAAAACATCAAAAAACATCATAGTATAATAAGATATAAATACATTATAGTATACTTAGGTCTACAATGTGAAAAAAATGACATAGTAATGTGTGGCTGAAAAAGTGACACAGCATATTAAAGCTTAAAAAAATCAAAAACATCATAGTATAGTAAGGTAGAAAGACGTCATAGTATACTGAGTCCTAAAAAGTGAAAAAAACGACATAGTATTGTATGGCAAAAAAAGTGAAAAAATGACATAGTATACTGTGGCAAAAAAGTTAAAAAACGATATAGCATATTGAGCCTTAAAACATCAAAAAACGTCATAGTATAGTAAGGTACAAAGATGTCATAGTATACTGAGGCCTAAAAAGTGAAAAAAAACGACATAGTATAATATGGTAAAAAAGTGAAAAAATGACATAGTATACTATGGCAAAAAAGTGAAAAAATGACATAGCATATTGAGCCTTAAAACATCAAAAAACATCATAGTATAGTAAGGTACAAAGATGTCATAATATACTGAGGCCTAAAAAGTGATAAAAAACGACATAGCATAATAAGGCATAAAAACATCAAAAAACATCATAGTATAATAAGATATAAAGACATCATAGTATACTTAGGTCTACAATGTGAAAAAAATGACATAGTAATGTGTGGCTGAAAAAGTGACAGCATATTAAAGCTTAAAAAAATCAAAAACATCATAGTATAGTAAGGTAGAAAGACGTCATAGTATACTGAGTCCTAAAAAGTGAAAAAAAACGACATAGTATTGTATGGCAAAAAAAGTGAAAAAATGACAGTATACTGTGGCAAAAAAGTTAAAAAACGATATAGCATATTGAGCCTTAAAACATCAAAAAACGTCATAGTATAGTAAGGTACAAAGATGTCATAGTATACTGAGGCCTAAAAAGTGAAAAAAAACGACAGTATAATATAGTAAAAAAGTTAAAAAACGACATAGTATACTATGGCAAAAAAGTGAAAAAACGACATAGCATATTGAGCCTTAAAACATCACAGTATAGTAAGGTAGAAAGACGTCATTGTATACTGAGGCCTAAAAAGTGAAAAAAAAATGACATAGTATAATATGGCAAAAAAGTTAAAAAAAACAACATAGTATACTATGGCAAAAAAGTGAAAAAACGACATAGCATATTGAGCCTTAAAACATCATAAAACATCACAGTATAGTAAGGTAGAAAGACGTCATTGTATACTGAGGCCTAAAAAGTGAAAAAAAACGACATAGCATACTATAGCAATAAAAAGTGAAAAAACGACATAGCATAATAAGGCATAAAACATCAAAAAACATCATAGCATAGTAAAGTATGAATACGACATAATACAATTGGGCTTACAATTTGAAAAAAACGACATTGGATAGTTTGGCAAAAAAGGAAAAAATGCCACAGTATAGTATGGCAAAAAAAGGGAAAAAAAAAACATAGCATAATAAGGCATAAAAACATTTAAAAAAACACCATAGCATGGTAAGGTATAAATATGACATAGTACAATTAGGCCTAATATTTAAAAAAAAACGACATTGGATAGTATGGCAAAAAAAGTGAAAAAATGCCCCAGTATGCTATGTAAAAAAAGTGAAAGAATGACATAGTATGGTATGGCAAAAACAGTGAAAAAATGTCATAGTATAATAAGGCATAAAAACATCTAAAAACATCATAATATAGTAAGGTATAAAGACGTCATAGTATACTAAGGTATATATACCTAAGGTATATGTAGTATAAAAAGGTATAAAGATGACATAGTATAGTAAGACCTCAAAAGTGAAAAAAACTACTATATATACTACTATAGTATAATAAGGCATAAAAAAACATCAAAAAACGTCATAGTATACTAAGGTATAAAATGTAAAAAAAAACATCATAGTATGTTCGGCATAAAATTGTCAAAGAAGGTCACATTATAGTAAGGCACAGGAATGTCAAAGAACGTCACAGTTTAGTGAGTAGTATAATAAGGCATAAAAATATCATAAAATTGCATAATATATTATGGGGATATCTATCTATCTATCTATCTATCTATCTATCTATCTATCTATCTATCTATCTATCCAAGAGTATATCAAGAATTAAAGGACTTATGTCTCAGCAGGATTTGGAAAAACTGGTCCATGCATCTATCTTCAGTAGACTTGAATACTGTAACAGTGTCTTCACAGGTCTCCCTAAAGAAATCGATTATACAGCTGCAGCTGATTCAGGATGCTGCTGCCCCAGTCCTCACTAAGACCAAGATAATAGATTCTAAAACTTCAGTTCTCAGATCTTTAAACTGGCTTCCTGTCTGTCAAATAACTGATTTTAAAATACTGCTGTTGGTTTATAAAACACTGAGTGGTTTATGGCCAAAATACTTTTTTCTGATCTACTGCTACATTATGAACCATCTAAACCTCAACTGGGACAGGTCGGCTTTCTATTCCCAAAGTAAAACCTAAACATGGAGAAGTAGCATTCAGTTTTTATGCTCCACATATCTGGAACAAACTCCCAGAAAATTGTAGGTCTGCCGCAACTCTCAGGTCTTTTAAATCAAAGCTGAAGTCTTTTCTTTTTGCCACTGCCTTTTATTAAAAAAAATTTGAGAGTTAATATTTTACACTGCACTGTAACTTTTATTCTACTGTTTTATCCGTGTTATTCATTTTTAGCTTCTTTTTATTTCCAAATTCAACACTTTTTAAATTGTATTTAAATGTCTTTTTACTTGTGTTGCTTTTATATTCTGTCTTGATGTCTTTTATGCTCTACAAATAAACTTGCCTTGTCTTGCCTTGCCTAATGCATAAAAATGTTGAAAATTATCATTGTATTGTGAGGCATAAACTGTCAAAAACATTTACAGTATATTAAGGCATAAAATGTCAACAAATGTCACAGTATAGTAAGCCATAAAAATGTAAAAAAACGTCAGTATAGTAAGTCATAGAAATGTCATAGTATAGTAAGGCATAATAATGTCAACAAATGGCATATTGGAATATAGAATAAAAATATCATAGCATATTAAGGCAGAAAAAAGTCATACTATAGTATTTCATTAAAATGCCAAAAGACGTCATAGTATATTAAGGCATAAAATGTAAAAAATATCACATTAATGTAAGGCATAAAAATGTCAAAGAATGTCACATTATAATAAGGCATAGGAATGTCAAAAATCATCATCGTTGTAAGGCATAAAAATGTCAAGAGTAATGCACCAAAAGTCATATTATAGCATTTCATAAAAATGTCAAAACACATCATAGTATATTAAGGCATAAAAACATCATAGTATAGTATGGCAAAAAAATGTCATACTATAGTAAGGCATAAAATGTCAAAACATGGCCTATTAGAATATAGAATAAAAATATCATACTATAGTAAGGCATAACAATTTCAAAAAACATCATAGTATAGTAAGGCACCAAAAGTCATAGTATCGTATTTTAATAAAAATGTCAAAAACGTCATGTATAATATGGCATAAAAATGTCATAGTAAGGCATAAAATGTCAGGGATTGGTTGAATTTGAATTAATTAATGCAACTGTGACATTGCAATATTCTGGAGGGACTGATCTTTGCACTTTATCTTTTGTAAATTGTAATATTACTATAATATATTTGAGATTAATTTAATTTTCATAATTTGTTTCTAACAATATATCATTTTGGAAATAAATACTTTATTGATGAAAAAAGAATTACAACAAACATGGCGTACACTTTTATCTCTAGAGTATACATCTATGACCAAATGTTGGCATGCTGCTGTGTCTGAAATGCATACAATATAGTAAATCTATATGTATATTAATAGTACACAGTTATAGCAATGCATATACAAAATCAAAATCATACATTACGTGCAACCCTGAAGTTTGAATGGCACTAGCTTTCCAAAGAGTTTCATCTTGGATCTTTTTCAACAACCAGAACTCAATCCTTAGTTTCCTTAGGGAATTGCATTGTGGGAGGACAGTGTGCATCAACAGTACTTACTTTGTCACTTTTCTAGTGTGAACACATAGCAAACGAAAAACCTGAGAATCAGTTTGTGGTATAAATCTGGGACTTGGTGTTAGCCTTGTTATATGGTTTATGAAAAAGTTGTACTCACATTGTAGGAAATCAGCTCTTGTCTTTGGTTCTAAGTTGTATGGTGTGTCGGCATCTTTTGCTGTCATAGATATTAGTATAGTTTACTGACATTGAACTCATGTCAGAATCATTGTTAAATTTAATTAACTCCAAAAAGAAAAAAAAAATCAACAAACATACCTTTGGTCTTTTCAGAGTCTTTTTTACTTTGATTGCTGGTTTCCTTCAGTGAAATGACTACAAATGCAGAGAAAATGATAATATATGATATATACTTCTAAAAATAGAATAATTGTCCTTAATAATGAGTCTGATAATCAGTTGAAAGAGACACATACCCTTTTCAGAGATTCTGTTGAATTCTCTGTTGAGTGTTTCATCCAGACTGTCCTTCAGATCAGCCAGGGATCCTTTCATTGTTTTGTACATTAAATATTGAAGTGCATCAGTGCTGGGCATCTCCACAGCTTTTGCAGGGAAGTGAAGAGACTTGTTCTGCAGTGACAGTCAACACAAGCAAATTAGAGGACAGCATTTGAATGGAAATGCAACAAGTCTGATAAACCTCTGTCATGTTCACACTGTGCTTGAAATCATATTAACTGGATCTGCCATGAGGTGTGGTGGATATTAGATTCATTTACTCTTTTTTTCAACCTTATCTTTAACTGGCCCACAGCAAAAGCAATGTGAAAGATAATGACTATAATTATTATTTGTAGAGTTCTTTTTAAAAACTAAGTTACAAAATGATTAAAAAAGTAACAAATTGAAAACTAATGTGAAAGCTTAAAAGTCAAATATAATATATTAACTGGATCAGAATAATAATATATTTAGTTCAAGTGTGCTGAACTTCTGGGATAGAGTATTTGATAAATATGTCTGAGACCTTACACTTTGACAAAATCAGACTGTTAATTATTTCAGTGTATCTCATAACTTTCACAACAACATCATATCATCATATTACTGCGTAAAAAACTTTAATGTAGAAAAACAAAGAGTCTATAAAGATGTGACTTTCAGACGTGATCAGTGGTCAGTGATTAAGACCAGGCTCCCAAATATCCATCTAGCCTTTTCATACAATACTTCAACAAGACTAACACTATTGAAACAGATACAATATTCAAGTTGGAAACTACATCAGCTTGTGTCACGTCATAATTGACTGACAGTTAGGCAGCAATTTTTTTGCAATGTTTTAAAAAGGGTTTTATTACTTAACTTTATTTCCATAATTCATTTTCAGTTTAACCTCTGCATATCAGGATATATACCACTAATTGAATGAAATTAATTCACTTAAATTTACTTTTTAAATTAAATTGAGTGAAATTATACACCCCAACTACTGACCCACTGGATCAAAGTAAGTGGGCTAAGTAAAAGTAAAATAAATTAAGTCAATTAAATGGAATTGATTGAAATTGATTAAATTAATATTATTCAGTCAAATGGAAGTGACTGACCTACTGACTAAATAGCAGAATGATTAGGGCTCATACAACATGTGCCAAATGCCCTGAGCAGTGAATCCCTGGTTCAACTCCAGATCAGCCAGATCATTTGCAGCATATCATTCCACTACTCAAAATTAGGTGAAATTAATTCAATTAAATTTACTCAGTTAAATTGAGGGGAAGTTTTGTGAGGTCACAGTGACCTTAGACCACCAAATTCTGATCATGAACTGATCAGATGATTATGAGAAGTTGCTTAAAGGTCACTCTTAGGCTTCACTGTAAGTATGCAACTCACTAGATAAATGTGTTTTATTCTAAACACTCACTCCTGAGTTGACTCTCAAGTGCATTACTTAGTGTAAATCTCAAGTTAAATAATAGTTTATAGTTAAATAAATACTGGCCCAGAAACATAGCAAAGAGTCTTAAGCGTAGTCAAAAATCTTTTTTTTTTTTTTTTTTTCAAATCACTCCTAAAACTTGACTGACTGTATCAAAAGGTTAAAAACTGGTGTGATGAAGCCATTGCAATAATCAAGTTTTGAGGAAATAAAAACATGTAAGATCATCTTTCTATCTGTAAATATTCAAACAAGCCTATGCTTGAGTCAGCTTTTGATCCTCACCTGAAGGAAGTGGATGTGATCCTCAGTGCGACACAGCTTCTCCAGCTCAGCATCAGTCCTCCTCAGTGCAGCTATCTCCCTCTGCGTCTTCTCC
The DNA here is from genome assembly GCF_021018895.1 of Seriola aureovittata. Lineage (NCBI taxonomy): Eukaryota > Metazoa > Chordata > Actinopteri > Carangiformes > Carangidae > Seriola > Seriola aureovittata. The sequence continues at coordinate 10,842,640 of NC_079375.1, forward strand.
AGCAGCTCCTCAGCCTGACTGACAGCCGCTCTCTCCTGGACTTGGATCAGCTCCTTCACCTCACAGCTTTGTTTCTCTATGGAGCGAATCAGCCTGGAGAAAACCCTCTCACTCTCCTCCACTGCTGCGTCTGTGGAGTGCTGTGGAGGATAAACTTTTCACTTTTTGGTTCTCCAGGAATCATGCACAACTTGCACGACTTTTGATTCTGCACAGTATGTCAACAACATATTTAAAGTTCCTGGATTAAAAATACACTCACCTTGATGTATCTGATAATATATCTAAGTTCCTTTTGAATGTCCTTCAATTTCTGCACAGACTTCAAAGAGGTTTCTTGGAGTTTTTTCTAAGAGAATACAAAAGATGAATATCACAAAGCCCAGTCCCTCAGGCTGCTCAGTTGAATATTTTTTTTCCATGGTTGACTTTCAAGATGGAAAGTTTTGATTTTACAATCAAAGGGATTGGATTGCCGTGCAAAGCCTTTGGTCTATCAATCTACACTCTTGACACACAAGATATGGCTGCAGGACCAGGGCACATTTTGCACTCCTTGTGTTCAATATTTTAAAAGCTGAAGACTTTACATCAGGCTAAAAAAGACATATTCTTCATTTTACACACCAGATGTATGAATTAGGGATCTGTCGTGTCTGAATTTTTCAAAAACAGAGCCACCCTACTGTCTTTCTTATACAGCAAGTTTTATATAGAATTTCACTTCCAAATGACTTGAAGAGAGAGAGAGAAAAAAAAATACTTGGTGCAGTCTTAGTAAAGATATCCTGAGTTTTACTCCATTGCAGAGATGAGGGTGTGGAGAGACATGAGGCAAAATTATTGCATTTATTATCTTTTGTTAGTTGTTGCAGATGAAAAAGAAAACTGGATTTTTTTGTTAAAACAACAGGAAGTTAGATATCATTTATTCATTTGGTTTGCTGATTTGGCCCGTTAATCTACATGGCCAGCAGTTGGAGCAGCAGCAGCGACTATGACACAGGCAAATGAGGGATTTTAAAAGCCTTATTGTTGCTCTCTCTCCCCGACTTTCCTGTATCTCTCTCACTGTGGCCATTGAAATAAAGGCAAAAAAATGCCCCAAATACTAACTTCAAAAACCTTTGGTGGCTGACTGCTGCAATTTGTGCCAACACTCCATGAGAGAATCATAACAGTCAAATCTGAATACATAAATAATAACACAGACTTTTTTAGATTGAAGGAATTATTACATCATTAGGGTTATTTTCTCAGACTCGATGAAGCTCCTCCAGAACCACAGAAAACATTACACAACTGTTATCACAGGCTGAGGAGCGCAAACCACAACTACATAGATATTTTAATAACCCTTAGGAAGATTCAGGAATACTATACTGTATTTTACATGTAAAAATCAGAATCAATCAAAAGTATGAGAATAAAAAGTCAATTCTAATCTTGGTTTATTTATCGAACAGTAAGTCAAGCTGCTCATAAACATATTTGAACTCCCCAAAATCTAAATAATAAATTAAGGAATAAGTTCGGCATCTTAGGAAATGTTCAAACACACCTGTTGTGTTGTCCTCTCATCTGCCACTGAGACTGCGTCATGGCCCTTGTGTCTCTCTTTCACACATTGATAGCACACACACTGCTGGTCAGTGCGACAGTACAGCCTCATTAATTTGTTGTGCTCTGGACACAGCTTCTCTCTAAGCTGATCTGAAGCTGGGATCAGTTTATGGACCTTTCCATGAAAGCGTTCTTCGTGGACTCTTAAGTGAGCCACACAGTAAGACTCCAAGCACACAAGACAGGATTTGACAGCTTTGCTCTTTCTCCCCGTACAAGCACTGCATTTCACTTCCTCAGGTTTCGCCAAGTGCTGAGATGCAGCTTGAAATCCGGTTCGCTGAAGCTTTTCCACTACTTCACCCAAAACTGTGTTTCTACTCAGCAGAGGTCTGGGATTAAACACCTGCCTGCACTGAGGGCAGCTGTACTGGTCTTTCTGCTTGGTCCGGTTCCAGTAGTCTTCTATACAGTCCAAACAGTAAGTATGTCCACAGGGGATCGTCACCGGGTCTCTCAAAATCTCCAGGCAAACTGGACAACAAAATTGGTCTTGTTCAATCGAAATAGTTGCTGCTGCCATTTCCTACAAACTCCACAGGCACTGAAAGGAACAAAGAGGGGCGTAGCTCACAGGTGTGGTAATAACAGCTACTCAGGTTTCACCTGCTGCACCCTGAAGCCTCCAATCACAGCCCGCAAAACAAGGAAATAGGCTGACCCAGATGAAGCAAACTGAGGAAACAACAACCTTGTATTGAACCACGTCTCCTAAGTATGCATTCAGTAAATTCATATTAGATGCATTGACCTGTGAGTATTATTTGAAATGTAACATTTTACACAAGAGCTGCAGTGCTGTTGTCAACCTGTTATCCCACTTCTACACCAGACACCTAATGCCCTGTTTGCTCAGAATACAGTGACATGTAAACCCCCCCCATTGAAATAAACACAACTTCTCAGAACATTTACTTTGTACAAGTGTGTTTGCTTTTTAATGTCAGAATTTCATAAATCACAATATATTATTACACACATGTCAAGCAAAATGATTGTTAACAGAGGTTAAAAAAATGAAAAATGTTTATAAAAGCATAGCTTAATCAAAACTAAAACTTTACTACATTTCAAAGCAATTTCCTTGCAAGTACTGAAGTAAGATATAGCAAGTTAAATCCGGATTTGTGCTGCTTAATACTTAAAGTAAATGCATTGTCATTGATTGGTCTTCAGCTTACAAATGCTTTCTTCATCTCTTTTCCACCTGCACTATACTGCAAGATGCAAGTATAGCTTATTGGTGAAAACTTAACTTAAATGAATGCTGAAAGATGATAATAATTCATGCGTGTCAGTACATATCTGTGAGAGGAAAAGGAGGGGAGAGTAGTCAAGTAAAATGACATTCAGGCCGTGTAGTTGCATGTGAAATGCTGGTAGAAGTCTATTTCCTCCTGGGGTGAGCACGTCGTTGAAGGTGCCTCGATCTGGATCCTGAGGAGAGTTTGGTTCCTGAGCAGACAGAGGAGGAATTATTAGTCTACAGCACTGTGAGAAACGTTAGGGACTATGATGACATGTTAGAGCAGACCTAACAAATATGTTCCTGTACATAATCAGTGCTGGACAGTAAAGACAGGTGGTATAGCCAACCATTTTTAGTAATATGCAATGTTATAAGGTTGTGAGGTCAGCACCTACAATATTACAAATAAAACCACATACACTACATGTCAGCTTAACACTACATAAGAAAACAATAAATTACTTTTCAAAGAGATACCAGTTTTAGATATCTACCACTCATTCGACTGCAGTGTTTCCTAAGCTGTTAGCGTCATATAAAATAATGCAAGTTTTCTTAATGTTTACATGAACATGTGAAAATTCCAATGTTCAACATTTATAGACTCAACAGGCAACTGAGGTAGAGCTGTTTCGACAAGGTGAGACAGATGCAATCACTCAAAGTAACATATCCATGTCAAAAAATATACTGAACTTGAATTTAATGTAATCTCAAATCTTCTGATTTATTGCAAACACATGGCCATAAAAATCTGAAAATCTGAGGATCTTCAGGTGGTCTTTAAGAGTTCTTACAGCCAGACTAGAAGTTTAAAGGTAAATGTGATTTTAAAAGATGACATCTACATAAAATTAGAAAAATAAGTACATTCAGTCACATACTAATTTTGAGGTACTTGTACTTTATACTTTACTTCACTACATGTTCGATGCAAATCATGTACTGTACTGACAGATACACTTACTAGTTACTTTGCAGATACAGATTTTCTAGATACAAAACATATAATCAGCCTAAACAATATGATACCTTTTTATAGATTAAACTACCCTACGGTACATTACGTAGTTAAAATTATCTCCACCTCAACATGGTATAAAACAAAATGCTGCTTTCACAGTAATGTAGTTTTAAATAAATGTGGGGTTGATTCAGTTTCCTCATGAGTACTTTTACTATTGATACTTTAAGTACATTTAACCTCCTAGGACCTGGCGTCCACATATGTGGACCTCACATTTTGGGTTCTCAAGACCACAATACTAACTTTTTCTCAACAAGGGCCTGGTGACCACATATGAGGATATTATACTGCCACTCAGTAATAGAAATGTAAAACTAATGTCCTCATATGTGGACATCATTTTTCTCAGGTCCCAATCAGCCTAAATAGCAAAGAGAAATTAAAAATGCATGCCATGCAAGAGTTCGGGTCTTAGGAGGTTAAAATAATAAATAAAAATAAAAAAAATAAAAATTATTAAAAACAATTAATAATAACACTTTTGTACTAAAATCATGAATGCAGGAGTTTTACTCTTAAAGTACTATTTTTATACAGTAGTTTGATATTGCTGTTTTAATTAAATAAAAATATCTTAGTAAGTCTTCCACTAACACATAAATATTGTAGATACTGAATTTGTTGAATTCTTTCTGTCACCAAATGGTAACATTTGCAATATGCCTTGCATTGGGTTTGCTTGTGTAAAATTAACTCTATACAGTACTTTACTATGAAATACATTTTATTTTTGATAATGTCTGTCTGTTTGTCTATTTACCAAATGGTGAGAAGGCAAACGTGGGCAGAGCAGATCCCTGAGTGAGGAAAGGGTTGAGGCAAAGTGGAGGGCCCACTGCAAGCAAAAAAAAGAACAAATGCTGTTAGTGAAGAGTCTCAGTTGTCCAAAGTGTCATCTTTCCACTGGTGCAGATTCAGCAACCTCTACTACAAACAACCAAGATGAGTAAGATGTTTGTGCTGCAGGATAATGTGGTTAGAGTCCTGCAGAGTTCACAAAGTTATATTTAAGACTTAATACCACATAGAACGCAGGTTCATACCTGTTTCACAGTCACTTCGGTCTAAGTATAAGATATCAAGATATCAATAAAATCAGTATAGATGATAAAGTCTAGAATAATTTACCAAGTAAGTACATACATTTAATGATATTTATATCAATAATTGTCATATTATAATATGTGTCAGTTCCTCTCAGCTGTATATAACAGTGATTCCCAATAATATCAACAATTAATCATTAAATAGATGCTGGAGCTGTATAAGCAGCAGAAAATCAATGGACGGATTAACCAATGAAAACATTATTATTTTAAGGTCTGCATATAAATTTCACTAGTAGTTTCTGCTGAAAATATTTTATAAGAAGTGTTACTGCCTAAGACAGGCTCGAAAAAAAATTATTATTATTAGACCTTTTGTAAATGAAATGTAAAACTATCTAATTCTCTTTAAGGCCTTTTTTGAGAAAAGTGACACAAGTGCTTTTTCACTATTTTATAATATTTTATAGACTAAGTGATTTACAAAAAAACAATGGACAGATTAATCAATAATGAAAATAATCATAAGATGCAGCTCTACTGCTCTACCTCCCACCACAAAACTCTTAGATGGCAAGAACAGAAAAATGGTGTACATGTATTAAGAGTTAGGGTTGGACTCACCTACTGTTGCATCCATTTGTACGGCTGACCCAGAATCACCAGACTGTGTTGTGTCTATCTGTGCAGCAGCATTTGAAGAACCTACAATCACTACGTCCCTCACTACAAATCAAAGACAGAAAAAAAATAAAATCACATAAACAGAGATGACAGAATCGTTCATACCAGATAAGAACACCAACACTACCTTTCTCGTAGATGTTGACAAATCCTCCCTGGCAGACCTCCTGCAACAGTACTTTAAAATCTGACACAGCTGTCATCACTGGGCCAAAGGTGAGGTTGGGGTCAACGGTGACTGAAGGCAGAGCTGACAGCACAGGTGGAGCACGGAGAGACTGACAACTCTGGATTCACAAACACAGAGACCAAGAGGGAATGAAGTCTGATGTATGTATCTAAGTTGCTGAGTTTCTGTCCCGAAGATCTGAAAAAAAAAAACAAATAAATCTGAGGGATGTTACCTGAAGGAAATGGACGTGGTCCTCAGTGTGGGAAAGTTTTTCCAGTTCAGCCTCACTCTTCTTCAGCTCAGTGATCTCCTTCTGGATCTTGTCCAGCAGCTGCTCAGCCTGACTGATGGCCGTCTTTTCCTGCGCTTTGATCAGCTCTCTCACCTCAAAACGTTTCAGCTCGATCGACCGAATCAGTTCAGTGAAGACGGCGTCGCTTTCTTCAGATGCTGCCCGAGCAGAACGCTAGAGGGAGACACAAAGCGAACACAGGTTCTCATATGTTTTACTGTCACAAGAAAATGTTTGCAGTTGACAGAGTAAGGCAGTTGTCAGCAAAAATGTCAAATTATGAACTGTTTAGAGCAGTATGAAGGAAGTGAGGCATTTTGTAATCTGTATAGTGATCTGTTGCATTTATGTATCAGACCAAACTGGGTGTTAGCACTTACAGTGAGAGAGAAAATGGCTTGTCTCAGCTCCTGTGCCTCCTTTTCTCTGAGCTGAATTTTCAGCTGAGAGCTCTGCTTCATGTCACCGAGCTGCCTCTGAGGAAAACCGTAGTGAAAATAAGAAATTGGAGCATCTTAGTGATTATATCACAGGGTTAACACATACAAAGGCTACCTCTTTCATTGTATTGTGCACACGTTCATGCTATTGTGTCCATGTGTAGATCATTAAGTTCCTAATTCACAACAAGTTCCTAAATGTGCTGAGGATGAAGTTTTCTTTTGATAATATCAGCTGATTCCAAGTTGTTGCAGGACTTAAGACTAGGCTAAATCAAAAATCACTGTATGTCAAACCTGAACTACATTATTATATTGACTCAAGATAGTCTTGTGAATCCTTAAAGCTATTTGTAAAAACAGAAAAAAGGTGAATTCACTGCTTTAATTTTTTATGAAACTTTTAATCTACTTTAAAAAACAAAAGAAAAAGCAATTTCCCTATTTTCCTCCATCCAGACCACATCAGTTCAGATCTAGTTCAGTGACTACTGTACTTACCTTGTCTAACATGTACTAGATTAACAGGGAAACTCTAAAGACATGAAAAAAGAAAGGTGATTTCATTGTTTTTTCTCCAGCCAGACTACATTAGACCAGGTTAAGATTTAAATCTAATACACTCAGACATGTCAACCCTGGTCTCAATGAACACAGAGACTGTTCAACATCAGATTGAGTTTATTAAACCTTTAAATTGGAGGCCCTCTGGTGGCCTAGACGTGAAAGCACCAATGATAAAACGAAAAGGTCTTTGTGCTTAGGGACCACTGTTACAGGTATTTCCCTACTCCCACATATTTTTATCCCATTCTTAAATTCAGAAGTTCCTGTATTGTTGTCTAAATAAAAACATAGTTGGATGAATGTACCCTCTTTAAATCCAATGTTTTGGTAATAACATATTAATAATGCAGATGTCAGTAAACCATGTTTTTTCTGTTATAAATGTTAATAAATCATTAATTAAAGGTTCTAAAGTCCATTAAATTTGCAGTTATAAATATTAAGAAGCAGTTAATGAAGTGAGGAGGCTCTTTAATAAATTGAAGAGCTAAAAAGACAAGAAAGATGTTTTCATAATCTGAAAACCGGTTGTTTCAATAACTGATCTTTAACGCATTGGTAAATTATGTATTAACTATTAATAAAGCCATTGATGACAGTTTATAAACCCCTTAGAAATGGTGCTTTATCTGAATGTGGTACCAACAGTTTTTCTCCTTAAGTTTGAGAATAGGAGTGAAATTGAAGGATTTTTAATATTTCACTTAGCAGTTTGATAAAAACGGGCCCAGGGCTGAATTAAACCAACATGTTACAGTGCTACAATCGCTTTGCGTTGAATCAATCAGAGGATTTGATTACCTGCTTCTGCTGTATCTCCGCCTCAGCTAGGACCGTGTCGTGCCCTTTGTGTTCATCTGTCAGGCACAGGTAACAGATGCACTGTTTGTCGGTGCGGCAGTACACCTCCAGCAGCTTGTCATGTCGGGGACAAATCGTCTCCTGGAGCTTTTTGGAGGCCGACACCAGCTTGTGTTTCTTGAAAGCGGCAGACTCATAGTGAGGCTGGACGTGAACGTCGCAGTAGGAGGCCAAACACACCAGACAGGATTTGACAGCCTTGTTTTTCCTCCCGGTACACACGTCGCACTCCACGTCGTCTGCCTCGGCAAAGCTTTGGTTTGCGGACATCGTGTCCTCTTGGAGTCCGGTCTTTTTGAATTTCTCTACCACATCAGCCAGCATGGTGTTTCTGGCAAGCGCCGGCCTCGGGCTGAAGTTCTGCCGGCACTGCGGACAGACGAAGATCCCCAGGTAGTCGTCCTGGTCCCAGTAGTCCTGGATACATTCACAGCAGTAACTGTGTCCACAGGGGATGGTCACAGGGTCCTTCATTACATCCAGACATATCGGGCAGTTAAACTGGTCCTTGTCCAGGACCACTCCGGCCTGAGCCATCGCCGAAAACGCTGAAGTAGAGGCAGAAAATCAGCGAAAATACAGGAATGTGACAACAGCTGCTGCTTTGTTTACAGGAAGTGAAAAGAAGGGGGCGTCACCGGAACCGGTAGCAGGGGACTTTAATTTTTAAAAAACCCCAACTTTCAAAATAATGTAACTTAAATGTCATTTGATATTTAATTGTAATAACTAATTTTTACACATATATTTATTTTTGTATTATCTTTTTGTGTTTTGAGTATTTGTGTAGGCTATATGTTATGTATACGCAGTAGAGGGGAAGTAGCCTACTTTTACTTAATTAAAAGTGATAATACTACAATGTAAGACATTATTAAAGTATAAGTTTTGTTTTGTAGAACAACGGCCCTTTTTTCTTTTCTTTTCTTTTCTTTTTTTTTTTTTTACATTATTCTGATGTATCAATGTGTAAGCAGGATTTTTCAGTTGTAGCAGCTGGAGGTGGAACTCGTTTAAACTACTGTACTTTAGAGCAGCAATGATTATTTGATTAATCAATCAACAAAAAATTAATCGGCAACTATTTTGCTAATTGATCAATTGTTTAATCCATCTTCAAGCAAAAAAGTCAAACATTTGCATGTTCTAGTTTCTCAAATGTCAGGATTTGGCACTTCAGCAGTCAGCACCTTAAGTGATGATGGAAATAAAAGGTAGTTCTAGTTCTTGGCAACTGCACTGAGGTTACCAATCTTGGGGTTGGACCCCTCCAAGGGTGTCATCAGATAAATCTGAGGGGTTGTGAGACAATTGAGAGAGGAAAAAAGAAAAACCTAGGTTCTGCAACACAAATCTGTTTTTTTCATCAAGGAAAAAATATAGAGGTATCACAAGCAAAAGTAATGTACTGAAACCAATAAGAGTACAAGTATCCAGAATGGGCTATTCCAAAGAAATATTATTATACTGATGTCTTAATTTGTAAGCAGCATTTAAATCTTGTAGCTTGTTTAGGTAGAGCCAATTTAACTACTATATATACAGTTAGAGGTGAAATTATTGTCTCAAATTTATCCATTCAAGTTCCTCAGAATCCAAGGTGACTTCTTGTTTTATCTGAACAACAGTCAAAACCCCCAAAATATTTAATTTATAACAATATTAAATAGGGCAGAGTAGGATATCTTCATCAAAATGACTTAATCAATTATCAAAATAGTTATTTTGTTGCAGATTTATATTCAACATAGGACCACCAACCACAGTTCATCAGAAATTCAGGTTTTTACTGAACAACAAGCACTTATAATGACAGGCTGAACATAGTTTCCAATGCATTTTTAATTTAAAATGCCATTAAATAATTAACAAACACAATAAATGAAGTCTGGTACAATAATCCAAGTGGAAAATAAAAAGGACAACACATATCTTCAAACTTAAAGGAATTAAATAGGATTCTGTGCATTGACAACATAAATAGACATACAGTACATCTTTAAAAATTTGTTTCCTCTTCTTACAGAACAATACATTACTTTGGTCACAAACTAAAGCTTTTATGCATTAAAAGGAAGGTCCCACATTTTAAAAGGCTGTCTCAATAAAAACCAAGTATCATCCAAACATTCAGTGTTTATAGTGCGCTGCAAGTTTTTGAAAAGTTGCCAGCAACCTCATACAGAATTAACCTTTTCTTATCATGTCTGTCAAGTTGGATTTGAGCAATTTCTCCTAAAATCAAATGCAACTCCAATCAAGAAGCCCACCCTTTAAATGCATGTATTATAAATTTGGTAAAAGAACAATACTGTACTGAAAAGGGTCCTTCTAAAACAAATATTCCCTCTCAAATTTTCAACAAGAGTTCAGGTTGTTTACTCACTTGGGTTACTTTGTGCAAAACGCTGATGGGGAGATTAAAACTAATTGTCATTTTATGTTCATGATGTCCATTCAAGCATTTCATCAAACCTACTGTATGTTTTCTTTTTTTCAAAAAAAGTTATAATTCCCTGAAATTATAACTGTAAACTACGACTAATCAAGAGAAACAGGCACAAAAATTATTCTGGTTGTTTCAAAACATGCATTGATGTCAGCGGAAGAGTAACTTTTGCTCTACATGCTTATCTGAAGTTAGACGATTTTGCTAAATGAGAATGAAGATGTCTAAAGCCAGTCTATTCACAGTCAACTACTGAATAAGCTGTAAGGATAAAGCTACGTTTTTGTTTTACTTTCGTCGGACAGAACAACTTTCATTATGATCTCAGTGCATAAGTGCATTTAAAACAAGGAATACCTTATAGTTCAAGTTTTCAGCTGTTCTTAGTCCAGTACTTGAGTTCACATCATACAAAAATACACAGCAGGTAGGATTGACCCATAACAGAAAGTGGAATTGTGTCAGTCAACTAAAACTCTACAATGTTTAACTGTTTGTATGCATGTATGTATGGATGTATATTGTATATGTGCGTGCAATGCAAATGATATGTGTCTACACTCATGATACATGGGTTCATGGTGTGGCTTCACTTGTTCTTCTCTTCCAGTCCGCTCTCCGCTCTCAGTGCTTGGCTGCTGGCTGAAATGAAGCTGATCCAGTGTTTGAGGTCCTCAGGAAACTCTGGGCACTCGATCTGCACACACAACCACAAAAGTTAGCAGAATGCTGCAGTAGAAAAAAGCTACAGTCTAGATCACAAACTAATAACTGACAATTACATGGCAATAATTTTGATAAATTAATCGTTTTTTTCTTGTTTTTTTTTTTTTTTTAAAGCAAAAATGCATTACATTCCCAGGTTTAGGCTTCTCAAATGTGATGATTTGATGCTTTTCTTTATCTTGTATGATCAGAAATCAAATATTTTGGGGTTTTGAACTGTTGGTCAGACACAACACATTTAAAGGCGCCACGTTCGGCTTTATAGATTTAGAGCTGCAATGATTTTTCAAGAAAAGGGACAAAGATTTTATAGTTCCAGGTTCCCGATATGTTGCAATTCTTTCTCTTACATTATAGAAATTTTTATATTATTGGGTTTTGAAATATCAGTCAGACATTTAATATCACCACTTTGCACTCTAGGGAAGTGTGATGGGCATTTTTCACTGTTCTGATGTTTCATAAATCAAACAATCACAATCATCAGATTAATCAGTAAGGAAAATAATTGTTAATTGCAGCCCTAGACCTAGCAATTACCTGAATTATCAAGAAAAGAATATCATTAGTCAGTAATGAAAATAAATGCAGGGAGAGCTGAAATGAAATTAGTTGATAAATCCATCAATGGAAAAATAATCAGCAAATATTTTGATAATCAATTAATCCTTCAAGTAATTTTTCGAATGAAAATATTTTCTTAGTTCAGCGTCTCAACTATGCGGATTCTTATATTTGTTTGTTCCATTCAATAGCAAAAAGAATATTTTTAAGTTTTTGAGTATTATTTGGGGAAAACCAACATTTAGATATCATCACATTGGAATTCAAGACATTGCAATGGACATTTTTTTTTGTTATTGACCACACAAAAGGATTAAATAAAAAAAAATAATCAGTAGATTCATCGCTAATGAAAATAATTGTTAGTTGCAGGCCTCCCACAGTCATACCGATACTTTACGTCTTCTGCTATCACTCACCTTCCTTTTGCAGACAAACTCGATAATCCTCTCTGGGCTGCAGTGCACCACATTCTGCCTGCAGAGCATGACCGCAGATACGAATCCATCTTTCTTAGACACAAAGCGCTGCTCCAAGTAAAAGGCCTTCTCATCCCATCCCACTACTTTGGTCCGAATCTCAAAAGCCTCACGGAAGGCCAAGGAGCGCCGGTACCGGATGGTGGAAGCCCCTACCACCATTTTGGCCCCCAGTTTGCGTGAGGCCATGAACAGCCCGTTTCGCATGTAATGGTGGAAGCGAGCAAAGTCACACTCCCTCAGGTAACGAGAGTTGTTCATGTGGCCCATGTAGTCCAAATCATGGGGAAGGACCATGCCATCAATGCTTTGCTCGGCTAGAATGTCCCATATTCTGGGTTGGAACCATGCCTGGATGAACACCTGGGCCCCCCGTAGGAAGTACCATACATCCAGACTGCAGAAGAGCAGGAGGAGGGCTCCCAACACCAGCAGCAACATCTCTCTGGAACAACAGCATATAAATTACGGTTAAATCAGCACTTCAGTCTAATTATACACTCATTTAAAACAGCATCTCATGTGACTTAAACGGCTGAGTTTTCCTTTAACATCTACGTGCTCCCACTAACGCAGGTTATGGAAAACAATAAAATCCATAACTATACAGATGACACAAATATTACAACATCACAAGACTAAGGTGCCATACAACCACTGACTACGTGCACTGAACAAATCGATAACTGGATGTTTTAAAACTTCCAAAAGGTCAGTGTTCATCTTCACTTGCTACCAGTGGACCTAAATGTTAACATCCACACTAAGACAATTACACAATCAGCATTGAGAATATATCAAGAATGAAAGGACTTATGTCTCAGCAGGATTTAGGAAAAAATGCACATTTTTAGAAAAATATGCTGTTTTTAAAATGCTTTTATCTTAAGTAGGCTTGATTTCTCTAATGCTGACCTTACAGGTTTCTCTACAGAGTCGATCAGGAAACTGCTGCTGTTTCAAAATATGGCTGCTAGAGTCCTCACAAAGACCAAGAAGGTGGAACATATCAGTCCAGTTCTCTGATCTTTGCACTGGCTCCTTGCACTGATCTGTCTAGGGCCAAAATATAATTCTGATCTGCTGCTCCGTTATGAACTGTCCAGACCACTCAGATAATTTAGGACAGATCTGATTACTGTCAACATAGTCAAAACTAAACATGGAAGCAGTGTTCAGTTTTTATGCACCACATATCTGGAGCAAACTCCCACAAAACTTCTACAACTCTTAGTTCTTTTCAATCAGGGCTTAAAACTTTCCTGTTTTAAATTTGAACTGTATTTTTAATTCTACAGTTTATTCTGTGTTATTCTATTTTTATCTTATTTTCATAATCTATTCAATTGTTCTCTTTAAATTATGTGTCTGTTTTTAATTTGTCTTTTTATATTGCTATGTGTTTCTTTTACATGTTGTCTTAATCATGAACAGATTATGAAACAATGGGCCCCTTGACATATACATGTAAAAGCACTCCCAGCCCTCTTACACTGGAGAAAGACACCCACACTGAGAGAGACACAAAAACAACAAATGTTGCAGCCATGTCGTTTGTAGTTGTAGTCGATTTGTAGGGTTATATTTTTTTCCATTTCTTTGTGGTTTGGTAGCAGTTCTGCATGTCTTAATGGACATATCGTGCCCCCCTATATTCATTTTGCATCTCTTTTAGATCATTTTGTGTGTCTTTTTAATTCATACTCTTTGGGATGTTCTGTAGTCTGTAGTCAATTTGCATCTTTGTATAGTTGTTTTGCATTTCTCTGTAGTCCCTTTGCAGCTCTCTGTGGCTGTACTGTGTCCCTAAAAACAGAGGCTCTAGCTGTGGGCCCCTCTAACCCCTCTGGTCCCTGGGTCTGTGCCCAGTAGGCCTGTTTAATAATCTGTCCATAGTCTTAATACCGTTTATGGCTTATGAAAAGCACGTTGTATTGCCTTGTTGATGTCTAAATCAACTTTGCCTTCACTTGTCTAAAAAACTGCTTACTTAGGGCAGTTAGTGTTTTCTAAATTCATGACCACATTCAGTATTAAATATTTAACTAAATGCACATTTTACCTCATCGATGACAATGCAAATGTGTAGAAAAACAATCGGTCAGTGTCTTTTCACTCTTTGGCATAATATTATGACTCAAAATACGAAAGCAGCATACTCCTCCAATCACCCACTTCAACCTTGAGAGGACTATGAAGCTAACGCTGCTCCATACAACCTGCTGACAGCCAAATCTGTTAGCTTAGCTGCTAGCTGCCAGTAGCTGGTGGCCTAGTCAGAGAAGAGACCGTAGTCGTTCCAGTAAAGTCGCTATTCGGGAAGTTGTCAATGTCGGACTTCAAGCATTAATCATAAAGACAGCAGAAGTGTCTTTTTATGACAGTAAAACTTACCGTGCCTCCTGAACACAGTGCTACCATGAGATGCGATGCAACTTGAAGAAACCGGTAGAATGAATGAACAGGACTTCCGGGTGGTCTGTGACGACAAGTAATGTCAGTGGTTGCATTGTCGGCATGGTTACACGGTTATGTTTTCATATTGAATAACTGACGTCATCATACAAGGAAATGTGTATGGTTGGTGTCAATTAACACAAGTCTCATTATGGCAAAAAAGCATGTACACAAAGCCAGTCATGAAACCCTAAACCCAACTTAAAAGGGGATTTCAATGATCCTCATAAAGAATTTAAATTGTTAATGTAAATACGTGACAGTAATAGCATTTAAAATGTTTTTTTATTCATGTTATTATTAAAATCATAATTTTTACGTTTGTGTATATTTGTAGAAGATATTTATTACCTCTTGGGTATAACTGTCTTTTTTTAAGACTATATTAATTTAGTATTTCTGTTGTCTTATTTCTTCAGTTTGCTTTGCAACTGGGCAGCACTTTAGGCAACTTTTTGTATAGGTAAGCAGGTATAGGGGCAGCATGCACCTGGGAGGATCTATGTTTTTTTTTTTTGTCAGAGCAATAGAAGCAGCAGTGTGTAGGTAGATTTGTGTCAAAATTGTTTGTGTGAACAGATTGACAATCAGAGAGTAAATGTGTAATCTGCAAATATAAAACACTTTCCACAAATACAAAAGATACATTTGTAAACTCACAAAAATACCTTGCAAATATAAAAAGGATCTGCAAATACACAAACAATTCCCTTCAATCAATTTATATTTGTGAAGTGAAAAAACACTTGTGAATCTCAATTCTACATGTGTGGATATGTATTTTATACACAGAGAGTTTAAACTGAACTCTCTGTGTATAAAATGGTCCATCAGAGGAAGTTTGATTTGAAGTTTTGTCAAAGTTTAATTTTTGACAAATAGCCAAAACAGTATTTTGATAAAGAAAATCAAAGATCTTTCAGGGAAAATAGTACTGTAAAAGTTAAGTTTTATATGTGTATTGTAACATGAGCTCAGCCAAAAGCATGTACTTCCTGCTAGAAGCTGATGGTGTCAGCTGGACATCCTCTTTCTGTAGCAACAACTGCTTTTTACTAAATAAATCACTGTACACTTGCTATGGCAAGTTAATGTTATTCTGTCACACTGTGACACTTTTTTTAATGGTTTTATTTATTTATTTATTTATTTTTTACAAAAGATTTTGCTCATTTGTTGTATTGCATCTTTTTCTGATTTGTAACCACTTTCATTGATTTTTCTGCTGTATACCATAGTGTTGATTACAGTAACAACTTGTACCTAACTTGACTCTTATTGAATGTTATGTGAGGCACACGTGTGCACATAAATACATATTGTGGGCATAAAAGTGCATCAACAGGAGTTCAAATTTTATTTGTTTTAGTGCTTCTGTAGTACATGAACACATACTTTATACAATCATATTACTTTCTTATTAGTGTATAAGTAAAGATTATTCATGGCCTTTAGCAGCCTCTCAGAACCATGAAGTATGTTGTTTTTTTCTTGTGTTTGGCATGAGTATTGTGGTCTAAGCAAAGTTCACGAGTAAAGTAGGCACAAGTGTGTTCAGGTCAAGTGGATTGACAAATGTCTCTCTCAGAAGACTTTGAATCCTGAGCTGGTGTATTAGATGTCTCACGAAAGCCAGTCTTAATAGCTGTCCATGCAATGCCTCATTTGTTCTTTTCCTCTAGTCCACTCTCTGCCCTGAGGGTCTGGCTGCTGGCAGAGATGAAGTTGACCCAGTGCTGAAGGTCGTCTGGAAACTCAGGGCACTCCACCTGCAAGGAGCAAACCTTCAGTATCAATGTTCTTCAATAATTAAACCTTACCAATATGCAACTTGCATTTGTTCTGAAACTTTTTTCCCACCTTCCTTTTACACAGGTGCTGCATGATCTTGTCTGGGCTGCTGCGGATGACACTCTGCTTGCAGTACATGATGGCACACACCAACCCGTCTCTTGTTGACACAAATCTCTGTTCCAGGAAAAAGGCTTTGTCATCCCAAGTGACGATCCGACTCCGCAGCTCGTACCCCTCACCTATACACAGAGCTCTTCGGTAACGAATGGTGGTGGCCCCCACAACCATTGAAGCGCCGAGGGCTCGAACTCCTTTGAATACACCGTTACGTGTGTAGAGAGAGAACCGGGCGAAATCACACTCTCTGAGGTAACGGGCATTGTTCATGTGGCACATGTCAATGTCATGGGGAGTGACTCGGCCTGTTAGGACCTGCTCTGCTGTGATGTCAAAGACCGGAGGTTGGAACCAGGCCCGGAGGATCACCACCGCTGCCCGTAGGAAGTACCACACATCCAGACTGCAGAAGAGAGCCAGCAGGGCGGCGAGCACCCACAGGACCCACCACATCTCTCTAGGGAAAGGACACATACAAGCAGAAGAAGCAGTGGGGTTACTATGATGTATAAATTCAAGATTATTACACATCCTATAGAAAAGACACACAATTAATTGATCCCATTAAAGACTGTTGCTGGTGTAGCCTCTGTGCCATAGAGCTGCATTGTTGTCCAAAACTATTTAAACCACAGTGATTTATATTTCTGGTCAAGTTTGGCTCGTAATGTTTCACTAAGGCCAACAATTCTCATAATTTTTTATTAAGGCATGTTAGTCTGTTGTGTATCTGATTTCATGTTTAATGTCAACAGTAAAAAGTTGAAGTGTTGAACCTCCTAAAGCTGCAGTATGAAACATGCCATTTTCTGGGGGTACTTTTCCCTTATATTACCGTCCTAACAGGGAGTTCAACTATAGACCCATTGTGACTCAGTGTCTCCACTTTTCAGGGGAACTGTGAAGTGATTTAACCAAACGTGAATGTGTAAACAGGTTTTGCAGGAAAGTCAGGTCCTGGCTTAACCCCTCAGCAAAAACTGCCTTACTTCAGCGCACATGGTTATTTTAGAGTGAATCAACGCTGTGCCAGAAACGCCACACACAAAAGTTGAAAGTAATGCCACAGCCTTTAGTGATTTCAAATTTAAGTTAGCCATAACGCTGGCACGTTTGAAGTAAAACAACCTGTTGAAGTAATACCGCGTAGTTTTCAGTCCAGCTTTTAGGCGAACGTAAACAAATCGAAACAAAGAAAAAAATAACTTTTTGGGAAATCCAGTAACACTCACCTGCTGTCTGAGTCCCCGTTTCTCCTCAAATCTGCAGAGTCAACAGCGTTCACTTCGTGCAGTCAATCAGCGTCAGTAAAGCACAAAGTTTAAGTGTGTACATTTAAAACACTTCCGGCTACAGCCACCAAAATAAAAACATTAATGGGCTTTTCTGACGCTCCATCAAGAAGAAAAGCGACAAACTTGCAGCGGTAGTATCAATCTACAAAGAATGAGTTTTTGTCTTAAAAATGGCCCTTTAACATCGCGGGTAGATCAGTGATTCTATATATGTTTTTCAAATATAAGGAAATTTAATTTGAAGGCGAGTGATTCACTTCCTGTAATACGAACATGACGTAAGGCGAAATGGTAGGCGAGGATTGGCTGTCTAGTCATCAACTATAAAATACTAATAAAGTCTTGTAAGTGATAACTACGTCCCATTTAACCACTGACACGTGACAGTCTTTATACTAGCAGTATAGATGTAAACGTTACTGCTGGTTCATATTTGGGTCCACAGATAAAATGATTTTGGCAAGTGTAGGTTTCTTTGCCTTAAATGTTGTCTTGGCCAAATTATAAAAATTAAAAGTATTATATAAGTATATAAGTATTACAGTTCCTCATCTAAGACCAGTATGCTGTTTATCATTTAACAGTGTAACAGACAGCAGTGGAGCCCACATTCCTATCTTACAGTAACTGACGCAGATTATGTGAACATCCCACAGCTTTAATGTGCAGCAAAGTAGTAGGATGCTGTCTTCCAATCAAAGCAATCACATTGTTTACTTCACAATACAAAAAACATCAATATGACCCTAAGAAGACCTACCCCAATGATGGTTTCAAAGTTGCATCACTTGTTACTTCTACATAAATCTGCACAAATATTTGCACAATTCATTTACAGTCAAACATGTTAAGGTTCTGTATGTAAATATAGCCTAATTTAATTGATTTAATCAGTTCAGTTGATTCAATTAGGCTTATCACGGCTCCAACTCCTGCCTATGCTCAGGGTTGCTTCAGAAAGGTCATATGCAACATTATGGCATATTCTTCTTAATAATATTACCACAATT
The DNA here is from genome assembly GCF_021018895.1 of Seriola aureovittata. Lineage (NCBI taxonomy): Eukaryota > Metazoa > Chordata > Actinopteri > Carangiformes > Carangidae > Seriola > Seriola aureovittata. Next base: position 10,861,492 of record NC_079375.1, read on the forward strand.
ACATCTGTAACACACTGCCAAACAATAAAACAACTCTTGAGGAAGTCCGAGAAATCTGAGTGACACACATCTTTGGGTGACTATATGCAAGACTTACATGAAAATGTTTGCTGCACATATAAAATAGAAAAAAAGGCTTTGTCCCTTTCCCATGCTTTATTCTTATGTAATCACTAGTGAGACAAACAGTAAACTTGAACTTTAATTCAACAATACAAAGTGATTCATAATTTTTTTAATTGCTTAAGTAGCAAAACTGTGCATAGACATAACTGATAATATGGAAAAAATATTGACCAACCCACAAAAAAATCAAAGCAATAATCATCTCTAAATAATTATGTCAGACAGCAGAGAAACCCAAATTGCTATCACTGTCCACTTAGTGGTCCCGTCTGGACAAAAACAACTGGTCAAAATAGCCAAAGATTCACTTTTATATTCAGTAAGAAACATTTGAGCCTACATTAAGTTTATTATTATGACATTTACGTTTTTAGAATTGCATTCGCTTATCAAATTATGTGATAATGAATTCAAAATGTGGAAAAGTTAGGAAAGACATATACTATACACGAATAGGCTTATCAAGTACATATTAAACCAATTTTCAGGGACAAATTAGTGCGAATGTATTCAGACTTTTCTAATTGGGTAATTTTCTGGGGTTCGTGTGAGAGAAGCACCATGTCACTGACAATAGCTGACAAGTTATATACAATAAACACAATTCAAACCACTCATAATTTGTGTGCTATTGCATGTTGTGCTCAGAAATATGCATTTTCAACATGACAGGCTTTAAAGGAAGATTAAATAAGATGAACTAGATAGTAAAATATGAAGAGTAACTGGTTAATTTCCTTTTAACACCAACACAAAACTACAAAGCTTTAACTCCAACGTTTTTCTCCAAAGATTCACTGAATTTGATGAGATCGATAATCCATCACCATTTTCTTCATATCCCAGTCTGCTGTAAGGTCGCTAAGCTCAAGGTCATGTCCTGGGCCAGCCATAGGGTCATGCTTGTGTCTGCAACAGAGTATACAACAGTGAAAATAGAGCACATGGCAATGCACCAGATGGATTGATTGCTGAGATTTTTGGGGGGTGATAGCGGATTCAGACTCACTGCCAAAAACATTGACAGGGAATTGTAGCCAGAGCTTTACCTACTTTAATTTTATTTAAATTTTAACCTAATTTATTTGACAAAAGGCCCTTTGATGTAAGTCTTTTTCAGTACATGTAATTTAAAATGGGACCAAAGCAATTAGATGGCCTCCTTTACAAGCATGTTGTTGATAAATTGGTTATGAATCAGGTTTGTAATGACATAGACATAGCTCACTTTTAATTAGTGTCAACAGTAGCAAATTAACTCACTGCTTGAGGTGTTCCTCAATGGCCTTGCGTTCATACACAGTGCCATACACGGTTTTCACAGGATCAACAAACATTTTCTTGGTGAGTGGACAGATTAGATGTCGCGGTATAAACTGTGGCACAGAATCCAACAATTTCTTTAAAATAAAAGAAAGAGACAAAACAAGTCACATAGTATATCAATATAATGACTGCAAGACACCAAATACATCACTGTTATATGGAAAGTAATATTCCACCACAACTAACTAAGAATGTTAGTTCATTCACCTTCTCCATGTCATCCAGCGATTGTCCTGCAGTTTGCTCTGTGTGTTTCTTGGCTTCTTGTTCATACGTCTCACGGTTTGTCAGGAACTCCTCAGCCAAAACGCTTCCAAAAGAAGTTCAAAATACAAGTCAAATACTTCAAATATGACATTACACTGACCAATGTGGTCGGTGTGTATTTGATTACGAACACTAAGATATTGCATGCTGAGTTTCTCATTACAATTGTCATCATCTGAAGCTATATAACCCACTAATCTCGCTTCATGGTGCAGGCCCCCTGTTTCATCATGCTATTGTTGTAAAACATTTTTTTAGTTGAGGGTGAAATCTCTGTTCTTGTAAATTGGTACAAAGTCACAAATCCAAAAAGATTAGGCACAAGGTGTCACCTTCCAAATTTCTTTACTCTCTCAGTGCTAGTAAATTATGAAACAGTCAATGATAAACAAATTTCTACCACACAACATTTTAAATCAATGCAACACATTAGACTTTGTAAATGGATCACAAATATCAGCAGCACAAGAAATATCCAGATAAAACATGAACGTTAGTGTGATTCATTTATGAACATGTAAATATCTCACCTGTCCAGTGGATCGTCAGGCTCAGGGATGATGAGCAGTCCATACACAGCATCAAAGATCTCTCTCATGGTAATATGGGCATTGTAGCTACGGTCAAATATGCTGTGGCAGATGCGGCCCACGCTGTTGACATTGCAGTGGTACACCTGTCATACTGTTAAGAAAATCTCACTACCAAAAAACACATGCACAGGGTATGTAATAACTTTTGCCATCATATAACCTCACTGAGTTAGAGATGAAGCAATAATCATGGTAATAATTACAATATAACACTGTGTAGACGTCTGAATGCAATGTAATAATAACTTTTCAGTTGTTTTATGTTGGCAGGATACTCCTGTGACAAAGCGAACAAGTGGAGGCTTCACTGGGTAGTCAGGACCAAACTGGCAGTACAGCTCAAACACACCTTTTCCATACGGTGTGTCAGGAGGGCCTTGCATGAGAATCCTCCAGAACACTGAAGATAAAAAAAATTACTAATTGAACCCTGTTGCTATGAAAGGATTACACTTCATATTTAATGATAGATGGTCACCTCATGACCTACATCAGCTTAATGCGATATCCTGTACATCCCAATAGTAAAAAAAAGTCTTTATCTTAATATTCTATCAAACAACTAGTCTCATTTCCAGTGTCACACTACAATGAAGGCTGGCTAGACAGTGCACAATGGGTACTCTGGACTACAGTTTAATAATAAATAGTTAAAACAATTAAAATGTTGGTTTTCATGAGCTGTCACTTACATAATGTGAGTCTATAAAGGACAAGAGAACCCAAACAAATTATAGACGTGTTAAATATTTGTAAGACTAGATCCTGTTTTGTGGGAGCAAAAAACAAGTCAAGAGCAACAATGCCACTTACTAAAGTCTGACTCTGATGGAAAGACTCTGAAGAAGGGATGAGGGTCACAATGCAGGCTCTTCAGCTCCTCCAGGACACGTTTGTCCTTCTCCATTAAACGCTCGTCCTTCGACTCCAGAAGCCGCTTTTTCAGAGCACTATTTTGAAAGATCATTAATGCTTCAAATGTAATGCACACATCTTCAAAAGCCTTATCATTTTTGCCATTGAAAACCCTCAGAGGATTGTGTTTGGTGTTGGCCAATTGTGAAACACATTTTTGTCCAATTGGTCAATAAATGAATCAGACAATCAATAATTGTGGAAATTGTGGTGAACCGTTTTCACTGTTCTGACACAGCATTTCAATTGAAAATGAAAATAATCAGTGGCTGTAGCACTAAGGGACTCCAAACTATCCTGCAGAATTCATGACATTTGCCACTAGGGGCTACAACAAAATTAAATGACTGCTAAACGGCTGGATGGGTCAAGGGCAACCTGTTCACCAAATTAGTTCACCTTTGCCTGACACTATCATTTATAATCACAACCTTTATGTTTGACAAATTAGATGAAGAATGTGATCATTAACAGATGGACAAAGGTCACAATAACTTGATCAGGTTTATTATCAGCATCCAGAGGATGTGTTTCTAAATCTTACCTCTCTGTCCCTGTTACTTTGTTGTTCATCTGGCTTGGTAAAGATGTCTCTGGATATTCATCATATCCATGAGTTGCAAAGATGCCTTTTAAAGCATGCTATAAAATAACAGGGAAAAATTTATGAACACATCATGCCAAATTTTAAGTTTAAAACTATAAAAGGAATTACTGTGATGTGTTTCATTTTCAGAGCAGCTTTAAACAGAATAGAAGACACTGCAACTGACCTCACTGATAGAGGATGGGTCAAGTTTTTTCTTGGGTTTCCTCTGCTCCAAAGACAGAACTGTCTCAATCTCAAACAGCTTCAAACCCTCTTTGGTTGTGTGCGGTTTGAAACAGCAACCACCTGAAAGCAATCATGGATATGTGGTGAGCCACATTTTGGCCATTGTTACTAATGACATCGGTCATTTTCTTAATTTTTTAATACACAAACAAATGATGGTGAGGATGAGCCTAACCTGAAATGCAATTGATGGTTCATTCATAGTTGATTTAATTGTGAATATTTGGAAATGGTCAGAAGATAATTTATCTAAATTTTCTGACTACAGGTTAGTAATTGCTTTGAGTTAAAATGTGTCTTAGAGAACTCAGAGACAGGATATGGCATATGTAGCATTTTTGTGCAGCTTTATATATAATTTGGTAATAACGGCATACCTGTTGCATTGCTGATTCCGTGCAGCATGTTGTTCTCCACATCTCCAAGAAGGATTGAATCTACAATGATGTCACATTTGAGCAGTTTGGCTGTAACTGCAACTGGCTCTATCGAGGATCTTTGGAAATATGACAATATTCAGATTATGACTTCCGCTGTCCCCAAATAAAATCACAATCTGTAGTTAATAGTTCATATAGCAGGATTAATAGATGATAAACTGTATGACTAGCTTACTCAATGTCAATGCGGTAAATAATAAAGCGTGTTTTGAAATCAGGGGTAATTGTTGATATTCTAACCATTTGGTGAATTTATTGAGACAGATTATAAACAATTAGAGATTACAGAGTCAACCATTTAGCTGATCTGGGGCTGGTACTTACATGATGCATTAGTCAACACCTGCTCAACTAAAAGGTAAAGCACTTAATGTATATTTTTGTAGCTGAAATAGTAAAGGTGGTAACGCAGCACAATAGCACAGGGAAGGAAATGTACCCAGAATCATTTCCATCAGTGAGACACATCGCGCGAAGTCTACAATCTGGGAACTTTGTCTTGACCTTTTCTAACTCAGACACTGCACGTCGTAGGGCATCATACAGCAGAGTACACCCATTTGGCTCAAGGTTACGTATGTGCTCCTAAAAATGTAAAAAAATAATAATAAATAAAGAAAAAAGAAAAAAAGAAAATTTACATTTCTATTGAGGTAGATTGAAACATCAAAAATGGAATGCAAATGTTTCCATACACGACAAACCCTCATTTGCCCAGAATGCTCCTTTGACATGTTGATGGATGGGGTATGTACATTTACCTTGAACTTTTCCAGATTTTCAGTAAATGTGTGAAGAGTTTTCACCATGGAGTTGAACTTCACAAGGCCAATGACATGATGGAAATCATAAGCCATGCTTCTTGACGCAAAGTTGTCAAAGAGCTCTTTCACAGCGTTAATTTTCTTTATTCCTGTATTTCTGTAGCACTCCTCGTCCATGGACGAACTTGTGTCTATCAGGACCTGATGAAAACAAAGTCAAGAACAATGACATGTATTGTATGTATGGACTACTGTTGTTGATGTAGTAGAAACTTCATTACAACAACAACAAAAAACAAATAAAATGGCTATTTTTTCCCTAAAATACTAATGACCTTGACAGCCTTACATAAAATACCAATATTTAAACTGAATTATGTATTTTTTGAAGTGCATTGTTCAGGACTAGTCACTGTACAGGCTGCACACTGTGAAGTGCGTTTTCCCAATTCAAGACATAGATATTGTCAAGCAAGGCAAGAAGTGTTACCAGTATGGCCTCTTTTGGAGTCCTAGTTGTGACAAGTGATTGGTCATCTCTATGGTCACCGGTCCTGTGTTAAATGTTAAAATCAAACAAACAACATGACAATCAGTTATATGATGGATTGATGAACAAAACATCAGCTAGACATCCCAGTGGCTCTGGCATTCATCATCATTATCTACAGAAAAATGACTGAAATTAAGCCATATGGGCCACGGGTGAAAACTTTACTGGAGAACACAGAAATTCCCTCCAGGTGGTCTGTGTTTTGTAAGGTCACCATGACCTTGACCTCTGACCACCAAAACGGACGGACAACCCGAAAACAGAATGTCTCCGGCTGTCGTCGGCATGGGGCATAAAAATGCTCTCATTCTACTAATGAAAAAAACAGGGGCTGTTAAAAATCCCAAAAAACAATTCTGTTTTATATTGTATACTAACTGATTTCAAAATTCTTGTTTTTATACAAGCTGTAAGGTTCAGGTACTCACCTGGCTGCCAGTACATTCACATCCAACGTTTTCTCTTTGCCATCCAGACAATCGTGCACTCTGATCATATCTGCGGATCCTTTGTCTTTATACAGATAAACACCAAGGTTGTCTGACAAAGAAAATATGCACAAAAAAAGGAGCCATCAAGATCATAAACCCATAAAACCAACAATGCAGTATGAAACTTTCTATATACACAGAAAGGAATGACAATCCAGGATATGATTTCATGGAGTACCTTCACTCAGCAGAACAAGGCGAACCTCTGTCTGTCCTAGATCCTTCAGACGTAGAGGTGGGGTCATATTGAGGTGAGGGAAAGTTTTCAATCTTTCAACCATACTTCCAAAAGTTCTCTGAATATTGACCTGAAAGCTGTCATTTCATTGTTTAGGTTATTGACAATTATGGCTTGAGTACAATCATAAGTCTTAAGCAAACACTTATCATTGCAACACTCAAACAAAAACATACTACAATATACTGCATCTACTGTACTGTACTAGTAAAATAACCAGCAACAACTTTAAGGCTGAGAACTCTTTCTCAAAACTGCCAACAGAAAAACAACAATAAAAACATATTTGCAGTAATTTAATGAAAAGTAAGAACTTGATGGTACATACTTCTGACCAGTGGTCTTGTCATGATGAATCCAGAGAGGATATGTTCTGAATGATGGAGCCAAGCTGAGCAAGATTTTCTCAATGTCAGTAGCTCTCTGTACTGAGGTTTCTCGCAAAATCTCTTCAGTGCAGTTTGGAATTTTGTCTCCATCTAAACAGAAGAACAGAACATGAAATCAATAATAAAAACACACCATTCACTACTAAAGAACACACAGTTTTGCAAGAAAAAAATAAAAATGCTAAATTTCTATACAGGACTTAAACCATGAAAATTGAACACAAAACGAATAGCCTATTCAATGCAGTGCTTTTTCAAAGTAGCACGGTCACGTGCATTATTGAGCTGAAACTTCACTGAGCCAAAAAGGTAAACAAAGGTTTTTATTATTTAAGTAGGTCTACTTGATTAATACAAAATATAGGGTTCCTTGTGGCTGTATACATATATAGCCATATTCTTGCTACACGACAATTAAAAAAGTACACAAGAATATTTTCCAGACATATAATCATCTATTTTCAAATCTAAAACAGCCTTGCTCCGTGTCTGAAAACTTTAAGCCAAGAGTCTATATATGCTGGATATCCATGCCAAACTATGCCAGGGGCAACCACTATCAGAATGTGTGAGGCAGCAATGATGCAAGTGGTTCTCCCATAAAACAGTACGTTATGGTAAAAGGCATTTATGTACTTTAGACATGTGCTAATTTGTACAAACTGCAGTTAAGGGCCTGACACTTCATCTCACAGTGGCAGCTTCTTTTACTATTCTTCACAATATCTAAAACAGTTTAGCTGACAGAGATGAAAAATGCCAACATCTTTATATGTAGAATAAGAGCAGTTCACTGACAAGCTCCCTCAGCATTAAAGAAGTGGTACGTGAGAGTGGAACAAAACTCCTAAAATTGTCTATGTGTTACACCAAACTTCAAAAAAAAAAAAAAAAGTTTCATCATCAGACTTTAAAAAATAAAGTTCCTTCAGTTTCCTACAACAAAATTCCTTGTACAACCATGAAATCTTGGTTGAGGGCACACTAGAAACACTTGTGATCATGGTTAAAAATGAAACATGCGTGGTTAGACCAAAGGTCAAGAGATATTAAGAAACAAATATTTCAAGACTTGGTATTTTTACTCTGAGCATTTTGTAATTAGCCTCTTGCCTCTTCTCAGAAATCTAGTATGATGCATCTTCTCATTCACATAAAAACTTGTTTTAGTTTTACCTTTGATTTTCTGGAGAACGTACGCTCGTTCAAAGGTACCTGGCACTCCAGGTACTCTAACTGGTTCACAGAAACGGCTGTTATCTTCAGATGTAAGAGTGATAAGTGCGTAGTTCTCATGGGCTGATGCTTGTTTCTGTCAAAATAAGAAAATTCAGAAGTGATCATTTCAAAAATCAACAAATAACTGGAAATGTAGGACAAATTTACAAATAAATTCAAATCTATCTCTACATTCACAAAGGTGTTATAAGGTATATACACACAAAATTTAAAAACTTTAGCAATTAGTGACTTCAAAAGCCCATTTCAGTCAAACCCCAGTATCATCATACCTTTGCTCTTGAAAGAAGATATGCCCAGCAGTACAATGAATTCTCAAAGACATCCAGGTCCTTGATGACTTTTTCTCCACGTTCAGATCCATGTTGGGGCAAAAGCTCTCTGAAGAGCATGTACAAGCCTTCAAAAACTGCAATCTACAGCAACGTAACAAGCAGACATAGAGAAATTGGCACTTGTGAAAGAATATATCACTCCAATTACAGAAAACATTTTCCCACTAACTGACTTAACTAGCATGAGTACAATGACACGGTGGGTTTAAAGCTACATAAACTTAAAAAGGAGTTGTGTCCATTTTTTTTGAAGACAGCATAATGTATGAAGTCAAATTGTAGTGCAGTAACTTGGTACACTCAGTACAAAGTACAGAGTATTGTATTACATCATATTGTTTACCTTCTGGATCCTTGTCATCTTTTCATTCCTGCAGAGTAACTGGTGCAAACTTTGGGCCAGAGGGTTACATCCAGTCAGTTTTCTTACGGAGGCAATCAATTTATTTTGTATTGTGTTGGAATGGTGGTTTTTCTAAAAGATATTGAGAATGCTTTTAAAACAAGGTTAATACCACTGGAGAAGGGAAAGTAAAAAAATATACCAAATTTATTCATAGATTCAACATCTTTTCAGATTGGTTTTAATTAATTTCAAGAAAGGGCAGAGTGAAAAATCTTCCTGAGTTGATTATCATGGTAGATGCAAGTTACATTTAAACACAAATAGCTTCAGAAGGAAAACAGGATATAGTCAAACTAAATAAAAAGGCACAAAAAAGAAATGCAGTGTCTATAGGGAGAGAAATATTTGACTAACAGAATAGATTTTACCTGGAGGCCCAGTGATTGAATCATTTACTTATTGGGTAATAGTAATAGAGTTGAAAAGATGTATTCCAATTACTCAAGATAATATAACTGTCAAATACATTAAGAGCATATAATTAGTTTAACTAAAGCATTTAAAAAAAATTTTTTTCTTTATTATTGCATAACATTCAACAGAATTTTGCTTCACTGCTAAGGTGGTTGTGATGTCTCCATTGCAGCTATCAGCTTCATATTTGTTGTAGAAGGTGTGGCGTTTGACAAAGCTAAGATTATACACTTAAAATACTGATGTCTGAAAATATGACACAGAAACCTTGGAATTTCCACCACTACAAACATGGCAGACACTGGCAAAATTAAAATCACAAGTTTTGGGTAATAACTCCTCCTCAAATAAATCTTTACTGAATTAAATCTAAAGAGAGGAAAGGGGAAAGTGAAATGAATTTGGCAGTATTCTGTACTTTGTTACTGTCAACAAATGCTATGAAAAGACCAAAATCAACAAATGTATTAGTTTGTCTCTCAATACTCATACGTCTCTACCCTCAGCCCCAAGTCCATTTGTTCCTATTGAAGATGTAAAATCTTAACGGCACTTGAAAATACAATTATTCTAAAACTTAAGTTTAAAACAGCCGGGCACTGATGTTTTAAGCAAACGATTGTCATACAGTGCAGATCGAACGATCGGCAGGATGCTGTATGAGAAAACTGATTCGGAATTAACTGTGTGGCCATGTTCATGATAATGACAGAACACCCAGTGGAACAGTGTGGCTTACTTTAAACGTTTCTGAACAATGGACCACTGCCCAGAAGAAAAAAGCTGTATCACTCTTTGAGTACACAGAAAATACTTGCTAGAAGATCAACTTATTGTTGGTTTTGGAGCTGTCATGAACTTGGTTGACAATAAGAAAATAAAGAATATCACCAGACTTACTTTTCAAAGAAAGGCAAAAAAGGTGGAAAATGGCTTGTCAAGTGCAAAAAATGACTGGTAAGTAAAGGAAAACATTGGGTAGTGCAATATAGATAATAAAGTAAATGAGAAAGCAAGATAATGGGAACAATATATTATAAACACTGCTTACAACAGCATAAAGTGAGGACAGGAACACACTGATTCCTTTCTGGGTCTGTTGGACTGATGGCAAAATGTCATTAATGAAGAAAGTCTCATTGTATGGATCCTCATCACAAAACGTGGATAAAGAGAAGGCAACTGTTGACCCCCCAGAGATTCCACAGCTTTGTAGTGTGTCACCATGATAGCGTTGTCCTCTGCAAATATAACAGGCACACCAAACAACAGGGGTACTGATCGGGTAGTAAATACTACATGAGAAAAGATCTGTTGACAAACAGGGTCACAAGCCACAAATTCCATGTGTATCATTGTGGTAATTCTGAATTACTTGTACTGAAGGACATGTGCTGGGATTCCAGTTTCATTTGACAACTTGAGCCTCAGACTGGTTAAAGTGTCGGTTTGTAAGTTCACCATCAGGTCGAAGTCTCCCTAAAGTGAATAAAACATGCAATAGAGATTTAACTTTTATATACTGTACATGTTAACAAAATAAGGCAATGGGGCCATTTACAACAAGAGTTGACAACATTTTGCCTTAACAAAATTCTGGCAACACTTGTCAAATTTTCATTAAAATAATAAGTGCAAACAAAAAAATGAAGCTGTCATTTTTTGTAAGACATTGTAGAATAAGGCCATCAGCATCAAGTGCACAATAAATCAAACACACAGGGCTGCATATTTCCTGATATAAAACACCCCCAATGCTTTAGTTATGGATTTGGCCCAGTCTGTATCTCATGGAGAGTCTGTTTAACTGCTGCATGGGGAAGGAGTTGCCCTTTCCTGCCCAATCCTCTTGCACCATCACCGGACACACTGGGGGCAATGTCTTCTTAAATGGGTTATTATATTGGAAGTAAGAACTGCTGGTATCAGGTGCTAATATCATTACTTGAATCACAACCCATATAGTTAAGACATACCTTGAGCATGATGTGGCATCGAATGGTGTCCTCTCCAAAAGTTTTACCAAACTCTTGCTTTGGCATTTGACGGGCATATTCCAGGTTTTCCTTTCGTGTAAATATGGCATAGATCACAGCTCCACTTTGAATGTGCCTGTCTTTCAAAGACCCTGTATGGAGAGCCAATAAAAATTAAAAACTGCATTATATTTTGTCCCACTGAAGTAAAATCAAACTTATTTCAAACAAAAATTGAAAATGTTATTCTGCATGTAACAAAGTGTAGTCGCTTTCTACATTCAAGGTCGTTTCATCTGGGAAAACCAACCCCTCTCTTGTAGTTAAAAAGGGGATTGGTTCCCCAAAGTCAGTTAACAGTTGGTGTGATGTTAACTGTGCCATGGTAGAAACAGGTAAGGCATTGTGAATGAGTGAAGCAATTTAGTGCTGAAGGTTACCCCTACAATCTTAGCATGTTTGAATTATAAGCTTGTAATAAAAAGTAATGCCAATGCCACAAGGGTTGAACGACAGTGAAAATGCATAACAGTTTCAACAATCAAATGATCATTACAACCTTCATGAAAATAGGCTGTCACAGGACTGTTGTATTAGTTATTGTTAGGTATACTAATAAACTGGGAACTGAGTGTAAAGTGCACCCTTAAATACCACAATATGCAGTAATGCCACACATGGTCAAAACACTAAAACAGTCAAATAAAGGTAAAAAAAAAAGCTATTTATTTTAGACCCTTATATTTCCACAATGAAAGCATCAAACTTGTTTTTTTTTTTTTAACAAACATTAACAGCTCTAATTTCTTCTTGAAAGATACATGGAATTACTTGGTAAATAAACTGTATAACCAGACACCAAACAGCCCCTGTCACCTCTCTATATTCTTGATTTCTCCGGTTTGTGTCCCAGTGTGTAAATAATCTGATCACAGAGAACAGGGTGATTATCCACCACAATAATCAACATCTTCTCCATTTTGATGCTGAATGCCAGGCTGGACCTACATAAACATGATCTGATTGGTTAGTGCCTGCGCTGAGTTTTCTGTGATCTGCGCTATAGTCTAGACTTGTTTGATCATGAATAAAATATATATACTGTATATACCCACAGGTAAGTTTTTCAACTGCTCTAATGTACTTAAACTATAATACCATTTCATCTAGCAAGCTTAACTGTAAAAAGTCTGCTCACATGTGTTGAAGAAGGGATCATCTGTCAAAGGCATCCCATCAATTGTGTAGAGACAGACTCCTTTGGTGCTGCCAACATTTTCAAGATGACAGATCCTTAACATCAGATCTTCAATTGTGTTTTGCGCTGGATCGATATCTGTAAGTTCAAAATTTAAACCATTTCAAATCTCATTTGAACTACTATTATGCAAAGGGTGTTATATTTCAGGACACGGTTTGGCACCAGTCTTAAGTATTTCTCTGTTCACAGTCACTCAACATTTGAAGGTAAACTCCCCTCATGCTGTACACTGTAAACAAGTCAGTAGAAAGAACTGAACTAATGATATAAATGTTAAAAAATGCATTATAAGATGCTTTCCTCTTACCTTTAATAGGTTTTGGTTGAGGACATTTGGGGTATGTGTACTGCAGAGAGAACACCTCCATTGATTTTTGCAGAGATTTAACAGTTTGAACTTGATGCTCTGGAACTCTGAGTCTCTGAATGAAGTTTTTCATAGCTGAAAAACGGTTCTTTTCCACATGACTTAAACCTTTAAAAATGCAGAGACAATATATTTCAATATGGCTTATTATATGTCTTATCAGTGTGATAACTTGAATTTCATCATGCACAGCCACTGGACTGTCCTTATGGCTGCTCATTTTTACATTTCCAATCATGTGTTTTTCATCCTTTCTTATAATACAATTATGCCACAAACTAAAGAATCCAAATTTAAAAACAGTGTATCACTTCTAACACTGTCAACAATTACAAACAGTTAAAACATTTTACAAAGATATTTATTACATGAACGCTGCATTAAATTGTGATGTGCATAAGTTCATCTTACTGGTAACTTGGTGTAATTTTAATGTATCTTATTTTCCATTAGGTGGTGACATTAATCTTTAGTGTAACTTTTAAGTTCAAGTCAGACAAGTAATTATTCAAGAGTTCTAGGAAGCTACAGTTAAATTACAGGTAAATTTATAAATTCTCTTCACACTTGCACAGTATTGTGAATAAAGTTTTCATTTTTCAAGCAATTAACATGTAAAACTGAAAATCTAAGCATACCTTTGGAAGGGTGTTGGCATTCATCCATATTCAGCACTCTTACCTAAGTTGTTTAGATCTTCATCTGTCACACCATCCAGGAAATCTCTTTCATCTTTAACACCCAACTGAAGAAACTGATTGTAGTAGGACTCCAGTCTGTGCTGCTCAAGTAGGTTGAATATTGTGCCCATCTAAACAGAAATCGGGAGATTTTATTTGCAGTCACTCTCTATTCTTTTGAATAGTATAACAAATGACAATATGCCAAATACCAAAAACATATGTTACAGTCAATAGCAGAGAAACTGTGACAGATTAAATTCTATATACATTGATGTCCTCATTAGAAACTTGAGATAACACCAGTATTCACAGTGAGAACAATTCAAACATTATTTAAATGAAAACACAAGGAATAAAGTTTGGTCTTCCAGTACAGTCTTATCCTACAATGTTCATGGTCACTACCCATAACACAGATGTAACAAGTTCTCTCTCATTAGGCTATAAACGAACTACACCATGGGACATGACTTCAGTGTCACCACTACTTACCTTTCAACTAGTAGTTTGATTTAGCATGCTCACCTCTTCTGCAAAAGCCTTTCATCTTGGGAAAATTAGTAGTAGTTTGCATGAGTGTGAATATAAACACAACAAGGCTGTAAAGACAGACTGCTGAGGTTTTCTTGTTTGGCATGGTGACGTTTAATGTCTCCCACACAACCTCTGTAGTCTCATTTATCCGCTTGTCAGCAAGCTTAAAAAAAAAATCACAAGTGGGGTATTTACTGACATATTTTGTGTTGTATAATAAAGCGTGAAGAATAAAACGCATGAAAAGCTTGTGTTAACCACAGACCCTAATTCAGGCATCCTGCCAAAAAACTGTTAAAAAAAAACCCATCGACTTCAGAATGAGGGAACTGGAGGTGAAAAATGCAAACTTTTTTCTGGGTTTTAGGACTCATTCCTGCAGCACTTTATAAAGGATATAGGGTATGGGGGAGGGGGTTTCTGACACTATCTGACCAGTGACATGCGATGTGTAAGGAGTACATGACTGAACAACACACAATTAACTCTTAGCCTGTCAGCTCATTTTCAGCTGCAGTCCTCTAGCATGATGATCTCATGGTATGCAGCATAGGCTCACAGTTTGGAAAAAACTGTCTCTGTTACGAAGGATTGTCTGCCTGTGATGCACGTCGGAAAGAATCTGACAATACATTGCAGCACTGCTATCTAATCTTTTAGTAATAGAAAAAAGGAGGACAATCTCATCTTGACATATGGCCAAAGATCATGCATGTGTCAGTTTCTGCTTTTTCTCGTTGCTCGAGAAAGAAAATTAAACCTATGAAAATTAAACTGTAAAAATCAGGAGGAACTCCCTATTTACATTAAATACCTCTATCTGAATTTTGGTGCACAAACCTACATAATGTGTTATGTACATCAATTAAAAGTACTAGAATAAAAAGTAAATTCAGATCTTCATTGTTGTTAGTTCATTTATCCAACAGTAAGTCAAGCTATTCGTAAACATGTTTGAACTTCCCAAAATTTAAATGAATAGATAAAGGATTAATTTCTGCATCTCAAGAAATGTTCAAACACACCTGTTGTGTTGTCCTCTCATCTGAGACTACGTCATGGCCCTTGTGTCTCTCTTTCACACTGTGGGAGCACTTCTCTCTAAGCTGATCTGAAGCTGGGATCAGTTTATGGACCTTTCCATGAAAGCGTTCTTCGTGGACTCTTAAGTGAGCCACACAGTAAGACTCCAAGCACACAAGACAGGATTTGACACCTTTGCTCTTTTTCCCCGTACAAGCACTGCATTTCACTTCCTCAGGTTTCGCCAAGTGCTGAGCTGCAGCTTGAAATCCTGTTTGCTGAAACTTTTCCACTACTTCACCCAAAACTGTGTTTGTACTCAGCAGAGGTCTTGGATTAAACACCTTCCTGCATTGAGGACAGCTGTACTGGTCTTTCTGCTTGGTCCGGTTCCAGTGGTCTTCAATACAGTCGAAACAATAACTGTGTCCACAGGGGATTGTGACCGGGTCTCTCAAAACCTCCAGGCAAACTGAACAACAAAATTGGTCTTGTTCAAAAGAAATAGTTGCTGCTGCCATTTCCTACAAACTCCGACAGCAAATACAAGTTTGGTGATCACAGCTTCTCAGGTTTCATCTGCTGCACCCTGAAGCCTCCAATCACCAGGGATTGCTCAGTTACTGTTCTCGCTGTCTTGTTGCTTTAGAGAGTAAATGAAACCTAAGAAAATGAAACTAAACAGAATAGAGACCAAAACTGTAAGAAGGAATCATTCCAGCATTGTGTATTTAGAAATCATTGTCAGCATGGCCACAGTGCATTCAAGTGATAGTTTGGGTTATTTGGCGTGGGGTTGTGTGAGGTACTTATCTATAGTCAGTGTATTACCTGCAGTAGATTCAGATCAGTGTGCTCAGTGTGTGTTTGAAGAAGCATCTGGGAGCACTGGCACAGAAGATAAGCACTGTGCTACTACAGATGGGGCCATCTGCAAAAATGTGTTTTAGCCACTCGATATAGAGCATCATATCATATTAATTTATGTGTAAACTTACCACAGCAGCACGTTGCTCAGGGTAGTACACAAGGGTTATACACTATGACACAACTCCACATCAAATAACCCGAACTTTCAGGACAAATTATTTTTTTATATGGCTTCCTGTTTAATATGATAGTTACCTAGTCATGCAGAGTAATGTTTTCTGAAAATATCTACAAGTTGACAGTGTTACAAAAGAAATCAAATTATATTGGTTATTTCACAAATCAACATTAGAAGCTGTATCTCTTATTTGTTTAATTCATACAAAACCCAAAGTGTAAAAACTGTAAAAATGTTTTGTTATATTAACAAGATTGCATTCACTGCCCAATCAGGGGGTAGTGACCATCCCCTGTAGTTTCCTATTAAGCCCCAGCTCACACACTGCATATCTCTCTTTGAAACTAAGCAACGTATACCAAAAAGGGGCCAGCTGGGCTTGCAGTTAGAGGGTTATGCACTACTCAAACCGGAGTTACATCCATTAATTACTATTTCGTATGCGCAAAGCCCTCAAACAGGTATCGTTATTGGTTAACAACAAAGGTGAAGGCTGGATTGACACGCTCTCATTTGGACCCCAGTCCTGACCCCAAAAGGCTAACAACTCATTGGGTGAGGAAAAAAAAAAAAAAATTAGTATAATCCCCCCTGCTCTGGTACCACCCACCGAAGTGACCGAAGGAGATCATCTAACACTGTCTGCCGGACCCACTGGGGAACAAGATGACAAGAAATGGGCCACGCCCTGCAGACAATTTGCAGGAAGCTCTTGATCAATTGATAGCTCCTACTTGAGAAGCGGCCATAATCATAAAGGCCAGTCATAAGTGCTGCAGCTAACACCCCAAGGCCATGCAGCACATCCCTTATCTTGCAGAAACTGAAGGACGCCCTGCAGCGGGCACAAACACAGGTTGATGGCCCTATATCCACATCAGTCAGCAGATACATGCCACCGTGTCCCGGGCCTGGGCATTCCAGATTGTGGAGATCACCATAGCTGGCAGGTTCAGCTCTCTCAATCTCCCACCCTCAATCACCAGTGCTACATGCACTGTTCCTGCCCTTTTATTTCTGTTGTCTCACCCACCATAGGAGGAACGGCTCCCATCCACTCCACATAGGCTGAGATGAAAGAGAGGCATCCTAGCTCTGAAAGGGAGCCTCTCCTCCCTACAGAAGCCTGAATGACACCTGTGCAATAGAAGTTATCTTCCTCACAACTAATGCGCCAGCAACATACACAGCCTGTATATTAGCCTCTTTATTAGAGTTGGCATAATCGCTGTGTGAAGGAGATAAGGGGGAAAAGACTACAAGCATTTATCAGCAGCATTACTGCCTCTCTTGTCTCAGTGAGTCAGCATTGCTGAGGAGCGGGCTTCAGACACTTCTTTTCCGCTTTAGCCTGGCTGAGAGAAAAGTGACCCCTCTCTGAAAGGGTGCCTCTCCTCCCAAATGAAGCCTGCATCTGATATCTGTGCAGTGCAAGAGCTCTCTTTGTCTCTACTAGGGATGGGTATCCTTAAGATTGTAACGGTACTACTATTCTTACCAATACTGCTTATTGATCTGGTACTTAAATGGTATTCTTAGCGACACTTTTTGAGGAAGAAAAAAAAACTTGAACAAACATAACATTTGTCACACTTGTGACAACAGGCTGTGTTTGCATCCACTTTAGTAAAGTAGAGCCACTTTGTACTGTTTGGTTCTCTCCGCTATCCTTATCTATGTAAAGGTAGGCTACTGTCTGGTGTGTGTGTCACTGGAACAACAGCCCCGCCCCCCTGCCCTCCGCTGACACAAATAGCAGGGGCAGAGAGAGAGACAGATCTCTCTTCTGTGAGAATACCGAAAACATACATACATAGAGGGATATTTGACGGAGCTGGTGAAATGACTGTTCAAGATAACGTTTATCTAGTGGAGAAAAAAAAAAACTGCTCCAGTACTGATAGCAGAACGGTTAAGGTCGGAGCTTATTGATACTGCGGTCTTGAATAATGTAGCCCCGGGGCTTGTTCAATACCGGGGCTCGGTAACCATCCCTGGTCTCCACCGTTACACTGGCTACAGTCTGTATGTTGGCGACTGTGTTAACATAAATGTAGCGTAAAGTAGGTGAAAGGAAATGGGCTACACGCCATGTTTCTGCCTTGCCTGTCTCACTTACCTGTCAGGTGTGGGGAGGGCGAGGAGAAGCGGGCTTCATGAACTGTTCCCTCAAGCCCCCATTAGCCTGGAAGAGAGAAACCTCCCTTCTCTTACAGACAATCTCTCCTCCTTAATGAAGCTAGCATCTGCAAGCTGCTCACTGCTGACCACTGTCTGTTACACCGGCTGCATACACAGCCTGTATATTAACGGCCGAGTAGCATTATAATGAGGGGAAGCTCATTTTCGGCCTACGTCATAAAATGTGTCCAGATTCGCAGAGTGACAGAAGAGAGTCACCAAACACAACGCTAGTCGTTTTTAACAAAGACAAAGTCACTGAGGATCAGTAACGTCTCCTGATCAACTCCGAACAACGGAATGAAAAACTTGAAAACTGCTCCGGTGGATGCTTATACTTCAAGATTGCTGATTCGCTCATTTCGCTGTCAATCAAAAAGGGACTCAGCCTCAGACAGATCATCCAATCATCATGCAGAAGCCGAGCGTCCGGGCCAGCCCACTGTCCCATAGACCCCCAGAGACGCTGAGCGTCCGATGGGCGGGACAAAGCCCAGAATTTATCCAATGACCGTCTAGTTTCGCTGCAGTGGAACAACCCACTCTATGCTTCCCCATTGAAGTCAGTACAGTCCCTGGTAAAGCCCACTGAGTCAGTTTTTGCAAAGACAAAAGTCTTGTCACCTTGTCATATGATGCACCCAATCCTAGATTACAGCCTCACCTGTGATCAATAATTGATCAATCAATTAGTGGGTGTGTATAAAAAGAACCCCAGCACACCAGACCTTCACATCAACTGAAACTTGACCCCTGACAACATGCCTAAGATTCACCCTGAGACCAAAGCGTTGGTTATCAAGAGGCTGAAGACCAGATCCACTGCTGAGGTGGCTGACACCTTCAATGTGTCTCAGCATCAAGCACAAAGAATAAGAAAAAGATTTGAAGAGACTGGAGATGTTTTTGACAAGCCCAGATCAGGCAGACCCCGCAAGACAACTGCTCGGGAGGACCTTTTGTTGGGTCGAAAATCCAAGGCCAGCCCCTTTTCCACTGCAGCAGAGCTCCACCAGGCCTGGTCACCTCAAGTCCCCGTGTCAACCAGGACAGTTTGTAGAATTCTGTCTCGAAATGGCCTCCATGGTCGAATCAGTGCCCAGAAACCAGCACTAAACAAAAGGCAATTAAAAAAACGTGTGGCATTTGCCAAGGCCCACAGCCTGCTAAAAGGATGGACGCTGGAAAAGTGGCAGAAGGTGGATTTCTCAGATGAATCTTCAGTTGAATTACATCACAGCCACTGCAAATATTGCAGGAGACCTACTGGAGCCTGCATGGATCCCAGATTCACCCAGAAATCAGTTAAGTTTGGTAGCGGAAAAATCATGGTCTGGGGTTACACCCAGTATGGGGGTGTGCGAGAGATTTGCAGGGTGGAAGGCAATATCAATAGCCTAAAATATCAAGAAGTATTAGCTACCTCTTACATTCCCAACCATAAAAGGGGTCAAATTTTGCAGCAGGATGGTGCTCCATCGCATACTTCCATCTCTACATCAAAGTTCCTCAAGGCGAAGAAGATCAAGGTGCTCCAGGACTTTCCAGCCAGGTCACCAGACATGAACATCATTGAGCATGTCCGGGGTAAAATGAAAGAGGAAGCATGGAAGACGAAACCAAAGAATCTTGATGAACTCTGGGAGGCATGTAAGACTGCTTTCTTTGCTATTCCTGATGACTTCATCAATAAATTGTATGAATCATTGTCGAACCGCATGGATGCAGTCCTTCAAGCTCATGGAAGTCATACAAGATATTAAATATGGATCCCACAGCACCACTACTTAATTCACTGATGTTATGCAACATATTTTGTATTTGAAGTAAATTATTTGTTCAATTTTCACATTACTCTCTGTAGGCGACAAAACTTTTGTCTTGCCAAAATCTGACCTTTCTGTGTTCATTAAATGATCAATCTTTCTTCAGTGAAGCAAATTTATTTTAGTATATTAAACATAATTTGGGAGGGTTTTAGCTTTCATATGAGCCATTTCTAAAACCAATGGATTAATTAAAAGTCAGGTTATAAGCTGTTGTTTCTACAAAATGGATAAGTGACAAGACTTTTGTCAGGGACTGTAGACGCTCGGCGTCTACACTGTGTAAAGCTCTGTGGCGCTGCGGGGATGAATGAGGAGGAAGTCGTGTCGGTTACCTGTGATAAGTAGCTGATTCTGAACAAAAGAAGAACATGTTCTAGCGCATATTTAGTCAATGAAATGTACACACAACAGAACATATTTGACTACTTATTTTGTTGACATTTTAGGGGAAGCTGAGCTTCCCTTGCAGTCTTAGAGCAATCGCCACTGTAGCTGACAGTACAGAACCTGTGTGTTAGCCCAGAATTAGCATAAAAACTCATAAAATCAGTAGCTTCGTGAACTGAGTTAGCTTGCAGAACTAAAACAAGCCTTGGTCAGCTATGTATATTATTATTTTTAAATGTTTCTTTCATTTTTAAAGTAATGGTGGATGCTTAAGAAATTAGTTTGCTGAACTAAACTTGCTACAATTTTAACAAGAAGGGTATTACAGTTGGAAACGCCTGACCTGACCAAAGATGGCGGAAAACTAATTGGACCACCTGGTGGCGCAGCGTATTAGTGAAAGTTGTTGTTGATCCTCTGGCTCTATGTCAATGCATACCAAAAGCTCCACTAATACTGTTTCGGTTGAAAAGTATGGCAACTATCAAGTTACTTGCGGGACTTCATTCCTGTTCTTACCTTAAGGCGAGACACGGTAGGTGAAAACAGCGTTTTTCCAAGCGCTGATCAATTTTGAGATTTTGTGATATTTTGCTTCCTTTACATGTCTTCTTTCATGCTAGTAAAAAAAATATGGTCAAAATACACATTTAGGTGTTCATTTCACTCCACTTTGTCCATGATGCGCCTGTAGATTTCTCCTAGATTTCTGCCCTGTCATATGTGGTACCGTTGGAAAGCTCTATTTCCCCTGCTAACGTCTGTCAGATCCAAATATGGGCATATCCTATGTATTAGAAACCAATCATGAAAGTAGAAAGGCAGGTCGGAAGCTAAACTCAACATCTTATTGGTTGGTGACGGTTTCTGACAACGTGATTGGTTCAGAAGCGTCATGTGACTCGCTGCTGTCTCCCGCGGGGTTTTAGAAATGCCGGGCAAGCCGCGAATAAAGTCTTCTAAAAGAAGACAAAACCAACTAAAATACGCAAGAAAACATCGGAGAAATACAGATGAAGGAGAGGAGACGGGAAACCAGACTTATGTAAGTTCATCCGGCCGTAAATTGTCCTTAGGACAAGGCAACGAAGGGGGAGACGAGTACGCGTCTCAGCAGTGGCTTGTCATTCACATTTCACGTCTGAATGAACTGACAAGTGATCTGATCTGTCCGGTGTGTGGGAACGCGGGCCTGAAAATAACAATAGATTCAGAAAACCAAGGCTTCTGTAGTAGCCTTCTGCTGGAGTGCGGTCTGTGTGAAAGCAGTGATCGATACAGAAAAGGTGTTTACACCTCCACTCGTCTCCATGCAGAAACGCGCAAGGATGTTGCGTTTGACGTGAACGTTAGGATGGTGCTGCTGGCACACGAACTTGGGCTGGGATATGCAGCGCTAAATAAAATCTCAAAAGTGTTGGGGATCCCTGGGCTTCACATAAAGACGTACCAGAGACACGACAAAAAAGTGAAAGGTGTGTGACATTTATGCATTGTGTGTATGTGTGTGTGATATTGATGAAATAATAATAAAACCTGACCAGACAAAGATAAGCATTTAATTTCAGTTGCAGAAATTGAGAGGGGGCTACAGTCGCTGCACAAGGCCAGGGAGCAGATCAGGCAGGCATATGCAGATGTAGACCCAGATGTGGCGGAGTTGCTGAGGGAGGATGCAGATACAGTGTTAAACATCAGTGTATCTTTTGATGGCACCTGGCACAAAAGAGGCTTCACCTCGCACTATGGGATTGGTGTGTGCATTGACCTGCTCACAGGACTGGTGATAGACTATGAGGTCTCTTTTTTCTTATTGTCATGCTTGTGCCCTGAAAGAAAGTGCAAAGCAACAGAAAAAAATGACAGTGCAGGAGTTTGACAACTGGAAAGAGGGACACAAGGACTGTGCTAAAAACTTTGCAGGCTCAAGTAAGGCAATGGAGAAGGAGTCAGCGAGGAGGATGTGGACGAGGTCTGTGACTCGCCACCAATTGCGTTACACTGAAATGCTGTCAGATGGTGACAGTACAGCATACAGGGAGGTTGTTGCACTGAACCCATACATTGGGCATGAAAATTGTCAAACTGGAGTGCATCAATCATGCCCACAAGCGGATGGGCACAGCACTAAGAAAGTTGAGTGCAGAGGCTAAGCTGGGAGGGAAGGGTGTGGGGAAGTTGACTGCCAACAAGTGTAAAACCCTGCAAAATTATTACAGAGGAGCAATTCTCAATAACCAGGGCTCACTTGATCAGATGAAGGCAGCCATATGGGCAGGTCTCCTTCATTCCATGTCCACTGATGACAACACCCTGCACACCAGGTGTGATCCCTCCTGCTGTTGGTACAGGAAAGCAGAGGAGAATGGGGAAACACCTGATAGCCATAAACGCCATGCTGGAAATTTTCTAGCACGAGAGGTGGGCAGGAAGCTGATTCCAGTGTACCACCGCATGTCCAGTGACAGCCTGCTACAGTGGATGCAGCATGGAGGCACTCAAAATGCAAATGAGTGTCTCAACTCCGTTATATGGGCACGGTTTCCAAAAACGGTGTTTGTGGGGTAAACCAGACTCGAGGCAGCAGCAAGTATGGCCATCTCCACTTTCAATGAAGGTGCCTCTGCCATGATAAGTGTAATGGAGAGGTTGTGGCTTCAGAGCACACATGTTACCATCAGTGCAATGAGGGAAACTGATACGCTCAGAGTATCAAAAGCTGAGGCCATCGCAACTACAAGTGCAAAGCGTAAGCGCAAGAGTCTGAGCACAGCTAAAAAGGTGAAAAGACATCAGCTAGAGCTGGGCGACTGGCTGACATAGTTGTGCAGGACAGACAGGTGTGTGTGTGTGTGTGTGTGTGTGTGTGTGTGTGTGTGTGTGTGTGTGTGTGTGTGTGTGTGTGTGTGTGTGTGTGTGTGTGTGAGTGAGACTCTTACTGTGTTACCTGGTTTTGACTCAGGCAGTTTTTGTGGTTCTGTTCAGGTGAAGTTTATACAGTGAATTATAAATGTAGATGATGAATGATTTAGTTGAAATAAGGATGTAAATAGGGCAGACATGCTGTTTTTCAGTAATATATTTCATTGTTTCATATGTTGATATATATGTATTTCAAAAATTTAATAGATTTGTTTTATGTTAATACTTGGTTTCCAATAAAACTATATAGAATTTTACAATACAAATCTTTAAAGGCCGTTTTCTCAAAATGTGTTTTTTCTCACACTCTGAGCAAGAAATCTCCACTTCAGCAGCACAGACATACACCAAACTTTCCAGTTGTATTCCTAACTACATTCTGCAGATATTTACAGAAGGGATTGTTGATATCTCATTCAGAACCTGATTTATAGAACATTTTACACCTAAAAACATGTCGAAAATTGATTTTTTTGGACTGTTAACAGTTTTTTGTGATTTTTGGAGTGATAAAAAGGGATATCCAAAATCCCCTCTGTAAATACCTGTGCATCTTATATGTGAACAAAATGAAACAAGAATTTAAATCCTAGCTTCATCCAATGTTCAGATTTTTGTCCTGGAAATGTATGCAAAATCGCGCATATTTAAGTAGATGATGCCTCATTTGCATATTCAAACATAAAATTACAGAAACGTTGTAATACAAAAAATGTTTGTCTTTATGTCAGTAATCAACTTGAGAAGTTTCATGGTGATATCTATTATTTATTTATTTATTTAATCGAAAATGCTGTCATTACTTTCTACAGCCACTTCAAAATAAAAGCCTGTCTTCTTAGTTAATGCTGCATCAGATTGTTGTTTTGATTCCAATTTGAATTTGGTGTAAAACAGGATACATGAATATTATGCGTAAAATTCACAGTAATAAACCATCTGAAAGGGGGTGTGTCAACAAAACTGATTATAAGCCCTGAACGGCTGAAAGAACTTTATTGTGAAGCAGTTGCAGTTTAGCATTTTTGATCTTCTTCAGACTGTTGTCTGAGGCGTTTTCACTAGACCCATTTTTATTTCTATTCACTAATCCCCAAATAAAATAATGACTTGATCTAGAAAGAGGGTGAAGTCTCTGTGCAAGGCAATGAAGGCGTTCCTCTGTCATGCAAAACTCCCAATCCCAATGGTCTTTATTTATTTAATTGAATTAATTAATATTTTTAATTTATTGCACCAAATTTCACATATTTATATCCCTGGTAAGATTTAGCATTATTTCCATGATATGCCAACATTTTCAGTAACATTGCCTCTGATTAAGTATTGACACTACTAGGCCCAGTTTACAGAAGTCATTTGGACATGTCATAGTAGGAATAGAACAGGCGTAAATAAAAACTGCTTTAAGTCAAGGTCCTGGTGTAGATCTTTTTCATAGCAGAGGTTTTGAACAGACAGCAACAGAGTACTGAAACTAGTAAAGCTGAATATAAATAAAGTTAGTTGAACATGGTTTTTGGCTAGATCATGTCAAAATGTCTACTGTGAAAAGTTAACAGTATTTTGCACCGTTACCTGTCTTAAAAACACATTTTTCAATCAAATATTTAGACACTGCACAATTCTATGCACTCAAATTACTGGCCTTGTCTATTTGAAATTCAGAATTCAGGTTTTTCAATTAATGCTCAATGGAAAAACTCAATGGAAAAACCGGCACAGCTGTGAAATTATTCCATTTCTTTTCCCCCCACACAGTGAAAAAATCTATGCAACTCAACATCAATTCATCATGCTCCCAAATTTATATCTATAAAAGACAATGTCAAACACTTTTTATTTGGTCTGAGGCTGACTTCATGTTGACACTCTTGCAGGAGGTACTGGCTGGTAAAAATTGTTGATAAAGTCTTGCTCTGTCTTTGCTTCTTGGATACTTTCTGGCTGACTCGTGGTGCCCAGAAGTGGTCTTTTGTGGGAATTACAATTAGCTTGTCCCTGTCCACTACTACTTCCTGAATGATTTGAGAAGTGATCTGTCAAACAGTGGCTACTAAGGCTTTGCTGTTGGGTGACATCCTTCCCAAGATGATCATTTTTATTTATATCAATTTGACTGTTGCTCTTCCTGTCACCATTTTTTGCAGGATGACTCCCAGTTTCGGGCATGACTGAAGAATGAAAACTCTCAGAAGTACTCCTTCTTCTGTCTTTATCTGCCTGCACTGTTACTAACACTGAAACACCTCCACATGTAGTTTTCTTTTGCCCATTTTGTGTCTTTGATTTCCCAGTTGTTGGAATGGTTGAAGGGGTAATATTGACGTTTTCTGACCTCCAGACAGAGCTGCTTTCTCTCTCCCTCTGTGGTAACAAATCATATTCTCTGCTCAGGCTGTTAATACTGCGATGGGATGATAGATGGGCTTCATGGACAGGTGAGTCTCTTTGAGTTTTTTTTTGGAAACTAGCATTAGATGTTGGGGGCCTGCAGTGGAGGCCAGCACTATCTTGTTCTGGGGAAAGACTGCAGATGTATTCGCTCTTAACCATTATCTGGTCAGTGGTGAAGTGGCTGCTCACATTCCCTGAAGTGGTGATCTTGCTGCAGAAAGGTATTTCACTTGATTTATTGGAGGCTAATGTTCTTCTATGCTGACCAAGAGTCCTTGACAGTGAGGAAGAATGAACTGGTTTGACGAATGCAGAGGTCTTAGTGAGAGAAGGTCCAACTGGTGGCCTGGGTTTAGGACGGCACAGAGGAGGAGGTGGATGTGGTCTTAGGACTGACGTAGCATTTGAAGCTTGCAGAGTCTCATCTGAAGCCTTTTGACCTGCTGACAGTCTGGAAGAGAGGAATCAGAATGGGAATCTGAGAACAGAAGCAGCTACTTGAGGTATCAACTATGCAGTTAAAGCGCACTCCCCCTGCTGGTCAAAATGTCATAATGCATCCCTTCGAATTCTAATGTCTGTTTTGAGCTGTTCTCCTTCAGGTGTAGCTTGTGAGGCTCCCCTGGCCTAAGCTCCCCTGGCCTAAGCTCCCCTGGCCTAAGCAGTAGCAGAAATCTAAGTTGCTCTTTTTTTTTTTTTTTTTTTTTTTTAAGAGATTTTTGTTTGTTTAGGGTGATGAATGTTTTCAAGGGTTTGTTTCTGTTGTGAGCTTGGCCTCTGTGGCTTCCCTTTCTTTTGTCAAGTTTGACAGCTCTGTCATTCCCCTTTTATTTCATTTGAATTCATTTTGGGATCATATTCATTTAAAAGAAATCATCAAATTATTTTTCTGCTACTCCATGTCTGTGAATAATGGTATTGCCCTCTCAAAAGATATGAACTTTGAAAACCAAGTAGAAGGGGCTATTTTATGTCATTTATTTGATTATATTTTTTTACTGTAAAAAAAGTGCTACACAAATAAAAGTTATTATTATGAAATACAGCCTTTGGGGGGTTGTAGCAGTGACAAAACATACAAACCTGAACCTGTTTTTCAATTCCTTCACAGGGAGAGGAGGCGAGGCTGGGGGTGAAGCGGCAAACGAAGAGGGGTAAAGCTCCAAGTCCATTTGTATAGCTCCTCTTAGCTCTCTCAACTCTACACATACACAAACACAACAGAAGTGAGATTTGAAAAAGTCTGAAAATATTGAAACCATCTATGTGAAGTATGATTGAAATACACTGTCAGATACTTCCATCAAATTACCTACAGGATAAGTGAAAAAGCAAACAGTGTTCATTGAGTAGTGAAAGTGACGTCAGTTGTTGTTTTACCCAGACTACTGCTTCATGTTCTCAAATTACTTTTTATGGCATTCAGCCCAGTGAAGATTCTGCAGATTTGGCCACGGCCAAACCATATGTTTTAGAATGAGTTTGCCATCTAATGGAAGGTGGGTAAAACTACCAGCACTCTTATTTCATCAGTAAATGTATTCACAGAGCTAAAGATTAAATTGGACATGAGAGATGAAGTAGAGAAATCTTCTCAAACACCACATGTTAAACAATACTGTGCCAGCAGATGGCAGCAAACACCAAAATGTGGGTACATGGACTCACCTGCAAGTGTAGGCTCTGATTTATCAAATTCACATCGAGTCCTGCACTTTTGTTTAATATTTTTCTGCAAGAAACACAAAGGAAAAGAGCTCATGTTAGTGATGCAGTTAAGTACAATGTAAATCTATTAAAAATTTTCATAGCAAAGGAACAAGGAAAAAGGATAAAAATAACAGAGGGAGAAAGAGGAAAGGAATGTATGTGTGTGTGTGTGTGTGTGTGTGTGTGTGTGTGTGTGACCACTAAACGATTGAGCAGCAGTGTTCCATCATAATTTGGCCTCAAACATTTATATCCAGAGCAATGAAAACCATAGCACTAAGTGTGTGTGTGTGTGTGTGTGTGTGTTTCCATAGTTCACAAAACCAAAGACCTGATTGAAAAGTGTATCTCAATGTGTGTGTTTGTTATGAATGACTGGCAGCCTCCTCTCATTTTAAACCAGCACAAACACTAATGGAGAGTTTTTATAGTAACCACAGACTATATAGTGCATTACACAATCAAACACACACACGCACACACACACCCAAACATACCCATGGGCCTGGAGACTGACAGTTAAAATGTATATTTTTGGTCTATTTTCCCAGTGGGTTTCAAACCTAAACCTCCTAGTGCTGTCTCTCAGAGCTGCAGACGAAGTATGTGTGGTGTCTCTGACAGCGGAGTGACTGAAATCCTAAACAACTTTAAAGCACACATGCTCCAAAAATAGGTTGTGGTCCATGTGGGGTTTGGACCCATTATAATGGTGCTGACATGCTATTATATATATTTTTATGCTATATATTTTCGGAAAGCTTGTATGTTACTGTCATCATTCTCACATGTTGTTCTCTAGAACCCAAATCCACCCACAACATAGCGAGCATACAAAACATTTCCCTTAGCTGATGCAAAACCAGAAACAGAGGAACAGAGATCACCAGTTCTGCTACATAAAGCTGAAACCAGCTATTGATGGCTGCCATCTTTTCATCAACTTAGGTGATAGCTCTGCTGTGTACTGGAAACATGCTAAAAACCTACAAGCTACGCCAGCGTGACAATGACGTGAATTGTGGAAATGTATCAAAATACAGAAGCTAACCATGCTCGAACTGGTTTCATTGTGACTGTCAACTACAACACCAGTCTGTTTAGCTGCATGATGCGTGATTATACTGGGATCAACCGCTGCGGCCTCTGGTGTACAGACTGGTAGGATCAGAGGTGGCTGGGAGTCGCAGCATTGGGTTTGCACCCTGGTGCTGCCAATTCAAAATACAGAACGTGGAAGTTGCCATGCAGCCTTGACAAACATTAGTCCACCTCAGCCCAGTTTAGACCAGCAAAAGACCATTAAAAAAGACCATCCCTACTGAGTTCAGCAACCAAATCCTCACCCACAGCAAACATCACAGTATGAGGAGAGTTGTGGTGCTCCTGCACTAACAAAGAACAGCTAATGATATTATTACTAACTGGGGGAAATAAACACCCTCTCTCCCTGCAGCTCTAACTGAAGCGTTCAAGGGCCAAACCCATGGATTGTCATCTCTGTGCTATCTTAAACTGAATTGAGAAGGCAAATTCTTATACATTCATGTAAACCAATTCCAGAGCTACAACTGGATATTGGCAGTAAGCTTACTGAAGTAAACTTAAATGGAAAATAGTGAATGGAAAACCTGCACTGCCACATGTTAGAGAATGTAAATAGGATAACACTCGACTTCAGAGATGAGTCTTAACAAAATCACAACTCAGACTACATGGCCCAGACATGGGCCATGTAGTCTGAATGGACGCGAGTTGCATCTTAAAGATTGCACTGACACTGACCTGGAAGACTAAGAACAGTCTGAAGGGCAAGTTGGTCAAAATAACCTTAACTTGGGAGCAGGCTCAACATGTTGCCAAGGATAGGGAATGATGGAGAGACCTCATTGTAGCTTTAGGATTAAGTAACTAAGCAGACATGAGAGCCTTCATGCCTCTAACCAACCCAATGGAGTCCACTCCACTGCTTTGGAGAATATTGACTTATTAACAGTTACTGTACAGTGAATCACTATGAAAAGCCGCAGTGAGAGTGCAGCCTGTACTTTAGAGGTCAGGATATTTGGAAAATAGTATCTACATAATTTCCACAGCTTGTGGGGGGAGGGAAACTTTATATTCAACAAACACCTTTAAACAACAGTCTGTGTGTGTTATTCTTAACTACCATGGTGCTGAACCTCCCTCCTGCTCAGAGACAATGGATCATTACAGTTGTGTTTAGGAGCAAATGATTGACTGCTACATGATGCACCAAAAAGGGAATTTCATCATAACTGTATAAACCTCTAAAAGTCTAATTTGGCTCCAGATAATAGCTGTTTTAAAAACTAGATAATTTAACTGCATGGAATAACCCTAAATCAATAGTAATCTCAGCTGCGTCAGACATGATGGTGTTGGATGAGAAGCTCATGACACTCCTCAGGCAGGCCAATTACCTTGACTTTAAACAAGTACCATGTTTACAGCCTAAACACACTGATGCAATATTTCTTGACATTTAACACATTTTCATCTATTTTTACAGTTAATTACCAGCACAGAAAACAGGAACTGCAAAAGATATAGCTAATTATGACCCTCCTTGAAAAATACAAAACAGATGTTAACAATCACCGTCTAAAAATGTGATTTGAGTTGGAAACTTTCCCTTACGTTCTTCACTCTGTGTAAAATCTTAAAATTTGGATCAGAATCCAAATTAGTTTTCCCCTTCAAAAACATTTAAGTACTAGAAATTTGAAGAAGTGGATCTGTGACTAAAGGCATATTGTAGACATTTTTGTCCAGTAACTAAAAAAAGACTCAAAATAGTGTTCGGTATGTCTCATTTGCCTATTTGCCTTGTGAGCCTTTAGTCATTAAGTAGAAAAGGTGAGAACTGCAAACAATGCTTTTAATGCTTACTAGCTCTTCTATTAAGGCTTATCTATTGTCTGTTCCTGTGTAACTGTCTCAGCAGGTGTGGCCAGATGAGGCCTTGAACTGGGACCATAACATGAGTGAGCGTATTTGTGGACGATTAGACTGTATCAAGATTTTAGTTAAAACCTAAAAATCACACAGGGGATCCTCAGGGCTGTTTTCAGTGTCCTCCCTTGCAAGGACTGATGAGCTATCAAAGTGGCAGTGATGCCTCACACCACACAGCATCAGCATCATCCACCACTGTATCGCTACAGTCAATAAGCACTACAGGCAATAAGCACAATAAGCTCATGACATAAGAGCACAGGTTGGCATCACCACCTGAGACACAGCTTCATCCCAACTGCTCACACACCAATCAGCAACCACTTGCTTGCGGAGACAATTTCTTTATAGGGAATGTGCCACATTTCTGCTTTAACAAAGGATCCTGATCAGAAAGTGCTTGTACAGTAAATGCCTCATGACAACTAAGAAAAGCTCCACATCCTCGAGTCAGGAAATAGTGCCTATAATAACTGTCTCACTCTCCTACACCCATTTATGTTGCTTCGGAACACAAAGACTTTGGGGGGCTATTGATAGCTATTTTTTCTCACTGTACCCATTCACATTTTTCAGGTTTTTTTGTTACCTTATGAACAGTCTCTCTCTCACACACACACACACACACACACACACACACACACACACACACACACACACACACACACACACACACATACACATACACATACACAGAGGGTAAAGAGAGATAACTCTCACATCTGGTCTGCAGAAAAGTCCTACATCTGGCCTCTAACTAACTCACCCTCTGTTTCTCTCATAATGCCAGACAAGCATGACAGTGTAACCAGATTGTAGGCATACATGCATGTGTGTTTCTTTGTCAATGTGTGTGTGTGTGTGTGTGTGTGTGTGTGTGTGTCTAATTGTATGTGTATGTATGTAGTAAGCCATTTGAGTGATTGGAAGGAGATAGACCTTACTCAGCACTGCAAAGCTCTTGGCCAGACAGATGGAAAAACAAGCTTAGACTGAGCCCTTGCAGGCTTCCTGTGTGTGCGTGCAAGTTTTTGTTTGTATGAGTGTGTGTAAATGGATGCCTTGGCAGGGTTTCAGTGCCAATAGAGGGTTAGTAGATCTACCTGTGGGAGTCCAAATAGGGATTCAAACTTTAGAAAAAAAATGATTTGGGAAAAAGAGTGCCCCTGGTTGACGACATTTTTAATGGAAATGATTACCATCATTTAACAATTTTATATTTATGTATAAACTACTCCTTGAATAAACTGAACCAAACAAATGTAACTTATGTTGTCTGGATAAACGTTGTTCAAATTCTAACATTTTTCTATTTTTCTAGTAAAATTTTACTCAGACAAAAAAAGTCAGACTTTGTTTTTTTAGGGGGTGGGTAATGTTTATAAAATGATGCACAAGACGGCTAGAATATTCCCTTTTGTTGTAATGGTGCCGTTGTAATTAACTCTAAAGCAAGCAAGAGAGGTTTATGTTTTTTTCTATATGTACGAAATTTTAGGGAAATTTAAGGGTAAAGTCATTATTTAGGTGGTTTAGATAAAATTCCTTCTGAAGAAATCTGTGAAGGCTGTACATATACTGTAATATAGGCTATCCAGAATTGCAAGGACAAGCATAGCTTCATAACTCGGAATGCTTACAAGGTTGTATTGTATGGATTCTGATTGCAGGTGCACATCAATACATTAAATCAGCACCTTTGGCCTGGTTTCACATAAATAAGTTTAGGATTTGGATCACGATCACAATGTCAGATGAAAAACAAAGAAGATTAAAGACTCATTGGGTTGTTGGCTGTTTTTTGTTCTGTTCTTACCTTGAAATGCTTTACCAGTCTGTTCAGCCCTTCAGATTCCTCAATTATGACAGACCTAGATAGATAAGATAGGCAGATAGAAAACAGCGTAGATGTTTATCATCAGTACTTAAGTTGTCTTTCATTAAAAAACACAGTTGAGCCCAAAACTAAAATGTAGGTCAAAGTGGAAACTATGTGTTTGACAATCACAACAGACGTGCACAGCCAAACACCTTAGTTAAAAACTGTAACTTCATTTCATAATGCCCGTGGTTGTCTTAAATGCAGTAAAAATGCATCCACATATTTTACATTTAATATCCTTATTTTATGAATATGAGCGATTTGAAGAGTAGCTTGTGAATTTTGTTATATGTTACAGGTTGTGTGCAGCGGGTTAAATCTGTGATTCAGTAGGCAATACACTATATAACACTATCATTTTCAAAATGCTGTAAAGGCACACAACGGTAGATTTATAAGCAAAAAGGTACAATCCAGTCTCACAACTGAGGCAGTGACAACAAGGTGGACTTGGCATCTGCTCAGAGTTTATCCTCTGTAGTTTTCATAAGGTACTGAGGAAACAGTGTCCTATTTTTCTCTTCCCTCCCTCTGTCCCCCACTCTTTTCCCTTCTTTGGTTACATAACCATAGTAGACTTTATTCACTTCTTTCAAATGAAAAAGAATCTTCTGCCCGCTGTGGTCCTGTCTGGGATCCATTTTCTGACAATGGGGCTTATTGTTCTGGTTGAGTCAGGAAATGGGAGAGAGAGGAAGAAAGAGAGAGAGAGAGAGAGAGAGAGAGGCTCTCTTCCAAGGTAGCCCCAGTGACTGCATTGCTCTGTGGGCCTCAAAGCGAGGGATGTAGAGGAAGGAAAGGAGAGATGGAGTGTGAAGGAGGCAGGGCAGCGACAGAGGCCACAGAGGAGAGCTGAGGGGAAATTATGGGAAAAAACTGTGAAAAGGAGAGGGCTGAGAGGAACTCACTTACAGAGCACATGTTAATGTGTCATTTACAACAAATTCATCTATGCCACAAAGAAAAAATAATACAATACGCATTACATGTCTCTGCTAGTTAGTATTACAAATCTAAGATGGTCCCGACAAGTGTTCTTTAATTAATGTTAATTTTCATGTCGGCATCAGTGTAAAACAGGTAATGTTTACAGAGTGCCATGGCTGGATTCTCTATGCCAGTGGTTTCCACTCCATGGGCTGGAACCCACCGAGGGGTCCTGAGAAAAGTTTGAGTTGTGACAGGGTGACTAAAAAAACAAGAAAAGGAAAAAATATATTGTGCTGTTGTGGACACAACACTGACATATGATGATTAATCTGACATAGCTGACTTGTTAGCTAACAGTTGCTTATTTACACATACAGCAGTTACGAAGTAGCATCGTCATTCATTTGGTTGTGTTTTTGGCCAGAATATAAATTCAATATCAAAGTCTCTTTTAGGTCTGATTTTGGTCTCTACCAACTATTGAGATAAATATCTGGCTCGTTAGCTGCTAATTGTTCCACTACGTTCACCAGCTAGTCTCCAACTGTGTCTGTTTGCTGTTTGGTGCTGAGCAGGTGGTGTTCAATTGGTTTTTAAAGCTTTTTTGCTGAGAAAGACACTAAGCAAGCAATGAGAGTGAACCAAAACAGTAAATTTGCTTCAGACAACTAAAAAATCAGCTGAAAGTCATTATAAAGCTCCATGAAACCAAGTGGAACTTCAAATTCAAGTGACAATTCTCTGTATGTTCATCACAAGCCACCATTTCATATTGTCACATTATTTTTACACTGTGATTTAATACATTGTCAATAATAGCTACTTTAAGGCCTATAAATCCTTCAAATAGAATAACTTGAGAGAAGAAAAATCACTCTCAATACTCATGTCACATAACCAGTGACGATGTGTTGAAAAAAGACACTGGTTTGTTTTAACGGGTCACAAGCCAAAAGGGTCTGGAACTCACTGCTATATTCAACTTACTTGAGGCGGTCCACCACTTGGTCAATGTCAGTGACATTCAGCTTGTCTCTTACTGCCTCGACTTCGTCTTCAGTGTGGGACTTGACTGAGCAACGAGAGCTTGGTCTGAAGGAGAGGAGATGAAGAAAGTAAGAAAAGAGTAGACAACGGAAGATTAAAAGAGATTTTATTCCGGTTAGTAAAATATGCAGGATTTGCCTTACCAGTGTTACTAACCTGTTTCCATAATCAGTATCTCCAGGGTTGGTACAGTTACTGTAACAGCTGTCAAGGTGACCGAGGGCATAGTTCACAGTCTCAGGTTTGTAACGAAACAGGAGCTCCTCACCATCTCTACAGCAACAACAGCACAAAGACTGAATCTTTACACAAGTCAATTTATCGTATCTGCAGCTCTGCTGTGCTGAACAATGTACATAGCACTCCATGTTTTACCTTGTTATTTTATTTTATTTACCTTTATTTTTATTGCCTTTCATTCATTTGAATGGTTTTCACTTTTATCATTTCTATTTTTCATGTGCAATAGTCTCTAATTGATTTGTGTCTTATTATCAGCTTCTCGCACTTGTTGAATTACTGAACAGAGCCTGAACAGAAGTCAAACTCTTCTCTATGGACGATGATGTGTTAGTGCTTTAAGTTCATTCAAGACTTGGCTCAAAGAGAAACAACCTTCACAGTCAGCACTGAGACAGAGCTGAGCCCTTGAGCATTTTAAAAAATGTAAAATATATATTTTCGGAATGATCACTGGGTGAAAAAGAAATCATCTACTGGTGTAGGCAGCTGTAGGCGGGGTGACAGCTTGGTCAGGGTTAGGGTCTTTGCATGAGGGAAAATTTGTACTTTCTAGCCACTCAGACATTGACATGGAGGTGTGTGCGTGTGTGTGTGGGAGGAAGGGGCATCAGGACCACACAGGAGGAGGCCAAGAAGATAAATCAGTTGACTTTTACAAGGTACATAGCCATCCATACACCCACCCACACCCTCATACAAATGGTTCAAATCACAGGAAAAATCTGGTACGAGGATGAGAACTATTGTTGCCCTCCTTGGCACTCAGCTACTCCTGTTGATATGGCTTTACATAAATCAGTAGCATTAGGACTTTGCTGCAATTACAGGAAAGTGTTCTTGGCTAACAGGTCTGATAAATTAGATTAAAAATAATGCACACACACATATATACACACACAAATAATCATTTCTAGCAGAGAGTATAAAAGAGAGAAATATTCTAGTCTCTGTTGATGCTTTGGCAATATTTTCTCAATTTCCATGCCAACAAAGCATATTAAATTGAAGTAAATTGACAAACAGTGGGTTGAGGAGCATTATTACGTGAAAGCGCTATTAGGGTGAAGTGTGTTCGGTTTTGGTCCTGAAAGCCATTTAGCTGATATACACTTGGGACTTAGCCTAATTGAACGATCAAAGGCCTGAAACTCACACACATGCAGACACACACACTCAGTACCATGCATCAAGATCAACAAGTATACCGAAGCCAACTTCAAAGAGAAAAAGCGATTTGTGCTGGCACAGCCTGTGTGGCACCAATACTTTTTTGGCATTGTTCCCACGCAGCCAATAACAAAGGGCCACATTTCTCCCTCTGAATGTGACTTTTTGTAATCCATTTACATCCGAGCCGGAGCACTTTACAAGAGTGACTTGTGATGTGTGAGCAAGTAAGGCTTCAGTTCATGTCTTGCTCAGTGGCACTTTAATAAGACACAGTGCTGTTGTGGGCCTCAGACCTGTGGCCTTATGGATATTGGATTGTCAGCTTAAACATCAGACCTGCTGTTCTCACTTAAAAGAAACTCTGGAAGATTACTTCAAAATAAATCCCTGTCAACTGAGCTGTCATAACAAGCACCAGTGTAGCATTATACAGTGGGAAATCTTAAATTTTTAAGTTAACTAAAAAAAATAAACGTGGCAACTGTTAATGCCGGTGATGCTGACAGTTTTTAACCATGCCAGAGGCTCTAGGTATCATTGTGTTGGTCTATCAGTCCATCACTTTGGGCTAAATGGATAGATTTCAACAACCATTGGATAGATTTTCATAGAATTTTGTACAGAGATGCACAGTCCCCAGAGGGTGTACCATAATAATGCTCGGACTTTTTCTGTTGTGCCGCCATGGGGTTCACGTTTGTAATTTTGATTGAAATATTTCAACAACTATCAGATGGCGAGCCATGACATTTCGTAATGACATTCGTGTTCCCCTCAGGATGAATTATAATAACTTTGGTGATCCTTTTCATCTAACATTATCATCAGGTCAAAAATTCTGTATGTCCAATACTTGGTTTATGACCAAGTACCTGCAGTATTATTGACATTGCAACAAATTAATGCATTTAGATTCTACAAGGCAGGCCAACATGGCACACATCTGTTAAGACCAGTGGCACCAAATAGAGGACTGGGAATAACAAGTGCACATACACGCAAATATATAAAAGAAAAAAACGAAACCACTGAGGAGTTGCCTGCACCCTTTTGCTTAACAACACACAGAAAAAAAGAAAATCACAATAAAAAAGAAGTCGACAAATTGACAGGCAGTAAATGGTTTGTCACAAAAACAGAGAACAATCCATCTTATGTTGTGCTTCTCCTAAAAGGCCTCAGTGAAACCAGAGAGGTGACGTGGGGCAACATTCCTGGCAGCAGCGAACTAGTTGCTGGGATAGTTACTAGCTCATACATATGCAGACTCTCACACACTCATACAGACACATTCTAATACATAATTTAGGCTATTAAATTGTAATGTATGGATGTGTAAGGAAGGGCAGTGTTACTAACTGATGTTATCCTGCCAACAGTTTTTATGACATTCTTCAGAATATTTTATTTAATACATGTCATTAAATTGCAAATTGCTACAAGCTCATCTTTGACCTGAGCTGTATGATTAGCGGTAGAAATTAAAAGCCAAACAGCAATTAGAAAGTTTTATTACCACTTATTTGGGCGCTTATAACTCCCCAATGACTGTGCTTCATAAAAACCAGATACAGAGTCCCAGGATTCATTGTTGTTGCCCTGTGAGCTCTTCACTGACAAACTGAATAAAGGTCTGTTTTACTCTATATTTTGCATTCATACTTTTTACAATTTTGAAATTACTATTTAGCTGCCCATTTAAGGTTAAAACATATATTCAATATAATAAAGCTGGCAGTGGCTTTAAAATCTGAACTCTTGGAACTCATTTGGTGTGGAATGCATGGATGGCTCCCTCCTATAATTGTCCTATTGTTCCACAGTTCCCAAATCAGTTTGCAGCATCCCTACGCCAGGAACCTTTGTTCTACTGCTTTCCCATCCCATTTGTAACTGACATGGGAACACAATGCAGCATCTTATGGCATTCTTTGTTTGGGCAAAAATGACAGTGTGTGTGAGCAGGGTCTTAACCTACTCGCCCATCCCACCTCTTGGCTTGTGAGAAAGCCATAGACAAGTGTTGTGCTAAGAGTTCAGAGCGCTGAGAACTCCCTCACACTCACAAATTAGACCAAGAGAGGAAATTGCATTTATTGAATATTAGGGAAATAAATCATGAAAATGTTGACTCTAATGGCTGTGTATACATCTGGAAGTAAACCGCCTCATCAAGACTGTAGCTGTCAAACATTTAGTCTGACTTTTAATTCAAACAGAGTGTTGAAAAAGTTAATATGCGTAAATCTCCCTTGGTTGAAAAATCCAATTTCTGCTAACTTGTCGGCCGTCATAAAGTTCAACTAATGGCTGAGACACGACGGACATGTAAAGTTTTTGAGAATGTAATATGCCGTGGGGTAAAACAAGGTGTAGATGCAATATTGTTAAGTTTCTTGGCGTACTTCTAAGATGGCTAACTTTATCAAAACAATGTTTCCAGTCATTAGTCGTCAGTTTGGAATGTCTGCACAATTCTATAAATTGTGTTGTGTTTCTTCAAATCTATATGGCCAATCCGTTCAAAGATAAAAATAAAAACATAACCTTTCAGTAGTTCACTATTAATGTACAGTAGAGTGGATTTAAGTGTGGGAGATCTTACACCTACCTTCCCCCCCTGCTGGCTCTCTCTCTAAGAGTCTGTAGTAACATCTTGACCTCAGCTCTCAGCAGCTCTTTGACTGCAGGGGGGTCAGCCAGAGGGGTGGCCTGTTGACGTGGGAGTGAGGTCATTGCACTGCTGCCATGGTTTCCTCCTCGCTGGCTTTCCTGCCACATCTTGTGCCACATCTCCGCCTGCAAAAGTTACCACAGGTAGTGGAGACAACCAGAGGTTATACACAAACACTTTTGTCTGTGTTTTACAGAGGATTTCTTTCTGGCAATAGTAAGAAAAATGCGGTGGCACAGCTGGGATTGGCTCCAGCACCCCACAACCCTAAAAGGACAAGGGGTATGATTAATGAATGAATGAATGAATGAAGGAATAGTGTAAGAAAATGTACAGGTGATAAATTCACAGCGATCAGCTCATGATGTTGCACTATATCTTTTAATCGATAAATTAAAACATTTTCAAAGCCAAAAATGATTTAGTGTACTACTAGTTTTAAGCAGAGTGGACAGTCCTCTGGCAGTACGTTGCAAGCTGTGATCCAGACATCCGTTATCCTGTGACTCTGCTGACAGCCCCCCTGACTGAGGATGATATCAGGACTTTTCATGTCTCAGGGAAGCCAGGGGAGGATTATATTATTTCTTCTAGTCTCAGTGAATCCAAAATATGACTATGATCTGTGAAAAAGCAATTATACTGGGAGTGTAACAATGCATACTCAGTAGTGCAGGTAATGTAGCTGCAGGATCTCCTCTTCATGTGGAACCTGAGTTGATTCAAATTAGAGCAACACTACACTGTACTTAGAGAAGTGTGAGGCATTTTCAAGCGGAGTTGTAACCAAATGACCTGTATTCTAGGCTAATTAGTTAAAGCATAATATAATTACTTATACAACAGTTAGTTCCGACCAAGTAATTTGATTGGATGAGAGAGATTCCGTGAGTGCTGAAATAAAGTATAATAACACTGGGACTTTTAACTACATGTATCACCCCGCTTTACAGGTGTTCTATTAATCGTTAATCAGCATTACATTAACGGCCATAATCTATTTTAGATTGTAACAAAGATGAATATATTCCCGAAATAACATTTGAATTAAATTACATATGGTCGTCAGAAAAGGATGAAGGGAAGAAGCCTGGATACTTCAGCACGTACCTGAGGTAACGTGTAGACAGCAAGGAGCAAGCTAGTGTGCACTGTGCAGGTCAGGAAAAGGTTTATGTGTTGCTTAGCAACAGTCCAGTATAAGGTCCAGTTGTGGAACTATATGTGTTGGCGTTGCCAAATGATGATGAAATAAACAAACAAATCATAATATGTTGTTGCTTATTTAACTAATATGGCGCCCGTAGAACTTTTGTATAAAAGCATTGTCTTCGGTACTCGGCCGCATGATATTCAGTACATCACTCCCTCTCATGTGATATTAATTAATTAATGCAACTCAAAATGTGAGGTATAGAGGGTATATATTTTTATAAAAACAACTCTGAAAATGTATCTAAATTAACATAAATTAAAAATGTAAAACAATGAGACAGCTGTATCAATAAAAAATCTGAATAAAAATGTTAATAATACCACCCATAGTAGTTTTACTTTTTTGCTTTTCAGTTACTTAAGAGACTATGCTGCATATTTCTCCATTTGTCTCTTCACTTTCTATGAGTGAAAACGTTTCCAGGACTGTCCTTGTCTCAAGAAGACATTGTGTACAATAAACTGCTATGAACCTTGTCTTCTTGGAACAGGAAGCCACTTTAAGATGCACAGGGATATAAAATCTGGGTCTGAAAGCAGGATGTCTGTGAAGTTTCTCAGTCAACCAGACCTATAGGTTATCCAAGAAAGGTTGAATTGAGTGCAACTGGACTTGGTTGAAGATACTGAAGATGACCCCACAGAGGTTAAATACATGAGTCTCGACCAGAGGTGCTCACAAATCATTTTTTACAAGTCCAAGTCAATTCTCAAGTTTGTGAGCTAAAGTTCAAGTCAAGTCCTAAGTCTCTAATGTTTGTTATGAGCATTTTATCACCTCCTGCAAGCCATCCGGTCTGCTTAGAACACTTCATTACCATATCAAAGGAACTTGAGGCATGTACTGCATTATCATCACTCCTTTATCTACACATGATAATAAGGGAAGGAATGACAAAGAGCTTGTCAGACATTTCCTTAATGATAATGTGCCAAAAACTAAAAAATGTGCTCAGTAGAGTGTAGAGCTCCGCCAAGGCCAGTGTCAAAGAACACATGCCAGGAATGGAGTGGGAATAAAAATTGGCCTGGGACTTTTGACTTGGATTGGCCGACCAAAAACCATCTGGAGACACCATCACATAGGCTACAGTGTGTGTCACACTTTAAAAGAATCATGTGGTAAGCAGAGGATAAATTAATTTTGTACAACCAGCGCATTAAACTGTTGTTCTTGTATCACTTTCCACCGTATAAGTTAATAGCTATAGAGAGTGTGAGCTTAGAATTCAGACTGGACAGTAGACGGTACGGATGGTACTTTTACTCCCCTCACACAGACTTTTAATACTTTAATTAGAATATCTGATCAAACAGGAGCAGAAAACAAAGCTATACAACATTTTCCTGCTAAATAAACTCAGACCAGGTTCTTGTTGTATTCTGCCTACGGCTTATTCTGTTCAAATGGACTTACTGCCAGCTGCGGTCAAGAACAAAGTCTGGTGCTCTGCTCCTGTCTGTTGCCATGTAGGACCGAACCGAGCGTAATTTGCTGGGGAGGCAGACATAGGAGAAATGACGGCCACACAGTGTGCCACACAGTCTGCTCCACTCGATTGATCACACCAACACAGCACTATTGATCTCTCCCCCTCCTGCTCTCTCTCGCTCTCATGGCTCAAGAAGCTGTACGGCTCACCAGCAATCTTCATGCCTCCTGATTAGCCACTATGTGCCTGACATACACCAGACTTTGAAGAAAGAAATTCAAAGTCATGGTAAATTATCTGGATCTGCCCCAAAATTGAATGGGTTCTTCTGTGGCCCATGCCCCATCCCTCCACCAAGTTCAGTGCAGATCAATTCAGTGCTTTTTGCATATTCCTGCTGACAAAAAAACATGGGTAAACACTTAACCTTGGTGGAGGTAATAAATTAAAGATTGTTCACGAGCCCCAAATCTCAAGTTCGAGACAAGTCTTTTCAGGACAAGTGTCAAGTCAAGTCTCAAGTCACTGTGTGTGCAACATAAGTGGAACTCAAGTTCAAGTTGTGACTGACTGGTCATAAATAATGGTGTGTATTCACATGCAGGAGACACACACATTGAGACTTCCTCACTGACTTCCTCAGTTGTGACTGACTGGTCAGTCACAACTGAGGAAGTCTCTTGGATGAGAGGTGAAATGTCTTCAGGTATCTACAACCAAGTCCAGTTTCCCTCAATTCAATCTTGGATTTCTGTAAAACAATGCCACACCATGTTTTTATGCTTTCACACACAACAGAGGAACACAAACTATATGTGGAAGAGACTGAGCAGTCAAAAGAAAAACAGCCCTGTGTCCTGCAGGACCAGGCAGCTTTTCAGTCTTTGTAATTTTGCAAGGATTATTGCAGATAAAGGAACTGAAAAAAAAAAATCTGACTTTATGCGTGAGCGCCCAGGACCATACTCTGCAGTTTGTCTCCTGCATCTGAATACACACCATTATTTATCCATAATGTAAATAACAGCCAAAGGAAAATTATTCATGTGTTAAAAAAAAAAAGAAAAAAAAGAGAAAGTGTGAAAAATCTGTGGGAGAGTCCCTGTGGACATATACAGGTCTGAATGCCATTAACATCCCCACACCTGTTGCCTGCCAATCATTCAAGTCAAAAACTTCACTTCAAAGGAACACACTGGAGGACACTGAACACACCGCTTCTGGTCTTTGCATGTTTCTCAATGTGTGTGCGCGTCCACTGACATACCAGCATTTACGCTGAATATGATTGTTACACACGCACAGCCCTTTTCACTCACACTGGCTTCCTGTCTGTATTTGGGTGCTGAGGTGTTTATGTTACAGGATTCAAGGCCCACTGACTAAGGAGTTGTTCCTGGATTTTTTATCCCCTCCCTCTGCTCTGAGACTGTTGATCTCATCCAGGAGCTATTTTAAGGGTGCGCTGCTGAAACCTGTCAGTTAAAAAACCTACTAGGAGCTATTACGTTGAATTATTTAAATTGGGTTTTGGAATACATTTAACTTAAACAGTTAATTTTTATTCAGCATAGAGAGAAAGAGTGAGAGTTTAGACAGAGGTACAGAGAGATTGGCCTTGTAGGGAGACTTATAAAGAGAGGCTAATATTCCCTCTGATCTAACCGCCGTAGACAATGGTGACCTTGATGGAGGGAGAAATGGCGGTATTGAGGAATGGAGGGGTGGCCTACTATTACTTTTCACAATGGCTTATTGAGGGATGGAATTCATTACATGGGACAGCGGAGAGAAAAAAGAACAAGATAGACATGGAGATAGGCAGACATGGAAAGAGAAAAAAAAGGGCAGGAAGTGTTCCGCCCCACGGTAAATGTACACTCATCGACCACTGTATGAAAAACATTTGTACACCTGCCTATTCATGCAGGTATACGCTCTGCAAATCATGTGGCAGCAGCACAGGGCATTAAATCATGCAGACGAAGGTCACGAGCATCAGTTAATATTGACATTCAAACACCAGAATGGGGGGGGGGGGCACTTTTACAGTGGAATGATTGTTGGTGCCAGGAGGACTGGTTTGAGTATTTCTAAAACTGCTGATCTCCTGGGATTTTCACACACAACAATCTTGAGAGTTTTACTCAGAATGTTGCAAGAAATGAAACCCATCCAGTGAGTGGCAGGTCTGAGGTTGGAAATGTCCATGTGCATCCCTTTATGGCCACAATTTACACATCTAATGGCTGCTTTCAGTATGTTAATGCACCATGTCGCAGAGCAAAAGTCAAACTGGTTTCATGAACATGACAGTGAGTTCAGTGGACTTCAATGATGTCCACAGTCACCAGATCTGAATCCGGCAGAACACCTTTGGGATGCGTTAGAATGA
The DNA here is from genome assembly GCF_021018895.1 of Seriola aureovittata. Taxonomy (NCBI): domain Eukaryota; kingdom Metazoa; phylum Chordata; class Actinopteri; order Carangiformes; family Carangidae; genus Seriola; species Seriola aureovittata. Next base: position 10,905,109 of record NC_079375.1, read on the forward strand.
GTGATTTGCGGCATGAATGAGAAGCTGACAAATCAGCAGAAATGATGTGATGTAATCATCTAAACATGGAGCAGAATCTCAAAGGAATGTTTCCAACATCTTGTGCAATCCACGCCATGAAGAACTGAGCAAGGGTAGGCCCTATGCAGTATTAGTATGGTGTTCTTAATAAAGTGCTCTGAGAGTGTATAAACTAAAGGAAACCTGCATGAACTAGACTGAGAGTTGAATAAGGTGCTCTGTGCTTTGTTTTTTTCCCTGGAAATTTCTCAAAGCTCTCAGCCTAAGTCTTTCTTTCCGTCTGGGGGCTTTACACTCAGCCACTGCATACACTCAACTGTAGGTGAAGAAATATCAGAGCAATACTCAAACACACACACATACACAAATATGCAATACGCATATGCACACATTTTCCCTCCCTCGAACTGATACACACATGCACACACAAAATTGAGTCAGAGAATGTGTGTTGCTAATGGTCTTATCAACAGTTGAGGGTTAGCCTCTTTAACCCTGTTATACCGACCCCCTGACTCACTAAGCTTACCGGGCCTCTTTCTGTGTGTGTGTGTGTGTGTGTGTGTGTGTGTGTGTGATTGTATGTGTATATGTATGTGCATAGGGGAGTGTGTCTGTATGTGAGTTGAATTATTCTGTGTAATTCTGGTTTGTTTTTGGCATTACTACTTCTTTGTGCTTTAAACCCAGTTTTTCAGACATTTAGACATTTAAGTTGATCGGTCAATTGTCAGTTGAATATATGAGTCCAAGAGGATATGTGTGTGTGTGTATGTGTGTTTCTGTGAAAGAGAGGGAATCTTGCATGTTTCGGTGTGAAAAGTAGCTTTAACATGTTTTGTAGTTGTCACATGTGGTTTTCACATTAATTATCACAAAAATATGTGGTCAGTGTATATGTCACATGGCTTGATAACTGTATACTATGTTTTCCTGGCCTGTTGGTGCACTGCAGTGAGAGAGCTGATAACATCTACAGATGGAGAGATTTAAATAACAAACAAACACAGCAGGAGAAAAGAGAGAAGGTGGCACAGGCAAAAAAAGAGACTGATGTTAGAAGTCAAGACATGAGGTGTTGCATACACCTCATGTCTTGACTTCTAGAAAAACAAGACTTTTGATGACTGGACTTTTGGAACTTGTGATGGGTATTTTTTGCTACTTTCTGACATTTTATAGATGAAATGATTAATGGAGAAGAATAACCTCAAATTAAATTACAAGGAAAATAAACATTAGTTGCAGCATCAGTTGTATTTAACACAGTCATGATAGGTAATAGTTTTTTCTTCGATTCAGTCTTCATTCATTTTTTTTTTTTAATCCCTAAGCTATCTCAAAAAATGCTTGTCTCTTCAAATTAAATTTAACACCTTAATCTTGGCCTTGACTTGGCCTATTTAGTGAGCTGTACTGGGTATTTTTTCTAATTGACTGTGCACGAGTGAGGTTGCTTTGCCAGAGCTGCGTACAAGGGCTTTGGGGCCGAAAGTTTAGCTGGTCTTGAATAAATACTGATGTCTGTTAACCCACATTTCACTTTTATTAGTGAGTCTAGGAATTGTAATTAATGAGCGTATGCAGCCAAACTAACCCTACTTACAAAGCCTGTAAAAAATTGTTTGGGCAGGAATGCTTAGTTGAGCATTTTTTGATTCACCCTGCTCAAAAGGAAATTCTTATAAATGTGAAAGTATTCTTGTGGAATCCTACATACCGACCATGTCCGGATTCTTTGAAGGAATAAAACAGTAAGTGCGAAAAAACATGAATGATGAAATAGCTGCAGAGAAATGTTCCAGCTCAAAAGCCTAGTGCTGTATGTAGCTACATTCTGGCAGAAGATATCAGAAATACTGCAGTCATAAAAAGCTGCTCACCTCAGAGTGCACCTCTGTGTACATGCCAACCAGGGAGTGGCCCAGTGATGTACGGATCTTTGGCAGCTCTGGACCAGGAACATGTTCAGTAATCAGGCTCCACAGGGATGGGCCAAGGCACCAGAGCTGGCTTTCATTGGGAGACTGCATATGAGTGGCAATCTAAGTATGAAGGAATGGAAAGTAACATACGTTAAAAAAAAGTGATAAAATATGGTGCATCTATTGAAATACAGGACTTTCTCTAGAGGCAAATATTGTGCCTTTTCCCCTCACTACATTTAACTGACAGCAATAGGTGCCAGTGTATTAAGATTTTACTTGTTTATTTTACTATTTTGGAATACAGGATTTTACATGTAATGGAGTATTTCTATGGATTAGCATTGCTACTTCTTCTAAATGACCTAAATGACCTGGATACTTGCCCCAGCTCTTGTTGACATTAATACAGTATGCTGCAATTTACTGCATGGATGTACTTGTTGGAATAAAACCTCAAATATTATCAGTGTTTTTCTGTCTAACTTAAACAACTTTGTCCACAATAACTACTACTGCTAGTAGCTAACGTTAGCTAATAGATAGATAAGCTACAGCGTCTTCCCGGGGAAGCTTGCAAGCAATTTAATCGACATGTTCACAGATCGTATTTTCAACACTTTAACGATTAAACGATAAAACTGCTTGTCTAAGGTTATAAGTTTATAAAATGTGTCTACTTGTTCCCACAGGGGAACAACAACTCACCTTAACCGGTGTCTTGAATCAAGCAAAGCTGTGGTATCCAAGGTAAACATTCCAGTTGCTAAGGGGAGATATCGCGAGATAGGTTTCTCTATAAATCCAAAATACTGTATTTATATTTTATTGATTATCGAAATTATTTGTGTGTTTTATTTAAATGAATCAAAAAAAAAAAAAAAAGCTAAACACATATTTGACGACCGTTTTTTTTTTTTTCATTCAGTCATTACCAACACACCTGTGCTCTTGTAAAAGTCTAATATTCTTACAGATGTTAAATTCGGGGAGGGACAGACTTCAGCTGAGACTGGTGTGTGAACTCTCAGAGGCAGTGACTATAACTTTCCCTCTTTATTACTCCAACCTCCACCCCCTTCCGGGCTTTTTGCAGAAGTGTGCGCAGCCCGGCGCATACCCGAGCAGACCCCTGTGGAAGGAGTACAGAGGTAAAGTCAAGGATTTTGTACTTGGTAACAATGTAAGAAACTAAACAGTTTTGAAAACAAATCCCAGCTGGACTACAGTGGATGCTCCACTTCGCTTCATTGTTAACTTTTTTGTTTTGGACAAGGTGAATAAGATAAATCATGGCAAAGGTTTTCAGTGAGCGCCTCTCCTTGGAGCGCAGTTTACGCACGGCTGTTTGGGCGCTCCTGCTTTGCGCACAGGCCGGGTTTGGCTTCTCAGTCGCCGGACAGCAGGAGAGCACCTGCGAGGCCAACGGCAGCTTATACTACGTCGGGGAATGGTATTTTCTGGACTCTGATCACTGTACCCAGTGTGAGTGCACTGCCGAGGGCTCCGCATGTGCCCGTACTGAGTGCACCTCCCTCCCTGCTGCATGCATCCATGTCAGCCACTACCCCACCGACTGCTGCCCTAGGTGCGAGAAGATCGGCTGTGAGTACCGAGGTGTGGTATACGAGCTGGGGCAGAATTTCCAGGTAAGAATGAAAGTGATAACAACTCAAAATAAGCTATGGGTATGTCTAGTAATGGAGGAGGGGAGGGTTTGTGTGTGTGTGTGTGTGTGTGTGTGTGTGTGTGTGTGTGTGGGGTGGGGGGCTGCATGCCCCCAAAGATACTCCATTAATGTGACAAAGGGGTCATGAAATGTGCTGAGATTTGACCTACTTCTCTCTTTCTCTTATTCTTCTTAAATGTATTCTTTATGTAATATTTTAACCTCATTAGGTATCTAAAATGCTTAAATTATTTGGTCAAACTGAAATCTAAAGTAAAGAACCTGTGATTTGGGGGAAGGGCGTTTTTGTCCTAGGTATTCTGCCTTTTTGAGGGTCAAGAGCATAAATGCAAAAGTAGGCTGTAGGCAGAACAGAGGACTATATTGCCACTAAGCCCAAAACCTGCAGCATGTCACTGCAAAGCCATAAACTGTATGTATACAGACTATATGTGCAGTATAGGATTAATGCCCAACAGTTATGTCAAAGGAATACCACAAATAACTATGGACAACATGGCCATTATAACCTACATTGAATATCCCAGACTCAGAGGAATCAATATTATATATATATATATTTTTTTTTTTTTTGCAGAAAGCAGAGCATCAGATACTCTGCATTAGCAACCAGCTGTTAATAAACAATGTATCTATCACACAGATATCACAAAAACAAAGGTGACCACCAGCTCAAACCTTGTTGATCTGTTTCATGCAGGTTCCACTCTGTTCTGCAACCTCTGTTCCCTGTCATAGAAATATGTAACTATGTACAAGTATATTTTTACAATTAAACTTATTCTCCTGAACGTGTGTTATAAATAAATGAGGATATGGTTGCATAAATCTTCTTAGGTGTGTTTCCTTCTAAAACTCTGAACCACTTGATGGTATGTTGGTGTGTAACTTGAGAATAGAGCAGGGGATTGGAGGTAAATGGCGCCCCCTTTTGAGATTAAATGAGGAAGGCTTGTTGAATGGTTCTGTTTAGGAATATGATAATGTGATATACTATTTGTTCATCAGCAATAGTAATTTATGAAGAGATTATAAACTGATCCGTGCTGAGTACCACTGTGTTTGTCTTTTCCCAGCCATCAGAATGTGAGCAGTGCACTTGTGACAGTGATGGTATTGCCCGCTGTCTGGTTGCAGATTGTGCCCCTCCACCATGTGTCAACCCTGTCTACGAGCCGGGAAAATGCTGCCCTGAATGCAAGGAGGGTAAGTTGAAAAAGTAGTGATGGAGAATAGAAAGTAATAGTAAGTTGTAAAACACTGAAGGCTTCTCAAATATGGAACATATATATAATAACATGTAATAATTTAGACACCACCCTGTGATCTTGCTTTGTTGATAATCTCTGGATTATAGCACATTTTATCCTTTGCACACAGGGGTGAAGGCATATGCACAGTGCTTGTTTTTCTTATCTATTCAGATGCAATTGCACTTACCTCTGTTGCTCGTTTCCCCCTCCAGGACCCAACTGCTACGCTAACGCCTCACGCAGTCAGGTGATTCCTGCAGGAGAGCCCGTCTGGGTCGACTCCTGCACCAAGTGTCGCTGTCACGATGGCCAGGACGCCGGCTACTGGGAGGGAAACCGCCTTGCCACCTGTTCCCGCCTCAAAAATTGTACACCTGAACAACGGTCCACCCAGCAAAACTGATTCACTCCGTCAGCAGAGAACCAGCTGTCTTCCCAAAACACATATTTCTTAAAGGATGATCAGCTGTACACCTTCTATGTCTAAGACCGTGCTGAACCCTACTCTGTGGCTGAAAATGTCATCTTAAATGCCATACGTAACGGATCATCTGCAACCACAGAAATGATTGGGAACAGCAACCAAAGACTTTAAGCTCAGCTGCCATTCCACAAGGATAATCCATCCTATATTTTCATGACACTGAGGAGACCCACTGAGTTTGTCACTTTGGTGGACAATGATGGGCCATCACCTTTCCTCATCTGTTCTGCAAATCACAAACAAGGGCGAAATTCAAGGCTGGAGGTCAATGCTCCGGGTTCACTGTCACATGTCAGTGGGTTTTTGGCAATTCGATTCACTGCAGACTTGCAAAACTAAACTACAGTATCAACAAAAGCAGGTCCAGTGTTATTATCTAAAGCTGTGGTCCTGCCAGTGTTGTTATTAGTTTACTTCATTTTGTGCTCAGGTGGTGCATATTCCTAAATAAGATTGCGTTTAATTAGTTCATTTAACTACCACAAACTAACTCACATGCAGGCGCCTCAGGCCCAGCGTAGACTTACTGGTTGGTGCATGCACAGAGGGCGGCTGGTGGAGGCGCCCAACACCAAACTGTTTCAACCCATGACCCCCCCGCCCCCCCCGACAACAGGTTCATCTGGCCATGACAAATTTATGTAAAGACGAGCAGATAAGACTTCATCTTGCTGGCTGAGAAGATGAATAGTAGCTCTTGAAAACCAATGTAAACAGTGACGTTAGGCACAGGAAAACAGGACCAAAGCTATCTTCATTTAACACCACGGTGCAGTGTTGTAAAAATAAGATGTTTGCCAACTCCCATTGTGCCTAACATCTATATTTCCACAGAAAAATCCCTAATCCATAATTAAGCAAATCGACCCCGCACCAGGTATTTGTGTTTGTATATTTTATCTGCTTGTAGACAGTTACTTCAAGAAGGCTGACTACAGTAGATCATTTTCGATCTTAGAGAGTAGTGGGCTTTTTATACACCTTAAAAACCCAGATGATATGATTTTTTTTTTAAATTTCCAGACACCTGCTTTGAGAAACAGCTTACAATAAAGCCAGTGTGATTACTGGATGATAAGGAGTTGTAACTGACCTGTCACGGGTTGATGCAGTACCAAAATGAATGCACAGCTGTGATGCAATTTAGACTAGGAAACGGCTTAGCAAAGCAATTAACAGTTTGTAAGTGTTCTATAAACTTTAAAGTTCAATTTCCATGCTAATTGAAATATAATGAATGAGACTATGGCCTAACATATGACTGTACAGTAGTTGTAGACACGGGCAATATTGGAACACAGTGTTTCATTTAATGGACTGTTATTTGTACATTTAAACTGTAGTGCAAGAAAAACGATATGTAATTTACTGCTTTATTCATTTTTTCACTAGAAAATATGTGTAGCTTTTCACAGAGACAGCCTTCCCTGTTATTCCCACTGTCAAAGCATAAAATGATCATTTACTGTGCTCAGAATCAAAGTGTATGATGAAATGTTGCATGAAGTATACTGTCATTTTATATAGGCTCATGTGCAGCAGATCTGTCTACAAGAATCTGTTATCATGTATCACGTTAATCATGAGGGACCTTTGAATGAAAACCAAAAATAATCTTGTTATATGTTTATATGCAGTGTTGAAGCGTATTATGGCTTTTTTAAAAAACATTTAAAACATCCGAGCTGTTTCCGCATGAAGTACTGTTATAACTGACAAGTTTCACGGCCTTAAATCTCCCTGAAAGCATTTTTTTATGCAAGGTTTCGGATTAAGTATAAACTTTCAGGGTTATAAACACTTTAAATCATTTTGTCAGACGACATCATGAAATTCAACCGGGGTATAAATGAGACTGAGTCAGATTTGAGAGCTGCTCTTCCACAGCTATCATGTTAATTCATGAATTATCAGAGAGAACCACAGTTACAGGAATAGTCTGACTTCTTGGAAAATACGCTTATCTGCTTTCATGCTGAGGGTGAGCTAATTAACTCTCATCTAACTGCTGGTAAGAAAGTGAACACGTATATTTCCCATGATGTTGAACTTTTCCTTTGAGTGCAGTTTCAATTTACTGTCTGAAACCAAAGGGAACTGATATGAACCGCACGCCCACATTATGTAATGTGTCGTGCTGGTAATATACTGGCTCTCAAAAACATCTTTGTAAAATATTCCAAATTAAAATACCTTTTCATGCCCATTAATTATCTCTCGCTTTGTGTTTTCTTTTTAGTTGGTTATTTCTACTTTACAAGAACAATCAGCTGTTCTGTGAACAGTTTGGCTTCTGTTCGAGAGGATACGATGCTGATTTCCCTGCAGAGCTTGTCAGTGCTGACAGTTTAGGACCAGAGCTCCCTGTAAACAATAAAAGAATATGAAAAGAAGTAAAAAGTAAAAGAGAGGCAGGCAGATAGCTTTACTGTGTAGCTTTAAAGATGCGTTTATAATATTGGCTGGAAGAGAAAAGAGAAAATAAAAGACTACAGAAGTCAAGACATATGTAATCCGCTATGTGGTATAGCATTTTAGCACACACAAACAACAGTAACAGGTTCATGGAGGTTGTCATGGCAACAGGAGACTGGGTTGCAAAAAACTGCCAATTTTACAGCTCTGGGATTACGTTAGTTTTCTGGTGGAATCTAATTTTTTATGACGTTGCTATTCATGCCACCAGTCTGAGTTTGACTGTATTCTCCAGTAACCTGAGGAAAAAAGGAACAAGCACAGTAAAAGACACACACACACACGCACCCGCACACACACACACACATTAAAAAGAAACTGACAACACCAACAGACAATCTTTAACATCAGATTTATTGATTGTATAGAAAAAGTAGGTTTGATATGACATAATGCATTCTATATAAGATATAACATTTTCAACATTCAATGTACAAAAAGACCCATAGCTAGAGATACAGTAAATTTTTAAAAATGCCCCCAGGCCTGAAAGTCCTGACTGCAGCAGGCGAGCAAAAAAATGTATTTGAAAAAGCCTCTCGAATACTGAAACTCCTGAGGTATGCTTGACAACTGGAACAGCTTCAAAAGTCAAAAGTCCATTAAGAAACATCAAGCACTCCTCATGGTTGTTCTTATTCTCAAGTACAGGAAACATTTCAAATACTATTTTTGCTTTAGTTTCTGTTGCTGATCCGAAACCCATGTTACTGTTTATACACACTGGGCCACGTCTCTCTTGCTACATCCGTCATTTTCTTCCATTAAATGTCACTGCTCAGCTTATACTTTCTTCATGTAACTGACCTCATAAAGGGTTTCCAGTAATTTATCAGAGTAGCCTTAATAAAGTGAGGGACACTCCACCGATTTTGCACATGAAGTTCAGTTAATTTGTCACTACTTCGCATGTGAAAACAGCTGTATAATGTCCTGGTCTGGAGGAGCTTTCCAAAGTCTGAAAAAATAACCATGATGATGCCAAAAGGGTTATCTCAGCTTGGGCTTGAGACCCTTGAGACAAAAAGCCTCTGTTACAAAGTGGAGGTGTGGGGATTGAAAGAAGTGGGTATTTAGGAGTTGTGACGTGGGAAGTTATTTCTTCTAATGATATCCTAAATGTTAGGTAACATGGAAACACAGGACGCTCCTGGATAAGACCACAATCATATAGCTTTACGTTATGGCCAGTCAGATCTGCAAAATCTGAGCAGTAGCAAATTTAAAATGATTTGTTGGTAACAGAACGTGGCGCCATTGTTGGCAAATTCACCCACAACTGATTGTGACTGACTGACTGTGAATTCATTTAAACTGTTGATGGTACAATCAGCCTTCTTAACAGTGTAATTTGCAGTTTCCAATATTAGCAGTGCGCGTAACAAAATTTTAGGACAGGTGAATGGATGTTTCTTCTCCACCCACAGACTGGTAGTTTCAAAATTTTATCAAAGAACCAGATATTTTCTAACACAGTTGTTAATCATTTGTACTGACAGTTTAACATTGTAAACTTAAGAAACTCTCCAAGTGTGACTCATGTAACATTGTGTATGGGAAAAATGAATGAATGGAACCTGGGATGCCCAGAGTAGCTCCTCTGCTGCTCGAATTTAGACCATCGTTTTTAAAGATCTGTCTCTCAAACATCACCAGGCTTTATGGAAGTAAAACATTGCTGGAGTGCCCCTTTAACCCTGTGATGGGAATATCAAAGCAACAGCTGTGACTCTATCTGTTGTGTACAGATTATGAGGATTTAAAATCAACAGGTGAATTAGAGGCAAAAGATGAAGAAATCTGTTTGGACATAAAGATGAAAAATTATGACTGGATTACAAGCCAAATTGATACCAAACCCATGAAAAAATCTCATCTCTTATCCCACTGAAAAACAATGACTTTAAAGCAGGATATGGGGCAGATGTGACTGAATGTGTAATATTGCACAAGGTGAGCTGTAAACAGTGTAGAGAAGGGATCGTATTGACCTCTCCATGTGTAGTCTTGACTACCAAGGACACTGAAACTCACCAGGAGAGTACTGCACTCTGACAAAGAAAAAAGTAAAAGAAAATAGATCGAAATACAGAATGGGGGTGGGGTGGGGTGGTGGGTGTGTGGGGGGGTGGGGGGTTGGGGGTTTGGGGGATAAGTACTGAGAAGGAGAGAATACACAGAAAAATAAAGATACAGTAAGTGGCACAGATTCAGGGACACACACAGAGAGGCCCCATCGATATCTATTGAAAGAAGAAGCACTCTTGTGAGACACAGCTGTGCCTGGAGTGGGCCCACCGCAAAGCACAACAGTGTGCCTTGACACAAACAGCCTGCACTGGCAGATGAAGAATGAAAAGGCAATGAAAGAGGAGATAATGCAAAGAAAAGAGGGAAGACAGTGTGAATGCATGTATGTGCTGAAGAGAGATTCAATCCTATCTTCTATATAAATTTTTTTTCCCCCCATTTTTTAAACCCAAACAAATATATATTCATTTCATTGTTATCAATCTTAAAACACAGCAAACGTTTTCCTATAAGTGAATACCCCAAAAAGAATGACCTTTGACCTAAAAAATTATCTTCCCTGCCCCTTTACGTAACTTCTGAAGGCATCAGTTTGGTGTTTAGGCGTCAACAGTAACAGCATCAACAGTAGAGGGGAGGACGAATAAAACAAGGGGATAAAAGCAATGTATCAAAGCATAAAAATGTCAAAGGCTTCGATACGTTGATGGACGAAATCATGAAACTATACTTTGTTTGTTCATCTGTCACACAGGGAAAGATATGAAACTCCTATAAATCAATAAGACAATTGTTATTAAAACAATTATTTCAACAGAAAAAATGTAACCCTAAAAGTTTGATTCGTTTAGCCCATCACTTGTGACAACTGAAAATGTGATAAAATAGGTTACAATACAGAACTGACAGCTGATGATGATAAAATCTGAGAGATGTCAGTCAAACTGCTCAAACCATAACTTCTCATTACTGCTTTAAAATTCACAATTCCCACCAGTACAAAACTATCACCATATAATTTCCTCTTTCCAGATATGATGCTCTTTTTCTTGAAGATTAAAAGAAAAAGAAGTCTTTAAAAAAAAAAAAACAACAAAAAAACATTGTAGACTAAAAAAAAGAAAAAAAAGAGACGCTGAAAATTGATTACATTGCAGCTAGTCTCATCTGTGGAGCCGGTGTAAAAGTTACAGGAGTCAGCTTTTGTATCCACAATGCTTTTCTCCTGTAAAACATGAAAACATAAAACTCTATCCTGACAGCTCATTTATGATGTTTCCACTCCATACATGTTCAGAAAATATGGTAAAAGAATTGCATATTTCTACTGAGTTAAATCCGTACTTTAAGGAATATTCATGTACCTCAAAACCAATGGCTTCTCGTAGAGACAAAAATGTGCCTTTCAAGTGAAGATTACCACAATAAACCTCCATCTTTCTTCAAGTTGAGTGAAAAAAACAAAGTTTCTGGAAACCTAATCTCCAATATGTTCCTCAAGGAGTTAAAATCATAACTGAGCTGTCAGTGTATATACTGTACTATATCTGCCCTGTTTTCTACAGTTCCCAGAATTGATTTCAAAATGTATTCCCAAAGTAGTTCCATCACCTTGCATTATGCAAAAGAGAAAACGCTCCATATCATCAATGTGTTCACCTTTGCTGCAAAACTTCCAATAAGTCACTGTCTGTTTCCAAAGTTTGACTTTATATATCAAAAAAGAGAACAAAAAAGAGAGTTCTCAGGTGTTGCTGCTGACGAACATGTGTTATCAGCGTGTCCCAGCACTGTTTTGAGTCTTCTGCTGTAGATGCAGGCACAATACACATTCATTAATTGATAGTGGAGGATTCGATTGAGTAATTAGATCCAAACAGGTCACTCCCTGACGAAAAAAGTCAATATTAAATCGTCTATTAGCGTCATATGTCAAGATAAGCGTCGGCTGATATCTCTGATATGCAAACCATCTGATACAGTCCCATGGATCAACACTGCATGTCATTATGTTATCTTAACGTAACAGCTTGCCTCCAGTGGCAATCCTCGCTCTGGTGGCGATCATCATAAATGCTTAGGAAGTGAATTCTTTGATGGCCTTTGTAAGGCCTGCCCTCCACCGGGTTTGTTATTTTCCTGATACTTAATTTCCCAACCACCAGGTACCGCATCTTGTCTCAATCACACTGTCTTAGTATCCGTGTAAACAGTCATTGGTTTATATCACCCCGACACCCCTCTGGACGCTGTCCATCATTCCCAGAATATACCGTGAAAACGTTCCAAAGTGCGACAGGACATTATTGTCTAATCTTTTAAGCACTCAATAATACTTCCTGTCAGTGATATGATATGCCATTGGATGCTCTCCAGTTTACAAAGGATTGTTAATTAAAAGACTCAAGAACTTCAGTTCCAAGTTTGACGCCAACCTTCGCTCAGCCACCGATACACAAGCTTTGGTCCACACTCTAATTCTGAAGTCACTGATTGGTAAAGGTAGGAGGTGTGAAGCCACTGGCTGCTTGAAAAAAAGTTGGAAAGAGCCTGAGTCCTCGATACAGAAATGGCAAGCTGAAATCTCAAAATAAAAAAGAGAGAGGGGGGAAAAGAGAGAGAAAGAAACTGCCACGTGCTTGTGGCTACTTCACCCTTCACCCATCCAATTCCTCTGGATATGTTTTTTCATCATGTCCTTGATTTAAATTCTCCTCTTTCCATCCTTTCCCTCAAGTCAATGTGCATCACCCCTCTAATCTTCCTCCCTGTCTCTCTCTAACCCTTAACAGGCCGAGGCGGTGGCTTGCCGATCTCCACAGAGATATTTGTGTACAGCGGGTGCTTCTTGACCTGAACCAGTCTGTAGGTCAGAAAGCTGATGCCATCCTTCTTCATCGTGTTCTTTGTGTTCTGTATTTTATTGAATCTAGTGAATGAAAGACAGAGAGAGAGAGCGAGAGAGAGGGAAAAGGGGAGACAAGGAAGAAAATTAGATTCAATTCAGTTCAAATGAAAAGAAACAATAGTGCCGGAACTTCAAGGTATAATTTCAACATATTTCCATAAAATTGTGTCTGATTGCTTGAACGTGGTTTGGGTTGTTGTGTGTGCATATTACACTTCTGGAAACAAAAAGATCATCAAAATGTTCTCTATTGTTCTTTTGTTACTCTAGAGAAGATAACCACACTATATATAATATTTATATTGGCACAACACAGATCCCTTCCAGAGCTTAACACTGTACAAGTCCTCAAAAAGAAATATTAGGTCATCAACAACCCCACAAATATCCTCTATGATTACTTTGAGCTAATGGCATCAGGGAAGCATTTTAAATTGCCTGCAAGTAAAACAAATAAAAGGAAGTTTGGTTTTATTCCAGAAGCCATTACACTTGCAAACAGCTATAGCACAACAACTGGTCACTTTGCCTCGTGTATAGTACAGTAATAGTAGTACTGTAATTTTAAACCTCAGCCATCACCTGGGCCCTACTGCAGATCCTCGTGTATTTCAACTTATTCTAATGTTTGTATTTCTGAATTGTGTTCATGTGTGTAGGTGAATTATTTGTGGAACAAATAAAGTTTCTTGAATCTAATTTATTAGTGGCCCTTTCTGGGGGTCCTAAGGTTGGGAAACACTAAAACAGAGCACACTTGCTTTGTCTTGCAGATACACATGGGAAATGGAGTTCCTAATCATAGTTCCCAAGGTCCAACTCCATAAGAGACTTTTATGGGAAACAAAACAAAACAAAAAACACATCGCAAAACCTGAGAATAAATCAATACAGAAAGCAATCAGGAAGTCAAAATATTGTAAATAGAAGTGCTGTAGATGCAACCATCAAACATCCATTTAGAGCACGGATGCTAACATTAAAATCCACATTCAACCAACAGGATGTAAAGAGAAACCGCTCTGCTGGATTGTTCAAAATGAAGTGTACTATGTATCGATTTTCCTTTACAACGCTGATCTTGACCAACAGGTGGTGCTATGGCATTGTACTGTGACTCAGTGAATGGTATTATACATCATATCCTCCTTGATTTGTTTGAATTATGCTGGAGTATCCTTCCCAACTGGCTGTGCTTCAGCAGTTACATCAGAATCTGCTAAGATTTTAGTATTAAAGATGGGGAAAATAATTCACACAGTGTGTCAGACAATAACAAATGGAACTGCTGCTGCCGCACTTCAGTTCAGTGTGTGATGCAACCTCAGGCATTAAAACAGATTCATAACACAAACCCTCCTGTAACCCTCGTAGTAGTAGCAGTCAGAATAGAAATGAGGCCACAGTGTGCAAGTGTCTAACGCCCGGCCGTACACATCCACTTTTCAAAAGACAACGGTGACTGACTCCAACAAAAAGACGTCTTCTTAATGATATGCTTGGACGTACGAGTGGAGTTGACACCTCAGCCCGACATGGACCAGTGAGTCTACAGATCCTTGTCAGAACTGACTAGTGAACATCTCTCTCCTCTTTCAGCATCGCCTTCTCCTCCTGTCACTCTCAAATCAAATCAAAAGGAGCTTTACTGGCATGAATGGAAGCTGGAAAAATGTTGTCAAGCATCTTTCCCTTGAACAATATCATACAATAAGATATAAATAGAATTATGCGTACCAAGGAGTGGTACTACTATCTAAAAGGAGAGGGAATTAGTTTAAGAGACAAGAGAGTGCAGGGGAAAAGAAAGGAAGGGAAAAGATAGGAGAAAAAGCAGGTGGTTTAAACTGAAATGACTGCTGGATGATGGGGGTGGGGGGTGGGGGTGGGGGATGGGGTGTTGGTGTAGGATAGATAGGAGAGATAAATATATATCAGAGAAAGCGAGTGACAGATGGAGGGAGCAAGATATACTGATATTAAAAATTAAGTGATTGAGAACTGAGGGAAAAATTAGAAATCTATCAAACAGCGGAGATGATAAGCAATAAACTATTCCCCACACACATATAGAGAATATCAAATGCATGTACACTCAATATGTGCACTGTATGTGCAGTATCTTTTCAAACCAATTAGATTCACTTATCTTACTTTTATTTGAGAGAGTTAGAGGGCATTAGTCTTATTTCCAGAGTGAATCCTAACTGGGCTAAGCAAAGCTCTATTTTAATTCCACCGAGGGTCTCACAGGAAAACATTTTCGGTTTAGTTTCCCAACAACAGCTTGTCATGCCAGCGACTGAGGGTTATTTTGCTCTTGATATTATTGTAGGAAAATGTCACAGGGGATTTGTTTTTTGCTTATTGGCTTCCTTACCAAGAGTTAGAGGAGATCATATGTCATGACATGTCTATATGCTAAATATGAAGCGACTGGGTCGGGGGTGGGTGGCGTGTTTTTTATAATAATGGTTGTATAAGAAAAGAAAAATGCCATGTAAACATCTGTGCTGTAAAAAAGTTGAACCTTAATACGATGTGCTCAACAATCGAATTTTTAACTTTTGTTTAACTCTGCCATATTTTAGCAATATTAACTGTAAATAAAAATATAGATGGTATGAATCTTATATAGTGGGTGATCAGTAAGAGAGCAACATTCAGAGAAACTCCAGTAAGAACATCAACCTGACACTATAAAAGTGAGCAGGGAAAAATAGGATTTTGAAATGAAACCCTTTAGAGATGCTGGTAGGATTCTGTAACTGGTGGACAGAGCTGGGCTAGCTGTTTCGCCCTCTTTCCAGTCTTGATGCTAAGCTAAGCTAAGAGTCTCCTCCTGGCTGCGGCTTCATGTTTAGCATACAGGGATATGCGTGGTATCAATATTCTCTTGCCATCGATCCCACTCTTGGGCAGAAAGCGAATAAGCGCATTTCCCCAAATGTGAAACTTTTACAGAAGCCAGTGTCCTTCACACACACACACTGTTTCTGCACTGTCCCAAGATGATAACATATGAATGGAATATTGAACAGCATTACTGTGCACCTCATTCATCTGCAATGCACGAAGCTGTGCTTGCTGGACAGAATGTGTGTGTGTGTGTGTGTGTGTGTGTGTGTGTGTCTGTGCGTGTGTGCGCTAACTGATACCCGCGGCTGTGATGAATGTGTCTCTTTCTTACTTCCGCTGGCCCAATATCTCATTGCTATGCTTAACCAGCATCTCCGAGAGGGCTGAGAGAATGGACTCCTGTGTGAGAGAGTGTGCATGTTTGAGTGAATGTGTATATGTATATGTGTGCAAGTGTGTGTATGTGTGTATGTGTGTGTGTTTGTGTGTGTGTGAATGCAGGGGAGATGGTAAACATTCATCAAACAGTCAAGACAATGCTCCCCTTGATAAACGCTGGACATTACGCAGGTACACCAGAAAAACTCTCCCAAAAGGCTCAATCATTAATCTGAATCGAAACAGAAAGGCAACTCTGCACCTGAAGACAAAGAGCAGAAACAGAAGCTCAGTTTATCTGTGTAATTGAGTGACAGACCTCTGTGATTACAGGGTTTTTAAGACAAACTGATGTGGTAGGTTGCTGCTGTAGATGTGAGTGTGACGATGAATGTTTCCAAGGTCATTTTCATTTGTAAAACTGTGATGTCATATGTAAACATTGGTTGTCAGTACTCTGACGTGGAACAGTAGGCTATGGTTGGTCAGGGTGCATCGTAAAGCAATGTTTCTTGACCAAATGACAGCAAGAATTTATGACTGTGACAGTCTAATCTGACACAGTGATCATCTCAAAGGACAATATATCATATAGCCTTATTCTGGCAAAACACAGACCTTCTCAAGCTTCTCATCTAAAGCTCCTCATGGAAGAGAACGAGATAAAAGCTGTTTTTCTTGTTGGAAATCCAACTTGTGAGATAAGGCTTGTGAGATAAGGCAATTCTAACAAAAGCTCAAAAAGTCCTGGGAGAGATCTAAACACCCTTTCTCTTTCATACTCAGCAATACAACTTTCAAACGTCTTTCTGTTGATTCCTTTTTTGGAGCTACACTAGTGGTGTGGGGTGGGGTGGCATTCAGCCTGTCTGTCGGTTCACCACTGAGGTCCAGACTGAAATACATGTATCTTAACAACTATCTGATGGATTTCCATATTTTACTGTACAGATGTTCATGATCCCCAGAGGATGAATCCTACTCACTTTGGTGATTGTCAGGCTTTTATCTTTAGCGCCACCATGTGGTTCAGATTTATGTGTTTGGGTAAAATATCCTAACAACTACAGTATTAGGTGGAATGCCACAAAATACATTAATTCTTGTCCCCCAGAGGATGAACTGTAATAACTCTGATGATCCCTTAACTTTTAATCTAGTGCTATCATCAGGTCAAATTTTTAATTTGTCCTATACTTTGGCTAATGACTAAATACCTGCAAAACTAATGACATTTGGCTTTACTTTGTGTTTAGTGCTAATTCAAGTTACCATGCTAAGGCACTTAACTACGATGATGAAAGTAGTAAATATTATACCTGCTAAACATCAGCATTTTAGAACTGTCATTGTGAGCATGTTCAAATGCAGAAGCTAGATTGATCGATAGCTCATTCAGTTCCCAGAGAACTGGGGTTACTCTGGTAACCAAACAACTCCACACCTTGCCACCTAATTTTCCCCCATTTTGTCTTATGAGTTACTCAATCACAGAAAATATTGGATGACTTGATAGACTAAGGGTTTAACACTCTCTTGAAGATAAATCAAAAAGCCCTCAAAACTGCACTGAGATAAATGTAAAATTTCCTTCACGCAGTGAAAAAGTGATGAAAAGTGATGAATTAAATTTCAGGTCCTAAGAGAGATAGAGCGAGAGTAATGTTAAAAAAAAAAAAAAACCTGAATACTGCCATGAGGTAGTCATTCCTCCTTTCAAAACGTCCTGATTCTTCTGAGCCACCATGCTTTATTCAAGCCTAAATCCCACTTATTTTCAAAATATCCTTTAATCCGAAATTTCCGAGACAGTATAATGAATGTCCAGAAGGGCTGTAAAAATGAAGTTTGTGCCGAGTAATAGGCCCGCTGTTTTCTGCTCCTTGCTACAGTTATGAATAATGTATCGGATCCAAATAAATAGCGTCCCTGTTGGTGTCACCTCATATTGAGGAAGTCTGGTCCACTGACCAGAGAGGGAGTGCAGAGCAACGAGCGAGAGGAGGAGGAAAACGGGAATAGATTATCAAGCAGACACACACACACACACACACACACACACACACACACACACACACACACACACACACACACACACACACACACACACACACACACAACACACACACACACACACACACACACACACACACACACACACACACACACACACACACACACACACACACACACACACACACACACACACACACACACACACACACACACACACACACACACACACACTCTCTTTCAGTCTAGTGGCTGATTTATTGACTTTGATGAAAGCAACTAGACTTGTCTGACCTAGCTTGCTCTCATCTCTATTGGTGTCATTTCAGCAAGCAATTACTGAGGGATCGTTGAATCTTTCTTTCTCTCTCTGACACACACACTCACACACTTGCAAAACAATGATGGATGACATATTATACAAGCCTGGTTATTTCAGACATCTTCACATTTGAGTTTTCGCCTGCCATTTTACAGTATAGATATTGTTAGTTTTAGAGTTAAACCACTTCTAGATGGAAGTCTGACATTTCACTTGTTTCAGCAGGTTCCTTGACACAGGTAGAAAAAAAATGTCTTTGTCATTTCTTTTCACTTGATGTCACAGCCTTGGCTAATTTGAAGTCCTCCCAGTATCAGAGGTGGGTTTTATCAGAGGCGTAATAAGAGAGAGACACTTAAAGAAAAGCGTTTCAAACCTTATTTTGGGGCAATGTCACCAAAGTGGTTTTTATCAGATTTGACGAGTATTTCAATAAATGCAGTCCTATTTATTTTACCATTGAAAGTGCAATTATGGCTTTGTCCCCAATTCAGTTAGAGAGGAGCTTGGTCTTGTTAGCCCAAAATCACTGCCTGGGGGTGTTGGCAAGATGGCCGCTGTGTGGTGAGACCTAACTGTTAACATGCAGAAGGGGATAATACAAGCAAAAAAAAAAGGGAGCAATATAAAATCCATAAAATGCCAATAAGGTTTATAAATATGGGGCCAGGAGGTGAGTATGGTTTTATCTCTTCAAGCTAGTCAACATGTTTTGTTCCAATCACTTTCTCAGATGAATAAATCTCATAGTAAAGTAAGTAGTAAAATAGTCTTGTAGTAAATCAAAGACCTGCCTGTGAAAGTGTGATATTATATCATATATGGATATGATCCTTCTTCTACCAACAAGTTTCTCTGAGAAACTCTGCAGGTGGTTGTTGTGTGGTTGATCAGGAGCCATCCTTCAAATCAATTAAAAGAATTTATGTAAGCTAAATATCAAACCAGGAGGTGAGAAAGGGTTGTTTTTCTCTTCAAGGTAATCAGTACATTTTGATCCAACTATATTAGTGCCTTACTACAGGATTTGTTAGCAGCGCTAGTTAAATGTCTCCACGTGAAGCAAAGCAATGAGATGCCTGTGAAGATGTTACATCAAAAATACAATACAAACATAAAATAACTCCAATTTCTTCTGTCAGTGATGAAAACATCAGGATTAAGCTCTTTAAGTCATAAATGTTCTGCTGAATGATACACTGTCAGCACAGTTACACGTATAGCACTGACTGAATTAACTTCTACAAGGGATCACAGACAGATCAATGACTGTATACGAAGGTATATGAACCAATAAGTAAAGCCATTAGCACTGATTTGGTTGTTTTTAAAATCTGACAGGGGTAAGATGATACAAAACAAATATTGATGGTGTGGAATAGAGGTAATTTTTTAAGACTGGTTCAGCAACAATTTGAACCAACTCTTCACAAGCTTAATAACACATGAAAGTAAATAAATAAATATTTTTAGAGGTTCCTAAAAACTGCATTTTTTTTCTTTTTTTTTCGTGTTTGTTCCTAAATGTTCCCTTGCTCTTATTTTCTCTGCTGACCTAAAATCTCTCGTACAAAAGAGATCTTGATCTCAGTGTCAATACTCGGTAAGGTAATAAAATTGTATCCGATGCAGGGTTCAGAGGCTGTATAAAAAGTTCAAATCAAACATGTCACAATTTTTTTTTTTGGCTGGATGAATATTAACTGCTGCAAAAAAAAAACCTGTCACTCCTCTTCCCCACATGACTCTCGTTGCCAACAATTTTTAATCTTCTTATAAACCAATTTAGGAGCCACAACTAAACTAAACTCACTGTGAACCATGTGGCAGTACAGTCCTGTCAAAATCCTGTGATGGAATAATGTAACAAGAAATCAAACTAAAATAATATTGGAAGAGGGGAGAGAGTTCACTATATCTTCATTCTGCCCCAGCTCCAGCAGCTATCGATTTTTGTGTTGAGAGGCATCACTGCCCAGCCTATCCAGGCATGAAAACGGGGGCTCTTAGAGGAGAATAAACAGTGATAATCCACGTTTAAGCAGCTTAATGTGAGGTGCTATACTCCTGGTGATTAATGTGTCTAGAAGGGCTCATCTCTGCATATTGGGTCTCATTCATCAAACCATTAAATAACACATTTATATGGGAAGCATTTTTACACATTTGTCTAAAAAGCAATTTAAATGGGTGTAGCCAAAAAGGCAACATTTAAACCCCCGGGCTGGAACTCTGGAAAGCAATTTTTGTTTTATTAAAAATGTTTCCGACTTGGCATTTTAAAATCCTCCAATCTGTCAGTGACCAGAAAGGCCAATCTGTGGTCTTAAGAGGACTGTTTTCTTTTTTTATTTTGCTTAGTCATTTGATACTTGTACATATGAAGGCCCAATCTAATCTGTCAGTGTTCTGCAACACTGCACTGACTTTACGGCAAACGAGGATTATGTATTCGGTAGTTTCAGTATTTATGCAACTTGCATCTATTAGCAGAATTCGAATTCGAAGGACCAGAAATCTTTGAAATCCATGTGTGTTATTTATTCAGCATGTCCTCATGTCTCATGCATTAATCTTTTAGCATCCAGTTATGAGTGAAGTGTTTTATCAGCAACAGGAAGAATTTCTCTGTAAATGCAAGTGCTCACGCATTAAAAAATATCTGGCTTAAATCCAGTTTTATTGTTTCTTTTTTACCAGCATCACGCTGCCATTTTCTCCATTTTGAGGTTGTAGAGATATGTAGCAGTTGAGGACACTGAGGTCATGGCCTCAGTATTTTCTGTGAACCACCTGGGGAATTTATATTCTTTAGAATATAAATTCAGAATAAATAGATAAACATACAAATTATGGCTGGTTTCGAGGTTAATTCAACACTTTTTCTTTTCCTTTTTTCTTACATTTTTACATTTTCAGGCCAACAAAAGTTAAATATAAAAGGATTTAGTATTTTTTCCACCAGAACAAACACAAATTCAGACTGAAGATGTAGCATTTTCTTGTTGGGAAATAAAGTCTTGTTTGGTAATTTCAGACATGTGTGATGTCTAGGGGCGAATAAGATGAAATTCGACTCAAAATCTTTGTGTTTTTAAAATCCTGGCAAGAGATTGCTGGTAAATGAAAATGCTTAATGTCAAATTTTACTGTCCCTCAATATCACTCACACTAACACTAATTTTTCAGGGGATTTTTTTGTTAAAATGCAAAGACCAGGAGTAGGCAATAAAAATGAGGAGGTCTTCTGAGGAGTTGCTCAGGAGGCAGCAGCATGAGTGCTGTACAAACAGTAGGCAGCTCTCAGGCGTGAATGTACACAATGTGAGTGTGAAACAAGAAAAAGGGCAAAAGAAAAAAGGGAAAGACTTATTATCTAACCGTCTCTGCTTAAAGGTTAAATTATCTTTAGCATGTCAATCCTGCAAAACTGGACAGAATGAAATCAGATAATGTGGACAACAATGAAGAGAGGAGTCATGACAGACATGTTATCATGTCTCACAGCTGGCCTTATATTGTCTGTGTTGCTCATGTATTTGAGCAGTATATTGCTCTGTAGCTAACACCAATTATAGGAGCATGTTATTGATAGTGTGCCCTCTGCAGCACCACAATCATAATTCTCTCAAATGGAGATGAAAAAGTTGGAAAGAAGTGTGTGGAGTGTGTAGCCGTGGAAAACAAAAGAAGCGCGATCGATCCGAATGTAAAGCTGGAAAACGAGTTTGGACAATGATGCAGTACCTCTGTGGGTTGGCCTCGTTGTGTTTGTCTCTCTCGTGTTTAATCATTCTGTAGCGGCCGATGCGAATGTCCGGCCTGGACACCTTCATCCCACTCAGAGTGATCCTGCAAGACATACAGATACAATATCTATTAGGGAGCGAAAGGGAAACAAACACAAAGACAAAGAGGGAGACGACAAAGAATAGAGGTGGATGATAAGAGAAAAAAAAAAAACAAACAAAGTGAGAAGGAAGAGAGGGAGTGGGAGTACACCTTGAGGATCCACGGAGAAATGCAGTAGAAATGATTATTACATTTATTACTATTTATTACATTGTGGGTCAGTTATTTTATGAAATCACTTGGTCAGTCTTTGACTGTATCAGATGTCAAGTCAAGTTCCCATAGCCCAAGATGATAGAGCTACCATTGGTAAATATTTTCATTATCTATCAATCTATTTATTAATCTACCGACGTGACGTTGTATTTTTGATGAATTAAACAGTTGTTTGGTCTCTAAAATACGGTGATACTGAGAGCTCAACGCACTGGAACTTTAGAAAACACATGCAAATACACAAACGCACTGCAAATTCAGAAAGCATCATCAATTTGACAACACATGTGCTGCAAATAATCCCACTCTCACTCTCGCTATTGGAATTAAGGCACAAAATAATAAAAAAGTGATGAACCCTGCTTGTTATTCAATGCTTTTAACTTCAAAAGTACCAAATGGGTATTGAACAACTAGTCTCAGCCAGGTTCATCATTTTTTAGAGTCCCCTGGAAACACTTCCGCCGCATGTATTGTCAAATTGATGATGTTTTCTGAATTTGCAGCACGTTATTTGCGTTGAGATCTCAAGGCCACCGTACTAAAATGAATGAAAATAGCAAATAAAAAAGCTTCTTTTGTAAAACCAACGGTCCAAAACGCAGCAGCTTGTCATAATTTAGAGGCTCAAACCAGAGAATAGAATAGATTGAATGAATAGATCATCAACATAACTGTCAAAAATTGTTAATTAATCCACTAGTTTCAGCTCCAAAGGTGACACCTTCAATTTGATTGTTTTTTAAAAAACAATAGTCCAAAAGCCAAATATGTTAATTTGTAGTAATAGAAAACAGAGAAAGGTAGCAAACGCTCAGATGAGAAACTACAACCAGCACGTTTTGGTAGTTTATATATAAAAAAGAATAATATACAATCATGTATATAAATAAGAAAATAAAGTTGTTGAATAAATGCTGTTGTCAGTTAACCAACTGATTAACCCTTACAGCACAGAAAAACACCACCAGAATATCAAGATGCAGAGACGATGAGATTAAGGTTTAATATTCACTCAACGTCTGAACCAGTGCACTTAGCTTTAAGAGGGAATCTTCCAAAGACTTTTTACTACAACACTTCCTCCTATCACAAAACACCAGCATCTACAGCTGACTACCAGAACTGATACCCACTTAATTTGTTTAACCCAGGCGGCTGAAGCCTCTTATCAACTGATCTTTGAAAGAGATTTTTGCATTTAACAGTGAGTATGGATTTTGCAGGCCATCTTTCAGCACTTTCCCGACTAAAGTTTGATTCTCTGAAGACCAAGGCCACGAGGAGAGCGGCTGCAGTCGCTCAGTCAGCTGTGGGAGTCATAGCAATGGGCGCTATACTGATTTTCCACCAGGTTCAATTAATTAACCTCTGAGCCTCCACAATGTTCACCCTGTAGAGAAAACGGTGGTAAAATTTCATTTTGTTCCTCTAATGTCCCAAAGTTATGTAATTCTATTCTCCACTTCTACTGAGACTTGAATGAAGAATCTCAAGCACTGCAGAACAAATCAGACAGGACGAGGATACGAGGTTAGAAAATTAATGTTGTGATTGTTTACGCTCTGTAGTAAGTCTGTAGCATCCTAATTAGCTGCTTTGTGGAATTACATGCTGCTCTTCATTTTGCGCTCTACCTTGCAGAAACTATTTGCTCTTGCTCTTTTGGTCTGAAACCAATATTTAACAGTGTATCTGCACTGTGAGAGGATCATTTCACAGTTACTACACGCAGGAGGAATAATTGCAACAACCAATAACTCTTTCAACGTGTGAAAATAGTTTGAACCTAGACATATTAGAGTAAGATAAATACAAACCTACCTCTTAGTTACTAAAACCACCTATTAAATATGCTCATTAGACTTCTATTTACACTCTGTGGTCGTTCATACAGGGCTCTCGGGCCTGTGTTTGCCAGGGTGCATATCATAATTGCGCTAAACACACACACACACACACACACACACACACACACACACACACACACACACACACACACACACACACACACACACACACACACACACACACACACACACACACACATACACACACACACACACACAAAACAGACCAAGCAGTGATCCCCCGGCTCTGGCTGAAAAACCTAAAAAGAAAATCCAGACACTTCTATGACACCAGGAGAAACAAATTGCTCAACTCTGGGAGTTGTGAACAACTGGGAGAAAAAACACGAGGGTTTCCAGTGTGTTTCAGTTCAAACAAAGCATGAGATCAGGACTTTGAGACGCAGTGGTTACGTTGCATTACCACTAAGATGCAATAAAAGGGCAAATCTTTAGAGATTTGTATCTAATGCAACAACAAATGGAGTGTCGGCAACACAAACAACAGATCTGTTCCACGTAAAGCCCGCTTTAAACCCAGAGGTCGACAGAGACATTGATATTCATACCTTCAATGATATAAAGGATTGTGTATGTGTGTACTGAATGAGCAATTCTTATTTGCCGCAACGCTCTGATTCGTGCAGTCCCTTTGTCTTAAAAAAGCATTCATGCCTGATATTGCTCCTCAACAACTTGTCGTCTACTCAACACTTCAGATTCCTCATCTTACCTCCTCACTCTCCTCTGCCTTCTTCTCCCCTCTCTTTTCTTTTCCCATCCTCCTTTTCCCTCTCATTCCCTCCTCCTTGCCCATGTCTCGCCTCTACATTCCCTTCTGTATCTCCACTTTTATTACCCGCTCTTTCTTTTTCCCTCTTCTCTCTCCCACTTTGGTTTCACGTCTCTTTTCCAGCGAAGGCTTTCTGGAGCCTGGTATCTCATGTTTGTACCGTATATTGAAGGTTAATAGCCAGCCCTGCTTTGTGCTGACGCAACATGACAAGCACTCCGCTTTTCCAACTTTTTGTTTTTTTTTCTCTTGGTATAGTGAAAAGCCTCTGCATTTGAAAACCATAAGAATTATTTTTTAAGTTTTAAATTATTTTATTATTTTAGCATTAAAGCAGGGTGAATTCATTCATGGAAAAGAAACACTACTTAACTATTAAATTTAATTTTAATGTGAAGAAAATGTATCTTCTTTTTTCTTTTCTGAATATTTATAGCATAGCATAAAGACTGGAAAGAGAGGGAAACAGCGAGCGACGCTGCTGCTGGTAGCCACTGTTGAGCCACATTCATTGCTTCAAGCAGTAGCTCCTACGTACAACTTCTCAGACAAGCTCAAACCTTTTCACACTCATGAGTTTCAGAGGTGATGGTAGGTGTGTTTTTGTACTTTGGACACAGCCGTCTATGCTAGCTGTTTCCTCCTGCCTCTAGTATTTATTCTAAACTAGGCGCTATTGATTTATTGCTCTAACTCTTCCTCTGCACTGTCCTTTCTGATCTGCTCATCTCCTCTATCGCTTTCCATATCTCCTACTTCCTTCTCAGCCCATCTCTCTCAGCATCTTCCTCTTTTCCTTTCCTGCCTTTTCTCTTCTTTTCACCTCCTTCGCTCCCGCTCCATGCTTTTCTCTCGCCCGACTTGCCCGTTTCACCTTCCCTCACCCCCTCTCCTTCTCTTATCTCTCCACTTGTTTCTCCTCTCCTCTGTCCTCCTCTCCTCTCATCTTCTCTACAAGACCAGCAAAATGTAAATAACCCAGAATGCAACCTTGTGCCCAGCAACCCTTAAGAGAGGCAAAACCCAAACCCCATCAAAACAACCCTCCCATAAATAAATTCACTGAAAAACTAAATAAAAAAATCTTTCTCTCTCTCTCCCTCTCTCTCTCTCTCAAGTCTGCCTGACTTTTCTGACTTGGCGCACATGCATGGATGGCTGCCTTTGTCGGTGTGTGTCTGTGCGTGCACATGTGAGCATGCATGCTTTTGCATAATTTAGAGATTTATTATGGTGCAAATAATGTCAGAGTGAGAGTGACAGACACTCTCCTTCTCTTCCTCAGCTTTTCAGTGAGCTTAGTTATACATTATGCACAGTTCTGCATCTTTAAAATAATCTTTGTGCCCGATGCCCTGCAGAGTGTGAGAGGCTCGACTGTGACTCCCCCCCTTCTCCGTCTGATTTAGAATGAATCCCTAAATGTGATTCTTGTATTTTGAGATTCCACTCATGAAAGATATTTTAGAGCAGATCAACAATTTGTTTGGTTTGTTCTTTGCTGTGAAGACAAATTTGTAGCTGGTTGTGTTTTGACTTTTGATGAGACTTGAGCAGCAGTGGAAGACGTACTCAAATCCTTTACTTAAGTAGAAGTACCAGCACCACAGTGTACAGATATTCCATTACACTTAAAAGTCCCGTATTTGAAATCCTGTGTAGGTAAAAGTACAAAAGCATTATCAAGCCAATTAAAGGATTAAAAGTAAAAGTGCTTATTTTTGCAGAAAATCAGCCTGACAGATATAATATTATATATTGCATAATTAATATTCATGCATCAAACAGTATGTTGGTGCTGTAGCTGGTCAAAGTGGAGCTAGTTTTATATACAGCTTTAATCCAGTGGTTGCCAGTCTCCAGAGGTTCACATGATGAAACTGAGGGGTCACGAAATGATTAATGGTGGAAAAAAAAAACTTAAAACTTTTTCATCTTTTCTTTTTGTAATATATTGGAGAGTTTGAGCTTTTTGAGCCTCAAAGTTCTTTAAATGAAACCAACTGAGAAGTTTAGCATTGCAATGTCTCTGTAGTGGAGAAACTAACAACTCATAGACACCTGACATGTGACGAGGGGTCAGGTCACAACCCAGAAAGATTCGGAACCACTGGTTTAGTCTGTGTGTGGATCACATTTTACAGTGAGAATTTTTGTCAGAAAGTAATTGTGTCTGTAACATTTCCCTCTAATATGTAGTGGATTAGAAGTATAGAGGAGGCATATAATGGAAATACTCAAGTAAAGTACCTTAAAATTGTACATTAAGTACAGTACTTGAATACTTGCCAATATCAACAAAGAAATTCCTTACAGACACATTCAATATATGAAAGAGAAAAAGAAAACAAAAACAAAACTGCGGTTAGCAGGGATTCACACCACAGTAATGATTAGTTAGACAGTTCTCTGTAACTTAGAATATGAATGAACTTGTCAGTGTCACATACATTACATACCACATTTCAGCAATGGAAAAAACTGAAGTACTGGGAGAAAGAGGACAGGGTATCAACATAAAATCATTTTAGAGGTGAGAGCGACTCTGAAACAAGCTGTGACAGACTGTAGTGATATATAACATCCTAACTGCGGTTTGTGGTTGACTTTGCAACGGTTAACAGAACGGAAAAGGGGCCCCTGATACCCCCTTTTACTGGTACATTTTGCAATGACAACTGCTGAATAAACCCACTTAAATCTGCCATAAGTGCGGCTGCTGATGATATGTGTGTCTTCCCCCGAGAAAGATGTTGCCAATAGTCAGTGTTTCCCTTATACAGATTTTAGACTAAGCCCCACCCGGTGCAGCTCAATGGGCTTCTTTGCCTGGGGCCGCCCAGAGTCTAGGACTGCCACTGATGGTTAATGCACAGTTATGCATTAAACTCTAATATATCACTCTCTAAGTAAATGTCAAATGGGCAGAAGGCGAAGAAAATTATGAGTCAAAGTCTACAAAGGACATAATTTATGACTTGTGAAAGCTTCAAGGAGGTGTTAATGCACAGGCACTTCAAGTGTTTAGTTTGAGATTCAAGTTCTCATCTCTAAACTACTCTAATTAAAACAATATAATAATCATATAATAATAATAATAATGATAACAGTACATCAAATTACTGTTGTGTAATTAATGTTGTGAAAAAGGGTGCTAATAATCAGGAACCCAGACAATTTCCACTCTGCAGCTGCCCTCAACGCTACAGAGAGTTTTATCGTTTTTGGCCCACGACTTTAATGTTTTGGTTCAGTCTCACCGGCCTCTCATCAAGCTCTCTTTGAGCAGCAGCAGGCAGCTGTTTTACGCAAAGAAGACCAACCAACCGCACGCTACTTGGCCAGCACCGAATGGCAATCAGGTAAAGTTAGCAACGAGCTAGAGAACACAGAGGAGCGTTAAGCAGTTAAAGCTAAAAGGAGAGTAAAAATTGGACTTACATTCATCAGGTAGACAGAAACAGGACTTCTAACACATGATAACGTTGCTCTGTATCTGCTGACTGGCCACAACGAATAAAGTAATGCAGGTTTAAACCACTAGGTGCAACACATATTCTAAATGAGCCACCATGTTTGAACAACTATTGTTTATTACATAAACAGTCACAAAGGTCAAATATTGCTCATGGATCTACTTGAACTGTAACTCCAGTCAAAGCACAGGTGGGTGTCGGGGCGACTCAGACTGCTAATACAAACATGCAGATGAAGGAATAGAAAGAAAACACCAAATCGTTCATCTGCTTGTGTGTTGAAACGATTAGAAGCTGTATCTGCTCTTTGTGCTCAGCTCTCGGTGTGAGAAATGTTAAAGCTTTGGAGGCGATGGCATCCCCAGCTGTTGTCAATCATTGCCAATGGAGCAAATAATCCTCAGAGAGAGAGAAAGAAAAAAGGCAGTTTCCGGCTTCTCAAACATGAGTTGATCAGAGTGCGCTCGCTTGTGTAAAATATCACCGATGCTTCTTTGAAATCTATATCTTTTGCTACAGCCTTGTATTTCTTAACTTCTCTGCCTGCTTTCAAAACCGTCTTTCAAAGTCTCAAAAAGCGTTCCCCGAGGATTGGTCAGCTGTCCATTGCCTCATGCATCTGTCAATAAGAAAGTCGGCATGATGATTAAATGCTGGTCCAAGATGCTTGTTCAGAAAAAGGACAGAAAGAGATGAAGCAAAAACGCAGCTCAGGGTCGTTATGTATGGTTCTGAAAGAAAACACCAACTTCAGCTGTGACCTTGTCGGGTTGTGTGTTTATGTGTGGATGCATATGTGTGTGAGGTAATGTGCTGTGCAGTAACTAATCAACTAGTTTCTCTTTATTCTTGTAGACAGCAGAGAACTGTGCCCTTGACCAAAACCAAACTTCAGCTGGAGCACAAATTCACACACACACACACACACACACACACACACACACACACACACACACACACACACACAGACTGCAACGGCACGTCGGTGCAGGCATTATCTTTCACTTCTCTGACAGTAGTAGGCAGTAACACGGCGTGACAGCGTAGTGTGAATATTATGTAACGAACACGACACAGGACACAGTGGAGTTGCAGGATGGAGTTCTTCAGCGTCTCCTGTGTGATGTATATTATCTGGAGCCGACACATTTGGCAGCCACCTCCACAGAAACACAGCAGGTGGGTGGCTGCTGTAAAATTCCCCACTGTGGGGGTCCTTTAAGCACTTTTTCGGGGGGGGGGGGGGGGAGTCAAGTGAAAATGACTGGGAGCCGTGATGGAGAGAATAAAATGGACAGAGAAGGAGGCCACAGTGTTTTTCAAAGACTTGGTGAGTATTGCAAAGTTACGCCATGATAAGGGTAAAGCAACAGACTCACACTTTAATGAATTTATAAAAAATAACATCTTTGAATTGTTGTCCTTGGTGTTTACGCAGTCCACCAACCTTTATTAAGATGGACACAGACGTTCGATGTCTGTATATTAGCAAGAAAACTGGATTATATGAACACAAAATTTACAAAAATCTTTTTTGGACACGACTGTTGTATTTGACTCCATCAGTTTGAGCAAGGTGTACCTAATAAATGGCAACTGACTATCTCTTTTTTTTGGTTCTGGATTAAATTCATACACAAGAGATTGGCAGGAAATAGTGCAGCATCTAATGTAGTGTTACTGCTGCTACTTCACATTAAAAGCATTTAACACGGGATGCCTTTTATTGCGAAGGGAATGCTGTGTGTTTGTCAGGACTGAAATCTTATCAGTTCAAATTTTAAATAAAGTAGTTTTATTCCATTTGAACTCTTACTCTGGTTGTTAGTGGAATAAAAGGTTCCATATACACGCAGCTGCAGATGCACTGCAGTGCATCCATTAAGCGGCATAGCCTACTTCACTAATAAAAGCATCTTGTCCATTCGAAAAGCTCCTAATTTTGTGAAATAGAGTGAACTGTCCAGCACTTCTCTCTCCTTAGGAAAATATCTGCCTGCTCAAATGATCTACCATGAACAGTTTTATTTGCAGCCCAAGGCAGAGGAGGACTGTGTGTGTGTGGGGTAGAGACACACACACACACACACACACACACACACACACACACACACACACACACACACAAACACAGACCATGGACCTATTTGATTGGATTAATAAGGAATTTCTCCAGCTCTTCTCTCTTATTCCCACCAGTGGAGTTAATTGCATTAAAGCAATGGAGTGGAGGAGAACTGGGAGCTAAGTCCGATGTCCTGCCTCAGTTCTCTCTTCCTGCAGAAATGAGATGGGAGAGGAGGAGGAGGCGGAGGCAGAGGAGGAGGAGGAGGAGGAGTAGGCGGTGGTGATTGTGTGTGGACGGTTTGGAAGATGCAGAGCAGAGAGAAAGTAATAGAAAAGTGAGGTGTGTGGGTGTGAGAAGGGGGAGAAAAGAAATATTTTTCTCTCAGTGGGAACACATCTGGCTGATGCAAGAGTGAAAAACCTTCAACTTTCTGCTTGTTGTGTTTTCACACATAAACTGAAAGAACGAAAACTTTTTAAATTGGATTGTTTCATGACACTGTAGCCGACCAAAATGAGAGAAGTGCTCTCTTAAATCTTATGTCTGAGGTGTGAGCACAGATGTAAGGTGGATAAACAACCTGAAAGCTAATAAACAAAAATCAGTGTAATATCAGAAATGTACAGAATCCCATCGGGGACATGGGGGAAAATGTTCTGGAAAGGAGTATAAATATGATATTTAAGACCTAATCTTATGCTCTCCTGCAAGATTTAAGAGTAATGCTTCATTTTATGGCCGGCCAATTTCATGGAAACTTTCTTTATAATTTTATTTTTTTTTAAACTAGCTGCTATTTAGCAGTAAATTATAAACATATTTCCAAGAAAGGTCTACACAATCTGGTACTAACTATAAGGAAAATGGAAGATGTGTTTCTTGCTACGGCTAATGAGCACCACCTCGTTATTTTCTAGTTTTTAAGGGAAAAAAAGGAGGGAATTATGTAGTAGGAGTGAAAATTTGTTCATAAACAGGTGCAACATCCATCAGTTTCCCCGAAAGACTAACAAACGTAGCCCAAAACAAATAAAACAGAAAGAAATCAACATCTTTTACATTACACAGTGATTTGACTCATTGCTAAAATAAAATTATTGATGACAGTCGGTTAAAACAAGTTTCCAGTGAACCTGCCTCAGGTTAATACCACTTACTGGATGTCACATTAAAAAGATTTACAAACAAGTACATAAAGGTTGGGTCACTTTTTCGACAGGTTTGTGCTCCACTGCTTCATTGCACGTGCATTTCGTGTACCAGCAGCTGCTGACTGTGCCTGTTCTGTCGGACCATACCTTCCACTCAGTGCCTCATTTCTCTTAACTCCTCTTTTACCCTCCCCTCCCTCCTTCTCCTCCTTCCACAACTCCACTCCCTGCTCTTGCTTCTCATTTCCTTGAGCACGTTCCTCTTTTTCCTACCCCTCCCTCTCCCTCGTTCTCTCTCTCTCTCTTTCTCTCTCCTCACTCTTTCTATTAGCGCATCCCTCATTATACTTGGTGGGTGGGTTCGAGCAGGCTGTGTTGTATCCAGTTTTGAAGATCTAGCCTTCACTGGGAAAGTCACATGCTGTAACTGTACACGTCTCGGATCACTGGTTAGGATACATGCAGTTGCAGTAGAAATGTAAGGATCCCACAGGGCCTCGAATCTGTTGTCTTATTTCTCAGTAACGCATGTATGTTGGTGGACATAGGTGGAGTTATAGAAAATATAATTTATAATACTCTCAACACCTGACACACGACTCTTTAGGGGTTCACCAAAAGTCATTGCGATTCCACAGCTCCGCACTTTGCTCTGATGAAACAGGCTGGTTGGGGTTCATTAACGAAACAGTAGCATTATTCACAGTTCGCTATATTATTTGGCCAGGAGCCAAATAATGTTCTCCAACCCTCCTTTGACATACCACATCTAAAAGACGATATCCAACATTATTCGAACCTGATTCTGACCCTGAATTTAAACAGAATATCAGTGTGAGGAAGTCTTTGTTAAGACCACACATTTTAATCAAGAGATCACATTTTGTCCAGCATGATGGACAAGCTCTGAATAATAAAATACCCATGAGCCTTGGATGCTGTTCTGAAGGAGGAGAATCCAGTCAAGGCCACAAATCAGAGTTGTAGTAAATCCAAATCATGGCGCCACAGCTGATCGCCCATAAATTGACCCAGTTTCCAAAAGTAAAATGATTTAAGCGACAGATCTTATTACAATACAATAACAGAATTTAGACTCTGTACTTGGATCTTTATTGCTCAAATTCACGTTCGGTGTCATAGTTAACTTCGCACCATACATTTTTATGCTTGAACCTTTTATTTTTAAATTTATTATCAAAGAACCGCTTCGATTCCAGCAGAGACAACATTCCCCTCTCTCTACTACATGTTTCAATTAGGCCAATCTGTAAAGCACAATGTCGTACAAAAGCAAGTCAAAGAGTTTGACACTGTGATAAAACAGTAAAAAAAAAAAAGTAGGTTATAACATTAATACTAATAGAGACAGAATGCATGTACAAACACACACATACAGCAAAACAAAAGCTTAATTAAACAAAAATGTCTCAATTCATCTAAAAAGTTGACTGTGTGCAAACCTTAAATCACAGGCAGGCTGTTCCACACTTTATCACACTATATCTACAGATTTAAATTGTGGAAATTTGGAGGAAATTATCATGTGACTTCAGGTGCCTGCTGGGCTAATAAACTGGAAGTATGTCTGGGGCCAGACCTTTAAGCGCTTCATAGACCAGGAGCAAACTCTTAAAATTCATTCTGCAATCACCGGGGAGCCAGTGGAGATGCTTTAGAATCGGAGTGATATGATTTTTTTTTTTTTTTGGGTCTTGAGAGTTTCTGAAACAGACTGGGACAGAAAGCATTGAATTTTTCAAATTATGCACATTCACGCTGCTGTTAGTGTTCGCTGCTGCTGCCTGCTGCTGCTTCCCTCCGTCAACACATCTTCACCCTACATTGATTCTCCTCCAGTGTGAAGGAGGTGCCTTCTACTGTGTCATGCTGACTTCTGCTCTGTGACTGTCATATTTATAGTATTATTGGCTATCATGAGGAAAATGTGCCTGCTTGGTCTGTTTACCCAGGGAGACCAGTTCTCCCTGCCAAAACTTGTGGGTGCTTGCTTTTATTTGTCCAGGGAGCATGTTGGAATGACTTTAACAACAGACTGACTAAATTACCGCTTGATATAATTAAATGGTCAAATCAGAGCAGAGTGAATTGGAAGTCCCTGGTGTGGCAAACCCTGACCCTTTGGTACTTGTAGCAGTTCAAATCAATTCTAAAATCTTTTGATTCAGAGCTGAGAAATGTTGTTGAACCTCGTGTAATTCAAAGAAAGAATGCTACCGGTAGGACTGTCTCTTAAGTGTAGCGTCGTGTCAACACAGGACACGTTTCAGCCATGCATGTGACTGTAAAGAACACAGGCACTGCTATTAACCCTATTAACTAATCCCGTGCTCTACACAGGTCGGGTAATGGCTCGTTTTTGATTTGCGCTAAACCTGTGTAAATGCATTCCGAATCATAGACAAGTTCTGTCTTACACATGTAACTACAGTGACTGCGTATTGGTCTCTGAGCGCTGCCATAATGCAGGTGACCTACACTCAGTGCTGTGCCTGAACACATCCTGTGTAGACACAGATGTGCATCGCGGACCACCTGCAATGGGCAACGAATGAGTGACGAGGGATCCAAGAAAAGCTATTTGTATTCTTGGCCAGTCACAGCTCTCGCACCTCTCCTTACTAGAGGTCTTCACGGGTCCAAAATGTTGGGCCTGATCGCTAGAACTGGCCCCTCGAAAACCAACCCAGAAGTGCATGCATAAATTAGTTTTCAAATAAAAAAGAGGCCTGATCCAAAGGCGATTTGAGTGCAGTCACATCTGATCCAACTACACCTGAGGATAATTACACCTGATCTAAAATGCGGCCGACCTGAACAGACCCTAATAGACCCTAACACCAACTCCAGCAGCAACATTATGCAGCATCAGTTAACAAGCAGTCACGGTCAAAAACAGCAGCAATATAATAATAATGTCCTGAGAATTAAAGTAAAGTACAGGAAACTGAAAGAAAATCATGTATTTTTATTTGCTTTATATTTTTATAGAAATAACTGAAAACCCTATTTTACCTCCTGCATCAGTTAATTAATAATTTAATTAATTTAACATAGGCTACTGATTTCCAAAAATTTACCTGCAATTATTATATTACTGGGTTCAAGCACAAGTGAGGGCATCAATAAAAAAAACATATGTCAAAAGATGAGATTTAAAACACTTGACCGTGTTTGCTGACCTGACCCCGAGGGAGACTGGAGACTGACCCAAACCTGGAAGTGTGGTTGAACTTATCAAAGCCTTGGCGTACTCAAAGTATTGAGCCAAAGTAATATTACGCCACTGTCGAGGCTCCACAGAAACACATGCAGTCCTTGTGCTGCTGTGGCTGCATGTGTTCATGGTGCTGGCTCAGGCTCTGTTGAAGGGACTGCTGGGAGGTTTAAAGGGACGAAGGGGAAAGGCACGGAAAGTAGTGAGTGTGGTCTGCCAGGGAAGCCCTGGGGAGAGGCACAGTCTTTACCCAAGGCTACTACTGCATGTTCAGAGAGGGTGAGAGGATGCTGAGGAAGAAAATCCTTCCTCTCTCTTCTTCTTCTTCTCTCTGTAGTATCCACCAACTTTTTAGTCAGGGGTGGGCAAGTGGCACTAGCAGTTGTGTACGTGGCATGTGTGCTCTCCGCCTCAGGCTTGGGCTGCACTGGCTGGCAGGAGCAGCTTGCTCCCTCGGGCGGGTATTAAGCTGGCAGGACCCATTTCAGTCAGCGGCCATGCCACGGTCTGTGGCATCTAGTCTAGCAGAGAAAAGGAAGTTGCTGGAGGGAAGCAAGAGAGGGAGACAAGGCAAAGAGGTGCAGGGGGGGGGGGGGGGGGGGTTTGGAGAGGAGTGATGGAGGGGTGCTGAAGTAGAGTGTGAATGAACAATTTACTCATTTAGGTGATGCTCCTCTTTCCAGAGCATCTATCAAAGAATGAGCAGATTGAGGTTCAGCGGTGGGTTGAAGAATACTTTTACCGGACACCAGGCTGCTTGCAGGGTTCAAACCGGTCAAAACTGCCACCTTTAAACAACGCAGGAAAAACATGGGGGCAGATTTCATGGTCGCCAGTCTATACCGCTGCTCTTTTATCTCTCCATCCCCGTACCCCTCTCTTCTAAACATTTTACCGTCCTGAGAGACTGAGCCAGCTCGCCTGTTAGTTCACTCAACTGGAGACTCCACCCTCCCCTCTGCACACTGCTGCAGTCTGTATTGTTAGAATCCTTTCAGCTTCAGATCACACAAAAAATGATGCCTGCAAATGCCTCTGAATAAAACTAATAATTCTCTATTGATCCCTGAAGGGAAAATCTGTGTTTGTTTGTCTGCTGCCATAGGGCCAGGCAGTGGGCACATTTTATGCTACGCTAAGATTAATCAAAAATATATGGAGTTATGGAACATACTTTTAGGATTTAAATAACAGGGTACAATAATAAGAGTCTACAGCAATGCTAGAGACCCCATGAGGCTGTAAAAAGGAACTGCGTTGCTTTGAGCTAAATGACAGTGTCAGCATGCCTAATGCTGATTTTGCTCCCCATCACAGCTGGGCTTGTTAGCATGTAATCATTTGCTAAGCAGCACTGAACAAGTCCACCAAAGGCTGATGGGAATGTTACTGCGTAGTTCTGCAGGTAAAGTAATGGACCTGATGTTGGTGCTGTACAGGAAGCGAAGAGATAATCAAAGTTATTACATTGAATGTCCGTACCGAACTTCATGGAGTCCATCCAACAGTATTTGAGGCATTTCACTCAAAACCACAAAAGTCAAGCTCATGCTGGTGCCGGAGGAAAAGTCGGGGGGATCACCAAAGTCATTAAGATTCACCCTCTGGGAACCGTGAAAGAGAACCAGAGGCAAAATCGCGGGATCAGCAAAGTCAGTAGGATTCGTCCTCTGGGGAACATGGACATCTGTAATAAATTCTGTAGCAATCCATCCAATGGTTGTTGAGACATTTCAGTCTGAATATAAAAAGTAGTGGAATGACAGACTTTTCCATCCCTGAAGACGCAGCTAAAAATCCACAAAGATGAAATGACAAGATTTTACATGAGAAAAGTGGGTAGGAGACTATTTTGCTTGCTTTGATAGCTTCAGCTGAATCCACACAGTGTCTTCTTCCCACAGCTTGTCCAAGTGTGTTTTCAAGGGCATTTCCCTTCACATTGCTACATGAAAGGATTTAAAAGAAGCCAGCCCTGAAAAGCGAAGGTGCAAAGTGTGGGGTGGGGGTGGCGGTGGTGGTGAGCCTTGGAGTGGAGCAATACACAACCTTCACGCTCAGCTCTATTTGCTTGTTTCTGCCAGTGTTTTTATTTATTTCTTAAATTCATTATAAGATCGACTTTGGGAATTTTCACAATTTCACTGCACAACCCTTTACAAGTCAATGTAACTGAAGGTGTGTCGTTTGATTGCCCCGCTACAGCGATAAATGTACAAGTTGTAGGAATGCATATAAAGAAATAAGATAACGTGTACACCATATTCTGAGGAACATTTATAGTCATTTCTACTGTTACTTTCTTCTAGCACCAAGATATTATAGTTGTCCATATATCGTCTATCTGAAGCAAGACAAATCCCTGAGAGATGCTGTGTAAGATCTGTGTAGCAGTTCAAGTTTTAACTTTGGGTTCTGTGTAAAGCCTCTGAAGATGGTGCATCAAACTGATCACTGTGGCTCATGCCAACTTCTCTCTTCTTGTTATAAAAATGCTCCTGCCAGCAGAAACTTAAACCAGCTGCTAAAATACCTCTTAAAGCATTTTTTGACCTCGAGTGAGCAAATGTGAGTAAAGTTTGTTCGCAAACAACTTCCCATGTGCACATCCACCTGACACTGAGTAACATGAACGTCCCATTGGGTTTCTGGCCACCATTTACAGGGCTTCAGATTGGTCTCCACCAACATCTGGAAAAGAAATAGTCTTTAGCTTTGGAACACGTTGCATTTTCTCCTCCAGATATTTGTTTACATTAATTTCAGCTCTTGTATTAACTGAAGCCAAAAGTGGTTTTAATGGTCAATGCTGCCACTCAGCCTTTTTCAAACGTTATCAAATTATTGGATGTGATGTCAATGCAATGCAGATCTAAACTTTGACAGTCAAACACTCACTGCCTGTTGGCTTATAGTGTAGTCTGCTTGGATTCACAACTCAGGTAGAAAAAAAGGAAAAGAAAAAAGTATCAAAATGTCCAGAGAAACTTCTCAAACAACTCCTGCAGCACAGCCAACTTCTCCACTGTCACTATCTGTATTTTCAATATGTTGCGAACTCTCCTGCACAGTCAGCTGTTCACCTTTGTTGCACCCAAGTATCTTTGCTGATGTTGGTTGGAAAATAAAACTTTTTTTGGTGCACTCACTTTCCCTCAACCTGAAACATCGACTGACTATCTAGGTTTGTACAGACGTGATGATTCTCAGGCAAACTATTTAGTTTTAGGGATCGTATTTTTTTTTTCTATGATTTAAATTAAGGATGTTTATTTGTTACGGACATCGGAGATAATGATATCCCTGAAAACTGTAAGTTACACTGAATCTAAAAGAAAGAAATATGTGTATCACAGTCTGAAAATCTCTGGTACACAGCTGACAGAAGATGAGGGAGAGAGCGATGGCGGATGACATGCATCAAATGCCCTAAGATGGACTCCAGGGACACACTGCAGGAACTGCATGGATGGCATCTAAACCGCTACGGCACCAGGATGCCCCACTGATATCGTTAAAGCAACCGACCCCAAACAGTCGTGGAAAATGAAGACAATTCAATTAGCCATCATTTCAATTATTTAAGACTACAGCTCTTGCTCTTTGATTCATATCTCATCAGGATGTCATTTTGTTTGTTCAGTTTGTATCTTATTCAATGAAATACATAAAAAAACAAATCATTTCACATGAATATTTTAGTAGAGATTTACAATAGAAATTTGAAAATTGAAGTGAATTTGAGTAGCAGAAGTCAAGGTCTAAACTTCTTTTTTTTTTTTTTTTTGACTGTGATTTTAATGATGTTCCTGCATGTCACTTCACATTTCATAGAAGCTGAAATTGCTCAGTTGGAGAGCAGAAAATATCTTGAGGGAAATCAACAGCATCTAATGGCCTAGTGCAGCTATCATCCAATAAAAAGTTTGAGGTTTAACTTTATCTGTCATCCTTAGACACATAATTGCGCACACACACACATGCACACACAACATGACTGCGCGGTGAACCACACATAGAACTCTTTTATCGCATCTTGCCAGACGCTGACAAACAGCTGTAATCTCTTGAATACTGTGTTGACAGACACAGTCCATTCTAAAAAAAAAAAAAAAAACCCCAGCAATTTTCAAATGTCATTTTTATATTATATAGTTTCAGTTCTCTCATAATGCTATTACACCGAGAGGAGAAAGATAAGCTTCACAGTGTGAGAGTGACAGCGGGACACAGGCACAGAAAAAGAAAAAAACAGATAGTGAAGAATAGAGATACAATAAAGATGGAGGTCGCATTTTGTCCTGCTGTTTGAGTGTGTGTAGCTTTGTGTGTGTTTATAATTAGTGTACTCAAGCCTCGATCTCTGAAAGCAAACGGCTGTGTTTATGTGACTGAAAGAAATTTTCTCATTTGTGAAAATCTTTACGTGACCTTAAATGTTTATTTCAGTTTATTGCAGTGATATGAAGCAGACATGTCCTGTTTGTTGATGTGAGTGGCGAAGGTAACATGTGTACTTGAGCGGCTATCAGGGAATATATATATATATATATATATATATATATATATATATATATATATATATATAACTTCATTTGTCATTCAGGTGCCATGAAAAGTTTCAGTACCATATTTTCATGCTATCAAACTTAAACCTTATTTATTGTATTCCTATAGTACAAAAACAGATGGATGATGCATTATTGCAGTCATCATTTGTTTAATAGTCAGATCATAAGTTCACCAGATAATTAAACACTTTTCAGTCCAAACAACCATCCGAGTAGATGATAAATTAAACTAATGGCCCTTGGCCCTGTAAGTGTTTCCACGGATTTAAGCAGTCTTCACTCAACTTTCTGTGTTCCTGTCAAGCAGATATCCTTCTTCCAGGTTTGACTTCAGCTCACTTCCACAGCAATATCATTACTGAGCTTAAGCGATTCATTTAAAGCTGCTTCTCAAGTGCTTCAAATGGTTAAATTATTTACGAGTCATTCTCCTTCTCCGAATGCTGATAATAAATCACCCACTCCATGCAGAACTTCAGTGTCACTTTCAGAGACTTGATTCACCACATTTTACCGCTACAGTCGCCAGTAGAGGCTGAAATACTGTGCATATTTGTGTGCATGTGCGTGACTGTGTGTGTGTGGTTGGTTGTGTGTGTGTGTGTGTGTGTGTGTGTGTGTGTGTGTGTGTGTGTGTGTGTGTGTGTGGTTGTGTGTGGTTGTGTGTGTGTGCCTGCGCTGCAGCTGGTGGTCTGACAAGGATTTTATTCCAAACAGACAACCAAACATAACCCTGACAGATGGTATATTCTGTGTGGTGTACTTGTTGCAAAATGCTACTCTTGACAAGTAATTAAGTTTAGTTTTAGTTGTTCAAACTTTATTGCCTTTCTGAAAAATGAAAAAGCTTGTGCGATATATTTCCACACTTACCTATTATAGATGTCGTCGTCCTCTCCTCCCCAGCCCCAGTACTCGTTGGGGAAGCCGTTGATCTTCAGAAACTGTTTTTTACTGAGGCCTGAAACTCCACCAAAGTAGCCTGCGTAGGGCAGCCTGCGGGAGAGGAGAGAGGAAGAGATGGGAGAGAAGGTGAGAGGGGAGAGACGTTATGAGGGAGCAGTTGAGGACAGGTGACAAGAAGAAATTATATTTCACAGGCTTCAGATGTCGCATTTTAAATGACTTTGTTATTACAAAAGAAATAGAATCGCATAAACAAACAACAGGTTTCATTTGCAGCCTCAGTTACCTGCTCCACTTCTGTCAAACAGGATTAAATTCCATGGAAATTTTGCTGTGTTGTTTTTTTTTTTGGAACAAAGAGATATTAGTTTTTTGGTTTAAAAAAAAAAAAGCGCAGGAAGATATCCATTTCCCTTTTTGTGCAAACTGAGCTCAAACTTTCAGAGAGTAAAGTGAGAACCCACATCAGAACTCACTTTTAACACAAGAATATCGCTTCTAACCACAGTTTTGTCTTTGTACAGCATTTATTGGAAGGTATTATCATTATTTGAAAATGACACAGCTATTTGATTTTTTTAAATGCTAGCTTGAGTAACTTTAACACTAATTTAAAGGCTTTTTAAAGTTAGTCTGGCTAATTTTCCCACTTGGTACGATTCATTTAAGAAGATCTGAACACAGCAGACCCAGACCTCTATCTGACCTTACTATAAGGTGCACTTGACAAATCTGAGCTTTAGGGCTCCCATAGCCTGGTATACAAGGATGTGCTGATGAGCAAAATCAACATACATTAACAGCGAGATGGAGAATGAATTGAGGTCTGACCTGATATGGCAACTTATCCAATGATTTGGAACAGAGCAAACCAAATATGGGTTTGAAAACACCCTATCATATCCAGTACAACTACAAAGGAAGTTGGGATTGGCTTGTCCATATTATTTTAGGAAGAGAACAAAAAGTCCCTTAAAGTCTGTGTTCATACACTAGGACAGGCACAACATTTTGTGACATGACATCAAATAAAAACGTCTACCCACACAGGAAATAGCTAATAATAACAACAATCCCTTTTCCCTTTCTAACAGTCAGTGGTAGATGCAGTGGAAGCGAATACTGTCCAGTGGAGCCTCTCACTGCTTGTTAATCTGAGGTTCAAGATTCCTGGACAGCAACATCACATGATGCGAGGCGTTAAGAGGAGTTTTGGTTTTTCATTCGCAGCTTGCAGAGATGGATCATGATTTACATTTGAATAACCTCTTGAAATGTTTTAGGCAGTCAGATCTTTTCCTAATGTGTCTTGTCTTGGATGCATTTTTAAGAGGATAATTTTTGGTTGCCTTTTTAACACTAAGTGGATAATCCATATCCATATATAATCCACTAATGACACATGAAATGGCCGGGTATAAACAGAGGCCGTGGTATTTATGCAAAAACCTCTTGTCAGTGAGCAGACAACAAGCAAACACTCTCCACCCATGTTCTGTTCTCCGAGTAGGGAGAGAAATTAGTCTCAACATTGGTGACAAATAAATGTCATATGATCTTCAAGTTTTATAAATAAGTACGATGATTTGTGGGTATTTGATGGTGCTTGGTCTAATCCACAAAAAATGCACAACTAAATTTCCAAATAAATACATTGCAACTTGAATAAATACCAGTGTTTTACATATATACTGTATGTTCAACTTGAAGTTCATAAATCTAATAAAATTTGATTTTGAAAAGCTTCCTGTGCATCTAAAAATTTTCTTTTGCACTGATTTACAGATTATTAGATGTGCACAGATCGCCTGACATGTGTGGACCTGGTTACAGTTGTGTGTGGATATTTATTCATATTCATATTTATTGTTAAACTGTGTACTGGACAATGCATTTGTGAATCCCATGAATTACAGACAAGCTGTCATACACAACTGTAAAATATTTCTCTCCATACCACAGAGTCTTTGATGACTTGCATTCTACAATACAAGAAAACAGCAAAACTAAAATTAATATGAGGAAAGACAGATGGTAAGAAAGAACAATAAAATGATGGGGAAGCATCTTGTGTTCTTTCCATGAACATACCAGCCATATGTACTGTATATGTGTGCATGTGTGTGTGTGTGTGTGTGTGTGTGTGTGTGCGTGTGTGCGTGTGTGTGTGCGTGTTTGTGTAGATACTGGACAAAATATGGCGGACAAATGTTTTTTTTTTTTTATCTTTTCCTCAAAAGTCGTGAGACTGGTGGAGTGGGACGGACGTCAACTGGGAGTGTCATGACAGCCGCCTGGAGACTAACCAGAGGGCGATGCATATGTGCATGCATGTGCGTGTGTGTGTGTGTGTGAGAGAGAGTGTGTGTGTGTGTGTGTGTGTGTGTGAGTGAGAGAGTGTGTGTATTTTCTGTACAGTTTGTGTTGTCAAACGTATGACAGCTCCCTGTTGAAAGATGACAAGCAGAAATTAATGAGACCGTATGTTTCTACACAAGTTCTCCCAGCAACAATATGGTGAGGAGTGTGTGTGTGCGTGCGTGCGTGCGTGTGTGCGTGTGTGTGTGTGTGTGTGTGTATGTGTGCTTGAAAAAGGACACATGCTAGGGGAGAAGAAGATCAAGAGAGAGAGACAGAGAGGAGAGAATCTGATATCTGTCTGGATGTTTTTCTTGAGAACTATGAGAACTTAGTTTAAATTTTTTATTACGTCTCGCTAAAAAGAGGATAAACAAAACTCTTATATAATATCTTCGACAGTTGTGGCTCCATAAACTGCTCCATGAAATGCTGCTCAGACACAGTAATGGCAAGAAATTTGGCAAAAACATAAATTTAGAAGGGACAAAAAATATAAAAGATGTTGTATTATGTGAAATAAATATTCTGTTTGCACCATCATCTGTAGTTTTTGGTCACGGGCGAGCTTAATGTGTAGGACTTCTCGACTCGGACTTAAAACTCGGCTTTGCTGAGGACCCATGGAAGTGCAGCGTTGACCGAGTTTTATTGGATCAGTGGTTGTCGAGAAAATTGAAATACAGACAGAGGGACAGAAGCTGTGTCTCAAATCAGGAGCTGCAACCTTCGAAGAACGCAGTCTACGCGGGCACCGCCTGTGTGGCTATCGTCGACCGTGAAGGCCAAATCGAAATAAGACGGTCAGGTCCAGCATGCAATGAATCTTGGGATAGGTTAGCCTGCCAATGATCCACCCAATGGATCCTTTGTTGCCCGGGAAACAAAGGACGCATTTCTCGGCCGCATATGAAAGAGTCTTGAAATGGGGCAGCCTCGTTGCACCACTGCGACGGAATCGCTCTTCAATTGCATCCTTCAAAAGGATGCAGCCCGTCGATCGAGACACAGCTAGAGATTTCCTCTACCATGGATGGTTACCATGTTAACAGCAAGTTACCAAGGTAACCATGGAAGGAAAGAACCAGAGCTGTGGAAGTTTTTTAACTTGATCATCGAAGCAACAACATGACATCAGCGCTCTTTGACATCACCAGGTGTGTATGTACAGCTGCAACTGTTCAACAGAAATATTTCATTTCAGACATTTCAATAGGTGACACACCAATCTGAGAGATAGAAATCTGTGAATGGACACAACAAAAAAATGCCAACAGTGACAACAATGGAATCTAGATGGATTCTATCAGCCTTTGGCTCCAAAACCTGGGCTGAGGACCTACATGGAGGTGGTGAAGTCTCAGCTCCAGAAAGCAGAGCAACATAGTACCAGTCAGGAGGACAAGATCGGTGAGAGTTGTCTGCCAGACCGGAGACAGGGCCTAATCAGATTGAGTCTCTGTCAAAACAGGCAGAGTACCTTAACACCGAACTCCAGAGGAAACTCAGCGAGGAGTTGCAGCTGCAAGAAGACGCCTATCAGCAGCAACTCGTGGCAAAGAAACAGTCTCACGCTGAAGAGGTGAGAGAGGATCAGGAGCTGATCCAGGAGC
This sequence comes from Seriola aureovittata, assembly GCF_021018895.1. Lineage (NCBI taxonomy): Eukaryota > Metazoa > Chordata > Actinopteri > Carangiformes > Carangidae > Seriola > Seriola aureovittata. The sequence continues at coordinate 10,949,560 of NC_079375.1, forward strand.
TGAGGATTGAGCAAAATGCCCTCTATCAGGAATTGAGTCTGAAAGCAGAACTGAAAGAACTGACCTCAACCAACCTTGAGCTTGTCAAGCTTGTAAAGCTCAGGGTGGAGGAAGAGGTCAGTCAGGCCCTGCAGAGAGAAACCTCTAGGCTCTCCACCAGGCAGGAGGCAGAGACTGAAGAGAATGAGTCTCTGTCAAAACAGGTAGAGTATCTTTGGAGACTGGCGCTGAGTGGGCAGTTGGAGTCAGAAAAAGACGCCCATCAGCAGCAACTAGACAGAGAAACAGCCGCTGAAAGGGTGAGAGAGTCTGAGGTCTGTCTTTGAGGCTGCAGCTTCACTTTCTGATTTCCATTTTATTTTAATGAGTCATTTGCAGTGTAATATAAATATGGTTAAACAAAAACTACTAAAGATCCATAAGATACAATGGAAAGAGGAAATCTAGAACGAAGCTCAGAAACTTTAGACGATTAATACACAGGGCAAGATAAAATGTAATTTATAGGGTATTTCTGAAGAGCAGCGTTTATGTGATTTTTATGATCTTGGGTGTTGTTTAAGGATGAATTTTATTTGGTGCACGAAGTAACTAGAGGAATCATCAGGCACAGAGGCATAACAATCACACACAATTTTTCCTTAAAATTGACAATGTTGACCCATGCAAATCACTGTGGTAGCTGTAAGATTTAGATCTCTGTCAAAGTCTAAATGGGCTGTAGCAGACTCATACTATATGCCCAAGCAGTGAACAAGTACATAAACATCCACAATATTATGTTAATATAATAGGAATATAATTTAATACATTGCATGATGTCCATGATTGACTATATTTTGTGGTTTGAAAGAGCTTTGTTGTGAAATGGACAAGGTGACCCTTTCTGCTCAGACAGCTGTTCGTGTTGTGATGTGCTAAGGTAATGGAGTAGCAGTTAATGTGACCTGACTTTCACTCCCAATGTTTTCACCATTTATCAAAAAACTTCCAGTGCTTTTACATTTGGAAGCAGCTAGGGTTGTCTTCCTGAAATGACACAGCCAAATAACAAGTTTTCACTCAGTGGAGACAGCTTAGGTGTTTTCTTTAATTTTTTTTTATTTCCTTCCTTCACAGTCGCTGACTTTTTCCTTTAATTTGGCAGCTTCCTAAAAGAAAAAACTGGAAAGACCAAACTAAAAAAGTTGGTGGGCAAACTCAGACCACATTAACCTTGGGAGCCAATCCACTACAATGATCTGATTTTTACATCAGCAATTAACTACAATCAATTCTGTGACCTTCCACTCACTCTAACCGTCAAGCTTTTACTTTTATCCCATTTTCTTCATTTTCTGGGAGCAAAAAAAGTCTGATGAAACTATTTAAAGTCTGTACTTATTCATTGCAAATACGAACCACAACCTTGCTTACCACCTGGTATCGTATTTGTTGCCAGACAGCATTAGCTTATTGAGCACTATATCAGGGGACTGCTGTGGCCCCTGAGGGTTTTCAGTAGGATAACTCTTGTGGACTGACAGCTCTTGGATGAGTAGGTCACATTCACTGGCCATGTTTAGGCCATTAATCAATGCTTCCAGTGCTTTTAGATAATTAAGGGCAGGTGTGGTGTCATTATGCATAAGACACAACTAAAACAGGACCCAACCATTCAGTGCTGACTGTCGGGATACAGTTAACTCTTCTGATAACAAGCTGGAGATTTGACCGAAGGCTGTTTTATTCTGTAGATGTCTGCTATTCATGGAAGGATTATCTACTGCTCTCCAGCATCATTCTGTGTTTCAGTTTCAAACAGACAAAAAAACTGTTATTCTCTCTTGATGTATAAATGTTTATAAGGGATGCAACTAATAATTATCCTTTATTTTTCAACAATAGGCTGATTATTTTCTTTATTATTGTTTTTAATTGTTTGATAATGGTAAAAAAAATGCCAATCATAATTCCCACATTTCAAGATGAAATCATGAAATTACTTGTTTTGTCTGACCAACACACAAGGCCTCAAGATATTCAGCTTATTATCACACAGGACAAAGAAAAGCTGTAAATGCTCATAGCCGAGAGGCTGGAAATTGATAATGTTTCATATTTTTTACTTCAAAATTACCCAAAGAATGTAATGATTATTAGAATAATTGCAGATGGTTTTCTGTTGATTGATTAATCGACTAATTGTTTCATGTGTATTTATTATTTTTACTATAAGTGTATTGTGTGTTTTTCTGTGTGATGGATTCTGATCCTCATTGGTGAATTTACCTGCAAAAATTGCACTTTGCAAACTGAGTCAGTAACTGCAAAGACACACAAAGATTTTGTTATATGGCTCCTTCATGCTACAGAAACAGTGGCTACAGTCGACACATGCTTCAGCAACATGCTTCATCTAGGTTGATTTAGCAGGTCCGGTGTTCACAAACAGTCTTGAGAGTTAAAAAGGGTCTTTTCACTTGCTGTAGTCTAGACTTGTTAGTTATGCTTCGTATCATGTTCTTGTTAGGACTAGAGAAGTATGACCAAATCAAAATTGGCAGCAGTGAACTGTGGTGCATTTTCACGCTAATTTAGGCTACAGACAAGGATTACAAAGTATAATGAGATTTAGTCAAATTAGATACTGCTCTGTCAATTGTCTGTCATAACAAAAACTGTAGGCCATTTCTTAAATTTTTTGTTAGGCAGCCAGTTGCATATTAAAATTCTACATATTTATATTTTACAAAATACGTGTACAGCAAACTGAGGGTGATCTACAGTAATAATTTCGAAAGGCAGGGAGGTACAGAGCCAACCTGAAAAGTGTTCCTTAACATCAAGACTTATTAAGGCAAATGTAATACAAGCAAAAATATGTACCAAGACGTCAGGTACAATGCTACCTCGTCTGCTCTGAAATCACATGCTGAGGCGAACATCATCACCTCACCTGAAGCCAAACTTGTCCATGGCGATGGCGAAGTGTCTTGGCTGGTCGTAGCAGTGGTAGAGGTTGCGGTCGTCCATTGGGATCAGGTCCACGTCGCTAAAGATGAAGCAGTCGTACTCTGCCTCCTTCAGAGCCTCCGTGTAGCCAACATTCAACAGCTTGGCACGGTTGAAAGTGTCCTCACCCAACTGCAATCCAAGACACCAGAAAGAACATTATTTCATTGTTTACATACACATGAAGAGGGCAGATGTAGCTTCATCAATGAACGGTAGCTATGTCATCTTCTTGAGAAGTCCTATTCCAAAAATGTTCAGCTTGGAACGAGTCTACAACTGAAAGACAAATCAGGATGTGTCATATTAATAATATGTTCAGTTAAATATTTAACAAACTCTATTACTCTTGTTTCCACACTGAACAACATCTGCCCTCAAACTTTCATAGCTTGCCACTTTATAAGGTTAAATGGAAAACACACGAGTGAAACAGGGTGGTGAAAGGGCACTAAATGATAAACAGAGAAAGAATAGCCCTAAAATATTTTAAAACATGCTATTTTCTTGATACTTCAATACTGTAAAATGCAATCAAAGTGGGTTAGAGTGTTGTCAACCGCAATTACAAATCAGACTTTCACATGTTTGTGAAAGGAAAGAAAAGGCGGATGCTCAACTGCTGCAGGCACTGTTACCATAAACAAAGAGAAAATTAATAACAGCAAAACAAATGAAGTCACACTCAAATTAAAGCTGTCTTTTCCGTATAAATTCATTGTAAACCAATCTGTTTATTGTCCCAAGAAAAGATCGATTTCCCGAAACAGTGAAAACACACCAGCTTCTAAGACTCTGTTACCTCTAACAACAAAATTGTAGTATTTAAAACCTCTGTTTTAGTAGAACCACACTATATCTGAGAGGACATGTACCCAATGTTTTTTATTACTGCAGATGAATAGGTAATTTGCAAGCTAGCTTCCTTGGTTAGCTGGCTCCCCAATAAGTAGATGCCTATGCATCTCGTTAATCTAGGTGTCTGATTTCTTTGTTTACATACATTTGGACTCAGACACAAGCACTGAAAATGATTTATTCAATTTGAATTTATCTAGAAAGCTAGAACCCTAGAAAGAAGGTGCTGATTGCCCAGGTATGCTAGATTTGTACTTCCCGAATCTCTATAACAAAAGGGGGCAAGTACTTAGTTAGCATGACCCGTAGTCAGAATGGCCACAATCATAAAAGGACACACAATGAAAAATACCCGAATTCTTTAACATTTATTTTTCAGCCATTTCACTTTTATCTCTGCTGAAGTTATAATCATTGTATTTATAAAATAAGTGATAAATGTAGATTTGCTGGCTACCTAACCATACAGCTAGCTTGGCTAATCCTACAAATAGATCAATCCTGTTGTTAGCAAAAACAGCTAATCCAGCTAATTTCTTTGTTGACTTTTGTTTGGACTGGGGCAAATGATAAAACCTACAATAGATTTGATTAGAGGCAGTTAATATAAGTTGGACTGACCGATACTCTGGATGTATGTAGTAAATCAGGGTAAAAGGCTGCCTGATCAAAACGTCCCTATAGTATCACATATCTTCCAAAAATAACAGTTGTGGGAAGTCACGTAATATATTAAACGTAAGTGCCATTTGCAAATTTGTATTATAATTTTAAATTAGCTCTTAATTTCTATCTGCAGACATGTTGAAGTATGTGTTTAAGAATTCATAATATTCTCTTCAAATGAGTGGGATCTGATTACGCTAACCTAACTGACATTAATTATTTGATGAGTCAATCTAATGTTACTAGCATGATAGTTTGTAATTCAAGGGATTTCTCTAGTTCAGATCATTATTAAACAGCATTTTAATCAAGTGTCAGTTGAGATACATCGACCATATACCTCTTTCACTCACACTAAGCTAACGTAAGCTTTGTCCGTTGGTTCAGTTACACAGCAGTTACACCCAGCAGTGTAACTGGGTATAAATATTTAGTAACTACTAATCTCTATGTAAGAAATAGTTTTAATGTAGTGATGTGTAAATCTCCACTTCATAAACACTTGCATTACATCTAGGCTAAGTTTGAATTTTTAAACAGCTGTTCCAACTCCAGGTGGAAAAAATATGGGAATTTAGCTTTTAGCCAAAGTCACCAACTAAAGTAATACTGTTTAGAACATCACTGAACATCAGTATTTAGTGTCTGCAGCGCTGGTCTGTATTTATCTCTGCATGCAGTATGAACTTATGTGTGTATTGACCTCAACAGAGCCGACTGCAGCAGTGAATTGCATTTGTTTTTCAGTCTCTGCATGGCCCAGGTTCAAAACTTTGGCTAAGATAAATGCATTCTTGCCAAGCAGCACAGCAGTGTAAGATAGTCGAGGTTAATATATATAGCAGTTATAAATTAAATAATTTACAATGTACTGTGTATTTCTTTTTGCAGAGTCCTTGTGCAACAGCTTGACTTTGTAAAATCCAAGTCCTTGTCAAGCTGTGGGGAGGTCAGCGGGCAAGAAGTGAAGCTATAGTGAAACCTGACTCTCTCTCCAGCAGACACTTTTCTATAGAAGGTTGACAGTTCATCCTCCTTGAATATCTTCTGTTTTTTATTTTTTTTACTTTTCATGACAAGTACACTGAAGAAGCCCAGGATAGAGAGGCAGAGATATGCTGTCCAGGGTGGAGATAAAAATTCAAACCCTTTGTACTGTCAGTATCTGGTACATGCATTAAGAGACTGAGTCATCAAGACAATTTCGCTTCAGGGAATGCTTTTTCTTCACTTATGGTACAACTAAACAATTTATTTTAGTACAAATGGCCTCAGGTTCCTTAGCAAGTGCAAGCACGATCTTCATCGTGCATTGTTGCATCAGCCACTGCAACAACTCACGCCCTATTTGGGACACTGATTTCCCTTGCCCACTGAGTGAAAAAGCTGGGAAGGCCGGAAAACCGTTATAAACTTAATTTAGTTACCACAAAAAGCCAACAGAACCAGGTTACTTCACACTGTAGTTGAAACAATCAGTTTATAAACAGAAAATTCAGTATACGTGATGAAATAATATCCATACAGGAACAACATTTGATTGAACTAAAAAAATATATCATGTCAGCAGGGCTGGAAATTTGGACCATAAAAAGTAGCAGGACAGCTACTTATTATACAGTAGTTGATGGATATTTGCAGTAGACCAACATAACACAGAAGTTATGGCATGTGAAATGTGAAAAATTATTAAATTGCTCTTTATTTTTGTAGTTCTGTTTGTTGTCTTATATGATGTTGTGGTGTCTTGTAAGCAGTTGTGAGCTTGGTGTGTGTACATGACACACACACAAAAAAAAAACTTACCTACAAAGAATCTACTGTATTTACTCTGCATAATGAGCTTTCTGAGTTATCATGACTATAACAGTTTCATGCAAATCTGACTTGTGTGGCACTGTTAAGTCCTTTTGCAAAGTCTGTGAGATGTGAGGGGGCCCCACATGACAAGATTACATGTTATGTTAATGAGACTGGGCCCCAGTGTGAAGCTTCATTTCTCACAATATAAAAAAGGACTTCCCGTTGGATGAATGCCTCAGTATCTTCAGTATGTAGCTGAACAATGAACCAGTGTTACAAATTTGCCGCAGTCACGTATTTCTAGGCCATTAGGGAAAAACACCCACTCTTGACAGTACACAGAATCTCCAAGATGATTAATGCTTCGGCTGCTTGTCCTTACGTTTGTTCAGGATATAGTTACTTTTATCTGTGTTTATTTATTTATTTTTGAATAACACTTGCTTCTATACTGGTGCATTATCTGTTCGGACCGACCGTGAATCAAGTACAATATGTAATCCCCCTGTAAACCCACTAATACCTGAGATTTGAGAGCATAATCCCCTGTGCAGGTAACAAAAAATCTATTGTCACAAATCCACTGGGTTTCCAAAAATCCGCTAAAGTGGTCTTCTGCCTGTTAAACAACAGTAGGTTCAGGAGGTTGGAACAACATCATGTGAGGTTAGGAGAGCAAAATGTGACTGATGTCAATGAAATAAATCTTCAAAAACAATTGAGTATTTTGTAACAATGATTACATATGCTGAGGTTTCACATGGTTTGTAGCAGCTCTCTTGCTTGTTTTCCAATTTAATGTGCTGCTACTGAGTTAAAGTGTGTCTTCCTAAACTGCTAACTAAGTTTCAAAGTTTTGTTGTGAAAAGCTAAATGTTACAAGATCCACTCACTGTGTTTTGACGCCACGCTGTCAAAATTGTAGCGTGCTCCACATACTCATTAACTCCAGCTGAGAGCCATCAGCCATGATGTTGAAAATAGAAGTAAAGGAGCATTTCAAAAACTGAAACATTTCAACTACTAAAACTATTAACATTAGCAAAAACAATTTTCCAAAACATATTCAGTAAGTCGTAGACGGGACTGATTGAGAGATCCCCCACCCCATTTACAAACAGGAGGGGAGAAGAATATTTAAAACATTTCAATCTACAATCGCCGAGCACTTCATTAGGAACACTTGCTTATTCATGCAATTATCCAATCAGCCAATCATGTGGCAGCAGTGCGTGAAATCAGAATGGTGGAAAAATGTGATCTCAGACACTTTGCTTTGGCATGATTGTTGGGGCCAGACAAGCTGGTTTGAGTATTTCTGAAAGTGGTGATCTCCAAGGATTTTCACACAAAAAGAACAACACACAACACAACATTCTGCGGAGTTTACTCAGTATGGTGTGAAAAACAAAAAAAACATCCAGTGAGCGGCAGTTCTGCAGACAGAAACGTCAGAGACGTCGGGTCAGCCAAGAACAGAAATCCGAGGCTGCAGTGGGCAAAAAACGTTACGCGGTCTGATGAATCTGGATTTCTGCTGTGGCATGCAGATGGTAGCGTCAGAATTTGGCATCAACAGTATGAATCCACTCAACCTGCCTACTGTTAACAGTCCAGGCTGGTGGTGATGATTTCTCGACACACTTTGGGCCCCTTAACACCAATCAATCACGGTTCGAACCTGAGTATTGTTGCTGACCATGCGCATTCCTTTATGGCAGAAGTCACTAATAGGCGGACCAGGGTCCACATCCAGACCCAGATGCCTTCCTGTCCCCATCACTGCGACTCTAGTTAGTCAGTGAGATACACAAGCGGTGGGAGACGATGTCGAAGAACTTGTGGGGAAAGTGGAATAAAAGAGGGAAAGAAAGAGAACAGGATGTGTTAAAGCTGTTCAATTGTTCGGATGAGTTGAGATTGTTTATTATAAATATGGTTGAGACTGCTGGAGTTAACCATAAAGAAGAAAAATGGAAAGTCTTATTTATAGCTTTTATTTTCCTTGAAATGCTCAAAGAACACATAGTTATTATTATATAGAGAAGGTATTGCATTATATTGCATAGGTGTACCTAATAAAGTAGCCCAGAAGTGTATATCTGCAAATTGCCTTTCTTATTATGGCTCTCACATGATTGATTTCATTTATAAATGTTCAGTTTTAATACCTTCCACTCAAACTACTCCATGTTTCTCCAAAAAGTTTCTCCTCAAAAGTCTTTTCCGGTGCTGCAAGCCACAATCAATATGTACACAGATTCCAATTGTCTTAAAAATGTTTACATCTGTGTGTGTGCTCGAGACAGAATGAGAAACGAAGAGTCAGAGAGCGCACGAGACAGAAAGAAAAGTGATTCTCTATTGTGTTGCCGGCTTTCAGCAGATGAGCCCGTAGATCTTTACAAAAACCAAGCCCCTTTTTTTGAGCTCCTAACCTCATTAAGCATTATTGCGGTCATTGTTTATTATTTTAATGCCTCTCAGCATCTTGCCTAATGACGCTCTACATCTTTCCTAATCACTTCCTGCCATAAGCCAGTTCACATCACTTGCAGGATGTGAAGTTAAACTGACACCCATTATATTGGACAGGATATGTAAGTAGTGTGGATATAAAGAGACACTGGGATTGATAGATACAGTGGTTTTTAGGCTTTAAGGTGTATGCGGAGGGTGTACATGGATATATGTTCATTTTGTAAGGTGTTGTATTAATATACAAAATGTCAAACTTTTTTTTTTTAATTGGCAAGAGATCAAAAAGAAGAAGACAATGAATCTCCCTCTGTGTTCAAACCAGTCCACATCAAACCATTCTATTTTTCTCAATATTGGCTCTGCATTTTTCCCCTGCAGCCGACTGCATTTACCATTTTTCCCCCTACTACTGCAGGCTGTTGTTTTGTGACAAAGGCCTTCTCCGTTTTTTCTCACCCAGAATGCACTGGAACAAACTGCTCAGCCACAATTTGCCTACAGTGGCCCACAGGGGACAGATTAACCGTTCAAGTGTGAATATTTGACAAATCAACAAATTACATGTTGACAGGGTGAAATGCAGAAAGGGTACTTCAATTTAGCAGAGGGCAATTTTTGGCTCCTGATTTGCAATTTCACAGGCATCTTTTAACTTTCAAGGACATTTCTGCTCCATTAATTTTTGATCAGGCTGCACATAATGCAGTGTGCATATGCATGTGAGAATGCGGTGTCAACCTTGTATAAATGGGTTTACCGATAACTGTGACAGGTATGTGTGTGTCACAAATATGGTTTCCTTCAGTTTGGCAAGACCTTTGCCTCTTCAAGCTCACATTTATCAAAATCTATATCTATATAGATACTATAATCCTCACAGATATTCAGCTGCCTCTGCATGTTTAAAAACAACAGACATCTAAGATCTGAAATAAGTTTGTTTCATGGGTTCTTTCTTTCTGCAACTTCCCTGCATTTGTCACATAACTAATTTAAAAACTGAACAGGTATCCATCACAATGACAGACTTCGCTCTCCAAGTGGCATCTCCCCGCGGGGATCCTCTTTAAATTAAATCTAGGCCAGAACTGATTCAATCCAGACAACAGTCTACAAACTTCAGGCTTTCATTAGTTCATTGTGCAGTAACTGACATTTATAAATAATAGTGCTGACATTTCCACATTAAATTACATTGGCATTGGCAGAAGCTTTTGTCCAAAGTGACCTAGAATAAGTGCATTCATTCACCATAAGAAAGAAAATATATACTCTATCGATGTATCCCTCACTTACAACTGCAAACATTTACATTTCAGTGTCTAGACAAATGTAAAACTTTCTTTTTGCTCTGATTTGGTCTTATTCAACTCCTGACTGAAACATCTGGCTCATTAACTACTAAAAGCAAACCAGCTAGTTGCTAAGTTCGTATGTCCGTCGGTGTCCAGTGGAGGTTCTTCGCTAAAAACTGCAGCCTGATTCAGCCAAAACACAATTCTATGAGTGGAGAAAGTGAACCACAGTGTTAAAGTTGCAGGCTATAAAACCACAACAAGAGAGCAGAGGGGAACTGTGGAGTCTGGTGATAATTCTCTGTGCTTCATCACTGTGTGCAGCTCCTTTGACATTATATGCAGCCATCTGACCCGTTGTTGTGACCCGTATAAAAACATGGATAAGAGCAGCTTTAAAAAGAAAGATGTGTAGATACACAAGATTACAGACAAACCTCTGTATCAGCACAGATGACTGATACTGAATACATTGTGGACGGTTGATAACTGGGATAAAGTGCCGGCAGCGGCTGAGAAAGCCAACCTCTGACTAGAAAAACCGCTGGGATAAATCACTGGCTGCCTGGGAAAATATGGGTGGGGTAATTGAATGGAAAACACTCATCATCTGCCATTGAGGTGTCCAGTTGCTCCACTGCAGCAGCTCAGTGACTGACAGCAGGAAACTGTGGTTGTAATGCTCCCTGTTGTGGTTGCTGGCAGCTCTTGCTTGCCAACTTGCAATAGCGTGTGTGGAGCAGCCCGCCGCGGAAAGAAATGTGTGTTTAGTCAATCCTGGCGGGAAAGATAGGCCGTGAGGAAAAATGTGAAATGATACAAACAGTGATAAATATTCTACGAGTATGTAACACTGCCTCTTAAAATGTTTTCGTATCAAAGGCTTTAGTGATGAGATTTGAACCCTGTGGAGCTGGTTAACAACTTCAATGAAATCGATAATTAACAATCTCAGATAAAACTTGGAGAAAGAAAGAAAATGAAACTGTCTTCAGATTTTGTCAGTCCTTCTGAAATATTCACATCATAAGTATTCAAAGCTAAATGTGCTCTTTTTAAAAAAAAAAAATCCTCTGCAAACCCCTGTACAGTGTGACAGAAAGTGTCCTTTTCACAGCAAAGCAAAGATGTGTACATTTTGATTACATTGTTAGGAAAAAGCTGTTGCTCATTTATGCCCAGGGGGAAAGAAGCATAAATCTGAAATATCTCCTTCCAACATTCTCGCTGCTTTTCAAAAGAAGCTGGGGACTCCCATTGGAGAGTTTTTACTAAATTAGAAAGACACAATCGGGAAAAAAGTGACAGCTGCTCTTACAAAAAACCACTGTTGATGAGCGTGAGAGACTATGTGTCATTTTTTATGAAGTTTGCTACATAAAGAGTGATGTAATCACTTTTATCCGAGTGGATAAAAGCCACATGGGAACCTTTTACACTCTTACTCAGCATACCATTTTACATGCCCTCATTGACACTGCCTTGTTGCAAACCCCTTGGAGGGATCTCCACTGACATCCTAAGTGCCATTTTGTTTCTTTAAAAATTCAAGTGAAGTTTGTGAAGTCGAAGCTTCAAGAGACGTTTTCAAGTCATTAAGAGTGACTGAATGATTGATTGAAGCGGTGCCTCTTTGTGCATCAATGTGATTTTTCAGTTGCACCCTGGAGATGACAAGTTATATACAGTATATAAAGATAAACTAATAATACTGAGATTACGTCTGCTTTCATCTTCGGCATTCCAGCTGTCAAAGAAGAAAAAGCAAGCAAACACAAGAACGCAGCTTGACAGATAGATATCGAGTTTGTCTATTCTTCTTCTTCTAACTTTTTTTTTTTTGTAGTTTGCTGTGTTTTTGGATACGCGAGAGGTATATGTGAAATGAGATGGACGGACCGATCGGATCTCAATGTGGATACTGGAGACACATTTTAACACCAGGTGTAAATGTAATCAAGCTAAAATCATATCTAGACACATCTGGATACGAGATGCATTTTAATGCCAGGTGTAAATGGAGTCTATGACTTCTGCTCTACTCCCAAGGTAAAACATAAATCTTCTTCCACTTTCCCTCCTACTTGCACTTCCTGTCCTCACTTACACTTATTTTCTCTCTGCTCCACTCATGCCTCTTGCTCTTTCTGTGTCTGGCAGTTCTTCCCTAGCGTCTCTGCAGTAATCTGGTCAGTGTCAGTCTCTCTCCCTCTACATGCCCTCTGAAAACCAATTAACCCTATCAGCCATATCTGAGTATCACCAGATAAATCCATTGCTGCTCCCTCTGTGTGTGCGTGTGTGTGCGTGTGTGTGTGAGTGTGTGTGTGTGTGTGCGTGTGTGTGAGTGTGTGTGTGTGTGTGTGTGTGTGTGTGTGTGTGTGTGTGTGTGTGTGTGTGTGTGATGAAGCCCAGCATATAACTTTCTCCCAGGTCTGGTCACCGTACACGCACGCCCACAACATACCTGGCCTGTTGCCATGGAGACGGATTAAGGTCCCGCCAATGCTGTGCCTGAATGATTATCGCCAGACAGCAAGTCGGTGCGTGCATTTGAATGCAATGTGTATATGTCCATGCGCAAATTTTGAGTGTCCATGTGCGAGTGACAGGATTTATCAGTCTCCCGCAGATAGGCGGAGGTGGGGTTTCTCATCCTGTCATTTGGCCAGTCAGTCAGTGCAGGGAAAGAGAGAGCACAGGAAACGTAGAGAGAGATTTCACCTTATCTCACTTAATGGAGATTGAGTTGAGTGTGTGTGCGTGGTTTCCTGCGTCTGCTTATGAGCACATGTGTTAGGGAGGAAAAATGAACTGACCTTCCCCCAAAAGCGAGATTGTCCAGTCAGAGCTTACAAATCGTAACTAGGCACAGCCGGTCAATCAAACCTTTGGCTGTCTCCACGCGTTGACGCAGTGAGCGTGAAGCTACAAATGAGAGTGATACTCTGTGTTTAAAGAGTTTGGAAAGAAGGTGTCTTTTGTTTTAGTCTTTCCAAAACCAAAATCACAGAACCAAAAGCGTGAGGAATTGATTAAACAATGTTTATGTGCTCTAACATGAGCTGCAGAGTTCATCCACATGTATTTCCCCATAGTGTGGACGCTGGTCCTAGATGCCATGAGTTTAGGCTAAAGTGCTTTATTGAATATGGGGACAGAAAATGCAGGTATGTAAGCTTAGCAACCAAACAGGATTGTGTTACAACAGAATAACAGTCTTATTTTACCATTTTGATTGATGGTTCACTCTACAAAATGTCAAACAACAGAAAAAATTCCATCATTTTACCCTGAAGCCCGAGGTAGGATATTCAACTTGCTCAGTCAAAAACCCAAAAATGAGTTTACTATCATAGAAGATTGGGCAAATATTCTGATTTTAGAAGCTGGATCCAGTGAAATTTGGCACTTTTGCTTTTGTTTGAAATAATAAAACAGTCATGTACAGTGGGACCAATCGGGGACCAACAACAGTGACCCCCAGGAAGTTAATCAGGCCATATATTTTCTTTATTTTCATGTCTTTTGGTTTATCCGCTGGTGATGATGCCATCTTTTTGCCTGTGGCCCCTTAGCTTTGGTTTTTGCCTTTTAATACAATATTATACAATACACAATGAGCTACTGTTAGGTTAATTCATTGGCTAATTACAGCTTAAAAAAGTCAGTGAGCGCCGATCGTCATTTCAGCTGGCAAAATAGAAATAAGAAGCCTGCTTCTGTCTACCTCTGTCTGACATCTGACCGTGAATTTAAGTGGTAAATCCGCCACTGCCATTATCATTATAAACTGAATATGTGTTGTGTGAAAACGGAGAGCTTGACAGTCCGGTGTTAAGAAAAAACGTACATGAGATAGTAAAGGAGAAAGAGAGCTACATTGTTCATTAGAACCCGAATGAACATTTGTGACTAAATGCACTCGGCCATGCGTTCTTAATAAAAGACGATGATCCCTTCATTCCACTGCCACCTGGGAAACAGGAGGCTCATCAAAGCTTGATTAGATACTGCAGCCAACCATGCACACACAGACACATGCAAACACAAACACACATCGAGCTATGTATATCTAATTCATGACCTTACAGTCTTCAATCATATTCACAGCAGCTTGTATCCTGCTTCATGAGAGCTTGGCAGTGAGCACAAAGAGTGAGGAGGGAAGAGCGTGACAGAGTTGGCGTGGGGCCAGAATAACTAATTTGCTGTAATGACTTTCTGGCAGTCCGGACAGAGAGGAGCTCCCACAAAAAGCGAAAGGCCAGGCCACGATGGACAATTCAATTTCTATTCCGCCTCGGTGTCGTCACTAGTCGCAGATCAGGGCGACATCGACACAGCAACTGGTGACGATATGCTACTCTGCTGAGCTGAAACAACGAAGCAAGTAATTTGTTGTGAATAAATACGCAGAGGACAGCACTCTAATATAAACTGTACAGGAGCTTTTGTTTTATTGCAGGAATCTGGGCCGAAATGTCCGTATGGAAATAACGTGAAAATGCAGGACAGTCCACTATGTTCTTTATTTCTGCCATATCGTGTTGAGGATTCAGAACCGAATTACTGTTTTGTTTTTTGTTTTTTTTATGTGACGTGCAAAGGGAGATGAGGAAATCACAATTATTCTGCAACCTATATGATATAATGACATATACAGTAAATGCAATGGTTTTATTCTTAATTAAAGGTTGTAATGATTCAAATGGTTCACTGAAACGTCCAAACATTCTCAAGAGGCCAAAGCTGAAATAACACTGGAAATTTAAATTTCTCCATACAGTCACTGTCACTCTGCAGCCTTAATTTACACAACGACTAAACCAGCAGAAAAAATTAAATGCATTTTGAATCCATTTTATTCCTTGCGTTAAAGGCCCATTCCCACAATGTTTAAACAATTGAAAAAAGTATCTTCTTATTCACCACTGTCTGACGGTATCATATACACTGCATCAGCTTGTTCCAGCTCTCCATTTAGGCTATAGGATGTTTACACTGAGTAAAATACTCAAACCCAAGACCATTTTTTTTTTTTTTTTTTTTTTACAGCTGCATAAACACTACACATACGCTTTTATATATATTTAACCGCAGCTCAGCCTCACTGATTTGGTATGTTTGGGATTTTTGGGACCTCAAAAAAAAAAAAAAAAAAAAAAAAGTTTATGTAGGTCTGATAAAGTGTGTTAAGACTGGCCCATTGACCATTATGCTTTTTCTATCCTTTCATTACAACAGCAGCTCTGTTAACGATAACGTTAGCTTCCCCTGTCCCTCTATATTAAAAAATTGAGTATTATTGGACCTGTTTTTGCCTCAAAGGCTGGGTTTATTTCACTGCTGCGAAGTCTGACAACATGCGGATCACATGTGGAACTGGATGTATGAAGCAGAGAAACAGAGAGAATACTGTGTGTTGAACCAGAGAGTGACAAACCAGAGTACAGTAAGCAGCGCCCTGACATGACAGCACAAGTCAGAGAGAGCAAGTGAAGAGAAACGATTGACTAGCACTGAACCGGATGTATCAACTTGACAGCAGAAACCAAAGAGGAAGAGGGTCAGAGAGAGGAAGAAAGACAGACAGACAGAACAAAAGACTGATGGACAAAAATAAAGGGAGATGGGGAGAGAGAAAGAAAAAGGTGATGATGTTAATAATGACAGAGCAGCTGCCAGAAATGAAATGACAGCAAAGGTTGGAGCTGCCCTGTAGGAGCTGGCCCACATGTGTCACTCAGAGAAAAAGCAGAGGCATACAGAAAACACACGCATAAACAGACACACACACACAGACAGACACAGACAGACACACACACACACACACACACACACACACACACCTTGTACTTAGGAGCTGTCACCTGATGTGCAGACAGACAGCCAAAGGAGAGCGGCAGGGAGGTTAAGGGCAGAGAATCAAACCCATCTGACATTTTGACAAATATGGGGCCAGATGGTTGCTGTGGCTTGTTGCTTTGACCTGACCTGCTCTCACAGACATATGGGGCTCTGTATGTGACAAAAAGAACTGCGATGCTGTAAAAACTAAAAGCGGGGGTGCTCTCCATAGGGACAGGGATCTCTCTCTCTCGCTCTCCCTCTCTCAGGCATCACAGCCATAGCGTGCCTCGTCACTTCTAACCTCTCCAGCATCAAGGGCACTCAATACACACAAACTCAAACACTCTCAGCTGGAAACTATATTCCTGCAAACCACCTTTGTAGCAGTGTCAGACATCAGGCTCCTAGCAGCACTGACTCATTTCAACCAGCAAGTTTACAGATAAAAACACACACACAGACACGCAAAAGAAGCGCCACAATGAAAATATACAAACAGGAAAGCAGGCAAGATGTAGCAGCCACTAGCTTTATTACAAACAAGCTTAGAATTAAAGATAGTGATGACAGCATTACAACTACAGGAAAAGGGCTAGATAGCAGAGCAAATTAAAATAATTAAAAAAAACTTTTTATAATTTAAAATTTTATACTATTTTAACAACCTAATCTCCCCACACGTTTCTAGCCACCTGTCTTAATGCATTCAATTCAATTTTTGCTGCAAAAAAAAAAGCAAAGTGGAAATGCCACAAATTCAAATGATTTAAAATACTGCAGAAAAAAAAAATTTTTTTGGCTGAGGTAGAAAATCTGGCATGTCAGAAAAAGAGATGATGCCATAAAAGCAGACAGAAACAGACTTTTTGAAAACCTTTTGAAGCTGCAGTATCTGCATCTTCTACTGTAAACAAAACATTCATGTACAGTAGGGATGCAAATATATATTTTATTTGATTATTTGAGCCCATTGTGAGGGCATCATTTTGCTTTTTTTTGTTGAACCAAAAGTCAAAAATACACCAAGATGCTCAATTTAAAATGTAGGAAAAGAGAGAAAAGAAACAATACCTCACATTTCTGAAAGAGGAGCCAGCAAATATTTTGCCTTTTTGCTTGTTAAACAACTTTCACGATTAATTATCAATCATGTAAATTGTTGGTGGTTTGCCTTAACGCTTGACTAATGCTGAAGATCCACTGCAAGCAAGCAAATGAAACATGCCTCCATCACTTCTTGCTCCATTAAAAATGTACAACATTTCACATTCGACCCCTCCCTTTTTTTCTGTTGCCTGATGTTTCAGAATTCTTATTAAAACCATTCACTGACATCCCACAGAAAATGAATATGGCGCTGCACTTTGTGACGTGTTGCAACACGCTGCTCTCAGCAATAATTCTCTGTGATGATTTCATTAACTTCATGCTGACACTCACAGTGACACCAGAGAGCCCAAAATGGTAAAGAATGAAAGAGTGGAAATGTCAGTGTGTGTGTGTAAGAGTAATGTCCCGAGCCTTCACGTGGATCCCTGTTCTTCTTTATAGAAGGTAAAAAAGTGACGTGCGTGTGTGAAGCCAACTCATTTATTAATTATTTATTTTATTTTACTGTATTTATTTATCATTTATATTATATTTATAACTAACAAAAAACACTAATTCCATATTAGGGAAGGAAATGGCAATGAAATGCCACGACATGTGGTGAGTGCCTGGAACGTTTTGTATTTTCTATTCGTATGCAGGTAGCTGATCGAAACACGTGATTCAGTTTTTATTTTTCTGAAAATGAGTAACACAAAAACTTTTTTTTCCTTTCACATCAAGCTTCTCTTCTCCTGCTGTGGACTCTTCCCCTCTCCAGTTCCCACCTCCTCTTTGTGCGTCGGGTGAGATGCACAAACACACAAAGGCTGGGTTGCATACCGCCTTGCATAAGTCCTTCAAACCTACAGCTCAATACAGTCAGATGACTCATCCTTCCCCATTTCCCATCAGGACCAATATGGGACACCATCTGCCTCGCCCTAATAATGACAGAGCCTTCTCCAATTTCCCCATCACTTTGAGATATTGCTTGGGCCTGTGTGTGTGTGTGTGTGTGTGTGTGTGTGTGTGTGTGTTTGTGTGTGTGTGTGTGTGTGTGTGTGTGTTAGAGTGTTTGCGAGTTTGAGCTCAAGCAAATGAAGAAGGAGTTATTCTCCAGTCTCACTAGAAGAATCTGGAGGCATTCCCCGTGTTTGGTGTGTGTGGACAAAGAGACAGAAATATGACAAGCTAATAATGACATCGTGACTCTTTCCCTGACATTTTTTCTTTCAGGGAGGGAAAGCCAGCTGTTGCTTGACGACACACAGATTTTGTTGTAGTAACCAGTAGCATCGAAAATCACAAAGTTTTCCCTCAATTCAATGTAGACGTTTTGAAAATGAGAATAGTTTACAGCTGAGTTTCAAGACATTAACACCGAGCTGAGGGGAAATGAAAAGTTCAGGGGTGCTGTGGGGCTATATCAAGGAGTGTATTTTAAAAATTCAATAATCAATACTTCTACAGTATTATATAAAGTGTGTATGTTGAATGTTAAACAAGCAACCGTTGGCCAACATCTCCGCCATATCGGTTTTGTGTGTCTGTCAGCTTGTTGTGGAGTTCTTCTGCTCCGAACTTAGAGGAAGTGGGAAAACAGAAAACACAACAATGACTCATGTACAGCTAACATGTTAGCAAAAGGTTGCCTTTTTACACATCCAGCAGACACTGAGCAACATTAGCCTTCAGTTGGGAGTTGTGTTTCTGCCCACTTGAAAAATGTAGGTCCAATATTCACTTTCCTTTTAGCTCTGTTCTGGTCTCCACCTACTCCTGAGAAAAATATCCGTCTCTTCACCAGCTAGTCACTCACTTTGTCACAATGAGAAAACTTGGGAAGGAGGTTGATGAGAGCAGTGAGAGCTAAACAGTAAAGTTTTGAGGCGTTAAATGAAAGCAGCAAGCTGAGAGATGCTACAGTGCTCCTGTAGAGCCGAGGGGAAGGACGGAGTTGACCCTTTTCACATTATACATTGTCATTTTAACCATTCTTGATATAAAAATATTTATTGGTGCAGCTTTAAGTTTTAATGCAGGCTGTGTGGAGCGTTTCTAAACGTATTCCGCCATGGCATTTTCTTAATTAGGTGTTTCATTTATTGATTGAACTCGTGTCATGAAGGGAGAACACATTTCTTGAGCGTGAGCCTTTGAAGCGAGACAGCATTTTCTCATCTGCCTTCAGAAGAAAAAAAGAAAAATGTTTACCTCAGGGCTTCTCTCCACATGCATCTCAAACTTCTGTTGTGATTTTTTTTTTTTTTTCAAAGCCAAATAATGAAAACTCATCCAGCGAGACGAAGCCCTGTGAAGCAGGGACTTCCTCATGTTTGTCAGTCAGAGGACCCAACATTAGAGATTTAGTCTCGCCACAGGACTGTAGCTTTGGAGCTCTTTGGTCATCATCCTGTGGGATTCTGTACAGTGAAAATTTACTGTTGTCAGAGCGGAGGGTAACTGAACACTGAGGAATCACATTTTCCATTGAGAATCACCACTGTGAAGGAACGCTGGCACATAAACAACAAAAACAGATGATCTACAGGCGAAGAGACAGTGAGCGAAAAAATGATATTGTGTCATAAAGATGAGCATTAATCCACTTCCCATTTCCTTTTCTTTCTTTCTTTCTTTCTTTCTTTCTTTCTTTCTTTCTTTCTTTCTTTCTTTCTTTCCTTCCTTCCCTCATTTGTTAGTTTGTTGTATGTTTCTCTGTTAAGCCTGCCTTTCCTAACTTCAGGCTAACACTGTCCTGGGTGGAAACATTTCACGCCACAGAATCTTTAATGATGGGGATGCTTCATCAGACAATTAAATTTCGTCCTGTGCTTCATTAGTCAGACAGCACATATTTGCATATCTTTTTTTTTTTTTTTTACTTGCAGCCACTAACAGACTTTGTCCTTTGCATCAGTTTTCAGTCTTGAAAAAAAATGAAAGTGTTTGTCATTCGCGTCTGCTTCCGAGCTAACATTTGACAGCCAACCTACGACATATTTCAAAAACAATTAAGTTTAGATATTTTTTTTTACCTTAAGGCTGGTGCAAGTTGCAGCACTTCTAAATTAAATTAAGGCTACATCAGCTGTTCTTGCCATCATGAGGGTGTAAGGGCAAGTATGAGGATGTAATCAGAGCTGATAGCTGTCCAAGGAGGATTTATTAATTAGTATGTTGGTGTAAAAGGAGGGAAGCATGGAGAGGCTGGGAGTTATCAAGGTTTTTTGGGTAACATGACCGCACTGTAATACGTTATGAATACCAATCAGCTCTAATTAAAATAATTTAACTCATAGCAGCCAACAGGAGCTTCCTCACACGTCCCTTCCTTCTTTCTCCCTCTCTTTCATATGCAGCGATTAGAAATCCATTTACTTCACTTGCTATCAGCACGTCATTGGATGCAGATAAGCTCCTCAAGAGGTGAAGACACATAAATCAGACTTTTAAAATAAATGTGCAGTAGATGTACTCAGAGGAGATAGGCAGCATGATCTATTGGGATGTTAAAGCTGCCCTATATTATGCTGCTTTGCTAACTGTTGAGAGTAAAAAGGAGCTACTTTACTTTGTGATCTTTGTTCTTTTCTTTCATTAAATAACTGATTAATGTACAGTCCACAGAGTATCTCTCCGCTGGTAAATACCAAAACTTTGGTGGACACTTATATCCAAGTACAAACATATTTTTCCTGCAAAAACTTTTATTTCTTTTAATTATTTATTTGCTATTGAACAAAGTATGCCAGTCTCATTAGATACATTTATGTTAATACAAACTGCCGCAAAAGTACTTTGCTTAAATAAAAAACAGTGTAAAAGTGATGAAAATCAAAGTTCATCAAAGTTATCACACATGGTAATAACACATGGTGACATGGTTGTCTGAATCAGATTTCCTAGCAATGCATTCAATTGTAAATGAGACATTTCACAAAAAACCCCCCCCCCATGGTAATCGAGCAACAGCCAGGGGATCACCAAGGTCAGATTGTGTCATCTTTTGGGGACCATGAATGTCTGTACAAATTTCATGACAAGCCATCTAATAGTTGTACAGTTATTTCAGTCTGGACTAAAGTGGTGGACCGAGCAACCAATACTGCCATAGAGCCATGCTGCTGTTGTGGCTAATAATAAGTTAATGAGACAAAAACACTGGTCATCATTTGGTGCCAACTTCTGAGTCTTAAAAAGGTCTCTGTGGTGCAAAATGCATAGAAAAATTCAGTCACGGCACTCAGAAGGTTTTCAGGTTCAAAATCCAGCTCTAAATGTACAAAATCTCACTGATGAGACTCTTTCCAGTGATTGCAGATTCTTTGGGGCGACCAGTGGCACGTGGCTTTGCACCGAGCTGCACAGTGAAGACAACACTGTTCGTTTTTACAGAAAACACCAGGATGGCTTCATTTGTGTTGTGCATTTGCAGTGAAAAAGGAAAGCAGTCAGAGGGAGAAGAATAATCTGTTTTGATGTGTTTTGAAGTGAATCGCAGGCCATGACCTTTGACTCATAACTGGATGGAGGCACGTTGTTCTGTCATCCAATAAAGTAATATGCCCACAATCTGCCCTTGCCATAGGTGAGCACAGCGCTGAGATAAGAGACAAGAGTGGAGATAAGGAGTTTTCAGACTGAGCACTGCAAGGATATAGAGCCCCATGGGGCACGCAAGCTCAGAATGTGGCCAGTCAGCTTACTGCACAGCAGGAGTGGTGTGTGTGTGTGTGTGTGTGTGTGTGTGTGTGTGTGTGTGTGTGTGTTAGTGTGTGTGTGTGTGTGTATGTGCATTAGAGGTAATGATGCAGTGAAAATAAAACGAGGGACTTCCATCATCGTAGAATAGGAGTAACAACTCACCAGAAACCACAACATCTAACGTAGAAACAATACAGGAAAAAGCCAAATAAACAGGAAACTGGTCACATTAATAGCTTTTGCTATTAAACGTCAGATGCTTCTTGTAGGATTTTCTCATGAATTATGCTGTGAGTTAAGTTGTGAGATAAATATGCTCAAAACCTCATCATAAAAGTCAACTACAGAGGCTTATCATTTGAATACTCCATTTGTTATAAGAAAAGTGCCTCTTCATTGTAAGACATAAAAAAAAATCAATCTATAATGCTCCTAAGACGACCGCAACGCTCACATCTAGTCCACAATGCTCAATCTCTCATTTACTGTATATAGTCCTATTTGTTTGTCTACTTTTATTTGTTTGATGACTGTTTGACAGATTTCAATCACGTTAAAATCTGTTCAATGAGAAAAGGAACATTGATCAAATTATAACTTAGACTTATAGAGACAAATAACTTTTTCAACCTTCAACCTCACTCCTGCTATATAATGTCCATAACATACAGTACTGGTATGTGCGCCAAGAGGTTCGACACTATTCTTTATAAGTTCATAATTTTTGTCTATACCATACCTTAACAGATGTTTTTCTCTATACATGATAAACGTGGCAATTCAGCAGCATGATCAATCCAAATGACGATTACACAGTGGTTTTCTTTCTATCGGAACGAAGCTATACCTACTGGAGTCAATCCCAGCTGCCCCTGGATGAGTCGCCAGTCGATCACAGGGCCAAAAGCGTGATGGTGCCTGAGGCTATACTTTTGTTGTTGTTTCTTCTTCAGAAACAAAGTTACGGCACTGCGGGCCAACAGCACTAAACATCAAGTTAAGATGGTAGAGTGGAAATACACAAGGCAGTCAGCAACCATCTCAATATATCTGCCTGACCAGTTAGTAGATCAAGTTCGTCTTTTCTGAATGTAGCCAGAACGTGGCTGGTGTACGAAAAACACATTTCCCAACAGAATTTGATAACAGTCCAAACATTTCTGCAGGCAGTGATCGAGGATGTACATCCACCATAGATGGTTTTACCGCCATCCTCCCCTGGTCAGCCAGCCTAACGGACAACTATTCATGCTATGTCGGATTTAAAGTTACTAATTAATCGAACCTGCATGTCTTTAGACTGTGAAGGGAACCTGGAGGAAACCCATGCAGGCACTCAGTGGAGTTTACATCTGTGAACCTCCCGTCAGAACCGCTGTGATGCTACATTGCTAACTACTATCTTTCTACAAAGCACTAACTTTTCTGGGGACAAAAAAAGTCACATTCTATATTTTGGGGAATTTTATCCCTTTGTTTGTAGGGGGAACGAGATAGGAAATGACATGCAGCAAAGGTCTCCACTCAGACTCGAACTGGGGAATCTGCAATCGACAGTCAAGTCTTAACATGCAGTCAACCAGGGCAACCAGGGCAACCAGGGCAACCAGGGTAACCAGGGCAACCAGGGCTAACCCTATACCCAAACCTTGTGTAATGTGCAAGTTGATGCATGTACAGGAACAGAGGTACAGCATGAACTGAGTGTTTTCATGTTTAAAATTACCTCAGCTGTTAGGAATACCAGCACTACAAAAAAATAAAAAATACAAACACCTGTTCCAACAATGAAACAAAGAGAGGAGAGAGAGTGTGACTGAGATGAATATTGCTGGCAGCACTAAAAACTTTCATTAAGCTGTTTAATTCATAATACTTTCCCCTGAGCCTCTTTATTTTTTTATACCTGGCATAATGTTCAGAACTTATGCTGGAGGAATAACTTTGACAAATATGAAGTCTCTGCTGACGCAACCTGGGAGTCTTACTACAGCAATATCAAAGCACACTGAAATTCAATATGTCTGTGGCGAGACCAACAGGTAGGATTTTCTTTTTCCTCCACAAAACTGAGCAAACATTTGAAATGACAACAGCTTCAGAGAGTATTTTCTGCATAAAGAAACAATCCACTCATGCAACATGCAATATCACATGATAATAACAAATATACCATTCATGCATCAGACTTTAAGCTGCACTGGTTTCTGTCAGCATCTTATTTATGCGGCGGACTAATTGTACCATAATCCCCTCGCTCTCTCAACATCTTGTATTTACACACGGAGAAACTGATTTGCACTCATCCGCCTTTGAAGTACCTTAGTGCACTTAATAAGTACGCAGACTCTCACTTCAAAAAACCATCCACAGTTTAAACACTTGCGAAGCAGTTGGTGTAACAGATTTTCTGCATTTTTATTTTCCACCTTAAATAATCAGCTTATATCATCTGCCAATTGAGAGAGTGGTGATTTAATGATGGAGATGATGGACTTTCAACTTTTGTGACTGGCATGTGATCAAACAAGGAGAGATAAGAGAGAGAGAGAGAGAGAGAGGGAGGGAGAGAGAGAGAGAGAGAGAGAGAAAAGATAAGACTTCACATGCTGTGAAATGCAAATAACCGGTGGATGTTAAACTAATTGGTAGGTTCATAAGATCATTTAGTCCTACTGATCACAGAATATTGACCACATTTTCTCAAAGATGTTTTCATGCGGGAAGGCAGATGTTCAAGGATGGTAGCAGAGGGAGGAACGCAATTCTTCAAAGACGTTTGGATGGTTTAAAGACATCAGCGAGGTTAAAACACACTCCAGCAGTTACTTAACACTATAAAACAGGATTAAAAGTAAATATACTCAAACCCAGAGCTGACAGTTTAGTGATGCAGAGACTGAAAGAGGAGAGTTTGTTCTGGGACAACAATTTCTGTGATGAGAAACCGAGTCATTGGCACTGATTCAGACCGTTTAAAATGGATTGAAAAACAAATACTTTTTCACAAATTCAAATGTCCGCCAAGCTAATGTGTTGCATATACTGTTATGTAGCATTATGTTATGAATGAGTCGGTATGTTATTATGTTTATAGTATTATACATTATGCAGATTATCCATATGTACTGGTAGCTGTTGCCACAAGCCATTATTTCCAAGAGGACCTTGGCTGTCTATCTGTCTTGTTATTGTAATGTGATTGGTGCACAGCTTCATGTTTGGTTAGTTGAATAATTTGACGAAAATTTTAACAAGATACCAGGCATAGTCACAAGATTATCTGTCTCTACATTAAAGTCCACCTCTAGGTAAACTTGGCTTGTTTTTTTTGTTGTTGTTTTCTTTTAGAGTAAATAACCATTTTGACCCACATTTATAAAGGCATTAGTGATACACATCACATTATTCTGTAATATTCAAAAATACTGTGATCATGACATTTAGAAGTGGTGTTGTATTCATTGGTGTCACCTACTTATGCCAACTATGCTAATAATGACAAGCGTCTGGTTTTGGAAAAGACTTGTTCTTGATGAAATGTGAAAAGTGAAATCAATGGTCGCTAAATAAACCTTTCACCTCCTGCAACTTTTTCAGACAGTGTTATATTATGTAAGTCATAAGTTATTAAAATCATGGCAAAATTGCCTAGACAGTAACCTTAAGTGTCTGATCCTATACACTTAAAGCAAGGGAATAAAAGTTTCCCAAACAGACTCAAGCCATTTTTTTCTGTTTCCTTAGAAAAAGCAAAAAAAGCAAAATGTCCACAATATACTTTTCCTACTTTGTCTTCCCATTGTAATTGATACAATTATCACATTCACACAATATCTATCACCTCATCTCATCATTTTCTTCATCTTCTCACTTTTTCAGTGACGTGCTGCTCAGTTCATATGTGATTCGTACTTGATAGATAAAGTCTTTAGTTTCTTAAATTCCATGTTTTTAAAAGGTAAACACACACTCTTGGCTCCAGTATGTCCAGAACTCAGCTGCTTGGGTTCTCAGCCGCACCAAGCCCTGGCAGCACATTACCCCCACCCTCATCCAACTTCACTGGCTTCCGGTCAAAGCCCGCATCCAGTACAAACCCCTCCATGGTCTCGCCCCCCAGTATCTGTCTGACCTCCTCCGCCCCTATACCCCGCCCCGGAACCTACGGTCCTCGGACACTGGTCTGCTCTCCACCCCCTACACCAGCCTGCGATCTTTTGGTGACAGAGCATTCAGTGTGGCAGCCCCCACCCTCTGGAGCTCTCTCCCGGAAGAGATTCGCACAGCCTCGTCTCTGGGCACTTTCAAAAAACTGCTCCAATCTCCTCCAATCATTGCCATCCTCATTCTGTCTCGTCTTGTTTTCATTTATCTGTTTTACTTATTTACTTTGTGTTTCTTTCTCTGTACAGCCAACTTGGGTACCTTGAAAGGCCCTATAAAAATCTAAGCTACTATCATTATTATTATTATCATAATTACATAGGAACAAATTGCTCTACAATTTCATTTGGTTCATGCTGGAGCGCTAAGGCTTGATTACAAAGTCCATCATGACACACTGATAATTTAAGCCTTAAATGCAGCAGAGACACATTATGTTCTGACGGAAAGACACTCACAGGACCTATGCAGCACAATGACAAATGGCATTATGACACAGCCTTTTCTGAGTATTTGGAGACTAAATGCTATTATGAAAGACACGCTGCTGTGTTAGAAGCTTAACCTAAAAAAGGGAGTAACATCATTGTTATTTTATTGACAAAATAAATTTAAATCCCATGAGGTATCTCCATATTAAAGGCCTGCAATAACGCCCCTTGTGTATTTTTCTTCTGGTCTTACATAAAAATAAGTGTATTAATTGTGCCCTTGTTTGGTCATCGCCATGAGAGACAAGAAAAAAAAAAAGAGAAACATGAACAAGGAACAAAGGCGTTCAATCCAATAAGCTACCAAGGTCAATTAACACCTCACTGCCACTGTCTCAACAAAAACTAATTAATGCAGGGCTATTGTCTTGCACTGCGTAAAATTGTGCAGGTGTGTATGTCACTGTGTCCGCCCCCGTGTAGATGGAATAAGGCACAGGGAAAGTCATCCAGCCTGTTGGCAGCAGCGTAGGTTGCTGTGTGAGCTTCACCTTCACTCATGGAAAGATAATCAACCCACTGGAGTGTTTAATCTCAAATATGTCCGCTGAACCGTAAACCACTTCGTACAGCCGCTCCATACTGCACACGAGCAGGGGTGGGCGTATTTCAGTCCCTGACAGGCCGGCACATCTCTTCTGTCTTGGAATTGACGCGCCGCTGCTCCAAAGGGAGTGCCCCCCTTCTGATCCGATTCGTTTGAGGAGAGCGCCGCAACGACTTACTGTACTGTAAGGTTTTGTATTTCAGCTACGACTCCTCGTGAGATGATGGAATTGTTTCGGCTGGCGGTTACATTTGGCTGCTGAAGCGCTCCTGGAGGATTGCTCAGGCAAGTGCCTCGGTTGGAGTTTGAACTCCAGCTGTCAGCACCAGTTTACCAACCCAGTGGAGGAGACCGTGGTGGAAGCAAATGTTATCCATGCAGGGGAGAACAAAAAGCTCAGCTGTAGGTAGGCGGGGACTCAAGAGGAAAATAAATAATGCACAATGGAGGCAGGGAAGGAAAAATGAATGACTGATGTGGAAAGCATTCGGGGAGCACAGCTGATTATTTTTAAATAGTAAATTTCAAATTTTTTAATCTGAACATTGAGCTTGTGTCTAAGAATACACATAGTTAAATACAAGCAGTGATACAAGGACCAAATTAGAGATAAGTGAAATTCATGGGAAAATAGCAAAAATTTTCCAAACTGCCTGTCATAAAACATCAAAAATTTTGTTGGAAATGTCAGAAAATCAGTGTTTTGAGAAATGGTTTACATAATGCTACAACAAATACGAATATATAAGGTCCAAATGATATGCATGGATCTTTAGCTCTGTAATGTCTCCAAAGAAATTGGATTGGAAAGTGATTTATAGCTGGAAAGCCTTCGATTGCTCGATTTGAATACACACAGCAATCTGTAATCTTTCCACCACGTTTTGCCAACGAACAGACAAAACAGGACTGAAAATATACCATAAAACAAAATACTGGACAAATTGACCAGGCTATGAGTTTAGATTAAAGTTGTTGCAATTCATCCTGAGGTTGCATCAAACTTCATTGCAATTTCTCCAATAGTTGTCAAGACAATTTTACTAGAAACCAAAAATTTCAAACACATGGTGGCGCTAGAGAGCAAGTGAGGGAATCACCACCATTAGGTCAGTAGGACTCATCTTCTGGGGACTATGAACGTCTGTACCAAATTATATACTTCCATCCATTTGAAAGTTTGGAGCAGAGTGGTGGACCGTCTGACCAACCTTGCCCAATATTTTAACATTAAAAGATTTTTCACTGGAATTTGGAATCAACCTTTTTGGGATATCTTGCTAACTAAGACACACAGGGTCTTGGATTAATAACATAGCAAAAACACTAATGTCTAGTTTGAACAGGTGTCTGAGAAACAATAGCAGTTCTCTGAGTGACCAACTCAAGTGAACACTCTTGGAATCCAAATGCTCCAAAGCCTCTGAAAAATAAACTAACATTTATAGAAAATGTTTTATTTAATTTGGTTATTCTTAGTAACTAGCCTTTATTCTTGCACCAGCCTGTTTTCCCTTTGTTATAAACAGAGAGCAGCTTCAATGCCACTGATGCTTTGTGGGGTTTTTTTATTATTTTTTTTTATAAAAAGGTGCCTCCTTAAGCCTCCGTCTATCTGCTGTTCTCATTATACGCTCTCTATATGATAAGCCAAATAGGACTGAACCACCGCTGTGAGATACTGAAGGCCATTTGACTAAAGGTTATTTCAAGATAAATGTCACTACTCCCCGTCGGTAGTAGACTTTGAAAACCTGGTCCAAATTTCCTGTCTTATAGCACTGACAAGAGAGAGGCAGAAGATTCTCATGCTGTGTACAGTATCACAATATTCAGCACAAACAGAGCTTTAATATTTTATTGTTAGCACCCAGCAGGGAAGCATAAAATGGAACACGACTGAGAAAGCTGGTTTGGAATTTAATTTTGAGGGTAATCAATACAAAAAACAAGCTCTGATTGAAAAATAGGAATTTCACTTCTCGCTTCTCGTTGCCCTACTGTCAGCTATACATTCCTGTGCTTTGCAGTTTGATATGTAAATGCACCAAATGTGATTCAATTAATAATTCACAAGCATGTCATTAAGGTCAATCGCCCCCATGTTTTCCCGCCAGTTTTACACCTGGTAAGTGGTTGTTGAGGAAGCTCGTGTTATTAAGCTCGATGTAGGGAATTAGAGCACTGGTCCCAGTAGGGTAGGAGTCTTGGAATATGATCAGGATGTCATGAGAAATTAGTTTGCAACCATCTGCCTGCTCTCGTCCCAATATGTTCAAAAATGTGCATAGAGGAAATTATACTCATTCAAGGCCAAAGAAATCCCAGACCGATAACATTTCACAGTGAATTCAAATGAAAATGAAAAACACAACAGCTTTAACGTTTACCTGCCCTTATGTTGTTAGTATGACCAGCTCACTAGCTTAGGAATTATAATAGAAACTGAGCATTACTTTCAAAGCCAGGGAGCACATCATTAGCGAACAGGTTACATTACTAAACATCTCATCTGGCACTGGAACATGGGTGAAACAGATGCTGCTATATCAGAGTTTGGACTAACGAGAGCAGCTTTTGCTTTTTATCAGGTTTGGAGAAGTTTGTGTTTCAGCAACCCCAGCTGAACTTGAGATAGCACTACATTTGTCAAAAGCCTCAGTGGCCTTATTCCCCAATGTTTTCTCATGCAAGACTTTAACTTGAAAAACAGAGTAATACTTTACTGTGGGGCTAACTAGCTGTACCCTACAAGACAAGAACGCTGCTCCTTACTTCCATGTCTTCTACAGGGATCATCTAATGAAGAGGATGCTTATGTTCTGCCTTGGTTATTAGATGTAGCATGATATCATGCATGAAGCCATTATGAACAAATTTTTACAGTAAATTCAATCAGCTGGAAACCTTCTGAGCTTTCAGCTAATTCTAGCTAATTAAAGTTGATAAAATCTGCTGGTGACAGTTGCCGTTTCAGCTGACAGTAGGATTGGTCGGTGCAGTATTTACGTTGTAAATAACAGCTCCGTCTTAGCAACAAATGCTGATACAGCTAGCAGTAGATCGTTAAAATTCAGAGACTCAAACAGCGTTTTGTAATAAGCCCGGTAGCGGCATCTGCATGCTTAGTCAAGGCAAACATCACCTTGATATGAAGCCAATTTTTGATTGTACAGTTCTGGAAACCCAGAAACACAAGTGATTAGTTTTTTCATCCGTCTTTCACTGTGGTCAACAGCTGTTGTTCCACAGCAATGTGAATACACTTTCTACACTAATACACTAATTCTGTTTACTTCAGTGTGAAATCGCTGACCCATTGTTCAAAAATGACCATGAGTTTTGATGGAAAATCTGCCACCTTCATTGTAAACTACAAACATAGTCATTGTCATTTGACAAGCATAGCAACCGTAACAACAGAGGCTGAACTTTAGTGAACAGTCATTTGAGGTCGTCACAAAAGTAAAGGTTTAAACAGCTACCTATGGAATAGAAGTCTTCACGGGTCCGCTCCTTTCTGAGGAACCGAGACTTGCCTCGAGGTCAAGGACAAGGTTTCACTCCTCTCAGGTCTACTGAATACCAAATATCAAAATCACTGCAGCAGAAAATAGTGTGTTTGGAGAACCTTTCAAGTTTTCATTATTGTCATTACCTTGTTTATCTTCTTGTTTAATGGGGAAAAAACAACGAATGCGTTTCAGCTATAAACCATCATCAGCATGATTTTACTGGTCAAATTAATTGATAGAACATCGTGCTGCTGCCAATGTTTGTGTTGTTTCTGTGTTATGGTCTGTTCGTGTTGACAACATTTTTGGATCAGATCTAATCATCCTCAGGTCTGGCTGTCTCAGGTCTCTCTCTTTTGAACGTTAATCTATATGTGATTAGTTCAGGTAGGTTTTACAACAGTCTGTTGCGGATTGAGTCTAAAATTTTGGACCTGTGCAAAGCTAAAAACCAACATATGGAGAATAAGAGCGGCATAATAACAACACCAGAAACACATTCAGATAGAGACTTGACCCACATTGGTGAGGTACACTTGCCATCTGTTGCAGACTCGGGTTATGATATTCAAAGAGATCAGTTTGATTTATGTTGACCAGTTAAACAGAAATGTAAAAGACAGTGTTAGTTAAGGTAACAAGGTGTTTCATAGCTGCAGACACTTCTGAAACTTCTAATTAAAAATCCAATTAGCTTTAACCATGGAATTATAATGAAAACCAACCTCCAGTAGAAATTCAATCAAAACTGAGTTAAAACCCCTTTTAAACCTGACACTGATGTTTCCTTTGCAGAAAGTTTGCTACAGTGGATTATAATGGATTTCATTTAATATCTTTGTTTTGGATTTAGAGGATCAGAATTGGTTTGATCATAAGAGGATTAGAGTGAATTAGTTCATCTTTGTAGTAGAACCTTCTCTTAGAAAGTCTATGGATTTCAATATTGGGCACAGGTTTGAAACCAAAATACTCCACAACACAGTGTCACATTTGTTACATTGGCCCGAATCAAAGCCATCTTTATGAATTGCATGCTACTGTCATTTTTCCTTTTTGTTGTGCTGCTTTGCTTCATCATCTGTCTGCCTACAGTAACCCGGCAACAGGGCATCATTGGTCTAAAATCCCTGAATTACATGCGAGGACCCTCTGTGATATGATGTGACCCCAGGTCAGTTTATAATTAAACCCCAACAGAAGCTGCCCTCCATTCTGCAACGTTTGAAAGGGCATACATATGATGAGGATAAAAAAAATAGAGGAATGGTGGAGGAAAATGCCAATATCCCACTGAGCAGACTAACACAGCCTGTGACCTCCCTCTCTAGTGCATATTTATCACAAATTAAGATCTTTCAGAGGAATGTATAGTGTACGTGGCAGTGACAGCTCAGGGAAATGGGAATA
Source organism: Seriola aureovittata (assembly GCF_021018895.1). Classification (NCBI taxonomy): domain Eukaryota; kingdom Metazoa; phylum Chordata; class Actinopteri; order Carangiformes; family Carangidae; genus Seriola; species Seriola aureovittata. Next base: position 10,981,439 of record NC_079375.1, read on the forward strand.
GTGTTAGCCGACATGAAGCAGTCTTTATCTTACATTAACTTTAATGTTTCTGACTGATCTCAATTTTTACCACTCTATGACTTTTTCTCCTCACACATTATTTAAAATATTATGGGCTAAGAAGTTACTGTCAATGGTTTAAAAAGGTAATCTGAGGAATTTAAGCTTTTTTATTTTTCAGGGTGTGCTAAGCTGTAGCTTGGCGTGTATAAGCATTAGTTTGAACGCTGTTTATCTTTTATGCAACCACTGAAATGATGAAAAGTTTTTCTTCCAAACAGCTGAATCATTCATGTACTGTACATGTCTAGACAATAATATGTCACTGAGATCTATTTGAAGACCAAGTAACCCTTTATCTTGCCTGTGCAAAAGCATCTCTGAAGTTAATGATGTATTGAGTCTGTAACAAACTCACCTTTTAGTGATTGTGGAAAAATACATTTTCTCTGGAGGATGAAAAAACATTTAAAAAGAAAAGAGCTGCTACTCTGTTATGATTATCTCATGTTGAATATTTCTTCATAATTTAATATTTAATGTGAATATAATGAATGACCGGCGCAATTATTTAAATTCTAATCGTCATACATACATATTTCTGAAAAGAAAATGAGATTGTAATTAAGTGATGTCTCATCTAAAAGCTTTAATATTTGATCTCAGTGCTGGTAGCAGTGCTTGAGACAGACAATTATGCTGAACAAGACCCTGAACTGGAAATTCAGTGAGAGGATTAAAGAATAAAATGAGACAGACTGATGACCTGTACACCCAGTATGTCTCTCACCCAGTGTGTGCTGGTATAATGTAGGCTCCAGAGCCTGTGAAGTATTTCCAAGGATTCAGAGAGAACACTGTCTTCTGTGTTTCTTTATTCAGTTTTCTCTGCAATAATTGTACTTTTAAACTCATCCACATTTACTTTCCGCATTTCAAATATATTTATTTATGACTGATTGAATCCGATTGTATTCTTAACTTCTTTGTAGAAGCTATTTGCTCAACACTACATAAACTGACTTGACTTCCTTCACTTTTTGATACCTTAAAATTTCTAGATTTTGTTTTTAAATTTAGTTGCCTAAATGTTCTGCCTACCTGGAATAATTATTTTTAATATTCTTACACACATTTTCAGTTGCTTCCATATTGCAATGAATTAATGGGAAATTTCCTGAAAGACATCTGGTGAAAACAGCACGGGCAGCAGCCTCTCTGCGAGTCCACAGGAGGTCTGCACAAGCGCCCCTGCTTGATAAATTGCGAATGTCGACACTCCAGACTTCAGGAGTATGAACTAAATTATACTTTCCGTCTCTGTGTAGCCACAAGGAGCCATGTGACATAGATCATCTGATGTCCTTGCAGACGTCTGTGTACAGCACAAGATCTACATCCGCGTGGACTTTAAATCAGTATATCGAGGCCTTAAAGACACGACACCATGAAGTGGAAAGTTAAACTTTGTGGAAAACTGTTATTCCCTGGAAAACAGGGTATCCTCAGTGGCTCCACTGGGCCCCTCTGCTTGTCTTATCAAATCAAATTGGATTAGTCTCCATAACCGACCGACCGCTCACTGAAATGTTTAAAAGAACTGTTTGATAGGTCCGACCCTTTCACATATTTGGATTGGATTGAAAATGTTCCTGTCTGCCTGAACTACAGAAAATACTTAATTTATTTCTGTAACTTCAATTTTTTAACAATTCTTACATGACGAATGGAATGAATTATACAGCCGGAGACTGGTAGGCGTTTTCACATTAATGCCAGTGACAGGGAGGTATGTTATAGTTATTGTAAGCGCAGGTTTTCCCAGTGGTAATCAGCACAAAGGACCTATGTGACCCACTAGTTGTGCTGACCACAGTGTTAATACCAGGTGAGAGACAAATCTATTATTTTGGCTTGACAATGGCTTAAAAATTGTGCAGACACGGCACTAGTGCTGAGAATGCTGATTATTTCTGCGGGATAATGCAACGTTTAAAAGGATAACGCATTATAACGTATTATTGTGTGACTTTCAGTCGTGGCAGAATAATTCCAAATCCTTTACTCACATAAATGGACCACACAACATAAACAAACAAACCAATCAAGGCAGCGGTGGACCGGTGGTTAAAATGACCGTTTTTGTCAGTGGAGTCTGGTGGCTTTGAACAGAGCCATAAAAAGTTTCTGTTTTAACAAAGATCCTATTCTTTAACAAAAAGGTCTGTCTCTGTAAATCCTATCCATAATGTTGTCAGGCACTTATAATAACAATATGAACCTATCAGTGGCAAAAATGGCATCATGCGGGTGGTGAGGGACAACAGCCATGATACCCTGAACTGCCTCCCCTCCCTCCCTCCCTCCCTCCCTCCCTCCCTCCCTCCCTCCCACACACACACACACACACACACACACACAGAGCAGAATGTAAGGCTAGACAGAGATACAATAACCTGTCACACACTAAGTCAGGGATGAATGCCTGCTTCCTTAGCAACAGACAAACCGTCTCACATTGCTGCAAGTTGCTGAAATACAACACCCTCTTACAAATCCACACTCACACACAAACACAAAAGAAATTCTTATGCTTAAAGATGTATTTTCTTCGTTAATGTGGATGTCTCAGGGAACATTGCCTCTCAGTCTGCAGCACGCCTCTTGTGCGCTAGCAGGTGAATGAAATGATGTCAGTGAGGTCTGATTTAATTAGCCCTGTCACACTTCCACTCCGTGTATTGCCCATTAACGTGTCAAATGTCAAAAATGGCCTCTCCAGTGCGTGTACGTACCTAAGCATATTGTGTGTGTGTGTGTGTGTGTGTGTGTGTGTGTGTGTGTGTGTGTGTGTGTGTGTGTGTGTGTTTTGTGACAAACATGATGAATCCCTCCGGCAAAGTACAGAAATGAAATACATGTAATGAAAAGGGAAGCACATTTCTATGCAACTGCAATGCAATTTTATTCTGCAGGAGTTGAGGACAGGGATTCTTGCACAGCCTGTGGATTCAGTAAGAGACTAACTAGTCGATTAGTCTGTGAACACTTCTCCTGGCATAAAGGACGGTGCAATTAATTTAACAGCAAGTCTATTAATTCACTTTTTTACCTTTGGTTGAACTCTAGTTAAAGGTTCAATGTGAAAATTTGGTCCGAGTCCGTTACATAGAAATCAGTCCAAAGGCTGTTAGGTAACTGAGAGAGTCAGAGGAAGCCTCATTATTTAAGTTGCAATGAAAAAGCGATTAAAGTGTTTCTTACATACAGTACCTTAATTCAATAGTAACTTTTTCCTGTTTGGAACCACTAACACTGAATTTGATTTATTGTAACCAATACTGTTTTCACAGTTTCGTTTTTGAAACCTTGAAGAACAGTGGCTGCCTTTAATCTTTACTGGATGTGTGTTTACCTCACTTCTGCACCTTCGGACACAGTGAGGGCAGAAGGTCAGCAGTAGCTTACATCAGCAGTAATACACAACAAGAAATCCTCATACATGAAAATAACGAATGAGGCAGCAGAAAAGAATGACATGATGTGAATCAAAGTGTTTCCGGAGGGCAGAGTCACCATCAGGCAGCTGGCATCCCAGACAGCTGAATGTTGTATATTTAGCAAGAGTTTTTCTTGAGTTTAAAATAATGACTCAATATTTTGTGCCACGTCTGTGTGAATCACAACAGTTGTTGTCTTCTAAACTGACTTTTATAGAAAATACGCACTCGCAGGTTCGGTCCAACCAGCTTCTACTAGCCTGTGGGTGGCCAATAACATATCATAAGCTCTAATTCATGTATTAACAACTGTGTACTGATAGTTAACCCCTGCTGAGAAACGCTGAGAAGAATCTGTGAAGCTAAACGCAAAGGTTTACAAGGGGAGATTTTTTTGTTCTACTGCAGCACCATTCATTCAGAGCTCCAGTGTTATTTAGAAGATGGAGAATTATAGAGTTGTAAAGCAGTAGCATTACTATGGAAATGGAGTGGAAAGGTTAAAGTGCAACTCTGTTCCATTTGATGGTATTACCTATTTTCACATTACGTCAGTGTTGTTGTACCCCTCGGTCATTCAATCTGACGTTGCCAAAAATATTAAGACAGGGGATATTAAATGCATTACTAAAATATGGTCAGGATCTACTGGATTATATTGAATTGTCTCTCCACTACCTGAAGCAGCACATCCCCACTAACGCAGCTGTGTTCTGTAACGTAGGGATGATTTGGTCTAAATGTCCAGTAAGTTTTGAAGGTTATTCTAAAGTCTTAAATTGTTGCAACCACTAAACGGTAAATACAATTTAATTTAAAAAAAATCTTATTCTATTTTATCTTATCTCGTTTTATGTGGTTTGACGTTAATATATTTTGGGGTTGGGGTTTAATCTTTCTGTCCTACGGCAGCACATACTTTCTATTTTCAGGTATGTTTGCTGCATTACCCGTCTTTCACACCAATTGTGTAATTTTGAATGGTTTGTGCGAGTTAGAGGTTACAATGAGAACATTATTTAAAGCATTCCCAGCCTACAAAGCTGCTAACTAGGATTCTGCGGACTCCATCGAAAAGGTAAACAAGCACAATATTAATTTTTTGACCTGTCGCTCCCTTCTTTTCTGATGTTATCTGCCCAAGTACTGGTAGCATTGGAGAGTCGAGTCACATATAGAAAGTCAAGAAACACAAAATAAAACTCCTCTACTCTCCCCTATTGTGACATCAGTGCTATCATAACGTCTACCTCCTGCCAAGGTTCAGTTAACATTTGAATCACACACCAACACAAAGCAGAAAAACAACACACATCCATCTTGAACAAACACAATTTTGTCTTCACTTGGCATTCCTCAATTTCTCTTTTTCTGTTTAGAGTCAGTCTTCCTTTCTAAATCTTCCAACTCTGTCTATTCAGAACCATACCACTGAGAGAAAAGGAGGCAGAAGAGCTGAAAAAGAAGAGACAGAATGGTTTCTCTCACAGAGTGAAGGTCATGTCAGATATCTTGACAGCATTCTCTTCTCTCCCAACTCACGGTACAAACCCTCCCTTTGTTTAATTTTTCAAAAGGAAGCTTTCGCTGTGCCACAGCTCCGAGTACAACAGGCTTCTCCCGCTGAGACCTTGAGAAGAACAATATCAGATCCATTTTGCCAAATCAATATGTATTATTTTCACAGATATGTTAGCTGCTATTGACAGATAACTTCTTTTTTTTTCTCACAGATTTAATATGGTGGTTTATCCCTGCTCATACCCTCCTGGGTTTCCTCATCAAGATGTGGAAAACCTTTTCTCATTTCACAGAGATTCTCTGACTGCTGGGCTGCTGACACAAAGGCAAAGATAAACAAGTTGAAGGTCAGTCCGCAGTTCTCATAACCCAGTATAACACCTGCCATCACACTACATTCCAAGGCCAATCGTTATATTACTGACCAAATAAACATCCATCATCAACACTGGAAACAGCTCTGCCCTTGATAAAACTTTTTTTTTTCATGCAGCACAAAAAGATATTTAACTTCTTCATTTAGCTCATCTTGATCAATCTGGTTACCTTCTGCTCAAACATATTCATATGCAGATTAGTCTTCCTGTATCAAACTCAGTGTATAATGATTAATATCACATTGTCGAGTTTAGTTGAGCTATATCACATGATCAAAGAAAACATTTCATAATAAAACACACTCCATAAACACACATTACTTTAATATATGTATGTAATATGATATGAACTATGTTTCTTTACAGAGGTGGCAGATTTTTACCGACTAATATAAATGTATTCATGATATTCCACATATGTTATTGGTAAAAATGCATCATGGGACAAACTGCACTTGCTCATGATTCAGTTGTGTTCTTATAAGCCTCATCTGGCATGCTGAAGCTGAAGATTTGCAGAACTTAATGTGCTGCAGAACTGGGATCACACATGCATTTGTGAACACACGCATGCACGCGCGCACACGCATGCACGCGCGCACACGCACACACACACACACACACACACACACACACACACACACACACACTTCCTCTCAAAAACAGACAGTGCTGACAAAGGTTTGTCTAGATACAAAAGGGAAAAAAACAAAGAGCTGCTATAATAACAGAGATAAGTGAAAGTTACAGGATGTCTCACTTATACACGTCTTGCTTTGGAATCACACTCCGCAGCCATTAGGAAGAAACGACAATAAATGGGAACCAATTTGAGCCAATTTTCTCAACAATTATGACTAACAGTATTTTTTTCCCTTTCCACTTTTGTGCTTTAAACCTCACTGCAGTATGTTCTGCACAATGATCTTGTCCCCACAGATAATCTGTAATACTGCTGACATTATTATAACCTATCTTCAGTGCAGCCTCTTTTTGTCTTGCCAGTAGTACTCTCAAAGGGTGAAATACAGAAGCAGGGCAGAATGAAACAAAGAGAGATAACTAAAAATGGATGTTAGCCTTCATAATAAAATGCACTGGGAGGTGTGCAGGTTGCAAATGTTTAAAAAACATGTTGGTTGTTTATAATGTGTCTCTCTTTAGAAATATAAAGCATAACCCTCATTGAAAGGTTTTCTCTGTTTATATCTATTCAGTTTTATCACTCCATCTAAGGATACCAATCTTAGATAAGCATCTGTGGCATGTCCACACTGTGTCTAGCTATTATTACATTCATACTCCACATTAAAATTGATTTCCTGTGTCCAGATGAAATCATATTGCTACTCATGTCTCCTCGACAATAACAGTATCGGTTAAATCCTTTACAGAGATGGCCTGCACTCAGGAAATGGAGCTGTTCTATACAATACATACTCAGCGACAGAGGCCGATTAATGCAGGATGTTATTGTTAAAGACACAACAAAACAAATAATATCTGTTTTCAGACAGACCTTAACACCTCAGTGAGGAGTGCAGGAGCAGACGGCTCAGACAAAGAGAGCAGAAGATCATCTGCAAAAAAGTTGAATCTGGCTCAACCGTATACTGCAACATCATCAGGCAAGACGCTCCACCAGCCAGTCAAACATATACGAGTGCATATTTCTGATAGATTAGCAACTTCATGTGAATGGGGTAAGTACCGCTTACCTTGCAACCCTCCCAACAGAGTATAAAAATTATTATGGCTGTGATAACTTTCAAGAGTTGTAAAATCCTGTCTCATAGAAATATAATCCCCTGTGCAGTGCTCTGGCATCTGATAAGCCTTCAGTGGATCTATTACTCAAAGCTACCTTCTTGGATCATATTTAACTGTCTTTTTTTTCTTTTTTTATAATTTTTTTTATTGCAGAGCTTTTTTCAGTCTGAGCATCAAAATTGGCTGCCAATTCACCCCTAAATTTTGACACATTTTTTATTCTAGTTTTGCATCCTGAAAAAATAACCAAATCAGAACTTAGTTTACAACACAGTCATTTTAATCTTGAGCAAAAGCACCATTTTATTCACTCTTGTTTGTTTCGCAAAATTTGTGGTAACACCAAGTATAAAATTCACATATGACACTATCCAAAACTCCACCCACCCATCCATCCATGGTTGCAGGGGACTGAAGCCTTTCTCATCACACACTGGACAAGAGGTGGGTTACACCATGGTTTCCCAGTTATTGCAGGGCTGACACATACAACCACTGACTACTACAGGCAACTTGGAGCTAATTAACCCAACCTCCATGTCCTTGGACAACATGCAAATTCCACACAGAAAGGCCCCAGATGGCCTTTGGGTTCAAAGCCAGCACCGTCTTTCTGCACTGCACCACTGTAGCATCCCATCAAATCACCACAACTTCAAAATAAGGTGCACACTGCGAGGAAATCTGACATCTCTGAGCCTGTCAACAGTTAAGTTTAACAGTCCATTTTTTTAAATTTATATTTGCAATATCTGCAATTGCCTTTCAGCACCAATTTTATTTCCTGCTGATTATCAGCAATATTCAACCAACTAAAGCCACCTACAGGCAAACTAAAATCTATTCAATCACCAATAAAGCAGGGGAGTAGACTCCTAATTAATCTCCTCTTGTAATCTTGTAATCTTTCTTGAGCACGAAGGAAAGAAAAGATTTATTTCTCTGCTCTTTTCAGCACAAATCAGAGTGCAGGAGGGAAACAGAGCAGAGTTGCAGCCAAACAGCTTCAGTGTGAGTTGTCAAGGTGGTTAGAAGGTTTCCTACAGCTGTTCTCAGCTCTCTGAATAGCAAGGTCGTCAGGTTTGTCTGTCTGGCTGACAGCATGAGAGGAAAACTGTGAATAGTCAAGGGCCGCTGTCCAAATATCACAATACCGTGGCCCTGAGAGTAATTACAGAGTAGGAGGGACTAAAAGCCCCAACAAGACGTTATTAAGGTTAAGAGATATTACTCATACCCCAAGACGGTTATACACACAAACATGATGATAGATAATGTCAGAGTTAGATTGTAGTGCAGTCATCACTAAAACAAAAAATGCTTTGGAAAAAGTCAAACACAATATTGAGCCAAAATTCTCTCACAGCATCTTTTAAATCTGATGGTCTTCTTCTGTGAGCCAATGTCACCATCATTACTATAGGCTTTTAATTAATATTTGAGAATGTGAGTTTAAAATTGTTTACCGTTGACAGTAGTGTATCATAGTGTAAGTTTACATTTATTGTACAATGTGTGTACTTTTATGACATGCAAACTTGTCTCAGAAAAGCTGTTCTACATACTAAATATTGATTTGAGTGAGTTCCTCCAAATTTTCTGTTTGTACATCTTGTACTGTTTACTCTTGGGTCCACATGGAGCGTTGTGTATTTATTTTTTATGCTTGCTGCAGCTCCTGTTGCCCATTTGGGACATTAAAGTTGACTTGGACTGTGTATAAAAGTGAGACTAAATTTCAGAGGTAAAATAGCCAGGCACACCGTATTATGGAATAGTATAACGTGTGAACAGGTCCGTCCATGTTTGTCTTTTCTCTCGCTGTCTTCTGGTATCTCAACAGCTCGGCCTTAATGGGCGCTTGATTGAGAGGGAAGCTGAGAGAAGAAAGGCACGTTAAATTATGCATTACTAAAATGCTGAAATGTCAATTCACCGTTGCACCATGCTTCAAATTATATCGGTGCAATTTATCCGCAGGAAACAGGCAGCTTATGTTTTGTATTTTTAATGCAAGAAGCACCAGCTCTTTAAAATGATGCATGTGTGTCTTCTATGGTTCATTAATCAGTATTGTCGTTGATCAGTTGCTAAATTGACCGAGTTTAAGCTATTGCTTTTTGTTTTAAACTTCAAGTAATGACCTCTGGAAGAAGGAACACTTGCTAAATATTAATAGGGATTTCTCCTCTGGCCATTGAAGTTGAAAAATATTCAGGAGGAAAACAGGCAAGCAGGTGAGCTGTGTGATTTTTGAAGAAGCATTAAGTGAGTCCGATTATATTTTGTACAAACTGATGATTTAAGGGCGTTAATCTTCCATGACAAAGCTCAACAAACCCTGAAATATTCTGGGGCACAGATAAAAATTGGAACGGTTGTTCAATTTTGATGTGTTTAAATTTGCCAACTTTGTCTCAAATGCCTGGAAAAGAAGAAAAAAAAAATTATTCAGATTTCTCTAGTTTTATATGGTAAATGTTTTTGCCAGTGAATTATGAATTTTGTTGTGGCCAATGAGCAAAAATTTGATTTTGAGATGTTTGAGTTAATTTTTTGGCTCTGCCAAGGATGTTATGTTTTCACCCATGTCTGTTTATTTCTCAGCAGGATTACACAAAAAGTACTGAGCTGATTTGCACTGAACTTGGGAAGGGAAGAACCCATTCAATTTTGGGACAGATGCAGATCATTTACTTTGATTTGAATTTTTTTCTCTGAAGCCTGGTGTATGTTGTTTGATACTAGCCTTGGTGGAGGCTGGTGGTGCCACTGTAGTCTCACATTTTTGTTTTTGAAATGCAGCACTTTGAATCTGGCTTATATGAATTTATGGTGCAAGGACATGGTGTGGTATGGTGTGGTATGGGTTGAGGACATAGTTTAACCTTTGTGATTAAAACTAACAATTTTATGGAGCGAATCTACATTAAACTGTGTTTGTATTGATCCTGTACTTCGTGTTAACTCACACTACACTTTTTAATCTGCCTCTCTGCACATATGATTCCTGTGCTCACACTTCACAGATCACTTGACTGGTCACAACATGGGTGCTCACACTGAATGTGAGCATGGAAACCCAGGGTGATTTTGCCCAGTTACAACTCCAATAAATGTCAATTCAAACAAGACAACTAAGTTCTCAACAATGCTCACAAAAATAGAGAAAAGAAGCATTACTCTGAAATTCAACTTTTAAAAAAATAAAATGGAAAATATAGAGCTACATTTGACTGGAAGATGGACATCATATAGTTGGTCGGTTCTCCAGTGAAGACTACAGTTTTAGCCATAAAATGTAAACTACTACTCCAGTAATAATAAAACAAGCTCATTACAGTTCATAACAGATTGTTCAGGCACCGCAACCTTCCTTAAACGGAACAAACAACATCTGATCTGACAGCTATTTGACCTGAAATGTTTCTTTTTTTTTTTTTTTTTTTTTAAATTGGGCTCAGTCTGTACAGTGTCTGCCCAGCAGAAGTTTGTTTGTTTGTTTTTTTCTTTAAAATAGCCATTTTAGGAGTTTTGGACTGAAAAGGTTACAGTTTTTATCTCACTATTATCCACTGTAGGTGGTGTTAATGGATAAGTAGACCTAGTAACATGCAATTAGAGACTGCAAGTAGTAACCTTTGAGAGGAGAGGAGAGGAGAGGAGAGGAGAGGAGAGGAGAGGAGAGGAGGAGTTTGCGGCTAAATCTATAATTCATCACAGCTTGGCCGAGCGCAGTCACATCAAGCTCTTTGCACCTGGGACTCAGTGGGGTCTAAGGGTATGGGGCGAATGAGACCATTATTTTAATGTACAGTTCCTCTACACAACAGTACCAAGGCTCCAGCAAACACTAGAACATAAAGTCGCAGCGGAGGAGGCAAAGGAGGAGGAAGGAAACTGGATTGTTGCTCATCAGATCAATATCCTATTCCATGGTCAACTGCACAAAAAGTCCCTCATTTTCTTCTTTTTGTTTTTAACATTTTCAATTTCTAGTACAGAAGGATAGAAAGTACATTAACCATGCATGAGGTAGAGTGCTGCTGAAAGTGAAAGAGGGAGAAATGGAGACTGAAAGGGAGAGAAAAAAGCAAAGGTCTGGCACAGCCTTTTCTTTATTCTAAGAGGTTTAGGTCTAAATAGCTCAACCGGCCCTGTACCCTTTCCAAGTAGATAAGAAAATAATGAATGTTATAATTAAATAGGCTTTGTTCCATCTATCACCTGAATAAAAAATTGCTAATACTAACTAAAGATAAAGAATAGTATGGATTGAATATTCTAGGCTGGTGCCTGGCTTTTCCTATCACACTCTTCCTATATATCAAGCTCGAACTCGTTACCATATTCACAAAGACACACAGTGCTTTTACTATAGGGTCAATACTCTTGTGACCCACAGTAGTGTGATGTCCTTATGCTCCTCAAGTAATCTCCAGAGGCTTCTTCACTCTAGCTGGTGCCACTAAACAGGAAACCAGGAAGTCTAGAAATGTCTGTATGTTATATGTTTCACAATTTGACAACACCTCTGCAAGATTGTTAATTCAGTATTTACCTTCACCAGAACGACATTATGATGATATGAGCATTTTGTGCTGTTTTTTTCTTTTTACAAACATGTGTCGTCCAAATGAATTGTTTTCAGCAAACAGTAACTGAAAAGCAACAAAATTAGTTATTGAAATGTTAATTTTATATTTGTGAGAAGTTGTGCTGTAATACATGACAGTAAAACACATCAATGTTATGCTACATACACTTGCTATTTCATGATATACTGTACAAATATGATATAATATATTGGTTCCCATCATTTAACACCATCAGGGTTTTTATTAATAATGAAAAAAACAGTTTCAATATAATTACAATATTTTTCTATCTTGCTGCCCCTTTGTCATTTTAAAGGTTGTAATAAATGTTTTTAAAAGCAATCTGTGGTTGTAGATTAGGTAATAATTTATTATATAGCTATGTATTAAAAAAAAACATTTTGATATGAATGTACAGAATTCTACCTCTAATAACATTGTATATAAACGAGTGATTGATCATGTGTCCAAAATGAAAAGCTGCAGTAACCCGACTGAAGCAGCGATGATTTCGCTACTACACTGTGACAGGCTGATACTGGACAGGTAACAAAAGCTATTAAATTAAAGAACATCTTTAGGTTGCCAGGTGAATCAGTTCACAGGTGAGAACAGCACCGAAATCAACCAATTAACTCCAGTCAGGCTCTTTGCAGCCTGTGCACACACCTGATAATTACTAATATACACTCAGTTGTCAGTTTATTAGGAACACGTATATAAAACTTATGTAGACTGATACAACAGTTCTGCAGTAAATTCTCCTTCATGAAGGTTATAATGTTCAGTTTTTTTTGTTTTAGACAGTTAATGATTATCATTGTGTCTGATGTAGCGTTTGGAGCTGTTACATTACACAGAGGGGTTTCTGTTATCTTCTTTCACTGATATAAATGGGGTGGACAAAATAATAGAAACACCTGGACGTAGTGGTGACTGTCCTTACACAGCTGTAGTTTTGTCTTGGCATATTCAGTTCCAAATATCGGTTATCGGTCTCCTTGACTACCGAAACTTGTTATCAGTATCGGCCCTGAAAAATCTCAGTTGTTCCCTAGTTTCTTGACAGTGACTAACAATGTTTGGACACACTATTTGTGGCGTTGTTTAGTGCTTTGGTTTGTTGACATTACAGGAGCCTGGTCTCAGCAACGCACATCAGCAAACACAACTAAGACATCAAAAAACACAAAGGTCGACCAGTGAAGTGAAGAGGCGCGAGCCGGCATTTCAAGAAGTGTTTTCGCTGTCTGTCTCTCACACACGCGCGCGCACACACACACACACACACACACACACACACACACACACACACACGCAGACGCACACACATGCTGTAGACCAAGTCGTACGTTCGTAGACCAATGAACTGCCTGGTTTGCCTGAGTGTGACCTTCACCATAAACACCAAACAAATGCAGACAGAAACGCACAGAGCTTAATCCCTCCTGATCCTTTGGTGTCCAGCCACTGCTGGACATCGCTGGAGCTGAAGTGCTGACATGAATAAGAGGTACACACAGCGTGAAGGCCGACTGGATTCTCCCTCCTCTACAACACAACCTGAGACTCTGGACAGATGCAGAGGAGTTACTGGGAAGTGACTGTGTGTGTGTGTGTGTGTGTGTGTGTATGAGAGGTTGAAGGGGTAGCAGAAGGAGAGAGGAGGTAGCGGGTCATATCTTGGTGGATTAGTGGAGCAAGGCGTCTGGCAGAAGCTTAGTATAGTGTTGTGTGTGTTGAAACCAGATGTCAGCACGCTGCATTTTTATCCTGCTTTCCTTTTTGTCCTCTCGATTTTCTACTGGTGCTAAAATGCTGTGAAAATAGAGATTAAGACTTAGAAGCACCTCAGAACTTTAGAGTTACAGCCTGAGGCATGTATTTTTGCAGCAACTTAGCAACAGGGGAGAGGATCAAATATACCCTAGGCCATCATTGGTCCAGTGGTTGAAGGTTTCAGCACATTTACTTTACATTATTATAAATAAATAACATGATAAACCAGTTGCTCCCAACCTTTTTGGCTTTTGATCCTTTACAAAAAAAACAGTGTTAGCGCCACTTGCCATGTTTTCCGATGTTAATGAGCTATTAGCAGTTCCATTAGGGAGACACTTCCCCTCAAAACTTCTCAGATTGTTTCATTTAATTCACAGCTCGAGGTCCAAAGAGGTAATTATCTAATATTTCACAACAGCGTTAAGATTAGAGAAATATCCCAAAAATGAAAACAAATTTGTGAAGCACGACTTAAGTAATTAAGTATTTTGATGTTGTACTGGTACTGTACTGGTACTAGTACTGGTTGTTCTGGTTGGTAAGTAAAGGATCTGAATACTTCCACCTCCACTGCAGATGTCTGGGGAGAAACAAGAAAAGGCAGAACATTATGTGACTCTTGCTTCATAGCCTTCCCTTAGAGAGTATCAGATGGTATAAATTAATACTGATATCCAGCTTGGATCGACCTTAAGCTCCTATAAAAATCATAACAGCAGATGGCTCTTCTTCTTTCACCAACCCCCCCCCCTCACCTGCTTTTCTTTTTGTTCTGTCGCTCTCTCTACCTCTCCCTCTGGGCTTTTCTCCAGTTTACACGATGAGCTGATGGCCAACAAACAAACATTGGCCCCGGTCCTCGGCAGGCGGAGAGGACACAGAGCAGCAGGGCAGAACAGCAAGGTTGCTATATCACTTTGCGCATGAGCCCTCTGTAACGCCTACTCACCGTACCTCACCAGCAGCTACACCACTTTTCAAAGCGAGATGATAGCTGCTTAATAATGTCCGGTCGTGGCAAAACAAGAGCGGCAAGATGGTGCAGCGAGCAGACAAACCAGTCTTCACCCTGAAGTAACCTCCACATGAATTCGGCCGGTTTTAACAATGAATGAAAAGCGGCTTCTGACACTGTGATAGGACCTGTGATCCGTGCCCTCTTTTATAAGTTATTGTATTTCAACTTATTTTACCGTTATCTGGCAACAATTGGATGGCTGAGATCATAATCTGGGGGATAAAGCCTTATGATGTGATTGAAAGATGTTTTTGGGTGATTTTTATTTTGGTGGTAGAAAATTTTTCCAGCGACTTCCAATAGTTTTTATTTGGTAAAAAGAGAGAAAGTATTAGACAATACTGCACAATTAGGCAGATATTGATAAGATAAGGATAAATAAGAAAAATCTGATAATGTCAGATTGAATAGATCCCTGGTTCTGTTCAAGTATTAAGGTCAAGAAGGCCAGAGAGTCAAAAGTTATATACAAAGGTCACATGATGACACCTGAGATAAAGAGTTATAAGGGGATATGTTCAAAGATCCCAGAAAAGCTTGTAAATGAAGCTCTACAGTATTTTATCACAGATATGAATCTCAATGCTCACTTTAGTAAAACTTAACTCTTACATACTTACATAACTAACTAAGTAACACACTGTTTGAAAACAGTTACAGTTTACAGCAACACAATAATCAAAGTCTTTTCCTTCAGTTGACTTGGTGCTTTACAATATAGAGTTTCTTTGATTTCAGTCACACGCTGGGGTTTAGTGTGGACTTGCCTCCATCCTTGGTTGTGTATGGGCGTATGGGTGTAGCTGTATTGCTGACTCTTATTGTATCAGGTTTCCAATACATACAGTATTGACCTGTAATCTTTACACTGAAAGTCAATAAAGCGCTACTCCTATACCCAAGAATATAGTAACCTCTGAGTGTGAAACACTGAATTTCACTTATATATAATGTTGTGAGTGTTCATGCGTGTGTGTGTGTCCTTGCATGCATGTGTCTGAAATGCAGTGCAGGTGTATCTAGGGCACTTGTTTTTAAATCTCCAAGGCGCTCTTCTTTCCATAAAACGCCTGTTTTGACTCATGCTTTGACATGACAGGATGAGACTGGAGGGGGAAAATTATCACCGCTCACCCCCCCTCACATCACCTCCTCTCCTCTCCTCTTGCCTCACCTCGACCCCCCTCCAGTGGCTGTGTGTTAAAAGGTTGCAGACTTCCGCTCATTTAACACTCGAGTGAGAACGATAAAAAAAAAGAAAAAAAAAGCGCTCTCGGAAAGTGGCGGCGGGTGTAAAGGTTTAATTGCCCATCGTGTCAGAGACATCAGGACTTCTTGTCGTCAGAACCCCATCTCTGTCACTTTGATTCAGTTTCTCCTGATCTGCCTGTCTGTCCGTGTGCCTGCCTGCTTCACTGTGTGTTTTTGGGACTTCCTGTCTGCTTGTCTGGAAACCTAAGTCCTCACATGTTCTCACCTCTAATTCAGAGAGGTTTCCTGACAAAATGCAAAGATCACAGAATAAGAACGGAAGAACAGTTATGTTCAAGCACTTGTTTTACACACTGCACATAGTATTATCAAATTTAAATTTCAATCAAAAAATGAGAAGAAATAAACAAGTGTTTTCCCCTTGAGCAGCTTCTGATGAGCCAGTTCTTTTTGGAACAGTTATAAAAAGGGACTAACTCGGCAGTCATTGCTACACATAGCGGAGGTGAAGTTCACATCACAGCCAATGGTAGCAGAAATACTGGTAAATCTTTTAATGAGTTTAAAACAAATTCAAAAACAAGAGGCAGGAATTAACCCCACTACACAAATCAACTGCATAGCTGACTGCACAAGTCAGGTACAGCATCTCAACAAGTTCAAATCTTTTTCCAGTAATTTCCACTTCAAACAAAGCCCTCCCTGAACTTCTGAATCATAGAGTGAGGTAAAATCTGATAGTTTTGCAGATAATTACAGGCAGGCAGTGGATGAGTGTCTGTTTGAAGTGCGGGTGAAACTCGGGCTCTACGCTGTCAACTGTGAAATCATATTTCTGCTCCATGGTTGATGCTTTTTGGCTAAACCTGGTACACGGATTAACAAGCTACCATGTTGTAAATCATTTTCATTCTTTTAATGTAAGAGAGAACATATTTAGTCTTCAGAAAGCAGCCTTTTGTAAATCAATTCACAAAACCATTTTATTTAATAAGCCCATGTTAAAGTTAAAGTTTTATTTTTCCAGTTTCAATACGTTTTATTTGTGTATTTAACAGTTTGTATCTTATTTTATTGTTGGGTATTTTATTCCGTCTCATTCTCTGTGCTGTAATTTGACTGATTATAATCAGTTGTTGCACTGCATTGTTTTTTAAATTTTGTTCTTTAACTTTGTAATTTTGTTTTGACGAACACTAAATTAACTGTTTTGCTACTATCATTTTTACTATTCATGTCACTGTCACTGTTGTAAACCCTCCACAGTTCCAATCATGGAAAAGTGGAAAACAGAAAGTAGATGAGTGTAACTCCAGTTACAGTATAAGTCAGATTAACAATACATTGATTGGTGCGAGACCTCTTAGTAAGCTACACTGCCTCAAGATGAAACTGAGGATAAAATATCATTATTTACAGTTTTGCAGAAGCGATGGAAAGTTCAATAAGAAGTGATCAAAATCCTGTTCTTAAAATAAATGAAAAGAAAAGCGATGGTTGGGTTCAAAACTGCTCAGGATGCTGCGACGACTCTAACAGCTCAACACACCCTTAACCTCGCTAACAGCCTTATATTTGAGATAAGAAAGATTCAGAGACGTGTGTTTGTGTGTGTGTGTGTGTGTGTGTGTGTGTGTGTATAAGTGTGAGGGAGAGAGCAAGAGAGTAAGACACTGGAACATCACCATATCAAGAGCGGAGCACAGCAGGGCAGGTGGAACCAAAGGTCTGTTCCACAGGGGGAGTGATTAAGGTGTTGCGCAAGGCCCACGGGGGAGAGAGAGGGCAGAGAGGAGAGCTCATTACCCATAATGTAGAAGAAGAAGAACTCTCACCTAACGCAGTGTGGAAGACTCGCACACTCTCCAACACTGAATACCAAGCTCTTGGTGCTGCTGCTGAACGGAGTAAATATATTGATGTGATGATTTACACTGCTGATTTTTTTTTTTTTTTTTTTTTTTGATCAGAAGAAGAGACACTGAAAAACAATCAACGAAGAGCAGCTAGGGAACGGGAGAGGAGGCACAGCAGCTGTCAGGGGTTTAAATACCTGCAAATCGACTTGTTCAGTTTCGTCGTGTAGTAATAGACTTTTTCCCACCGTATTAATGAATACCTGACGATGGCCTCAGTGTTCTCATTATTCCTTCACAAAGCTTATAACTTAACATAAGCTGACAGAACTAGTTCATGTCTACTTCTTATTTGAGTTCGGAATAAGATATGCCTACAGCTTGTTACTTGGCCTGTAACACTGTTTATCATGAAACAGAGGTCTGTGCAAGTAACAAATATTACTTTTTTTTGTTTGTTTGTTTTTTGTTTTTTTACCCATGACCTACTTAGCATCCTCACTCATACAGGAGTCGGATCTTGATTTCTTGAGGATTTTGACTTTTAATGAGAGAGACGTGATAAATCCAACTTCAAATGCCAATTATTCTGATAATCGATTTATCAGTAATGTCATTTATTAAAGTTCCACTTCTTTTTTTTCTTTTTTTTTTTTTTACTTTTCTGTTTTATTTCATTTATACCTTTAGGTTTTTGGACTGTTGGTCGGATAAAAACACTCTGGGCAGAGGGGAATTGTGATGTGTCATTTTTCACTGCTGTTCTATAGACTAAATAATGAATCATTTACAGGCTGAGCAGCAGGCTCAAATTCTCAGGCTGCTTACATTATCACTTTCCTTTTTTTTTTTTTTCCTCCTGGCTGGCCGGCCGCTGGAGGAGCTTATCAGTTCACTCAGACACGTGTTGTATTGAGTGCCCATGCGTGTAGCAGCGTCGGGGGCGTTGACGTCGTTGAGCTTCAGTTGTAATGAGAGAGAGAGAGCCGACATCACCTTGCCTGCGTTTGCTGAAAGCTGTTGAGCTGACTACACAAAATTTGAACGAGAGCATGTGTGATGAACGCCTCTGGGCTAGCTGCTCGTGCCAACTTGAGCCAGTCCAGCCTTCCTTTGGTTTTTTTCTTTAGTCATACACACGCGAGCTTTATGTTAGATTGACCACACACCAGCTGAGACATTAATAAAGAGATGGCTGCTAATCCCCAGATTAATCCATAGTGAAAATATCAGCTGCATAATCAGCACTCGGCCTCCCAGCTGACCCACCTGGTTGATGATGTAGATGCCGTAGTCAATCTTCTGCCGCCTGAGGATGGGGTGGAGGTAGTGGAGCCAGTATTTCAGGTGGTGTTCCCTATGTCGAAACGGGATAATAATGGCCACCTAAGCAAAAGAAAGGGTTTTGGTGGTTAATTTGTTTGTATTCAACTGGTCAATTTATGGTAAACCACAATTTACCTCTTTGTTTTTTTTAATCAGTTGCAGAAAAAGAGCCAGAACTTAGACGATTAATTCATGAGTCAATCTACAATAAAAATAACTATTTTGGGAACTATTTTGATAATTTATTAATAGATAAAGTCATTGGAAAAACTGAATTTTTAAGGTTTTGGACTGTTGTTAGGAAAAAAAATTGTAATCGAGGAAACAATCGGCAGATATATAGACAATGAAAATCAGTTTATTCAATCCAGGTGAAGTAGACAAACAATATGTAATTATAATCTTCTAAGACGCTGTATCTGAAACTATCCTGTTGATGCGGATGAAGAGAATGAGAGAGTGTTTCTGTGTCAGAGCGTCAAAGAGTGTTTGACTGACTAAAATTATAGTTAAATGAGCTTCGTCTCATCCTGCGGTGAATTGTTCTGCACCAGAAAATCATTTCCGCAGAAAATCCTCCTGGTTAATGTCACCGTGTACATAAAGTTGGTTTCATTCATTATGAATGAAGCAGCTCGAGGACGCAGCTCGAGGAGGCAGCTCTCAATGGCGTCACAGATCTTAGTCGGGTTTGAGTTCTGTATCTCTTGTGTTTTGAGTGAGTCGTTCTCAGCTGTCCAAACAGTCCAAGGTTGAACTGCGATTGTATGTTCAAGGTAATTTTACGCTCTGATGAAGATTGGCAGCAGATTGGCCTTGGTTTTCTGTATGGTTAAGCATTTGCAATGGGTGCAACTACCTTGCTGTAATCTTCACTGCTAATGAAAGCGCCTTGACCTCAGTGAGGTGTGATAGAGGAGAAAGTGAATGCAGCAAATTCCTTTTAAACAACAAAATATGATGCTCCGTAGTGTGAGAAGTGATTATTGCGTGAAAAGCCAATATCTTAATGGCTGCTGTGCAGAACTTCTAATATATTTTTTTGCTCATGCAGGTAGAAATGGGCTCTGTGTGTGTGTGTGAGAGAGAGAGAGAGAGAGAGAGAGAGAGAGAGAGAGAGAGAGAGAGAGAGAGAGAGAGAAATACAGACCTTCCATCTAGGCCGACAGTCGTGAGGGGTGTAGCGGCCTCCCTCCGTCACGTTGGGGTTTTCTTTCTGCACTCGTTCCATCGTCATCTGGGAGCTGAACTCGATCAACAAACGCCCCACTGAGGAAAGAAGGAGAGAGGGAAGAGTTAATAAGATGAAGGCGATAAGAGAGAAAACAGAGGACAAAAAAGAAGTTGAAGTAAAAAAAAAAAAAAAACAGATGATGGGGAACGAGGGATGTTGGGAGTGAGGGACAGAGAGAGAGAGAGAGAGAGAGAGAGAGAGAGAGAGAGAGAGAGAGAGTTTTTAGCTTCAAAGCAATAGAGTACGTGTATCAAAGCAATGTGTGCAGAAATAATGGTTTCAAGGGATACGCTCTGCATAATGCAGCATTTAATAAGATGCACAGGCTTTGGAAAACATATATTCCTAAAAAATAAACAAAGACTTTGAAGTCAGTCGGCGTAAACACAACATGAAAGGTAATTACGCTGCTCAGTGATGAAGCCACGCCATATGTTATATCATCGAAAATCTATCTATCACTCCTTTGAGTACTGACGGATCAAATGCTATCTAAATGGGATTGCGGGTTCAGACTAATTTAAAAGAAGGGGTTGTTTTAAATCTCTGGCAAGGACGATAACTGCAGCCCGTCGTCCTGTGAGCCCGGATCATTAAAATATAAGAGCAAGCTTTGCTGTTTGGGCTCCGACCAAAGCCCTGCAACCATAAACCGCATTTAAACAACCCAGACTCTGAGTGCTCACGCTGTAGAAAAGCACAAAATGTATTGATATAATTCATTATTTATTTTTATCATTATAAGAACTCAGTTAATTTTCAAAGCATCATGTGTTTAAAAAAACAAAACAAAACATATTAGATGATATTTATCATTCAAAACTCTGCGAAGTAAAGAGGATCAAGTCCGTTAGTGTCGTTTGATCAAGGACCTGTAACATACTTAGAAAGAAGGTACTGTAATGTAATAAAATGTAATTGTGTGTAATCAATCATTTTGTGTGGCAATAATAAACATATCGTACCATCCTAATTATAGGCAAACACTGATTCTACAAATTCTACATATATTTTTAAAGGACAACAGTGACTGATGAAAAGACCTGTCACAGCTTATTCTTCTGTGCCGTAGAGCTCCATTGTCAAAAAAATGCATAAATGAGTCACAAAGTTCCTTCGTTACAATGAACATGGGCACTGTAATTTATTTTGGGTAAATCTCACATACACCATTCTGCAGCTGGAAATACTCACAAGCAGCCTACATCAAATGTGTAACAATCTGTGGTGAAAAATAATTCCCAATCCCCAATTATAAAGTTTGTTAAATAAGTTTGCTAAACACTACAGTGTCCAGCTGTGTTGTTAAACTATTATGCTGCATATCTGACCCGTTTTTTTAGAGATGAATTATCTTCAGTAGAAATTTATTAGCACTAAAATCTTGAAATAAAGCAGTTTGCACCAAGCTTCTTCTGACCTTGTCTAAAAGGGAGGTAAATGTAGCAGCATCTGACAAAAAGACAATACTAAATGCACTGTTTGACGTCTTAGAAAAAGTAATATTGTGGCACCTTGAATTCCAACAGGCAGGGTGCAGAAGTCGAAAAACTACTGAAAGACACATTGTTGGTTTTGGTTTTTCATGGGATTTGTGGACAATAAGAAAAAAATCCTTCTCCTTTACGACATTAGATTATTGACCAGAGCTTTCAGAGCGTCCACTGATATAAACTCCACATAATGTACTGCACATACTGTATCTTGTGTTGAACATGTGTATGAATACTCAGTATTCACTCCACTGCAGGGCAGAGGGGGGGAAGCCAGACAGAGAGATGAGGCCCACACAGGTATATGAGCTAATAATCCACTTAGCATTGACGCAAGTTTTGTGTTGAGAGATCTCCTCCAATCCACGCTGCGCAGGCAAGCAGCGTGATCGATGGCAACAAGGTTACATGTTCATAACACACCTCTTTATCACACCACAAGAGCTGAATGCAAATAGTCCCCACAGCCCTCTCTCCTGTCCACTTCTGCCTGTCATCCTCCGTCCTCTCTGCTCTCATGTCTCTCGTTGTTTTTGTTTTGTTTTTTTTTGCTTCCTCCTCTCTTGCACTAATGAGACAGTCGGTGGAACATGGTGTTTTCATTTCGTCTCAGTGAGCAGTTAGTTAGCTCTCAGGCAACAAATGAAAGACACGATAACAGAAAATACAAGTAATAGCACAAGAATACGCAGTTTTTACATCATAAGTTGTGTTGTTTTTTTTGTTTGTTTGTTTTTTTACACTAAAATTCTGTAATTGGTTTGTGCAGATACCTTTGAGTACCAGGTAAATAAAGCAGTGACATGGCCTTTAAAGCCACATATTAAATATACATTTCTGCCCACCGTCTCTTAGAAATAACCCACTTCAGAGACCTATATTACGCTTTATTTAGGGCAAGTCTTAAATCCAGTGCAAGGCAAAGAGAGCGTTGTGTGTTTTTAGTGCACTGTGTCTCTGCAGCAGATAAGGACCCGTGACCATAATATAATGTTACTATTCTCTTAGTAGCAATGTAGCAAACAAAGGCCTGTATTCAGGTTACAATAATTAGTTTGCAGGGGAAAACTTATCCCAAAAAACGATACAGCAGCAATTGAATGTGTGATCCAAGTATGAATCAAACTGATGATCATACTATTGTTAGCAGCACAATATTATATATATATTATAGTCTTTACAATGAAGACAACTCATCCTTCTTATCAAGGGTCAGAAATCAGATTCTTGATTTAAGGTTTAAGTTTTTATTTTTATTCATTTGGATTATTTTCTAGAGGAAGTGATGCTCTTCACTGTCATTGTTTCGTTCTTTGTATAGATCAGAAAAGATGGAGACAGGTAAAGGTTCACAGTCAGTTTCCAAACAGTCCAGCCGAGTAGACACAGACGACTACAGAGAGAGAGAGAGAGAGAGAGAGAGAGAGAGAGAGAGAGAGAGAGAGAGAGAGAGAGAGGTGAGTGAGTGAGTGAGTGAGTGAGTGAGTGAGTGAGTGAGTGAGTAAATGTGTGTGCATGTGTGTGCCTGAAATCAGAAAATGTGAATGTGATTTTGAGCTAATGATGGTCGAGAGAGAGAGATGATAAGTGAGAGATGTAATGTGTGGTAGATTGATAGCAGCAGAATTATCACAAACACACACACACACACACACACACACACACACAGACACACACACATAATAATATCTCATGCTTATCTATGTGGCGATATTAGAGCAATACATTATAATCATGCTGCTTGATCGCTCTATCTGGGACACCGGCTGCACTTTGGGGGATACATAACTGCTTTGTCTGCAAATATACACTGTACACAGGCATCCACACACACACACACACACACACACACACACACACACACACACACACACACACACACACATACACACACACACACAGTATACAGACCAAATTTCCCCCCACAATAATGAACCAAATCTCTGAGCTACTAGGTTAGCAGCACATGTACAGACACAATACACTGAGAAGAGCAGACCTGAGGCAGTGAGCACTCCAAACAAACACACACAGTCACACACACACACACACACACCACACACACACACACACACAAACACACACACACACACACACACACAAACAAACACACACAGTCACACACACACACACACACACACACACACACACACACACACACACAAACAAAAACACACACACACACACACACACACACACACACACACACACACACACACACACACACGGCCTATTTGAGGCGGTGATTCAGCCTGGGTCAGACTTGATAACAAGGAAACAGAAATAGGATAAAAATTGGAGCACTCGAGTATATTTTGTTGGTTCTGAGGGCTTCGTGTGACGTGGCATCCATTCATAGATTATGTGTGCTCTTTGCTTCTGTTTCTCTCTCTCTTGCTGTCTCATGTTGTTGCCCTTCTCACCACATAACACATAGATCACAGCTGTACAATCACAGAAATATTTCAGACAACATTCAGACCTCTCCCTCCGTCAATGGGTCGAGGATTTAACGGATCCACCTGATTCACCGGAGAAATAAATAGGGTCATATGGGGTCTGTGTATCAAGACAATATGTCTGCCAACTCTGATCACATGTTGTGTCAATTACTTAAGGAGTATTACATGTTTTTTTTAGGTGAGATCGAGAGTGAGAACTGTGAAGTGCACGTTTACTGGTGCAGCATCTATTTGTACACTCCTGGTTGGGGCAGGTTTTCCATGTGTCCATTTTGGATTGAGTGCAAAATATTGGATTAGTGAAAACAGACTGAGTGCCACATGGATCCACAACAAAAATAATAAATAGTTTAATTATAGAAAAAACAATCACTGACTCTGTCTTGTTAGGCTGTAATTAGTGACTAGTAACTTGTTTATTTTGTTTACGGTTCAGCTAATAAGGCATACAAATTTTAATTTCACAAGGTTTAAAAAGTAAATAAAAAAACACACTTTTTTAAATGGTTAACCAACAAATATTAGGTGTGTTTACATTATTTGATCATAAACTCGTCATTTATTATGGATTTTTTAAAATCATTTTTATCCTTATGCCATTAATCTGAGAAAGTCTGAGAAATCCGGTAAATGTCCGCAAATTATGTCACTTCAGTCAGCGCCGGCTGGGGATGAAGACTGCGAGTTAGAAAATGAAAGCAGCCTGGGGGGTGTGTAGTTGGAAAGACGTGAGCTCACCAGACCTCTGTACTCTGCTCCTAATCTCTGCTTGAGGCTAGCAGCTAGCAGCTGGAAGCTACATTAGCTTCAACCAAAATAATAAACCCAAATCTCCAGCCAACCAGTAGGCAGTTGAGTTGCATTGTGGGTAATCACAAAAATTAGAGACACGGAATAAGAAAGACATTATCTCTGGTTCCGCTGCATCGATTTTGATTTTTAACAGTCAATAATGGTAGAGGAGTGCGATGCTAAAGCACTGGAGTAACTGCAATTTAATATTGATAAGCTTAAACACAATTACATTGTTTGAGTCATTAAATCTACAATTGAACTGCATAGGGTTTAAAATTCGAACAAAGTATATTGTACATATATGTTCATTTCCCAGGATATCGTATGAAATACTATATTTACTGCTTTGTCTATATCTGGCCTATTATGACTAAAAGGGTATAACATTTAAGAAGATGTCTTTGTTGGGTGATTGCAATCAAATAACCACCACCACATCTCCACACAGTGTACAGTCATATAACTGAATGCAAAATGAACTAAAACAAAACAACTTCCATCACTGAATAAAAAGAAGAAAAAAAATCTGTGGTTTAATTTGACATAATTTAACTTTCTTCTTCCTTTGAAGTCTAGGTCCATGTAGATAACACCATGACTTGTGCTGTTACAGAGTCACTGGTCAGGCCATCTGACCACGCAAACTACACAACAACAGGCTGGTTGTTAATCAGCAGTCCTGTTCCGAGACATTTTGTGCCTTCGCGTTACTTAAGTGACAAGTGAAGCAGCAGCAGGGTCAGATTTCAGGGAGAAGTTCTGAGTTCATAATTGAGTTTGGTTCTTTGGCCTCAGGAGGAGTGGAGAAGTGGGAGTCAGAGAAAGTGAATAAATGGAAAGAAAAAAGTAAAGAATGGAGAGTGAAAGGACAGAGAAAGAGGGAGGGAGAGATTGTTTCTCTCCCTCTGCCTCCCACTGACACGGGCTCTGTGACAATAGAGAGTTTCAACTCTCTGAATCTTATTAGCCCGTCTACTCTCTCCTTCTCTTCTCTTTCTCTCTCTCTCAATCATTTACAAGTGTCTCTACCAACTGCGGGCTGTAATTGCTATTCTTCCAGAGATGGGGAGAGTGGGAGAAAAAGAGATGGAGGTAGAAAAAGACGGAAAGGAGTGGGGGGAAAAGAAGAGATGTGATGGAGGGAGAGGAAGAGAGGGAGGGAAATGTGTACGAGAAATTAGGAGAAATTCAAGCCACTACTTATAGAGAAAGAAATTTGAAAACACTGCTTTTACAATATCGTTCATTTTATCATTCCCTTATGTTTTCTTCCTCCTCTTCCCTTGCCACCTCTTTTCAACAGCCCTGAGTCTGGACCTATCCTCTAAAAAATCAGCAGCAGCAAAGACTGTGTACAAACATGAAACCCTGATTGTGTGTGTTTCTGTATCTGCATGCAAGTGTGTGTGTGTGTGTGTGTGTGTGTGTGTGTATGTATGTGTGTGTTCATGAGAATTCACTGGATCAGAGGATTATTGTTATCTAAGAATCTACTCGACATGCAAAACATCCAGTCATCTGTTCGTGTGGGTGTGTGTTTATGCACAACACCCAGTATGCATCTGCGTGTGTGCCAGAGAAGAAGAGATGAAGGGTTAACAGTGGTGTATTTACGGCGACATCCACAAACTGATAGCTTTGTTGTTGCATGATATGTTGCTGGAAAATAAAACCCAGACAACAAAAAGGAAACATGAATTTTACGAAAAGGATAATGTGAAGCTGGTCTGTTCTTGGTTGCTGTTCTGTAGCCATCTTTCAAACACCACATGCAGAGAGAATATTCAAAAATAGTCCCACGGTGATTGAATTTTAAAGGGATATAAGATAACCTTGACAAAAACATGTTAAAATTGTACTTCCACTGAAATGGACAGACATCAAATGCTTCTTGAAGGACTGGGGCCCTGGGATGGGCATGAAAGTCTCCTAGTTGAATCATCAGCATAAAACAACAGCGACTATATTTGAAAATATCTGCTTCTTTGATAAAAAGTTAAAAATACAAACCTGTGTACTTACAGATGTAAGGAGAGAAATCAACTATGACTCCCAAGGTGCATTTCTGTAGGAAACATGCAATCAAAGATCTTAAAATTCTGTTGCATGCCGCTAATGCCGAGCAGCGGTTGAGGCTCATGTTTGTACTGTATAGTCTTTACAGCCATTCGCCATAGCAAACTGACAAAGAAACCCTGCTGTCTCAGAAATTAAGTTGAAATACTTTTTCTAAAACTGATGGACACGTCATGAATAATAAATACTGTTACATACTGAGGTGACTCTATGTTGAGAAACACTAAGGATGTCACTACAAGAAAATTAAAGACTTTCAGTCCTGGTGGGCAACTACTTAACAACACAGCCAGTGACAACAGCATTGAACAGGGAGGATAAAAGCACAACAAGCAGCTGCAGTGCCATGACGGAGTGGGAGTTTGTGAGATTATTGATACCACCCCTATGACTTGGTTGAACGGGACTGGCGAAGACTAGACTGATACTACGCTGACTTGTTCACAACTTTAGCGCTCTGCAAGAATTGCTCTGGGTCTGAGCTCTGCAGTTTTAAAGTGTTTAAAGTGACTTCAAAGTTAACATTTCTTGTTGGAAAGTTAATCAAATGAAAACAAAAAGACAACAAATGTATGTAAATGGCTACAAAGAAACTCAAAACAACTACAAAGAGACTCAAAACAACTACAAAGAAACACAAAACAAATACAAAGAGACACAAAACAAATACAAAGAGACGCAAAACAACTACAAAGAGACACAAAACAACTACAAAGAGACACAAAACAACTACAAAGAAACACAAAACAACTACAAAGAGACACAAAACAAATACAAAGAAACACAAAACAACTACAAAGAGACACAAAACAAATACAAAGAGACACAAAACAACTACAAAGAGACACAAAACAACTACAAAGAAACTCAAAACAACTATAGAAAATGACCACAAAGAGGCAAAAAAAATGGCCGCTGCCCTTTTTTCTCTCTTTCAGTCTGGATGTCTTGCCCCTATGTTGGAGGGGTTGGGGGGCTTTTCTATACCTGTGCCCAGGAGCCCACTGTTCCCTAATCCCCCCATGACCACAGTCAATATATAAATAAAATGATTAAATAAAGTAATTTCACAAGTACTCTTTGTTTCGTCTTTCATCAAACTTCCACAAAAATGTGTTTTAACGAGGAAACAAAGACCACAGCTCTGATACAGGCATTTCCCTTGGATTTGTTTTGTTCCCATGTTCAGACACGTTAGCAGCCACGCATAGAGGGAATAACAATCTTTAATCATCAGGAAATATATTTCTATTTTCTGGCATAATGTATGACAAACATTGTGTGCGTACACAAACAAGCCTTAACAAGTAATTTCATTAGCGAGTGTGAATTTTAAGCAGGCTGGTGAAAGTAATTACAGTGTGAAAAGCTTCAGACATTTTGGAAAATGTTCTTTGAGAGCGCTATGTCTCGCATCTAGTAACAGTACTTTTATCAACATTTACTGAAGTACTACTCAATGCTCTATTCAATACCAGTGTTGCGGATCATTAACCAAACAAGCAAGACAAAAAGCACTTAATGGCTCCAATCCATGTGCACAGTATGTTCACTGATGTGTTTTTGTAATGAGACAGAAGAGGTTGCAAGTAGGGGGCATGGAGACAGATGGAGAATGCATGTAACAGAACAATGTATCCTGGAATAAAAAACAGGGTGTGTCAACACAGAAAGAGAGGTGGACCACATCAGAAAAGAATGAAGGAAAGAGCATGAAAGAAAGGAAGGAGAGTGAGTTATAGATTTGAGATACAGACAGCAGTGGGAGAATAAATACAGAAAAAGAGAGAACGACACAGCTGAAGAAACAGAGGTAGAAAACAATGAAAACACAAAGTGAAGGGGGTGACAGATAGTGTGAGGCTGTGAGCCAAATTCCATGGCAACATAACACCAGTGAAATGAAAGTGCTGTTTCACTTCACTGCAGAGCTGTTACTGTTTGTAATTGTCAGGTTTCTTATTTTCTTTGTATTACAGGCTGCCATCCATGTAAATATCCACAGAATTTATATTGATGCTACAGATAGCACATGAACCAGTGCAGAACAAATGATAAAGAGTGCATTTGCATCAATTACATTCACATTAATTTACTGTATCATCAAACTACTTATTAGTTCTGGGTCAGGTTTCATTTTAAGACTCTTTACCTCCACATTTAATACAATTTAATACCCGTTTCATGGTTATACCTGCTAAAGTATGAAAGTGTGATGGAAACCAGTAGGTACAATAAGGCCTGGAATGATTTATTATTTAATCAGACCTTTTCTCTACTTCAGCAGTATATAGTAATAATTTCTAATGATATAATTCATTAAAAAAACGGCGACCTAGACTCAGCAGCAGAAACTGGATGGGTGGATTAATCAATGACAAATTATTAATTCATTTAAGTTTATTAAGCTTTTGCCACAATTTACACTCGCCCATTATAAGATGATGAGCTTCCAAGCTACTGTAGCTGGCAGTGTTTGCTACAGGTGCCGACTGAAACTCCACAAATAAGGACTGAGCAGCCTCCTACTCACACATCCACTGTCAAAATAATCCCACTTTTAGTTCGTAAGTGTGTAACTTTGCCTGACCTGACTAACATTACTGCCAACACCAGCCGAGAGAAAATATCAAAGACTTTTGTAAATTAAATTGAAGATCTGAATAACTTCTCAGGCCACATTTTGTGAAAACTGGATTCGGTGCACCTTTAAAAAGACCAGCACTAATTGTAAGCAGTAGAGTATAGCACATTTACATTGAGAAAACGGACAACATTAGAGATATTCAGTGGTACCAGTATTCAGAATTTTGAGTGTGACAGTGACGCTATTGTCCCACAACGTAATGAACTAAGGAAATGTAGGGGCTACTCACAAGTGGGATTAAAAACATTTGGCTTTCTCTTTGTTGCACCCACTAGAATTTCAGTCTAATTATTATGTGATAACACTAAGTTTTTGTTTGTTGAAAAATCAAACAGTGCCAGTTAAATCTGGTGCAGTCTACATGTTGCTGTCAGTCTAGTTTCCGTCTATTCCAGTCTATCTCCTGGGATGGATGCTCCCACTGGGAGGCACCAGAGTCAGGTCATCTTTGTAGGAGCCCCATTGGCTAATATGTATGTGGATGCATATGATTGGTTGTTTTTGATTTTTTTTCTGCTTTATGCTTGCCCTATTTAAATGTTGTCTATGGTATTTTCTATGAAGTTGTTTTATGTACTACAGGTGTTGCTGGAGCTTTGACCTCTTTAGACTTTTTCCCTTCTTTGTGCACCTTGGAAGTAGGTGACGTTGTGTCAGAAAAATGCTTTTACTTCTACTGGCACCAGAGTCAGACACTTTTACTTAGATTTAAGAACAGCTTTAGCGCTCCAAAGCTGGGCTTTGATTAGAGCTGGAACAATTAGTCGATTAATCAATGAGCTGATCGACAGAAAATTTATCAGCAACTATTTTGATAATCAAATAATCAGTGTAATTTTTTTTTTTTTTTTTAAATGGTTTAAAAGTTGCTGTTTTTAGCTTCTGAAATGTGAGAGTTTTGTGTCTTTCATTATTACACATGACAGCAAAAACTAAATATCTTTGGATTTTGGACTGTTGGTCAGACAACACAAGACATTTGATTAATCAATAATGAAAATAATCTTTAGTTGCAGCCCCAGCTGTGATCATTAAAAAAAATCCTGTTGTTTTTAATCACATGGATCGTTATTCAGTTTCCTCTTAAAAAAACAGACAATTATGTGATCGTAATCCTTGATTATCATCATCCTATTAATCTGGAATTAACCTATTCCAAGTAATCTAGGGACGGCAGCCACAGTAAAACTGAGTTGTGTACTGGCTCTATCAAACATACAAACTCATGTGTTTTTGTGTGTATTTCCCTAGATGATGTATTTGGCATGATTTGGACTGTTCTCCCTATTACATGATATCAAATCTGCATGAGTGGCAGATGAAACAACAGTAGCACGCCAGCTTGTATTTGTGTGTGCATATAAGTGTGTGTGTGAATGTGCGCACGCGTGTGTGTGTGTGTAAGCGTGTTTGGCAGTACAGCTACAGGTCTCACTGCCACTGTCCAGCTGGCATACTGATGTGGTAGTTGGCACATATGCTGACACACACACACTACAAACACTGTTCTCGGAAGAGTTAGTATCCTGAAATAGCCGTAGCCAAGCGCATGAAGACTCCAAGGTCATGATGCTGTCAGAGCACGCTGAGGCTGGTTGTGGTCAGACGTGAAATGGTGCAGAGAGCTGGTTTCACGCTGCCAGAGGATTACAATGTAGACTCAAGTTTTCATTCTACCAGGACACACAGCCAAGAATAACGCTGCAAAACAAATTCGTCATCGGTCCAGTGCTGAGTGAAAGTCTTGACATTTTTCCTGCTTTGTGTAAAGTCGTAAAGTCGGTCAGATATACAGACAGAGAGAGAAAGAAGCACTGTCCTGTCCATCATAAAGGTTAAAGATCAAATGATTCATCAGTTACATTAACTGCTTAACTTTGTCTACTATAAAGGCAAACTTTAAGATAAAATGAAATGTCAATCATGTGAGTTGCTATGTTGTTCACAAGTGCTAACATCAAGATAAGACTGACATTAATAACCTGCCACCGTTACAGTACCTGCTTAGTTTACCATAAAGGCAATAATACACATTGTCAATAATTTTGCTCACGTTATTAACAATGTTTTGGTCCTCAGACATTCATCACGCCTAAACTCATTGAGGCGCCACACAAAGAGCATCATATATGGACTGACTATGGGGTCTGACCCAGGAAAATGTCACCAATCAAGAGGACGCTAGCTGCACCTTGCATGACTACAAATTAGGGTCAATGAGCCCATCAAACAAAATAAACAAACATGGTATATAGATTCACATTACTAAATCTGGTCCTCAAAGGACATTACAGTTACTGTGTTTCTGGACAGGCCGATATTCTAGACTATATTTATTAAAACCTTGAACGCTGACATCACGGTAAAATCAGCATCATTTAGCTGTTAATTTTACTGCTTATTAAGGCTAATGCTAAGCTAAAAAAAATACCATGTCAGTTATGTTAGTTTCTAATTTGTTGGTCAAAGAGCCGAATGTTAGTTCCTAACCTTGTAAATAAAGGTTAACATCAACTAAAATGATATGACCTCAGTAAGGTAGTTGTTATAATTCATCAAGGCAAAAAAATATCAGTAATATTTACTGCTCCCTTTGATCAATTAGGTGGATGCTAAGCTAAAACAATATAATATCAGTTACGTTAGCTACATCATAAAAGCTAACACTGAGTGTAAATGAACCGTCACTGATGTTAGCTGTTATCTTTGTCCATCTAAAGACTGCCATTAAGCTGAAATGTTCAGACTCAGCACAAAGTAAATTGTGAAGTCAGCAGCATACAAAGTAAATTGAAAGAAGCAGATGGACGTGAACATACACAGATTTTCTCTTGGTGGCAAGAGCAAAGGTTAAGACATGCACATGGAGTGAAAACAGGAAAACGAAAAACTGGAGAAAAAAAAACAGTGAGAGTTTTATGATCAGTTAGCATCTGTCACAACAAAACTCAGCCAAACTCTGCACAAAAAGTCAGAGCGTACAGTGCTAGCTAACAGCGACAGCTGACATTTGCCACCACAACAACAATATGAATGCACGTAAACCATAAACATCCACCACATCTCCAACTCATATTTACTGCACATTTGTAGGAGAATGGCTACGGAAAAATTAGTGCACTCCTATTTGAAAACATAGTCTCAGGAGACACACAAGCTCCTTTTCAGGTGCACAAACAGTGATTTAATTCTCTAAAACCTCAGAGTCAGAGCTCAAAATCAACAAGACTTACAGGTGGTTACCTGAATGTCAATGTGGATGACTGGATGAACTGTATATATTAGAAACACAAATTTACCAGCGAGTGTCTTGCCTTTGCCTGACCTATAAGGATATTTTTTTTTATCAGTGCTTCAAATGGAGAGAGAAAAATACTCTTTCAGAGAGCAGTTCATGTCGCGCACATGTTCCTAGCTGAACGGAATCTGACATTTGACATTTCTGAGGCTGTACTTTGAAGCGTCTTGCATGCATGTGTGTATTTGCCTGTGTCAGCACACACACAGACACCTACACACAGACACACATAAATCCATCTGAGAGTATCAGTGTCCCTCTGCTCACGTCTGTCTTGATCTTCCCCTGCTTTAATCTGCTTTCCTTCTTTTCTCCCTGGAATTTCTTTCTACTGTTCATCACCATTAAAGGCCATCCACATGCGTCCAACTGTGAGTGGACGCAAATGCCACAAACACACACATGGACGCCAGACACACAACCCCGGTGAACCTGACTTCTTGAAGGACAGCTTGTTCGGAAATTTAATTCAAAGCAGTCATTCCAGCATGCAAAGAGGATTGCAGGCAGACACACGGTGGGAAAAATAACACAAAAACTAATTAATTTGAAAGTGTGGATAGAGTGAGAGGATTGAATTCAAGTGAGGAAGGGGTTTCAGTAATTTCAGCAGCCACTGAGAAAGCCTGGATCTTCTTCTGGTCTCAGAAATGTGAGGAGTGCATTTGGGGATTTGTGGACAGGAAACAAAAAATGACAGAACTCACAGGGTGTCAGTGGAGGCAAGCAAGAACTAGACTTTTGTGGTCTCTCATTTTGATCTTATTAACAGCTACAACAGCTTTCTGGACAGGCTGAGACGGGATAGAGCAGGGTGAGTGATACAAAAACAGCAAATTACAGCAATCAAGGCGGATGGATACAAAGGCATGGTCTGAGCACACACAGGGAGACAGAGAGACAGAGATGTACTGCACTTTGAAAGAACATGAATTGTGGAAGAAATGACACTGTTAATGTCTCGAAAACTGATTGGATCCTCATTAAAAATGCAGTTAAGTCCTCGTGTTGAGTGTAATCCTCCATTAAATTATCACTGAAACAAAAAAAATGTCCTCTTGACTCTTCTTCACTACAGCAAATAGCTTAATTTGACCTCGAAAAGTGTTTGCACTGTGCCTCATTGTTTAATGATTTTGCAGTCTACTGTAATTACACTGGGTGTAAAATGACTTAATGACCGTGAGGGTAAAAAGCAGGCTATATGTTTTAATTTGAGCGCCTTGCAGCTACAAGAACAAAACAGCTACACTGTGTTTTAACTCTGCACCATATGGCTTTAATTTAGTTTTTTTTTTTTTTTCTGAACTAAATTAGGGAAACAAGCAAAGAAAAACTAGAGCTGAAGTCATTCATGCCTGTCTTGAAACTCGTAGCAACTGTAGCAACAGCAGCACAATGAATCAAAAGCAGCCTGATAAGTCAGGCCCTTGTTTACTCCACAGTGCATCACTATAATTAGGAGCCACACAGAGTCATGGATCCTCACAGAAAATAGCAAAAACAGAAAACAGACTTTCTGAAAAAATAATGTGCTG
This sequence comes from Seriola aureovittata, assembly GCF_021018895.1. Lineage (NCBI taxonomy): Eukaryota > Metazoa > Chordata > Actinopteri > Carangiformes > Carangidae > Seriola > Seriola aureovittata. Next base: position 11,015,942 of record NC_079375.1, read on the forward strand.
TGTTAGTTTCAAGTTACTATTATTACAGTGATAATAATAATAATCATTATTATTATTATTATTATTAATATAACATGATTTGTAGTAGAAATAGAAGTTTAAAATCATCGAAGCAGCAGTGGGGGGTCTATCGTTGCGCACCAGTTTTTAAAAAAATTGCAAAAAGTGATATTTGCTGTCAGTTGTCAGTGTCTTGGTACAAACTGTGCCAGCGTGTTGTCACACCGAGTCACCCCAAGTTTAAAAATAATCATATTTATAGTATGATGTCTCAAGGAGTCTGGAACTGTCATGCTGCATTTCTTATTTGGAGCCTTTCGAATTTGTGTATGTTTATGTCCATGGGCTCGTCTAAATGCTCAGGCTGCCAGGGTAAACGATTAATGTGCGTTATCATGGTGACAGCATTTTCTCAACCACAGCATTACATACTCCATGGTTATAGAAAAGCTCATTCAAAGGTGCGGAACAGTGACTAGTTTTTGGCAGTAGCAACAAAACAACCCCTGTGAAGTAAGAAACTAATGCCATTTCCTCCTCTCTCCGAGTTCTGGTTTTATTCCTTTAACCCACAAAAGGCTAAAATGTCTTCAAATAATGTGTATTATTTGGCTAAAGGCCCACCAGCAATTTATCCAACTTACCACTTGCCTCTGCAGAACTTTTTCCATCAGTGTGGTGGTGAGACACTTTTGCAATATTGTGCAGGAATATGAGCAACCTGGCAGATTTTTGAGGCCACAATAAACAACACACACAAGTAATAAGGGCATGGACTGGATAAAAAGAAAATATGAATATAATAAGTACTAAGTGCCCTTCATTACAATGAATCAGAGAGGCTTATGAGTTTAACTGAGTCATTTAGGAAACTACATGGCCCCAACTACTCACAACAGGGAATGTTTTAGCAACAGAGTGGCTGAAATCACCCTCAGGTATGAAGGAAAAGGCAAACTGTTAGAGAGACAGTGGGCTCTTTTCAACAGAGATGTCGCTATATTGGCATTAATAAAAAGACCCTTTCTTATGCCATCTTTGATTGTGATTTTAGATAGCATGCCAGCATTGGCATTTCTCCTGCAATGCCAGCTCTATCTTCTCTACCTTTTCTACAGACATCGATCCAGCTCTCTGACTCCCACTGCTACCAGCTTATTGCCGGAACAACAATGCCCCCCCCCCCCCCCGATACAGAATGGTGAGGCAGAACAAAAGAGCATCATTCCCGCCTTGAACAGGCTGTGCAAAAGGGGCTAGAGACAGACCGAACGAGAGAATGTAATGCTTTCAATCTCTCCAGCTGGTGGTGTTTACCCAGCCAGGAGCCCTGACAGCCTGCTACGGACTTTCCCCACACCTGGGGTCTCTCCCGCTCTTCTCTCTCCATTTATAGACCTAACTTCTAAGACAAAACATATTCTGCAGACCAGAAATAAAATATATAAAAGGTACATTTCTCTTATTCAGTAACCTCAGCTGCAGCATACCTGCCTACGTTAATGATTTATGCTTTGAGCAGCAGCTTAAATCAGCACTCAGCAGCTGCTGTTAAAAGCCGTTTGCACTCCACCTGACAGCACATTTGGAGTCTTTGTTTGTTGCAGTGCTACATTCATATTCAAATGTTACTGTAAAGTCTTCTGCTGTGTGGATGAAATGTAAATAAAGCAAAAGGAGAAAAAAAAGAAAGAAAAGGAATTAAAATGAATAAATTTCTAAAAAACCTTTGCTCTACCAAAACTTTTTCTGGCCTGGAAATCACACTATTCATTGCTTTAGCAGCTGCCTCTGTGTTCTGCAAATGAACAATGAAATATGACTCTAACCTGCCTACAATAGCCAATATACAGACTTTGGTGACTGCAGCACAATAGGATAGAAGTACACAACACTAAATACCACTAACACACACACGCGCAATGTCACTGACTTATATTAATTTCCCACAAACTTACCCGAACCTAACCTCATCCCGACCCTAACCAAGTTTTCACCCTAAAACTTAATGATTTACGTTAGTTTGACTTGCTTCTTGTCCCCAAATTGAAGTTGAGTCCCAGTGTGATTGTGTGAGCAGATTTATGTCCTCACAGCATGAGTAATACAAGCCCACACACACACACACACACACACACACACACACACACACCGACCATGATTTGTGTCTGTATGTGTGTGTACGTGTCCACAGCTGACAATGATATTCATCTGTAGGAATGGAAACAGACAGTGAGCTGTGATTCCTTTCAGTTTTGACAAAACACACACAACTTAGCCAATTCAATTACAGACACACACACACACACACACACACACACACACAGACACATAAAAACACAACAAACCGCTCAATAACAATAAATCATTGCCTTCATAACAAATCAGCTCTTTTCACCTCTCATTCTTGTCTGCTGTGCCCCAAACAACAACAATCACTGTTTCAAGAAGAAAAATACAGTAATGAAAACACTGGCAGGGCGATCTAACAGGTCTACCTTCTCCACCTTCTCTTAAGCAACGTGAGGGAAAAATAGTGTAATAAAAAGATAATGAATGTACAAAGAAGAATTAAATGCAAATGTAGACTTAAGTAAGGGGGGGGGCGGGTTATATTTTCACAAAGTGTCGATCTTAATTGTTCACCAACATTTGAATTATCACAATAATTAAAATGTCAAAGACAAATTTCATTAATTTCACCAAATTATTCACAGCTCTGAAATGACTGAATTGTCTTCCTCAATTAATGGAAAATAAAAAGTCTTTTGAGAGCTAATTATTATTTAGCCATAATGATACTGAGTGACTGATTATTAGTGGGCAAACTGTTGGACTGTGTCAGCTAATGTCGGCCACATTTCATGCCATAATTGTATCTCAGGATTAACCCTATAACACCCATCCAAGTCCTTCTAGATGAAAACTAATGGACTATTTTTGATTGTTAGAATCTTGCGATGATTATAGATGCGAAGTTTCCAAAGCTTTATTACACTGCAGACTGCTTTGAATGAATGCAAACGCTATGTTTTCGGCCATGTTCTATAGGGATCACAATGTTAGTCGGTCAACGACTTTGCTCCATATTGAAATGTCTGAACAGCTGTTGGATGGATTGCCATGTAATTTTGACCAGACATTAATGGTGCTCAGAAGATGAATCCTGCTGACTTTGGCGATTCTCTGACTTTTCCTCTAGCGCCAACATCAGATCAGCATCTGTGGATTTGAGTGAAATGTCTTTACAGTTATTGGATGGATCACCTTATATTTGGTACACATTGTTACGTTACCCAGGGGATGAATTGTAATCACTTTGGTGATCCCTTAAAGGTCCCATGTTTTACACTTTTCCTGTGTTTAGTTTTGATATACATATGAAGATACATTTTTGGTTTTACGTACGGAAAACCATCTCAATGTAGTTTTTCATCTTCTCTACAGGTGTCTCTCTGGAGCTTTAGCAACAACAGGTCAGTGAGCCAATCACAGGAGAGGCGCTGAGCCTCTCTCCTGATTGGCTGGCTGTTTTTCTGAGTGATCGAAAAAAAATACAGCAGATTTCAGGTAAACACTCCAAAGCAACCAAATCCAGCAAGGCTTGATGGTGAGTGTGGTTGGGCGGGGCTTGGGCCATGGCTGAGAGCGGTGTCTGCCTTGTTGTGACATAACAAAGTTACAGAAGTCCCAACAGCTGACCCATTTTAAGGTACAGTTTCTGAATAGAGGTTGTCTGCATTTCTCCGCTGACTGAGCACTTTGATACCTTTACAGTATTAATATAGAACCTAGACCTGCTCTATCAAAAAAGACCTGGAAATCTCACTTTATACAATATGGGACCTTTAACTTTTCATCTCACTCTATCATCAGGACAAAACTTTACTTTGTACAAGATCTAAAAAAAATATATAAAAGCTGGATGTAAACCCATCCACAGTCAGGCAGAAAGTCTCTCAAAAGCACATTCACAACACACACACACACACACACACACACACACACACACACACACACACACACACACACACACACACACACACACACACACGATGTTCAGACTTTGGCTGTGGCTCAAATTGGAGCCGTTTTAACTGATGTAACCGCAGTTTTGCTTCTCTGCTGGGTTGAAACCCCTGGCAACCCAACTCTATCTGTCTCCAAAGACACAGTGACAGATCCGATTTCAACAGTGTGCTCCGACAGACCTGAAAGAAGAGAGAGATAAGGAGATGGCTGTGGGGAGGAGGAGAAAGAGGTGGAAGGAGGAGAAACAGAGAATTGCAGAAAGTGGGAAGGGAGAATAATGAACTGAGGGGGAGACATCAAGTGAATGAGAGGGAGAAAAGTAAAGTGCAGAGGGGCAGAGAGAGAAGGAGAAAAATGAATGGACAGGTAAGAAAGAGGACGGGGGAAACAGTGATAGAGGGAGACAGAGAGTGCATGGAGGAGGAGGAGGAGAGAGGAAGGACAGAGGAAGGACAGAAGGCTTCTTTTGTTTCCTCTTCATCAGCAGCTGTCCTCTCCTCCCTGTTCAACATGCTCTTTCATCTCCAGCCATGCAAAGATAAAGGGAGAGAGAGAAACAGAGAGGAGAGGATGAGATGCCCTCACCATCAGCATCTCTCATAGTAATCTGGTCTTTCTCCTTTCTCTCTGCTACCTCTAACCTTATCCTCTCCCTCTCTCTCTCTCTCTCTCTCTCTCTCTCTCTCTCTCTCTCTCTCTCTCTCTCTCTCTCTCTCTCTCTCTCTCTCTCTCTCTCTCTCTCTCTCTCTCTCTCTCTCTCTCTCTCTCTCTCTCTCTCTCTCTGTCTCTCTCTGTCTCTCTCTGTCTCTCTCTGTCTCTTGTGGAACCTGAGTGCGTTCTGGTGCAGCTGCCATGACGGTAAGATGTCACTCATCCAATGAACCTGTCAAACATGGTCAGCATGTGAATAAAGCACATGTTGTACCCAGTCTTCTTGTATTTTATGCATGCACACATGCTGTGTTGGAATATATGGTGGTTAGATAATGCACAGGTGGACACAGGATCGATGGAAAAGACAAATTCTCACATTAAAATAACACAAATGTAATAGCACCTCATGCACTGATCAACCCTGACACCTACAAAATCTGTTTCTATATTAGTAATTTGCTTTGCCACAAACATTTTGGAGGAAATTTAATTGCCTGGATTATACTCTCTGGCAGCGCTTGTTCCAATCAGTGTCTTGTTCTTCCACTGCACAGAAGTCGTGGGGAGGAGGTTGGGCAAGACTTTTGGGTCCAGCATCCCACAGGGTTTAGGCTTTTGAAAAACTTGCTTAAGGTTTTGAAAACTTCACAGTTTGGGTTGAATATTGATAAAGTCTCAGTTCCATGTCTCGCTTCAAGTCAGTGTTGATATCAAAAATTTAACAACCAAGACAATGATGCCAAAACACAACTATTACAGCGTTTATCATGCCCCATTTGCCTGGAATAAGTAACAGTAGGGGATTACAACTGAAATACACTGCTACTTGTTCAGTAGGAACATTTTTTGATGGCAGGGAACAGTTTGCAGATACGTTCAGTATAAACAGTTTTTGCTCTGTTGTAAAAAAAAAAAAAATAAAATCCGAGGAGCATTACATTTTACATTTCTTACAAAAAAAAAAAAGTTACTGCAAAGAAATAGTAGTGTAAAGTGTTGTGCCAGTTTTAAATTACACATTTAAATGGAAACACAGAAACCACCATATTCTTTTTGGCCACTTGGGGGCCAAAAACTCAAACTCAATCACCTTTCACAGTTGTCTGTTTACATATCTCACAGATATGAAGCACTTTTAGCATTAGTCCAATATTTAATAGCCTTTTAGCTCTGTTTTACTCCACCACCCCTGAGAATAATATCCAGCTCTTTAGCTGCTAAATGCTCCACTATGCTCACCAGCTAGTTGCTGACTTTGTCTGTCTGCTGTAAAACAATGAGCTGTAAGGAGCTAAAATGCTCTGCAGAGCTGACAACAACTGCAAAGTCGGGTGATAACTGTCTGTGGGTTCATCACTACGAGCAACTGTCACATTACATGTAGTCGTTTGACCCAATGTTAATATAGAATATTGATAAAAGGGCAAAAAAAGGGATTCAATTCAAACTTAAAGCAGAAGTTTGAATTTAATCCCTTTTGTTATATGTAGATATTCATGTCTACAACTGACTAGATCATCAGTGTCTTAACTGGCTCTTCTGCTTCTACTGACTTTGTGATTCAGGCTGATAAATACGACACATTTCTGCATACAGAATTTAGCCTCACATGGCTTTTAGGGATGCATTAAAAAATAACCGAAACTGTACCAAGCAAGAAAATCATTGTGAACATATGTCTAAAACATTTATCATCTGCTACTATGGTGAGAGAGGAGGAGGAGAGGAGAGGAGAGGAGAGGAGAGGAGAGGAGAGGAGAGGAGAGGAGAGGAGAGGAGAGTGATCCCACTACCAGCCCATCTCTTTGCAAACCGATCTCTCTGCCCCCTGCGCTGAGAGCTACAGTTGCTCCTCTCATCAACTACAAAAGCCTTCAGCTCTCAGGCCTCTGTTGTTTGCACAAAAACTGCATTCTGATACACAGCATGAGGGTTTGCTTTTCTGGGACTTTCCCCCTCTTGTTTCTTCTTTTCCCCTCCCATGATTTTGATGAATTATTAATATTGTTTCTTTTGCTTTCTTCTGTCTAATACTTTTCTCAGTAAATGCATACAACATTTCGAGGCTATATAATGCGGTATCTGCTGCTGCTGAAAAGACAGACAGACTGGCTACGCCTAAGATAGAATACATGCAGAGTTTCATGTGAAACTTTCAGAATAAACTCAGGCCGGATTTCAGGGAGAGTCATTAAGGAAATGAAAACTAAAAACACAAATAAGTGTTATTTGAGAGGATTCTATCTTTTTGTCTTGCTCATGACGGTGTCTCAGAGGACTGGTCAGCTGAGGTGTGAAAGAAAAAAAAAGAGCTTCCATTGTTGTATGAACTATATCAGGCAGCTGCATGAAAGCAATATGAGTAAAAAGGAAAATCTGAATGTGATGTATTGCCAGACATTTGCTGATGCAGGTGTTTTGGGGCCGATATTCAAATGCCAGCCTGCCACATACCACTGCCGCTGGAATACATCACGCTGCAAAAATTTTTGTAGTGACAGATTTTCTTCTTTTTAAACAGTATCTCTGGTTTGTCACGAAGCATTTTTGACAGCGTGGCTTCATCTTAAACCGGGGTCACTGTCGGAAGAAGCAGAATACGTAAGAATACAATTGAAAAAGAGACTGTTGCAGGACAAGTCGATAGCTTTAGATAGAGATATGAAATTTCTGCAGCTGCTAGAGAGGCACAGCAAAAGCATCAGAGAGGATTTCATCACTTCAGAAACAATCAGCGGTGAAACATCTGCATATGGGGTGGAAATGTAACCACAGATGTGAAAACAAACTACAAAACCAGAGCTGGAGGTCTGAGGAAAACAGATGCCAGACATGTGCAGGGGTTGGTAGAGGGGCATCACTCTTTGTCTGCTAAGCCATGCAAACAAGGAACACAGACTGTTTATGTCAGCACAAGCACCACATTAGCATATAGCTCGAGCTCTGCGAGACTTGATAAGCTATGTGGCAAACGCTGGCTGCATTACAGATGATGGATGGATGGATGGATGGACGGACTGGCACAGAGAAAGAGAGACAAAGTGAGAAGAAAATGAACACAATAACAAAAAGTGTCAACAACAATTAATGAAAACCTGAATAACTTGATACATTAACTGATCTATGGTCTTATTATATCAACTTTGTTTCCAAACCACCAACTGTGTTTGTGGTTTTATTTCTGAAAATCCTTTTACAAAACAGCACTAGTGGCCCCAGGGTTCATGTCTGAGTTGTGAGGAGTTCAAAGAAGGATTTCATAATTTCATGTGAATAATTGAAGGCTTGTAAGGCTCGCGAATAACTGAGAAAAGTCTGAAAAATACACATCATTTTGTGCAGCAGAATAGGTTTGTTTCTTATTTCTTACCCTAAAAATCTCATGTGCCATTATGTAAATCGTTCTTTCCTCTCCCCCTACTCAGGGTGGTTTTGGTCATGACTTAGCACTTAGCACTATGCAACGGCTACGCTTCTGAGCTGACCAATTGCACCAAAGTCGCGCATTGTATCGACAGTTTTAATCATTCTGTTCAAAAATGTGTCAGGGCAATGCGGCCCTGTGGCGTCGAAAGTCCCCTTTTAACCACACAAGCACGGCGACGAGTGCAAAGGCTGGCGAAGGTAAAATATAAATGGGATGGGGTCATGAACAAATTCACTCTTAGCCAGCCCCATCAGTGGTCTCACTGCTTTGAAACAGCTGTGCCAATCACACTGAAGCATGATAACAGCCCATCAAATGGATAGAGGCTTCTCAAGGAAATTACACTGTTGTCTCGATGGTGTAGAGCAGCACAATCTGAACATCACGCGGCATCTCAGATCTGCCCTTTATATGGCCACATCAGTCCCACGCTATTTCTAGTGTATCCCACATCATACGTTGTCACATCACATTGTAAAATGTGACACAACGGCAGTTGCATCGATATGCATTTTAAAACATAAAAATGCTGGTTTTGCTAAAAAAGAAAAGTTGGAAATGAGGCAATGACACGAAGGATTGATGAGCGGCTGTAATACAACATCTCCCACTTAAACAGCAGAATGCCGCGTCATATCAGACCGTGAGGTGTGTAGTATTGTTCGGGCTTACTCTGAAGCAGCCTGGTGTCTTTTGCACATGATTTCATAAAGTGCTCTGTCACAGCACTTCTCGAATCAGAGGGTGTAGGATTTATAAGTATTTGTATCTGGCTGCCTTCAGATGCTGCAGAGCTTTAATGAACTGAAGGCTGTTTATACAGTGTAAAGCAGCTGTGGACACCAAGAATAACTCATACTCATTTATATGCAGACTGATTTTCTGATGTTCCTGCTTTAAACACAATAAACGTTCATTTTTTTTATGTCACCTTAAATGCCTGTGCTGGCCTGGGAGTGATTAGTTAAAACAGTTTATTTACATTTTATTTACATTTTTCTCCTTCCACCTGTGCACTACACAGATATGCAAAGTGAATTTCAAGGGCAAGAAATTACCAAACTGAAATGACTACGATGAAGGGCCCCTTTGTTCACATGTTATGACCAATGCTGGGTGGAAAAACAATAACTGAAGTATAAAGTATAAGTTATGATAATGAAAACTGACTGTTTTAATGCACATGTGCATGTAAAAGCCCAACATTGACAAGAGTTAAAATTAGCAATAGCTATAAACTCTCTACAACACATCAGTTTCATGCTTTGTTATAGAACTACGTTAAATTGCATTGTCCCTATTAAATAAATGAAAGAAACTAAACTAAATGAAATATCTGAGCCATGTTGAAAGAGCGTGTGACTGCAAAAAAAGAAAAGAAAAGAAAAGAAAAGAAAAGAAAAGAAAAGAAAAGGAAATAAAAGAAAAGAAAAGAAAAGAAGAACTGATAATTCCATCATAAAACATCTTCCGGACACAATAATTATACTAACTAATGCTTTATCGGAAAGTATTCAAGACTTAAGTCGAGTTAATACATCAATGAGCTTGAAGGCTTATTAAACGCCAAAGCAATGCAAACCAGTTCATACATACAATACTGTGAGACAGGACATTACAACACACTACTGTCTCCTTTGTCTGGATGAATGTGAGGTAGTAGCAGTAGAAAATGCAACACAACAAGTGACATTGACTCTTATGTTTTTGGTTTGTGACCCCATAAAACTGTGTTTTGACACAGTGCTAAAGCAAAAGCAATCACTGCTACAACTGACAACATAAAAAAACAAAACATACACACACACATCCAGCAATGGCACACTGCTGATGTGATAATATAGGTATCATTATCATGTGTTGTCATTATCATGGGGAAGCAATTACAGCAGTTTTATAATTCATTATTATTTTTTCTCTCTACAGCCTATCATGGCTTTTTTGGACATTTTGACAACTTTCTTTTCTTTTTGTAAGTAGCTAAATCACTTTTGAGAACTGCATCAAACTGGCTGCATTTCTGCCAAAGATGCTGACAGAAGTGACAGTTTCATCACAGTGAAAATCTGGCTGTGGGATTTCATGGCCCGACTGCCAGGATCACATCAGTGCTACAGACTCTGGCATTCATATTTATAATGCTACTTCAGTCACAAACAGAAAAAACAACAACGTTCAAGTATTTAATTCGACCGCTGCTTTCATTTCTCTCTCTTTCTGCAGATCAGTGATGCCAGAGCTGTTCTCTGGAGGTCAAGCTTTATCACAATATCAAAACCAGTCCGCATGAAAAAAAAAGCTTTTTTTTTTTTTTACTCTAGCCTTGCGTTGGATTTGGGTTGTAAAGCGGCATAAATGGAAATGTGGGGTTGTGACATTTTAAATAAGTATCGTCCGTGAATAAAATTTCATCCTCTTGACTTGAGTAAAAATAAAAAAAACACTACAGTTTCAAGAATAAATACAGTGGATGCAATTTTGTTGCTCTCTGTTTTCCATGCTCGAGTTAACACACCGTGTCCCCTCTCAGTGGTGTACATGCTGTAGTGTTTTCCATGTAGATGGATCCTTTACAGAAGATAATGATTTTGCGAAGTGGTTCCGCTTGCTATAATTCATTCATTCATGCATAATTTTTCATCACGATGTGTGGTACTGTAATGAAAAAGTCAGTAGCTGATGAAGACTGAATAACGTCTATCTTCAGACTTGTTCATTTCAGTCACAACAGCCCCAAATGTAAAAGACTACGCTGAGTGATGGCAGTCCTGAGTATACCTCAATATTTAATCTTCTATACATTTATACCCTATTTTACCCCCTTATCCGCACCAGTAAGTATGACCTCAAATTCACTCCAGACTCCACTCAAGCTTTGTTCAATCCGCATCAGCTGTGACACTTTGCTCAGCTGGTACCGAGGAAAGTGACGCTGCAACAGACTGTCTGTACCTGACTGGACAAAAGTAGTTTTCAATGAGAAATTTATAAGAAAAAAAAAACAAAAAAACAATGTCGTATCTTCTTATTGGCTCAATGAATTTATTTTGCCTGCCGTGCTGGGAGGTGGCAGTCAGACAAGATTACACAGATGCCTCGATGAGAAAAAAAAGAGACCAACGGGGGTTTTGTCTATTTCTCTGTTTGATGTCAAATTGACTTCTTGTTGAAAAAAAGTGTGAAATGCTGTCAAATTCAGAAACCCTTACAGTACAGTACACAGCTTATATACAGTATTTTTGTTATTTTACTGAAATTTTATCACCGAGAGACAAACTTTTATCTCATCTGAGCTGGGGAACTCTTATCAGAAGCAACAAATGATTGTGTAACCACCAGTCACATAGATCAAATTTCTCTCTTAAATGTTACAAATACTTGGAAAAATGAATGGAAATGTATGGCACTGAGTAAACATAAATCTATTCTGGGAACATTTCAAGCTTACTGTATGATCAGTGAGAATGAGTTCCTTCTTTTTCCTTTATGTAACTAGTAAACGTGTCATCAAGACACATCTCTTTTTCAAAGAAAGAGAAATGGCAACACAGCAGCATAAGAAACAGGATGACCGCAAATAAAACACACAACATAAACAGGCCAATTTAACTGTCACACAGGACACGGAAGAGCAGAGACAGTATAAATGAAGTACACAGAAGACCCACAGGTGAGACAGAAGTCCAAAAGTCATAATACAGTACAGTTTCATCATTCAATTCTTTCTTGATTCCAGTGGCGGCTGCTGGTCTTATAAGGAGGGGAAGTTCATTTTCGGCCTACATCATAAAATGTGTCCGTTTATTTATATGTTAATTCGCAGAGTGACAGAAGAGAGTCACCAAACACAACGCTAGTTGTTTTTAACAAAGACAAAGTCGCTGAGGATCAGTAACGTCTCCTGATCAACTCCGAACAACGGAATGAAAAACTTGAAAACTGCTCCGTCGGATGCTTATACTTCAAGATCGCTGATTCGCACATTTCGCTGTCTATCAAAAAGGGACTCAGCCTCAGACAGATCATCCAATCATCATGCAGAAGCCGAGCGTCCGGGCCAGCCCACTGTCCCATAGACCCCCAGAGACGCTGAGCGTCCGATGGGCGGGACAAAGCCCAGCATTTATCCAATGACCGTCTAGTTTCGCTGCAGTGGAACAACCCACTCTATGCTTCCCCATTGAAGTCAGTAGACGCTCGGCGTCTACACTGTGTAAAGCTCTGTGGCGCTGCGGGGATGAATGAGAAGGAAGTCGTGTCGGTTACCTGTGATAAGTAGCTGATTCTGAACAAAAGAAGAACATGTTCTAGCGCATATTTAGTCAATGAAATGTACACACAACAGAACATATTTGACCACTTATTTTGTTGACATTTTAGGGGAAGCTGAGCTTCCCTTGCAGTCTTAGAGCAATCGCCACTGCTTGATTCATATATCCCTTGCCACCCTCCATTTCTCACCTTCCAACCTCTATTTCCTCCCGTTCTTCATACCCACCCCTCCCCGGTTATCATTACTACTTTACTTCCTGTCCTTGCTTCATTCCTTGCATCCTCACCCAATCCTCCCTTCTTCGCTATAGTGCGGCACTTGAAGACTGTTCAAGCCTGGGAACTAGAGGCCAACCCTAATTAATAATTTGTGAAGTATCTTAGTAAAGTTAGCAAAGTTTAAAGTGGATTCCTGTTTTCTCAGATCTCAGTAAATAAACATGTGTCTTTGGCTGGCCTGCTTTAAACTGAAAAAATGAAAGCAAAGGAAAGCAAAGGAAAGCAAAGTACGTCCGTTTTCGAAATATAAACCTAAATCGCTGTGAACATGCATTATGGACTGGTGGTGGTGGTGGTGGGTGGGGGGGGTTGTCTGAGGGGAGGCTCACAGTCTCAGATCAGACTCTGAAAACCCCTGGTCTATGAAATGTCAGAAAGTAGTGGAAACATTCACATTCAATGACATTCACAATTTGTCAGAACGCAAGGTGATCTTCAATATGCTCGTTTTGTCCAACCAACAGTCCAAAACCTTAAGCTAGTCAGTTTCCTGTCATGTATGACAAAGAAAAACAGCTTATTGTCACAACTGAGAAGCACAAACTGTGGAATGTTTAAATAATTTTAAGCCAATGCAAACAAAGTACTGGTGCTGGAAATGACTTTTTAATAACCTGACACTAAATATGAGGAGTGATGGAGGAGGAAGCTGGTATAAGAGCTCGGTATGTACTGGATTGTAGTGGAACACAAGGAAACAGAAAACAGCGAAACACAATACAGCAGAGCAGACAATATGCAGCCTCTGACAGAGAAGTCATGGCACAGGAGCAACAGAGCTGAACATACAGATGGCTGAGTCCCAGTCCAAATGCTGTGAGGCTGATCCAGTATCTCCGCCTAATTGGGGCAGAGGAAAGAAGGATCATTTCCAAACCAGACGGTTTTAGCCCGAGTGTGGACAAGTCCCAAACCCAAACGTCTGAGCCCTCAGTCCCTTTACATCCTCAGCTAAATATCACAAATTAAAATAAATTAATTTCAGTTATAACTTAATTGCTCCTCTAGTTAATCTCCTATCCGAATGGCTTCATCGGAGAGAGCTTTTTGATTTCATGCAAAGGCAAAGAAAATAGAGAGAGGCTGATCTTAAAGGACAAGTCTGGCATTTTTCTATATTTTTCTTATTGTCCACAAAAACTACTCTACTATATGACATTGTCTTAACCTGTCTTCTCGTACCCTTGACTTCCCTGTGATCAAGACACATCTACAGTTTCATACAGCCTCCCTCTCCAAGTCTGCAGTCACTGACTGCTGCGACCGCTGAATGTTCAGGACGGTTTCCAGGGAGCTTTTTTTTTTTTTTTTTCCCCTGTGGCATGGACCCAATATATGTGAGAGTGTATGCACGCTTTGCATTTGTTCAGCGTATGTGCACATGAGTGTGTGTGAGAGAGAGAAAAAGATAAAGGCATTCTACAGTTCAAAGCGGTGACCTAAATTCAGGTATGATGGTAATGTACCATACTGGATCTTCTCTCAATAGCCTGAAAAACATCTATTGAATAAAACCAAATTTGGAGCCATTTCCTTTTGGACCCAGCTCTTTTCAGTGTTCAGTGTATTTTGCTGCAGTAGCCTGTTTTCCAAACACTTAAGTTTACAATGTTTTACACTTTGCAACATTTTTATTTAGAGATGAGGAGCAGAAAAACATTCATATAAAAGCTGCATTAAGGTAAAACACCACGGGATGTGAGCTCAAATGATTTAAAAAAAAAAAAAACACATCTGTAGCTAAAAACTACAGCCAAGAATAAAAAAAATTAAAAAAACAACATGTTGTTTGTCTGAATTATGTGTGAAGTTACATCTGCCAGCCCCTCTGTCAATAAACAGAGATATAGCGCACAATGAGAGACGTAGGATGAGGTGACAAACCACCACTTAAGCTTCTGCTGCCTGCCCACACTGCAGAACAATGCAAACCTGGCCATATGTGAAAAAAAACCATTGAACACCATGACAACAGTGGGAAAATATGGTGCCTTTTAAACTGTTGCCAAGCCTATGAAAAATAAATTAAGAATATTTCAAAGAGTCAGTGGATTCATTCCTGCAGCATTGACCATTTCATTATGACTGTCCCTTTCTTGTACAAGACATTAAAAGGAAGCAAAGTGTCTCTAATCCATGTTCTAATTTTGACCATTGAGCAAATTTGCTCAGCCTGTCCTCCCACCGACAGATTCCCAAAAACAACATAAGTTTGAGCTCAAGTGACAAATAGCAGGCGTGTCCATCAGTAACAGAAGAGGAAATATCCTGATGTAGTTACAGAGCCACTATGTCTGCAAGGGGACAATTTCAGGGCGGATAGATGGGTCAACAGAACTTCAAACTGAATGTTCTTCTAAGCACGACCATGATTCCTTAACCCCAGCCCAGTTGTTTTTGCACCTAAAACCAAGCAAATCTTAAACAACAGTGACGTCACCGTACTTTTCCCTTTTGCTCCTGTCATAATTACAACGGCTGCAACTGCTAGATTTTGCCTAACAATGAAACTTAAGTATGGGTCATAATAACCTGCTGCACAAACAACCTATGAGTAATACACACACACACACACACACACACACACACACACACACACACACACACACAGACGCCCATGTTGACGTGTCCTTGATTTAATACGGACAGGTCTGCCATTTATTCTTCTGTAAATTGGCTGAGCACAATCCTTCCCAGAGAATGATTCACCCAAAAACTTGTAAAGCTGTGTTGTGACAAACAACAACTTAATGTAGAGAACAAATTGCTCACATTAGATTAATTGAGACTGTTAAAAGTTTCATGTGTGAGCGTAAATTTCAGCGTTTTAATAACACTGCTACAGAACAGCATTACCACAATGACTGACCTCAATAACTGCCACGCTGGGAGACATTTCTTTCTAGGTGCTTATTAAAATTTACTCATGGGAAGAATTCAACATCCCGACAAACGGCAGCTACAGTGACAACTACAAACCCGAACATGTTTGCCATTGGGGTTACAGTATCAGCATTTAAATCCAAATGCCACCGAAAAAAAAAAAAAAAAAGAAAAAACTCCACACAAACAACTGATTCAGTCACTAAAAGCAATCACTTACTTGAAAAGAAGCCAGTAGTTTACTGAAATGCTTTCTATGGAGTCTTCCCAACCGAATAGTTTCCTTAGCCTCTTTTGTGATGAACACATTTACTTAATTCTAGTAAAAGAGTTACAAGGAGAGCGGTGATTGACCCACTTAACGTCTATATACTGTAGAAGTAGAAAGATATGTAGCAGTAAGAGTAAATAAGAAATTAAGGACAGTAGATGAGCCCTTTAAATATACAGTGCATTCTGAAAGTGTTCAGACTGCTTCAATTGTTTTCACATTTTGTTATGTAGACCTATGTTAACTTTTCACTCATCAATCGACGCTCAATATCCCATAATGACAAAGCAAATATATTAGTAAAAACTAATCACATTGATATAAGAATTCAGACCCTTTGCACTGACGCTTGAAATTTAACTCAGGTGTCTCCAATTTCTCTTAATTATCGACACCTTGATTGGAGCCCACCTGTGGCCAATTGACACACCTGCCAATATAAAAGGTCTCACAGCTGACAATACATATCAGAGCAAAAACTTCCTGCAGAGACAGGACTGTGTCAAGGCTCAGAGCTGGGGAAGGCTACAAAAAAAAAAATAGTGAGATTCAGAGATCCTGTGTGTGGAGATGCAAGAAAATTCCAGCAGTTGATTTTGGCAAATGTCTGCAAACATTAAAAAATGTGAAAAAAAAAAAAAAAACTGAAGGGGTCTGAACACTTTCCGAATGCACTGTAATCACCTCATGACTGGTGAGCTGTAGATGAAATTAACAAGCTCTGGCAATACACTGCTACAAGGCGCAGCACTTCCTCCCTGTGTGTGCATGTGTGTGTGTCTTCTTAAATCTCTCCTCCACTTTGATTTGGATGAAAGTAATGGGAAGAGGAGTGTTTACTCAAAATATTGTTTTGCAGCGTTCACCTCTCAAACAAATGTGCAAACAAACACAAACACTCCTGGACTTTGTGCTGAGCATTTGAATAAAACAAACATAAGGAATGAGGGGGGAAATAAATAAATAAATGAAAAAGACGATGCCTGAAAATGACAGTTTTCATATTGTTTTGTCAATTATTCACTTTGTTTGTAAATTCCATGCCACTTTTATGAAACTGCTTTCTCAGGTAACACCACTAACCTACTGTAGTTCGATGTTTTGGTGTTCTTTAAACAGAAATACGTTAAAACATGGTTGTTTTTAAAAGGAATTAAACCTAATTAATAAACACCAAACCTATCAGAATAAGAATATAGAAGACTTAATGATTATACTGTTAGTCCACCAAACCTCTGATAGATCACTTAGAAAGCTTTTTCCTTACCACTTTAGTCCTCTGACCCACACTAGCACACACTAATCTCACCCACAAGTCAGCTGAATTTTAAAGGGCTCATCAAAAGAGACGGCCCTAACAGGATGCCTGGAGGGTGCCAACAAATCCTTTAAATGTGCTTAGTTTAACAGATGCCCAGTGCATCTGCAGCGTTTATATATAAAAAAGCTCTTAATCAATGAACTCCGCCGTCAGCGGAAGGACGATGTTAAGAGCTACAATACCACGAACATCCCTCCCTCCTGATAGTCAAGGTAACAACAGGAGAGGTCTTTAATCCTCGCAGTGGTCCAAGCATGACGTGAGATAACCAAGGCTGGATTACCAGCCAGGCAAAGTGGGCCACAGCCCAGGAGCCCCAGACCCTTAGGGGCCCCAGACCCTTAGGGGCCCCAGAAGCCCAAGGTTAACTCTTCCCTATTTCCGTTTAAATATTCAAATGAATCACCAGTTTGTTATAAATTTGCCCAAAGTCTTGAATCTAGCTTTTGAAAATTTGATGTCTGAACATCAGTAGCTCACATTAGGGTTGTCACGATACCAAATTTCTGTTTCGATACCGATACCAATATGTATTTCGATACTTTTCGATACTTTTCGATACTTTTTGTAAAAAATATTTCATTATATTATGTATTGCCTTAATGGGTTACTTAAATATTTAAAGAATGTCATTTAATTTTTAAAAATATATTTTTTAATGTATTTATTAACCATGGACATGTTTTAGCTCTCTGTATGCAGGCTACTGTAGGTTTACTACTGGGCTGGGAGGGGCTTTGTACTTCTTTCATTGACATTACAGTGCAGTGAACAGGTGAGCAACATTATCACCTGTCGTTCTTGACTGAAGTCTCGGAACAAGTCCGCATGGTTGTCCTTTGAATGTTTCGACAGGTTTGAAGTGTTGCCTGCTTTTGCGAGACACACTTTGTAGCATCGCTTGCACTGCGGTGCCTCTGGGTTCAGTGGCTCGCCTTTATCGTTCGGTTTGAACCCGAAATATTTCCACACCGTACTTCGGGCCCCCATTTTGTCCACAAGTACGGGCTTTTCTGCAGCTGCCATCTCTATCTACTGTATTTTCTTCAATCCGCTCCGTCTGTATAAGACGCGACTTGTCGTTTCTCTCTCCTCCTCAGTCTAAACATGCGAGTCATACGTCACACTCGCTGGCCTCGCAGTGCTTAAAGAGACAGGCTCCAATTTACCAATTCATTTGCATTCAATAAAATGACATAAAAGTACCGTTTGTTTTTAAATGCTGGTATAGTACCGTTTTCAAAACTCTAGTATCGCGGTACTATACTGGTACCGGTATACCGTGCAACCCTAGCTCACATGCATATGGATTTGCACAGTACACACAGATTGAATGAGGCTCTAAAAGTGCAAAAAAAAGATTACACACACCTCCAGTTGGCTTCAAATTTAATACAGTTTTTGGTCATTTGAGTTGAAATAATTAATCCATGTTGGGCCAGTCTGCATTTTGTGTAAAAGCTGCACAACAGTGGAGCATTTTACAACACTGAACATATATCATATTTAAATCTTTTTCTCTGACATACATGTTGTTGTGTCTGTTGCCTTATGCTCCGGTTCAAACACTTGTTGATGCTGTTTCAACTCCCCATTCTCTTAAACTTCTTTGGATTAACATTATTAATCATTGCTGTTAATTCTTGGCATGACTTGATTCATTTGACTAATTAACTAACTTTCGGTTCTTTTAATTGATCTTATCTATAATTTTATGTATTTTGTTTGTTTTTAAAGGGAGTTGTTACAATATCTGGCAAGGGACAACATATGAAAATTAGCCTTGGGCTAACTCTTGTGCATTTACAGACATGTTTACTAATTTACAGTGTCCCTGTAAATTAATAAATAACACAATTTATTAATATTTTATATGGGCTTTCGTGTTGTTTTATCTGCCTTTTACATGTCTTGTTTGTTTCTTTTCATGTTCAACATCAAATTGCCCAGAGACTGCAGATGAAAATGAGCCTTTAAATAATTTGATACAATTACATCATATTGATGTCAATTAGTTTGTGTTGTCCTTATATATGAACAGAAAATGCATCAGTAACTAGCTTTTTAAGCAAAAATACCAAATATTTACTGGTTCAGAGAATTTGCAGTTTTATATATAATAGTAAACTGAATATATTGAGTTTTGGGCTTGAACACCTTAAGGTCTGGCGAGATGTGATGGACATCTTCACTTTTTTCTGACTTAATGGAAAGTGTCCTTCATCCCCGCCTTCCTGGAAGATCAGAGTGAAGTCACTGCCACAACAGCACTCCGGGAGTTTTTATCTCACCGTGTGTCCTATCACTGAGTAAATTCATTATTATTTTATTTCACTGAACCTGTAGACTGAACATAAGATCAAAGATTCTTGCCCAGACAGGGATCCACACTGCTGCCTCCTCAGTCAACAAATATTTGTCCATTTCAAATATTTTGCATACTAAATGAATCAAATTTCGAAAAGTGACATTTTTGCTGTCATCTACAGCTTTAGGAAGCTGTTTTCATGTTGCGCGCTTTAAGCTTCATCAGTCCTAATCAGCTCAAACGCCAGGCTGACCAGACCTGCTGCCTCGTACTCCAGCCTGTGCTGCTCCTGATGCTGAACATTTCAAAATGACGACAACAACAACCCCCGGCTGTCAGGCATGTTGCGGGCTAATTTAAGATTAAACAATGTTGCACATGTCAAAGGCAACTGTCAAGCAACGGTGGCTGATCATCCAGAGGGAACATGAAGGCTTTACTAAAATAAAACAAGCCATGAGGCACAGCCAGAGGGAAAGTAAATTTTACCAGCAGGGGGGACAGAAGGCGTAAGAGGTTTAGGAGACAGTTGGGATACAATCTCTCTAGCTAGCTATTTTCTGACAGCTGACAGAGGACTGGAAGTCGGCAGCTGCACTACATGAGCAAAAGAAATGTTAAACGGTCAGGTACAACCGAGGTCATTTGTATGCGCGGCAATGATATCTTAAATGTAAAGAGATTAGATGAAACATAAAACGTCACTGTGAAAACATGTCAACGTGAAAGCTTCAAGGTCTGACAGACCACTGATAAGAGATTTCAAGACCACACTAAACTGACTTTACTCCTGGTTCATCTCTGAGATCTGCGGTCGCTTATGTGAGCTTTAATTAACTCTGACATTCATACGAAGCATGGTCAGATGATGTCATTATAATGAAATGCACCCAATGGAAATCGTCTTTCCAAACTGACGCATGGAGGGCAAAGGTTTTAATTTCCTCCGTTAGCATATCGCAAAATGTGATAAGATGAGAAGGGATGAGGAGCGTATGTTGTGGATCTTGCAACGCCGCTGGACAGTTTCGTTAATCCCAATTTCTGGAGCTGGTCTTTATTGACAGCGGTACAGTAACACAAGCAAACATGTTGTCTGATATAAAAAAGTTTATTTGTGCATTTTGTCGCGTCCCTTTATCCAATTTTGTTTGTTTGTTCATTTGTTTTGTTGTGCTAATGTGTTTCATAATTATTGAATTGTTTACTTCGCTCTTTATTTCTAAACTTTAAGTTTAGATATGACTTTTTTTATATATATATATATATATATATATTATATATATATATATATATATATAAATATATATATAAATGCTGCTCAGTGTTTCAGACCCTACGCTGATACCATCAAAATAAAAGAAAGAGAAGAAAACCAGCACACTCTCAAAATTTAGAAGCTGAAACAAATATTTGCTTCAATAGTTATTTCTATTTTCAAATATAGAAGATAAATGTTAAAATATGTGTTACATTTATCACTATGCCACAGTCAAAGCACATTTGGACAAAGCCAGAGCCCGCAGCCAAGGACTTGCGTTAAGCAGAGAGAAGCAAAGGCTTGGGCAACATAAAGCAACATCAGTGACGAGGATGATGAAGACGCCACCCACTAGCAGTGAATATAAACACCGGTAGGCACTCGCTGAGATGACAGCAGTGAAAAGAAAGCAAATCACTGACTTTTTGTGCCCATGTGACATTTGATGCCAGGGGGGTTTGAATCTTTGCAGTGAATACTCAGATATTAGGACAATAAGAGAAGGGGGAACTTGACTGTAAAAAAAACAAAAAAACAAAACAAAAAAACAACTGCAATATTGGGTGTATTTCAACATTTCAGTTTAGTAAAACATCTAGCTTCTATTCCTCAAACACATGATCTTCAAGACTAGATCAAACATCCACAGCTCAGACAGCTAAATGTTCCTTTAACCTCCACCTTCCACCGAAAGTAAATGAAAAAGCACATTACTGTGTTTTGTGTTGTTTGCTCACACATGTTTAACGACGATGAATCGGCGGAGTATGCCTTGACCTGTAATTTTAGAAGAACCAGAGAAAAGTGGCAAAGTAACCGCAGCTGAAGGGAAGTGAAGAAACGGACGAAGAGCAAACATGATAAGTTTTATGATCAAGAGGCCAAACTTTCAAATAACATCCACCTGAACCCACAACCTACAGTAACTCCAGGGAACTACCTGGATTGTTCACTGCATTGATTTCTCACCGTCTTTGAGTGAGTCAACCTGTGTGTGTGTGTGTGTGTGTGTGTGTGTGTATGTGTGTGTGTGTGTGTGTGTGTGTGTGTGTGTGTGTGTGTGTGTGTGTGTGTGTGTGTCAAGGCTGTGTCTCACTAACAGTCTACATGAACTCCTCAAAGGTAACTGAACAGAGAGAGATGTAATTGGAACTCAGTGTCTGAAGCTTACACACTTACACACACACACACACACACACACACACACACACACACACACAGGGACAGGCGAGGTGAGAGGGTAACAGTCTCAGGTGGATCTATGCACAGAGCTTCTGCTTTAGTCTGGAGACTGAATGGCTCCAAGATACCTCTCCTCTAAATCTAGGTGAACTCACATACGTGCGTGCGTGTGTGTGTGTGTGTGCATGTGTGTATGTGTTGTTGCCCAAATATGTGAATGCATATAGTGTGTAAATACATGTTTTTGTGCCTCTATGCAACCAGTATGTCATATATAAATACAGTATGTCAGGATATCTGCAGCTACAGTACATGCTTGTGCTTGTATGTGCGTATGTGTGTCTCTGCATGACTGACAGTGCGGTCAATGAGCCTGTCTCTGGAGGAAGCAGTGGCTGCGCCTTTCTGTAAAGTGCTGCTTTGTGACAACTGTACAGTTAAGGCACTTGTGCCGTACAGTTTCACTGACAGTGATTACTGTTGGCTATGAAATGCCTGATGTAAAATAAAGATCAAATCTGACCAGTTAAGTACATGACAGTTTTAAATATTTAAAGGTAGGGCAGGGATGGTATAAGAAGTGGCAGCCAAAACTAACTGATTATATGAACAGCTGCAGGTGACGGGTGCTGTCTTCAGTCAAGACTCAAATCAACCCTTCAGCAGAGCATCAAGGTGAGCAGCATCTTTCCCATCGCCGCTTCTGTTGGATCAAAACCCATTTGAGCTGCACCTGTTTCACATTCACGTCCGTGTAAGAGGCTTCAACAGAGACACTTCTCATTCACTTTGAATGGAGTGGCACGTGTTTCATTGTGGTTCCCATGCTTCACTCAGCGCTGCTAGAAGTTGAGAAAAGTTTTCTTTTCAAGCAGCAGTGTAGACATTAGCCAGTCCAATCATGTTTATGCAGGTCCATCTGACCTTTATCTGACCATCAGCCCAAAACTCAAAGATATTCACTTTCACGTATGACACAGAAAAGCTAAAAAATCCTCACATTTGCGAAGCTGCAGCCTGCAAATGTTTGGCAAGTTTTACTTTGAAAAATGCAGAAGATGGTAATTTGCTTATCAAGATAGTTGCTGATTAATATTCCGTCAACTAATCAGTTAATCGAATCATCACTGCAGCTATGGTGAAGTCAGAAGATGGGACTCACTCCTCCAACCTTACTGTTGACCTTTTAAGAGAATTGCATATTTGCCATGACATCCACATTAAATGCAGTTTCTTTGTCAATGCCAAATGTCGAGTTTTCACTACTGAGAGGCTTAAACCTGCAAATGTTCGAGATTTCTTTTCTTTTTCTTTCTTTTTCATTCATTACTTAAAGTGATTAATTCTCCGTTGAGGGACTATTGTGCTAATCATTTCAGCACTAATCAATTCCTGATTGCATTTTTGACTACATTAAAGAGAGAAGCTGGTATCCCCATGCTGACTGTTTTGGCTCTTTGTTGTAAATGTTAAACGATAAAATGCCTGCAGTGTCAAAGTATTCTGTTTCTTAAATGAATGGCAATTTCACATCCACAGCAGATGAACCGTTACGACTTCCTTCGGGCAGCAGCACGGAGACTGGAAGCAGGTTTGATGAATCACACCCTGATGTTCTTACAATCCTTCAGCTAATCATGTACACCGTGCTGCCTATCAGTAATTTAGCACCTCGAGGAGTCACAGCTAAATCCTCATACAGATATACTCCGACATAAAAAGGCTGGAAAAAGAGCTTGATAGATAAGCAGAGGTATCAAGAGGAAAGTGGTGTTTATCGGTTGTGTACAAGTCACTGCAGAGCAAGGATTTTTACTACATTTTAATAATTTATATCTGAGTGGAATTTCAGTCTCGTCTAAATACATTTGGCTGAAGGAAGGGCCACGAATAAATATGGTTATACAGGCTGAAAACACTATCCTTTAACTGAAAGCATGTACTTTCACACCACTAACATTTCAAATGAGTAATAAAACGTGTCATTAACTTTACACAACTCACTGTTTGTCAGTGCTATCATCACTATATAACCATTTATTACACATCTGTGGTCTTGCCTCCTTACTGTCACTGTGTCATTTGTTTTTATACTGACAGTAACACATGAATACATAAAGTATACACCATGCTAAACTGCTTGTACTCTCAGTATAGTGAAAATGCTAAAGCTACAGACGCATCGATCCAACTTTTTCTCTCCGGATACCAATTCCGATATGCCGACTCAGGGTATCTGCAGATACAGAATACCGGTCAGGTACCAGTGCTCTCTTTCTCCCATATTTAAAAATGTATACTGCAGTGCGTGGAACTCATCTCATTTTTATGTAAGTCAACATGAGGCCGGGGATCATTGTGATGCTGAAAACTGACTCAACAGCCCTGAATAAATGTAACCAAAAGCTGGAATACTGATTTATACACTAGTTATAAAGCATTCACAAATCCTTTACGAGGGGAGTCTCATTGTAAAGTACACCTGCTAGAATTTAAGTTAAATTGAAACCTTTGTCAAATTGATAATAACTGGGGACTTATTAAAAAGAAGGAAGTGAAAGTTTGGACCTCCTGCACTTCCAAAGACATAAGTGAAATATGAAAACTGTATTACTTCACAATAAAAGTCTATGCAGTAGAAGAAAGGATCTGACATGACAAAGCAGCATGATGCGCCACCAATCAATGAGACTTAACTTCAAAAAATTGGTGTAATGCAACGAAAACACAGGTTTCACCTCAAAAAACACACTCTGCCTCTGCGGTGATTGACACGCTACATGAGCACAGCTGATAACACATCCTCTAGGATCGATGTGGGTATTAGGCATATTGACACTAAATTACAGCTTTAAATTACAAGCAGCTGCCGTCTGCTGTCAAAAACAGCAGAAATCACATGTAATTTTCTGCACTTCACAGTTCGTACTCAAAAAGCACATTCAAAAGAGTTTAAATAGAGAAAGGCATTAACTGACTTCTACTACAGGAAAAATTTAATGTCTGATAATTGCCAAGAAGAAAAGTCGAGCAAGACTGAAATGTGGCCCGTCATCTATGACTGTTATCTGAAGAGGGGCAGAGAAAGGGGGAAACACTACTTTGTGTGTATGCATGTAAAGTTCCTGAGTCCTGGGATCACACCTTAGTGATAATCACAATCCTTTGGTTTCACTTTCCCTATATATGTAACAATCAAATACCAACATAGAGATAAAATCTTATTGTCACAAAATGGAGATTTTGGTTGTTTACTTGAGATTTTTCTTGTGTCCATTTGCTGATCCTCTGGAGCTGACCCTTTGACCCATACATCTTTCTGACGTACTGAAAGCTGGTCTGTTTGTGAAAGACAGATCCTCTGTCTCCATTTCAATTTGATAGTTTGATGTTGGGAAGAGTAAGACGGGTCCGTAACTCTACATGTTCTTACATGAAATTCTTTAACGGCTTGTAACCGATACCAGGCAAGGTTCCAGACGCATTACAAAACCCCAGAGTCGAGCAAAGGTCTAAATACCTAAGAAGAATACAACCAGAACAAGTTACAGCTCAAGTTTCCACCCACCATCCTCCCCCTGTTCCACTTTTATGCACCTGCCTTCTTTCTACTGACTAAAATTTGGTTATCAACTCTCTCCCCACTTCAGGCAGCGTCTCTGACTCATGACAACTTTGACTGCTATCCAACTAATTTGCCAGACGTCTGTTGACCCATTGAGTGAATCTTAAACTTTCAAAGTGTGTGGAGATGACACATCAAACAATGGCGTCCCTGCCCAAATATTTGCAGAGCTCAATACATCCTCTATCATCCTCCTTCCCCGTCACCTGGGCGTTTGTGTGAGTCACCTAACAGTCCGAGTAGAGGTGTTAGCTGATGCATTAGCCTGCTCCATTAAGATGAATCAGCAGACGGCATCACAGGGGGGAAAGAAAAACACTCAAATATCCCAAAACTGGGAAAAAAGTAACCAGGACTTTTGAACTAAAAACTGATGTGCTGCCAAATCAATTCTATACACTCAAAACTTCATCTGCACTTTTAATGTTGTTGATATAACTGCGACAAAGGTCCAATTAAAACTTTTCTTGACACAAGGGGACTCTCGTGTATGCTAATTTTGGTATGTAATACAGCTCCTCATTACAGTGGAAAGTGGCTGCTAGTGAATATTAAGGCACGCAAAGTTATCAATTTAAACAAATATCCACTTAGCTATTTCTGTGTCTGTGTGTGTGTGTGTGTGTGTGTGTGTGTGTGTGTGTGTGTGTGTGTGTGTGTCCTCCTGACCCTCTAAATAGATCTATTCATCCCATAGAGGATGTGGCTTCTCCGCAGACACCTCACTGCTGCTGCCTCTGGCATACTAAACTTCTTCAATCCAACCTCCTTCTTCATTTTTCAGCCTTCTTCTCACGATACCCACCACACCCCTCCCCTCCTCCTCCTTCCTCCACACCACCTCCTCTATTTATTTTTAATCTTTAATCCGTTCATCATCAGCTCATCTCTCTCCTCCAGCCCACCTCTACTTATCTTTTCGTTTCCCCAGCTCATTTTGTGCACCCATTTTTTCTGTCTCTTTTCGCCCTCCGTCGCCCATTCCTCTACAGTGAATTATTAACCTGGAGGACTCCCTTCGACACAACATGAAACATGAAGCACCAAAAGATACAATGTATTATCTGATCTCATATGTCAGGTCCAGTTATTGTGTAAAAATCACCACAGAAAGCTCAAAACTGCACACCATAAAGACAGCTACACCACACTGTGCAAATGGTCACAAAGGTGTAAAAAACACAGACAGTTTTTCTCGTGCGATAAGTATTTGGAAATATGCCGATTTATCATTTTGTTCATACAGTAGTTTTATTCATTTCTGGGAACACAGTAACACAACTGCACTACAACAAGTCTAAGGGGGGAAAACAATAGTAAGACAATCAAACAGGTAAACCAGAAAATAGTTTGCCTGATTATCTAAACTGCTTTATCTGGAGGTGAACCCAACGTGAAATGTCAGCAATCCCTCACTGCACACAAAAGCACAAGAGCAAGTATGGTACTTCAAAGTTGAGGCAGGGAGTCGACTGTAAACTCTGATAGATGTTTACAGCAGTTTGGGGTAATAGCTGTACCCAAATGAGCTTGACTAACCTGAGCGTTTGTTTGCAACTTTTACGACCATACTTAAAAGTACAATATCTTTGTTACAGTTAGGTTTGATGGCTCAAACCTGCCGAGACTACGAGTCTGCAGACATGCTAGCAGCTACGTATGTGAGGCTACACTTGGACACAGTGCAAAATACAGCTGAGGCCGACGGGTGTGTCATTAGTTTTGCAGGTATTTGGCTATAAAGTTCACCAAATTCACCCTGAGGGGAACACGGATGTAACAAATGGCAAACCGTCGGGCAGCTTCACTCCAACCGTAAATGTCGGCCTCACAGTGGCGCTAACAGGAATTCAGGGGATGTCTGTACAAAAATTTCAAGACGATCGATCTAACGGTTGCCGGGACTGGTGGACCCATCCTGCCAGATTTCGACCTCATCATAAGACTTTTTAAACCAATATTTTATACATCATTGTTGTGACATTTTCAAAACAAAGCTGATAAGAGAAAGTAATAAAAAGTCTGTAGGGATTTTAAGAGGAGCTACAGTGTTTGCAGTAGGTGGCAACAACACAAACACCACACCACCACATATTGACGGAAATAGAGTAAGTAGGACGAGGTGACATTTCTATTCAAATCTGAATTCTTTAGTTGATCCTTTTTCACTGTGATACAGCAGCAAATGCTCATTCTACTCATTCAATCTCCAAATATATCCAAACCCCTTATTTGTAGTCCACTGGTGAAACCAAAACTAGTAATAATCCCTTTAACTAATCCACATCAAATCTCTCACAATGCTAATCCGTTAGGCACGATGGTCCACGGCAGCCATTCATCTGTAAACACTTCTAACTGTGCTCTGGCATGCATAATTAAATTGTAATGGTAATTTGTTGTATTGCTGGGCTGCCAATGGCTTAACTATTCATGTGCTGGGGGTTCACATGTTTACATAATGGGGTGGGACGTGGTGCCGCTGTGCATTATGTACAAGACAGGCATGACGTGACCGAGAATGAGGGAAATAGAAAAATCACAGTGAGCCAAATTAAAGACGTCTGTTTCACACTTGAATGAAACATACGCCGTCAAACACATACAGACACGATAGATACTGTACTACTGAGATATAATACTAGATTACAAGCATAATATAAACATGATTAGACATGAAGCCTGTTATTTAGTTGGTTATAAAATGTACATGATAATATTGATATAGACGCTCTTTTATTCAGCTCCATAAGCAACAATGGGAGAAATGTAATGATGCACGTCAAAAATCTGGTTCAGTTTAGACAATTAAAACTACTAGACCCCTGTTTCCAGTGTTTATGCTAGGCTAAAATAACTGGCTAGATATTAAGAGTGATGTTGATCCTTTCATCTAATTTTCAGAATGAAAGCGAACCAGCACGTCTCTAAAACTCGAAATGACAGTTTAATTTCAGAAAATGTCGCTGTCATTGTTAAAAGAAACCATATGTTGACTCTTGGCATGTGACAAAATGTTAACCACTGACTGTCATGTCAATGTCACCACTTCTTTGCCCCGTCTGTCCAACCTCACCTGCTCCCTCATATATTTTGCGATGGCATTACAATGTCATCCAATTTCTACCTTTGCTACTGACAGAGGACAGTGCTACTCTCATTTCACCGGATCTCAACCCAGTTTAATAAATGAGATTTTGGACAGAAATATCGAGACAGCACGTCATCACTATACCAATGATGGAATATCTTTTTGGAGGAATGGTTCTCATCCCCCCCGGTAGAATTCTTTGAGAATATACATATTTCTATCAAGGAGCAATGAAACTGTTCTGGGGTCTCAGGGTGGCACAATAACTTTTTGTACCTAGTTTATGTCGGCATTTCCTTTAATTTTCTCCCAGATGGAGCTTACTGCTAAGATGTCTCCATTCTTGTTTCACATGAGTTTCAGAGGACTCTTCACCTGATGCGGCGCTTTCTCTCATTTCTGATTAGTGACCTAATTATTGAAAACCAATGTCAACAAAAACAAGTGCCAACATCAACTTAAAAAGCTCTTCAACACCAACATGAAGATTGTTGACTAATCAAGACAGCTAAAGGTCAGCTATTATGTGAATGTTTTGTTCTCGTTATAAAGCACAGCTTCTTTTTCTTTTTTTTTTGTTCTTACTTAAACGCTGCTAAGACACGACTCTGAACGACTCACGCAGGCTTCACGGTTCTCACAGTCTCAAATAAACAAAGTTGAAAGTCGATTTAAAGAAACCAAACATCCCATTAAACTGAAAAGCACACCATATCATCTTATTTTTGCGGAAATGAAAATGTATTAAATTTTGACACCAGTGCTTCATACTAAATTCAACAACACATTTTGTGAAGCGTGAAACAAACACATAACCCGGCGGTGTACCCTGACACGCATCTCAGCTGATGATGCTTCGCTCTATCTGACCTCATTCCTCTAATAAAAGGTCTCAAGCCTTTAATGTGGTGAAGTAACTGCTCACAGGCTTAGGCCTATATCATATTATAGACCTACAGATAGAAATATTGATAAATCCTGCACCCCTATTCAAGGATACATAACTAGTACACTGCAGTTTTTTGTTTTTTTTTTTACCACAGACAGACATCTCCTGTATGAAACCCATCCAGGCAGTTGTTACTCTGGGAGCTTTACATTGCAAAGCGGCTGCATAATAAAGCAGCAAACCCTGCGCACAACAAATGAATATATGCAAAAAGCATGGGTTGAACACTTGTTTCGAGGCACAGCGATTCCCTCGTTGTAAAATGCAGAGATCCACCTACTTAGACACAATAAAAAACTAACCTTGCAGGGCGGTGAATATGACAAAATGTCGGCCCACTCAGGTATCTGTCGTCGCTCTAAACTACAGTAACTGCAGGAGCGCACAGAGGATTCCTCAGCTTGACGTGACTGATCTGAAAATGATATTCGACTTTTGAAGGTGTTCCTTCCTCCCCTGCTGGTTCTCTCGTAGCGTGCCTGCTCTTTAAGATCATGCTAATCAAACGGGGTTGAGGTCAGTGCATATTATGTATATGTGTGTTGTGCAATGTGATCCATGGAGTCGAGGCATATATTAAGAGTTTTATGTCCATCATTAGTCATCTATCACACAATGCCTGTAGCTACAGTTAGACATGATGGGTTTGTACTTTAGATTTCCATGTCAAAGCATTAAAAAAACCTGACATTATAAAAACCTTTTAAAAACACAGCATAATTTTACAAGGCTAAGACTCCACAGCCATGGTAGCTGAGGCTGTTCCTAGGCACAGCATTGCTAACATACTGATGGTAAGCAAGTGTAATGTTTATCACGCTCACTGTCTTACTTTACTGTGCTAGCATGCTTATAACTAATAATACAAAGTATAGCTGAGAGTGAGAATGTTGTTCGTTTTTCAGGTATTTGGTCATAAACCAAAATATTCACTTCAAATTCTGACCTGATGATGGCACTACAAAAGTCAGAGGATCACATAAGTGTCAATTCATACTCAGAATTTTGTGTAGAAACTGTCTTATCAATCCATCCAGCAGTTGCTGAGGCATTTCTGTCAGAATCAAAAATTATGAACCTCATGGTGGCGACAGAGGAAAAAGTCAGGGGATCACCAGAGTATTTAAGATTCAACCTCTTGGGATGATGAATGTCTGTTTAAAAATTCATGACAATCCATCCAATAGTTGTTGAGATATTTCAGTCCGGATCAAAGTGGTTATTTATACATTTCATCCACAATCTATCATTATCTCAGAGAATTTTCTAAGCGCAGCAAAATAAACAGACATAAAACACACTTCTTTTTTTCCATTATTTGACTGGGAAGAAAGTGAATATGACGTTATCTACACACACAGCTTGCTGAGATTTCATGGTGTGAGTGTTGCAGCTGTTGGGTGACTAACAAGTTATGTCCTCTTTTTTTTTATTGTCTAAATACAATCATCAGCTGTTAATAACCAACCTAATATACTAATCGTCTCCCACCACCCACTCAGTGTAACAGAGGAGTGTTGTTATGGATTTGGGGAAGCCTCATCAGAATATGACGGTCAGTAGGAGGACCGATAACAAAATATTTACATGGTTTAATTTTATTATAAATATATTTCAGCTTATAGCCTGTAAACAGAATTGTCCAAAAAAAAAAAAAGAAATGAGCTCCATGATTAATGGTTAACAATAATACTTTGATTACTGCAGTATATCACTGACAATTAATTGTTAAAGATAAAATTTAAGACTAAAACTTTCACAGCTACGTAGTTAATTGCCAATATGTGTCTATCACATCGCTTCCAGTGGACTCACAAGTGATTATTCTCATCCCTGGGGAGTGGCCTAATTAATGAAGTTAACAACAGACAGCTGCAACATCAACCCAAAAAGCTCTTAAGCATCAACACCAACTTTGTATACTAATCAAAACACTTAGAGGTCAGATAATTTAGTTTTTTCCTTCATAATGCGAGCTGCTACAATACTGAAAAATGCAGCATGTGTGGCCATGAATAGATATTAGATAACTGTAAACTGATTGTAGCACAGCTTTCTGGATGAACTGAAACTTACTCAAAACACCAAGTGAATGGTGGTTATTTCCACTACCACACCAATTTGAGGCTCGGTCCAAAATCACTCCCTTGTTCGCTCATACCAAACATTTTACTCCGTGGCCAGCATTACCTTGAGATTTGATTTTGAGCCGGCACTGACAGGTGTAGTACCACGGCATTTGTGATTTACGCATCCATCAAAAGTGAAGCACTGCGATGTTGTTGGACTTCAGCAAAAAGCCCTGCGTGGACATGGGGATCTGTGCGGGAGCTACAGTATATGGTGCATATTCAGGACACTCAAAGTAAACAGCTGAGAGTAAATATGGCGTGCCAGATAGCAAACAGGGAGTGATGTTAGACCCCAGAGATACACTATTGTTAGAACCGGGAAACACTGCAGAAAATACTATAATACACTTAAAGAGACACACAGGTAAATACTAGAAAACCGTGGCGTCACTTAATGCATAATTCATGTACAGAAATGAATAAACAAGTGTAGGTGTATCACAGTATGCAAAATGCTATGAACCAAGTTTGGAGTCAATGCTTGGTGTGTAACTGAATAACAGGGGGACAACAAGTTTATTCAGAGATGTCCATTGATCCTGACGGACACTATTGTCTCACAAAGCGGCACAGATAGGGACATACATAGTCCTGATGGACACGATGCTCTAATAATCGATGCAGTGTTTAAATCAATCGTTGTCAACAGTAGCTAACACACAGAAAACCAGGATAATCTCTGCATGTGCACTTGTGCACACAGACAGTATCCCATTCGTCTTTCTACATGACCAATCAGATCGATTTACCGCGCTAACATATTGAAGGATTATCCCATATGAATGTCAGCAAATCCCTTTGATCTTTTCAAGCCATCCATTGTTAGGTGGATATAGACAAAGACACACAATTACACGGATACGACTGCGAATATAGGCACACTTTTACGAATTCTTGCAGGAAAACAAACTCCAAGTTTCACAATATGGCTAAAGTAAAGTTATGTTGCCCTGACTCTGTCTCACAACCCCTACTGATACTGAACAGGCTCAAAGTATTACAGACTTTTTTCCATCTGAAACAATCAATGTCACTTTTATGCAGAAGAAATATAGAAATTTGTGTCTAAAGGTGGCCCTGAGGTAAAAAAACACAAAACTACTTTTAAAAAGAACCGAAGCCATAACAACATTTTTGAAAAAGAAAAAAAAAAACTAAAAACAGACAAACATGTTGACGACCATCTTGCCTCGTTCAGCAGGCTAAAAGATAAATTCACTCTCCCCCATAGTCACTTTTTCCGCTGCATACAAGCGAGAAACTTCAGAGATGACAGAAGACAGTGTTTAGCCCATTCTGACATCTCACCCAGGCAGCATGCCTTTTATCAACGCATGTCTCCACCTCCCACCTTCAAACACTTAATATCACGGTTGGTCACTATCTTTAAGCAGAACATCTCCGCTGAATATCTCAAGCGTGCATGAGCCGAGGAAATTGGCTCTGAAATACCTCTTGAGCTTTGGGGAAAAGGGGCTAAGTAGATTTAGGGATTGTTCTGTTAATACAAGACTTGAGCTCTTACAGTTTAACACTCTGAAACATATACACTATTCAAAAAAGGTCAAGAATAAGATCTAGCCCTCTGATTCTCCTAAACGTGACTAATCTGAGTCAGAGGATGGGACTTTAACTCACCTCTTCCAGTCATGCGCCAATGTGCAGGTTCAGGGAGGAGCTATTTCAATGGTACAGTGATACTTGGGCGCCCCTGACTTTATATTGTATTGTATGTATTCTACTTGGCTGTTCTGAATACGGCTTTCAACTACCATAGGAGAATCAACATAGTTTGAGGGAATGGAAATATTCATCCCCTCCTTGTGGTAAAAAATGACTCAGGGATATGATTTCCTGTTTATATTGGAAAAGATAAAGCACTATATGTCTAACTGTTACTCTATGTTTGTGAAGATCTTTGTAGATTATATTAGGAGACAGGGCATCTAACAAGTGCATCTATGCGGGTCTGTGCCCTGAGAAACATCATGTACCCCACACTATTGTGATATACTTCTTGTATTATTTTTCTTTGGATGTGAGAGTGGTTGGGTGGAGGAGCTTAGGGTCTTTGTTTTTGCTCTTCTTTTTTTTTTTCCTCTTTTTTCTTGTGTGTGCACTTTGCATATTAGAAAAAAACAAAACAACAAAAAAACAACAACAAAAAACACATTAAAGAAAATGAACAAAAACATTTTTAAAAAATGAAAACACTAAGATATATTAGAAAGATATAAGACATATAAGATATATAAGATACAACAAATACAGAGTGCTTATTTTTCTTGCGTTCACCCTTTATCGATGGGTTTATTTTCATTAGCTTGGTTCCACCCGCAGGGATTTATTTAAAAAAATGCAAAACCTCTATTTTATTTTATTTATTCATGCAGAATTTCCCAGTTCCCTCCACACTGACAGACCACCTGCACCAGCCTTTTATGACATGTTGCTGTGTAGCAGGAGGCCTCATTTTTCACCACTCCTGCAGCCACAACTTTTCTGCTTCAAGCATTTATGCATTAAGAGCTTCACAAACAGTAAAGGGCAATGAAAAACGGGGGGTTGGGATGGGTTGGGATGTGTGTGTGTGTGGGGGGGGGGGGGCATAATTACAAAACTATGTACAGTATGATTTTGTTGTCAGAAGCTCCCAGACTCTGATACCTTCACGTCATGCTGCCATACAGATACTATCTATGGAAATAAGTTCTCATCCTATATTCACTGCAGCGGTGTCTTCTGTTTATTTGTTTTGTGAATTGTTGTTATCTGCTTTATTTATTTGTTTCTTGGTTTTAGTTTTACACTGAAAGACGACAGTAATTGCTGTTTTTGTTTAGTTTTGTTTGTTTCCTCAAAATCTTTTCTCTATCTCATCTCCCCATTTTCTTATAGATGTGTGAGAGACCGAAACAGTATGAGATCTGAGAGAGGAAATGAAAACTGAAATAAGTGAGTGAGAGAGCAGTGTGTGTGTGTGTGTGTGTGTGTGTGTGTGTGTGTGTGTGTGTGTGCCAGATGACAGCAGCATGGGGCTGTGTGTTTCGTCATTTATCATTTGAAGAGCTTGCTTGTTAGAGCATACACATCTAAATAGTCACTCTGAACCAGGAGAGCTGACACGATTACCCAGTCAGGACTACAAACACACACACTGCATACTGTATAATAGCCTATAACAGTGTAATGTGACACACACACAGTACCAACAACACGTCTAGGATAGGATACACACACACACAGGTCACACAGAAACAGATAATCACTTCTGAAAAATAACTCTAATAATAATTTAGTAATAATTATTTAGATAAAGCTTGAGATTTGGTTTATGCACAAAAAAATGATTGTTTTTGTTATGTTTATGGAATATTGTGGTTTGGGTTTAAAAGTATGACTTCAATCAGGTCAGTTAGCCTCATCGTCATGGTTACAATAATGAAAACTTGGTCAAGGTTAAGTCAAAAACAAACAAACAAAAAAACTGTATGTAATCATAAGTACTTGCTACACTGAAACGGCCGATGCTGTCAACCACATACAGCACCACGATCTCTCGAATAAAAATGTGACCTTGTTTGTTTCTTGTGCAATTTTTAATCCTCTTTGTTCTGTGAGGCACCTCTCAGTCTTCAGCCATTCATCACTGTGACCATAGACACTTCGCCTGAAATACCAGTCAAACAATCGATCCAATTCAAGTATCAAGTTATCATTCCTGAGCAAGCCCTGAACATGTCCTTTCCCATGCCATATCTTATTTCCTGAAAGCCACAAGTTTCTGAAAGACCAGTTCTGCCTTGTGCCAGAGAGATCAGGGTGGGTGATGAGGCTGCTGAGGCATTTGACACCGTATCACTGTGCGAAATCACAGAGGCCGAGTCGAGACACACAGAGACAACCTGGGACGTAGCGTTTCACCTTTTGGAGCTGGTGAGCTCCAGCTCATATTCTGCTGAGGTGAAAGCACAGACGCTGCTAATGTTGCACAATACTGTTTATATTCAGTTTCTAAACAAGAACGACTGTGGAGACAATAATGACTTGCAAATAATTTAGAAAGAAAGAAAGAAAGAAAATCCAATAATATATCAAATAAATATATATCCAATAAATATCTAGAGGGACTCATGAAAAGACACTAATTAAAGCAAGGCAAAATTTAATTATACATCCACACGTGGTAGGAAACTCACATACACAGTGGAGCGGTCCTGTGGAAAGAACTGAATGGCACTGAAGAAAGGAAGCAGGGCCATTTTAATGAAGTTATGGCAGCCATTATGTTGTCAAGAGCCCTTTGCCTCCACGGCCATGGCTGCGTCGGCTTCCTCGTTGTGTGGGAGTGTAAGGTAATGTGTTTCTGAAGGGAACGACCTTGTTTATTGGCTTGATTGAAAGCTGTAAGGAAAATAGGCTGTTTTCCTTTCTCACCGGACTGATGTTATTTTCTTTGCCTAACAAACAGATTAGAAAACACTGGCACAATACATGAATCCTGAGCCACTTCACTTCAGTTGTTTTTCTCATCTTTTTATTTTTTTGTACTACATGATTAATCCCTAGCATGTTTTACAATCCACAAAATTAAAAAAGGGAATTGATTTTAATGTTGTGGCTGATCGATGTAGATACTGTACCTTAACTTCTATCAGTTACTGTTATGTATACAGTACATACCAATGCATAATGAAATTGCGTTTTTCTGTAACTATAGTGTTAGAGTGTGTTTCGTCTACATGTTCAGTTGAGAGCTAGCTTGAGACTGAAGATGTAGGGGAAGTGAGTACCCTCTGCCAAAAGTGGAGTCACACACCTGCTGACAACTCCAAACCTGTCTTATTTACATAATGTGTTTTTTCTAAATCAGCTTGAGAGCCACTGGAAAGGCCACATCCAGGAATCAGCTGGGTTTATTTCAGAGCTGGAAGGTTGTTGGAAGGCACATTGGATGGAGATGGCCTGAGCAAGTTAAAGTAATGTAACAAATAACAAACTAATTATTTCTGCCGTTGAGTAACGGGTAAGGTAATGCAGGTGCCTTTTTAGTGAATAATGAGTAACTGATTACATGTTGTAAGTAATTAACCAACACTGGTATGCACATGCGCACATTAAAGTACATTTCCAATTGCTCACATCCGCACACGGTTTATAGACACATAAGACAGACCACGTTTCCACTTCTGGACCACAGAGGTGTGGTCTTGTTTTATTCATAACCGGAGAGTCATTTGAATGGAATGACACGGACCCTGTAACCCTGAACTTTACATGTGTGTCTCCTGGTGGAGCCTGAACCGTTTCACCCTCCCTCCTTGCAAAATGTGAAAATAAAACCATAGATCCAGGGAGGTGCAAACCCTCTTCCCCTATATATACCCTCACCTTCCCAATGCTCCATGAACGGTGAGTTTGTGGCACCGCATGTTTTAAGACCGTTCTCTTACATTTTTAATAGGAGGGTTTAAATAGGACTGCTAAGGTTTAGAACAACGCCCTGTGTTAGCGAAGTTAGTGGGGCTCTAGACACATACAGTATTTAGCACATTTCTTCTTTCCTTGCTCGGCAGTTACTGCCCCCTCCCCCGTTTTTTTCCTGTATACTATCACTGACCTCTTTGGAAAGCTCCCCTTTTTCCACCGATGTGGGACCAGGTGTTGCTTCTCGTCTACACTGGCCAGTGAAACCAAATGTGTTTGGTTTTGATCTGCGAGTTTTAATAATAAGCAATTTTCTGCTGGTGGCCAGCAGATGCTCAGACATCCACGTGCATGTTTGTGTGTGTGTGTGTGTGAAGTCTTCTGAAGCTTGAACCCTATTATTTTTTCATGCTATTAATCACTTCCTCCTACGCAGATGACATGTTGACGCTTGAATGGGCACACACACACACATACAGACACACTCGCACAACACAAACACACACTTTCAACTCAGTGGGAGGTTAAAAGCTACTTTCCAGGCCTCGTTTTAATTGGATTCTCTACAGGGTTTTCCCAATCAAATGTAATTAGCGAGAATCAACTTCTTCTTCTTATACTGTATAAAACAGCGACTGCTGGGTGCGGAACAGGACGCACATCAGCCGCCCTTATCAAGATGGACACGACTATAATAACTGAACAGAGAAACACTCCATACTTTTATCACAAGCAGGAAAAACAGCAGTACTTCACAGTGCTTCTCTGCATCATCTGTATGGCACGCCATACCAGAGCAGTGCACATGACTTCCTCTGTGTCCTCAACTTCTCTCCTTTTATGTTCTGTCTTGACATCTTACTCCCTTCATGTCCTTACTGTTTATCATAAACTGTTACATTTGCTCTTTATAAGTTTTATTGTCAAAGGATGGAACTGAAGCTGCACATTCTTCATCCTTTTTTAATTGCTTTCTTTTGTCTTGACATTGTAATTTTCTTTCCCCTCCTTTTCCACCGCTGTACCTCAGCCTCTGCCGCCTCCCTGTCCCTGCAGGATTCGTTTTCATAGCCTGTCGTGACCCAACCCGTTCGCTTTGCAAATAACTGATCAGTCAGTTCAGCTTCCGAGTTGCTTGTCCTCGTCGTGGTGGCTACAGGGCGAATACAGCAGCCCCCCCAAACGTCCTCCTTGTGTAAACCAGCTGGATACAATAATTCCTTCTCTGTAACGTGCACAGTGAGTTGCCTATTTCATATGGAAGAGATACTGCGATGAGACTCTATGCTGAAATCCTACTGCTCACATAGCTGCTGAATCTATCATGTAACGAGACCACTCAGCATGGATGAGGTCTCTACAGTGAGATCTCATCTTCGCTGCTCGAGTCTCATTCATTCAATCATTTGTCAAAACAACGCAACATCTCACGACGGTTGGACCAGAGGTTGACCGCTTAATTGAGAGCTTTGCTTTATACTGTAGCTACTGCTTTACACATAGAGGTAATTTGAAGGAGACACAGTTGAAGTAATGAAAACAGAATGAATATGTTTTTTTCTTCACTCCTGATTTCCCCAGTTTTACTGAGAAAAGACAAAGAAGATCATTTATTTTGGCAATATTTGTCAATACCTTGGATCCATTTTTTGATGAACGCCTGATTTGCATATCCCACTAACAGTTCACACAAATGCATACACACACACACACACACACACACACACACACATGCAGCCAGGATATAAAGTGTGGATGCTAGCCACTCATACAGGCAGCACCTGTCAGCTGGTGTTCCGGGACAGCCAAAGGCTTGTTTGTTTGTGTCTCCCTCCCTCTCTCCATGTGTGTGTTTGTGTGTGTGTGTGTGTGTGTGTGTACCTCCGTTCAAGGTCTCTCTCTTTTTTCCCCCTCAACACCCCCTCACCTCTCCACCTGCTGTTCACTTCCTTCACTCCATCCCGCCTCTCTGTCTGTCTCACTTCATACCAACCATCATACCAGCGTCCATTAGATCTCTCTCTCTCTCTCTCTCTCTCTCTCCCTCTCTCCCTCTCTGCACCTGTGACTGAAAAACAGAGTCGTTCAGTCTTGCTCTGTCTTCCTGCTCATTACAGGCCCCAGGCAGCCACTCCATCACAGAGAAAAGGCAGAGATAAGCTACAAGAGTACACCTGTGCCTGGTATGAATGCCAAATCCAGAGTCAGTGACAGCCAATTCCAGGCCAAATAATGGAATCAGCGAACCTCAGCTTCAGACAAATCAACCTGACAGCTTTATCTCCCACTCCCAATTTCAAAGCACATTACAAACCTCATTATCAAATGAGAAAAGCAATCAGTAAAAAAAAAAAAAAGAACAAAAAAAAGAAGAGGAGAGAAAAATGTTGACAATGCCACAGTGCCGCTCGCGAGGGATTAAGTTTACAAAGCTCATTTACAGATGGAGCAGGTGGGAGAAATAAGAAACATGTTTTCATTTCATCAGCAAAGTGCTGCTGAGTGCTATTTGACAAAAGAAATATAAAATCTGTTATATTAACAACCACACAGTATAAATATACATGAATTATATTAGAATAACAAATAAAGCAAACATATTTTAATATAAGCAGCTTCCGACCTCGGCTGAGCTTCCTGAAAAGAATAGAAAAGACTCACCCTGAATAAGGGGAAAAAGATGAAGAGAATGACGGAGAATAAGAGATTCCACGATGGTGGGAATGCAACGTGAATTCCTAAATATTTCCCAAAATGTTTCCTATGCACTATGATACTAATTACATGAGAAACACCTTGAAAGGATAACTACCTGATAAATGTTCATACGTTCCTCATTTATTTTTGGAAACATTATTTTCAAACTCATATGAAAACTTTAAACAAACTTTAAACAATCTTACTTGATGCATGACTTGACTTAATCTGATTTGATTTGTATTCACACGTCACATTTTTGCCTTTTAGCAAGCCTGTTGTGTACAGACTAAAATGTCACACTAGCAATTAGGTAGAATTAAGTCATCGGAAACGTATCAATTGAATACTGTGAATACTTTTCTCAATAATTAATAGCAAATTACATAGTTGTTTTCCAGGAAACGTCTTAGAAATTATTGAGAAAAATTATGAAGAGCTTATTTATTGACCTGGAAAATAAACTGCTACTGAAATTAATAATCACAAAAAAAGCAATTACAAAAACTTAACATGATGAACATTTATTTGCTTTAACTAATTAAGCCTCAAAGCATCTGAGACAAATATGTCCATGTCTCCTATACTGCATATCTGCCAGACCAAACTTAAAAGCTTTTCTTTTACCTTCACAAACAATTATTGACAGACAAAGTGCAAATAATCAATTGTTCAGAGGAGCAATCTATTCTAAGGGACAGTTTGTGCTAAAGATTTATGCTGTCACTAAATGCAACAACAGAGCTTACTGTATGCAGAGCTCTGAATAAATACATGTAACCGCATATTTAGGAGGCAAATATCTCTTTGTGCGAATGCCCACCGACACTGTACGTCAATGTAACGCCAGAAAGACGTTGAACTCGGAATTGGAGTCAAAACCCAACGATGGCCGACTGACATTGTGACGTTTAGCAGACATTTAGCTGAAGCTGGGCTTTGGTCACCATGCCTCACAACTAGAAAGCCGGTATTCTACGTCAATGTGAGGTTGGAATGAGATGTTTTGCCAACTAAACAACACAATTTTAAACCAACAAAATATCAACGTCAGCTGTCGTCAGTATTCTCTGTCAAATTAACATTGGCATTAGACTCTGTCCTGACATTGAATTTTGGTCACCCAGTGTCACAAACTACATTCAACCAAACATCAACATCTAACAACAATGGTGGTCAGCTGCATGACTAAAAATGAATAAAATAATTGCAAAGTAACTTAACCTTATGCATCCAGCAAAGTTTTATTGTTTCTGTGTTTCTCTCGAGTCATGTTTTAAAACAAATAAAAAATACTCTTCTTTGGGTAATAATTTTAGTCTGATCTGGTTTCCCATGTAAAAAAGATGCAATTGACAAGTTACAATATTTCTAAAAGTTCAGCTACTCCTTCTCTCTCTATGAATCTATGAATGATCACATATTTTCATTTCAAACATTTAACTACTAGAGACAAAACGTCTCCTACGTCACTGAAAAGTCCACTCTCTGCATATGTGCACTGGAGGTTTTAAGTTTTCTCATCACACTTGTGTAAACTGCACCAGGTCTAAACTGGACCAGGACTCTGGGATTGGCGGTGATGTTACAAATCCTGCTCATTTATACTGTCAGATTTAAGGTGAGCACAGAGAAAGTTTTCCTCCTTCCAAAGGAGCAAAAGGGGGGCTCATTGGTATCAGGATCAGCTGACAGGACGCAGGTCAGGCCTACTT
The DNA here is from genome assembly GCF_021018895.1 of Seriola aureovittata. Taxonomy (NCBI): domain Eukaryota; kingdom Metazoa; phylum Chordata; class Actinopteri; order Carangiformes; family Carangidae; genus Seriola; species Seriola aureovittata. The sequence goes on from NC_079375.1 coordinate 11,057,468, forward strand.
TATCTAATATGAAATAATGACAGTAGCTAGTTCCTCCTTTTGCAGCTCTATTATCTGCGAGTATTCCTGACAGAGAGGAGAGCGAGAGAGAGTGTGTGTCCACTGTGTAATTATAGATTTAGTAAACCCGAGGCTTAGTGTGACTCAATCAACCTCTGATTTGTTGGGTGGATGGATACTGATGATAATGAGGTGTGTGCGTTCATGAGTGTACACACTCTAACACTGCACCCCCCCCCATTGATACACCTTTTTCCCCCCAAGACGAGTGACCAGCGAATGTGTTTTTTTATGAATACAAAGAGGATTATGGAATTTGTTTGAAATCTTGCTGCAAAAGTGGGAAGTATCTACAATCATCTATCAGTTTTTCTTTCTTTACTTAAATTCTTACTTTACCTAATGAGTTTGTATAATGTATTTTTTCAAACTCATGCAGGCAATGCAGATTGTTACAAATTGTAAAAAACAGCGAATACATAACTTTGGAAGAAAAACTGCCTGAGAACACAAAAGAAATCTCCCTGAAGCTTTGTTGTGTACATCTGCTGCTGTGTGTGTTATTGTAAACGTGTGTTTACTCGTCCGGCTGCATGAATCTTTGCTAATAGCTCCGCTGTGGGTCTATAAGGTTGAAATATCACCGTGTAAATCGTTGACATTAAATCCGTTTTATGTTGCGGACTGATCCGGAAAAACGAAATTATGGCCACATTTGCTCTCCCACTAATTGGAAAAAGACTGGAGATGCATTTATTTACTGAATATATAATAGTACCCTCTAGCATCGAGCTCCGATCAAGGTCTCATCTCCCCCTATTCATTACACTAATCAATGGTGTGCAAATGCTCCTGGTTTACGTTATCGGGCATACAGTATGTACGGGCCGTAATGACAAATACAACAAACTGACAGGATAAACAAATAAAGCAAATAGGACGTTGAGTAAGGTGATTCAGCAAGACAGAAAGTGATTAAAATAGAACATTCTCATCCAAGCTCATTCATGCACATCAGAAACTTAAATATGACTTTATGGGCTGTAAAGAAATACAATGGGAATTTACAGCACAGAGCGGAAGCAGGGTAACTGTTTAACATGACACACTCACCCAACAATATTGTACTCAAAACACAAGGGAAAATCCTCTGTTTCCATTTGGATTTTCATTGAACAGAAAATGCATTACGGCAGATGTAGGTCCTGTCAATGCGGCTTTTCAGGTTTTCAAGGTTTAAGTCGATTCACAATTAAAAAAAAAAAAAACTAAAACATGATTGAAACATTTTATTTTTTAAGACTTTATGTTTAAGACAGTTGAGCAAGAATAAGAAAACACCTGAACCAAATGCAATCCTGTCATATCAATATTAAAATGTCATCCCATAGAGCTGTGGACTGTCAGTGCTACATGCTTCAAGTGGAGCACAGACGTCCACAGTTTAATAAGATCGAGCTTTTTTCCCCCCGTCACCCTTATGGACACAACAGTCAAATTCATTGTGAGATAGCCACAGCCAGGTCGCCTGAAACTGGGAGACATCTTATCCCAGTTAACTGCAGCAGGTGCAACTATTCAATTCACAATTTACGAGACTGTTGTGACTCAAGACAGCTAATATGAAGCCAGCTGTCATCTACAATACTCTTTCAATGACAAATAACGATCAATTATTTATCGCTCATTTAATTAATCAAATTAATTCGATACACAACTCATTCTTAATAGCTCTTGTAAATGGTAGAGGAAGTGGAGATGAGATTATTACTCACCGAGGCTGGGCGGGTTCTCAGGGCATGGCGGCAGCGGCTTGGGGGAAGGCGTCTGATTGGTCTCTGGCTGCACACTCGGCACCAGTTGCTCGCCCGTAGCCAGGTAGCTTGCTAACGTCGCATTTGGCCTGGAGAGGTTGTAATAGTAAAAATGATGTCCGCTCCCTGCTGCTCCACTGCCATTATTCCTGGATCCGTTGCGTCCGTTGTTGAAGCGGCTGAAGAGGTCGAAGCGCTGCGAGTAGACGTCGAAGTACAGTATCATCATGATGAGGAAGTGGAGCAGGCAGAGCAGCATGACGCCTTTACAGATGCGCTCCAGAGTTCGGCCCAACATCAGCCGGGTCATGGCCGAGTGAAGTGACCGTCCTGCGACGGCCAGCCAAGGCAATGCAGGTGTGGCACGTTCACAGGCATGCAATATCAGCTGCTGGTGGATCTCTCGATAAGAATATGTTGTTGGCTGATTCCCGACTATCTGACTTCTGCAGGGGTCATGGGCTCATAAATGAAGGAAGGGAGGCTTCACTGTCAGCTCCACGTAAAGCCTGTGTTTCCAGCTTGTTTTGTGTGTAGCCAGGTTCCCTGAATGACAAGTACTAAACTATTTCCATCAGCCTTGATCCCAGGGGGTCCTTCATGCCACAAGTACTAATCCTTTATTAGAAATATGGCAAATGTGTTCTAATGACAACTTCGTAATCTAAGACATAAGGCTGCGAGGCAGATAGGATTTAGCTGATATTGACGTGATCATATGTTGATTTTAGACACTATCCCAGTGTCATGTTGCTGCTGCCATATGGTATCCCTGTGTTAAAAGATAGTCCGATCTGTCCAAGAACTAGAGCTCAAAACTCAGAAATCCCAGTGATGGCACACGACTGGCTGCTACTGAGAAACATTCATCAATTTGTCGAGTAGAGGATCCGCTGACATTTCGGACTAGACGTCCTCTTCTTATGGCATCAGATCAGTCAGATCTGCAGTTTGTTTGGCTGGCCTCTTTGCTGGTAGTCCCAGGCACCTGAAGCAAAATAAAAGACACAGATAGGGGAAAAAAAATTAATTAGAATGAATCCTAATCAATGTTAAATGTAATTTAATTACACTAATTTATCAAACATTTAACTGAAAGGATGGCTGCTGTCTATTGGTGTTAATGTTTTGACTTCTTACTTAAAGCAACGCAGGTGAAGTGCTATTAATTATAACAGTGTATTTTCACTCCATCCACTGACTTGTTGCATTATTTGCTGTATAAAATCAAACCAAACACCATCGATCTTCTTCTGGCATTTTTAGAGTATCCAGTGACCTTGTTCTCATTTGATATGCATGGTTGAGTAGCAGTTAAATACATTTAGAAGTTCACTCTCGCTAGAAAAAGAGGCACACATTTAAGAATCTTTTGACAGAAACAAAATCAACAACAAAAGCATCTACAGACGCAAACAAACAAGGAGCCTTGACTGGGGCTGTTCAGCCGAACTGACATGCCAAGTCAATTTTCCAGCCAAGTGGTTTAAAAAGCATTTATGATGGAACGAGACGGCAAGTGGGAATACACAACGCAGTGAACACATGAGCAAAGGAGAGGAAGAGAGTGCACCGAGAGCTTTCCTAGAGGCTATGCTTATCGTAGCTTTATGGTTTTTCCAATCAGTGAGAGAGAGGAAGTAGATGAGGTTGAAGTAGTAGACAATAAAAACCCATGAATGACATCAGACTTCTTGACAAGAAGCCAACGGAGTCAGAGAGAAAGAAAGGGAGAGAGAAGGAGTGATAGATGTTGTGATTCTAATGAGTGAATCCGTTGAATGGCGAATCAATTAACTGACTTATCGTTTCAGCTCTACCTTAAATATTAAACCTCTGGTATGGCCCTATATTCAAATGCCTTGTTTTATGTGACCAACAGTCCAAAACAAAGATACTCCATTTACAATCATATATGACAAAGATGCACATGTCCAAGGCTACACCACTTCTGGAAGTCAATTTATAATACTTTAACTAAAATACTAAAAGAGCCATTAGACCCCATCCCCTCCTATTGCTTTATTCGGTGTTACACCACCGGATGTGCATCTAAACAATCACAAGTGCAACATTGTTGATCTTCCACACTTTGTCGAACAGGTGGCTCATACTGTTCAGATGGAAAAACCCACTCCCACCTACAGTATGTATTCTCACTGGATCAAAGAGGTTATTCAAAATCTCAAGATAAAGAAGATAAGATACTCTCTCCAAGGGTCTGCGCTGAAATCATATGTAATTTGGCAGCCATTCAGGACATTTGTAGAAAAAAAAAAATGGAAGCAGAGAATCTAATCTTATTATAATTACGTTTCTCCTCTTTGGCAGTTGTTGGAAATTACTAAACTGGGTTGGATGGACACTTTGTATTTTTTGTACACTGTGAAATTACTCAATAAATAGACTTTGATCAAAAGAAAAGGATAGAACCCTCACTTCTCAGCTGTGAGGCCCAGTGAATGTTTGGCATGACTAAAACAATTAATTGGTTATTAAAAAAAGTTGACAATTAGTTTTCTATCCTATCAATTAACTAACCTTAATCAACTAATCGTTGCAGCTGTAAAGGTGTTAATTTGTTATCCGAACAAAATTCCAGCATTGTGTTGCAACTGGTATCCAATAATTACATTACATCATGCCCAACAGTCCAACAGCATGACTAAGCGTTTAGGGGAAATGCAGCACAAACTGGCATCTGCTTGACTGGTGAGGTTAAGTTTCTGTGATGTTTTCTCGAGGCAGGTAGAAGCAAAACGCAGCAAACTGAAACATATGTTGGGTGACTGAGCTGATAGCTGCTGCCTGTCCAGATAGTTGGCTGCCTCTTGCTGTGTCTGTCTTTTGTCTGTGGGCAGCAAAGTCGAGACTGCCAAGACGGAGCCTCGAGGGGTGTGTGTGTGTGTGTGTGTGTGTGTGTGTGTGTGTGTGTGTGTGTGTGTGTGTGAGAGAGAGAGAGAGAGAGAATGTGTGCCCAACTTGCTAGTTAATGAGATGGATTTCTGCTGACCGAAGGACCCAGACACCGCACGCCAGTCACACCATAATGCTTGTGCAGGTCAGGATTTATTTCCCAGCCGTGCTGCTCCTCAGTGACTGAACAGGCTGGCATGTAATGCATCGGGTCTAAATTTTTCAAACATGCAGTCGGGCAGCGAGGCAGATAATCAGTCAGACAGACAGAGGAGCCTCGCCCCATTTTCTGCTTCAACTACAGAGCTCAGGGGCAAGGTGGTCGCCCTCTGCGTCCAACAGGTGTTGAACCATGCGAGTGCAGTGTGGCGCTGCTGAAAATCAAAGGCAGGAAAACGGAAGAAATAAATCCACAGACAGCATAGAGAGTCTATTTTACCCCGGACGACCAGCTGCACAGGACTTATCAGATATCAATGTGCATACAGCACACATCAGTGTTTTTCCTCTCATGCAGGGTGCAAAAACAAAGCTCATGAGGGCTGAATCCATCTGCACCTCGGCCTCTTCATTTCGCTCAACAGACTTTTCTCAAGACAACTGTGTGTGGTTCTATCTTGGGGTTTTATTTTTTATTTTTTTTGTCTTGAAAAAAGGTCAGCAGACCAAAACAAAAGACAATCAAACAGTGCAAAAGAAATCTCTGTCTTTCAGTTGCTCTCTTGTTGCTGTTTTTTCCTCTGTACTTTTTACTTTTCTTTCTCTCTCTGCAGCATCTCACAGGGATTGTGTACATGACAGTGCAGGGTGTTCACTTTCAACTTAATATGTAAATGTCACCTCGGGAGAGACAACAAAGCAACAAAGGTATGAGTCTAAAAGAATCTGAACAGTCTGAAGACTTTGAAGATTGCAAGTCAGAGAAAGACCAAGGAGAGAAAAGAAAAGGCAAAGATGGCCACAGCGACAGAGAGAAATAGACCCTTTATATAACCAGTTTATTCAAGGATCCCTGTAACTCTCTTTTTAACAACAGCAATAAATTTCATAACAGCACCTGATCATACCATGTCTGCCAAGGACTCCACAGAGAAATGCTGTGAAAATATGTGAAGTGGAATGTAACCGCCTGTTTTCAAGGCTGATTCTAAATCAGCAGTCCAAAGATTGGACACCTAAGATGGCCTGAGGAAGAGATGACCACTACTACTACCAATACTACTGAGAAATAGCAAGTGATAGGCAACCAAAGATGGGAAGGGTCACAGAAAGTCAAAGTGAGATTAGAAACAAAAATTATGATGAAAAATGATGTAACTGAAAGGTATAGACAGGTGAACATGTTTGTCCTCACAAGGCACAACTTAATTGGTCTAAAATACCGCCTCTAAGCCAATCTAGGACACATTACTGTACGTCGACTCCTCAGCAAAATTAGACCAGAGGTATGTCCCAGTGTGGCCAATCTTTGTAATTTGTAAGGATTTGTGTAGCACATTCCAGTGTGTCTCCAACCACAGAGATTAGTGGGCTCACTAATCTCTATGTGAAGCTACAGAAAGTGCAGCTTTAGTCACAGAGGTTAACAACCGTGCTAACTCATTGTTCAGTGGGTTGTGGATTAATTATAATACTGCAAGGGAGAAATTCTGACAGGGGGGTGTAGCTGTAGTGGGCTTGTTGGATCAAGACGTCAGGGTGACACTTCACTAAGGTAAGCAACACCTATTGTATTGCCATGCATGTTGCATGGAAACTCACATTGGGTCTGGATGTCAATATGGTATTAAGTATGGTGCATTTTATGCAAATACAAAACTTTCTTGGTCGCCCAAACAAATGCACCTATTAATGAAAAACAAACCAATTCATAACCATTAGTGTGCCACCAGACTGATTATAAACTTGTAGTGTTTTTACATAATTCATTAATAAAATGGCCCATTCAAAAAGCTAAAAAGCATAAACACAAGATTCAAATCATGCATTATAACTCAAAGGGAAAAAAAATTACAAAAAGATCCAATTACAACTGAAACGATTAGTCGATCAATGAATTAGTCAAGCGACAGAAAAACAATCTGCAATTATTTTGATGACTGATAAATCGTTTCAAGAATTCCAGATTCTCAAACAAGAGGTTTTCCTGCTTTTCTTCAGTATACAGTACATCAATATAAACTATGTTGCATATGGCTAAGCAAAGGTGTGATGGGCATTTTTTGACTGTTTATAGACTAAACAGTTAATCAAGAAAATAATCATTAGTTACAGCACTAGATCCAACTATTAAAAGGTAATTGGTATTTATATTATATTTAAATGTTAATACATTTTAAGAGGGATAGGCAAAATGAAGTAATCGAGTAACGGTCACTGATGGTCGTGCTGTGTACAGGCATCACTATGGTTTGATGTTACTGGTCAGCTGGTAGCTGAACAGCTAATGAAGCAAGTCAGTGATTGTGAAGCATCAACAAAGCAACTGAAGCCAATCACCAAATTCAATAGTGACTTCAGTGTATAAAATGAAACATTTTTTACTTATTTATCCAGCAAAAACTACAAATCATCCTCCGTCTCCAGCTTTTCAGGATTTGTTTTTTTGTTTTTTGTTTTTTTATCTGTTTGATAACATTGTTATTTGAATAGCGTTGTCTACAGCTTGTAGACACTCTGGGTTCTTGTGAGTTGTGATGGGCATTTGTCAAACTTTTAACCAGTTTTTCCAGTACAGAAAATAAATGCAGCATACTTATTTCACATGCTGTGATTACTCAAATTCCAGTTTTCACATAAAAGTGAAACAAACTGTACATCTCCAGTTGTTGCAATGTTTTGGAAAGTTTTAAGATTAAGTGCTGGGTAAAAAATAAAAGAGAATATGTTTCAAGCATTTCTTCAACTACTTTAGAATTTGAGATGTTGACTCACCAAAACTAAGGCTTTTAATAGAATATTAAAATATATGAGATCAACTGACCTCAGAGAGTGAGTACGTGTAAGGAAACAGAAAAAGAAAAAAAAAAACTGACAGGGAAAAATATGAAACTTAACAGACTGTGATTTCGTTTTCATTTTTGCAAAGCGAGGGTGAACATATTTTACTGTTAATGTCACTTTTTTGTTTTCCTTTGTTGTTTTGATCATCTAATGTCTCAGTACCTGACAGGCTACAAGCTAAATTAGCTCTTTAAACTTGTTATTCAAATGAGGACTGATGACCTTAAGAAGCATTTGCAAATAGATACACATAGGCACACGCAAATGCAGCACTTTGGTTTTCTGTTGCTATAGTACTGCATTCATCACAATACACACTATAAACACTCACATAACAACAGAGAGAGAGAAGAAGAAGAGGAGAAAGGCCTTGACAGATGCATCTTTAAGTGGGATATGTAGCAAGCATTTTGGGAAAACCCCCCCCCCATTCCACTCGGGTACTGACACTTTTTTTGAGCAATTTTGGATTTTTATTTTGAAATGCACTGTCAGTGGAAACTCTTAATACTGTTTCAGGTTTGCTGCCATTATCTGTGACAGCAGGCATAGTGATTGTACATTTCCAAAAACTTTCTCCTCGCACTGTGCTATATTTGTCACCAGAAAAAAAAACAGCATGTTCAGGAAGAATCAGTCAGTCGAGGGACTCGCTACAGCTATTAAAGCAGGTGTAAGGACAACAGACTACACATTTCACTTGATATACTAACTACCACTATGCAGCCTCCCATTCATTAGGTTGAAACATAATTTTTATAGTCGAGAAACCCAAGTACCGACAACTCACTGTTCGCTAAACTCCTGCTCTGACATAAGCTGCACTCTTTTTCATGCCCTGCTAACTAGCTTATTACCTACAGTGGTAACCCCACATTATTTCCAAAGGAGTCGTTAACTATCGTTAACTAGCCAATTTATTTGGTGAAGTCTCGGGTTATGTTAGAAAAGAATCGGAGCCAAGGTGCTACTATATCAGAGTTTACATCGAATAGTGTCACATCTGTCAGACTGCATCATCTGTTGCGAGGATTTTGACTTTTTGCCTGGAACATGAAGTTTTAGCCTCAGTCTTTTAGCACAATATCACATACTGTACGTAACTTATGTGCATATTTAAGATATTTAAATACGCTGATATGTACGTTTGATACAGCTGACAAAAATCTGCAAGCACCAGCTGAAAAAAAAACAACAAGTCATCAGCTAGAAATGAGACGCTGCTTTTGTTGCAGTGGTAAAACTGCCGGCTTTATCATTCTAAAATGGATATGTGACTGATAAGTTTCTATAAAAGAATAAGAATGTCCTGTTGAGAGTTTAAATTTTATTTCTTTTAGACAAGTTCATCCGTTAAGATGCAGCTGTGAAATTTACATTTTAATAAGACTGCAGGGCTTAGTCCTAGTGCTGTGGTTTCTGCCTTTGCTAGACTTGTTCATATACACAGTTACAGATGTGACTCTCACAGACCAGAATAATAAAATACAGTAAATTAATTCTTGAGCTAAGTGGAATTGTATGTCATTTTAGCGCAGAAACACTACAAAGAAGACACAAGAACATGGATGTAAGATTAAAAGGAGGGCGATAACACATGTTTAACACGTTCAAACCAATCCATCACAAAGTGCAGTCAGTTAAACCAAGGCATTAAATCTTAGTATATAGAACACGCTTAAACATTTCTGTGTGGCTACATGGACAAGCTTTGAAGGAACTCTTTGAGACACCGTACTTGTTTAAGAATGTCTTGTCTTGTCACATAAATGTAATGGATGCCTCAGTTTCAGACTTAACACACATATCAAAAGGTACATTCAGATTAAGTGCCAGTTAAAGCTCCTCGAATGTCTAGAACATCTGTATCTTAAAATTTTAATTGGATGCCAGACGGGTGGCCAGACTGGTAATTTGTGAGGGTACATAATTCATCGAGTCGAGGGCAAGCATATGCTGAAAGGAGAGATGGTCTGTGACTGACCTGAGAGCTTTTAATGTGAAAGGACAAATCAAAGCATGCCAAATTAATGATTTTATACAAAAAAATAGAAAAGTACAGTTTTGTATTAGAAATAACAATCCACATTTGATTTGATTCAAAGTTTATAGCATTAAGTTCGTTTCATCCTCCACTGTTAAACACTAGTCAGTTCGACTGAAACATTTCTGGGTTGAATTCAGCTCCAGCTACAGTATATGCAGGGCAAAAGGGTCAAAAACTAGCCTTCGGTCCCTCTCAGTCACAAGTCCCCAAGTTTAGTGCAGTGCAGTGCGTCCGTGGCGTGGTTCAGACTCAGTAAATGTCTGTGTGTGAGGTTGAAGAATCTCTAAGTGCACATGAAAAGATTTCTACATTCTTTACTGTACAACAGTTTTTGTCCATCTCTCTCCAGAAATGGCTTTAACTGTGTAGTGCCACTTCACTCCTCATTCCAACTAAGCAACTCGACTTGTCAAATATTCAAAAACGCAGCCATGCTTCACATTCTCCACAGAGACGGGAACACAGACGGAAATTTAGAACATCAATTACTTCAACCAGAAATGTGAGAGGTGCTTCTTTTTGCAGTTTGAACTTTGTTAAATTTTTATCATCACCAGTGCATTTTTATCTAGAAAAGCAGCCACCGATGATGTATTCTGAGACTAAAAAAATTGTCAGGGTGTTGTTATTATCAAGAAGAAAAGACCAAAATGTAGGGAAATCAAAGAAGCATCACAGGTGTACAGAAGAAATGATTGCTGTCCAACTGTGTGATCCCCACATGCAGCTGACTGTATGCTGACTGCTCATCCAAATTTCATAGAAGTGAAGCTGATGAATTCAGATTGCTTATTTTCACCAACCAGGAATCTAAAACCCCGAAATATAGTTTATTATCACAGAAGAGGAAGAAAATCAGCACACATTCACAACATCTAAGCTCTAGAAAATAGTTAGAATTAGAAACATTATCTATTGCAGGAATATAGAGACATTACTATATCTATTACTGTTGACAATTCTGTAACTCTGCTGCCTGCAGTGCACTACGGAAGCATCGGATTAGTAATGTAAAAGGAAATGTTTCAATACATTTAGTCTAAGTTAAGTTAATAGAAAAAACAGGGGCTTTTATCTTTTATATATATTTGAGATAAAATATAGCCTTGCAATATCAATGTAAACTTTTAAAACCATTGCAATTCCATATTGCCACCATGACTTCTTTTCACTGGAAATAAGGGCTTTTCCAGATAAGTTACCAAATGTTGATATTGGCATCTCTGGTGTTCTCATCTTATATTTCACCACAGTTTCCTGATCAGCAAGTCAAGTCAGTGTCACACCTTTAACTGCCTCAACCCCTTTGTTCTTGTAATGGGCTATACAAATAAACTTGCTCTGCCTTGCCTAAAACTGCCTTCCTGCCAGGTGATCAGCCAGGTAACTCAACACTTTACAGATGCACCACACCAAAACTACTCCATTTTAACACAGATTAGTTATGTAGAAGAAAAGTGACACTTTTAGTGAGGTTTTAGTTTTAGTTTCAGGTCCAGGTACAGAACAGCAAAAACCAGGGGCTTTTAATGTCATATTGCAACCGTGACTGCTTTTTATTGAAATTAGGGTTGTCACGATACTATTTCACTATTGACGTTACAGACGGGCAGGACAGATAACGTTTGCTGCCTAGCTCCCACGTTAATGTTAGTCGCACAAAACTTGACGTTAATTTAGTTTTACGCTGGCAACGCCAGTTCAGTGTTGTGAACGCCAACTAGCATTCATGTGTTCAGCTGCCAGTGAGGAGAGGGGCTGGCGTCTGCAGTGGTGCTGTATGAAGTTGTGTGTCAACTGGAGGTGAAGACGGTACTGTTGGTATTGATTGCATCGACTGTTGCAAATGAGTATCTAATCCGATACAAATTTTTAGTATCGATTAGTATCTGAGTATCTATTTTGCACCACAGCAAAACTACTCCATTTTAACACAGAGTGATCCTCACAGTTTAGTTATGTGGAAAAAAAGTGACACTTTTAGTGAGGTTTTAGTTTTAGTTTCAGTTTCAGGTCCAGGTACAGAACAGCACCACTGGAGCCACTAGGAGATCAGTGTCATATCCTCAGCAGGGCAGACGCTCAAGGACACACTCAGGTCACCCTGCTGAGGCACAGGCATATGGCATCAGATCAAAGAATAATGAAAGGATGGGGAGTGGAGCATTAGGATGAGTGCTACATACTTTACAGTGAATCAGGTGCAGATGGAAAAACTGAAAACATGCATCTATAACTACAGGGATGCACTACAGATTGGTTGTCTTTGTCTTGCAGCTTTGACAACTACGTCTGACCACTTGTCTTACTTGTCCTCAGATGTTAAAATAGCAATAATCAATATCTTTACATTAATGACTACTTGTATATGAACTACGTTAATTGTGCTGATGAACCCCTTAAATGCTTCACGTGGGGGGGGGGGGCTTTACTGCATACACTTTACTCTATACATCTTACTTGTGAGCTTGTCTACAGCTCTTACCTTGTCCTATTCTTATCTCAGATTGCATTTCATTGCTCTCCTTCAACTTAAGGGATTCTCTGAACTCAACCTTACATTTTACAAACTGAACAGCTTATTTCACCATTGTTAATTTCAAGCCACAGATATATTGTGAGCCAGTTAGCCTGAAATTTGTCATTTCAAGCTTCTGGCCCTTAACTGTTAACAATGTAATGTTTTGGCCAGAACAGGCAGACAAGTTCAGTGAAAAACAAAAAAAACTCCTCTGTACACTACCTGCTCAGCAACAAACAGCATAAAGACAAAGTTAGTGACTAGCTAGTGAGCATAGCAGAGAATTCAGCTGCTGAAGAGACAGATATTTCCCTCAGGAGTTGGTAAAGACCAAAAACAGAGCAAAAAGACAGTAAATATTGAACTCACTTTCACCAGGTGGACAGAGACACAACTCCAAATGAATGATGTTCAGTATCAAAAGTTTGCCATAATTATTGAAAAAATGATAAATGTATAAATGCAAAATCTAGCTGGATGAAGATCACAGCCAGAGCAACTCTCTCTCATCTGTTCCCCACTCTCTCCCTCTTGCGTTGTAACCAACAAGCCAGTCCTCCCATTCCTATCAAAAATGGATTAGTCATGCTACACAGTGTCTAAAGCCTAAGAGCTCTCTCATTGCTCAAGCACATCTTGCTGTAGGCAAGTTCATCTCATCAAGTTATCTACACTGTTGTAATTTAACAGAATTTTTACTGTATATTTTACAGATTTTTCCTGTATTAAAAAAAATACATGAAAATATTAATAAAATTATAAAAATAGACTGTGATTTTACATGTCATGAAAACACCGTAACTGTGAATAACCATAAAATTTAAATTTTTTTAAAAGAAAATTAAGGTTTTTTGTTTTTTTTTTACATAAAAATACTGTTAAAATAGATTTGCAAATGTATCGTAGTATTTGTTATCTAAGAGATTAAACTGTTAAATTTAAGTTTAATACTGTTAAAAGGGTAAAATGAGATAAAATTGCTGACAATTAACAATAAAAGAAGTATTCGTTCTGTAATTTTATTGAGATTTGTTTGTTAATTTACAAAAATCTTGTGTAATTACGGAAGTTTTCACAACAAAAATGTTGAATAAATGTGTTTTTGTCAATGTATAACATGTATAAGCAGTGGTAAAATGTCAAAATATAGTTAATATAATTATAGTTTCAGATTTTTTCCCAATTATACTTTTAAGGTAAAGTAAATGTTTGGTTGTAATAAATATATGCATTAATTATGCATAAATTGCATAAATTTGAGTATACACCCTGGACAGAAAAGTGCCTTATTCAAATATTAAAGTTTGAATCTTTGCCGTCCAATCAGAGCATTGCACTCGGCTCCGCCTCCTCGAGCTCCGGGACAGTTGTGTTTGTGAGCTACGCTACAGTCTCTGCTCTCCTCCAAAAGTCTGTCGGCTAACTTGCTCCTCCAGAACTTTCTGTCTTCGGCTGCCAGGGAAAGGTAGTTTAACAAGGTAAACATTTTTTGAGTGGAATTATTTAGATTATGTTGTTTATGTGAAATTATGTAGATTATATGTTTTCAATTGCTATTAGCCAACGTTGCCAGTGAAGGGCAAATTTATAAGCATTTTAGCTGTGTCCAGATACGTTACCATTAGGCTAACATTAGCTCTAAGGTAACTTATAGCTGGTTCTGTCGTTGGTTGTTAGGTTCATAGACAGTAACATTATCAGCCGGTCAGTGGACAGTCTTTTTTCCTCCAACATTTGGCGGCCACAGTTGCTGCAGAGGTTGAAATTTGCCGTGAAAGTCAATGTTATGCTTGCGGCTATTACAGACTCCCGCTTTTTTCTGGCTGTTGAGTGTTTTGAGAAAAATGCGGTGCCTGATTTTGCATGCCAGGACATACTGTATTTGAGGCCAAAGTGTCATATTTACCTTAGTTAAGTTATACTGTTCATTTGTTGATGATTATAATTTATGGCTGTTTGACCAGTGTTAAAAGATGTACTCCTGTTGCATTCGTGGAACATCTGTTCAGTCAGTAAATGCATATGTTGTGCTGTCCAGCAGGCTGAGCCAAATATGTCCAGTGGTCCTGAAGTACTGAAGTTGAGTGGTCCTCAACTGAATCCTTGACATTATTACTTTTCTAGGTAAGATATACAACTAGAAAAAGTAAATGATGATTACATTGTGAATAAATAAATACATTTTTAAAACTTTTTCTTTTTTCACGTGTTAGGACATTGAGCTTAGCCCATTTAAAAGCTACCAAGTTCACCACAGCGTTGTCCTGGTCTTAGTAGATCCATGAGCCTTCGCGTGGATCTGTTTCTGTATTCTGTTGGCACATTTCTGGTGAGTAATTCCATACAAACACAAATTCATAAGTAAATGACTTAAGGGTTGTACACAGAACTGCAAAGCACAGTATTCCCGCCTTGAACGGACTGTGTAAAAAGGGGCTTAACATTAACACTAGTTAGATGCGTGGATCCGCATTAACTTCGGCGGATCAGGCGGGTTGAGCCCAAAAATGAACATTTTGAATAATAACGGATGAATGGATGGAATGATATAATTAGGAACATAGTACCGGTAATTCAATTCTACATTATGTTTTGTTGGCATGCAAATTATATAGGCACTAGGAGTTACTCGGGACCTAGATTTTATTTGGCTACCTATTCATCTGACTACTTGTTAGGTTATATTGTGGGGATGACATTGGTGCTTTCATAAAATATTTACACTGAAAGCACTGAAAGCCTAAAGCTCACCGCTACGCCGCTGATTGTAAATTCCCTATCAACTCGGTGTTTCATGAAGTAACTTGCCTCTAATGTAATTTAACTTGGTTGTGAGTACCTTTACTTTGGCGTGTAAAGCTGGGTGGTGGTGCCGCAGACGTTGCATCAGGTTTGACGCAACTTTTTAACGGCAGGCTTTGCTCGACAGGGGGGCCGTGGTCTTGAATAACTCCCTGGTCATTCTTTGAGTTAGCTAGTTAGCGTAGCCTCAAGGCCTCCCTCTTCATTCACGTAAAGCTGGTGCATCACTGGCGTAACAGTTTTCGTAACGTACAGGTTGCGCCAAAATAATGTACTGAATTAAAGTTCATTTTCCAAGTGAGACCAGAACCCCCCTCAGTGTAGCTGAGCCTTTACAAGTAACTAACGTTTTAAAGCACGGCCAATAGTGAGACCTTTTCATCGCTGCACCCCGAATGTGAATGGGCCTAAAGCAGCTGGTCAAATAAATAATGAAGCTGCAGCCGTTGCCTACAGGCTTATGTTTACAGTGTATAGCCAAGGCTAATTCTATACTATTGTGAGGACTGGCCTAATTACCAGGCAGCAGTGCCAAAGCTCAGTGTTCGGTTAAATTATTTTCTAAATTTTTTGTTTTCAAAAATGTCTTAATGATAATATTTACTTATCTTAAGATTCTATAGAAAATATCCTATTCAATAAATATTATTTGTTTGTTCCTCATTCTGTTCTGTAAAGGCCTACCTATTCTTAGGCTGACAGATTGAGCAAGCTGTTTTAAAGGAGGGAGGATTTTAGTGGGAGCACTGGGGCACCAGGTGTAACTGTGTGACAAAAACCTTTGTAAGCCTTTTTTTCCCCTAAACAGAAAATGTATCAAGAATTATTGAGGGAATCAATGAAGGATTGCATCAATAAGCAGAATCAATAATGGCAATGGTAATGGAAATAAAAAATTACTTCCCATCTCTAGTCCACCTAAAGTCTACAAAAATTAATTTTTCAACACCACAAATACATTTACAAAGAAAGCCACAGTGTAGCTGGGACTCCGCTGAAGATTATATCCCCCCACTTAAAGCATGAAGCAGTGAGTGATATCATAAAATGAAGCAAGAGAGTAGAGGGGGAGAAGATGGAAGAGATGGAAATAGAGAGAGACAGAGACAGAGCACATTACACACTGTCATTATGAAGGATCTGGGTCAAGTCACTAAGAAGCAAGCCATTGACGGTAATGATACAACATATTGTGCAGGAGTTCAGAGAATGACATACTGTCATACTGTACCACTCATCATGAAATATGTACAAACAGTCAGAGGTCTTTTTTATATTTCAGCGTGAACCCAAAATAGATACCAAGTGTGTTGTACTACGGTTCAAATAGTATACATCATACAAATAAATATAATCTTGTTCCCACTTCCTCTCGTTGTCTTTAAAGGAAGCTTTCAATCAAAGCACTTTATGTGTCACAGAGTACAATACATTTACATGTATATCCACACCCTCTTAAAACCCAAATCACTCTTGGGTAGCTTCAACATTACAAAGACAACATTGTATCCACAGTTGGTGCGCAGATTTTTGGATTATTCTGGTGTCTGTGCATGTAAATATCATATTTACATTTTAGAAAATCAGTTAAGCTCGTATTCCATTTTGAGAAACATGAACATGCTAGCAGGAGAACTCGAGAACTGAGATATTGTGGTACGGTAATACATTCTTTATCGAGACAGGTTTTCTGATCATTGTCTTCTATGTGTGCAGGTGCAGAAATTCATCAGATATGTTATGAGAGAGACAAACCAATTAGAGAATCCTGAGTAGAGACATCCCTAACGTCAAGATAGCCGTTGTTTGAAACATATCCCACCCCTCCTCCCAATGAGCCAATCGTCTTCTTTATGTCAACAGAACAGGAAGCAAATCAAGCCAATTGTGTTGTTGCACTGACAAAAGCAAAACCTAATGCATGTGCTGTAGAAATATAACCTAGGGAGCTATTATTTTGGGGCAAAGTCAGCAAACTTTTGAGTAGGTTTTTATCAGATTTTATTATTTATTAATTATTTTGTTCATTTAATAATCATTTATTTATTATTTCCTGGTGAACATGGAAAGTGCAGTTATGTCTGTCTCTCCAATTCATCTAGATGAGGGCCTGGTCTTGTTAGTCTGAAATAACGGCCACAATGGCTGACGACTGGCATGACTTGCCTATAAAGGACTTTGGTATTTATCCACAACCAGTGAGATAACTTAGGACAGAAACAACAGAGAACTCAAAGACACGTACACATTAAGAAATGCTGCTGTTAAAATCATGCATATATCCAGGTTTCTCTTCCATGTCAATGTCACATCCAGAATATCTTTGGATACTTTAGGATATTGACAACTAAATTAAAAATATAGTTCCACATTCTAGGAAATATGCTTATTCTGTGAGGTTGCCAGGCAACCAGCGGTCCAGCAATCATCTAACACTCAGCAAACAAGCGTATAAGCAAATCTTTCAAAATGTCAGACTACTCCTTTCTGAGGTTTTGAAGTTATTTTGTCAAAACCAAACATTTTTGAGCTGATCTGATCGAGGCATCATCAGTTAAATATACTGTAGGATCATTCATGAAAGCCCACAATCACCTACTTTATATTAGAGGACCAATATGTCAGGGTGTCATTTTTTTTTTTTATGTGTCTCCAGGCCTTGCTGCCTGGAGACACATGATGGCGTGTCATGAATGAATCAGCCATGTCACTCCACTCCTCTCCACCACAACACTGACCTTTCAGTAGTTGCTACACAGTTTACAGAGTTCATCCCTCACTTCTTCAGAGGAAATGTCAGAGGCACTCGTGTGCCCCAAGAGTGAAAAAACAAGTAATTAAACAAAAAGAAATAAATGATATACACAGAGAGATATGTATACAGTGACTGAACAGAGGCCTGTTTGCATCCAGTGTTTTGCATGAACGCAAACGCTCATTGAACGCGTTCACATTTTTAGTGAGCACTGAATTGAACGCTTCAGTTTACAAATGATGAACGTGAACGTCTTACGACAGTTTTACAGCACGCTGCATAACATCTCCATGGACACGGCCCAGCTTTGATGGTGCTAGCGGTACAGACACATCTACTACTGCTGAAGCCAGTTTGTTTGAGCATTTGAAGCAGTTTTATGATCAAACAAGTGGAGACTCAGAAAGATTATATTTATATACGTTTTTTAAATGTAATGTCTGTGATTCTTCACTGCTATACAATAATTCATTTAGTTTGAGAGTGGCAATGATTAGGGGCTGTTGATGGATGGGTAGAAGGAGGTTCTATTGAAAAAGAATATCGGCCTTTATGTATTAAAGAAAATGAACTATGAAAGTGAACTAGTTCATTTTAAGTGTGAACTGGCACAACACTGTTTGCATCCATAGCTGCTCTATAGAGTTTATGTAGCACTTTGGTGTCAATAAATCATTATCATATTAATATTTCTGTCGCTACTTTCTCTGGCCTTGGGGTATGACATTGACATCCCACAAAGCTCTGAATTGCTCGCTTGTTTTTCCAAACAGAGAGACAGCCATCAAAGAGAACAACACGAGACCTTATTTGAATCAATGAGTTGTGAACAGCAATTCAAAAGGTATGGAACCAAGCAATGCCATCACTGAACAGCATACAATTTAAAAAATGATCCACCTTATTAAAAACATAATATTTTTCATTGAAAATTATGTGCTATTATATGCAGCTTAATGTGAGAAAGCTGGTTTCTTAGCCTGTTTTTTTTAAGAAAAACTCTCATTGCCCTTCCTGAGTGTATCAGGCTGTGATATGGCTTGTAGCCGATTAACGGGGCCAAAGATGTAACTAGGCTTCAAGGCTATCCTTAAAATCTCTTAAGAGGTAAGATAACCAAAAGATGAAATGATGCTGAAAACATAATTAGTTGCAGCTCTATATGTGGCCATGTAAAGCCTTTGCCTTGCTGCTTCACTTGCTTACTCTTTATCTGCAGAAAATCTTAGACCAGGGAGGCCCAAAGTGGAGCCTGCGGCAGAAAGTTGTCATATGATAACCTCCGATTCGTCCCACCTGATGGGTTTGATAACTCAAGGCCAAAGTATAGATTACATGATCGATAACAAGCATCTCTACTGTACAAGTTCCAAACCCATGCGGCTCCCTCGCCTGAAGGTAGGATTGAGACAACAGTGTGTCTACACAGAGCCCGGCTTACACTGACATTTCTTCAAGTTTTGCAATGTGACTGCCATTTTGATAAATGTTTCTTGTTTCATGATGTGATATATATGCCTATCGTTTTATACACACCTCAGTGTTTCCTCTACATTCATTTAGCAGTGGCGGCCCACCACTGCTAAATCATAGCCGCCACGCCTTCAAATTTCTTTTTTTTTTTTTATTGTCGCAAATGCACCACCGCCACATCTCTCCACCTTCACAGCACAGCCTGTGTGATGATGAGCGCAACAGCGGGGGGAGGGGGGGGAGGGGAGGGAGGGAGTGGGGGGGTTGGGGGATCCTATTGGAGTTAATTACTCGTGAGAGCGCGGCCTTGAAAGTGACATCACGTCAGGCACCAGGTGAGAGTCAGAGAAGTGTAGTCGTGAGGAATAAGGCAGCGAATTACCGGAGAAAAGGTAGACTTATTAGCCAACTCAGTGACGCTAACTTGGGTAAACTAATTGATAGCATTAAGCTAATATCTACACGTCATTATGTATTAACTGCTGACTGCATTTTCAGATGAACTTGTTCAGATACTTCAAGAAGAGAAAAACAACAGATGAAGAAGACACTAGTCAGGTAGCATCATAAGCCTTTTACTGACTCGTAAATGATGATGGTTAGGTAAAAAATTGTATTTTAATGTTCACACTTGTAAATCAGATGTGATGTGAGTGTAAACTATATAACACTGTTAGCGTTACGTTACTCACGCTTTTAATGTAATCTTATTAGACAAGTAACATTAGACAGGGAGGAGTTGTTAAACAAAGTGGAGGAGAGCAGAGCACAGCAGCGGGAGAGCTGGGTGAAGGTGCAGGAGAGAGAGATGAGCCTGGGTGCAAACTTTGCCACTGACTCTACAGCCCCATCTGGCTGATCTTTATATGTTTATTTATAAGTAACATTTATTTTTCACAAACCAAAGGTATTTATTTTTCTTGACATTGTATATGGCTGAGATATATATTGTAAAAGTTCAATGGTAGCGATAAAAGCCATTTTCAACTGGCCAGCCAATAAATAGGTTTTGAAAGTAAAATCTGCTGTCAACTGCTCATTTGGTCATTTGTGTATGCCTGCCCCCACCGATCCCCCCACCACCACCACCACCACCCCCACGACCACCACCCGGAGAGCATGCCCCCCACTGCTGAAGAAAAACCTAGAGGAAACACTGCACCTACAGCCAGAGCACCAGCATGGCTAAAAATCTTATTATTGTACCAACTGTTCATGAGTTTCACTAAGTCTGTACTATAATCTGTCCATATCTGCTACCAAGTGCACTATATTTACACATTACAATACTTCACCTTAGATGTGAAAATTACAGCTATTCCACACTGAACCTGTCAGTGACAATAATGATTTTATGAAATCTTAATTTACTGCTCACTTTGGTGTAACCTATTAGCGGTTTCTAGTTGAAACTATAGTGATTATTACTTATTTATCCATCTGATTACTGTGACCGAGATATTTTACCCGGTGAAGCCTGTGAACTTGTGCATGCGTTTTACTGTAACAACAAAGACAACAAGCTAAAAATCAGAGCCGAATCAGCAGAAAAAGAAAAGCGCTGAGATGAAAAGAGCTGAGTGGAGGGAGGCAGAACGGCAGAGAACTGAGTAAAAGCCAACCAAATCAGAACAAAACTCCAGTGTTCTCTGTGCTCAACCATTCTCTACTCAGCTCTGCCCATGCGGATATTAAATTGCCTCTCAGCTATCTCTGATCTGATGGAGGTTGGACTGTTTAAAAGTCTGATATCACATTGCCGCTATGCTCTTCTTCTTTCCACTTCCTCTCATTGAAGAACAAGTGCCCTCCACTCTTTGTCACGTTTTCTTGTAAATTTGTTTTTCCAGAATGAAATTGACACGACTCAGGGAAAATCAATGAGATGTCGCAGCATGAAAAAGGTATTTGATGGAACGCCCCCGACACTGGAAAAGTATTATCGCATTAATTTGGATGCTGAAAGCCATTCGAGGAAATTCTTCTCCACTGCTACATCTGCTGCTTCTCAGCATGCAGGCTGCACCTGAGTTATGCAAATACAACAAAGTCCCCCGTCTGGAGCTACCATGCATAGACTACAGTGGAAACATCATCATCATCGTCATCATCGTCATCATCATCTCCCTTTCTCTCTCTCTCTCTCTGTCCTCTTTCTCTCTGTCTCTCTCCCCCTCTCTCTCTGATCCAGCTGCTCATTTGGCAACGGAGCAAAGAAATAAATGAAGTGCTTCAGCGGAAGGAAGGCTTCACTGGGAGAGGGATTGTGTGTAGAGGGAGTGAGATGAGGATTTGGTGAGGGGGTTTTAAAGACAGTTTATTTAAATGAGTGTCGTATTTTTTCTTTTTTCGCTTGTGGGACATCAGGCTTAAGGCCACTACTGTCCAATTATGCTTTCAATGGCTGTCACTTTAATCAACGTGGGTCCTTGGATGTTATTTTCTTTGTAACTCTATTTAGTGAATAGCCGGAGTTTAAAAAGCAGTGTTTATTTTTTTCAAGCGCAAAAGAAAATTACATGCACCCAGTATCTGTAGTCATGTTGAATAGAAAAGTAGACTGAAGGGTAAACTAAAGTTACACCCAAAATGGTGAGGACTGAATGGGACGAGCCCTGCTTCAAAATGTGAATACTGATTATTTTAATTGGCATATAATGAAAGCAGAGAAAAGAAATCTCTTCTTACTGACTAGAGGGCTGGTCTATTTCCTAGTTACATGGACTTTATATATAGTTCCTCGAGGTGGGACTGTCTTTGTCAACTGTCTGCAACACCCAGCAGGTGAGCTTAACTTAGCTTGGCAAGCCTGACTTTGACCGACTCCTCTAAAGCTCACATACTAAACATGTTCCAACCCTAACCCTAACCCCCTTCAATGGATATTGATGGGGGCGCCTCGGTGGCTCACCTTAATTCTAACCGCAGTGCTTATGGGTTCGAGTCCACCCCGTGGCCCTTTGCTGAATGTAATCCCATCTCTCTCCCTGACTTTCCTGTCCCTCTCACTGTCCAATCAGAACAAACATGTGCCCAAAAAATAAAAAAAAATAAAAATATATAGATCATTTTTACTATATACATTTAATATCATTAACGAAGAAGAAAATGCATTTAATGTGCACAATGTGTTCTGGTAAGCTAAGCTGCTAGCGCTATCAGTTTGGTACCACAGACTCTGGCTTTCTGTGTACTCTTTGGGATGGCACCTTTTCAAATACCTTTTGATTTTGAGCTTTTTATTATTGTCTGCAGCTGAATTCAAAACCAGAGACACTGTAGATCATGGTCTGCATCTTAACCCTTCCCTCAGCCCTGAAGGCGCCCCATGGGTATTTTAGGTGAAAAGAGGTGAAATAATAACAATGCAGGGTAAACTGACCTATCCATGTGGGTGCAACAAAACTAACAGGAGAGTGAGGGAGCTGTCAATCAAGCACAGTCTGTACACTTTTGAGAGGAGGTCTGATCAGGCAGCACAAAGGACATCACCTGGGTGTGGACTAAGGGTGTGAGTGCCTTGTGTGGTCATGTTGCATATTGTCTCAATTAACACCACTGCAACTGCAATGTGTTCTGAATGCATTTTAACCTTTAACATGTATTTTTTTCTTTTCCACATAAGACATTCACACACGATTCACATGTTAATACCAGGTGTAAATTAGGTCTATATGCAGCGTGCACAGGATAATGAATCCTTTTGACTGTGAGCGTAATGTGGTTAACTCTTTTTTTCACTTTTAACTTTATTTCTTTATTCCCAGTTTAAATCCTTGATTCTTTGATTAAATTCAAGTTGTGTTTAAAACATGTGAAACTTGCTTGTCACTCAGGGGAAAGGCAAAGTATCTTAAAGCACGGCCACTGGCCAGAGTCCATTTGGTTTCATGTACAGATGGTGAATAAACCCTCTCACCTGAGTCTCCTCTGAGCCCCTGGCATCATCTTTGCTTGAAAATTAACAGACATGATTAACCGATTCCCCAATTAGTTGCCAATTTATCTTCTGTCGACTGACTGATTGATTAAATCGACTAATCGTTGCAGCTCCACTGGAGTTGTTCTTTGTCAAGTGAGAATAGAATAAAATACTGCATTTATGAGCTGAAATTGTTCAACTTTTACTTCAGAAACCGAATGAGACTGTCAGAAAAGTGAACAAATGTAGACAACAAAAGGCACACGCACACACACACATACTTTACCATCATCACTAAATGCCTCACCCCAATTCTTTATGCTAACCAAAACCTGATTCCAAAAAAAAACAAAACCAAACAATAATACATTCAACCACAGAAAGACAAGCCCACACACACACACACTCACCCACACATACAGGTGTCCTTCTCTGAACTCGCCCTCCCGGTTACTTAGGGATGGCCTAGGTAGTTCCCATGACAACAAATGCCAACATGAAAGAGCGATCAGAAGAATCTGTAGCAGCCGCTGCTGCTCTGACTGTCCGGACCGGCTCGCTGAGGACAATGAGTGAACCTGCTGAAACCAATGTGAAAACATGCTCTTCGCTCTTCACTGGTTTACGTCACTGTGCTTCATGAAAGATGGAGGCAAGTTAATCTACAGCCTTCCTCTGCAAAGGCCTAAACACGCGATAAATGTTCACTGTGGAGAACCGGATCACAGTATTTACACAAAGCTGATCCAAACACTCAGTGGCTACAGAGACATAACATGCTCCAGTCAACCAAGCTGCAACTTAAAAGAGGCTGGAAAAAAACTGCGTGTATTCAGCAATAAAATAATTAATGGCACATAGAGATGAAGTTCAATGACCTGCAGCAACAACATCTTTACTTTCCTAACACACGAGGCGATATGCAAACTCTATCAATCTATCATTCGCCGACCTCAAACATGGCTTATCCTTTGAAACCTGTAAGTAGCTTAACATTTAGGGGCTGAACAATGAATTGAAATTGCAATATGGAATATCCAAAATCATAGGTGCTGCAATTTTTTTGATAAAAAGAAAAATGTGTCACAACATACCATAAATGAAGCATTGTGCTGCTGCAGAAATGCCCCGGTCTACAAATCCTCTTCTCCAGATATAAAGGGAAGGTGCTTGTTTGGAACAGACCCCAGCGAAAATCACGTCATTTTTATATGATTTTCAGTTAAAGTGAAATGCAAAAATGACCATTCCCACTATAATCATGACTCATATCGCAATATCTGTCAATTTTTTTTTTTTTTTTTTATTATTTCTTTTGCATATCATTCAGCCCTACTAACGTTAGCCACTTAGCATGGCTGCTAGCTCTAATGTTGCTCCTCGCTGGTTGTTCTGACACATTCAGAATCATTACTGCTTTTGCGGTGTTGTTAACAGGCGGCCTGCTCTGTGCGTGTGCACGTAAAATTTATATCTTAAAGCCTTATTGTCACAGTTTCGCATTTCTCTGTAATGTAGCACAGCGTTAACAATGTTACTTATAAGATTCTTTCTCAGCCCTGGATTCAAACAAATTTCTGATGCCCCCCAAAAGTATGTATCTTAATAATTAAATTAATATCATAACCTTCCAACGAATACTCGACTACTGAACTAACGACCACTAGTCAACCAAAAAAATCTTTGGTCGGGGGAATCCCTACCAAGAACATTAAGAAATGTACAAGTAGCTGGTGCAACCCAATCCAGCTTTCAACATGAGTGAAACTGTGACCTTCTGGTTCCAGATCAGGCTGATTAACCACAGCCACCAACCTGCCACCTGTAATTTAACAGCCTGATGCCATAACCATCTCTCTGCTATCTGATGAGCCTGGAGTCAAGTCACAGATAACACAGGTTTTCAGAGCAGATGGTCAAAAGATGCCTCCGCAGTATCGCTGCACACGAGTGAACTTAACTGGACTGAGATGCGTGTGCTTTGAGATACTGAACTGGTTTTAAACAGAAAGAAGAAGCCACAGCTTAAATTAAAGAATCTCAGCACAAGGTCCACTTACTAATATTTACATTAACGATGGCTCCGTTCTATTCGAGTGTCCCAGTAAGACATGATAGTGTGACAGTGAACCCGCATGCACAATACCAGGACACTGAAACTGTTACATATAATTTAGCAGTAATCATTAATTCATCAATTATCATTTACACACGCTCAGCCCAAAAAGGCCCATCAATCCATGGAGACTGAGCAGGCAAAGGACTGTGCAATATTGTCAAAAGCTCCAAAACAAGCAAGTAACTGAACCTTTTGCAAACCAAGAAACTTTTTTAGGCAGTATTCAAGCAAATCAGATAAACAGAGAACGTACAGTTCAGATAATACATAATATATCTGTGACTGAAAACTGGTATTAATTCAGTTGACTAAATGATTATCATTCGGCTGAAACTATCATTGTCGTTTAATCTTTCGATTATTTTCTAGATTCTTAGATTAACTGTTTGCTTCATAAAATGTCAGAAAACTACCAAACCTAATTCTGAATTGTGGGTATTTGCTACTTTTCCCTTGGCTGAATATTTTTAGGTTTTGGACTGATCAGTCAAACAATACAAGCATTTTGATAACGTCATCTTGGGCTTCATTATTTTCAGACATTTTATAGAATGATTAACCGTGAAAAATAATTGGCAGATTAAGCAATAATGAAAATAATTATTAGTTGCAGCTTCACTCGTTCCAGCACTTGAGCAACTCGTCAACCAAAAATATGAGAAAAGACATTGCGCTTATGATGAATTACGGTTGAAAACTGACCAAATATCTCTCCAAAATAAAAGTGTTGCCCTAAACATGACAAAAAAATGTTTTGTACAATACCGCATCAAAAGGAAAATTAAAAACCCACTCCACTGAAGCCCACTCTGCAAGAGGACAACTTAGTTCATGCTCAAAGCAAGGTAGTTCCAGCACACTTGCTACTATAGCCTCTAAAGCAGTGGCCATAAAGAGATGCCATGTCATAAATGAGAGAGATGTCAGATTGGATTATGGTCTAGGTACAAAGCTTCTGTGTAAACGCCTGGTTAGGTTAAGCTTCATGATGAAGAAGCCCCCTCCTCCTCTTCTTCTCTCTCATTTCCCCAGTGTAATGCTGGCTGTGCATTCTGGGACTCTTTGCTCTTAGTGTAGCTACTGTTAGTGAATCATTAGACATGAGATGCTGTAGTCCTCAGACTTTGCATCCTTCCTTAAAAAAATGGATGGGACACAGTGCCAGAAAGCTGTAGAGAAAAGTGGATCTGAAGACCTTTAAATGAAGCCCTAATGGTTGAACAGTCCTCTCAGCAGTCTGTATGCTGAGATGGTACATTTACTGTAGAAGAACAGTACAGGGAAGCTGAGTGAAGCCTAGTATGGCGTTTGTAAAGATGCTGCTAGTTGGTGGTAATGTGCATGATAACAAAAGAGGGGCAGGGGGCTGTGCATGCGATCATACTTCCATACCATCCAAAGCTTCAATATAAACAGGAGGGTGCAGGATGGCAAGATAAATGTGTGGAGGCTGGATGGAAACAAAGAGAAGCGTGGATGCGATGCTGAATGAAACAATGCATCCCAGAAAAGCAGACAGAGCACCTACCTTGATGTTGTCAGGCGAACACTTCTATCTCTGCATCTTCTTTACTGGAGCACCAGAGGTTTTATTCTCATCAGCCGAGAAAAAGGTGCACATACAAACTGTCAAAGGCATTTAATTGCCAAAAATGTTCTTAGAAATGTATATTAAAAAAAAAAAAAAAACAACTAAAAGCTAGAGGTTGAGTCCAGCTCGACTCCCCCCTGGATAACTATATTCTTTTCGTTTCCACAGACAGGCTATTATGTCTGCTCTCATCAGGAAACAAGCGTGATGTTACGCTAGCCAAGCGGCTAACATAACCCGTAACGGTGTTCTACCGCAAACCGGAGAGTAGAGAGGCGCTATCCCCAGGATTTTCCGTCATCTTGCTGTGTTTTGGTGAGGATGATAAGAAAGCAAAGAAAAGGATGCTCTCAGGCTGTGGCAGCGAGCAGGTCCCTTCGCTCCTGCTGCCTACGGAAGCTCGGAGGGTCCAAAAACTCGTTTGCTTTATATTCTGTTCATCTGATACAAGTGAATAGATAAAACCGCTTTTGTCAGATGATAATAATAATGATTATTAATTGAAATGTAATTTACAATACACTCTTATTTCACAAGGCAGTGGAAAAACAGAAAAAACGCCTAAAAAGAAGAAAAAAAACTTATGAAGCAGCACTTTAACTATTTTTCTTTTTTCTTTAGCTCGTCCTTAGTTGTGCTCCCTGAGCTCCGTAACAGGTCTCCTAGTTTCTCTCTCTGAGTTATCACCTAACACTTTTACTCTATTTGTTTATTCTGGTATCATAATAATATTCACACATAAGTATGGTTTGTTCGTTATTTAAAAGTGTCTGAATAATAACAAAGTTTAAACGAGACAGAACAAAATACAAATTTATGTTTAGCCTATTTTGTTTTTACATAATCTTATCTTGTTTATACAGAAGTAGATATGCTAACCCTGCCTTCTAGGTTTTGTATAACCTCAGACGGACCTTTTACAGGATTCATTTCAGTATTTTAGCATTTGATGATCATATTTTTTAAAATTTGCGTAACAGATTGGAAAGTTGCTCCCACTTACCTCGTTGGCAGACTTGGTCATTGGGTCTTGGGAAACAAAGACATTTGTTTATTATATTTTAGATTCTAAAACACCTGGCATCACAGTAATATTCACAAACATTTTTTTTTTTTATCAAAATAGTCTAAACAACAAAGTTTATCTATACTCTTTATATCACTGTGACAAGGTGTTTCCCAAGGTAGTACAAACATGAAAGGCTAAATACAAAACAATACAGACATAAAACATGCTAAATCAACCTTATAATAATTTTATTTAACCTCAGATGAACTTTTTAGAAGCTTTTGTCCATGCTTTATACAGACTATTTGTTTATTATATTTATTTATTAGACTTTAGATTATATATATTGTAGATTTGGTTTACTCTTTGTTCTCTTTGGTCTTTTTAAATTGGAGAGAAGCTTTTATTCATTTGGTATTAAAGTAAAATTCCACTAAAAATCTGGCAACAAAATAATACTCACAAACATGGTTTGGTCTTCATTCAAAAATAGTCTAACTATACAGACATAACACATTTCAAAGGTTAACTGTAACATTTTGTAGGATTGCCCTCCCTCTTACTCATTGACTAGTTGGTCATGGGGTCTTGGTTGACTAGCTCTTGGTCTATTTGTATATATTTGGTCATTAGATTGTACATCATATACTCTTTAGTTTAGTATGGTCTCTTTAACTTGGGGAAAAGATCCAAGTCATTTACCAGATGTGAAATTCTTATAAAACATCTGGCATCAAAATGATTTCGACTAATATGATTTGGCTAATTTGGTGTATTCTTATTGGATATAAAATTTCTGCAGCGAACATTTATGGGGGAAATAATAAGAGAAGAAAAATTACAATAATATGAGAGAGAAAGATGAATGGATAGAAAATCTATATTAAATTTTGGGGGGAAAAACTTAACTGTTGCCATGCTTTCAAGTGAAGTAGTAACAGAGGATATGGGTAAGTGGTGTGTACAGTACCAGTGTTTTCAGTACAGATGTCGTGGTTTTCTGTGCCATCTAGTGGAAATGTGAAAAAACTGCAGGTCGACTCCATAGAATCAATACCAGTAGTGCTCAGATCAATGTCTAATACCTGGGGCAGCAATTAAAAAAAAAGAAGTGCAAAGCACCGTTCAAGACGACTGGACTCTTGGATACAACTAAAAACGGGACAGATATCAGAAACAAGAACTTGATTGAACCATTTTATTTTCTCGAGGACATTTATGAAGCCAGAAGGAAGATCTGTTTTTCTTATCATACACAATGTCAAAAACAATGAGTTATTTTCTGATCACCATCACATCAACATAATAAACACACAGTACCAACTACAGTCACTGAAAGCCAGGGGTTTGGTACAGAGCCTGGTTTACCAAAGGCATCTTGGAGTTTGATCTAGGTTGAATTATAAAACCATCATAAAGGCAAAGATGATCTTGCAGCTAAGACACCTTTGGGAGGCCAGGTCTAGATATACTTAAGTCTATTCAGTTTCCCCATGTTAGATTCATACTCTGTTATACCCTCTTTCAGAACTACACAAGAACGGTCAAGGAAAAATTACAAGGAAAGATTTCAGACAATTCACAATTAGCCGTGGTCTGTCATCTCTGTGGAATGATGCATCAAGAACAAAATGTGTCTCCAAACATGTCACCAAAAACCTTAGACTCAACATTGCAGCATTTTGCACTCGGTGCCCACATCCACATTATTCTACTGGCAGCCAAAGGCTCAGAAAAATAATCTGTTTAGCCAGATTTCTAAGTTTACATAAATGGGATACAGCACTGTACACTGTACAGCAACCAGCTGACAAGAACGTTCATACAAACTAAGATTATAAAGCTTTAATGGTGGCTTCGTGAAGCAGCACGAGTCTAATATTGTCTGCTATTCAATGTGCACCCTACACACACACGACTCACTTTTAAACGCATACATGAAGGAATCTTTAGGAATGTTAGAAAATAATAATTTGGGAACACAGGCATGAAGTTAACATTTGATAAAATATTGTCAAATGTATGTTAACATGTACATTCAAAACAAGACAGTTTAATTTAAAAAAAAAAAAAAAAGAAAAAAAAAGCAATATGAAGATTTGTAGAATTAGATTTTTGTGTAAAATAAGGATATCAAAAATCAGTATCCATAAAGCTGATTATGCACTGGAGTCCATAGTTTTTACCCAGAGTTTTGGGCACCAAACCACCTGAGATTGCTTAAAATACAAGTCAGTGGACCAGTGCATTTATACAAAATTATTTTCCCAAAAGACTCACTTGTTCAACAAAAGGTGATGTTACAGCAACTATTAATAGTTAACAATTAATATTGGGTGTCAGCTAATACTAGTGTGATGCCCTCTAAAATAAACTCCACTTTCCAGTCTAAGAGAATGTAAGGTTGAACAAATGTGTTGAGAAAGAAAGGACAGCGGTTTTGACTTTGTTCATATGTGACCTGACACATCAGGTTTCCTAAAACCAGCTTCAAGCTAAAGTCATATCGTAAGCCTGTTAAAGTTCTCTGTGCACAACACTTTGGACAAATGGTCATTTGAATGGTATTCTAGTTACCCACAATCATTTGGCTTCCCCGTCTTCCGATATCTGATTTATTGTTGTAAAAACTACCGGAAAGGATCACAACATGCATAAAACTAAATCCAAAGGGAGACTCTAGGGAAAAACAGGGAGTTCTGGATGGCAGCTATGTTCAAGAGGCTCACGGGCTTCAAATGTAGAAATCTTAGTGCTATAACATTTTCAGGAAATTAGGAAATGAATGACAGGATGACATATTCAGAGCAAATCTGCTGCTGTGATCCGACTGTATTTGGCCTCCCAAAAAGCATATCCAACTGTCCCGTTACCTTACTAATGATTCCAGATCAGTACTCTAATTCAAAACTTTATAGATTCTCTGTGACTTCTACAGTAGGAGGCCTGACAAATACTGTATTTGGGCCACTGTGTGGATTAAGGACCACTTGCTTATTAGCAAAGAACAGATGCAAAAACAAAAACTGACAGACCAGGCTACAAACACAATGGTAAACACCCTCATGCTTCACAGGAAAAAGAAAAAAAAAAAAAAAAAAAAAAAGATCATGTATCCAGTGTACACATACACACACACACGCACTCACACACATATATATTTTCAAATACTCTAGTGTGATTTTTAAGTCATCATTCATCCAAGAGTGGTCAGAAGAAATTATGCCTTGTAAACGACCCAAGCGGTATACAACTTGATGGATGCGCCAGAGCTGCAAGTTGTCGTCAAAGCTCTTAAGACTACAGACTCCTGATAAGCAACAGACGTTAATGTAAAATCCTTCAAACCATGTACATTTCTGTTTGTACTACTCATTTAGCTCAACCTTTGCAAATATACAGGGCTCACTCGGAATCCGAAAGCCACAAAAACTGCACCGGTGTCACGTGAGTTTTCCTCCTCAACCTTTATCTTTGAGACAAAAGGAAGCGCCAACAACTCTTGCATGAATGATGGTTAAAAACAATACCAGGCAAATAGAGACATTTAAATAATTTACGATGTATTTACACAATAATCCATCTTATTTCCCAGCAAGGTCTTTTTTTTTTTTTTTTTCAATCTTCGTTGTGTGTGAATGCATCCTCTAGTCACCCATCTTTACTTTCGACGTCTGTGGGAGAAAAAACAAAACAAAACTGTTATTACAGAATTTTAAATGCATACACAACTGGAATCACTGTGTCAAAGAAACACATCTATCTAGACCATTGTGAACATAATTACTGTCTTTGCACTGACATCTGTAAAACATCTGTCAAACCATGAGTAGATTCCTCCTCTAAGGGAAAAAGAATGACTATGAAAACATGTCTCATTCACCTGCAGAATGGCTACAATAACACCAAACAGGCCAATGGCACTGCCAAATATTTCCACAATGAGAATCTTCACGAAGAGGCTGGCGTTCTGGGCGTCTGCCAAAGCTGCTCCGCTGCCCACGATGCCGACACAGATGCCACAGAAGAGGTTAGAAAAGCCTACAGTCAGACCGGCTCCAAACATGGAGTATCCTAGTCGGACGGAAAGCAAATCAGAGTCAGATATTCGTAATCCAGAAGTTGAATGTGTGTATGTATATATATATATATAAAAAATGTTAAAATTGTCTATATTTTTTTAGGTGGATATTTCTTTTATGACCTGCATTTTAGTAGCTTTATGTCTGCTTTCTTACCAGCTTGGTAGTTCCTTGCTCCAATGGTCTCGGGGGTTGTTCCACTGAAGTTCTGTAGGATGAGAGATTATCTTTAAAACCAACCAACCATCATTGCTGTGGTGTCTAAATCATATTAAGCTTCTTTCATCTCCTATATATAAATATATATATAATACTTTAAATTTATGGCTGTGCATTCTTCTGTATAGTACTGCTGTCTGAACTTTCCTCTGAAGACAAAGTGGATAACTGCAGCTTTCTTGAACATTAATGATGAAAATGCTCATTGCTCACCTCAGCCATGTTGCTGATTACAATGGCCATGATGATCCCATAGATTGCGACAGCTTCACAGAAGATGATGCTGGAGGGAGACATTAAAAAAAAAAAAAAAAAACAGAAACAAATGGAGTGAAAATTATTGTTTCAAACATGCAGCTGGTTCTCCTAAGTCTCTACAAAGCACTGCTGTGGAGTAACAAACTGTGATTATGGATGCTTGGTGGAACCGCAATTCACTGGCTGCCCTTTGCAACTAAAAGCAGGACTCAGGATTTTGCTGATGTGGATTTTACTTTAGCACATCTGAGCGAAAATGCATTTGTGTAGGATGCACTTAAGAGATTAGGTAACACTTGTATAAAGCTGCAGTCATACTTTGACCAGTACTTACAAATGTTTTGGCATTGCTGGCTGGTTTTAAATGGACACTACATTTCTCCACGAGGAACGCAACTACACAACCATTTCTGCCAAGCATTTCAGTATACAGATTAGAAATTTAACAAAATACAACAAAAATATCATTTTTTGTTCAGCGGCAATATTCAAGTATGTTCAACTGGATAATCCTGCACAGCTGAGCAGGTACAGTATGTGTGTATGTAACTTAAACAGAGATAATAAAATATCAGATAAATGAGAAGTAGATCAAATGGAACTGAATGGTTTTGTTCTTCAGTGAGCCTACCTGACCAAATTCTTAGTCTTGATTCGTGGAGCCTTGACACCACCACCAATGATGCTTGAGCCAGTGATGTAAATTCCCCTGAAAAACAAAAGCAGCAATAAGTACATCTTTAACATCACAGAAAAATTAGTGGGAGAACACAACCAAAGATGTACTGATCATTTAATCTTCTATTACTGCTCTGGAAACCACAAGGATTGATAAATTAAGTGCTACTTAAGGTTTGCTAATAGCATTTGACTTAACTGTAGAAGACCCAATTTACACATATTACTGGACGTCCTTGTGCTCAAAATTACAGCTGTAAACAGGGCTGCTTGATATGCAAAAGAAATCATATTGCAATTATTTGGCAGATATTGCGATGGCACTTTCAGTTGGAATGGTCGTTTTTGCATTTCATTTTCACAGAAAAAAATGTAAGAATGATGATGATGGGATTTTTGTTCAGCCAATTCTGCTTGATGAATCTGCATCAGATGATGTCTGTGACAGAGCTCTTTGGCTGGCGAATCAAGAATTTCACCCACTTAGTTTTTCAATATATATATATATATATATATATATTTTTTTTTTTTTCAAGTGACAATGGGCTGACAACAGCAGAGCAAAGTGAGGCAAAACTTTTTTTTTTTTTTTTTTAAAAATCAGAAATATTTTCAATTTGAATCTCAAGTATGTAATGAAACTGTTTAATCAGATTCTAATGGTGTGGGTAGTTTTTGTTCGTCTCTCTGCAATTTGGTTTGGTAGTACAGACGGTAGTGTACATGCATCTCAGTCGTCTGCATGTCCTCTGCTGTAGTCTTTATGATGTGTTCAAGTGCAACTTTTAACGGAAGATGTGAGGCAGCTGAAGGCTCTGCATGAGTCAAGCTTTTTCAGTGGCAGTTCCTTGAAGTCGACTTACAATCCAGACAGTAAATATTTGGACAGTGACAAATTTTTGTTCTTCAGACACCGTTCTTCAGACATCTTCAGCAAGCTCAATTTGAAATAAAATAACTGATACTACGTTCAAGTGCCAAGTCTCAGCTTAAATATGAGTATGTTTCCATCAATATAGAAAGGAATATGTGGAAAATATAGCCCTTAAATCCACTTTAATTTATTAATTATTAATAATAATAATAATAATAATAATCTGTTATTTTATTATAAATTGTATGCAAATGAACAGAACAGACAAGAAAAATGTGTAACTGTCCAAATACAGTCTGGACTGCAGTTTGTCAGGACCACTATGAAGCACATAAAATGTAAAAAATACAGCTCATCAAAAGTCTGTGTTATTGTATAATGTAGTGTGAGGGTCACTGACATTATCGCTTATGATTCAGCAATTAATTTTGGAACTTATAAAGGAACACAACCCCACCCAAAGGAAACTCAAGAGTGTTCCTGTATTACTCATTTTCAGATTTTCCAGTTCCACATTTACACATAAGGTTTTTTCCTGAGTGATTCAAGAATGAGGAAATTATTAGATGAATTAATGTTGCATTTTAGGCTGACAAGTGCCACTGTATCTGCCTTACACATTAAAAATACCTGACAGATGGCTATAGAGTACTCTTTAAACAATGTTCCTTGTTAAGTACTCACCAGGCAGCTCCCACCACAGACAGAGAGATGGCCAAGCCAATACCCAGATTGGCCCACATGAAAGGAGAAGTCTCTGTCAGGAACCTGTGAGTAAAGAAGTACAGCTGATAAAGCTACTTTATGTGGAAACACTAGCAGTGTTTAGATTCAAAGAAATAACTATAGCTCAAACATTAGGAAGAACAGAAGATTACAGAAGCCATATTTGGTTTCACTGACAGTTTAAGAAGCAATTTCTGTGAAACATGTTCAATTTCAAGTATAGTAAAACCATCTGACAGTTATTTTAAGGAATAAAGGAATCACAACATTGTTATTAAGGGAAAACTGAATATCAGACATTGTATTAATGGCTAAGCCACTGGTGTCCTCCTTGTAGTGGAATCCAGGGCCAACATCTGTTAATATATTAAGCATGCATGAGATACAGACTAATTCATTAATGACAATTTCTCAAAGTCCAGATGTACTTTGGCAAGCTACTAGATCTGGAAAGAAATGCAGCTTTCTACTGTTCACTGCAGCATACTGTTTAATATACTACTGTATTATATTGTATCTGTATTAAGAATATTGGGTACATTAAATACACATTTACCTCCTACATGTAGTCATTAGTTAGGATCATACAAACCATGTTAACAATCCAAGTCTCTGAAAGCACAATTACATTTTCATAAGTTTTTATACTTCCACTATAATTAAAAAAAAAAGTGTATTTTGCCACCAACTGTCATGTGAAAACAGTTTATTGCCACCCTATCAAACTATCAAAGAAAGAAGGCTAGCCCTGAATCTGTCACAGCAATTCAAAGGCAAAAATGGATCAACATAAAGCTAGTATTTGTTAGTAGCACTACAGATGTGCTGCCTTACACTACTGCCTTGCAATTGTGCAATCTGAGAAAAGTCAAAGTAGTTTTGACACTGCCACAATGTCTGTTAAGTGGTTATTTCAATCTCTAAACAGCCCCCAACTCATATGCCGCCTTTTTCTGAAGGCTTATACCATTCCACTGACAAGGTGGACTGATCAAATCAAGCAAACATACCAAACTCACACTTTTAGGTTGTAAAGTGACACAAGAAAACTTGCTAGAGCTTGAGCAGTCCTATTTGGGCCAGTGCGGGAGTCCTGAATTTTGTATTGTTTTGTCCAAAAAGTTATAGCTACTTTTTATAAACCTGCAGAGAGAGGGCTTGTAATGGATTGTTACTGGGTTTGTGCCCTTGAATCCAGCCTTTTCAAATGATGATGTCCTGTGTGTGTGGCCAAAATTAACTGCCCCATTCATAGAAAAAAACAACACACACATTGACAATAAAGTAAGAGAGGCTGAGAAGAGTTCATTTATTTCATGTAAAAGGTGACAATGAAAAAATGTGACTAGAAGTGAACATTTTGGTCAAAGGACCATCCTTAGCACAACTTAGAGGTAAACTAATTCTCAAGACATAAACAGGCTACCAGCCTTTCAAAAAAATAATAATTTACCCTTTTTGCATCTTTAGAGCTTCTTTTACTTTTTCATCAGTGCATTTGTGCCAAGACTACTTACCATGCCACATCAAAGCGGAATCCAAGGTCAAATATGGTATAGCAGATACCTAAAGAAACCAAAAAATTTATTAATTCCCATGTGGAGGTGTACAAAGATCTGCCATAAGTGCATTTACAAGTAAGCTTGATGTACGTGGAAGAGGTAATCCCTTAGTATAGACATTTGCTGAATGTTAGTGCATTAATAGACTTTTCCTTTGCACCGTGCCTTATGCAGAGTCACATTAATGTGCTAAAGTCAATGACAGAAGTTGCACCTTCAGTCTGATACCTCACTCTCACGTGAAAACTGCTGCAGTTCCTTCCTAGGACCGTTTCAAATCAGTCAGCTGTATGCACGACCAGCTAACCAGCTAAAGTTAGCTTAGCTTGATTAAATGACTTAAAGCTGTAGAATGATATGGATCAAATAACCCATAAGAACACACACCGAATTAAGAATCAAGCCTTAATTAGACACCAGAAATCAATCGCAAACATTGCCGTTCAGCGTTTGAATATCTGACATTTTCTGCGGCAAGCGGTTAGCGGTGAGCTACCGGGCATTAGCTAACATCAAGTTTCCGCTAGCGAAATGCTAACTTAGACACCAAGACATAAATGCTTGTCTTAAATTTTAAAGAGTAGAATTTTGATAAAAAGTAAAGTCAAATCGTGTTCTGTCCTCTAATTACTACCATGCATGAATAACCTTATATCCAGCTGGCAAATTTACCTGCCAATGGAAGCTAGCAAACAAAATGGAAACAGTCGTAACCATTCTGGTCCCATGATTTAGCCAGGTCCCTAATAATAGCTGTCAAACGCAAAAAACGCGTTTTTCCGCAAAGAACGAACGACCGACTACACTACGATTGCTGCATAAGTTAAGGAAACAGACGATTTCATTCATTAATTTCATCATTCTCACTAATTATTGAGGAAAATATATTCTTACCGACGATTAGTATGGTGCTCCAAAAGGCCAAAGTGACCCCCGTGTAAAGAATGGCGTGTCCGTTCATCATCCACTCTAACAACATCTATTCGGCGGCCTAACCTGCTGGATCAGCAAGATATACCTGGCTCAAATTTAAGAATTGACGCCAGTAAGACAAAGATAGCGAAATATTTGTGTTTTCAGAAGCGCTGT
Source organism: Seriola aureovittata (assembly GCF_021018895.1). Taxonomy (NCBI): domain Eukaryota; kingdom Metazoa; phylum Chordata; class Actinopteri; order Carangiformes; family Carangidae; genus Seriola; species Seriola aureovittata. Next base: position 11,094,928 of record NC_079375.1, read on the forward strand.
GATCCGATGGAGGAAGAAGAGCATCAAAAGGAGAAGCTGTGTGGTGTCAGCTGATCCAGCTTGACTAGCATGTGACCGGGGACTCGAGGGCTGCGTTCGGTTATGTTTTCTTTGCATCTCCTAACTAGACTAAGTAGAGCGCATACCTGCGCCAAGTCCAAGCAATCCGAAACGTCTGTCTGATCCAGATTATCTGGATATGCGCCGCTTTGTAGAAAATCAACTACTTATGTCAGATTTTTAACAAGATCCATTATATCCTAAGAGACCGAGAAAGTGTCTTATCTCGCAAATTATTAAAAAAATGTTTGGATCCCCCTTTTCCGGATCGGCATCAAAATTTACTAGGTTCTTCTCTGGCCCATAAATCGGTTCAGTACCTATTGTGTAATATCCGGCTGGTAAACAAACAAACAAACAAACAAACAAACAAACAAACAAACAAACAAACAAACAAACACGGGGGAAAACATAACCTCCTTGTAATAACAATGTGTAAAATGCAAAGTTTGCTCTCCGTCAATTCCAGTGGAGGAGAGTAATGTACAGGTAAGTGGTCTACTGTACATACTGTACGTAGCAACAGTTTTTAGATACTTGTACTTTACTTCAGTATTTCCATTTAATGCTGTCTCTAGCTACTTGTGGTCCTGAAACAATTCAGAAGATAATATTGTAATGTTTAATCCACTCCATTTATCTAACATCTATGCAGAGTTTACGATTTCCGATCCGGGGAACGTCCCGTGAACGTTGATCATTAAATACATGAAAATATAAAATGAGATGAAATGCTTTAGACAAAAAAAGAGAAGACTTTTATTTGGCAGGATGACAACATAAGTGACCCAAGAGCACTTCAACTTCAGAGTTCACAATATAACTGAGGTAGAGTGTAAAAATTGTAAAAAAAAACAAAAAAAAAAACAAACAAACAAAAAAACACCAAAAAACTATTAATTTCAGAGGTTGATCTGTTACATTTGTAGGAACTACGCACTCACTGTGAGACAAATACTTGTTTCAAAGAAATACTGCTTCAAACAGAAATAAGAGTATTACAGTCATGAAGGAAAAAATGAGTCCAGTTTAAATGACCCATATAATCACTTTTTTCAGTGTTTTGATATCCATAAAATGTATTTGTAGTTTTAAGTACCAAAAACCATCTCAGTGTCATTTAACATCTCCTCTCTCAGGCTTCTCTCTAGAGCTCTAGCAACAAGAGGTTGGTCAGAGGAAGGGGTCAGAACCTCTCTTCTGAATGGCTAACTGTTTAGTAAGTAATGGTGATGGTCAGTCAGCACTAAAATGAGCCAAACAAATTTTGACTAAAATGCTCCAGCTGGATTTTGTGTGGAGATACACACTGGAGCCTTAAGCTTGATTCTGTGCAAACTGCCAGAACATCTGGCAATAGCAATGCAGTGTCCAGGTCCAATGTAAAAGTGGTGTAGCATGCTGCCCCTGCCTCCAGCTTTCTCTCCTTGGGTGCTAGACCCTCCAGGCGGGCCAGTACTGTGCCATTGTGCTTTGAGGCCTGCCAGGGGAGTGTGTGGCCGCAGAATCCATCCAAGACCATCAGGGACATCAGGGAAGTGGGTGATGGGGCAAACAGGAGTGCTAAGAGTGCTTAATAGAGACTGACTAAAAATAAAGCAAATTTCAGGTAAACACTTTGAGAAACCAAATTCTGAAAGGTTGGACGGTGAACGGGGCATGACGGCGGTGACTGTTTTGTTGTGACATCACAAAGTAATGGAGGTCCTGATGGCACGTTCTAGGGCAGAGTTTCTGAATACAGGCTCTGTGCATTTTATCTGTGGATTGAGCGCTTTCCAAGACCTGCTTAATATTAAAAAAAGACATGAAAATCTCACTTTCCACAATATGGGACCTTTAAGAAAACCTGATGGCATTGTTGACAATGTACTGCATTGCAAAAGTGTATTTAATTCAGTTGGAGAACTCTTCACACTAGTTTTGCCCGTATAAACTTATTCTCAGGTGTTTTTTCAACTGTCACTTCAGAAAAACCTTTCTCACAACAGCTGCAATTATGTGGCTTTTCACATCTGTGCATTTTGTCAATAAACAATCATCTCATGGCAAATATAAGGTTACTTGCCTGTATGTGATCTTACATGTTTTCCCAACTGAGACACACTGAAGTATTTTCTTTTCCCCCTGGTGTTGCAGTGATGTGGCTTCTCACCTGTGTGGGTTCTTCTCATGTGGACCCATGTTCTGTAACACGACTTTCAATCTCTATGAATTCTAATGTGCCTTTGCAAGTGTGCTGTCCAGGAGAAAATTTTTCCACAGGTGTTGCACGGGTACGGCTTCTCAACTGCACGGGTTGTCATGTGTATCACCAAGACTAGTTCTACACTTTTACAATGTTTTGCAAGAATATGACTTGTCATCTGTGTGGATTTTCAAATGACCATTCAATGAGGATTTGTGACTGAAGCTTTTCCCACAGGTGTGGCAGGAGTACGGCTTCTCGCCGGTGTGGATTCTCATGTGGATCACCAAAGCTTTCCGGCTTCTGAGACCTTTCCCACATGTTTTGCAAGAATATGGCTTCTCATCTCTGTGGGTTTTCAAATGTTCATTCAAATGTGATTTCTGACTGAAACTTTTCCCACATAATTTGCACAGATACGGCCTCTCACCTGTGTGGGTTCTTACGTGAACCAGCAAGGCTTTACTTGTTCTGAGACCTTTTCCACATGTTTCGCAAGAATATGGCTTTTCATCTCTGTGGATTTTCAAATGCTCATTCAAATGTGCTTTCTGACTGAAACTTTTCCCACATGATTTGCACAAATACGGCTTCTCACCTGTGTGGCTTCTCAGATGTATGATCATTTTGGACTTGAATTGAAATGTTTTTCCACAAATGTCACATTTTAAAGACTTTTTACCTGTGTGATTATCACAGTGAGTCTCTGTTGTGGCAGAGTTGTATTCATTGTTATTGTGACTTGTGTTTTTGTGACATCTCTTCTTTGGCTTTGACTCTGCATTTGTAGTTGATCCTGGGTCTACATGCTTGTTTCCTTTCTGATCTTGAATCTCAGCTACAGGAGAGTTGTGGTAAAGGAGCTGGTGGTCACCGTTTGGTTCTGGTTCACTGTGGTCACTTTCCTCATAAGTAGCAGTCAACATAAAGGCATTGGTCTCCTGCTTCACTACAAACTGCTCTCCTTCCTGACTGATGCACAGATCCTCATGTTCCTCTTTAATCTGTGGAGTCTCTGGATCCTCTTGGTTCCTCTCCTGGTTACAGAACTCCTGGTCAGTGAGGACTTCCTCCTCCTTACAGACATGTTGCTGTGGGAGCTCTGGAGGGACAAAGGGACACAAGAAATAGGATAGTAATGGGATCATGGAAAAAATGAGATCTTGATTCACCAGACTGTGAAGCTGAAGGAACATTTCCACATCCAAGGACAATAAAGATTATTATTGTTAAATATTTAGAAAATGAATAAATAAAATGTAAAGAAAGGGAAAAATGCACAATAAGTACAATAGGTGCAAAACAAACCACAAGAAGCACAAAAAGCAAACAGTGTAAAACTGAAGCACGACACAGGGTAAGAAGACAAAGTTAAAATAAGTTATTCTCACAGTGGTCCTGGCATGTCTTGATAACAACAAAGACTGCTGTACCTCTGCCACACTACTGCCCAAAATCCTCTCTTTCCATGTCCTGAAGTAAAACGTTTTTCCACCCAGTTAGAAAAACTAAAAGATTATGAGGTTCTCACGTCAACTGGTACACTGCATCAAACACCATATATGTTACATACTTCTTAAGACATTAACATGTTTGTTCTCATTTCATTATGTTAGATTGTACACAGAACCGCTAACGGACCAGACGGTGGTGTGTGTCTGTGATGAAAGAATTGAAGGAACCGAAAACCCCTTGAGGAAGCCTTGTAACTTACAAGTGTGGGATAACACTAAAGCTTCAGTGCAGTAGGAGAGATTGAAGTATGTGCTAAATACAATTTTTTTTTCAATAAGGCAAAGAGCAAGGAGATCAGGAGAGTAGAAAGTGCTAGAAAGGCATGTTATGGTGTTTGTGGTGTTCAAAGAAGAGGTGCTCTCAGAAGAGAGATTCCTGAAGATAGGGAGGGCCACTCCTGCTCTGATAGCATTTGGTTGCCTGTTCCACCATCGGGGAACCACAAAAAAAGAACAGTCTGGACTGCGATTGCCTTGTGTGCAGGGATGGCAATGTCAGAGGAGCATAAGCCTTTATGAGTTCAGGCAGACCTCTTCTCAATGGGAAATTACATTTATTCAATTTGGACTTTGCCATGAGTGTCAAAGACTTTTTACCTGAGAGAAGATTGTGGTCACTGTTTCGATCTTCTTCACTGTGGCCATTTTCCTCATAAGTAGGAGTCAACATAAAAGCATTGGTCTCCTGCTTCAGTACAAGCTGCTCTCCCTCTTCACTGATACAGAGTTCTTCATGTTCCTCTTTAATCTGTGGAGGCTCTGGGTCCTCTTGGTCCAGATTGGAGTTCCTCTCCTGTTTGCAGAGCTGCTGCTCAGCGAGAACCTCCTCCTCCTTGCAGACATGTTGCTGTGAGAGCTCTGCACACAAGAAATAGTATCAACACACATTAAAAAGTCTCTGAGTTTAACTCACTCGTTTTTAGTGGCAGAAGTGGTTTATTGTCACTGTCTGTTCTTGGTATGCCACTCCTGTTCTACCAGCTTGTAGCCCTTATAAATGGTATACCACTCATGTTCTTCTGTCTTATACCACCTCTCATCTGCACGTACTGACTCATGTTAATACAGGCCACTGCTGATTATGATATGCTGATAGTGTGTGCACCTTTTGAACACCTTATCACTGTTAAACCACCGCTTTGACCTTTGGTTTGTCATTGCTGATCAACCAGATTTTGGCACAAGACAGCCTGTCACTCGACTCGCTACTCTTCCACTGCTGTATACCACTCCCCCACAGTTTATGTCTATTTTTTACAGCCATATGCAGCTGCTGACTATTGGTTTGTCACTGTTGTGTGCCACATGGAAATGGTCACTTATGCTCCACTGGCAGGTAGTTGGAGGAGGCCCATATGAGGGAAAAAATGGTTTCAAGTGTCTCAGACAAAATATGAGCAAGCTATTGAAAAAATAAATAATAAATCAGTAGCACTTTATTGGTCTGTATTGCATGATTTTATGATAAAAAACAGGGAATGAGCATGCAATGGGACTCTTACATGAACAAGAAATTGGTCTGAAATATCTATAAAACAACATAACATGCAGCATGTCCTGGATTAGTGAAGCCTTCCGGTGAGCTGTTCACAATTTGCACACTCTATCAGCATATTATAATCAGCAGTGGTCTGCATTAATAAGAGCCATTATGTGCAGATGAGAGGTGGTATATGCCAGTGGAACATGAGTGACTCACGATCAGACATCTCAGTAAAAAGCGTGTCTGTTAGTTTTCATTAAGACCATTCTGGTTTCACAGACCTGTCATGTGGAACTTTACTTCGGGGGGTTTCAAAAGATAACCAACAGTCTGCGCTGACGGTCACTTCTTCTTCGTACTCGACGATACTCATAGAAACATTTCAAAGAGTATTTCTTCAGCAGCAGCTGTTAGTCGCTCTCTGACAAACTCTCTCAAATACTGAACAGGAGACGTCGTTGCTTCATCACCACTGAAATATTTATCTGCGACACCATCGTCTCCCTACACCCATAGAGCTTACCTTGCTAGCGCTTTGTTTACTTCCGCTGGGTGTCACATAGAAAAGTTCCGACAGTGAAAGTCAGTTAGCACTTATTTCCGTCTTCATCAGTACATACAGTAAGTGTCGCTTCATTTCACGGGGAAATTAGTTTATTTTTTCTGTACAACTACATGCAACTGATGTCTTTTCGAGCTATTCTGAAATTAGTAATTTTAAGTTTAACTTATAAGCAGGGGATCGAGAAACGAAAGAAATTACTTTCAGCAAAATGTAATTTAAAGTATGAATTGTGACAATATTCGTGAAACGGCCTCTGTCTGTAACTGAGGCCTTGATGTGCACCATCAGTGCTAAAGGAAAGCTGTGCATTGCACAAAAGGGGGAAGTGTAACGGAAAAAAAATCATAAAAAACCAGTCTGATAAAACTAGCACTTATTGCCCAACATTTCCATCCTTGTATGTCATCACCAGTTTATAAATCAAGCTATTCATTAAAGAGGTAAGCAAGACTTTCTACTTCATGTATCAAATGTATAGACACACCTAAAAAGTGTGATTTCTTATTGTAATTTCCTCAAGGACATCACATCATATGTCTGAATAAAGCAACTGTTTGCTTAAGAAATTATGACCCTTGCTATCTGAAACTATATGATTGTAACAGCCACACTTGCAAGTGTAATAATAAAACTCAGAAAGACATTTTCTTGTTTATGAACCTTGTTTCTACACAATTTCCATCACGGTAGCAGTCTCTAGATGTCACTGTTGTAGTATGTATGAGTCACTACAGTGTACTGTCTTTCTTTTTTTACCACACACACTGTCTGCTACTCCATCACAGATCAGAAATGATTTAATAAGGACTAATGGCATTGAAGCACCTGAAGTCAGCTTATTGACACCAGCTTGGATTCTCTTCTTCTCCATTCAAAGACCAAATGGCTGTTGGTGTTTTTATGTGTCCTCTTACACATGCATAGGTCTTCTTTCAGCAGGAATCACAGAGCGAGATCACATTAATTGACACCAACCATCTGTACTTCTACTGTGTAAGTGAAGGGAAAACTGGTTCCTTTTGCGTCAAACTGCCACCTCTTATAAATCAATAGATTGATAAGGCTGTGTACAAGAAGGACTGCATCAATCTTTGAACGTGGAACAGGTGCTTAGACCTCAAATGTGTTCATTGAACCACCCTGGACAGAACCTGCGTGCTGGGTTACAACAGGAAACTGAATCTACTTATCTGAAACTACTTGTCTTGCAGATCTTACTGTGCACCACAGATGGCTGCAAGGTGCTCAAATGCCAAGTGTGGTTGGAAACACTTATTTGCAGTTATGAAGCAGTGAAGATTCTCTGGTTGTTCATACAAGACTGACAGATTGCAGTCAGTTGAAATGTGCTTCCTTTTTCATCTCTGGGCATTCCAACAGTCTCAAATGCTTTCTATTCAGCAGGTAAATAAAGCATCAAATGGTACTCCTCATTCCTAAGTGGATACGAAAGGCTCAAACTTTTATTGCTTAAGAAATTGCTTTAAATTGCCATTAAAGAGTAGATACAAGACCATCAGTGAAGTGTGTTTTTATGCAGCCTTTCTGCAGAGTAAAGTCTCTTCCATGTTTATTAACAGTTGTTGAAATTTTGAATATAGTTTATTCTGTGTTTATTTACAACTGTTGAAAATTTTTTGCACCTAACCTGAGGCTGTTTTTCTCTCATCCAGCGGCCTCCCTGCTCTTAACCTGGCTGTCAGTCTGTATGGTAAAGTCAGGGGTTCTGGGTGGTGAAAAAACTAATTTCTAAAAATGGCCTTTATATTTGCCCACACTTTTTAAAATATCTGATTTGTTGTGATGATCTCCACCCATGAACTCAGGCCAAACAACATGTTCCTCCATGTCCCCCAGGTTTATGCCATGGAGGATCAGGATTTTGGCATGTCTAGACTGCCAACTGAGAAGTGCGTCATGACTGAGCGCCTGGCTGAGCTCAGAGAGAAACCAGCATGGAAAACCTTCTTCTACCAGAGGACATTATTTGGTGAAATACTGAAGCCAGTTCCTCCACTGGTCATCATTTATTAATTTATGTAAATCGAATCGTCATTAATAAATCACATACAGCTGTCTTCTGTTCATGCTGTAACACCATTCTCTTCATTAATTATCCAGCGTACACACCACTCACAGGAGCGCTTGTAAGAACATCTGCTTTTGGATAGATTTGTCTTTGCTGCTGTCCATAGGGATGGAAATCGAGAACCAGTTCCAATTGAGTACTGGTTCCAGATTGTCTGAACCATATGAATCTTATGCCTTTGAGCTTATCTATTCCTTTTATCAATGCTGGCATGCTTTTTCTGATATGCATGCTTTTTTTAGAGATAATAAAACAAGTTATGTTGTTGCTGAAAACCTGTGTCGGCATAATTTTTCCAAACAGAAAATCTGAAATTATTAAAAGAATCAATATACAATTGGACCAATAAGCAGAATTCATATTAATAAAATATCAATTCCCATCCCTAGCAGGCAATGCGTGTCTCCCCCTTGAAGTCTTCTGTTCATGCCTCTAGGATACGCCAGCCTCACCAGTGCTCTTCTGGCTCAGTGGAAGCAAATCCATGTTCCCAGATTCCAAATTCTTGTGGAGAGCCTTTTCAGAGATTTGGATTACAAAAACTGAACATTAGTTTTATTTGATAACTGACCCTCTCTGCACTAATGTAAATGCATACAGCTTAAAACACATTTCTGTATTGTCCTAAGTGACCACTACTTATTCAAGGCACAGTTCCCCATATCAGTGGCGCCAAGGCCTTTGTGTCGATGAATGTGTTTACATGCACACAGTATCCTGAAAAATAGCCTAAAACATAGCCAGGTCTTATTTATGTTATTCTCTTTGCATCCTCATGCTCCTATCACAAGTATAAATAGAATAATTAAGTGTTGTCATAGAAACGGAACATGTATATTATATAATAGAAAACATTTATGTATGGGATGAGGCACACACGTGTGTCAGTGCCCAAGGTTAGATAACTATTAAGTTGATATCATCAAAAGATATTGTTTCTGCATAGTAAGAACATGTTCGCTCCTTTCTTCTCACTTTATCTTTTTCTATCCACTTTCCTTTTTCAGGTGGAAAAGTTGATGGAGAAAAAAAAAAAGGAAAAACACAGAATGGTCCCAATGGTCAATGTGCAATTCATTTACATACACAATGTGGACAGTCCACTGAGTGATTCATGCGACATTAAATTAAGAGGAAGCACATTGTGTTCGCACATGTGCTTTACGTAGATGTCTCCTCTGTCTTTTCCCCCACTTTGTTTCCATTACACAGACACCTCCTAAATACAAATGTCCCTTCTTACTGCTGACAAATGCCAAGGGTTAATAAAACAGACAAGACAGGAAGCATAATTTTCCATTCAAAATCATCAAGCTCCATTAACAAAGCCCCATTGAGTGTGTTTATATGCACACCAATACCCTGTTATCCTCTGGGATACTCAGGTTTTGCCTTTTGCAGCTGGTATATCTTTAGCAATATTATGCAATCCTAAATAAGAATAATAATACAGAGATGAGCTAGGATGTGAACACAAACACAAATGACATCGGTTTTCATGATTCTCCTATCTCCTCCCTACATGTATTTAGAGATTGGTGTTTGGAGTTTAAGGTACACAACACTAGTCGTAAAAAATTACGTTTTAATCAGGATGTAAGCTTTCACACAAACGTGCGCACCCTGAATGACAGGCATACAGAGAAAAGAGTCTGACAGTCCACTAGCCCACCAGGATTTGTCCTTGTATGCCTGATGGACGGTCTGACTCTGTAATCATACCAATTGACATCAGTTGGTCTATAATTCTGTCTGTGGATGCTACAGATGCTGCTCCACTTTGCAAAACAAATAATGTGTCCATCTAGCCACTGACCACACAAGCTATCTTTAGAAAAGTACATTTAGTCTCAAGGGTAGGCTTAAAAAAATATGTTTTTGCGTTAGTTACCGGCATATCAACTGTGCTCACGTAAGCTTTTGTTGTATTTCAAAGAATTGTTCTGTTCAACTCAGGTTCTTTAGCTTGTTCATTTCCTGGCTTCACTGAGATAAACACATGACAGAATGTGTTTTATTTTCACACATACACATTGTTCTCTTTAGGTAATAGTAAAAGACCACTTCAGTTCTGAAGAGACAAATCCAAGTCTGAGCAGTTTTGTTGTCCAGTCAAGACCAAGTAAAAAAACAAATCACTCAGTACAGTCTTTTAAATGTGTTATTTACATGCATCAGTCACTATAAGAGGATCAAAACCTCCCATTACTTGTGTTAAATGGATAAACAGTAAATGTGTCTAAATGTGGCATCATGTTGCATTAATCGTGTTAACATAACGTTACAAGAAAACTCTAAAAATACTGTAGTCAGATGTTTCCACACGTGTACATTAAGCAACAGAGCTGAAGGTGAAGCAAAATATAGAGAAGGACAAGAAACATAGTCTGAAGAGGTTTAAAACTCCAGCAACACTTGTCATATGAAGATCAACTTTATTATGCAACCAGCACATCTGAGCTCATGTTTGTAATTTGCGTTTGTTTCACAAGTTGTTCCTTATGTCTCAAGTATTTCTGATAGACTGCTAATAAATAAAGCTACATTACATAAATAAAATGAGAATGCTTGGTTGTTACAAGGCAAAGACACACTACAGAAAATATACTTTACCTGCACTTGGCCAGTCGCTGCAGGAAAACAGAGAACAGTGAACATTGCCACAAGGAACTGACAGCTGACTGAATGAAAAGCAGCATCTCCAGTCTGTGGCAAGAGCAGCCAGTGACACTTGTAGCCATGGGCACAAGTTTGGTTTCATAGGTGGAGGGTCATGAAGAAGCTAAAACAAACAAACAAACAGAAAAATAATGTTACATCTTTACAACAAAGAGCACTGATCTTTGCTCTCTTATTCTGTCATGTTTAACAGTGTGTTTGTTTTCAGGACTAAATTATCTATAAATAAATAATAATAAAAATTGATTAAATTATCATGTTAACCCATAAAACATTATGGGTGGTATTGTGTCAACTCAGTGCAGTGTCTGAAGATATTCCTTTCAGGCTGCTTGAAGCCCTCACCAACATGGTAGAGCAGTCTGTACGTAGCCTGACAGGTTAAACCCAGAATAAAAGAAACTGCTTGTTATGCTTATTGCTTTGAGGGTATAGTAATAACTAGGGGAAACTCAACATTTCTATCAGCTCAGATCTTCTCTCATCTGGGCTGTGGTAGCAGAACAATGAGAAAAAATGTTTGCTTATATAATATTAGTACAATGGGTGAATGCCACATTTTGTAGTTGGAAATTCAGATCTTTGATCACACACCTAAATAATATAACATGACTACAGATGTGAAATATTTATTGCTATAATCATAACTGTTCATTAAAGTAGATTCACTTGGTAAAATATCACAAGCATACTTTTTAAGTTCAAAAAGCATCGTGAAGTACCCTTCTAAAGGGCGAAGGCCATGGTGTGGTCAACATAGAGGTGATTTCAATGAGCTCCTTTGAACTAAATATAGAAATACATCATGAATTATTGACGACCTTACTTCAGTTGCTTCAATTTATTCTCAACAGAAATCTTAAATGCAGCCTCTGTAAATTAATTGCTGTGGTTCTACTAAATACAGAATAATAATGTATTCACCTTTAAAATGTTTAGTAAATACCTTACTGTTTATAATATTTAAATGTGGTTCCAACATTTGATGGTATAATTAACCACCAAACCACCATACTATAATAAACCAATACTTATAATATATAATCTACTGTATATAATTTATAAATCTTTCCCAGCACTTTGACAGTGTAATCAAGCATAGGTTCCCTTCGGCTTGGATAATGTTTCTCAATACATCATCTACCTGAGTGTTGATGTTTTGGAACAGCAGGCAGAAAGAAGTTAATGGTATTTATCTGTCTTCGCTGGGCAGCCTTATGTTGATGGTGAAATGTTCCCTGTTTTTTTATTTTTTTATGTCAATCCTGGAGTTTTGCTAGAAATGTTATTCTTGTTATGGTGCCCCACACATTGTCATTGTAACACTGACTCCCTGCCATCATCTTCTTGTCACCTGACTGCTTGTTCTGCCTTCATCTTGACATCACTCACCCAACATCACAGTAATCATATTTCACATAGTAAACCAGTTTTACAGACAACATGCTGCCAGAAAACATGTGACTGCAGGCATAAATATAGAAATATGTTCTAAGGGAGAAATCTGAGGCTTTTTACAGCAAAAGTTTAGATGAGAAGACAAAACTTTAATTACAGAGGATGATAAGATGCCTTGGCACGATCTATTGTCTGTCTCCCCTCCTTCCTGCACTGCTGTAACTGCTGGTTTGAGCAGGCAGTGAGGGTGTGAAGCAGCCCGTGAGTCTTGATTGATTTAAATAGGCCTGATGAGCTAAAGTCATGCTTTAAGCTTCCAGTGGCTGATGAGGGACAGACACACTGCTGAGCTACTGATCATTTACAGCAATCATTAGCTGCCTCTATTCTTAACAAAGAGGGATGACTGGCCAAAAAAGGACTTTTCAAAATTGTTTAATGTGACCAGCTTGACTCTGTCCTTTCCCAGACAGGACAGCCTTCAAATTTTGTCTTTGTGTTGTTTGTATTCCGCCTTTTATCATCAACAATCCGCTGTAAGATATTTTAATTAGCCTCATTACAATAAACAACAAGCTATGTACTGTACATACATCTTTTAGCTTTAGTCACTATATGAGGATCAAAAGCCTCCCATTACTTGTGTTCAGTGGATAAACCAAAGATTACAGAACATTAATGAAGAGGGCATTAGGCAGGTGGCAATTATTGTAAATGTTGGAAGTCTTTTCTTCACAATACAGTGAGCTGATGAAAGCAAGTCATGAACTCTTCTGGTAATGTTTCATTATTAATTATGGGCAATTTGGCTGCGTATTTTTTTTTTTTTTTCCTCCAGACGCCTTTGAATCATAAATAACTGAATGTATAACTCTTTTAAGGAAATTCTTCTCAAAGGTACAAAAAGTATCTTTACCAAAACACTGGGTACAATGTTAATGTAATTAAAAGTTTAACAGCTTTATTAATGAGTGAATTTAGGTAAGAAGCTTGAAATTCTGAGTCGAGTCAACTCTGAAAATCCTGACTCAGGGGCAGAATATAAAGTCCCCTGACTTAATCCTTTGCTACCACAGCTGCTGGAGGGCTTTGTCACTCAGACACAGCTGATGCCGTTCTTTTTAGGAGGACAACCTCAACAACCTGTTGTCAAATCACGTCTAAACACAAAAGTGTCGATGTCTGTTCTGAGTAACCAAGCTCGAAGGCAAAGCTTCAAGTTGAATTCATGGTGCAGAAAAGAGTGGCGTGAGACAATTTGCGACAGACAATCAAACAATTGTTTGAGGCACATTAAAGCCTTTAATTATCTACAGTATGTTTGGACTAAGAGACATAACTGCTGAAGTCTTTGTGTTTAATTTCTGTCAGTACATTTGAAAGGCAGTGAATCATTTAACTGTGAGCGCTGACAGGAGCAGAATAATTGATAAGAGGTAAGGTAGACAGTGTAAAGAGCCAGGCACCCGTTTAAAAAAGGAAAAAATATCTCATCAGCTTCTGACGGAGAAGCAGCAAACAGCTTCTGGCTGGAATCATCTGAATATGTGTTTTATTTGTTAAGTTTGAATAAAAAATAATGATAATATTTTCTTAAGATTTCATTAGATATTTCCCTTGAATTAGCGCAAAACAGAACCACCTCATCTAAATGTATGTTAAAATTTTGATTTCATTACATGATAGATGTAAGAGCCGTTTTCTGCTTTCAGCCTGAAAACAAACAGGACTTTATTCAACCCAGCAACACAAGTGGTGCATTCATGCAATTTATTTTAAATCGGGTATCTGAGGATAATCTTCAGCATCCTCCACTTTTACAAAGAAATCCAGATTATTTCTGCTCAGCCTGAGATGGTGCAGTGGTGCAGACTGGATCCATCCTCATCCATTCATTGACTCATCTCTCCCTGGTATTGAGGGACGATTTAGGTTCTTGTATTAATTTGTTTTGTAAAATGATCGGTTGATTATGTTGCTGTGTCTGCCATCCATCATGCCATTCACTACTGAGTGCTCATTTCTGTTCATAATTTGTATATGATGTAGCATGCTAAATCATATCAGTAGATAACAAAGACAGACAGCTACAGTATTTCCCCTTCATTGTTAATCTTCTCTCAGCACAAATGCTGTCGTGCAGAACTCTGTGGAGTGCTAATATGTACTGGAGAACATACTCTATGGCCTATGGACAGTTGTTGAAACTCATACACTGTGTCAGAGCCTGTTGAAATGAAGTGATAATAACCAATGTTTTGTGCTTGACCACACGGACACTTCACCAATTGAATTACAATTCATTGTCAGTTGGTATGAAAAAAAAAATCACACTGGCTGGAGAACACTACAACAGAGGGAGCTATCATTGCAGGGAAAAAAAAAATCTATTTATTAATTCATTTTAATCATGATAATTCCGACCAAATTACCAAATTAATAAACAAGTCAAAACAAATACCAGGGACGTACATATTGGTTTAATGGCAAAAGATTTTTGATTTCAGTTTGACTTTAGCGTAATATTAATCTATTTACTGAGCAGGTGGGGGAAGCAGAACAGGATGTAACATATTATCATTACCCACCAACCCCTGGCTGTGAAGAGTCAGACATCAGTCGTTTCAGCCACATGTTTATGTCCAAGTGACAAAGCCGTCCAGTGTCTGTGGTAATTATGACGGACGGAAAGGATTAAGATATGTGGCATCCACTCTTTAGCGGCAAGACGCTTTACCATGTTCACCGCTCAAAAGTGAGTCAAAACGTTAAAGTCTCGGGCTGTAAACCATCAAAACATGAGATTGAGATTCTGTCGTTGATTCTTGAGGGTTGTGTTAGTTGGCAGATATGCACGTGTCTTCACATGTACACACATTTACCATGCATGTCACACCTTCACTCTCCACACACACACACACACACTCACATATTTGACATATTTGTGGATACGGATGCTCATGTCACATGAGGACCTTGTGCATCGTATCCGTCCTTCATTTTAAATCAGACACAGTCCTTGGGGATTGGTTGTAGAAGGTCAACTCAAATGCACAGACACGAATAAGACACTCCACACCGTGTGAGCATCTTAAAATTCACCACACAGTATATTTTCTGTTTCTCTTTTTCTACTCTGTGTGTGTGTATGTGCGTGCACGAGTGGGTATGTGTGTAATGTCCTATATGCTGTATGTGTGTATATGTGAGCCTCAGCGCTGTTTAGAATGGATAAATGTGAAAATGTCAGCCTCCCATTTTTAGTGTGGACAGGGAAAATGAAACTATTGGAAAACAATGAGGTAAGCCTGCTCAGACACAGATGGGGATTAGTAAAGTTAAGGACACAACTTTCTGTTGCGTCTAAGGCTACATCCACATTAATACGCTTTCATTTTAAAACAGCATTTTAAAATTAAAAATAAGTAAATACAAGAAATAATCTTCATCCATACTAACATGCCTGAAAACATGTATCACATGACCATACATGTACACTGGGTATGTGCATGCCAGTGTAAACAGGAAGCCTATTGGCTACTCTCCAGTTGGTTGTTTAAGTTGCAGAAAATACTGTAGAAAATACAACAGCAATGATCAGATAAGACCAGACATTTCTTTGCTTGAACCAACAACAAGTATAAAGTTGGGATGATGATGACGAACATAGACTGGGAGAAGGATGCGCAGTGACTCATAAGACTCAATCAGGAAGCGAATGCGAACTGCAGACTAAAACCCCAGAGTATTGAAACTAAAACAGGGCCAGCAGCGTCTCCCTAAGTCTCCATTTTAGGGGCTTGAAAACTCTGGTTGAGTATGGATTAATATACTAAAGGTAGCAGAAGTGATCTGTTTTAAAATGAAAATCTATCAGTGTTGATGCAGTTTTGCCTCCTACATATCGATCTGGTTGGATTGTTCCGGTCCCAGAGGAGGAACACACACTTGGCAGCAAGTTATCACCTGCTGTGAGGTGATCGACACCCCAGCTGTTCCTCTCTCTCTCCTTTGTGCTCTCTTTTCTCTCCCTCTCCTTCTCTCTCCTGCTCTCTTCCTCACTATTTTCTCATGAAGCGGTGAAGCTTTTCGTTTGATCTGTATATTTTTTTTAATTAAGTATCCACTTTGAAATACAGACCGTTCTACACAAAGTAAATACAGAAGTTAAGTTTGCGTTTTGTTTCGCTTTGATGCTCGCCCCCCTCTCCTTCACTATCCTCTCTAGCTTATTTTCTAACGAGCTACTGAGGCTTGTAATTGTATTTTGAGAGACGAAATAGACAGGCACACTTTGCCTAAACCGAAACCTGCGTCATTTCTATACAGAGATGTGAACCCACAAACAGACTGCATCTTGCAATGGGATAAGGGGACTTACACCCATTACGTGTGCCATAGATTCCCCAAATGGGAGAGGACATTCTGTTGCTTATAAATAGAATGGTTTTAATAAACTGTTGGCTTGTCTACAACCTGTCTGATCTTCTGACCATTTACTGACGGAAACTATGGCCAAAACTATTATTCCCCATATATATATTATTATTTCATACTTATTATTCACTATACTACCAATAACACTTTTTGTTTATTTCCCTTCAGATCTGGGTTTGTTTATGACGTAAAAGATATGAAAGAAACTCAAAATAAGCTGCAGCTGTAGACTTGTTGCTTGATGTAGCATGTTTACCATTACAACCTCTCTTATGTACTTTAATCCTCGGCATTGAAGCTGCATTAATTGTTTTTTTTGGCCAATTGAGGGCAGCAGAGAAACCTGTTAACACAACACTGACATATTGTAACCTTAAAGCTGATACGGCGAAACAGTTGTTTATTTACATATCCAATAGACATGAAGCAGCATTAATAATAATTTGAAGTAAATCACTCTATTAACTGAACAGTGTGGGGATTTGTCCTAAATGTATGATAGGATTTTTTTTTTGTTTTTTTTTTAAGCTTTGGCTGATTATTGAAGTGATATTGGATCTGATCTGAATTGATTTAACATGGAACTTCTTTAACTATTTTCTGTGTATGAAACATGATACAACTCATAAGGTCTCTGGATATTCTGTTTTGGATGTGCGGCCTACAGCATGAACTTTCCTCTCAATACTTTTGTTGAACGAACTGGATCTTTTATGCTCGTTGTCATGCAGTATGTGGGTGAGATAAAGTACATTTTTTCTACCAGGTTAGGACTGTTTTCTGTCATCCTGTAACCTTTTTTTCTCTTTTCCTATCCAGCTATCTTTAAAAAAAAGAAGATTTTTACAAAAGAGCATTTGTATTGTATTGTATTGTATTGTCTTTTTGTTTGACATGTAATTCTTCATTGAACTGCTTGTTAAATGGGATTGTTGTATGGAACTGGATTCAAATAAACACAGACTTTAATTTATCTACTACACACTCAGAGGAAATCATACTTTTCTTTCTGACGTGAATGTGAAGAGCAAAACAGCAAAATTTTCTCATTGCTTTCACCAAAAACATCTGACTGGCTGATTTAGTCATTTATCACAGTGCTTGCAAAAACTCTTGTAGGGCGAACGGACACTGCAAATATCTACCAACAGTATATTGGCTGGTTACTCTGCAATCTCCAATGTCAGGAAGTTACAACTCTAAGACAACAGTAAGATTCGGTCAAAACTTATCAGTGTGTCAACAGATTGTGTCCAGCTGTAGAATAGCTAGTGTTTTGAAACAGTGATTTTATAATTATTACACTTTTGAGAGGAAATGTTGAAAAAAATATGCATTGTTCTCCTCTGTCACACAGTGCAAGTCACTACTGGTAAACAGTTGTTGAACAACACCCACCTCATCTTACAAGAGGCTCCACTTCACCCATGATTGTCTGGTGTCATTATCCCCACAATACACAACTGCCACTCTAATGTTTTTATATGAAAACAGGCTGCTTGAAACAAGCTCTTTGTTTCAATTGGCGCATAAGCAAAAGGAAAAAAACAATAATTATGTTTAACTTTTCCATTAAAAACTTAGTTCTGAATTAAAGCTTTGTTGTAAAGAAGATATCAGCCATTTGATTGAGTGTGAAGATATGTTAATGTAAAAAAACAAAGCTGACTTTCCAAACTGTTCCCTTCCACAAAGGACCAAATCCCCAAATAACGAAACTCTTTTGGGTCACTTTGTAGTCCTTTTGTGTCTCTTGATGTTTTTGTCCCTTTATCATGATTGTGCATCTTTTAGTGGTCTTTTGTGGTGAGTGATATTGTAGCCCTTTTGTGTCTCTTTGTGTCTTCTTAGTTTTTTTTCTTTTTAATCTTTTTGCATCTCAGTCTTCGCTTTGATTTTCCTTGTGGTAGTTTTGTGTGTCACATATTAACTGTGTGGGTGTCCCTCCAGGCCACCTCTCTGGCACTGCCGCTGAAATAACATGACCATTGTCATAAAAACGGTGTGTGAGGTGATGACTATGTGTACCCCACTACACATTAAGTCAATTATTGGAAGGCAGATGGAAGACTACCTGTGGCTGCCACTGCATCAGGCTTTTGATCAGTCACTCAACCAGCTGCTCAGTCTCTCTTCTCCTCTAGACTCGGTTTGGACATAAAATATGTACGTGAAGACAGAAAACCTGTGAGAACACAACTCTATTAGCTCAGCTTTCAGCTTTCATTAATATTAAGACATTTAAATAAAAAAAGGAAAAAACTTTTCCACTTCTACTGTTTCATCTCTTTCATGATTTTACTTTATTGTACCCCATTTGAAACATCCTTTAAATCATGTTTATTCTTAAACATTTTTTTCCATAATGGAGATGAGGCTCATTGAATTTGAAATGAGGCTCTGTACCATGGAAACCCAATTGTTAGCTGCTGTAGTTAACCAGTCCCCAGTAACTGCCGCAGCCAGGATGCCTGGGAGACTGTCCAAAGGAAGCACAGTCCTAAGCAGAACCCTATGTTTCACCACCACCCAGTTCTCGTTTCAACACAGTAAGATCATAATTCATTTCGGCAGCAGATTATAATTTACATCAGCATTATATATTATATCAGTTCTCAGGTATGAAATGACTTCTACTCTTTCCACCCAGCTTTGCAGTTGGTGGGTTGGCTTGCAAACCCATGGTGCAGTCTGTTGCCTTGGCTAGAAGCAGCAGTACTCGCATCTGGCAGAACATACTGGCCTAGTAGTGTGTGCATTCTACACATTTGTAAATAGTTAATTTGCATTGTGCAGCAGACTTGTGTTTTTTTTTTAATTTTACAATTCCTGTTTGGGTGGAGCTATTTTGTATGTTCTTTTGCTTGCAATACAGCCAAAAATGGGTTAGATAAACTGTAGGTTACCCCAGGCAATTTAAGCTGTCAGGAAGACTGCTTAAATTGACACTAAATTGCATTGAGCATGAAATAATAATTGCATTTATTAAGTTTAAAAAACTGTAAAACTGCTGGGTAAAGCTAAAAGCACATCTTTTAAATTCTTTGCACGTCCTGTGTAGAAAATATCTGCATTGAAAGTTAAAAAACATACCTGCACAATGCTTGTTTATTTCAAATTCTCTTTCTATGTATTGTAGACTTGACTGACAACATTTTGACCAGCAGAGGACTTCTTTAGGTCCAGCATATGGTTAACAAAAACCTGAATGATACAGCATTTCAATATGGAATATCATGATTTTGTTGCTATGACATGGCATACAGATGCTTTTGTCCAAAGTGACTCACATTTTTTTCCTTTCAGCTACATATACACTAGGAGCCATATGGGTTTCAGTGTCTTGCTATTGGACACTAAAGGACAGTTGCCCAGGATATATGAAATAATGACCTTCAGTTGATGTATATCAGTATATGTTGTTTTGGAAAAGCTTCCAGGTTTAAAGCTGAGATTTAACCTGACAATGACACTGTTGACATCCTGTCTGTGTAGAGTCATGTTATCTACGCTGGCCCTGTGTAACAGAATGAGAAGAGAGCGAGAGGCAGAAGGGGTTTTTGGCAAATTGTTACAAAAAGATGGATTGAGGGATAACGTTGCTAGGAGACCCTGACTTTTATCCCGAAATCCTACAGGAATCCAGACTCACTGTGTGTGCGCACGTACCTCCTCCTCCCACTGCGTTTGTGTGTCCTCGCTCTTGCTCTTACTACAAAGCCATGAGCATCTCGCTCTTCGCTCTGCTCGAGTAGAGTTGAGGCTGATTCCCCTGAAACGAACTACAGTCAACTCAGCTGTGCTTGGAGAATGAAAAACGGATAATTCTTCAGCTTTTTGTTTTTTTTAAATACAAAGCATTTTAACGGGCATACTTTTGTCAAGGTTATAGAGCAAATGCCGACTCCCACACAAGCATGTTTCTTCTTTGAATCAAGTTACTATTCTTGCTTGAACTTCACTACGGGCGGTGGAACAAAGAGGTGAAAGCCAACTCAAGGAAAGGAAGCTGCAAGTACAATGGATTGTTTACTTTGGGGAATTAGAAGACATCTGTCTGCCTCTGAGCATGAACTCAGCTCCTCGTAAACAGATCACCAGAGCTGCCTGCAGGCTTGCTTACCTCGCAGGTCAGAAACACAGAGTGCTTTAAAGCTCTGGCGGGTGATGTGGTGGCAGCAGAGGGGGTCGTTTTCATCCACCGTGATCTGAAGAAAAGATGCATTTTCTCCTCTCCTGTGCCTTCTATTCTTCTGTGTCCTCTTCACACGAGCACATTCACATGCTCTTTGTGTTCCTGCTTTGTGCTGCAATGAAATGAATGCCAACTTTCCCCTTCGATACCTAACCGCTTTTTCACTGCTCCGTTAATTTCCTTCCCATATTCACTTTATCCTCAGACAGACTCATCTCTTAGCCTAACCCCTCCCCCTCAACCCATCACTATTGCACTTTCCTCTACTTTTCTCTCATGCTTCTGTCTTGATTTTTCTTTCCTTTCCCATTTCAAACTATCAATCTTTCTCTCCCTTCTTTAGCCTAAGGTCAGTCAGGACTCGGTGCACACACGCTGCACACTCTCTCTCCTAATTACCATCTCTCTCCTCAGCTTCTATTCTCACACCACCGTCACAATCATCCCTCCTGCGCTGTCAAAAATGTTCTCCGAAGAGCTGTGGAACTCAACCGAACAGGTCTGGATCAACGGCTCCCAGGTGAACTTCTCTCTGGGAAGACGTGGGGGCGATGACGAGGAGGAGGAAGGAGATCAGCACCCCTTCCTCACAGACGCCTGGCTGGTCCCCCTCTTCTTCTCCCTCATCATGCTGGTCGGACTCGTGGGCAACTCTCTGGTTATTTATGTCATTTCCAAACACAGGCAGATGAGGACGGCAACTAATTTCTACATAGGTGAGTAAGAGCAAAAGCTAGTATATGCAAATTTGTATTTCTGATTTCTGGTTGTTCTGTCACAAAATAAGATGCAAAAACAGGTTCAAATAAAGGACATCCTGGGGATCAGTGGGCTATCATGGATATATGTGCTCCCAGAGTGTCAAGTCTTATAATAATTTAATGTATGTCTCTTTCATATATCCTGTAACACTGCATCGCATGCCAATAGTGGGTTCAAAACATCCCCCGGGGTTCACAGAGAAGCTCAGTGTAATTTCACTCACTCTTCATTTACCTTCATTAGTATCCAGCTACCTGCAAGAATGTCCACTTTGATTAAAGGTTTCACTTTCACCATTAGAGGAACAAACAGGTGTTGACATGTGTCCTGAATCACAAGTGGGTGCAAATTGTTTCTAAGATTGATCACCTAAGAAGAAAAAAAGGGGACATAATAATTATCTGCTGGGGGTGTTTTGGGAGCTGCACAACATTTGGAATTATTAGTTTGTGCAAGACAGAATTTTTTATCAGACAATTGCTCAGGGCTTAAAACAGGTGTCATGTGTTTCTGCTTATTTGCAAAGGGTTTGGATCCCCTGCATATAATACTCAGGGGATTCATGATATTAATGTCATCAACATAAATAAAAAAAGTTTGTACATCACTGATGCTGCAGTTGTTGATATTATCTCAATTGTCGTTTAGTTTCAGAACAAAAATAAAATAGTCAAAGATAAGATATGTCATAAGATAAAAGTCAGGTTTCTGCAAGTTTTAGCGGAATTACCAGAAAATCTACATAATGAAAATGAATGTGGTGTTGTGTGAACATTACATGCCGGTTCGTTGAGATAAACGGTGGTGCTAATTGTCCAGTCAGAGTCCATTAAACCATTACTGAAGAAGAGGGAGCAACAAGATGGTGTAATTAAAAGATTTCCAGCCTCGAATACAGAAAAACAAATGTGATGGTTTGTTTCTTGTAGTAATTTACAGTCTTGTAGTTGCTACACAGATCAGATGTTTCATGTGTGGCGCAGAAGGTTTAGTAAACATTTACATTTTTAACACCTCAAATTTCTACTCAGGTGCTTATTATAGACAAACAGAAAATGTGTACAAAAACAGGTGGAAACACACGTGGAGATTTCATCAGGAGGACTGCAGTAATCGTCTGTGTATCAGTAAAACAAGAGAAATCAAAGGAGTGCATCAATCATGCACCTGTCTTATATCTCCTCTGGTATTCAGTGCACACAGACCTGAAACCTGGGTGATTGATTTTTGTTGAAGTCAATTACAGCATGTCTTATAGAGCCGTGATGTCACTGTCACTTGAGAATTGCAGAGATGACTGATTGGCGGAGGTCAAGTCCACAGAAAATAAGAATTAAAAATAATGAAATACATGAAATTAAAGAATGTCATATAAATATTGTATATATATGTAAATTAGCTTATGTAAATGGTTTGGTCTGTAATTTACTGCATCTGTTTTCGGATAGGGCCCCGTTGATGTGACAGGAATTTTGATCTTTGATAATATCTCAAGGCCACAGAATTGAAATAGTTTAATATTCAGCAACATTAGATTAGCGCCTGCACCATCTGGCCATCCTTTCAACATAATGGTCCGGCCTCTATAATGTGATTAGATCAGCAAGTAAAACAAACAGGAGATAGCGTACAGCATATCTGTCAGAATGACAGATTATATGGAGGGAGAGAAAGCGAATCCAGACCAGACTACCAAGCTTATCAGCGCAGCCTCTGCTTGGTGTATCTCAACATGAATTTTTTTGAGTGCATACAAATGAAGATCTGTTTGCCACTCTGAATTTAAATTGGCATTTCATAAGTGTTTGTGTGAGTCTGTGTGTGTATGTGTCAATCAGTCGACAATCGCTTGATTTTCTTAAGGCGCCTACAGCATTTCATGAAGTAAACATCAGATCCACCTCCTTCGTCTGTCTAACTTTCCTTTTTAGAGTCACCGAACTCACAAACAACAGGTCAATTAACATGTTGAAAACGTATAACGTATTCACTGCAGAAAAAATGCACTGGGTTTGTTTAGATTGTGCAGATGTTGCTTGGTGTTATTCCAACTCCTAGTAGATAATGATACTGTGTGTTAAGCGTGCACAGTTAGATTTCTAACTACGTTACGCTTTTGTTGCCAGATAGTTCTCGTCATCTGAATTTATTTAAATCTCATGATGTTGCCCTCACTATCAGATCTGTAATGCACCAAATGAAAACAGATAAATATTCGTTTAAGGTTTAATGCAGTATTATCCAGTTATCCACAATGCAATTCAGAATCAATTAGGGTTAATTGTGTTATTATATGTGGGTTTTTAATGTCCATGTTAGACTCATGTAACAATCATCACAATATCCATTCAGACTTGATGTGATGTAAGGTTGCAACCTATTTTTATTATCAATGAATGTGTAAATTATTTTTCTTGATTAATCCATTGCACCATAAAAATCCCAAAGCTCAATGCAACATATTCAAATGTCTTGTTTTGTTCCACTAACTGTAATAACCCAAAGATATTCAGATTAATATGACAGAGGACTAAGAAAATGTTCACTTTTGAGAGGCTGGAACCAGAAAATTTGGGGCATAGTTGCTTTAAAAATGACTTGAACGATTACTTGATTATGGATAATAGTCTCTTCACTATCAGATTGTTTATCACTAGGGTGAATGGTGGCATAGTGGTCAGATGTCTGTCTTTTTTCCTCTGGAAATGTTAAAGAATCAATGTGACATTTACCTGACACATCCTTAGTTATACCAACTGTACAACACCGTGCCGTAGACTTTTCTCCACAATTACTGCATGCTGTTTTCTCCCTGTGCAGCAAACCTGGCTGCCACTGACATCATCTTCTTGGTGTGCTGTGTCCCCTTCACTGCCACCCTCTATCCTCTCCCTGGATGGATCTTTGGCAACTTCATGTGCAAATTTGTTGCCTTTCTACAGCAGGTAAAAACATGTTTTTTACCTTGACTTCTTAATTGACTTCTTCTTTGGCCCCATAAAATGTGCTTTCACACTTACAGAAGTTTTATTTCACTTATTTCTGCCAAAGATACTAAGAAAAAGGACATTTTGCTCGATTTGCTCTTAAATTGAACGAAACCCCAATAATCATAATTTAATAAATTTTCTCACAGCTTTGATACAATCTAATGACCTCCCGCATGAGCAGCCAGATGTGCTCTGGTTTCATACCTCAGCTGTGTGCTATTAAAGAGTTTAAAATGAAAGGAATTTAAATTTCAGAGCTTGAAAACCTGCTGCTGAGCCATTGTAAAGGTGCAAGATACACAGCTGGGATCTGATTTATTAAAAATATGCAACTCACAATGACGAAAAAGGATGTCCATGCAACAATCAGAGGAAGAAAAGAAAAAGAAGGTCTGCCCAGCATCGACTGCTGACTGAGAACAATATGTTTCTACAAAGTGCAGCTACACATTGCTAAAACTAATGCAGTCAACAGGCTACACAACAGACACACCTCTACAGTTGAATCAACATTCATGAGGATTAATCGCAGGACTGTTGCATTAGACTGAATTATTTTTTGCATTAGGTTTACACAATAAATTGACAACTGTATTTTGAAGGAATGTCATAGATGCCACTAAAAGTAAACCAGCACCAGGCTGAAAGGGAACATTAGACACTGTATGAATGGATCCCAACATTTTTGCATTGTGACCCTTCAAAGCAATGCAACACACTGTATATTCACAGCCCTTTTTACTGGTTGCATAACATGTCGGAACCTGAGGTTCAGGTGTTTGGAGGCCTGAATGATTCCTCAATCCATCTCTAGCTTCATCTCATAAAAAAAAAATAATAAAAAAAAATATAAAAGGCACTAACTACTGTACTTCATGCACCTGCACCTTGTTATTCTCAAAGGCTTCTCTTTGATCAACTATGGCTTGGATTGCACCTCAAAGTTTCTTGGGACAAAAACGAAAATTATTTGTATGTGTGAGCAAAACATTTTTCTAGCAGCAATATCTTTTGTTTTCTTGTTTCCTTTCTCACAACCCCTTCAGTTTTGTTTAGTGACCTTTAAGTAGCTCTGATCCATAAGTAGCAGCAGCATTGCTTTGCCCTATATAGACATAGACAGAACAAGGCTGTTAGTCACTCGGACTATATAGACTCTTAAGTTTTACCTTGTCTGTCGGCGACTGTTCAATGCACCAACGAGTGAAATGACTCACAATAATGAATTCTCAGAGTTTTAATTCCCAGGTCTGTACAACATCACCTTAAGGTTCAGCAATAATTGATTTTCTGTGTGTTTTTACTGCTTTGGCCACTTGGGGGCAGCGTACCAAACTGTAAGCAACAATATCATTCATTTGGAGTTGTGTTTCCGGCCACATTGCAAAAGTCCAATACTTAGTCTTGCTGCAGCACTGCTTTAGTCTACCAACTGCTGAGGCAAATATCTGTAACTGTAAATAACTAAATCCTCCACTATGTTCACCAATATAGTCCCTCACTTTGTCTGTCTGCTCTTTAGTGTTTAGGGAGTTTATCAAAGTACCACCTGCTGATGAGAGTGGTGAGAGTGAACCAACGACAGTGAAGCTGCAGGTCATAAAACCAAAACAATGAGCTGAAAGATGCTAAAATGCTCTGTAGACTTAAGAGCAGGTGCAGGGTTTGGTTGTTATTCTCTGTGGGTTCGTCAATAACAACAAACCCCTGTCACATACATGAATTCATCTGATCCTTTGTTGATATAAATTATTGATCAGTGTGGCTTTAATTAAAGCCCTTTTAGTAGTTTATGTTTCAGTTCACTGGATTTTCTTTTCCCTTTTCATCTTAGATTTTAAATTTTGAAATACAACCACTCAGGGAAGCTAAACGTAAAATATATGGCTCTGCACTATGTTCAACAGCTGGTCTCTAATATTATCCAGCTGTTGTTTGGTGCTGACCAGGAGCTGGGTTTATCAGAGCTGGAGACAAGGACTGATGAGAGCAGTGAGTGCTGAAGAGAACTGCAGAGTAGGGGCGTGACTCTCTGTGACTATCATTACATACAAAGTCAATTTATCCATTATAAATCCAAAAATATCGATCTCTTCAGCTCTAAAAACAGCCTGCAGTCTTGGCAAGAAGTCTGCAGCAGAAACTTTATACACAGGCAGGTAGTAAACACTGAGGTTTTCTTGCTATTGGCACATGTTGGAGACGTAAACCTACATTTCGCTTCTGCATTCTGTTATTACATGTCTACACTTCCTCTCTTTGGACACATGCATCATCAGGGGGAGGCTGGGCCAAGGCCACAACCTGCTGACCCATGCTGCTTATTCAAAGAGGAAGGTCAACTAGAACATCCTTAGATGCACAACTTGTGACAATAAGTGGGCGTTATGCTCAGATTTAAACTGCCATGCTTTCTGTTACACTGTAATTATACTGTGCAAAGCACTAATAACTGCTGGCTGCCCCAAAAATAATGTTCATTGAGCACCCAGAGCCAAATAGCTTGAAAAGGCCACACTGTCACTGAGAGTCTAAAAGTAGAGGAGGGTTACCACAGCTCCCGTTTAGTTAATAAGCAACCTGTCAAGTGACGCAAAATATAAACCAACAATCAATAAGACATGACCTTCCTTTGGGAAACTGAGCTTAACTATAATGTGCAGTAAATTTCAAGTAGTTAAAAGTGTACCTCATTCATTATGTAGATAGGAGGGAGCACGAGACAATCTGTCAGGAAAAATGCAGAATAACAAGATATACATGGCTAGTTTGAGCATAAAAGCATAATTTAGCATAATAGACTATGATGTCAGTGTGTGACGCAGGGCAGGGACACAAGCAGGCAGAGAGGCTAAAAGGTTTTAGTGTGATTTAGTTTATTCTTCTTTATCTGAACATGGACACTAGTAGCTTGAGTCTGAACATTTCTTTTGGAAAATGGAAAAAGCACTTGTCTGTCATACAGCTTTATGTTTTTCTTTTTCACCCAGCCGTTTTCTCTGCCTGTTATCATCATCCAACCCTGCATGTTTTTTTTGGTTTTTTTTATGTTTTAATCAGTTACTGTGAAGGGAGACCATCCACCATTTATTACTGCATGTACCCGAGAGAAGGGTAATATTTGAGGGTTTGTATTGAGTATAATGACACAGGGGAACTCAACGCTCTTTATACCGCTCTAAGAAATATAGCCTGTTAACCTAAGAACGGTCTCCAAATTTCAGTTAATGAAAACTACCAGAGCGGAACAGCAGGTGTGGTGACCCATGCCTGCTGTGTTTACATCCATCATCATCAGAAGATTCTGTTTGAAACTTCGATCCCTGATTCCCTGCTGGGAAAAATGCTCTGTGGCAACTGCACAATACACAGTTAAGAAAGAGGAGGTGAGTAAGTACAAAAAAATCAAAACTACCATAAAGTCAGGCCTGATAGCATCAGCATACAGCAGGTCCAGGGTGGAGGATGGTGCAGTATTATCACATTTACGTGATTATACGTTACGGTTGATCTCAGCTATAAGGATCTAAGGTGGCGTGGGGGGACATGTTCTCTCAGTAGAGGTCATTTGACACCTTGGGAGAAATTATTTTCACGGTTTGTACAACACAACAGGAAGGAAGAGCCAAACACAGACACAGACCGGGCAGCCAGGAATGGTTCAGTGATGTCAATGGAAGAGATTGAAATCACTCACAAAACAGGTCAGGGGATGGCAAAAAAAGGTGCACAACATGCATGAATGATACACAACAATGTGGCTGGAGAATGATGGCTGGTATCTATACTGTGAGCTGATTGGAGAATTGGAAACAGGTGTGGAAGTCAGGGAATGAGAGACAGGTGAGCAGGTGTAAAAACTACTCTAAAAAGTCCATTTGAAAGTAAAGACCTACGTACATCTCTCATTTTATTTTGTTTTTTTTTCTCATCACCTTGGACGACCATTTTCACCAAATGGATCCAAGATAGGGAAAGTGACAGCACAGTAACTCCTTACTTACAATCACAAACTGTGATTTCATATCAATAATTTTTTTGTATAGCTTGAACAAACATGATATAATGTAATAAATCAGTAAGCTTTGGTGGCTTTTTTTGCCTTGGGCAGAGCCAGACTAGCTGTTTCACTACATTAGGGCTGCAACAAATTATTTTCATTGTTAATGAATTTGCATATTTGCTTGAAAAATATTCATCACAATAGTTCCCCATCCATTTTCTTTCAATCAACAAATTAATTAATCAAAGACATTTTGCACTAAATGTTCGGATATAGATCTTCTCAGCTGAAAGTGAATAATCATGTTTTAAAAAAGTGAAACTATTCCTTTGAATGCAACTTAAACACATTACATTTAAAACAACAGATACAAACCACTATAAAATACTGATACAGCCAACATGTACATACTGGTAACCAGTAAGACTTTAACAACATCAACATTAACAAGTGTGCAGCATACTGTTACTTCTTCAGGATTGACTTTGAACAACTTTCATCTTGTGTAATCACTGCTATTTACTGATTACGAACATTATCTGTGAAAACCTGTTTCTACTTATTAAAAATGAGAATGTCTTAATGTAGCTAGATATTTTATTTGTCCATTAAAGTGCATTATTTAAAACGGATCTTGAAGGGAAGCAGGGAGGAGGCAGTTCTTTATCATGACACCGAATAAAACATGAAGACACGGAATTATTTTCACTATTTTGCACTCTCTTGTCCAAGCCTCTAAAGACACAATCATGTCCTATTGATTTGACGAATACATTGTGCATCAAAAGATCCACCTTGCACAATTCAATCTTTCCCCAAATCATTAAAAGAAATGAGAGGAAATGGTTTTTGCTATTGAGTACACTGCTCAGCTTCTGATCTAAATATAGTCTCTTTCCAATGTCCAAACCTATTCCTTTGAATAGACATTATGTATCAAAAATAACAAGGCAGTGTGTTCTTTATGTACCAGATTTCTTAAAAATTGACGGACTGCGGTACCATTTTCTTCAGTGGCCTCAACACTGAACTCATCGTGACCCTTTTCATTCTCTCTCATCATATCCTCTGAAACCCTGATGTGTTGCTCTAAACCTCTGGAGGCCATGGGTGCCAGCTTAACGGCCGTAGATAAGAGGAGGAGAGAGAAAGAGGCAGATACATACACAAAACAGGGACAAAATTAGATTCCATTTGGAAAACGGTGCAGGGAGAACGTCTGACCCCCATTTCTCACCTGGCTGCACATATTTCAAAGTGATATGGATTACCTACATATAATATAGTATGACCATCAGAGGTCCATGTATTTGAAGTAAGCACAATATCATTTTCTGAAGAGGATGAAAAGAAGTGTGAGGCTTGTTTGCTTTCTCATTCTGCTCGGAGGGAAAGCAGTGTACAGATTTGTATGAAAAGAAAATAGTCTTTCTAGACAATGTTTGTGTATTTTCATATTGAGAATATTTTGAATTTTGTATATTTCAAGATCTGGGTGAGTCAAACCTGCAAATATACCTAAACAATCCTACTGTGACATGAATTCTGCATTTGGCCTTGAATTAGCATTCTTCTGATGTGCCAGCATTTAACTGAATCAAGCATCATTGAACCCCATTTAAAACGAAATTGAATTATTTGTTCATACGCTAATTAAAATACTCACAACAAATGCAGCTTTCTTTCTGCTTCCCATCTTTCTCATCCTCTGTATGCCCCATGCTCTTCAGATTCAGAGCATGAAAGCTCATTAGCAAAACAAGACAAGCTGGTTTCTTGAGGATAAAGAAAAAAAAGTTGCTTGAACTTCTCCTTTACTTTGTAATGAGGAGCGAATAACTACAAGGCTGGACACCATTAGAGCAGTGGGGGCCAAATTTCTCTTGCAATATGATCACTTGAGCTAGTTTAGAAGATCTTTCAAGTTTGTGATGGACTCTCTGAGAAAACACAACTCATCGTCGCAGGTTATTTAGAAACAGAACTGCATTCTTTTTAATCTTGCAACATGTAGACATGAGAGTTTACAGCCCTGGAAATCTACGTTGACAGATATCTAGAGTTATACCTTTAACAATACATAAATAAATATCTTCCAGTGTTTTTGTTGAATCTAGTGCGTTTGATATGACTAGAGCTGACAGACATGGACATTGTATTGGCAACAAAAATGAGTTCTGCTTGTTTTATCCTGTGTAGTTTGTCATAGTGGAAGACAAAGGCAAAGATGTATTTTGTGACACTGATTCAAAGTTCAGTGATGGTGAAGCCAAACAGTAATCACCACAAGACACAGCATCCTAAGGAAAGCAATCCAGTCCATCCGATGATGAGTTTGTAATGTCTCCTGGCCAAGTCACAGCAAGCGTTAATGCCTCTGCGATTGCCTAATATTAACAGACAAATAAAAGCTCATGTGCAGCACAAGTGACTTGTGTGGATGAATCCTTTGACTCACAGGAAGCGATCCGCTTACTGTGAGATGTAGAAACTGTGATGTGCTGGTTATCAACAGAAAATGAAAGCATACAGATAAAACTATCAAAAAACCAGAGTCAAATTTCTAAGAAAGTTGTCAAACCAAAAAGAAAAAACAGATTCACAAGAATTGTCACTGCGGTAGATAAGGGAATTATCTGGTTTTACAATATTACGTTTATCAGGGGATAACGAAAACTACTATCCCACTGCTATTCTGAATGTTTTCTAATGGGCATTTCGTCTTCATCATTACGCAGCACATCAAATCTTCTAATAATCCTGAGGAAATGTAAAATCTGACACTGATGTCACACGTTGCTTTTGAAAACCAATTAAAAATGTGTTTTCTGCCCTGGGCTTTCATTGTAGTACAAACACTAAATTACAAGTGAATCTGCATTCTGCTGTCTCTGACACAAAACACATTCAAAGTGCAGCGCTAATACATTGCGCATATGTCTCACTGTCTTTCTTAGGTGACAGTCCAAGCCACCTGTATCACTCTGACTGCCATGAGTGGAGACCGCTGTTATGTCACAGTCTACCCTCTGAAATCCCTCCGCCACCGTACCCCGAGAGTAGCCATGATCGTCAGCATCTGCATATGGATCGGTCTGCCCTGTTCCTATCATAAAAAAATGATTCTCTTATCAGTTCTTCTGCATGTAATCATTTTAATTAATTGAGATAATTAATGAGTTTCATAAATAATCAGGCCCAATTTAATATAAAATGGGTAATATAAAGTGTGTATGATTTCAACTACTTCAACTAACACAGTTTTTTGTCCTGCCCAGGTTCCTTCATCCTGTCTACCCCGATTTTAATGTACCAGCGTATAGAGGAGGGTTACTGGTACGGTCCAAGGCAGTACTGCATGGAGAGATTTCCCTCTAAAACACATGAGAGGGCTTTCATCCTCTACCAATTTATTGCTGCCTACCTGCTGCCTGTTCTCACTATCTCCTTCTGCTACACTCTGATGGTGAAGAGGGTGGGTCAGCCCACTGTGGAACCAGTAGACAACAACTATCAGGTATGGCCAAGGTTTGTTTCGCTTTGTTTTGTGTTTAATGGGAACTGCCTTTAACTTTATGGTACAACTACAACTAAGTGGCCGAATACAACTAATGTGAGCTAATTAAAAGTTAAAAAGTTTCTTCTCCTCTTTGTATGGTGGTAGTACCGGTCCTTTTTTTCAAATATTCGTTATCTTGCTTTTAATGTTGGCTGTCTTTGAATGTGTGTTTTAATGCACCTTTCTTTAAAGCAGCTGTGATCAATTGTTTAAAAAAAATGGATCAATGACTACGTGTAATGAAAAGGGTTTTGTTCATAGTGACAAACACAGAGAAAATTACAGCCTGACTGCAGTTCCCCGAAGGCTCTAAGGCACTTCTCAGCATCTTTCAAGTCTTTGTTTTGGTTTTTTTGCTTTTACTTCAGACTCTTCACTCTCATAATGTTTTTGGGCGGCAGGAGGCAGCTGTTTTCTATGGAGTTCACATTGCCTGTTAATAAAAATAGAAAGGTTTGGCTTTTTACTTGACAAATACGGACTTGAGTAATTTATAATCTAAATGGTTGCGGCTGTGGCTCTTTGCCTGGAACATTTATCCAATAAACTGCAAAGACCATGCAAAGCAAAACTGAGAACTGCAAAACAAATAAAAAAATAAAAGAATCAAACAATAATACAGTCACTCTGTAGATGTGTTTAAACACATCCCATTCAACTAACATACTGGATGATCCCAAATTTCTTTTGATTTTCTTTAATAGATAATATTAACTACAGAGTATTCAGTAAAAATCTGTACACTACTTACACAGCACCAAAGACAGAAAAACAGACACAGTTAGCGACCATCTGATGAGCATAGTGAAGCATTTAGCAGCTCAAGAGCTGGTAGAAACAAAACACACACTCAAACATAAAAAAAAAAAACAATCCAAGTGAATGATAACTGCTGCGTTGCCACATATCTTTTGGATATGTAAATGAGCAAATGTTTGCTATCAATTCACCATATCAACCTGCTAATGTGTTCACAGCTTGTTTCTGCTGCCCCCAAGTGTTAAAAAAAATGAGTTATTGCAAATTTTGTTTTTTGTGTTGTGTAAAAAAAGTTCCTCTCCTCTCCTCCGCTCCTCAGGTCAACCTGCTGTCTGAGAGAACTATAAGTATCAGAAGCAAAGTCTCCAAGATGGTGGTAGTGATCGTCCTCCTCTTCGCCATCTGTTGGGGACCCATCCAAATCTTCGTCCTCTTCCAGTCTTTCCATCCAAACTACCGTGCGAACTACGCCACATACAAGATCAAGACGTGGGCCAACTGCATGTCTTACGCCAACTCCTCAGTCAACCCCATCGTTTATGGTTTCATGGGAGCCAGCTTCCAAAAGTCCTTCAAGAAAACCTTCCCCTTCCTGTTCAAGCACAAGATCAGAGACAGCAGCATGGCTTCAAGGACTGCCAACGCTGAAATCAAATTTGTTGCTGCAGAGGAAGGCAACAATAATAACGGAGTAAACTGAATCAGACAATAAAAAATAGGAAGAATGAGATCGATGTTTGTATCCACAGTAACGATAAGCGAAAGCCATGGTCTTAATAGAGCAACTGGCTGATTTCAAATGGACTATGACTGTGGCAATGTTTGGCATACACATTTTATTTATGTTAATGAATGCAATTAATTTGCAAATTTATGTGGGTAAACACTGACTCATAAAACAGATGGACACTAACTGTGTTTGGCACAATGTGTTACCTTTTCCACTGCCAAAACCAGCTGTTGGTACAACATGTCATCCACTGAGCTGCTAAACACCTTGGCCTAATAACAGAGTCCTTCATACCTGATGACAAAAGAGGAAAATGTGGTCGAAAGCTGCAGGTGGGGAGTCCCAGTCCCTATAAGATCTGACAAGGTCTGCAGTTATGGTGTGGACTGTCCAGCCTTTGTAGTGAACATTGAATGTACATTTTGAATGGACAGTTAATACTCTATGAACAGGTTTTTTTAATTATTTATTTATGTGGTTGACATCTGTTGCTGTCACTAGTGAAAAGGGAATAATTCAAACTTTCAGTATCTGTCATCGTGGGAAAGGAACAGTTTCACATTTTGGAAATGTGCTTATTGACTTAGTTAGATGACATGATTAATACCACAAATATGAAGCTAGAGCCAGGAGATGATTAGCTTAGCTTAGCACAAAGGGGAAACAGCTCGGCTGGCTCGCATCAAAAATACGCCTATAGGAGCACATCTGAAGCATAATAATTAACCTGTAGCTTGCTTGTTTAATGTGGTTCTTGTTCTCCAAGACATAATTACAACAAATAACTCATACACAGAAAACCACAAGGTATCACTTTTACTTTTTGATTTATATGAATTAATTAGTGAACTTTAGAGGTGCTGGAAGACATATTTTTGAACTTTGACATGCTTTGAGTCTTTACGTATGCTAAGCTGAGCTCATTGCCTCTTAACTCCAGCTCCATACATGTGTTCTTGTCATATCAGAGTTATTGTTATTTGAGTTTCCAACATGTAAACAGCACTCGTGTCAACTCTGAACTCTAAACTGAAAAACAGGCAAACATGGATACCTCACATCAGCCAAGGTTTGTAGTTCAATGTACTGCCAAATAGGGGAGGGCGATCTGGCAAAAAGATCATATGACAGTCTTTTTGGGTGGAATCCCAATCCACGATCTTAATCATGATAAGCATCCTGTTTCCGCTCTGGTTTTATTGTCAAAGTCCTGAGTTATGGTTTGTATAGTTCTGTCGCTATGATGCTTCTTTTGGATGTTTGTTTGCTCGCCAAAATTCTTCGCCCACAATGGTGTCTTCTCTTTACAAATTGTATCACAACCAATCACAGACTTTTTTCTTAGTTCATGTGGAGTATTTGTTTGGACAGCACTTATTTATTTATGACGTGCTATAAGTGTTTTGTTTTGAAACTTCAGTCCAGCAGACTGCAGATCTTGCACTGCAGCTGGTGGCAGTTGTTCTTGTTCTGCTCCTTTGGAAAACCTAGAAATAGCACCTGGCAATCTGTACGATTCATCTGAAAAAGAGATCATATGCCAATGATCATCCACAATATAAGATCAGATCTCCCACCCCTACTGCCAAATTTAAAGGATACACTGCCTTATTGTCAATTTAACCCTGACCAACTCTGTAATTATACAACAATCTTGACTTGATGATGTGAATGCTCACAAAACGTCTCCACCTCCATCATCATCATCACTCCCACAGGATGTGAATATGGCATTAAGGCACAGACCTGGGCATGGTATCGATCTTCTTTTCTAACTCTAAGCAACAAATCATATTTCTCAAAATTTCAAACTATTCCTTGAAAAATATGTCTGTATCTTGATTACTTGTTGGGTGACTCTGCAAGGTAAAGTACGTCTCCTTTTCATACGCAGTTCCCAACCTAAACGCCTGAACATAACACAACAAACATCAGTGGTTGCATTAAGGTTACTGTCAAAGTTCAAATACCTCTCTAGTGTCTGCAATGGAGACACTGACAGGAGCCTCCATCCTTCTTCTTTAATCACATTCAACCAGCTGTGAAACGGTGAGCTCAGGGTAACACAGTGCTTTTCTCTTTGGAAAGAATAAAACGAAACACAGCCTGCATCCAGTTTCCATGCTGCCAAACGTGATGAGTGTGGGCTGGCTAAAGTAGGGGTTACGACCGGTGAAGCATAGACAGTGTTTACCTTCTTTTGTGTCAGATATACAAACATTCACGCCTTCCTCAATACAAGTGCATACACAATCGCTCACAACTGTAGAAACATGCACACACATACACAGACACGCATCAAGGTGTTGTTTATTGTAATCAGTTGTCACATCTTCTCTGACAAACACCTTTGAAAAACACCCTCACCCCGTATGGCCGGCGTCCTGTTGGAAGAGAACATTTTTGATTTTTACAATAGAAAACAGCTTTATGATTGTTGATAAAATTATAGATCAGCTGCCAGCTCTCCACTTTTTAGACGCAGCCCTTTCTCTGTCCATTTACATGCTGACACACAAAATCAGACTTCCAATTATGGCATAAAGAAAGTCTGTTAATGCAATTCTCATTTGCATCGTAGATTCTGTTGGTGATCAGGGCTCCATCTGAATGACATCAAAGTGTCTTGAAAGGAAATCCAAGGTGCTTGTGGCTGCTATAATTAGCCATAGATTGGTAACAAAAAGGTTTTCAAGGACTGTTATTAATCAAGAAAACATTTTAACATATTTTACTAACAAGTTGTTAAGTCTTCAGCAATGGCCACCTTGATGTAACTAAATATAATGTAATCTTACATTGTTCAGTAGTACATGAATAAACCTGAATAAAGCTCTAGCACAACAGAGTTTGCTTTTGCTCAAAAAAGTAAATCGACTTCCATTTCCTTAAAATGATTCTGAGTTGATTGGAGATGATTAAACCTCAATCTATAATTACATTTTTAAGAAAAGCCAACAAAAAGAAGTGTCACTCAGTGTCAGCAGCAAATTCAGCATGAAATAAATGATATGGAATAAAAGTTCTGAAGTGCTGCTGTTAAACATGTTTGGACATATTTAATTGAATGCTAATGACTGCTTGTTGCTTTTTAATGTATGCTAATTGTGCTGCATTTCCTCCACATGGAGCAATGTACTGTCCATCCATTTGGACCAAAGTCATGAATAATATGTATGTTCTCTGATTTACATTAAGTATTCTCTTGTATCTACGCTTATTCTGTCACTGTGACTCTGTTATATGTCTGTTCCTGAGTTCAGCTTTAACATTCTTGTACAATAAAATACAGTTGCCATTAGATGTATGGTTAAGCCATTTCAAATCAAGAATGTTGTGGTGAAAATGACAAGCAGTGATTATTTGACCGTTTCTCAGGGTTATGTGCAGTTTTACTTTTAACTTGGAGGTGATAACGTAATGGAACCATTTAAACCTATAATTTATTTTGTTGGTGCCAATCATGCATTATCCAGCAAACAGATATGTTAACATTGTAGAGCGCCTGTAGAACTTCATATCGGCTGAATAAATGCTTCACATTTGCACAGGAAATCATCTGGAAACAATGTGTTTGTTTCTTGTCAACAATTTAAAAAACTTGACTTCTTGACTTTCTGGTTAATCTTCTGAGTAAATTATAAGATTCTATTTAGTAAATTAAAAACAATTGTCTATTGTAGAATTGTCAGGCAAGATCAAGGAGTATTTACTCTAGTACTGATTAATAGTATAGTTGATAGGATATAATCAATTTAAAATTAGGTCTCCAGTTAACACAAGCTCAAGACATTTTCAGATTTTAGTTTATGACATAAAGTACATCAGAAATTTGGTACAGACACACATTTCCTACGAAATTAATTGTCATGAATTTGGTGACCCCTTTACTTTTTAGTCATCAGACCAAAATTTTACTGTTTTCAAAGCTTGGTTTGTGACCAACCTACTGCAAAACTAATGACACTGCCACCCCCCTCAGCTGTACTTTATTATAAGTTATAAATTAGCCAAAGTTTGCATGCTAAAGCTGTCAGTATGCTTTACTGACACCTTAACACACAAAAACTAAAATGATGAACATAGTAAACACCTGTAGGAATGATAGCATGCTCACAAAGCGGCTAGTGTGACTGTAGACTCTTGTTACAAGATCAAGGTACAAACAAGTACAAACAGCACGACAATTAAGAATACTGTAAGAGCGGTTACTTAATCCAATAAATAGAAAATGACACTAAGTACAAAAACAGATGAAGTGGAATCACTGCTATTCTAAAAAGTAAACTACTGCAGACCTCCTTGTCAGTTCAGTGGCATTTGACCGTCAATTGTTGAGTGCAGAACAGTTTGTAGAATATAAAAAAAAAAGCTTTATCCTCAAATGTCAAGAACTGACCCTAATGTCACGTTAATGGTCTTTTGTGCACTTTTATGTGTAGTGCTTTTTGAATGTGTCATAATCATCCATGCAAAACAGTCCTATGGTGCCAAATGGAAACCTTCATTAAATAAGTCCCCATTGTTGATTTCCAGCAACTATGACTCACCATTCCTGATCAGAAGATCTGCCCACATTGTGCACCATTGTACTTGGTGATAATGACCTTACAATAATGAGTCCAAACTCCATTGTTGTCTATTTAGCACTGAATTAACTGTAGCTCTGAAAATCATGCACCATACAGGAGGCTTTTACATCACTCAGTGCCAGGTTGAGCTTAATAAAGGCTGCAAGAAACAGCAAGTAGACAGGATGTGGGAGGTGTTATGCATTTATCTTGTGCAGATGCAGAATAATCAGTAGAATAGTGGTAAGTTATGCCAATAATTTTCAGATGTCTGCAGAACATTAAGTAGATGTAACAGTTCTCAAAGTGGGAAGAGAGGGAAAAACATCTAATCACTTTAGAAAGTGCATCATTATTTTATCAAAATAAAAAAGCTAAAGGCCTGACTTTGCATAGGGTTCACACCAACATCAAAAATGCAATTACAAGTGCTCTGACTTGGCACTTCAAATAATACTAAAAGCGTCTGGAGGTGAAGCCGGGCGCATTAAAGATATTAAATCACTTTTTACATGTACAAATAAGCGCAACACTATAAATGCCTACCAGCTGTGACCTGCCTCTAAGTGTACACCGTTATGCCCTTTTAAACTATTATTATGTCTCACCTATTGGCCAGATTTTGGCACCTCTTTTTGGCTGTGGTCTTCCTATGTGAATTAGATTCTTGTCTAATCTTACATCCAATACAATCACTGTCTTGGTTGTACAGAAAAATTACCCACTATATGAGGCACTGAGCAATATCTTTGTTTATTTACTAATTGTGTCACGCGATCAAAGAAAACAGATTTATGTAAGGTTGGACTGAAGAGAAAAAAGAAACTGAACATGAAAAAATTAGCGAGAATTCAGCATATGCTGTCTGAACATTATGACATAAAGCTGAATGCTTGTGTTCTGTAATAAACTTCAGTACCTACAACACACATATTTATTTGTGTTTCCTATTTTTCAGATTTGAGACCAAGCCATTCAATTACTGACTCATTGTTTCTTGCTTTTCTGTTTGCATCGTATTGCTCCTTGTTTCATTTAGCTACCGATAAAAGAAACAGTGTTAATTATTGGTTTCACACAAGAAACAAATGCCTATCATAATTACTATGACTGCAAGAGGTCTACCATTAAAACGTAACTGGGATGTTATAAGCTGCTTTCACAAATGACCTATGGGCATGTTTTTTTTTACAGGAACACAATCTTGCTTCAAGTTCAAACTATTGGAAACTGCCGAGGCTTTTTCACCCCTAAACCTTTACAATCTGGTCCTTCAGGCTTTTTAATCCTTTGTGAAGGCTATGAAATAACCCCATAAAGTTCCTGTAATTATCACCACACAGTTTTGCTTTCAAAAAACATTCACCTGACATTTATGGCAGTTTTCAAGTCTGTTTAAAACAAAGTGGAAAGAAGAACAAAGAAAATATGCAATTATCTTTTCTGTTAGGGTTGATGGACTTGATATTTAACATGCATTTGCTCAAACTTCCACACAACATCTACGTCCAGTCCCCCTCGCCACCAGACAGAGCGCTGGTACTGCAAGATTCTACAAAATCTTAGACAATATTTATGTCAATTATACACAGATTATTGTTAATTCACAGCATTATTATGCTGCATTCACATGCTCCTCATATGGTCCCATTTCCCAAGTTAGAAAGTCATTCTTTCGGCTTTGAATTTGCACAATTTCCTCACCATCGACCAAACATTTACTTTCATCCCCTATATTTTTGTATATGATATCAACAACGTTTTTTCGATTACTCCGACACCACATGAATGCAGGGTTAATCCTCAAATCACAAACTCTGTGATCATTCAACCACCTTGAAGTTATGAGCGGCCAACAGTCATCTACACCTTCTAAACATGTGACTCTAATCTCTCTAGTCCATGTATTCAATTTCACTGACTTTGACATTATTGGTAAACTCCATGCTGGCTTTCATTCCACGTGATAAGTGGTTCACCTCATTCATTCAAAATGAATAGCAGCAGACTAATTCTCCCTCCAAGTGAGTCAAAACCAAAAAAAAACCCATTTCCCAACATTTACCACTAACGACCGGATATCTACACATTATGGTTCAATGATGGAGCTTGCTTGTTGTGTTAGTAGTGCTGCGTAACTGGCTTAATTAAATATCCAAACTGTTGAAGTGTGCTACAGCTCATTTTTACCATGTTTGTATCATTAACTTTTTGGATGAATAGAAAACAACCAAAAACTGAAATCTCAGCTGAGGTATGTCCTGTTCTTCTGCTACTGCTTTTTTTTTTGCTTCCTCAATCAAATGTTTCTTTTTACATTTTACTGAAGGACGTTGTGTTGTTGGGTATTTTCATTTAGTGGTCTCTTTCTGTTAATTAAAGATACAGGCCATTCTCTCCTTGTTGATCCACTTCCATTTTGCGCTGTATGCAATTTGCAAAAAATAATGGTGTCACTTTTTAGACGGCCAAATATACAATGCTAGAGAATGATATGAAAATGTTATTTTGTGATATCAAGGTTGTAGAAACTAATTAGTTTTGCTCCTTTACAACTGCAGCTTTTGTTGACTTAGTTCCTTAAAAGAAATCCAGCATTTTTGTGGTAAGCGATAAGTTTTAAATCAGGGACTTATATTCAAAATATATTTTTACATCTGCTCATCAAGAGGCGATAGTCGCGTCATCTTCCCTTTCTCTCTGACTGTGCAGACTGGATGTGAAATACAAGTGTATTAGACAACACTTAAACCTGCATTTATTATTATTTTTTGCCACTTGGAGGCATCACAACAAGCTAAAAAACAACATTTAGATTATCTAACAAAGGTGATATGATGAATGACTTAGCTAATAGTTGTCAATTTACACAGTCAAGCAAAATTAGCATTCATTTTTCTGTCCACTTTAGGAACTCAAGTCCACTTTGTTCTGGCCCTCGCCAACCCCTGACCCCCCTCTTTTACTGCTAAATACTCCACTATGTTCACCTGGTAGACACTCTGTCTGTCTCCTGTACAGGTAGCATACAGTAGCATACAGTGCTTTTTGCTGAAAACAGCTGCCTGCCGTCGCTAATGCTATTTTTTTTTCTACTGTTCTGTATGGAGGTGGTTGGGGGAGTCATTGCCCTCTGATTTAGAGCATAACACTGACATCCGCAGACTCGCACCTTCCTAACAGATGATCATTCATCAGCATCCCTGTCATCCCTCCTTTACCTGCCTACACTTGTTATGTGGACTTTTCAGGTTCTGACAGACAAATAGCACATTTCTTTTTTCTATGGGCTTCACTTCAGCTGAGATATCTCACCTGTTGTCACAGCAGTTCTCAGTTACCTTGGCAGCGGCCCTTTAGGCAACTGGAAGGAAATAATGTGGATCATTACGTTGTGTCAGTAGCCTTTAAAAGTATGTATCTGTTCAGTGTATCCAACTGAAGTATTGAGGTTTGTCTAACAGACTCAAGATGTCATAAATCACCTGGCTGAACATGTGGCTCCCACAGGAGATTAATCTTCAGATTAGAAAATGTAGCAACCATGATGAAAAATGGTCTGGGGAAAAGCCGAGAGAGATGCGTGGGCTACTATTTACCAAGCCTCCCCACTTGACAATAAATGGGAACTGTGATGGAGGATAAAAATTTGTTTAAATGTCACTCTGACAGCCA
This sequence comes from Seriola aureovittata, assembly GCF_021018895.1. Lineage (NCBI taxonomy): Eukaryota > Metazoa > Chordata > Actinopteri > Carangiformes > Carangidae > Seriola > Seriola aureovittata. The sequence continues at coordinate 11,136,585 of NC_079375.1, forward strand.
TTATTTCCCGATAGTGAATAGAGCTGTATTTATGCCTAAATGAGTTTTGGGGCTAAACAGAGGCAATTGATCAATCACTGAGGGAAAGAGACAATTAACCAAAGTTCAAACTCTCATTGTGTCTGACTTGCTGTCTTAACAACAAAGTATAAGACCTCTGGGAGAATGAAACATTACAAAGTGTTTATTACAAAGAGTGCAAAGCAATTCACAATTGCATTTTACAGCATAAAGTTATGGAGTAAAGTCAGAATCAATCATTAAGCATCACGTAAGCCAAAGCCTTTGGGATACTGGAGAGCTGCATGTGTCACAGGGGTCACTGATCTCTTGTCTCATTCCTGCCAGCATGATGAGTGTGGCAGCGTTATGGTTCAGCTCATTTAAAAAGCTTAAATGGGATACTGGAGATTTTCTCCTCCAGAGGAGCTCCTCGGCTCTGCAGCACACGATAGGAACGCCACAGTGAATCACATCAAGAAAAAAGGGCTTCCTAATATATTCAAGGTAGTAGCAGTCAGAGGAACCACTGAGACAAGAAAGACAAGATGCAAATATAAGTGGTATGATCTCCTGAGAGCTGACAAGCTGTTGCTCCTGAAGAGGGAGACAGAGAGCCAGTGTCACTTGGCGAAACACTTTGGTTGCAAAGCAGCAAATCACTGTGAGAAAAACTGAAGAAAAAAAAAAAAAAAAAGAACATCTGACAGAGAGGTCTAATGATCTGTGGCAGTTTTTCTTGGCCATGGTGCATGGCCTGTGGAAGAAAACTATTGTGCATGTGTATCAAGTGTGTTTGTGAAGACAGAAAAAGTAGTCTTTGCTCAAACTGCAACAGAAACACAAGTATGACTGTTGACACCAGTGACTCTGCGCTGGCCCCAGAAACCACTTCAGATGATCCAGGGGGCCCCACGAGACGGAGCTAGTTATGTGTAATGGAGCAACTGGACTCAGCTGAAAGATTTCTCGGCTCAGAAGATTGCAGCATATTGTATAAACTGGCTGGTGAGTCAAATTTGGGTGTTACATGGTAAATGTTTCCCTTGTCGTGTGGAGATGGAAATTGCCGTGTGGTCTTTGCCTTGAAGGCCTCGCGGTAAATATAAAATAACAAAAATTAAAATATAGTTCTGGGTGGCCTGGGATGGTAAAATACAGCAAATAAAGCTGATGAAAAGAAGCTTCAGCCCAAACTATCAGACGCTATTTCCAGCCTGTGAGCCCCCTGATCCGTCATCACACTTAAAACAGTGAAAATGGAAGGTGCAGCTGCTGAAATATAAACCCACAGTTGTTACTGTTTTTTTTCCTTCTTCTTTTGTCTCATTCTTTCTTTCCGTCTTTGTCCCTCTGTCTTTCTTTCTTTCTTACTTCAAGATGAAGAATGACGACAGCAGCTTAACACACCAAATTGTCAGCTGAGGGTTGGAGGGGAAAATAATTGTCAGCGGTGGAAAAGAGGGGAAAGGCAGAGACGGCCAGGCACAAAGAGGCCTTTCTACCAGCAAGCAGAACTGCCTCACGTCACAACACAAGCAGGAAACCACACCAACACCACCACCACCACCACCACCTTGCCCCTGGGACTCAAGTGTGTGTATGAGAGAGAGAGAGAAAGAGAGAGAGAGAGAGAGAGAGGGAGAGAGAGAGGGGTGTAGGGGTGAAGGAATGGCAGGGGAAGGAGGGAGAAGAGGAATAGAAATAAGTCTGGGACGTTTAATGAAACCCAATATCCTGCCTCTGGTCTAAAAATAAATGGAGCAATGAGCACATAAACACAACGTAGTATGTGTGTGTTTGGCATATAGCATATGTGTGTGTGTATGACGTATAGACTCAGTGGTGCAGAAGAGAGGTGCAATAGAGCAGGTATTCATTTCCCAGGTTTATTTGAGCTGAAAATGAATATTGTATCCCCCTGCTGTCTCTTCTAACCCATTATAGCACATACACACATATAAATAGGTGAGGTTACATCAAGTGGTGCACAACTGCATGTAAAGGGGTAATGTCAGTTTGATTACGGAAACTATACAGACCATCGACTCTCCACTGTATAGGCAATTAAATGGTAGACTGGATGGAAGCAATTAAATAGTGAAGTGAAACTTAAGCCTTATATTTTCCCCAGTGTTATTTTAAGAGTGTGTGTATGTGTGTGAAGTCAGATAATTACTAATTACTCACCGAAAGTAAGTCTCCATAAAAAATGTGGTGCAAACTCTTTTCATTTAGTGATGCATATAAATGTAGGTATACATATTATGTAATAAATGTACCATAAAAATAGAAAAATTAAAAACGAAACTGAATGTTTAAACCTATAAAAAATCAATTCAATTAAATCTTTTTAAACTGTATAAAATGTTTCATCCACATTTCTCTCTGTAGTCTGCTGTCTTAACCTGACGCACCAGGTGGTTTGTTACACAGAGCCATCTGGGAAGTCGTGGTTGGGAGCAGCTTGGAAAAGGGCTTTCAAAAGATTCTTGGCAGGTGATTGGATGAACCATCTGTCTATCATCATCTATCCCGGGCTGGTCGGGAAAAGAGTGAAATCATATTTTGTACAGACAAAAGCCTTCGGTGCTGCTTGTGGCTCTTCTTTCAGTGAAGATATACTGTCCATTTTTGATATAAGTTATGGATCATCGACACTAACCTCTTTAGGAGCCGCCATTGTTGTTAACAAACGGACGCTCCTGGATGTTATCAATCCGAAGACACGCCCGTAGCTGCCAGTTGTTTCCTCCCTCAGAAGAACACTCATTGGTCTGATCCACTGTGGTTTGGCCATAAGCAAATTGCAAAGCTTCGGAAGGTTACTGGCCTCTGGATGTTATGTGCTAATATTTTGTGTTGGGTGTGGGCCAATATGTGAGCGTCTAACCCATCCTCCACGCCGCCTGCCCATCCCTCGCTGGCTGTGAGCTTGTCATGCTCCTCACGAGTGATTCACCCATTCCCATAAAATATTAATGGGAGGTATCTGCTGTGTTTCGTTTGGCTGTGCTATAAAAGAAAAAACTGTGAGACGTGCATACGCAATGGTAGAGATGAGAAAGTTGACCATGACTTTCATTCATTTCATACTTTCCGGCTTTCAAGATATGTTCACACACATAGATGCGAACATAGAAGACAGCTAGAGGCACAATAACACTTCATTTTCAACACATTAACTCAAACTGTCACATAGCACTGACAACATGTGTTCGTTGTCTGCATGTATGTCTGTGTATACAGTGTGTGTGTGTTTGTGTGTGTGTGTGTGTGTGTGTGTGTAGGAGAGCATGCCAAACCACCTGGAGCAGGGCAGGTATCATTAGTGATGGTGCCAAGAGACACTTAAAATGCAGCCACTCTGTCTAGTACAAACACGCCTGTCTGGGCACAGATCAGATGTGTGTGTGTAAGTGTGTGTGTGTGTGTGTGTGTGTGTGTGTGTGTGTGTGTGTGATTACAGCTTCATGGAAGCCTGACAAAGCCCAAGTATTACACACCTCCCAGTTTCACACAACATTATGTGTTTAATGTATTATCTTTTATCAAATACATGCAGAGTGGCCACTCCAGTCACCCTCAGTATTTTTAGCAGCCGCACCAAAGAGCAGACAGATGAAATTTATGGAATTTATAATGCGATATTCAGCCAGCAGGAGAAGGCTACACATTTATGACAGACAGTGGAATTTCTCATTCAGTTGTCCTCTGGCACTACTATCTACCTTTTCCTCAATGTTTTCCACCACAACACATCCCTGTCGCCAAAACACCGCAAGTGTTAAAATGTGCACAGCTGATGAAACATAAGGTGATGAAACATAAAATGACACACTAACAGGTTCGGGTGCCATGACTGTTTGGGATTATATCACCTGAACTTCCTTCACTTTTATTACATTATACAAACAGAATGTACATGCCTGAGTAACAATGTGTTTCAAGAATAACACCTCTCTGGGCTGTTTGCTAATTTCTTAAGTTGCAGGAAATCGTTAATTGTGTGTGTGTGTGTGTGTGTCTACATTTGTTAAATTTTTCCATCTGCTTTGTAATCCATCAGGGTGGTCTTGATAATTACCTTATTTGTTTAGTCGCTATTAACTTGATACACAGTTTTATATTTCATCACACAATGTACCGAATGTGTTGTTGTTGCTCTCAGTGCAGCCAGGCTGAGGTGTCGACTTTCATGTAAAACTGACAATGAGGAGACAGATCTGAAGATTTTTTTCTTTTTGTAAGTAAAGAGGCTTAAGGGAGGGATGGGGTTTGTACATGGGTATCAAGTATCTGAGACAGTGGTTACACTTTTATATCATGATTTGATCAGCAGCAGTAAATTCCTATGTTGCAATGATTTGTACTTTTTAATTAATCTTACTAAAAAGAAATAAAATATAAAAAATATTTTTTACAGGAAAGTAAAGTTCCATTTAAGTGAGCTATTTTATGAAGTTATTACAAAGCATTATGGATGATTAGAAATTATACTTTTGACTAATGACAAATTGGAAATTTCGAATATGCCATTTCATTTCTGATATTTTTTTGCATATTTATTCCATTGATTATGTATGAACTTTTTTGCAACAGTTTTACAACTTTTGATTTATAACATGAAAAAACAAAACCTGCATCTGTTTTTAACATTATGTTATATTTTTATTATTTTTATATACTATTATAATATACTATTATAAATGAATACAATGATTACAAATTTTGTAATCAAATCTAATTTTAGTTTATGTTTTCATAGTATTACATAGTGTGTAAAGTATTGTATTTCAATGTCAGTAATAAATGGCGATGTATTATTGTCATTATTCAAGACAAACTGTTGTGAAAAGGTTTGTGCTCTTGAATTCAGGGTTTTCATGTAGTGTCAGGAGGACGAAATTCAACATTTCCATCTCATTAAAAAAATAAAAAATGCTGCACACTGACAAAAAAGGAAGAAGCTGTTAGACGCAAAAATAAGTTCCATGTTCCATGTGAAAAAGGCGACAAAATATGAAAACACATTAAAAAAGTGAACTTTTCAAAGTTATGAACGTCACCATGACCGAAACAAGGCCTCCCTTCTTTTCTCATTGGCGATGGAAATGTTATGTTTTTTAATTTATTTACAGGCTGTTTCACCAAATTATTATTTAAATGACAGATGGATACTGTCTGGTAATCATCTGACAAAGTTAAAAACTAAATCTTGTGATTGTTAATAATCTAAACACACCATGTGTAGAGTAATTATTTCTGTGTAGTTTTCAGTGTTTGGACAGAGGGTAATGATAAAAGTGTTTCTTTTTCAAGCCATGCATGCACAGTCATTTGGTTGTCATAAATGCTTTCAAAACAAATCTAATGTACTTTCTATGAATATATAAGAATAAGAATAATTCTATATTTCTATTTCTCTTTCTTTTCTTTTTTTTTTTTTTTTTTTTACTTTTCCATGTTTCAAATATCTGTCACTGAGACTTCTTCAGCTACGCCAGTACAGTGCAGGTGCATTTTGTTGGTGGTGATTTACTGTCAGCATTTGAAAAACGTTTTTAAAGAAGAAAAAAAATCCCTTGTGAAATCTTAGCAACTTATAAAGGGGACATTGTGTTTTGAAAAACACTGTTGTTGAGTTTTTCAAATGTCACTTTCTATTTATTTCTAGTTCTTACTCTCTAGTAGTGACCTGAGTCTCAGCAGCTGACGTCTGAAACCTCACAGAGGAAAACCACATGTATCCGACTGGACAGAAGTGCTATGGATTTGGGTGACCAGACAGCAGCCATGCTGAACACAACCCACACATTTACATGAATGGAACAAGCTTGGCATGTACGTGCAATTGAGTGTGTGTGCGTGTGTGTGTATGTGTACATGTGTATGTGTGTGTACGTGTGTTTGCGTGCGTGCCTGTGAATGTGTGCGCGTCTTCTTTTTTTACTCTGCAGTTCACACACAGTTGCTCAGGTGTAAGGCCATAGTGAGTGCACTGGAATGACTTTTGCTGTCTAGAGATATTCCATTCAAAAGACAGGACCACTCTCATGACCTGAAATACATGATACAATATCTTTGGCTTTAGATATTTGTTGTTATAACAGGGTTTAGTATGGTATCATGAATCAACACAACTTGCAGAGGGACGCAGTCAAATAAAAATACTTTTGACCAGGCAAACGTCATTTTAATTGACTAAAGCTGACACAGGTGGAGAAAGTACAAAATATACAGCATACTGTAGCTTACCATAAATAAACAGAGTTTACATAGCAAACAAAAGTTCCCCATTCAACTGACTTAAACAGAGTACTGTTCAGTGAAGTATGTGTGAGAGGGTGTTAACAGCCAGTCAGCTTATAAACACTTATCTTTATTGTTCTGCAGGGCCTGCCAAAACATAAACAACAGGCATCGTGATGACAGAACCTTATCAGGATGAAATACTTGGAAAAAAGGGAAAATACCGGAGAGTGAAATATGGATGAAGTGAAGAAATATGTGATAGAAATATGAAGACAATTAAACTTGTAAAAAATCTCTAAAAAAAAGTTGAATCATATAACGCACAGCTAGCCAAGTCCGAGTCCATATCAAGCTACAGCTTTTAAACTGTTTTTGTTCCTCAAAAATTGAACTGAAGTTGTGTTTATTAACAGCAAGGAAAACCACATCCTTCTGCCGTCATTTTCAATAAAACTGGTTTACTAATTCCTTAAATTAAAGCCCACAATTACTCCTCACTATTGACAAAAATCCTGAGCACTGAGACTCAGAACGTTGGAAATTCTCATTCCCACGTCATTAATCTGCCACAGGCCTTTTCAGTCAGAACCACAAGTGCTGTCTCTTCTCTGTTTAAGTGGCTGTAGCTGCCATTATCTCAGGTGCCAAAAGGGAGTATGAAGCAAAGTCAGGGATCCTTTTGAAAGAACTTTAATCATATTCATGTTAGATGCCAGGGAACACTACCATTAATTCCCTGCCGCTAAAACGGCTAGCAGCCACAGGCAACCCAAATGACAAGGTTATTAAAAGAGATGGTTTAACATGTGCAACGGCTGGAGGGCAGACGGTGTGTTCACCCTCACCCCGTTTTCCTGTATCTATACTGCCTCGATTTATCTTCATCTATCCCTTAATTGTCTTCTTTTTTTCTCCTCACATTTTTATTGCTTTTTTTGTTTCCCAGATATTTCTTTCCTTCTTATAATTTCGTTCCCTCTCCCTCTTTTTTTGGGGATGCTACATGATGAGTAAATACCTTAAAGAAATAAATACTTTTTGGGAAACACTCAAACACAAAAGTATGCTCTTTAAGTCGAACTTAAAAGTTGAACTTCAAATTCGTTTTTTCTAATAACTACATACGTATTTTTTTTCTTGTGTACTTATTTGGTCAAAAAATCAAAAATACTTGTCTTCAGTATTTGCAGCTGAGTTTTGTATATGGTTGTTTTCTGCAGTGTGTTGAGCCCACTGTAAATGAAACATCTCGTTTCATCATTTGTCGGCTATACAGGGCGATGACGTGCACCGGTCAGTAGCGTCAGTAGGAATTCTCCTAGCAACACTGACCTTCAAATGTAAGACAGTCGCTGTCCACTCGGAGGCTTGAGGGCGAGACACTGCAGTATCATCATAGCTTATATTTATATAAAACATGAGGGAAACTCAAATATCAGTTTGACTTTAAAAGTGAGATGACAGAACTGTCCAAGAATTTCATGTATTCTTTCAATCTGTCTTCAGTCTCCTTCTCCCGCTTATTTCCTCCTCCTCTGCCCTGATGCATCTCTTCTCCTCTCTTCGTCTCTTCCTCCCCTCAGCCCGTTAGAGACAAAGGGGAAGCAATCAGCCCATCGATCACACTAACCTCCTGTGTGACCTCTTTCCAAATGACACCCCCAGAAAACCAGGTCTGCTCCGTGCTGTTCTTTGTTTGCTCTCTTCCTGTGTTTCTCAGAGCAGCATTGTGGTACTCTCAACAAGTAGCTCATTTAGCCACTCCAGCAACAGCAGCTTAGTGTGTTGAAACATACATCCTGCTCTAAATGGAGGTTCGTTCGCAAAACAAATACAAATAGCGTTTTCTGTATGCACACCGGATATCAAACTGATATATACGTGGAACAGCAAAACGATAAACTGTTGCCTTGACTTGGAAAATCTTAAATTCCAGCTCAGTACCTGTCTCAAATGTAGACCTATCTCAGTACACTCATTTCTACCTTTCAGTGCAGAGTTTATTTACAGCAGATGAGAACTCTTCAACCATGATGACCGCCCTCATATCACTGAGCATATTTACAGTTCTAGGGGCAATACCTGTGTCGGAATAACTTTCAGCCTGCAAAACCATTTTACATTGCAAGCAGAGCTCAACAGGAGAATCTGAAACAGGAGAGGAGAGGAGAGGGGGAAGAGACACGAAGAAAGTGGAGAAATTGGGTGAGCCAAAGTGTTAATTTCCCTCAAAAGGAAAACAAAATGAGTCAGTAGTTCTGATATTTTTTCAGTAAGTGGATCAGGAATGCAGTGAATGATAAACACACCTAACGTGTGATAACTCCCTTCTCTTGACAAAGTAAAGTTTAGTCACAGTGTTGTTCGTCCTAATGGATTTATATTATAAAAAGGTCATTTGAGAAGTAAAAAACATGATGCATATTTGAAAATGAAGCTGGTTTGTACTTATTTTGGTGGGGTTTTTTGGCTATGACGACAGGTGACTGCAGCTTATCATTAGCTACTTTTTAGTTTTGCATTAACTGTTACGGCCTTTTAGTTATGCAACAAAAAAAGAAAAAAAGAAATGCAAATGAAGCCACTCAGGAATCATTTGAAGCCGGCTGCTTACATCTAAAACAATTTCCGTATACCTCTATGGATAAAAATCATAATTTCCTGTGCAAATAGACAGGACACATGTATTTCAAACAATTGTACGTTTTTGTTTTTTTTTAAACGGCCTGGGTTCAGATTTTGCACTGACAGTGAGGCAGACATTCGTTGGAGAAGCAAATATCCGTTGGAAAGAGAAATCTCCCCACAGAGGAAGGCTGTGACTCATTCACCTAGAAGAAGAACATTGCTCGTGGCTGAGTCACCAGGGTCACACCCCTACACACACCTACCAGTCACTCAACCAGTTCCCTATCTTTTTTTGTCAAACACACACACACACACACATACGCACACACGTACATGCACACACAGCACAGAGGAGGCAGAAACACACAGATAGAAGCACAACTTGACATTTGATTTCCGGCACTTCACTGTAACAGCCAGAGCGAATGTGAACAAATGGTCTCTTCAAAGACACTATGCACTTCATACCATTAACTTCCCACTTTACAACTTGATACCTTTGGATGTATGGATGCCATTTGCTATTGAATATTTTAATGTATTGCTCTGTGTAAGGTTAGGTTAGTAAAATATGATTTTTAATCAAGTAAATGATATGAAATGTCTTTGTGTGTGCGAAAACGTGTATGTGTGTGTGTGTGTGTGTGTGTTTAACTATCAGTCTAAAATAGCAAAAATAAATCATTAAAAATATTTTAAATTCATTTAAGCAAAGGAATGGTTTGACATTTTGGAAACTGGGAACTGGGAGAAAGAGCTTCAGTTTTTATGCAGATTAACGTGAGCTGTACAGGTGCTGGTAGGTTTTCTGTTAGGTCAGATTTGAGTGGTATCGATCTACTCATCTAACTGATGATCCCTTTATGTATTTCCTTTGTGATTATTTGCATGTGTTAGAAGGACGTGTGAACTGTGTCGTGAGCTATTGAACTTGTAAAGCTGCTGAAAAGATATAGTCCAGCTGTGCTTGAAAGTTACTCTGTTACAATTCTGTCTTTGCAGGATCAAACATTCACCCACCATAGGCTAAAAGGGTGGCTGTAAATCATTTGCAGTTTGCTACGTCATGAAAAACTGCTCCTGCTAGGTTGAATTCATATAATATACAATTACAATGATGGAGAAAAAAAAATCTACACCCATTTAAACTCCTCTCAACCTCTCCTGCAGCATAATCCATTTCTACACTATACATTCATGCGCTTAACGTGGTCTATATCTGCCTATATATGCCCAAATACATCTCTTCCAGCTGAGTGTTGGGGAGGACCATATGATGACTTGGTAGAAGTGCACATTGCTATATCTTGGAGAAACTATGACTGAATGAACAAATCATATTAAGTTAATTGTGCTGCAGAAGATTTTTTTTTCTGCTGCAAAATGTCACCATTTCATTTCATTTTAATATAAATGACGCCAAGTACCAAAATACGAACGTTTTAGTGACACATTTCAAACCAACAGGCCCTGAATGTTTCCTTCTCAAAAGCCTGAGTATCCCTTTACATTATGAGTGATCATTTAACATTTAAGCTAAATGGATGGTGCACTCCGTTCAAGCATACACATATACTGAAGTGTGATAAAAGAGTTCATCTGGACAGAAATCATAAGCAGTGATTTGTAACAGTACCCAGTGCTAGATGCACCATAAATCGTACATCGTCATTATCATCTCTAATTTATGTTCACATTCATCATGGTCACGCATTTTCCCGGATTATATACTTTCCGCAGCTTTCATCTGCACACATTAACATCTCAATAAAACCCCTCAGTAATATGTTCATGTTCACATCTTCAGTATGGATGGATAGTCCAAGGCTCCACAGTTAACTCACTGCACTCACATGTCCTGTCAACTCCTGTTAAGAATCAACAGACCTTCAGGTTTCAGCATGTTGAGAGTCACACTGACCATGAATGGTAAGCCGATTTTTACTGAATGTCACTGATACCATTACAAAAAGCAAAGACTTATCAGAAGATGCCATCAAGTCAAATGCAAAACTATGAGCATTCAACTTGAAAACAACTGTCCAATCACACACGCAAAGCAGGTTTTCCTCTGTGGTGTGTACTCACAGCATCATTTCTTTTCAAATGATAATTACGCACAAGACAAACTATGTTCTGATTTCAATCTTGTAGCACTTTCCCGAAGCACTTCTCAGCACCTGGTTACTTCATGGCTGCTTTTAAAGTAAATGGTGGTTCAAACTAGCTTCCTTCACACATCTCTCATGTATCATTAGCTTCATTTGAAAATGTATTTTTAACTGTAAAAACCATAAGCAGGGAATTTTGAAAATATCATGCAATGATGAATATGATAAACTTTACAAAAATGGCAAATTCAACAAATTCTGTTTCATATTAACCATTGTGTCAGTATAAAAAAAAAAGTCAATTTTAAGATATCTTCTCTTAGATATTTATTCTCCAGACCTTGTCACCCAAAGTACTGAACATTACTCTATTATTATTTATTTATCTGGTTATAATAACACCAACCTATTCCTTACTCCTTAAAGAGTATGAGGGTTTGTTTAAATGAAGAATATATATCTATGTTATGCATAGTGATTGTTTTTTTGTCTGTTTTTTGCTAATTCCCTAACCTTTAGATAGTTTGGTGTTATTATACTACATATTTTTGTGGCGCTTAAGATGAATATTGGCACTTCTGTGTTTTTCTATCCTTTTGATAGTGTGACATTTTATGTTGTTTTTTTTTTCTAATTACCTGACTGGCAAGGTTGCAAACATTTCAAGATGTCTGATTAGATCATTTACATATACTATATATGGAACTGTTGTGCTGTTTCTTCTACCGGATGAAGGATGATGTAGACCAAAAATGTTGGAAATAAATGCAGCCGGCAGTAAGCAAAACAGTGTGTGTAGGAGTTGTTTCATTTTCATCCCTTTAATTGACAAAGAATACTTTTAGATTCTGTCTTCAGATGAATGAGAAGTGTTTTGGAAACATCTGTTCTCTCCATCAGAAAATAATATCCTTCTTAAAGACTGCAATACTCCATAAAGTTAAAGCCTGAGGAAATCAACAAACCACTCCACATTTGTTTCAGTGTTTCGCAGCAATATCCTTCCAGTCAATGAACCTTATACACTTCATCAAACCTAATCCTTCTTTGACTTTCCTTATGTTTTCTCATTGAGACATAAGTTACTTTCCAGTCACAACAACATCCTTAAATTCAATGGATTATTATAATGTTACTTCCATTTATTTCTTAATGTTACATCCATTAGCAGGAGTCCAGCGGCTCATCACACTCTGCACACAATCTTTATTAGCTTTGAGTTAATACACTTAAAAATGACTATGTATAAGTTAATGCTGAATGCTGTTTTGGTGCTGCATAGTAGAGCTCATGCATTACTACCCTGCTTCCCTAACAGTCCACATGACCAAGTCTTAAAGTCCTGTTTAGTTTAAAATCCATATTGGACCGATTTATGACATGCTGTTTTTGAAACGTGCTACAGGGAAGGTTTGCAGGCTCAGAACAGAGTGAACACAGTGACTCAAGACAGAAAGATTTCCCTTCAAACATCTAAAGAAATACACACACACACACACACACACACACACACACACACACACACACACACACACATTCAGACACATGCTAAAGAATGAGTGTGCATGACCGGGTTTTTGAGAAAATGCCACTCTGAAGCAGACTTTCCACATGGTCGGCTGGCTCTTCCAGTAACCGGATGGCACACTTCCCTCTTTTCCACAGAGGGAGAGAAATTGAGAGAGGGTATCAAGGGTGTGGACAATTTAAATAGGCACCTCTAATACCACATTGGCAGTCGAAAAAAAAAACCTATTAATTTGTCGCTTTCAGTCAGAGTCCTTGTGAGCAAAACTGTAGTTGTAAGGATGTCAGATACATTACCAAGTCTTGGGTACTTTTCACATGTGGTGGATCGTGGTGCATTTTAATCAGTGCTTCAATACTACAGAGTTACATTTGACCCCTTTAGTCTTCATTAGATTAGCATTTTGAAAAAATACACTTATTTGCTTTCTTCTCAAGAATTTGATAAAAAGATTAATACCAATATCATTTCTGTACAGTAAATATGAAGACCTTTAGTTTACGTTAACATTAAGATTGGAAACAGTTACGACACAGCTAGCCCGTCCAAAGGTAACAGAATCCACCTAGCAATACCTCCAAAGGTAATCCATACAATAACCTTGGTGTAACAACGACTAAACAAAGTCATGCTAGCTATTGTCCCGTTTCCAGTTGTTGTGCTAGACTAAGCTAACAGGCTACTGGCTGCACCTTCATATTTACTGTACAGTACCGTGAGTGATCAATCTTCTCATCTAACTCTTGGTTAGAATGCACATAAGTATACATCTCCAAATATCAAACTATTTCTCTAAAGGTAGATGTTCTTGCTTGCTCTGTGTATGAAAAAGATTTTATCTCGAGTTACAATATGCCAAAAAAACAAGAAAGTAAGGGTTAAAATGTTTGTTTGTTTTTTTTACTTCAAGTAGTCACATGTTTGTGATTCATCTGCCAGCTTCTGCAGTTTACTACTAAAAGGCCTGACCAATTATTTCCAAACAGCATGGCAGTGGTCCACATGGGATCTAATAAAAACAAGAAGTGAATACAACTTTTCCTTTCTCCTTTCTGTCATACAAGCTGATGAGAAATAACTCACACTCACCGCTACAATCTAAAATAATAGGCCCATCACAAATATAAAAATACGTCAACCCTGTATAGTGCGATGAATTCAAGGTTTTGCATGATGTACCGTTTGAAACATTTTTGGGGACTCCTGGATTTGATCATGAAAAAGAGCATGGCATGAAAATGATAGCCTCATGTACACATTTAGTGGTAAAGGATTTGCACTGTAACAACCCAACTTGTACACAGCTAAATAGTGCTAGTATTTGAGTCATGTTTTTTGGGAAAATATGTGGAAACCGGGTCATAAAAATGAAACTTAGCAGGTAAATATTCCTGCACAGGTTATTACTGGCCTCTTTTCTCAAAGTTTTTTTTTTTTTTTTTTTTGGGCTTTCTGATGGAAAACAAAACCAAAACAAAGGTAGTCTGTGCTACATAGCAATTTCAGTAGTAACAATATATGTCCCTGTCAGTACCAATGTTCCCACATCAAGCATATGTAGACGACAGGGCTGCAATCTGGGGCCCGGGTCTGCTGCATCTCTCCCCTGTTGCTTTATAATGAGGTCTGACTCAAGCAGAGATTAACTACGATCTGGCTTACGTTAACCCCCAGCAGCTTCATGAGCTTCAGATAAAGATGAGATATCTGAACATGGGACTATAAGGTGGGTGGTTATTTGATTTGCCCGGTTTGTCAAGTCTGTTCATGAAAAATACACCAATTAGTCCGAATTGAATGGATGGCCATGAAAACTACACCCAATTATAGAAAAATAAATGAACATCTCCAGGAGGGAAACCTTATTAGTGTTAAATGAATGAAAGTCTGTCCAAGCAGATGCAAGTCAGTGAGAGCTGCAGATCTCGAGACTAATCATCCTGACAGCTAATTTTCTGATGGCACCCAAAGTAGCGTTAGAGATTACAATGAGTGAGAAGCAAACAGAGCTAAATGTGATGCTCAGTGCATAATGAGAAGTATTTTGCCACTTGTGGCTTGTAAATTCAACTTTTAAATTTGCCCTCTACTCCACAGCTCAACAAGACGTGAAGCACGAGGCCTGTAAATGTGGCTGCCAAAACACCACAGTGCGCTGGCATCATGATCACCAGACCTCCCAAACACTCGGTCTGTACCTGAACCAGCATGAGAAACAGACTCATACAAATACCTATGTGGATGTTTGCTGTATTTTTCTAATAAATAGAAAAATAGCTAAAATTGAGCGCAAAGTCTTCAAAAAAATCTTGTCAGTGAGATTTGTTGCAGGTGTTGTTGCCTCACCTCTGGCCACTGCCAAAAGGTTAATGACCAGATCATTCAGGAATCATAAAAACTGTTGTTAAGTTTATTTTTCAGAAGTGAATCTCAGGGTGATTGCTTGTGAAACGTCCATTAAAAACATCCACTCTGTAGGAAAAACTGCATGCAGCAGGTCAAAATCTAATTGATGTTTACAGTAATTTTGGTATTCCTTTATCACATTTCCCTTCGTTTTCTCTTCCAAGTAATTATGGTAAAATTAGAGGTTTATTTAAGTGGTGGGATCATCTAACTGCTTGTGTTGCTGCTTAATGTTCTAAAAGGAGGTCAAAACTACAAAATAAGACCGTTTTTACACAAATATATCTAAATAATGACTGTTTCTTTTAAGTTTTTTTTTTCAGGTTTATTACAGCTTTGCTCGTACTTCCATAGTTTTGGTCATCATTTCTATAATAATTTACTCACCAAGGTAAAATAGATGAATGGAGAGAGTACTCTATTAATCCAAAGGGGAAATTGCACCGCTTCAGCTGCCAAACGACATAAAACACAAAAACAACAAAAGCTAAATAATAATTGAAAAGAATAAATGAATATAAAGCTGAGAATAGACACTTAAAGTAGTAAATTTTTAAAACTGAATATATACTGAATATGAACACTATACAATGATCGTGCTGGGCAACACTGAAAATCAGTCTGTAATGTTACACAGTATGTTGTACCATAAGATTTTCCTTGGATATACGGTATTCATACTCAGACAGAGGTATTTTATGTTATAAACTAAAATGAACCGATAACATAATAGGTATAAAGGACACGAACAAACTGATAGTAATAACAACGGTATTCAAAAATATATTCAGTATCTACACCCGTGTATATACTGATTTTTCGAAAGCAGTGATGAGCACAGCAGTTCTTTTCAGTGCAGTGAATCATTAGAATTGGTTAATTAAAAAGATTAATTGTTGACTGGTTGTCCAGACCCACTCATTGAACTGAAACATGGCCAAACCTTCAGTTCAGCTCACAAACTAGTGAACTGATAACAGTCGTTCATGAAGGATAAGACAGTGAGATGAGAATTTAGTTGGATAAGGATACCGTTTGCAAACTGAAAGCTGCTAGAACAAAGTCGTGCCCTATTACAATAAAGCCTACAGCACCTAATTACTGTGTGTACTGCATGTGTGTTGCTGCTGTGGCAAAGTAATTTACCTCCAGGGTCAATAGAGGACCTACCTACTTTGTCTGTAAGCTATCTGCCTGGTCTTAAGGTTCCATTGAACAATATCCCTGCACATTCTCTCACAAATGAATTTACTGTGAATGGATCGTTTCAGGAAGTGATTCAGTTCACTTTAATTGCCTAAAAGAGTCATTCTTTTGAACAAAACTTTTGTGAATGACACAACACTGTTCTAGAGTTTCGGAAACATGCTGAGAGTAATAAGTAATTCCTGAGATCTGAAACATGTGAACTACACAGGAACAAGACAAGGGTTTTGCCTAATTACTTTATTGGGGAAAAAATGAATGTGCACGCTTCTAATCCCTTGTCGCAAAAGAAAATGTGTGTCAACTATGGTAAGTAGTGTAGGTCAAAGCTGAGGCATGAGGTTGGCCTGTAAACCATAATGGATGACTACAACAGACAGTTTGGGGAATCATTTAACATTCGCCTTACTGATTATCCTAACTTTTCAAAAGGAATTAATTAATCTGGGGATTTGTTTGAAGCTCATACGATAGGCTGACCACTTGTCTTTCTTGTAGCTTCTTACTTTTTCCAGACAATTGGCGGGGCTTCCAGATCCAAGTAGTTAGCTCATTGAGTAATACATTACCATAGATATGATGGCTCATAGTTATTTCACTCATTAGATAAGGATTGTGTGTTTTTCTTCCCCCATTGTGGTCAGATGAGACACAAGACCTTCTCTGAACCTTCAACGCTAGACTGAAATAAAATATTCAGCCTGCCTCTTAAGTTCTCAGCCTCACAACTTACCCTTTTCTTTCAGGGTGGATGCACATGGCTGATGGATTTAGCTGCAAATGGGCCATCCCTCTCACATTCAAAAAATTACACATCCTGGTTTTCCACTTTCTCCTTCACCACCGAATAAAAAAATGGCTGGACGGTAACTTTGACACATAATTAAGTCAAGAAATTTTGTAGTGGTTTGCATCCAGGCTTCCCTTAACCCTTGGCTTTAACTCCATTTCTGTTTCGAGACATATTCATCCATCTGCACTCTCTTGATCCACTGTCCAAACCACAAGATGACTCACGGGTAAAGGAGCAGGAGTTGGGAGTGGGGTGGGGGGGGCAGAAAGCGGACAGATTAAGTCGCGGGGAACAGTTTGTGGCGGGGAATCAGAGAGACGTAGTTTGAATGAGACTGCTTGCGGGTGCTGGAGACCTATCAGGCGGTGCAGTTGCCTGGAATAACAAACAGAGACTGTCAGGATGACGAGCATGGATGGTGGTCCCTACTGTGAAGCCTTTTATAGTCGATCCTTCTCCAGAGAAGAGGGAAAGAAGATAAATTTCATTTTAATTCTGGAAAGGTTTTGGGAAAGCTTCCAGGGTGTGCCTGCAGAGAATAGTAAAACGCTGCTGGATAAATACTAGTGAACAATATGAAACACTTCTTTCATTCAGTTTTATATTTCTGCTTCTTCCCAACA
Organism: Seriola aureovittata; assembly: GCF_021018895.1. Classification (NCBI taxonomy): domain Eukaryota; kingdom Metazoa; phylum Chordata; class Actinopteri; order Carangiformes; family Carangidae; genus Seriola; species Seriola aureovittata. Next base: position 11,154,135 of record NC_079375.1, read on the forward strand.
TCAAATTGAATACAAAGCATTATATTACATGTAAACATTAGGTAATCGATCATTTTTTGACTTACAGGTCAGTGTAATTCTATTTTTTTTTTTTTACTTATTGTGAAGAAATCCCATTATTCCTCTGTGAAAAAGAGCTCCTTTGCTGTCCAAAAACTATTAAAAACACATCGATGAGCAACTCTGTTTCTCTGGGCGACATGTTCCTTCATTACAATGGACATGGGTTTATTTTTGTATTAGTCACACACAAACACACATCGTCCTGCTGCCGTAAAAAAACATTACTAAAACCTACATTGCCCAACTGTTTCAAGAAACATATTGATCCTTTCCTTTAAAAAAAATAAAATAAAACTATGCATTTATGACCTATCTCTAAAGATTTATGTTTTCAGTAGGAACAAATGGTCTTGAGGGTGAGAGCCACAGGCAGGCTAGAGAACATATTGAGAGGCCGACAAACACATTGTTGGTACGGACTTTTCATGTGAGTTTTTGCCAATAACTGACACTGACTAATGAACTATTAACTCATGTTTAAGTAATCTTCTGTAAAATCGACAGTGTCCAGCTGTTTCAGCAAATTAAAACCTAAAATGAAGAAAACTGAAACCATTAAATAAGTCTCAGTGCCTCAGATAGTGTAAGGAAGCCAGACACTGTTAAGAGACTACAGCATTGTTAGTTTAGCTGGTTTTCATGGCCTTTGTTGACAATAATAATAATGTCATTGGAAAACAAAAAAATATTCCTACTAATGTCATGACTTCATATTATGATTTCGGTCTAATTTCTACGATACCCCAGTGTGTGTTACTGTTTTCAGCACAACGCAGGATTAGACTATTTATTGTTCTCTTTGTTTTTATTCCGTGTTACGAGCTCCAAAATCTTTAAGATATAGACACGACAGTCGGAAACTGATTGCACATGTTTTTCATCATCCTTTTTATTTGTAAGAAGAAAACAAAAAGGTTAAGAAACACGTTTTACAAGTATGGCAGAAAAGAAAAACACTTCAAGGGAAGGAGCACGTAGTAGTCGAGATGTTTTTGACTACCAATGTTCAAGCATCCCCAGATGGTTGTAGTTGAACACCCGGCTGTCTGCCAGTCCACTTCACCAGAGGCACTACCATCCAGAACAGAATACTCTCTACTGGTGAGTATCCAAGTGAAGACGGAAAAAAAAGAAAAACATTTCTGTTTTCAAGATAAAACAGGACAAGTAATGAATGAACAGGGGAAAAGTGAGGGCAGAATCACTGTAAGCATAGAAACTGGACTTGTTTTCACTGTCTAGACTGAACTGCGCTCCTATTTCAGTGGGTTCACTTTCTTTTAGGGATCTGTCACCCATAAGGATGTATTATCTTGTGTTGCATGCACACAACATGGAAGACCTGCAGTCAAAGAGAAACCAGTTCTTCTGTCTTCCCGCTAACACAAATAAAAGCTTTTATTCTCTTTCCTGCCCGTTGTTCCTCTCTGAGGTTACGGCCGTTGTTGGGAAACAAGCCCTACAGTTCAGCTGGTCAAACATCACATTGAAAAGGGCTGTCCAAACCTCTTATTAATGTGAGTAACGACAGTAAATATGAGGTGATAATAACAGAGTACAGACAAACATGTCTCAAGGCTTTTTGGGGATAAAGATTTAACTATATATCAGATGTTAGTGCTGAATGAAATGTCTGCTTAAGAAGTTGAGAAGTTGAATTATCTTTGCGTTTCCATTATTTTAATGATTTTGAATAATTTCTTTTTAGAAGCAAACTTGACTTTAACCCTTTCAGGCCGCACATATATCACAAATTATTAGCAAGGGCCACATTTTTTCAGCACAAGGTCTGCTTTAAGTTTTTATGTCAGTTACTGAACCTTTCTATGTAATGTAATTTCTAAAACTGTGTGTAAACACAAAACAGAAAATTAATATTTAAATTTTTTTCTGAAGTAACACATATCTACTGTATAAAGTACTGTATACTTTTGTTTTGCTGGTGTAGCCATGCTATCCAATCAGATAAAAGCCTGTCACTTGCATCATCCCATATTTCCAAAATTTTTAAATAGAAAAATATATATATATTTAAGATATTATATGTATATAACACAACAAATCTGGACAAAAGAGATTGAATCCAGCTTGGTGAAATAATAAAAATTAAAAGTTGTACTGACAGCGACAAAATTTGAAAGTGTCTTGGTTTTAATTTTCAATTTATATTTATATCAAAATTAGATATTTAACTGATAAATGCAATATAATAATTAATACAAATGAATATCTAATTAATCAAACCAACAACAAAGAAATACTGTCAAATCAAGTCAATTCTATCTACTTATTGTATATTGGCTAAAATCACTAGAAAAGAGCTTTACAGTCACGAAAAACACTGTACAACTGAAACAACTTTGTGTTTTGCTGACATGATACTTTGTGTAGAAATACAATGACTCGTTCATAAGCGTACTGGCGTTGTTATGACTTGTCCCTAATCTGTAACAGTGTTTTTCTGATGTTACACATTTCAGTGACTTCACTCCCAAGCCACAGTTCATGTTTCTCCCTCTGAGCCCTTCCTCTGCCTTTGAAATAAAAGCAGCATGTAGTGGGGTCAACTGAGGTAGCTACGAGTCTTTGCCTTTCCAGCAGAGGATGTGCTACTCACGCATCTTACTGGAGTGTGTTTGTGTGTGTGTGTTTCTGAGTGTGTGTGTGTGTGAGCTTCACCATCTGGCCGCCATCAGCCGTTTGAGCCGAGGTCCTGCTGACAGTAAGGACCAGCTGGCTGACTGGACATGTACCAGAGTAGACCAGAAGCAGACAGAGGCAGGTTACTGCTGCATTTGACCCTTGGTGTGGGAAAATACTGTGAGTGAGTGTATGGACTTGGTCATGACATAAAGAAGTCCTTTTTGTTGTCAGAATTCAGTTATACTGTAGTATGGAAAAAAAAAAAAAAAACTACATACACAATATGTATCTTCACGGTTTTAACATTGCATCTCTTCTTGGTACTACTTCAGGATGACTAATTCTTGCTTTAATAATACTTTTATGTTGCATGTATTTATGTGCAGTGTACTTATGTTTGTAAATGGGGATGAAGAGGGTACAAGAATGCAATAGTAAAATGAAGGGATGTAATGTTATTGTTACTCAAGCGTACATTTGTGTTATGTGAGCGTTCATGTTTACTGAAGATTAGCGAGAACATTAACTATGTTTTAGGCACCAGCAATATGAAATTTCTTCCTTTTTAGGGAGATGTGAATAAAAGTAAAAGGCATGAGAATTCGTTTTGATTTGTAATATTGCCTTTTTGAGCAGAAAACGGCTGGTAGGTCCTCATTTGAAGGCCTGAAGGGTTATACAGTAATAGCGAAACATAATTAATGTATGATTAACACCGAAGAATAAAAATCCAGCATACAGGACCAAGTTTGTTTTAAGAGCGTCAGTCCAGAAAATCACTTCCTGGTTGTGTTGTAGGTATTATTCTTATGTTGTTGACAATCTTTCATTTACTTATTTATCTATTGTGTTAGAGATTAATCAACAATTGTACAGCAATACAATACTGAGATACTTGTGCTTTATTTGACTGTTTCACTTTTATGTTACTTTGTACTTGTACTCACCACAATTCAGAGGGAAATATTGCACTTTTTATTACACAACATTTATTCAAAAGATTTTCAAAACATATGATCTGTTTTTAGGATATCAACAGATGACAATACAAAATACCAGATAGTAAAATTAACTAGCGCCACCTGCACGGGCTAAAACATTAAAATCCTGCTTACATATTTAATACAACACAATTCCTTCATCAGTAATAATACTTAATGTAAAGTAAATTTGACTGATAACACTTATATTCTTGTAATTAAAGGATAAGACTGGATTCTCTATTTTTGTTACTTACAGTAAATCTGGGAAAGAAAAAAAACATAGAAATACCCATCTCTAAATACTTTACGACTTCCTGTCTTTTACCCTGTCTGTGGCACTCAGCCCATTGCTTCCCAGTGAAAACATAAATCTTTGTTGAAAACAGGGCACATTTAAGAAGAAAAAAATTGGCCTCAAACTAACTCATAATAAATGATTAAATGACCGTGTTAAAGGACTGAGCTGTAAGAGGTTTTAGCTATGCAGATTATACTAGGATCAGTTCATGGTTGGTATTGGTCTTTTCATAGGATTTGTTGACAAGAAAAACACAAAATATTGCAATTCCAGCAGGTCTTTGACTTTTAATGTATTAATGAGTATTTTAATGTAATTTAGCTATTTTTACTCAAGTCTTTCACCGCTGACTGTGGTCATTTGTCAGGCAGGCAGAACAGACAGACAGAAAAGTTACTGTGTGAAAACATAAGTCACTTTACTTTTGCAGTTATCAGGTCTGGAAGTGGAGGCTACTGTATTTCCTCCATATCCAGCCCTGGCTAAGATAAGAGCAGAGACAGCAGCAGTAAAACATAGAGGACTGAAACATCCTGCTTGCCTGCCAGCGCCTGAGCCTTTGTAGCCTCTCTATGCTATCTGCCGCACAGCTGGCGCAGTGCCTCAGTCTGCTTAATGTATATTCCACAGCCACATTTTCAAGTATCATGACGCAGATATTAATGTGTTGTGGAAATTGCCAAGCCGTCTGTGCAACTCACTGGTGAGTCAGTGCATCATTGTCACGGCCACCTTCCTTAGAAAGGCCCCCACAGACCAGACTGGACCAGAGCACAGCAGTAAGAGAACAAAGCATGGCCTCTGGCCCTGCTGTTGTTCCCACACTTCCACTGCTAATCACACGGAGTCCAAAACACAGGACAAAAGAGGCTTAGAAGTCCATGCTGGCATTCGCATCAAAACAATATTTGTGGAAGAATCAGTTTGTAATGTAATACAGAGTAATTCAAACAGGGAGATCAAGCTAAATTTAGGCTAAAAATCAAACTGGTATGTTGGTGGTATATCATACGAAGCCAATTTGAAACTTTTCAGATCTATTTGTCCCCTCAAACACTGGACCAAGTGCTCTCTGGTTTCAGACACATCAAGCATGTTTTAAGTTGCTTTTCTTTTCTTTTCTGTTCAGTATGCGTGTTTATTTTCTTGTGTATGTGCTCACCGACATCTTGTGCAATCAGAGCAGATCCCAGGAGCCATGATATAAAAAACAGCACGCTCATGTGGTGCACAAACAAATCCACAGTCTTGGTCTGCTCAGGAGACGAATAAGTCATGGGTGATTTTGTCTCTTTCAAACTCTTCAACACTGAGAGGAAAGATCTGTAATCATAAAAAGTAAAGCTCTAGAACAGAAGCCAAAATGACAAGACACAATGTGAAAAGTTGAATACATTAAATCTAGTTAACTGTTAACATCTGGCATGGGTACGATCCTGCAGTGGCATTAAAACACTACTTTTTTTTAAGCGCCGTGTCTGAATCTGTGTTACTGTGATTTGGCAAAATGGTCGTGACATTCTCAGTGATCGTGTATTGTGTCTTTAGAGGCAAGCCTGGATGCCCCGGAGGTCTGAGGGTTATGACTCATGCTTAAAGCCTTTGCGCCTGTGACATGGAGAAAGGAAATAAGAGCCAGATGCCAACAGATATCCACAAGCACATGGCTCACGCGACAGACCCTGCTCTGTGTATGTCTATATGTGTATGTGTGTGTGTGTGTGTGTGCGTGTGTGTGTGTGTGTATGTGTGTGTGTGTGTGTGTGTGTGTGTGTGTGTGCGTGTGTGTATTCTCGGCAGTCATACACAAAGGATTCAGGTGCGACTCTAGTGATTTTCCAGTGGTGATTTTACGTCAAACTCCTGGCAATGTGTTTACAGTTTGAAGAAATTCACCTTAAGAACCAAAACACTGCCGACAAAAACACACACACGTACTCAAGGCACCAGCCATACAAAGTAAGAGGTATCGTGGGTTTTAATTGTTTACTCTGTAACCTATAATTTTCTCCCGGGTTTTATGATGTTTTTTCCAGTATTTTGGCGGGAATGAAAATGTTCCAGCTAAAACAGATTTTACCAACCATGTTTCAAATTAGTTGAATTTGAGAACTGGCGCAGATGTTGGTTTCCATGAGAAATATCTTAATATACTGTGGTGTGCTGCCAGTAAATCATTTTAAAAACCAAGATCCACCAAACTGGAACTTTCACCATCTGCTTATATAGTTGATTCGAAGAATGAACTCAAGAACTGGACTTAATGAAGTGCAGCTTTCCCAGGGTTCTACAAATTTAACACATTTAAACTGGAGCAGGTTACTAGATATTAGTAGGTAGTTATTAGTTATTAACGAGACATGACATATAGGGGAACAAATCAGAACAAGACACACTGGGTGATTAAACAAAGTTGACATGACAAAGCACACATACAAAGACTACAGCAAGCCTCGCTATTTTGCAGGCTCAAATGTAAGAGATTATGTGGGTTTAGAGAAGGGTTCACTACACTGTGTCAATTTTTTTTTACAATATCTGTCTTCAGCTGTCAATATGTAGATTCCCAGCACGTTTCAAGTGTTTTTTTTATGTCCAACTAGAATTAAATCGGGTTTTTTTTTCTTACCATAGCACTTATCTCCTCTGTAAATCACACATCCTGTGTTCCCCTATGAGAAAAAAATAAGACACCGATAGGAAAAATTATATATATAAATATTTTATATATTTGGTTTCATGTAAAATTAGCTAATTGTATTAATTAGATAGAACACTTTTAGTTCTCCATCTACATAGATGGTAGATAGTCATCAGATCTTTGCATAATGAGAATAAGATCACCCTTCTATCAAACAATCACAGTCTAACAACCAGACACAACACTAGAGACAGACTTTGTGCAACAACCACATTAGCTTTCCCCGCTAAAGTCTTCTTCTTATCTAACCTACAAACATGAACACACCTCGTCATGCACCACTGCTTTCTGAACGAGTGACCAAACAACCAGTCACCAAGGACAGTGCACTGTTAACGTCAGTTTTTACGTTAGCTAGCTAATTCGCTGCTCAGCTGCAGCAGTTTTAACAAGCCATTGTACTAACGTACCTGCAAATGTTGTGAGTCCAGTTGGAAGTATGTTTACTTTTTCTCTGCTCTCCTGCCGTAAATTTCATTATATGCCTGAGTCTGCGACGGTCCGTGCAAATCCCTGTGTGGGTGACCGCGTGCAGCCCAAAATTTAAGAATGTGAACCATCCACACTCCACCAACTGTGTATGTGCTACAAAAAAAAAACAGACTGGACTGGACGCTCATTTTGTGCAAAGTATGTATGTACCGTATTCTTCCTATTTTTGCACAGACTGTTCTCTTGTTTTGATGTGTTTTGCTAACTTAGCATTGCGGTGAACTAAGCTAACATTCCTGTTTTGCCTTATATTTTATTCAGTTGTGAAGGAGATAAAATAGATACTTTTACTTAAAATGAAGGTTCTTCTTTAGTATTTGTCCTTGTCCAGGATGTTTGTTGTATGTCAGCTCATATTTTTTGGCAAATACTGGATGGCACTTGTACTATTTTCCTGCAGGAGATGCTTGGTGGGTGGGTTTTATTATTTACTTGAATTATTAAAAAAAACATCATTATTTGTCCATATTAGAAGACATAGAATTCAACTCTGAAGAGATCATGACATAGCCATCAAAATTCAGAAGTCCCCAGTTACACATCCATCCATCTATGTGTTTGGGATGCTGCACAATCTGACTGATCCTGCTAGTAAATCCAGAAAATTTTAAAGATAATAAAAAAACACTTTTCCCTTCAAGGATGAACATGGTGTACCATAATAAACATAGGGGAAAAGAGATGCTTCGAAGAATGAAGTCAGTGAGGTCTTAAAAGACAGATCTGGCAAAGCTGTCTCCCAAGTGCATTAGCTGTGAATGATGCTTAATGTCTGAGCTGGCTGCATTAAAAATCAAAGACTATTCCGTACATCTGGAGAGCATGGGGGTGGCGGGGGTGGTGGGGTGATTATCCAAAATATGCCTTCAGAGCGATCCATCATTTGCTATTAATCAGAACAGTGTAGCCCATCAAATCCATCATGGTACTTGAAGAGGTAATTACAAATCCATCTCTCAATGGCTGACACATAATTACACAGTGTAGCATGGGTAGAAGAATTATAAGATGTGGTGTTAAGGCGGCAGGGCGGGTTGTTTTAATTCATAATGTGTATTTTGTGTGGCTATACAAGAAGCATGTCTTTGTAGACGTACTTTATCTCAAGAGCACATGATTTCTCCAAAGTGATGGTATTCAGACCACACTGCTAGATTGCATTTTCGCAAATAAAGAGTGAGTGCCATAATTTAAACCTGCTGTGCTCTAGATGGGTTTAAAAACTTGTATCTTTAGGAGAATTAGTCACCTGGACATCTGTAACCTGATACTCCATCAGTGAGCAACACGAGTTACAATGAGGGTATTATAAACAAAAGCTGAGGGTAAATGGTTCCAATTTGTGAGTCACTGACCCATAATACTGCTGCTTGTTCACATAATGCTTTTCAGTTTGATGTGAACCCTGATATGACTCATGATGTTTAAGATTTCCACGACATTCCTCTCTGTTATGGAGTACACAGTGAAAGGGATCAGTCACAGCGGGTGTCGGGTGTAACCAGGGCCAATTAAAACAGATTCATAGCAGAAAGTCATCAGCATACTGTTTAAACTTGTCTGAATGAATCGCTTGGGTTTGTTATAAATTTTTTGTTTAAATAAAAAAAAAAATAAAAAAAAAACACCATTACTACAGTTAAACATTTTGGGCTATGATGAACATCATACAATTCACATATACAAACTCAGACATACTGTATACAGTACATATGCGAAAAGGTGCATGCACAGAACCAGAATCAGGCCAAAACATAAGCGAACTAAGGGGAAAAAATAAAAAACACCAAGAAAGTGAACTGTGGGAACAGATATCAGTGTTCTCTCCTCTCCAAGTCTGACGGCAGCAAACAACAGTAGACTAATGTCAAGTGCTATCTTGCAGTGCATCTCTCTTTAATCTGTTTTGCTAATCTAGTTCAGCAGTGTCTGTCGGTATCTTACATGTTCTGTGACTTCGTCCCACAAGAGTCAAGTGAAGTACACCTATTTATTGCGTTTGATAAACACTTCTGCAGCTCAGACATGTGTTCATATGCACGTGCACGTCCAGCAGTAACCTGTTTTCAGTCCAAACAGGATATGGACGTGATGGCCCTCCTCATTGGTTCACATAATGTTAAAACAAGACAATGATTCTAAAGTCTCTCTATCAACGTTTAGTGATAACTCTGGAACAATGCAACATGGAAAGCAATGGATTAGCATTGACTACTGATTGGCACAAGTAATTGGTAAAAAACTACATAAGTACAGCTTTCTCCTGCAGTTTCTATCTGATTTATTAAGACCACTTACAGTACGCATACCAAATCACTGGAATAAGACAGCCTGAAGGAGAAACTAAAGGAGGCACTCAGTGTTCTTCAATGTAAATTATGCATCCACTGTGCATGAGAGATGAATGAAATGATCCCAGAATAACTCAATAATTAATATATGTTGTGCAACATGCATTTAAGTCTCTGAATTCTGAGTGTGATAATTATGTATTAATTTCAGAAATTTCTGTAATAAAACGAAGGTGGTGTCCATACATGTTTCTTTCAACAATCCCACAATGCAAAATTACAGTTGTGCAACACTCATCACAGAGTAATGTTGATATAAGTGTCCAAAGTGTCTAAAATGTTCCAGCTGCCTGTCAGGTCATCTTCTTTAATTTGAGAGCAAGCAATTACCAAAAGGAACACAGTGCCTTATTTGTTATTCACTCCATCTGTTGGGACGTTGAACAAACAGTAGCAATCAAAGAGGTTAGGATTTTTCCTCTGGTTGTGAACATTTGTGGGTAGCTGCAAATGAAAGTTAATACATTTTAATTTGGCAAATCAGTGAGAGTGATCCATTTCCTTAATTCAATTAGATATATCAGTTTTTGTGCGAATGTCCTCACTAAGAAAAACAAGAAAATTTTTTGTTTGTTCCAGTTCCTTAATCAGTAGATATCAGATCATCATCCGATTTTTTGGGGGGCAGAGATAAAGGTGGTGTAGTGTTATTAGCACCCTGAAACCTTAAAGGGATGCAGCCAGAGGACGGATGGATGGATAGTTCAACAAAGCATGTAACCTGGAAATTGGAGACTGAAAATCAACACTGGTTTCTTTTTAAGCATGACGATAATCTGTCCCTAAACTTTACCAAGTTCTCTTGTTTAATTTTTTAGCACAACCACAATTATTTCCAAACCTTACAAGTCGTTTTTGTGCCTTAACCTAACCAAACTGCAAACAATGTTATGATTCATTTTTCCATCAGCCACATATAACAGTCCAACCAAACAAAGTAATTGTGCCGACAGGTCTGATCAGAAAATGCTTACATTTCTTGTTTTGGAAGGTGATGACAAATAACATATTGTGTCATTTAATTGGTCATTTAGTTTTGGCCTTGATGGTTTGCGCATGCTACAATTAGTTCATCAAAAATCTGATGAATTTGGTCTTGTGTCTGGCTCTGCTTATTTTTTTGTGCACATGCTCATGCATACATGCTTGTGGATCAAAATCACCTCTTTTTAAACCCACAGCTGCATTAATGCCACCACAAATGCTCAGTATTTTTTCCTTTTGATGTTAAGTACCATATTTGGCAAAAGATGTTTTCTCACGGGTTAGAGGATTCACGTACGGTATTCACAACTGTTTAAATGTTGTCTAGACAGTTATGCATGGAGAAAATACATGAAACTTGAACCTTGTTTTATGGTCTACTGGTTAATATGAATGATTTTCTCCAGACTGTTTACATTCATTCACTCAACTAGCATGATGTTGAATATTTTGGCATGTCTCATTTCTTTTTTCAGATGTAATCCAATTCAGGTGACACAGATAATTTGCCTCCTTTAAATCTGATCAGTGAGACGTTTGCTGTCTCCACTCAGCGGCTGTGCACACAGTGTTGAACTAATGGAGCCAACACGCCTCTGTTTAAGTGTTTCCATATTGCCAGATTGCCTTTAAGTTGTACATTTTACATTTGACCTTTCTGCCCTGCCAACTCCTGTGCTATTAACTACTGAGAAAGCTTAATGTTCCCTGGCACAAGAACACAGATAAAATAAAATAGGCCCATTCTTTTTGTGCACATGCTGCCGGAACATCAGTGTGCTTATGAATTTCAATGTGCAGGCCTGATCTGGGTGATTTATTGACTTCTCTGTGCTTCCAGCTCCTTTGAGGATTTCTCATATACATATTGTTTCAGTATTCATAACCAGTGTGAGGGTATTGACTGTGGGAGCATAAAACCAGACAAAAAGCTAGTTTGCCAATTAGAGTGATGCACAGATAGACATGTGGATGACAAGTAGGAGAAAACAGCAAACATATTTTTAAAAATGTCGTACATTTGGAACTGGTGGCTGCTATGGTAAACATTTCAATTAGATGATGTTTGCTGCAGGATAGCTGCTGGCAGGACTCTCAGGACAGAAAACTAATGGTAGGTATTAAAGGGAAATTAAGAGGCCCACAAGGCCGCACACTTACTTGATTTCCCTGCAAGCCAAGAACTCTGGTCTTCACCCCCTCTGCCCAGATGAAACTTCAAAGACAGGGACGTCAGAGCATGAGCAGCACGGATTCATAAATGGGAACAGAATGAACTGGAGCCACACTGCTCCCACAGCAGCTTGTTGTGCGTCTGAGAATGTTTCTCTCTTTATTTTCTTACAGGCCAGAGTTTATTTGACGAATTGACACATTGAAAACTGTTCCATTGCCAGAAACAGATGGTGCCGGGCTGAAGCCGGAGCGTTTCAATACACAAGGCCACTATGCAGCGTAACTGCAGCTGCCACTGTAGCTAACTGCTCAACACAGACGTGATTACACTTAATCTGCAATACATTTATCCTGCAAACTACAAGCAAAGTGCAACTATCAACTGCAGCTCAGACATATTTTGATGAAAATAACAAGGCATGTTTAATGACTATAACAGTAAGTAATTTTAATTAATTACAGTATTTCTGTATTGACACTGTCAGATTCGCTGACGTTCAAGGGTTAACACCTGCTTTGTTCACGTCAGTAGTACACTGGTTTATGACCTGATGCTGACATGCATTGCTGTATTCTCTGTTAAATGTTAATTAAAAGGCATGATATGACATGAGCACAAGTGAAATTGGGGCAGCGCTTGACAGACAATATGTAACTCAATCCATCAGGGGAAAAAAAAAACCTATAAAGCAGCTGAGGAACATGTTTCATAGGAACATGAAAGATACATTTAAACATATGTGTTTTAACAGCTGTTTACTTACCATTTAAGAGCTTCAGCCATTGTTGCGTTTACAAGACAAGAGGTTATAATACTCCCTCTGAGCAGTGCTACTACTAGGGAAGACTGTACGTGACAGTGACTTGGTATCAGAAATTGAAAAATAATGGAAAGCTAGCGGGTTAGCATGCTAACTTCAGTGCAAGAAATTCATAATTGCTTTCATTATTGCCTATTTCTTTTTCTATTTTCATTATTGCATTACTGCTTCAAACCTTGTCTTGTGTTGTGTTTTGATCATTTTAATTTTAAAACACTTAATTTAATTTAAGGTGCTATCTAACCTCCGCCAAGGATGTCATGTTTACACCTGTGACTGTTGTTTGTTTATTTGTCAGCAGGATTACAGAAAAAAGTGCTGAACCGATCTGCACTTCAACTTGGAGGAGGGATGGGGCCAGCTGATCCGGTTAAAGGGGCAGACACAGGAATTAAAAAAAAAAAAATTTCCTTAACATTTTGAAATCGAAATTTTTGTCAATTTGAAATCAGAAAATCAGACATATTTGTGGTATTGAGCTCTATCAGTTTATACAATTTTGTGCAGATCGAGATAATAATCCAGACATGTGTAGGACTGCTTGGCCTTGGCAAAGGTATGTGCTCTACTGAGTGCCATTCTAGATCATTATTAAGGTACTGATGGCCACACCTGTTCTGCAGCCTTGTGTTTCACAAATAACCCAAAGCCAACTCTTTGTCTTGACTGTCACAAAAACTGAACTCATTCAGCCTCATCTTGAAATACAAGAATAAACCACTTAACTCAATTATGGGGTGTGCATAGGAGTAGTTCACAAGGGCACAGCAGAAGATTCTTCTTCTTCTAAGGAAAGGTACGTTACCTTGTTCTAAACTTTTCAGGTAATCTCTCTCCCAAGAGGCTTTTAGTCCCAATGAAATTAACTGGACACTTGACACAATGTTGTAAATTGCCCTTAACTGAGCTTTAAAAAGTGCAGCTGTTGTAAGATTCAGTATGAAGAGGCACTTGTGCTCTATTAGACCGAAACCTAACAGATTTGAGTGTCATCTCTAGCTAATAAGCTATCCACATGACAAGATTGTGACAACAACACATGGATTTGATGAATGATAATCTGTCGAAATATGAACATCAGCCTGATATATGAGGAAAGGTAGGAACCTATCGGCTGATCTGAAATTTCAAGGACACGAGAGCAAGTTTAACAAATCCCAGGTAGCAAATGATTTTGGGAAGTACAGTACATCCAGTGGAGTAGTTTTTGCCAAATCGGGATATTCAGAGTCAACAAATAACAAATAACTTACATAGACTTATGTTTTGATGCCTTTGTTAATCATCAGCCGTGTGCATTCTGATCGCACCATCTCTCCTGTCTTGCGGCTGATAGCCCTGTCTACCGAAGACTCGCTGACACTGAAAACAGGTTGTACCACCGTCTGGTTCAAAAGTAGTTTAGCTGACATTGCTAACATTGGGTACGGTAGATGAGAGTGCCGCAACAGCGAACTGAAACAGGTCATGCTGCACTCTGTTTCCATCCCAGTAGTAATTAGGGAATTTTAAGACCAGACTCCATTCATCTGCCATGCTGCTGTGCCTCGATCTTTGCACAATGACACAGCTTTAAAAATAAGGGAAGTGATACGACAAAATGTGAGTCAACGCAGGGGTTTCTCAATGATTCAAATTACTGCGATAGAGGGGGCAGCATTAGAATATTGCCATAGCAGCTTAGTACTGACCTTTAATGGTTTGGAGTTACTAAAACACTTTAAATCTGTGGTTCCACTCGCCGGGTCATGGACCGGTACCAGGCCACAGATTATTTGCTCCCAGGCCATGAAGAAAAAAATAACATTACTCAATAATATTTATATAACTTTATTTGTGCATTAATCACCTCAAACATGGCACAGTTTTGTTTGCTTTCTGCATAACATTGAAAAACAAACGCTATATAAAACTGAGAAGAACGTCATCGGTGAGGTCATTAGTCTGCAACATAGCCTCTTGATCTGAGGTTCCTGTACTGTTGCAACTAGGTTGATGAATAAAACAAAAACCATTCAAACGTTTCACCTATTTACAGCCTAACTTTAATTTGGGCCATAAAAACACAATCCCTCCACTACAGGCTGTTTTCCTAAACATTGCCAGTTTATAAACTGTGCAAAAGAGGTTGATGAGCTCTGTTTTAAATGACCACTTCAACACTACTGTCACTTTGTAACTGAGAATGAATAAAACATAATTGTGAATATGATGCTGAGTATGTGAGAATGTTGTGTAATGCTATAATGTAGTATCAAACAACACAGAAGTGGTTTTAAAACCGTTTGACACCACGGGTATTCTAGTAAATAACCTGATTCTCTTCAGCTGGAGTACATCACTTATGATGCATTTTGGCCTTTACGTAACTCTCGGCTAAATTTAGTTCAAAACAAAACGACTTCAAACGCTGCCACAGAAGCACAAGATTTTAGTTCGTCATGTCGGTCATGTGCAGAAGTAGTGCAGTAAAGCAGCAACAAGTTGAGAGGAAACAGGGCGCACACAGTGCATTTACTCCTAACTATTCAGTTTTTTTTAATCCTATTTTTTCTCAGGAACTCACAGATAATCCTTTTGGCATCAATGCTGTATTTCTGTGAGTGCTAATAAGCTCCCAAGACAACCCCTGAGGCTGTTTTATTTCAAATGCAATGAGAAAATTACGCTATTAGTTCAGGTTTTACAACAAGTGTGTCACCCCCAGAGTAACAGCCACCCGTCAGTCATATTTTGTGGGTTGGGCTCAGTCATGGCAGCACAAAGCAACAGAGAAAGACACACGGAAAGGGCACGAGAAGCAGCGACGGGATCCCTTTCCTTCCTTTGAGGGGAGTGACATTTGGAACAAAGAGGCCAGTTATGTGAGCAGTTCTTTCTGGGACAGGCAGACTGACACAGGCCAAATACTCCCAGCCCGCCAAATCAACCGCCCACATAGGGTGGGGTCACTTTGGGATGACTCATTCATACACACACAGGGAAACAGGAACACACACACACACATACACACACACACACACACACACACACACACACACACACACACACACACACAAAGTTTATGCTGTTCATACTCCAAACTTTCTTAAAAACATCAGTTCTGTAAGGCAAAGAAGTACAACTATGCAAAAGTGCAAGGAACTGTTTAATGGAAACGTCAAAGGAAATAAATATCTCACACTCACACATTGCTCCCAGCACTCGGCTTTGTCTGCAGCACAGGTGAAAGTGTTTCTGGTGGGATTGCCTGTCTGGCTGTCTTTCTCTTGTCACTGATAGTGTGTGTGCGTAGGTGGCCTTTGTTTTCACTTGCCATCTGGGCAACATGCCAGACCAAATAAGACTTTTTGTAGTTTTTTTCTCCTTTGTGAGATAGGACTTCATGTGGCTCCGTGGAAAGGCTTTTTCAATATTTCAGCATCTATTTAGTCACAGTGAATTATGCCGGCAGACAAATAAACACCATTTACTACCGTTTGTGTGGCTTTGGTATCACTGATGGTGGTCAGCTCAACTACCAGCGGCAGCTTCTGCATCTTTCCCTGGAACATGGTTCTATAAGTGGGACATGATGAGATTTGACGTATAAGTTGCTGCCGCTCGCTGAGCTGCTAATGTTAATTTGATAACTTCGATAGGGCTGACTGTTACCTAGCAACATAATATTTGGCCATACATAGAAACTAATGGACAAACATCACCCAGCTTGGCCACCTTCCAAACACCACCTCTGGTTTCGATGGCCATTTTTATGAATGATTACTCCTAAAATGTTGCAAGTATGAACTTTGCCATAATTGAGTTGTTAACATAAGCCAGAGGAACTCCCTGGAAAGGAAATATTAAATAGTTGAGGAAAGGAGTTGTTTGTTTTCACACCTTAGCTACAAAGTCATCAATCTTGAGTCTTTCTTATGTGGCCATAAAAATTCTAGTTATTCTTCTTAAAGTACAGACAGGAATTTTTTTAACATTTGTGTTTTTACTTTGATTTAACACCTATAGAAGATATTTTTTTTAAGAGCTTTTAGTTCTGAGCTTTACTGAGACTTTTAGTTTAGCTTATCTGACATCATATCCATCCATGCCTTATGATTTATTTCCATATCAGCGACGCAAAGCTAAGATGTATTTTTAGAACAACTCCATATATTTAATCTGTTCAATATGTTATCATCAATAAAATCAAACATCACAAAATAAATTTATGAAAACAAAATACATACAAATTTCAGTTAAGATGATAAGCTTGCATCTCCATTTTTCCCATTTGCTGTAATTGTATTTATTTATAATGAGGTGGTTACTTATTATTTTAATGTGCAATGGTAATTTATTGCAGTTCCCTGCAGTAAAGTAACAAGTATCCACGTTGATATTAGACCCCATCAAATACAGATCAGCAAAATTAGCTTTAGTCTGCTGTAGTGTCCCAAACCCCATGAATGTGGTCTTTGAGATAGTCTGGTGATATATTCTATATTTTTCTTATTGTCTGTGTCATCAAAGCCTGATATCCTTTATTTCCCTGTCCCATAGACCTCCACTGCTCCACTGTCTATGAGCCACAACACTGCACCAGGTGACATGTTCCTTCATTACTATGAATACTGTAGTTTATTTTGAGTTAATTTCACATACATTTTTCATTCCCTGCTGCTGTAAATCCTCCAGATATGTATCAATATGCTGCTGAAAAGAGTTCCCAATAAATTTCTTTACTAAAACTTTCTCATGTTTTAGCAATGTTTGCTGAAAACCACAGTGCAATTATTCATTCTTTTAAAACACAAAACTATATATTTGTGACTCGTTTTTACATTTTCAGTAGGAACACATGGGCTGGGCTGCCAAGGACAGAGAAGGGAAGTTGGGAGTACTGGGAAACAAAGTAACATACTTTAGTTTTGGTCTTTTCATGGGATTTGGTGACAGTTACAAAAGTATACAATATTGCCTGCCTTATCCTTTAAAGGAAAATATTTAGAGTCCCTTGGCATGGGTTGGTTCATGGATTCAGTCAACTTTTTGAGGAAAATTATGGGTCCGTTTGAGTTTTGACGATGTTAATCCATAGCTGTGAAACTCACTGAGATCTAAAAGGTGTAACGTGGCACTGACACTGCCAGGAATAGGAGTCCGATTCCCGCCAGGCCACACTTTGCACTCATTGCTTTGTAAAACCCCCTCAGATGAAAGCTGCCACCAAAGGGCCTTATGTTATAATAAAGTGAGATCAAATAAACGGCAGGGGCAGAAGAATTGCTCTGGGATTGCACATGTTTGGTTAACGCCAAACAGATGTAGTCATACTGTATGATTACTGCAATATAGCATGGATTGTATACCCACTCAGACAGGAAAGAGATGGCAGCTGTTAGCCATCAGCGTGGAGGCGCAGGCAGCCCCAAACTATAGGCCGCAGCCGTGCCTACTCAAACACACATGAACGTATGCACATGTTCACAAATATACACGGCGTGCAGCCGGATGTGCAGACGCAGAGGAGCGTGTGGAGGCACGAACACACACAAACACATTCACAAACTAATCCCTTTTATCTGGGTAATCTGATGTTTAACGTCATGGCCCACCGTACGCCTACCGCCATCTTAAAAAGTACAGCGCTCCTGCCAAATAACATAAACATCCTGAAATGACCGCTGCTCTGCGTCATAATTTTCTTTTCATGACAGAGCCCGCTGCCTGGTTATTTCAAGGCTCTGGATGACCCTGAAACCAGAAGTTTCCTCACTCCCCCTCTGTTGTTATTTAAGGAAAACTTCAGTGTTTCCCTTTCTGCTCCCTCTCTCTCTCTCCCCCTCTCTCTCTCTCTCTCTCACTGGGTGTGGTTTTCAAGAGCCAAACTTGTGTGAATGATGTGGACTCTATAGTCATAGCTTTGACTCAGTCCACACCCTTCAGCTAAAAGAGGAGTTTGGAGGAGGTGGAGCAAAGCAACGCTCGGAGCACAGTTTGAGCTTGGACTTGAGCTCGGAGGCTTTTGTAGGCAACATGTTCGTACGCTGTGACCTGTGTCGTCTTTGTGCCGCACTGTGACTTTTGGATCTCTTGAGTTTGAGTGTGTAGAGGCATCAGTGGGTTTTTTTCTTTTTTTTCTTTTTGTCTCCACTAAAAGACGTGAGTATGAGAACAATTTCTGCTTCACTAAAGTTTCAGAGGTGAGTGAAGTTTGCAGGTGGTGGCAGTTGGAAAGGTGAAAATGAAAGAGTCGAGGGAGTTTGGACATTTATGACACGTTTTGGGGAGTTGTGCTTTTTTAAAATTCTCTTGATATGTACTTTATTTAGAGGAATAGTTTCAAAAAGTTTCCACAGTGGCATTAAAGAAGTGTGAGACTGTCTCTTGCAACTTTCTTCTGAATCTAAACTATATGTAATTACGAATGTTTTATCCCAAGATTTCCAAAAATGAATTCATTCAGTGGTGATTCATTGTTTTACAACCTTTATATGTTTGCATATTTATAGATATATTAAGTTATTTTGTTTGTCGGTTGCTAATTTGATCAGGAAATACATCCATGTGACATGACATGTGCATGTGTGGGATTGAGACTTGATTTTGCATCACAGAAATGAAAACTTCAGACAAGGAGAGAAAAATTTGTATCAAAAATTGTAAATATCACCGTCTTCCACTTCTAAACTTACTTTGTCGTCATACTGCTTAAATCCGAGTTCTGATATGGACTCGTACGATATGAACCCGTACGACTAAGGCCCATTTCGATGTCAGTGACTACAGTAGATGAGTAAATATTAATCAGATCTGCGGTGTACGTGGCGGGCTTCAGGATGTTCGACTCTCCGTTTCAATGCCGCTAAATTTCTTCTGGCGAGAATTTCATATGAAAAGCTTTTGTATTTAGACTCATGATACTTTTGCATACTTTTTACCTTTTTTTTTTTATCTTTTATTTTTTGCCAAAACTCATCATCTGTACTGATGGGAGTATAATTGGCTTCTCCATTCATCGTTTCTTGGGCCTTCCTCAGCTCTCCTCGTCAACAAATAGCATTATTTTTCTCCAAAACTAGGATTCACTTTTTTAATCAAGCTTCATGTCACCGGAGGTCTGTCATGTTTAACTGTAACTTTAACTGGGGGAATATGTTTTTTCAGAGAGGATTTGGTTAATTCAGATAAGCATGTGAGTAGAAATCAGAATAGGAAACTTAGACCATGTGGCTTCTCTGCTCAACTCTTTCTTTCTCACTGTCTTCCTTCCTCCCTCCATACGTTACAAGTTGGCACAGACCAAGGAAGTAGCCAGTCTTTTCCACCTGACATCACTTTGCAATTACACACACACACACACACACACACACACAATGGTCTCCCCCCGATTCACTGCTTGCCCATTTGGCTTTACAAGTCTATCTGGGTTTCCTCAGCGAGCAGTAAAAATTAAACTGATACTGTCCAGAAAAGTGGAGAAAACACACCAAACTTTGACTGAAACACACCTGCCTCAGCCTATATGTCGGGGGCAATGTGTGGAGACAGTCCAGAGTTGGTTTAACAAAATGAAGCCCTGAACAAAGGACAGACAGGAGCAGCAGCATGTCATCATGACAAATTGCTGCTGACATGAAAATACGTTGTAACATGAAGTCTGTATTCAAGGTATCTGCAGCTCCCTTGATGTGACTTAGCCTTTTTAGCAACGTGTGTCATATTTCACACATATCATATAAACATATTTTATATTATATGTTAAAAGCACGAAATGTCCTTTTTTATATTTTTACGGCAGTCAGGAGTTTTTGCTTCATCGTGGAATATAAATGTTAAATAAACTAAAATTTCAAATTTTTCAACTTCACTTCTTTTTGGCTGGTATAACAATACACAACATGACACTTTTTTTTGTTTTTAATTGCATTTCTATCTAGGAGAAACAGAAAATACTTGGATTTCATGACATTTGTCTGCAGCGTACTGTTGTTTAAAACTGCTTTACAT
Source organism: Seriola aureovittata (assembly GCF_021018895.1). Classification (NCBI taxonomy): domain Eukaryota; kingdom Metazoa; phylum Chordata; class Actinopteri; order Carangiformes; family Carangidae; genus Seriola; species Seriola aureovittata. The sequence goes on from NC_079375.1 coordinate 11,174,639, forward strand.
CAGCTTTGGAGCTAATAAAACACGACACATCAGTGGAGGTGTACTGAGACAGTGTCCAGACCTTGCTGATTGAATTGTATTGAGCCTGGTATTCATTGTACACAGAGGAAACTGGGGAAATTCTCCTAAATCAAATACGTCATGAGGCTGCTCGAAAGAATATGGAAATAATCTCACTTTTAGACAAAAAGCCATTGTCGATTTTCATAACTGGAGATCAGTTTTTGTATTCAGATAGGTCACTCAGTGCTCAGTATTTTGTATTATAGTATATTTTAATCTGTCATATCCTATTAAACATAATATAAAAAGCCTTTAAAAACGTATAATTTATCACTAAAATAACTGGCAATAACAGTTTTAATGATTCTAAAAATCTGAAATAATTTAAATTAAAAACAGCATCCTGAAGAAATTTGATTCAGGACAAAAAAAGAGGCACATCTACGTCAGAAAGGTGCTCTGAGGACAAGTCAGGGAAGGAAGATATGGAGAGTGAGGAAGACAACTGAGACTGACACAGACAGGGAGAGATGACAGAGAGGAAACCAGAGAGAAAGAGTCAGAGATCCAAGGCTCAAAGCAAAGCAGAGAAAACTAAATTGAGGAAAAACAAAGATGAAAGGCTAATTCTAGGCGGCGGTGGAGTGTTGGACGAGTGTGAGAGGATTTGTTCTCCTCAGTCTTGTTTACAGGAAGTTCTTTTAAAGTTCCACAGATGGCTGCATTCACAGAAAGGCTTTTTATTACATTTTTCCGAGCCCCATAAACTCCCTATACCTTCATTTATGTGTGGGAAAGTATGATTGCTGTTGCTGCTGCTGCTGCTACTGCTGCTGCTGTTTGGCTCAAGGTTGGTCTCATCCTGATCTTTTTGTCAAAGTGGATCACACACTTGCTACAGGTTGACTGCCGAGAGTCATGACCCTCGGAATTAATTATGTGTTTGGCAGTGTCTGGAAATGTAGTGTGTGTGTGTGTGTGTGTGTGTGTTGTGTGTGTGTGTGTGTGTGTGTGTGTGTGTGTGTAGGGTGTTCATACACTTTACTGTATATGTTTTTTGTAAAGGTCAGGGCTTTTAACAATGAAAAAAGGAAAAAACAATTAGGTCTTCTGACCGACGGCACACACTTTGCCACATACAGCAAACACACAACCAATGAATATGTCTGATAATGTGTTTCAGCTCGAGTTCATGGCGATCATTCTGGGTACAACTGTATGATGCAATTGTTTATGTCTAACATGTCCAAATACTTTTAAACACGCCTGAGTGCGCTAAATCAAGCATGTGACATCCTTTCATAATAAATTTAGAAATATAAATTATACAAATTAAGTCAAAACAAAATTATTAATGTTCGTGTTCAAGCGTAATAATTTCAACTCTTATGATCAGACGGGGAAAAAAAAAAAGTTTCTGACAAAACTGGCAAGCTGAAATATGTAATTTTAGTCCTTTATATGGAATATCATTACCACTGACATATTTATTTATTTATTGATTGAGAGAAAATGAATCGTCGATAGTTTTTCTAATTGTGCCAGACATTCAAGGAATGTTGGGTTTAATATTTGCTGGTTAAAGTGTCTCAGACATGAGGATTTACTGCTCTTCTCTCTTAAAGATCATTGTAAGTTGAATATTTTTGGGTTTTGGACATTTTTCACAATTTCACAATTTTATAGACTAAACAATTAATTTATAAATTGAATATTATGGAAATGGGTTAAAAACACAGATTAATCATTACTGAAAATGACAGTTATTGTAGCATTAATTAATACATAAAAAATATATATATATATGTACATATAATATATATTAAGTGTGAAACCAGCCTGATGAAGGGCCTCATAGTTAAACGGTCTGTTTCCAAACACCCAAAGCATTAATTTGCTCTTCCAGTCTGGGCTTGATCCAAGACTTTGAGTCCACAGAGGGACCCTCAAAAAGCTGGAAAAGGCATATGTTACCCTGGTCCCATGTTAAGTTAAGGACTCCTTAAGGACTGTTTTGCCTCCAGATTTGCTGAGACGTGGGTCTGCAAGACATTTAGTGGCCAACGAGTTTCTACAGAAGTGATTTGACTGCAGTGCCCAAACCTCAACCAAATTATTTTTGTTGTTGATTTATTTCACAGGCAAATGTGAACCTTCCCAATCCTATGGTTTGTAATCAGGTTTAATTTTAGGCTTTTTAAGCATGTGTTGACAATTGAGGCTTTATCTGGAAAAAGATATATGTTCCAGGTTATGTTTGGACGTTTGAAAGCTTAAAACCTTAAATCGTGTGCCAGCGGAGCTGTGGAACGTGCATCTAATTATGAAATCATTATGTTCCAGTTGGAGAATAAACATCATGAAATACTATTCAACTTTTGATTTAAATAACTAATAATAAGCATGGGGAAGAAAAAAATACACATTTGTTCCTATGAAACAAAAGATCAAAGAAAGTTTTAGAGCAGTTTATTCTACTGAAAAACTCTGTGATGAGAGTCATTGCTTTGTCAGTGTTTGTCAGATGGTTATAAATGAACTATTGTGAAAAGACAAAAAACCCTGCATTGTATAATAAGTGAAAGAGGACATATCAAACATGACAGAAACCAACTATGGGCTGTCTGCTGTTTCATGTCTCAACCAGCCGTACTTCTACAGTTGCCAGGGGGTGCATGGAATGATTGTTGAATAGCACTGCTAAATAGATAGAAATTACAATTTCATTTGTAGTAGTTAAGTTAGCTTTAGTTAATAAGGTTAGTTAAAAAATAATGGATTCATAAATAGTTTGTTAAAAGTAAGGGATAAACTTTATATCAGCTAAAAGTAATGGAGGGATGGTAAACCTAGACAGGTAAAAGTCAATGAAAAACAGCTGAAACACTTGGCTAAGAAAATGGATAAGCTCTTAAAAGAGAGAGATAAAAATAATGGATAAATAGTTAAAAGAGAGTAGTTCGAATTGACAGTTAAAAGTAATTGACAAACAGTAAAAGTAATGGACGAATGGTATAAGTATGCAACTAAATGCAATTCATAAACTGTTGAAATACTGTATTGGCCCGGTTATACAATGACCCTGATTATAAGCTGACTCCCCATTTCCAACAGCTTCTTGTGAAAAACACTTTTTGGGGACAGAAGACACTTTCACATGAGTCCTGCTGGGAGAGTCTACCCAAAGATCCCATTCATCCAAGCAGAGGAGAGGCCTCTTCACTGAAGCCTTTTCTGTGACATAAGTGAAACACGGAGTACAGTAATATGAAAAAAAAAAAAATCACATTTGTGCAGCTTGTCTATCTGTCACAGACTCACACTCTCTCCTGTTAGGCTCTTGGAATCGGTCAGAATCATTTTCCTCGGCAGCTCGTGTTTTACATTTGTGATTCGTCTTTTTTTGACATCTGTAATTCTTGGTCGTTGTCAGATTGATAGATTTTCTCCTCAGTTCAGTTCTGCAGTGAAGATGTCAGGAGATGCTATGAACTCGTTTTCATGTTAGTTAGTTATAGTGGACTTACAAAATACCTTTAGGGGCTGAATAACTCAGAAAGACTGAAAAAAAAGAACAGGAAACACCCACAAGCAAAGCAACACTAAGGCAGAGCAAAGCAACCCATAAATCAACACTCTTTGTACGAGCCTGTCGAATTTAAGATGACCCACACCGTTTAACCCCAAATTTCCAAAAAAGGACAACTTTGTATTTGGGCTAATACGGTAGTGAGCTAAAAGTAATGGATAAGTGGTTACAACAGTTAAACATAATTGATGAATAGTTGAAACAGCTCATAATTCAAAAGAACATGTTTGGTGATGTCGATGAAGTTCATCTTCCGCTGATTTGCAGAGTAGCCACAAAAAATTTTCTGGTTATTGTTTCGCTTCATTTTACTAAAAAGTCCTGGCTAGTCCTTAAAACACTGCATGCTTTTCACAGGTCCTAAAAGTAGCTACAGGCTATCTGAAGTTAAATCCCTCCCGTCTCTAAAGCTCTTCTGTTGAGTCCTGTTAAAAATCTCACTGTCTGCTCATACGTCATGTCTTCTCGCTCTGACTCCCCCCTATTCCCTCTTCCTGTGTCTGCCTCTCTTTCTCCTGTCCCCTCTTCCCGCCTTGGGCACAAAGCCAAGTGTAACGGCAGCTCAGGAAACCCTCCTATAGATTCACGATAATGCAGTGCCTCCTTTGTCCACACTGACATGGACACTGTGGCGCCACCACTTGTGGCTCTGGATTGAAGCCGCCTTGAGATGTTGACAACAGATCGACTTACAGAGTTCTGATCCAAACCTTTGAACATTATGAGCAAAGTTTTTTTTTTAAGTGCAAGTGACTGAACAGGTCAAACTAGGACAAACCAACCATGTGCAAGCCCCAGACAGACCCCGGCCAATCATGTGTGCCCTTGGCCCAGTCCCAAAAAAAGTGTCTAGCCAAAATACAGCACAGCTGAGGCTGTTAAAATCACGGGGTAATCACAAGAGAAGGACCCTGGCTGGTAGCTCTCCAGAGAGTAAAAAGACAGCCAGTGAGGCCTCCCATACATGAGACCAATCTACGCGTTGAGTGTCGGGTTAATGCATTCCCTGATTGAAGGGGTGGCTGCTGATGTTTGGAATGGATGTGCTTTAAGGCCAGTCATTGCAGTGCTCTGGTTCAAACATACTTTTCTACCTGATGAAAGGGTGGCGAGTGAAAACAATTTTCTGCAGACTTTTAACTGTCATTCTAAAGAACATGCCAGCACTTGTGCATAGAGGGATTCAGTTATTATTTTCTACTGATATAGCCCAGCAGACGAGCTTCAGACGAGGTGCTGCTGCAAATGACACATTTTGAAAACACTCGGTGTGGTGAAAAACATTTTGGGTGCAAGGGCTGCTGGTGGTTGCTAAGGATTACCTTTTCTCCATATAACTTGTCTCAGAAAAATTCTTGTCATGAGGGCCCCCGCTTAAGCTTTGAAGGCTGATCGGTGATTAATTAACTGATTAAACAAAACTCAGGGTCCTGAGATGAAGGTTAAACATTTGTAAGACCCTAATTTGGGGCTCATTTGTCTGTTTCTTACATCTTTTATGCCTTTCATAAAAATAAAAAAAATATTGTCGTGTTGGGATGGGCAGCATTCACCCCTTCAGTCTTAGTTGTGGCATGAAGAATGAAGGATGGAAAATGAGAGAGAACAGAAAACAACACAGTGTGTGGAGGGCATTAGTCATGTACGTACTTCCTGCTGTTATTGAGTAGTTCAGGCGGTCTGGAGCTTGGCCAGGCCAATTGTTGCTCATTTAGCTGTCAAAAAGGCCATAGCCAAGAGGCAGCCACAGGCGAGGAGTGAACAAGTTTCATACTGGTTGAAATGTAAGACTTTATTTTGATGTTGTCATGTGAGTGAGTGTGTTTGGGGACATGTGATCAGCCCTTTGAGGTTAAAATCGGAGGTAATTTGGATTTTTTTCCCTCCTAACTTCAAATTGCTGCGTGTCACTTTAGGTGTGTCCAAAAAATCCTGCAGATGGAACTACCAGCTCAACAATCCCTATGTGCAGGTTTGTCACTCGTGCCATCATTAACGCAGTGCAGTAGTACTGCATTAGTGCACATCACTATCCAAAAATACAACTGTAGGCTGGCAGTTAACAGATGGAGAGAGTGCGAGGGAGATGGAAACATAGATGGAGACAGGCAAACAGCACCGAGCTATTGAGTTACTGTGACTGGCTGTCAAAGCTGAGCCCAGAAGCAAGAGAAGCTATTACTGTCAGCCAGCTCTGAAGAACTACTGCTCCACTGACATGTCAAGAGCACACATCAAGATGCCTGAAGCAATTAAACCCATAATAGTGACATATTATCACCTGTAACATTAATATCATTTTTTTAAATATTCATTTTTCTCGCTGTCTGACAAATGTACATCTGATATTTGCTCTGGTTTGAAGGAAATATCTGGCTTTTTATCATGTACATGCTCCACTATGTTAGCAAGTAGGTAGTTGCTAACTTTGTGTGCATACTGACTGATGCTGAGCTTTTTCTCTGAAAACAGCTGCCTGCTGCATCTAGAAATCATAATTATGAGACTAGTGTGGCTGAACCAAAACAGTAAAGCTGCGAGCAGGAAAAAACAAAACAATGAGCTGAAAGACACAAAAATGCCAAGAGGAGCTGCAGAGTCTGGTTTGTTCATGTTAAAGGGTTTGGCACTATGTGTGACTCTTTTCACACAAATGGTAATTTGATCCATAGTTAATAAAAACATATTGATTATAACATCTTAAAGGCTTGATAGTTGTTCTTTGCTTTCTTTACTAGTTTGTCTTTTTCCATGCTTAAGTGTGATACAATTTTCAGTTTTACTGCAGGTTTGAAATGAACAAACCAAATTCAGATTAGATTAAAGTTACTTTAATTCTTTATATTGTCATTTCCCCCTTTTTTAATGTTGGAAGAGAAAGCCAAACAGTGGGATGAGAGGTGGTTAAGTTCCCCTGTCCCCTGATCAAAGCATGAGTGTCGCTGAACACTGCACATAAATATTAATGACTTGGGCTTTTCGGAGTATAAACAGCCCAAGACACACAGTAATAACAACAATATAATAAAGTTTATTTTATTATTTGCAGGGGTGTTGCCATTATTTACGAATTTACCAAGTCCATAGGGGTGTGTGTGTGTGTGTGTGTGTGTGTGTGTGTGTGTGTGTGTGTGTGTGTGTGTGTGTGTGTGTGGAACCTTCAGCAGAATCAAATAGACCACTTCCCACCACCCACATTGCTCTCCACATAGATTAAAGCAAACTCTCTCTCAGTTTGAATGAATCTGCATTAGCAGTTCCAAGAGTTCTGACCAGCAGCAGCAGCAGCAGCAGCAGCGGAAACATTTAACTGAGAATATCAGTGTCAGGGTGAGAGGAAGCCCGCTGTTTACTCTGGACTGGTCACTCATATTTCCTGTTCTTTCACTGTGTTGAGATAAATATTTGCAAAGGCCAGCCACGTGCACCCCTTTACTCCTGTTTCTGTGGTTGTCATCTTACTTTAGACTCAACTTTAATCAAGCAATGAAGACAGTCTGTTTCAAAAGCTGCTTCAAAGGACAAAGAACTGCTTGCTTAAGTGTGCCTAATCGTGTCATACTGAATAATGGATGCCTTTTTGCCTATTTGATGTTGCTGCTGAACTGCATGAGCTCCTCCAGGGCACTCCCTTCTTCTTTTTTCCTCCACTCTTTACCAGCTCACTTGAGCGTTACGTGAAAGGAAGCTTGTGGTGACAAACCAAGGAACACCACATGTAGTTTTATTCGGCACTGTAAAAAAAAAAGAGGGACCTTTACTTTCAATTGTAGCTACAGGCTGCAAGTAGTCACTTAAAAAAGTCAAGAAATTGCAGAATATTATTTATCACTGTAGATTATATAGTAACAGTTGCCTATAAGGCACCTCAGGCACATAAAACCATCCAGTCTATCAAAATAATCATTTCATGTAGCAAGGAGATGACTCAAAGACACTGTTATAAAAACAGTGTAGTACAAACCACTGAACATCTAATACGTCAGGTTTTAAACCTGCAGGCCTCTGAAGGGAACAGATGTATGCACAAGCATGAATGATTACTCACACACAATCTCACAAACACTCGTCGAAACACCTGCCCTCGTGACTTCAGTCAATGACAGCCTATAGAACAGAGCTGTTAAAATACAGTTCTGTTTGTCCAGGTGCATCAGTGAAAGAAAATCCATGTGTGGTGTGAGGGGTGTGCATGTGTTAGCATTTAAAAGTGTGTGTGTGTGTGTATGTGTGTGTGTGTGTGTGTGTTTCCCATAATTACATAGTGATGAATGTGCTCTGCCTCGCTGATGTGTGCTCTGATAGACACCTGCAGCCCCCCCTCTTCCTCTCTCTGTCCTCCCCTGCAACCTTCGCTCACCATAACAAACATTTTCATTTCTACTCATTTTCTGTGTTTCTGCTTGCAGCTTTCCCACTGCCCTCCCTCTGCTCCCTCCCCTCCTCCTACTCCTCCTCCGTGTCTCCATCTTCCCAAACAGGATACTGAATGGTTGGTTTAGCTGGAGGGATTCCTGGCAGAGTGATTTGGTTGTGATGTAATGTAAATCACATTGCCAGGGATTTCCAACCAGCTACAGCTGAAACCCACGCTAGTCTCCTACACCTGACGGCTGCTCTGCAATGCCCACATTAGCAGAAGTCACTGCCCTAAATCTTTTTCTAAATGTTTAATGACAAATCCCTTGCAAAAATTAATTCAGCCTCATAATCTCCTTATGTTTTAAAGCAACAGTTAAACACTGTGTGAAATATTCTAATTTGCTTTCTTGCCGAGAGTTAGATGAGAAGATTAATAGCACTCGCATAACTGCATGGTAAATATGAAGCTGACGCCAGCATCTGTTCAGCTTATTTTAGCAGGGGGGGACTGGAAACGGGGAAACAACTAGCTGGATTATATGTCATTTATTTATCCATACAAAACACTACATACAAAACATACACTTTTTGTGTGTATTAAACAAGACATCACATGTTAATTAGAGCCGGGCTAGCTGTTTCTTCCTCTTTGTGCTAAGCTAAGCTAGCCTGCTGCTGACTGTAGCTTCATATTTCCCCATCTCTTGGCAATAAGGCGAATAAGCATGTTTCCCAAAATGCTGAACTCCTGTGTTAGTATTCATGTCTACTGTTGCTCAGCATCTACATTAGAAAACGTACAAACAGAAGAGGATAACCAGTGCACTTCAGTATGTATTTGTCCAGAGTTTTGTGGAGGCGCAGGACTTAGCTCGCTCCGTGAACAGTTCAGTGAAAGCCTGTGTTCACAGTGGCTAAGTTCCGCTCCTCACAAGCCTTTCCAGCTTTTAACTCCCACTGTTATAACAGCTGTAAGACGTCAACATGGAATCAAAGGCGTTTATGAAAAGTGCTGCTACAACACACTATTTCAAGGAAGTGACCATAGTAGCTAGTGTTGGGTTTTTTCTGGTTCATCTTCCCACCACTCCCAATAATGACAAGTGTTTTGCTGTATATCCACACAGACATACTGATTGTGTATAACTGACATACTATAGAAGACTAACAATGGTCCCTATAACAAACCGTTCATGTCACATTAACGAGCATCATACATCTCTGTTATGTTGGATAGCACAAAAGCTTCAAAGACTTTCAGGAATGCACTTGCATTCTTCTTCTCTGACCATCCCTTTTATCTTTTCTTGACAGCAGATGGACGAAAAACAACATTATTTGGTACATCCACAGAGAAGACGAACATGAGGACCCTGAAAAAATGAGAGATGGGTAAGAGAAGCGGGTAGGAGGGAGGAGGCAGGGACGGCTTACTCATACAGGAAGGAAGTACAGGAAATGTCCCATCGGGAAAACAAGTAGCAATGTAATTGTGAACCCTGAGCTCATTTACTGTCTGGGTGGTCATGAAGGGGAAGCACTGATTGTATGTGTGTGTGTGTGTGTGTGTGTGTGTGTGTGTGTGTGTGTGTGTGTGTGTGTGTGTGTGTGTGTGTGTGTGTGTGTGTGTGTATATATATAAATGTGCAGACACTCATGTATTTAGGAAAAAAATACTTTTGTAAATGGGGCTTGACCACACAGTGCTGCTAACATTGCACTGCACACTGGATAACATCATTTTGGCACAGTATTCATTTATGTGGAGATTAATCTTTCAGTTGATAATGTCTCCATGGCACTAATCCTGTTTACCTAAGCAGTGTCATCAGAAAATATGTTCCAACCAGGTTGCTTAGATAATCGCATGGCAGTTACTAACCATCTCTACAATTTGGCTCAGTTTTCAGTCACTATGGCCCCAAACTGTGAAAATCCTTCACTGACAATTTCAAGGCTGGAATCCATATCAGAATATATCAAAATCAAGAATACAATCTGTTTTGTCTGGCTTTGAATTACATCTCTATTATGTTCCCTTCGCCATTCCCATGTTATTTTATTTCTGTATTGATTACATAACATTGCTGTGGTGTATGTATACAGTATATATAGTATATTGTAAATTGTTATTGTTGTTGCCTTTTTATGTTTTCCTGGACATGAACTGACGTGAGACTGCGTTTAATAGTTCCCATGTCTACCTGTTCTGTGGATTATCTGGAGTAATGTGAACACTGTTTCTGGGAAGAGATGTTGCCATTTTTCATTTTATTTCTTAATGCAAGAGAAGCAGAAATCTCAGAGATAACTTAAAAGCTGAGCAGATTTTAATCTTTAATCTACATAGTCTGATACTACAGACACGGGTGTGGAAATGTCTTTTGTAATTGGGTGAACCAACACTATAACCTAAAAAAGGCACCTTATTTTGAATTAATTGTACCAGAAACAATAGCTGAATAATTTTCATAAAATGAGTAAAATGATAGGTGTTCTCTGTTGAGGTAAGAGTGCAACACGTATCAGTATTATGTCTCTAAGTTAATGTCCAGACTTCCTGTGGCAGTGTACCTGTTGTTTGCTTCCCCTTGTGGTGATACCAGGTTGGTGCAGGTGCCTGGGCTCAACCTCCTGTGCCTACTGAGCTGATTACAGTTAGATGTTAAACAAGTACTGGCTCAGTTCAGCAGGAACCGGAGTTAGGCCCTTTAGAAACAGCGGCGGATCGCCATTCAACTGGAATGGATCTTCTGCCCAATTAAAATAACACACTCTGTAAAAACAATAATCTGTATGTGTAATCAGTGTTCGCCGTGTACATGTGTACCAATATAGCTAGCACTGTGTAAGTGTTTTCTCTTACTGAGGTCTGAATTATTTCTTTACTATGCCAAAAGGCCATTACACTTTTTTCCACAAAGCCTCTTCAAGGCCAATCTCCAAGTAACAGCCAAAGTGTAATCATCCTTAATCAGAGCTGAGGAAGCACAGAACTCACATAAACGTACCCACACATCCTCTCTAAATTTAAAGCTCTCACTGTAAAGCTCGTGATGGAGGAAATCTGCTTCTGTTGGTTTGGTATTACTAAAAGATCACAGGACCAGAGTTTTTCCAGTTGTGTTCTCCACATCGTGCTGCGCAAAGGTTCCAGGAAGACTCCTATGGGTGTCATTTAAGCAATGCAGCGTGTTTCAATAATTGTTTGACATACCTTCATTCAGTTTCTTTTGGCGTTTTGAGCAATATACATCAGACTTCCCCTTGAACAAGTAATATAATTGAGAGTATTAAATGAAGGTTAAGACTACTCAGAAAACTGACAAGGAGATTGTTGCAGATGAGTTACGTTCATGAAGAAGTCCTTAAACATTACTACTGTTTGTTTACTCATAACCAGTCGTGGAAAGTAACTTCTTCTTTTGATATTTTAGGTATATTTTGCTTCTGGAAAAGTTTCTGACTGCAGTGCTTTTTCTTGTAATTAAGTATTTTTGCATTGTTGTACTGCTACTTTTATGCAAGTAAAGGACCTGAACACTTCTTCCACCGCTGCTTATAACTCACACTCCAATCTCAAAATGTGCAGATGTATGATAAAAGATCACAGTGCATCCTAGGTAAGATTTGCCGCTTACGTGTGCATCATTGATCATCCACTCCTTCAGGGGGTTAACCTAAGTGAAATCCGATTTTAGAGTATTTGAATATAATTTTTGTTGGTGAGGGAGATTCCTTCAGGGGGAAGTGTTGAGAGGAAGTCAGTGAGGCTTTGTACTTGAACACACACACACATGCGTGGGGTTACTTCTGCTGAGAACAAGGACAAAGCAGTTGAACTAAACATAGAAAACACTGACAAAGAGCAGAGACTACATGCAACATTTGCTGGGAGCAGCAGTCAGAGACCAGATCCCTTTTTTTCCCCAGATATACTGTAGGCTACATATTTTCTCAGTACTCTTTGATGGTCTCATTATACCTGGGGATATCTGATAATTTGTGTGATATATGGAAGACATTCAGACATGATTTTAGCGTCCTATGATGCATTTCTGAAATTCAAATTCTTTCACAGTGCCAAGTATATACTTACTGGCTTTCAATTGATTTTCAATTTCTGTCATTTCTGTCACATTAGAGGTAGACATCATCATGTCATTACAGTAGATATGCCAGGTGGGGGTTACTTTTCAGCTGAAAACATAATTATTCTAGAGCTGAAACAATTAGGTGACTTATACAATTAATAGGCAACAATACTGATAATTGATGAATTGTTGTAGTTCATTTTTAAGCAAAGATGCTTGATGTTTGCTCAGTCTACTACAATAGTTAACTGAATATCATGGATTTTGTACCACTGGCAGTACAAAAGAAAACATTTAAATATGTTAACTTCATTATTTTATAGATATGTGAAAGGTGTGCTTCAGTTTGTGTAATCCGTCCTCTTTCCAGGTGTTCATGGTGGAGAGGAGGTTCTGTGGCTCAGGTCCTATGTGTTGACAGGACCCAAAAGTCTACATCCTCCTGGATAATTTTCTTCATATATATATATATATAATATATATATATCTATATATATATATATTATTAATTTTGTCACCCTGACTGTCTGTACTGTAAATCTACTATGAGCTCTATTCTGTATACACAACATTTATTGCATATCTGTCCATTCTGGAAGAGGGATCCCTCCTCAGTTTCTCCTCCTGGGGTTTTTTCCATTTCTCTTTCCCTGCTAAGAGGATTTTGGGGGGGTTATATTGACATTTCATAGACGAAACAATCACTGAATCAAAAATTGATAAAGAATGTGTTTGTGAGCTGCAGTGCTAAATTATTTAATGTCAACTCTATCGATATGTAACCTATGTATGTATGCTGTTTAATAGACTCAAAAACATAAATGAATGAAAACTTGAGCTTTTGAAAAGGAAATATGCCACTTTTTTACTGTTACTGCTGTTGCTGCTCAATGAGAAAAGTGTGGCTGATCCAACAAGCCTGCCAAGGTGCTGAGAGCAGTAATTGCACACACACACTCTTTCACTGTCAGACTGTGTTTTTGAAAGTTACTTTTCACTTCTTATCAGCTTTTTTTTATATAAGTGTTTCCCTCTGAACATGTAAAAAGCCAAATCTGGAAGATTAAGTTCAGCCATTGACATTCAGCCAGACATTGCAAAAAATATGTATATACATATATATATATTCAGTGATTGGTGCTACAGTTCATTTCCATTTGAACCACATCTAATCTACTCCCAAAATTGCTTCAGTCTTATATAAATAGGATATTTTTGGCTGGATTAGTCTCTGCCATCTTCACACCTCCATTGTCTGCTGCAGTCATTTAATAACCAGTCCTTGTGATGACTAAATTCAGTATTGCATCAAGTTTGCTATACAAAAACCCCAAAGCATTGTTCCAGCCTGGATACTGAGATCTGATTTTTTTTTTTTTTAATGAATTAATATGTAAGAGCTTCTTATATCTAGCACTTAGCAGTAGACACTGCATCTCCTTCAATGAATCCTGAACTGTAGCCTTTTGCTTAGACAAAGATTTCATTCATCAATATGCTGTATAATGTATTAGAGGAAATAAATATGTGTATAAATCAGTATCTATGAGTTTTGTGATGGTGGAAACACGATAAAAATGACATTAAAGAAATCTGATGTGTGTTTGAAAGCTGTTATGTTCCTGGTGTTTTGTCTTTCCTGCAAAACATGCGGATGAGAGATTTTAGCTCCTCATCCTCATTCCTTTTCTCTGTCTTGATTCTGCAGCTATGAGTCATGTACCTGTACCTTTGCTTGTCATGTGGCCTGTTGTATCAGCACACGAACGCTCCAAGTCAATTTGCACATGTACACATTTATAAACACACCTGCATCCACTCATAATAGCACTCTTACATAACCCTTGGTTTTTCCACAGGTAGCCTATACCCACTCCCACGAGCAGAAAACAGCGCTGCACCAAGACTATTCATGCCAGCTACACTTTTTTTCTACATATTGCAAGTTAGACAGTAAAAAACACAGCTGTAACATTATACTGAAGGAGAAGCCAGTTCGCGTGACAACAGATAATCTTCCCTTTCGAAGAGAAACCACAGCAACAGCTGTGTGTGTGTCTATGTGTGACTGTGTGTGTGTGTGTCTGTGTATGTGTGTCTGTGTATCTGTGTGTGTGTGTGTGTGTGTGCGTGTGTGTGTTGAGTGCAATCAGTGTTCAATATGAAAATAAATCATTTGTTAGGCTTGTTTGTGACAGCCTTAAACCCAAACCCAGCGTAAAATTTCAAATTTCGATAATTCGAGTAGACACACACACATTTCCAGGCATAACACTTTACTGGTGTAACTCAGCAACCATTTCACACGTGATTAAAATAGGCCAAAAAAACATCAAATATATAACATGATGTAACTGTTTTTAAATTTAACAAATATGGATTAGGACAAACCTGATAAATCTGAGGCTTTTTGGTTTGGATTGAAATCTTTAACAATATAATCTGTCACATATGAAAAGGGTCCAAATTTAGTATTTAATGTGAGACTGAAGAAGTTGTAAACAGCTGATTTGGACTTGAATCTGTTTTATTTGGATATTTGAGGCATTTTGAAACCCTTTTATGAATGTTCTCTTAGTCAGCCAGGGTGAGGGATGAGATGAACAAAATACAGACTGAGGCAATTTAAGGCTGTTTAATTGGTTCCAGTGTGCAAAGTACATTTCACAAAACTCAGAGGCAGATTATGGCTGTGTTCTTCTTAGCTCTGACAGCTGGGTGCAATGGATTTGACCTTTGCATGTTTAACATGGTTGGTTATAAAGCTGATATTTTAGAATTCAAGCTCATTTACAAGCAGCTATTTAAATATAGGACTTTATTACAAAGGTGGTGTTTGATATACTGTAATGGTCCAAATAATAAAGTATGTTCTTCTGTAAATTATGTTTGAAAAAGTGGGGCTCACATTATAGATTAGATATTCACAACAGTAAATGAGCATTAGTCACTACACTACAGACTGATCCTGTTACAATGGATGTTGCATTATGAGTTGTTTGTAGTCTTACCGTTGCAGAGATAGTATTTATTCAACTCTATTCAACTTTTATTGTGTGACTTCTGATTTTGTCAGCCTTAAAAGTGGGTACTGTTTAACTGAGAAGAGTTCATGACAGGTCATGTAGTGTGTTACCAATCACGGAGGAAATAAATTCACAATTATCGAAAATGAATAGAAGAGTCTCCTGCCAGCCATAATTATTCATCTGTCAAGCAGACGAACATACCGGTGTCACGGTATCATGACAAGGAGCCCAGAAAGGCTGTCTGAGAAAATATTTCCAACCACTCCAAAGAGCACAGAGAGCATTTAGGCCCAGAGCCCCCAATCCACTCTCCACACACTCGCAATCCAGGTTTAGAATCATATATAAATTCTCAACAGAGGCTGCTATCTGTTGGAAACATATACAGGATTTACACTGACAGGCTAGAGCCTCTGATCACAACTTAAATGACAATATCAATACCTGTATATATAATCTATCATACAGGATTTACACCACATGACTGCAACAATGCTTTTCTGGGCCAGCAGCAACAATTTCAACATATTAGTCCACAGTGTGAAGCTGAATGGCAGATGCATAATGCCCCACCTCAACCAATACAGTTCTCTGATTCAGATCCTTCACACACACACACACTGATCGATTCACACTGCTCTGCATAAGTAGACCATCATACAGGACTTCCACTCGGATATAAAGATGTAATGATACAATAGTCAAATGTTTCCCAAAAACAATGTCAAAGACTTGTCATTGCAAAAAACAACACCTTGGGAGACACATAAACTGAATATATCTTATTATGAGAGAACGCCTACCTCGTGTGACGTCTTCTTTCAGGCCTTTTTCCTCCACTGCATCATTCAAGTCCGGACGAGCTCCGACTCTGTTGCCAACACTGATGAACAGTTCAAGCGTTGTTGCCTCATCCTTGTCCTCAGTTTAAAATGAATTCTCGCCATTGTGTGGCTAATAAACTGTGAAGCTGCTCAGGTGGAGATGAGGGTGGGGCGGGTGAACAGGTGAACAGGTGTCTGTCGCTGGACTGCGGCTCTCTGCTTCTGTTTAATGCTGATGCTCAGTTAGCTGCTAGCTCCTCCTCGACGTTAGCATCCTCCTCTCCAGGCTCTTTGCTAATGCTAGCAAGCCGAGTGTCCGAGTTTTAAAGTCAATGTAGCCGGTAACTTTGTCCGAATTTTTCTATTTCTCTGGTATCCTTTTCTTTTTTTACTTTCTCCACGCCGCTCCACCGCTCTTTTAATTTCCATTATGTATCCTGAAGCGTCTTTCACCACCTCATCTGACCTCTGACCTGACTCAGGGTCATCATCATGATACAGACACGGCCGGCAAACCAATGCAAATAAACTAACTCTACATCCACTGCTTCGTATGTCACATACACACACGCAAATAATATTTATGAGTTTATAAAAAAATAAAAAAGCAAAGCTAGAATGAGGCCACAGTTTGTGGGGGTTTGGAATTAATTTAATTGTAATGGAACAACAGCTGAATCCACATACTGAGAAATATCACACATTATTAATGAGGCAGTTATTCACCTCTGCAAACTGCAGTTCTACAGTCACACCTGTATTTAAAATCGCAAAATTATGCCAGAAAATGCATTCATTTTAATAAAATCACCACAAGCAGGAGAGACATGGCATTGGCCATAGTAAGCGACGTCCAGAACCTGTCCATCCTGAAAATGTACGGTTGAACTTCACTGTGCCATTTTCCAGTGTGGCCAGAGATTTTGTCAAGAACTCAGATCCCTTCAGTGTCTGCACCAGGATCGCTTCACCTCAAAGGGATGTAATATAATACTAACTCAACCACCACATCACCTGGCTGTCTTAATTTTGAAGGAGTAAGTACTTAAAACTGAAGGCCGTCTGTACTGCTGACTTTCTCATTGTGTAAAAGAGAATGAGGCCACCCTGGTGAGAGGCTTTGTTTCAGCTGCTTGTCTCACCTGAGGCCTCTGGCTATAAATGAGGGTCAGAACAAAGATCAATCTGTAAATGAAGACATATGACGTGAGGTTCATAGCTCTTGGTTATGGCCTGACATAATGGACACATTACTGCTGCTAACCACTCAGACATCCTCAGAGGACAAAGTGGTGGGAGCCTTGCTCTAATTGGCCCCTTTACAGTGGCTAGACTCTAACAAGAATTCATTGTGTCCCCTGTTCTCTTCGTGTCCGTCACTGTTCTTCACAGTTTGATTTAGATTTTGGTTAAGTTTGAATGTCTGGCTGACATTATAGAGGAATATTTGCTGTTTGTGGTTGGTGCCGTGTTTCTGCAATCATCGCACAATAAGACCAGTGTTTTCAGGTCAGTGTGAACCTGAAGTCTGAACACATCTCTCACAAAGAGGATGGCTTTTAGGTGCTAAGGTGAGAAAAAGAGTGGCTGCTTTAAGTGGAAGATCTCAGGTACAGTATCTTAGATGTCTTCATAAGTGATAATAAGTAGGGGCACTTTTTAAAAATAGAAATATATGACTACAAAAACAAAAATACAAATATACCTTAAACATATAATATATATATTAGTATAGATTTGTGTATAGGCTTCAAGTGGAAACCAGACACAGATACACAGATTCACTTTTGACACAGAAGTCAACTTTTATTTTATTGTCATCTGTATAGGAGCCACCAGAAATCTGCACTCTCCATATGAAGCCAAAATTTTAAATATGTAATAGACAGTATATTAAAGGTGTTACTGACATATGGCACAGACCAAACATATTTTCATTGTATGCCTACAATGGCAAATAAAGTGTTTCATATCTAGTCTAATCTTAGAAAAATATTTATTCATGCAGCTTTAAGGCTTCAAGTAGAAACCAGACACAGACACAAGGCTTCACTTTTGACATTTACCCACAAATTATTCTCCTCTGGGATACAAAGTGATGGGCAGGGACCCTGTTCACACTTGGCATTAAAATCTGTGTTGGTTAATTGGATCACAAAAGAACTTGCTGGCGTGAAGGCACACCAGGACACAGTGGGATCTGATTGTCAGGCCACATGTGCCGACGGTCTGAAACACATTCAACTTAATTTGTCAATGTGTCAAAATTTGTGATATAGAGTGAAATGTGTTCACATCTGCATATGAGAACTTCTGAGGCATTTTTGTGATATATGTGTGCCAAACACAGCTTACCTGACTCGGGCACTATTTCATCAACTATCTCTGTCTCATCTAACTTTTCCTCATTTGAGTTTTATAGCTTTGTCCAATTTGTAAAAATACACACAATAATCCTCTTCTCGTGTTGTATAAACACAGATTCCAACAATCTGCAAGTAGTTAAGCAAAAGCTAATAGGAGCATACAGTATTTGAGATTGTTTTTTATATAAATTGTTAACTGCAATTTGTTTCCCTTAAATTATCTACACACAGTCTGGATATGTGGATACAGATACTACATCTGAACAGGCAAGAGAGTGAAAACAGAGAAAAACACTGATTAGGATGAAGATAATTATTAGGGAGAATAGTCATGCAATAAAAGACTCTGTTTGGTTCGGAAATTCTGAAATAGCTACATGTAAGATTAAAACAAATGACTTCATCACCTCGGTCTTGGCAATCATCTTCACACTTCCCCACAGGTCAGTACGGAGAACTGGATGATGTCCTTATCTGTCTTCCTACCCCGGAGGGATAAGACTGATTACTGGCCTGTAACGGCTGCTCTATCACCAAATGTGTGCATTTGTGTTGATTGCCAAGGCTGAAGAAGTGATGTCATTTGTTTTAATCTCATCTGCATTTTCTAGCCCTTTTAGACCATGAAAGGCAAGATTTACACAGTCACTGCAGCCTCCTTTCCTGTCTGTTTTTGTCTCCCCGTCTGTCTATGTATATTTCTGTCTGTTCCAGTCTGTCTCTATGACTCACACAGTCATTCTGTCTCACTGTGTGGAACTGACACATAACTCTTACATGAGCATTGTGCTGTAGGGTCACCGACAGACACAAGGTCCACCTTTTACACTCTTGAAAATTGGTTAAAAGAAATTTAGTTCATTCTCATAATGCGCTTTGCAGGATAATAAATGTGCTATAGTTAAAGGCCAGCAACTAGTAATACACAGCTATTTTCTATTTTGTCTTCACATGTATCCTGCTCTTACCTTAAAGAAATAGTTTGACATGCTGGGTAACAACTTGCATTAGATGAGAAAATTGATGCCTATGTGCATTAAAGGAGGAGGAGCTGGGGGTCGATTATCTTAGCAGGGGGAAACAGATAGCTTGGCTCTGTCCAAAGGTAAAAACAAATACACTTTACAGCACCTCTGGAGCTCACCAGTTAACATATTTACAGAGCCAGACTTGCTGTTTCCCCCCTATTCCAGTCTTTACACTAAGCTACGCTTACCGTCTGAGGCTCTAGCTTCATATTTAGCATACACACATGACAGTGATATCAGTCTTGGCAAGGAAGTCAGTAAGTGAGTTTTCTAAATGTCAAATTACTCCCTTACTGAGGGCGGTGTTGTCATTTGTGCTGTGCATTACAGTAAATTTGTGACATTGTTTTACTGTTTAACCTTAATATTCCAACTAAAATTACTCAGATATCATCAAAGGGAATTAAACATCCTTCCACACTGTCTGTCAACATTACTGTATGTGCTTGCCCTCTGCTTGTATACAAAATACTTTGAATGGCTGTCACACATACTCTGAATGAAATCTATGGTGAAGTTGAAATGGAAAATTCCTGATGCTGTTTGATGCCTTTTTCCTCTAAAGACTTTTCTGAATAATTCAGGCTGACATATTTGGTATTTTTGGAAACCATGGCAATTTGAGTAGATTTCAAAATAAAGTCCTGTGAGTCCTAACTATGTTTGAGTGTGCAACATGAGTTTGTAATGATGAAATCATCAAAGGCTGTATGAGTTTATAGGGAATTGAAGAACTCCCCAGGAGGCAAGACAAGCAAGGGAAAGTTATTTATATAGCACATTCCATCAAAGGTAAATTCAATGTGTTTTACATTAAGGTTCATACAGCAACAAGTGACATGATAATAAAAGAAAAAGTACAAAAACATACAACACTGACAACCATATGCCCTCAAAAAAACATTAAAAAGCCTCACAATAATCCCACAGCAGGGAGGGAGTAAAATAAACTAAAATGCTGTTCAACTAATGCTTTTACAAAACTCAAAGTAGTGTGCTCTTTGAATTTCAAACAGAGACAGTTTCTTGCTCTTTATCTTTCTCTAACTCTATTTGGTATTGTAAACTATTAGAGAGCTCCCTCTAGTGATTTATTCTTTGAAAATGTAATTACACCTCATGTCCACCACAGCTGGCAAGTCATATTTATGCCCTGTACTCTGCTGGGATTTGGAAAATGATGAGAACATCTTAGAACTTCTCAAGTTACTACTTAACACTCACAGCTAACTGCAAATTGTCAACATCCAATTGTGCTATAGTCTTTTGAAACTATGAGACATTAATTACATGTGTAAGATATTTTGAGGATATAAAGTAAATTAGCACGCTCTTTAAAGCTTTAACCAGTCAGATCATGGCAACAGTAGGTGGGTGTTTGCCTGACAAAGTACAGGTCTAACTTGCATTCTTGTTTATACATGGTCACATGGCACCATTTCTTTTTTTATTTTTGTTTTTTTATGCGGGCTGCAGGATGAGTCAGAGGAGAGTGACTAATGATTTAGTCATCCATGTTCTACACACAAACTACATGAACATACTGTACAGATAGAGAAGTTAGCACACTTTGTTTTTGGCTTGTACTCCTTTCTTTCTCACCCTTTCACACACTCGCGCACACACACACACACACACACACACACACACACACACACACACACACACACACACACACCCAAACACCCAAACACAGATCATATAATAACCCATTTCATGAGGCCATTTCTGGATCTTCATATCACTGAATGTGGCGGGCCAGCTGTCTAGCAATGGGGAAATGACTCCATAGACCCACGTGCTCCAATTATCGGTTTCCTCTGCACATCAGAAACAATGGTTAAAGGGAAACAGTGCAAACAAACATTCTGTGGAGATCTTTATCAGTGGCATTGATTTCCAACCAGGTGCTTTACACTGGTAACTTTAAAATCTAAATCCTTTCCATTGTTTGAAATCAGAATTATTCAAGCCACTTTACCCATGCAGTTCGATTGATTTTTGTCCCTTTTAAATCTGAAATAAAACCTCTGCTGTTACCCTGTGTCTTTGATCAGATGATTTCTATACTGTACTTTTATTGTGTTTTATTGTAGGAAATGTCATGCATTTCTTCATTTTGCCTTAAATAAAGTTGCCTGTCTTTGCTTCTTTAATAATTCTGCTTTACAAAATAATAGACATAATGGTCCAGTTGTCTTTCCAGCCGCTCTGAATTTTTTTTATTTTTGAACCTATCCTTGCTTTCTAGCCATTTTATTCTGAAAATTCAGTATCTTCCTCACATTTTAAACACCTTTTATTTTGAAATTAACGACCCGGAAACGTTCTCACGCCACTTTTCTTTCTTTTTTTCTGGTTTCCTGGACAGTCTTCACAATGGCTCAGGCAGTACAGAAACTCGTGGCAAAAGTACCGACTTTAGTCGGCGGTAAGTGTATTTGCAGTTTTTCTTTTGACCAATTAAAAAGTGATTCAGTGGAGTAAACCTTATGACACCAGGTAGGTCACGTTGTTACAGCTCGTTAGCAGCGACACAAATTCAGTGTGACCTTTGATAGGACAAGCACAGGTGTCAGTGCACCTTTTTTTCCCACATTTTCCTTATAAAGTTGTTACCTTTTGTTCTTGAAGACAGGCTTGAAGATTCCGTTTCTTTTGATTCTTCTGCTTCCTAGCGAACGTATTTCTTAAGATAGCTAGTGTTTGTATCACTTGCAGCCGCTGTCACTTACTCCAAACCACGACTAGCGACCTTCTGGCACTATGCCCGGGTGGAGCTCGTCCCACCTTCTCCGGCTGAGATCCCCAAAGCCATAGAGGCTGCCTCCGGCCTCATCAAGAGCTTCCAGTCAGGACGCCTGGGACAAACCACAGTAAAGGTGAGTCCTTACACGTTTGACAACTGCTCGACTTTCATTGAGGAATGATTGAACCCTGTGTTGCAAAGTCAGCAATTGGCTTTTTTTGGCTTAATTCTACAAAATGTAAACCTACTTGTATTTGGAGCAAATATAATACATATGTTCTCACCTTCTTGGACTGTTATGAAACATGGAGGTGTTGAGGCCCAGAAACTTATTTGAAGTAATTTAAAGCTGTCAGGATTATTTGAAATGACTGAATAAGACAATATAAATAAACTGTGTAGGCCACACAAATAAAATACCAGTGGGGGGGGTGACTGAATGCCATCTTAGTTTTTTCAATGGAAAATTAAAAAAACACACCCAACAACCGGAAACAGGTATTTTGTGCAAAGATGTCAGGCATCAAAAGTTAATAATTACACAAACTTCATACACAAGTGACATACATGATGCTGACCATGCATGATGAGATAAATTGCTGTGTGTATATATTTGTAGAGTGTGTTCTGTGACCCCTAGCTTGTAACTGTATGCATGTAAAGGGACCACTTTTTACTCTGTACAATTAATCTTTCACATCTCATTTAAATGTAAACTATCACAACTCTTTGCTGTCATTAAAGCAGTTTTCTTGACTGAATGTGTTTTTTATTTCTTTCGTAGGATGCCTTAAGGAATGGACTCGTGACCACAGAGGTGCTGATGTGGTTCTACATTGGAGAGTGTATTGGCAAAGGAGGAATTGTTGGATATGACGTCTAAATATTAGACTGTTCTCTCTCACTCTGCAAATCTAATCCTTACATTCTCAACAACCTGCACCAAATTTTCAAATAAACAGATGTCTATAATTTGAAATATATTCAGTATCTCTTGAGTATTGATTTCCAGAGTGAGTAATGTTATATATGTTTATTCAAAAAAGACATAAAAATGTAAGAAGCCAAAAATGAACAATAACATCTAACTGTAGGAAACTATTAAAGTTTGAAAGGGGTTTTGGGAGATTTCATGCACAGCTGAATCACAGTAAAGATGTATAATTATTAACTTAAAAATTAGAAGTGTTTGTAATAGTTTCTTAAACAGATTGTAGATGCCAACAAAATGTATCTGCATTAAGCTGCATATTTTATAAATTGTGCTGCTATGTAATGATCGACATCTCCTCTCGCTCCCGGCTCTCAGACATTGTATTTATAACAGTTCCCAAGTATCTGCAGAAAGCTCGTCTCACATCCTCCAGTTCCTCCTCCAGGTTGGAGTGAATAAGTGGGAGTCTGCTTAAGTGGGAGGCTGCAACAGAAAGAATGAACATGTTAGCTGAGAATAGTAATAGTGTTATTAACTCATACACCAGCTGTGGGAGACCTGCAGTGGGATCACCTAAAGGCAGACGTCCGTCTTGTACTCCGCTGCCAGGCTTGTGGTGAGCTATGAGTAAGCACTGATTTTCCTGCAAACCTTGAGAGGAGATGAACATCGAATACCACGTCTCTATTTCTTTGAGGTGGCTTGGAACATCTGGATTAAAAATGATCACCATACCGCTGGAGTCCTTCATGAGTGCAGGCCAACATGATTCAAATCTAGATGAAAAGAATGAAGAAAAAGGAAAACAATTATGAGAATTAATGGGACTTTTCTTAAAAATCACAAGATGGGACAGGGTAAAATCTAAGCCTTTAATAAGTGAAAATCTGTTAATGTTACTTAACTTACTTGAAGTCTCCTGAACAGTCCCAAAGTTCAACCTCACATGTCTTGTTGTCACCACTGCCTTCAGGTTGTGATTCGTATTCCAGTATCCTTGAAACAAATGTAAACAATTGTATGTGGGGTTTTTTTGTGACAACAGTCAACCCTCTCAAGATTTCTGATATTGTAGAGTATTTCAAGCTGACCAAGACAGGTTAGAGCTAATAATCTAATCACCAAGGTAATTCATTTTACATAAAATTTGAAACCAGCGCTACAGGCCTTCAGTTGGACAATGTTATTTCCATCTTTTCAATGATTTATACAGTTGAGTTAAACTGTATGTACCAGGTGTAAAGCAGTAAAGTTGACACACAGTTTGTACCTGACTCCCTGAGTAGGACTGTATACACCTCCCACATTTTCTGTTGTGTCAGAGAGAAAATTAGCAAGAACCGTTTTCCCACTCTGAAAAACAGACAGGCAATTCACAACAGTCACATCATTTACAATGCAAAAATAATTTAACCCCATTACAGAGTTGAAAAGTATATACATTTTATTACAACTTTATACTTTTGCCAGTATACTTGTTTTACAAATGTAATTACATTTAAACTACAAATGTTATTTGCTGATAAAGATTTTACAAATAATACTAGAACCTAACATTTTGACATGTCAAAGCAAGAAAAGTTAATAATTTTTTTCCAGGAGTGTGACATCGCGGTGTAGACCTTTTCATGGCAAACATTTGAACGTTATAGCAGGAGGACACACACAGGTGTAATTGATAACCTTAATAAAGGCTGCATTCCATTTAGTCGCGGTTGTGTGTCTAGTATGGCCTAATGGGACAGCCGTAGGGGAAAGAGCCATCATTAATGTCATTAGTTACACCTGTGCTTTTCCTGCAATGACAAGTAAAAATGTGTGCTGTGAAAAAAGGTCTCATACACACACACACACACACACACACACACACACACACACACACATACACACACACACTTAAGAAACAGCATGCAAGTAATCTTATCAAAATGTACATCTTTCAGTGTAATATTAAATCATTATTACTTAAGCCTTCATTTGAAAGCAGAATTTTAATGTTGTAGCTGGTCATGGTGGTGCTCATTTAAACCGTTTTATACAGTTAGGTAATTTAATCTGTGTGTCATAAATTTATCACGTTTGATGTAAAATATTAACCTGCAAAGTAACTGGTAACCACAGCTGTCAGATAAATGTTATATACTGAGTATTATATACATAGTGGAGTACAAAGTATATTTCCATCTGACATGTAGTGGAGAAGTATAAAATAGTGTATCATGGAAATATTCAAGTAAAGTACTGAACAAGTACCTTAACACTGTAAAGTAACTTAGGAAATATGCTTAGTTACCTTCTACCACTGCCTGCTTCTTAGTTAACATTAACACACACACATAAAGCTAGGCACTTTTGAAAACCTTACACAGGTTCGTAGCTTTTTGATGCAAACATATACCTCCGATGGTTTTGTGATTTTTTTGCAACACATCAGTTTGTGAGCATCGTATATTGGGTGCTGAGTACGGTAGGGGCTATTGGCTAATGTGATATGTGCTACACACATAAAAACTATCTTACGCTTTCACTGTTAAAACTATTATCTTGTTGCCTACGTTTAACAGTAAAAACAAGCCACGCTGTAGAGCTAGGAAGGTATTTACTTACTTCACTGGGACCAATAAAGAGTATTTTTGCTTTGAACATTTCCACTCAACAGACGCCAAGCATTAGCTGTCCAGCTAACTTTAACTGAAGAAGCCTAATTACCGAGCTGTGCCACCGATACAAATAACACTCAGTCAGTTTTAGCTGAGTATATATCTAAACAATGCTATTCTGAGTTTTTCGGTTTTTCGCAATGAAATGTACAAAATGATAATAATCTTCGTAATTTGATGTTACTTGAGGATGGTCTGAGATACCGTGGCAGTAAACTTCCTTTTCGTTTCTATGGTTTCAACCAGGCTCTTTGTTTTCTTTTGTTCATTGGCTGCTCGTAAGTTAAATCAAACTTAGTCCCGCCTACTTTACCCCTAGGTAACAAATCAGTAGTGAGTAACTAAACCGGTGTCATTACGTTGTCTTAAAGCTAACCAATCCGGTTCGACTTTTAAGAGGGGGCTCTTCAGTTTGGAGAAGCGTTGTTCGCAACCGACACAAGAAAGCGTAAGTAAATAGTATTTATGTTTCCAGTGGAATTGTTTTATAAGGTATAACTGGGTTTAACCTCCAATGATCACAATGTAGATGTCAGTGGGTTTGCTTGGTAGAATGGTGGCTGTCTGTAATGTAGCGTAAAGCTTAGCAGCCACTTAACCTGGTCCCGTCTGTCGCTATAGAGTAAGCTTAGCTTCCTTGACACCAAGTCTTACTGTCCTTGATAATAATGAACTGGACTATGCGGAGTAACTAAGCTCATTTTAAGTCATTTTGTATGAACTAACTCCCTGTCCTCCTCTGCGTGTTAAAACTAATTATTGTGTATGTTGTTTTGTCAGTAGTAACAGGTATGTCTCCAGAGAATGATGTCCAAAGTCCCTCCCTTGGTTTCAGTTCTACCAGGGACGATCTCACTATGAGTTGTGGTGATCTAGATAGTTCCCATGAGCCTGGGAGAAGGAGCCGGGCACGCAGCAGTCTCCAGACAAGAACCCCCGAGGCTGACATCAGTTGGTGAGATCCTATGATGCATGGACATTTGAACACACAGCCCTATCTATGGGGCTAAACATCCACCCAACCACAGCCTAAACGATTTAAAGCATTTTCTTGTGTTCCTGTTTTTTATTTAGTCATGGAGACTTTGCCAGTGGAAAGAGCCCTTTCCTGAAAATACTAATGGATGCAGAAGCAGCTGCCAACTCTGCTGCCATACACCTTGTGTCTTTTAAAGATGCAATGGAAGATGAATTTGCTGTATGTTTGTTGCAACTTTGCATACATCAAAATGGTTCAAACATGGTCCTTCTGTGAGAGAAACCATAATAATTTACCTACATTAAACATCATTTTAATATTCATGTACCAATAGTGTAACTCCTGTTTCTATTTCTCTGTCAATTAAGGATTCGAGACACTCTGCCGTAGATAAACGCCGAATTACAAGGCAGAGAGGACTTTTGCTGGAGAAGTTGGAGGATTTTAAACGAATAAATAAATCTGTTCGGCAGAAACTGAAGCGGCTCCAGGAAGCCGAGGTTGGTTACAATACACTCTACATTAAAAATATCCCAGGATAGTGAGTCATGGTGACAACAAATGAAACATGTCCAAAATGTTTTTTTGTTTCTTTTCATTTTCCTTTAACTTATTCTCAATAAGTCATGTCTTCCTATGCAGGCCAGTCGAACTGATGCCGACCAACAGATTGACATCTTATTGAAGAAGATCACACAGGCAGAAAGTGAAAATGAAGTGAGTGTTTCATTACATTTAAGAAATACTTGAAAGGAAAGGCACTTAATTTACATGTAGGCGAATTAAGCTTTGTGCTT
Organism: Seriola aureovittata; assembly: GCF_021018895.1. Classification (NCBI taxonomy): domain Eukaryota; kingdom Metazoa; phylum Chordata; class Actinopteri; order Carangiformes; family Carangidae; genus Seriola; species Seriola aureovittata. The sequence goes on from NC_079375.1 coordinate 11,202,053, forward strand.
AAGTTGTGGCAACCTGGTGGAAGATTTAGTCTGTGAAAAAGGTTAATCTTCTTATGTGAGGTTAATAGCTTATTCTGCGTAGTGGTATGGATGGTTGAAGCAGTAAGAGTTGGTGAAATTAATGTCAAGGACTGCGTTACCAACACAGCCACATTGGTACTAAATTGATATTATAACTGAAAGACATGAGCTTAAGGCATCTACTCTATGGGACTGAATAGAACAAACATTTTTTATTGCATTAGTACTATAAAATTGTGCAAATTTCATTTTCCAATCATGTAGTGATTGCTGTCATTTTTCTCCTTAAGCATTTAAAAAGAGATTTGAGTGAGACAGAAAGAAGAGTTGAGGAGCTGATGGATCTGCGAAAGGAAGAGCAGGTAAATATAGAGGAGTATGGATGATATGGATGTTTCTACAGACTAAAAAAATAATTGCATTTAAAAGCATTTGTCCACGTTGGCCTTCACAGGGCAACATAAAGACTGCAGTTCACATGACCAAGTCTGTGGAAGCGACTCGTGTTCACCTGCAGGGGCAGCTGCACAACAAGGAAGCTGAAAACAACCGTCTGACTGCACAGCTACGGGTATATGAACATGCGTGTGTGTCATCAGCCAATGTTCCTCTAGACAAACAGCTTTAAAGGTCCCATATTGTATAAAGTGAGATTTCCGATGTCTTTTTTGATTATAAAGCATGTCTAGGTGCTATATTAATACTGTGAAAATATCAAAGTGCTCAGTCCACAGAGAAATGCACAAAGCCCATGTTCAGAAATGAGCCATCAGGACTTCTGTAACTTTGTGATGTCACAACAAAGCAGTCACCAACCAGGCCACCTGGGTCCCACAATCCAACCATGCAGGATTTGGTTTCTGTGAGTGTTTACCTGAAACCTGAGAGAGGGGAAGTAAAACTACATTGAAATAGTTTTTGGTACTTAAAATCACAAATATATTGTCTTATGGATATCAAAAATTCAAATGAATCATTCGAAAAGTGTTAAATATGGGACCTTTAAAGAAGATGTATAATATTATAAACATGCCCTTGTGTGTTCATGGTGTACTCTAGACTCTGGAAAGAACCCTGACTGAACAGAAGATGGAGATTGATGATCTGAGAGGCTCCATCACCTCTTTGACTGACAAGGCAGCACAGGACAAAGAATCTCTCAAGAAAGCCACTCGAGCACAGAAACAGAGAGCTGAGAGATTTGAAGCCGCCATTGAGAAATGCTATGAACAGTTGAAGGAAAAGGTATGAAGTCCAAATAGCTATTTTTGGTTTCAAAAATCTCTTTTCTATCCACGGTCACATTGTTCAATATCTGGCTTTGTCTTTCTTTTTCTTGGTTGGACTAAAGGATTCTCAGCTGGCCAACGCTCGTTTAGAAAGAGAATCCAGGAGACGGCAGAAGGAGCAGATGACAGATGAGAAAGACAAGCTTGATGCTCATGTAGAGTTATTGAAAAGGTTGGTCTTTTCTCTGTAACACACACTACCTCTTTCCGGTATGCAGTGGAAATCAATACACGCATGTGTCAACTAACAGTTTTCACTGATGAATGTCAAATGTGCGTCTCCGTTAAAGTCAAATCGCAGACTTGACAGCGCGGCTGCAGAGGGAGAAGTGTGAGCTCACTGCGGCTAATGAAACTGTGATGCAGCGTGTTGAAAAACTCAGCGCTGAAAACGGAGACCTCAGCGTCAATAATGCAGCACTCAAGGTACAAGTTACTAAACAGCTTGCACATGCGGAAAAAGGTATAAAAACACAGTGCTTAAACATGTTATAATTATTTATAAAGCCATTTGGTATGAGGTTTAAGGTCGACGACTGTCAGTCTTTAATGTTGTTTTTACTTCTTGCTGGATCCACGTTACACCATCATTATTAAAGAATGGAAAAAAGTATTCTCTCCCTGTTACTTTTATCACTAAAATGATTGTGTGTTTACAGGTGTCTGTTGCTCAGTTGGAGCAGCAGCTGGATGATTGTGAGTCAGCACTGATAGAGGAGAAGGTTGTGTCCCAGGAGAGGAAACATCAAGCCGAACAGAGTCAATATCAGGTGGACATTTGCTAATTAATTGAATACATTTTTTTTTCTTCTCTTTATTTTTGTTTTTGTTGACTAACCTGAAAGAAAATAGGCTCTGGAATAGACTCAGGTCTTAAAAATTTTTTTTTCCCATATTTGACCCATACACATAATAAATATTGACATAAAGATGATTTTGTACTGCTTAAAAAATCACCCATGGCATATTAATTTAGACTACCGATGCTATTTTCTGAATATATTGATAACACTCACCAGAAAAAAGCATTGGACATCAGGCCAGAGACCTCAAAGCAACATACTAAGTTTTAAGACTACAAACTGTTGTGTTTTTTCCTGACAGCTTCTAATCCTTTAATCTTATCTTCTTATGCCATAAATTCTGGAGTTCTTGTGCTTTTCTAAAAGTTTTTTATTTTTACTTGATCCTTTATGTTGTAAGTAATTCTTCCTGAGGCAGTTAGAAAACCTTGAAAAGTGCTTTACAAAGAGGAGTATGGTCATAGTGATTATATCAACATATTCTAAACCAGCCTTTTATTTACACTGAATGTGGTTTATTGCGATTTCTGAATGAATAATTCAGAGACAGTGCTAGTTTGCAGTTTTCAGCTGCAGGGAAGGACACAGCAGGTTTGATTATAGTGGTCTGTATTTTTTTCTAGGTCACAGAACTTCAGGCTGAGATTGAAGATCTGAGAATAAAATATGCAAATATTTTAAAAGAGACGAAAGAGATGTGTGATGGGAAAAGTACAACAGCTGATAAGGTAACCCTCCTGCTTCCCCAAAGTTTCTTCCTATACTTTATGAAAGTTTTGAACTCTTGTAAATGTGCAAAAATCTTAATGCTGACCAGCTGTTACATTTAACAACATGTAATATTTTCCCTGACTAATTTCTTATAATTTTCTAACAAATTCTAACTGTACTGTTGCACTTTTTCCAGTATGTGCACCTCTGCAGCACTGTTCCTCCTGCTGCTGAATGGCCAGTCAGTGTGCTGTTAGATTTTTCTAGTGCTTTTTCAGCTATATAACATTTGTTGCACCTGGACCTGCATGTGTTTGAATAAATTACCAAAACTTCCATCGGTAATTCTGGACAACAAAACACTTAACAACGCTAACAACTGCCAAAGTTCTCTCTAAAGAAGGAAATCTTTGCACGCTTAAAGGATTATGTGCATCTCTGAGTGGTCAGGGTTTACTGGGAGAGGTTTCATTAGTCTTAAGGCTAATATTTTGTCCACTCTCAATACTCCTTCTGCCATCCCCCTCTGGAGCCCAGGTGAGGCAGCAGCTGCAGACACGTGTGGAGGAACTGATGGCTTACCCTGAGTTACTGAGTGCAGCCGAGCAGAGTCTCTTCGAGTGCCAGGAGAACCTGCGGCGCTCAGAGAGGAAGTGCTCACAAAAGTCAGAGTCCATTAAGCAACTGCAGGTTAAGGTGTGCAACGTGAGCTGTGGTGGTCAGAGGATATAAAATGTAGTCATTTTCCTACATCTGACCACTAGGCAGTAGTTCAGTCCTATGTGTCCATTGGTGCATCTTGTTTTCTGGTCCCTGCTGTGAGTTTTGATGTTTGTGATTTATAAAAAAAAAAAAAAAATCTCAGATTGCAGTGGAAACATTTAGATTTGTAACCATCTGTATCCACGTACCAGTTTGTGAGTGTCTTGTGCCGTGTGAGTCCTTTTCAATCACCTACATCCGCGATGTTGAATTGGTGTTTTGAAAACGGTCCATTTTGCAAGTTATTGTACCCAGTTGCATGTGACGTGAAACCCTCATCTTGAAACCCCATTCACTTGTAACCAGTGCAAGTGATATCAAAATAGCAAGTCTTGAGTTTTGCATTTTGCATATACAGATGGAGGGTCAGACAAAATTGCTGAGCTCATCTATGGAGATGAAAGAATCCATCCATGAGGCCAATTTACAACTACAAGAGAAATTGAATTCTCTTCAAAAGTAAGACATCCACTCATGTCTGTTTTCAAGATGTCAAATGTTCTTGTTGATTCAAACATAGAAATTGTTTTCCTTCCTGAATGTGTGCATTCCATTGTGTGTTTGTAGGCAAATGGACAAGCTGCAGCAGGAGAACCTGGAGCTCGTACGGAGGCTCGCAGCTCAGGAGGAAGCGTTGAGCTACAGTAACCGGCAACTGGATCAGCGCTCGACAGAGTGCCAGGCCCTCAGCCGGCAGCTGGAGGCTGCTTTATCAGACGTCAAAAAACAGGTACAGCTCAGGGACAGTCTAGTGACGTCTGAGTGAAAACTGATGTCAGTCACCATCAATCACCAAGTGTTTTCTTTTTCTTATTTTTTGCTTTGCTTCTGTCTCTTACATTGCAACAAAATGCCATTAGTTGACCATATGCCTTGAATGCATATATATTACTTTTTTTAGCATTGTGAACCAGGACAGGTACAGCGCAACAATCAAATCAACATTTTATTTTTTTTAAATTTTTTTGTAGCAGATTTAGAAGAGTGGTTACAACAATTCAAATGTTCCAGTTTTAGTGTTTTTCAACATGTTACCAAACAGTCTCAGACTTTAAAGAAACAACTTATGACATATCCATAGAGAGACACATCTTCTCTGCCTCTCTGTCACTGATCGATCTGATACGGCACAATCAAGCCTACATCCAGGTCCTGAAACCTTTTTTGGGGCTTCCCAGTCTTTGATACTGTAGGTGTTTCCAGAAAAAAAGATCTGGTACACAGGAAGTGATGTGTTTCACTTTGTCTGATAGTTTAAAGTTTTTCCACATGTCTAGGTCAACAAGGTAACAGACCAGGCTCATTCCAGAGAAGAGGCCCTTAGTACCAAAATCCTGGAGCTGGAAGCAGAGAAGAGCAGAAGGGATAATGAGCTGAGGCTTCTTCGCCAGAGTAAGCTGACTGTGAGTATCGTGGTTTTCTATAACACATAAAGCAATCGAGTGTCATGGAGTAGGCATGCTCGGACTACTGTTGTTGAGTAATGTCTCAGGGAAACCACTGTCTCTATCTGAATCTGTAGGCAGAGAGGCAGTTTGAGGTGCGTCTGAAGGACCTGCAGCTGAGCCTGGACCAATCAGAGAGCCACAAACAAAGCATTCAGAACTATGTTGATTTCCTCAAAAACTCCTATAAGACAATGTTTGATGAGGGCCTGCAAACTTCGACTTTTGGATCTTCATATTTTCTAAAATGATCAGGGATTTATCTGTTTGTTTTAAATTTTGTATTTATTTATTTATTTATTTGGTTTTTGTACACTGTAATATTTATAAGGCCTATTTAAAAAAAGAAAACAAAAGCAAGAGTCTATCCATTTTAGAGGATTTTTTTTCTAGCCCTGAGCTATCTTTATATATCTACTCCTTCAATTAGCTAACAATATATGACCCCCCCCCCCCCCCCCCCCCCAGATGTCAGGGAAACCTGCTGCTGTTGTGAGAAGTTTCAATACCTGTTTTTATCTCAAGTCATATGCAGATTATGGACTGTGAACTCTCGGTGCTACTGTGTCTTACTCCCCTATGACAAAGAGCCAGTTGCATAAATATATTTAAAGACTCGCCTAAGCTTTACACTTGTCTGAAGACAGTGTGTTGCAAAAATATTACTCAGTGACTTATTTAAAGTCCCTAAAAACAGCGAAACAGAGAAATATGTTTGAGTTGTTATTCAACACCTTAAACAATGTGGCAAATCATTCGTCTGTTGTAAGAGCCTTAAAAAATCGGCACATCCGTGTTGACAGGAAATTAAATTCACAATTTTGAATATTGATTAATTGTAATTTATGTCATTCAGTGTTTCCAGCTTTACAAATGTAGAGATTTACAGCTTTTCTCTGTTGTTTTATGGCTTTAATCTGGATACTGGAGGATTTGGACTGTTGATGGTTTAAGAAAAGCAATGTACAGCAACTTCAATGGACCTTTTCTACAATTTTCTGATATTTCATAGACTACTTTATATATTGAAAATAAAAATATAAATTAAAGGGGGTTTCCCGCTGGGGAAAATTCATGTGCCACTAGGTGGAAGTGTTTTGTTAGCCATCTTTTCTCCTCTGTCAAGTGGAGTCTATTACCCACAGTCTGTTGTGCAGTTGGTTGTCAGTCTTTTAGCTCAGTCACTACTAAATGTGAAACATATGAAGTTCAGTGTTTATTGCAAGTGCAAGACAAGGTCTACCTTTGTGCAACTGGCTCCAGATCGAAGAGGGTTTTTTTTTTTTTTGCCATATTTTGAAGCCATACACTTGATTATGACAACAATTGTTAACCAATACAATTATTGCTTTAAAACAAAACAGTACTTTGGTGCATATGTCCCGGCCAAGTATACCTGTGGTAGAATAAACCACGTTTAACATGGTGCTCCATTTTAACATGAATATGCTCCAGCTTTGCTCCCATTAACCTCATCATAATTCTTCTGCTGATGCATCTGTTGGGGAAATTTCACTGTCTGATGCTGAAAAACAGCTCGTGTATGTTTTTGTATTTTTAGCAGTCATTGGAAGGTGTGATGTGTACTGAATGTGTTCATGTTCTGATTCTCAGCTGGACTGAGATGAATTATGCTTAAAATCAATTGTTTAGCTGTCAGTTGTGAAGCTTATGCCTTTAGGGTTGTAACCATAATTGCTGAGACACATGCAACACTGGGATATTTCCAAACCACTGATGCTGGTTTTGCTCTCATGCTTTTGTAATGGAAGTTTTTAATGTTAGTACGGCTTAGGGGCACAGAAAGGTAGTGGTATCTGCTGCAGCATGATTTACCTAAATACTGAACTAAGTTTGTATTGTACTGCACTTGGATGTTCTTGTTCTCCTGTTGCTGCTTGATTTGTGGTCCTATACTGTATCTATGGTAATAAACTACAATCTTCCAGAACCACTGCGAGGCTGTGGTGTGTCTCTGCAGCGGACGTATTCCCCCGGGTGAGCAGCGCTCCTCTCAAGTTCTCAAAGACAAAGCTCTATTGTGTTCTCCGTCAGGGGATGGAATCATTTCATCTGTGCGTGCGTCAGTACCCCTGTTTTTCCTTTGCTCTTGTTCTCAGTCTCTTGGTCTTGCCCGTTTACGTAATTCTGTTGATCATACTTTGGGAATTTGCTTCTCTCTGCTGTTTGCTGGAAAATAACCTTACATCTGACTTCTGGCAATTTGGTTGGTATCACAACGCAGCGGCATGATGGACACACCCTGAGCTTATGAGCTCATCAGGCTCAAATGAGTTGGGTGACCTATTTGTCTTTTTGTTTTGTTTGTTTGTTTGTTTTTTTTTACAAATTCTATTCTGCTGAGCAAATAGTCAAAAACAGAGGCTTCACTGTTTGTATTAAAATGATTTTATGAAGGTCACATACAGTTGACTAACCGCTGCACCAACTTGGATCAATTTGCAGTTTTGTTGACTTTTGAAAGATGACATGTGAAGAGAAATCCATCCAAATCTGACTGTTCATGTGGAATCGTTCCCCATTTTGCATATAATAAATCTGTGTGGAAAGTTTACATAATTCCCAGCTACCCTAGAACTTTCTTCACAAAACAAACTTCTGTGGTTTGCATATAGCATCTGTCCGACAGCAGGAAAACCACTCTGAGGTTTACACTAGTCATTTCCTGAACTATTCAGTGACATGTAGGTCGTCTCAGAAGTGGGTTAGCCATATGCAGCTGAAACAGTATAGCTCATTTCCTACTGAAAATTGTTATAACAGACCCCTTGAGAATTTGCTAGTTTTTTTGATTATTGCAACTGCCAAACTATATTTTCACTTTTCACCCTAAAAGAAAATAATTGGTCGACTCTATTGGGTTTTCTAATGTTTATTTGTGAAAAGGCGAATCACAAAACGGACAATTTAACAGTTAATTGGCAAACTTACATACAAGACAGTGTAGAGAACAGGATGTCAAACCAGTATTATGGTACAATATTCAATGATTAGAATACATTAATAAGAAGCTACAATAAGAATACATTAAGCGAAGTAGGAAAATTATGGTCTTATAAATAAAACGAATAAGTACAGTAAATCAACAGAAACATGGCGACATATTGTGTAAGGACTTAGTTAGTAGCTGCCATAGTTTTCACATCATTTCCATGCTTACATGTGGTATGTCTTGTCAGGAGAGGCTTAAATAGGTATGTCAATAAAAATTAAAGTGGAGAACAATAAAATGTTGGTTTAACTAGAAAAATAAGATTTTTGTCAATGTAAAAAGAAAAAAAAAAAAAGCTTCACAAAGAAGCAAACCAAAAGGCTCCAGTGTTATGAAGCAAAATCATGAACAATACAGTTCACTAAATTCATCCTACTAGGTGTCTGAAACCTCACAGTGCAATTTCTTTTTTATCTGTCTGTCTGGATCTTCTTTCCACTTTAAGTGAGAAGTTTACATTTTCACTTTGTGTATATCATTAAAAAGTCTGTAGAGGGCAGGGGTGTTTTCGTTGCTGCCGGAGCAGTTGAAGTTGCACTTGCAAGACTCGATCATCATCACCATCCTGCTGAAGGTGTCCCCATTTTTGCATCTGAAGCGCACAGGTATCGTCTGGGTCCGATGAGGCCTGCAGCATCGACCATCTGTGCAAGACCCACAGTATGTGGGTCGGAACTTTTGAAGGCTACGGCAGCCTGCGTAGGACAGTTTAACTGGACGGCTGGCTTTTTCTATGTGGTTACATTTGTGACCTTTCTGTTAAAGGAAAAAGCAATAAAAAGCATATGTTAAATGTAACTAGAGAGTTCCACAAAGGATGCTAACTGTACAGACCAACATGTAATGAAATAATCAGACTGTATCTTTATGAAATTATCTGAAAATCTGGTTATAAAAGGTTTGGATTATACCTTCAATCCGACGAAGGCCATTTGGTTGCATGGGCGGACTTCACAGACCCGAGTCTCTTTAACCAGTTTGCACAGGGTATTGCTGTTGGTCACCCTCGAGGACACTCCAGTGCCACAGGATTTGGAGCAGGGTGACCAAGCTGTGGTCTGAGACACACACTCGACTCCTCTGGCAACCATGTGGCCAATTGGGTGACTCCTGAAAGCTGATCGGAGAAAGGAAGGTTGAAAATGTTAGCTGACACAACTGACCATTTGATGACAATGTAAGAGAAATCAAGACATGTCATGCACATGAAGCTACATGTGAAATTTCACATATATTTCCTTATGTTTCCTTCCTTGACAGCAGAGAGGACACTGAGTAAAAGTGCTCACCAGCTAAAGACTCGGATCCTCCTCTCCACACAGGAGCCAACTCATTCTTGCTTGTGAGGTCGTCTTCAGATGCTCTGTCTTTGCTTTCCTTTTTTCTGTGTTTCTTCTCCGCAGAACTCTCTGGCTTTGCTTCCTCGGGGCAGATGAGTTGTTCACAGCACCGTCCCGGGACCTTGACCTTCCTGGGTTTGGCACAACCCAGTTTGGGCAGTGACAACTCATGTGGGCACAGAGAGACACATCCAACAGCACCGTCCATGCAAGTGCACTGGTGTTTGCAGTTTGGATGGAAAATTTCCCCGTTCTGGTAAATCTTGTTGTTGTACTCACAAGTTCTTCCATCTGATTTAGCTGATTTATAGAAAGAGGGAAAGTAGTGAGGTTCAAAATCAAAATGAGTAAATGAATGAGAAACTGAGATAAGAAGAGAAGTCACCTCACCTCGACAGATGCCCTTAGCAGAACCAAATCCACCTCCAAAGTTGCACTCCAGTCCCTTTGTGTGGTCACATGGTTGTGTCCTGCTGCAGTCTTCAAAGAGCTGCCGAGCACAAACTTTACAGCATCCACAGCTGTCCAGCATGAGACTGACTCCTGCTGCACATATGGGGGATTCAGAGGGACACTGGCAGTCCATCGGGCATGAGGCTGACACCTGAGGAAAGACACAACATCTGATCAAAAGTTTGCTTCCAATAGTAATCATCTTATAACAGCTAAGCAAGCAACTTATGAATGAAGAGCGATTATTTCCTCACCAGTGTAACGCAGAGGATCCCAATGACAACAACTTTCCACATCCTCAGAAGTAGAAGCGCTCTTTCCTGAGTGAATAGTCTTCTGTCTCTTTGAGTTGACGAGTGCTTGCTCTCCCTCTTTTGGAGTCCCCATCTGCTTTTATACTCGCTGAAGAGGTGTCCTGAAACTATGATAGGAATGCTTCTCCATGCGTCCTCCCATAAGCCCAATAGAAGTCCCCCCCCACCCCCCCCCCCCTCACTCAGTGAGCCAAGAACCACCCTGTCTAACTTCCATTCTGCCAGGGCTTTCGCTCCAATTTAACCATGTCATTTTCTGTTTATCACCATGAAGATGAACCAGAACTAACTGTTCTTACCATGAAGCACACAGGTTTCTGAAATGAACTTTTTTCTGTAACAAATAGTATATATGCAAAAGTGGGTCATGTCTTAATTGCATGTTTTGTTTTGGAAACTTGAATAATATGTTATTTAAGCAATGCCTTAAATTATTTGCTGCAGGATATTGTGTATTATTTAGATCCTGTTTATTTAAATATTAATTCAATATTGCTTATAATTCATTCGGACTGTTTTAAAACTCATACCTTTATATGCAACTTACCTGGATATTATTTCTGTTTCTTGTGTTGTGTGAATATCTTCTGTTTGTGTTATTTTAATTGTATTGATTGTTGTAATATTGTTTTTTTTGATTGTTTTTTTTTTTGCTTCCTTCTCCTGTAAAATATATTTTTATTATTTATTTTGCCTGGTTAAATGAACTAAAAAGAATGAAAGAAAGACTGCTGGTAGCATGTGATACTCCAGGCCAAAAAAAGCACATTGATACCTGAAAACTTTCATTGTCAGCCCTATGCATGTGAGAGCAGCCCCATAAGGGATTCAACATCGGGGCGCCACAAGTTCTGACATAAATATTGGAGAGAAGCTACATATTTCTATGACCAACTGGATTTCTATCTCAGACGAAGCCGTGTTTAGACTGTTGCCCGTTGTCTGTGATCAGTGTTTGTATTTTCTAACCTTGCTAGCATTAAAAGTCACAGATGAAATTTACCTCAGTCACCTATTAGGTGGGGATGGATTAGAGTTTGTTTGACTTCAATATTTCAAAAAGGAGAGGAGAGCCTCTTGGAATGTTTGAACCTCAGGAATCCTTTGTTCGGCCTGAATGAGAGTGTCCAGAATGAGAAACACACCAAAAAAACAAGACAGAAAAAAGAAAACTTGAGCAATGCCTGCAGCAACATTCCTCTTAGGATGAACATTTTTGGTTTCTTTGAAATAGCTGCCAGGATAAAAAGCATCCTCTTTTATCCGAATCAAAGAACTATGAAAATTATCAAGGACAAAAATGCCTTTCCTTTCATTATAACCTGTGAGAACGAGAGGCTGAGCAGTGAAGACTGGCACATCCTCCTTCTTATCTAACTGAGGTTACAAGAGCCAGTTTGAGTCCGTGCCAACTCAGGCAGATGAAGCGCGAACAAGCGTGAGCTCCGTGCATTCACTGATGCCTGGAAATCGCTGACTGTTGTGGTTCGGAGTGGAAACTTCTCCCTCCAAAGCTGTAATATGAAGAATTTGCAGAACCATGTTAGGTAAGAGGAACATCGGATATATAACAGGCAGCTGGAGGGCTTGGAAAGGACTTCAGTTGCATGTTTTATTGACCTTTTTGAAGCTCAACTTTTCTGTTCCTGAAAACATAAGTGTCCCACTCCCACCGAGCAGCATGTAAATGTATCTTAAACTATGTTCATTCTAATATTAAGATGAGTTAAACTTTCAAAAGATTTCCTGTAGCAAGGTAGAAGTTTGCCAAATCAGGGTTTTAAACTAAAAAATCTCCCCGTATACTACTAAAGGTTTAATATTTTAGAACTTAATCACTTTCTTAGTGAGAGTCAAATGAGAAGTTCAATAGAAAAAAACATATCCATGAAATTTGGTTTTAATTAGTCTACACTGAGCGATGGTCTAATTTGGCATCCACATTTGTTTGGCTTTCAGACACTTTTGAATTATTAAATGCCAGTGTTGGATATATCTGACCTTTCAGGCAAACTTGGACTTGGATGTTGATGTGATAATACGATAATACAATAATTTTGACATGACATGAACCAAAAGTCAGGGAGCTGTTTGCTAACCTTAGCATAAAAACTGGAGGCATGGAAAAACAGCTAGCATTGCTCTCTGGTCAGGGAAAAGGGACAACAAGATTGGACTGGTAACAGCGACACAGCAAAACTCACCAACATCTTCACAGAACATGTGGTTCTAAAGGCCTGGCGATGAAGGTTTGCTAATTGGTAAACTACTTGCTGGCAGGCTAACCCCTAAATTGCAAGCCAGCAGGGAACATGCTAGTTCGTCAGTCACAAGAGCTCCCTGTACTGGCTGTTTACTTCCCTTTGGCATTTTGTTCTCAAGATTAATGGTCCATCATTTTATACAATAAAATGTTATTCAAGGGGAAAAAAGCTCTAACGCTGGTATGTTTGCTAACTTCAGCTAAATTGGCTTGTGTCAAAGTTCATCAAAGTTAAACTGGTGGATTAATTTCACCCCACGAGTGAATCTGAACTGAAATGATGCTGGCGTGACCAGGCTTGAAGGAAGTAATTGTGCCTGGTTGCTGTTTTGCCAAGACATAGTTACATCATGTAGACTAACTCCCCATAGAACAACAATAATTGTTTTTACATTTATGTACAGATTAAACAAAGATATAACTTGAGTTTTAGAGATGTTGGCAGGAGTATTTTTGAACTTTGGACAAAGTCAGGCTAACTGTTTGCCCCTGCTAAGGGGCTAACTCAATGCTAAGTAAAGCTAAATGTTCTAACTCCATACTTGACGCTCAGACATGATTGGTACAAGTCCCTGCACTCTGCATCTACCTCCTGGGAAGAAAGTAAATATAAATCTATTAAAAGTCTGCCAGCCATAAACATTTTAGAATGAAAAGACCATATTTGAAGCATTTTCTTTCATCTTGCTGCTGAGTTCATGTGGTCATCCATTGCAAATATATAGTTGGATTTATATATTTTTACAAGAGATGTTACGAAACATATAATTACCCATCCTGGAGATTATTCTATCAGGGAGATGAGGCTCTTGTATTTATTATCCACTTATAGCCTACTTGAAACTGTGCAGCATCCTACTAAAATTAAGAGTTTTAGTTAATTACATGTCCCTTGGCCCTGAGGATTACATTTAATGGAACATGGAGGCCAATCAAATTGAGTGGTGGATGGGCAGATGGTTCAGAGAAAAGAAGACGTGTAAAAAAAAAAAAAAAAATGGAAATAGAGAGAGACTTAGACAAAATGTGGGATTCAAATTCTGTGTCTCATAAAGATTGGCCACAGAGAACGGAAAGGCAGACAAACCTCCCCAGTGGTACTCCACAGTAAAACCACAGTGGGTCTGAGACAAGCTTGTTCTGGCTGTTATGTGAGAGCAGGTCATACCACAGACAAGGATGTCTGTAGGGGCTGTCTAGATATGACTGCAAATCCAGTTCATTACATCATTTCTATAAATGACTCCCTTTCTTTGACTTTTGTTCCCTGCAGAGGCCACTCACACGTCAGTACATTGGGTTCGTGTGAGTATCTCTCAGCTGATTCGGAATTATTTCCAGGCTACTGCTCTCTGCTGTTTGACATCAATAATGTGAATCACCATGAATCTTTTCTGGGTAAACGTGGACATATATTTTCAGTTTCTGTAGGTGCTTTGTAGACATTACACAAATATTTATTTTTTGTTCCAAAGAGCCTGATTGACGTACAGTTTGACCTTTTAACACAGGTTGACATTTAAAGGGCATATTTTGGTTGCAATTCGCCTCCCAGAAATTGCTGGGATGAGACAACAGCTACGCAGATACTGGATCCTGTATTTCCCCTCTCTTTCAAACCATTATCATTACACAGAAAAACCTTCAAGGGAGCAGCAGATGGCCTTGTGTCTGATTTAAAGTTAGCATATCTTTCTGTTTGGGGATGGTGTTTTCCAGTTACACAGTACATATTACACTGCAGAACATGACAAAACAAGCCTGACAACAATCTCCTCAGGGAGCACCCGTCCTCAAACAGTCCTTGGCGTATCATGATTAGAGGGAAGTGAGTGGATCTTGATCTGATGTTTTGCCATTTTGCAGTTTATTTCAAGTTTACTGGAGTGTTATTTAGTTCTTTGCATGCACTTCAGTTCAGGATGCACTTAGGAAGACTCAATGTTAACTATGCTCTGATTCACACTTTCCTTGCCAATCCCCAGTAACAGTTTACTGTTACCGTTAACTTTATAACTGCTGCTGTCTGTCGTACATTTAAGGCCATCTAATGCCATGGCCTTTCAGTTTCATTCAGATCGAAGAACATGATCATGTACAACACAAATCAATAATGTGTCATAACTGATAAGTCTATAAAACCACATTTACATTGCACATGTAATTTTAATTTATTTTAATTTTGTATAATTTTAACCATGTTGTGGATTGTTACATCCTGTCACGTCCTGGTTTGGTGAGTATGTAATTCTTCAGTTCACTGGCACTTTTGCCACTGAAAACAGGGCTTTGCTTTAGTTTTAAGACCTTTCTTTTTTTGTATTTTTTTTTGTTACTTTATATAAGCTTACAGTTAGGTCATTTAGTTCAGCGGTTCCGAACCTAGAGGTCAGAGGTCACAAGATAAACCTGGAGAGTTGTGAGATGATCAATGGGGTAGGAGAGAAAAAATGTACCATAAAGAAGTTCTGCTACACAAATGTGTGTTCTTTTTTTCTCTTATCTTATCTTATCTTATCTCCTCAAACTGTGATTTAAATGAAACCATCTGAGGAGTTTAGGGGATGTCTCTGTTGTGAAACAACAACTCACAGACATCTGAAACATGATGAGGGAGCCCTACGAAGACTTTTGTACGGCGTTTTGTATGGTAGGCTATTTCATAACCTTACAATGCACATTCCTAATATGAAAAATAACCACAGTTGCCAGATAAATGTGGTGGAGTGAAAAGTACAATATTTCCCTCTGAAATGTAATGGAGCATAAATTAGAAATAGCCTACCCAACTAAAGTACAGTGCTGTAGTAAATGTACTTAGTTAATTTCCACCACTGGAAACACATCTCTAAATGTATTATGAAGTACTGTATGTGAAATGAACTCTGTGTGTGTGTGTGTGTGTGTGTGTGTGTGTGTGTGTGTGTGTGTGTGTGTGTGTGTGTGTGTGTGTGTGTGTGTGTGTGTGTGTGACAGAGAGAGAGAGAGAGAGAGAGAGAGAGAGAGAGAGAGCGAGGAGGTCCAGCAGCGCCATCCAGTGGGGCTTATCGGAATAGCACTTCACCTGTATCAGAAACATTGTTCAGCACTTGAACTCGGTCAACACGATTCACGGAAGTTGGGCAACAGCAGCCTTTTCTATTATCGCTATGGAAGTATCATGAATGTAGTAATTCTGACTTTTTATTTGCTAATACCTTCATAAGTTAGCTGTGAGTGCGAAACCGGGACTCTGCTCTCTGTTACTTCTCTTCTCTTGTCGACGTAAAACCTCTCCACAATCAGGAAGTCCGGGGATTTCGGTTCATGAAACACAAAACTTGAATGGACAGTAGATTCGCCACTTTTTAACGACAGATAATGAAGCGCCAAATCGGTTAACGCTTACATTAACTTATTGACGTAGTTTATTTAATTGTTACTAGCTTATTAACTTGTTTCAGTCGTCATTCGTCACCCGGAATACCTGGATTTTCACTTTGCGGGTGAAAGGTGATGGATGCTCCTCAGCTCACTGAAGATGAAATGGCAGAGATTAAAAAAGACGTGAGTATGACACTTCAGCCACACTTGGTCTCCAATTAAATACATTTTAAAATGGTAATGTATGTGGAAATTGCACTTATGACACTTAATGTGTACCTTTGGCGTTAAAAGGCCTGTTAAAAGGAGGAAATAAACCGCCACACCCTCTGTGCCCACATCAACACCCATTCCTCTGTGAGATTTGACTACATAAACTGGAGATTGAGTGCATTTTTTTGTAACCTTGCAGACAGGGTTTGGTCAGTCTGCATTATCAAAAATCATTAGCAGAGGCTGAAACTATCATAGCCAACTATGTGACAAGGAAAGATGAACCGGACCAGGTTATGCAATTGACTCACCTGCTCTTTGGTTGGTTCCCTGTCCATATGTAAAGAATAACCCTTTCTGTTGAGGGCCTTGAAAGCTCACTTTGTTCTCCCTCACTTTGGCTGCTGTGAATTTCCAGGTGCTGACCAGACTGCGGCACTACCTCTGTGACAAGATCAGAGCCGAGCGCCACCTCGACTACCTGCGTTCTCGTAGGATCCTGACGCGGGATGATGCGGAGGAAGTCAGCTGCAGGACCACGCAGACCAAGAGGACAGCCATGCTGTTGGATATCCTGGCCGAAAACCCCCGGGGCCTGGACGCCTTAATTGACTCCATCAGGGAGATGCGCTCACAAAACTTTATCATCACCAAGATCACAGACGAAGTGCAAAAGGCCAAAAATGAGAAGATCGAGTCTCTCAGAGGTTAATAAGCCAAATCATAATGAAATCTGTTGTTAATTTTAAGTATATTCTATTTTCTTGATGCTTTAATTTAAACTTCTGTCCTGCTTTTCCTCCTTTCACCTTTAACTCCACAGTAGGGGCTTCGAGTTCCTCATCTGACAGCAACCTCAGCACTCCAACCACAACCAGTGACCTCCCCACGTTTTCAAACAACTCCACCTTGCTCTTCCACCCAGATGGCGAACGAAGCCCGTCCACTTCAGACATAGCGGCCTCACTCAATCTGCCATCGTTACAGCAAGGTGGAGACTTGCCCTCCGTGTCTGGTGCTAGCATCGCCGTAGTTTCCTCCACAACCTCCTCCAGCCTCCCGAGGCCCGGAGACCCGGGAGCTCCTCCACTGCCGGATGAGGTGATGGTCGAATCACCCTCAAACATAGATGCCACAACGCCAGGGTGCACCAGCACCGGAGGGGACCCAAACTTCCAGCCCCTCCGGTCGCGCTCGCTCACCCCGGCGTCACCAAGGAACATCTTTTAATTTCACATCTCAATAGGATAGTTCTCATGCTGATAAAACACAGACCTCAACTACTCAACAACTCAGCTCATATACAAACACTCTCATTGTGTGGTTTTGGTGTTGCTCTTGCCTTTGATCAGGCATTTTGAAATTTCTGCACATATACTGTATACTATACACGATATACTGCATGTGAGCACTATGCCAATCAGCTTTTTGGAGAGAAAATAGAGACATTTTATCCCCGGGGCTGGGGTAATGATTTTTGATACCTGTGCTAATTTGTTAGCTTAGTTTTCATATGAGGCCAAATTAATACCTTAGTTTTGAGAATATGTACTGTTTAGGCCTACATATTTTTATTAGTCAAGTCAAATGTCGAATGTTTAAACATACGTAAATTTGCTAGAACTGTCTAAATGAAATACAGTTTAAAGTGGCAAAATCATTAATAAAAACAAGTAGAGTATGAGTCTGTGCATGCATTTGATGCAAGCTTTCAGTATTTGATAGTTATTCTTTTGACACTTTCAATACAGTATCCAAAATGTACTGAGGTTCAGTTCCTAGCCCAGTATGTCATGAGCTAAGAAAATGTGACTCATCCTCTTTAACCTTTTCTCCTCCTCTTATCAAAGGTGTGACTTCCTGATTAAAACAAAAAAGACATGGCAGCTGTAGTGTAGGTGTAATGAAAAACTATGTTATATACACTGGAATGGCTACTTGAGTATAAAGATGCTGCCTTTGACCAGACCCCTGTAGCTTCAAATGTTGCTTTCCGCTTCTTTCTATGCTGCATTAAGTCAAGCAGAGTTTGCTTTACATTGTTATCACTACAGAAGTCTTGAATCACAAAAAATATTGTGAAATACAAACAATGTCTTGCTTTTTACTTGGTTTATTGCTCTTGTACAATCTATTGCATACTAAAGATTTTCTATATGAATTCAGCTTGTGTATTTTTTTTTCTTTTTGGTGGCTGTCTGGTGGTTAAGAGAACAAGTAATGTAATTTTATTTGACTCATTTGCTTTCTAGTAAAATCTGCAAAATAGCATCTGAGAGTTTTGATAGCTCTTGCAATACAATATTAATTAATGAAGTGAAATTCAAAATGAATTTATTGACAGACTGCAGAAGCCCACATACAGTATGTTATCAGCTTCGGGGTGTGCAGAGATGCTGTAACTGGAAGTTCTGTTTTTGTTTTGGAGAAACTGGAAAAGCATTAAGTGACGCAGAGGAATGACAGTCATCATGGTGAAGGCTGGTGCGGTGACTGCACCGTCTTCACAGACAGTAGTGAGGCATGTGTTAGACTAGTTCCTCTGTGGCTCACTGGTGCACTGCAGGTGATAGCAGGTAATTATTTTTATTATTATTATTATTATATCTTAACTTTTACTTAAAGTGTGGAGCCTTTACTCTTTGTACACAATGTAAGAACCATTAACTTTTATTCACGTATGTTTGCTACTAGTGTAAGTAATTTGTTACGTATGTGGTCGAAGTCTGTTCATTTGCCGTCTTGTTTCTGCTCGCTGTTGCTGGTAGGGTCTGCTACAATAAGCTATGGCTGAGCTAAATGACAGTGAAAAGCATACCTTTGCGGTTTCCTAGAGCATTGTAGCTTATTTTCTAATGCCATTACCTTGCACTCCAGAATAACCCTGTGAAGACAGTGGAGAGAATGACAGCAGTGAGCTCATGCAGGAGAACCAGTTTGATACACATCGCAATGACTGGAATGGCTAACCCTTTACCCTATCTCCAACACATTTCTGTTGTGTATGGAACCTTTCACAAAAAATATGCAGACAAACACAACCAAAACCGTCTGTCACACACCATGTTAACATTATATTCTGCACTTCAGTATAATGGAGGACTCCCAACCTCTGTTGAGGTCTGAGGAGAGGAGGCAAAACTGCCACTACAGATGGAGCACTCACACTCTGGAGTCGAAGGTGGTGGAGGATTTCAGACGAAGACTCAAGTACTTCTTCATGAACCCCTGTGAGAAATACAGAGCCAGGGGTCGCAAACCTTGGAAACTGATGTTACAGATAGTAAAAATCGCCATCATCACAATCCAGGTAGCGTATAAAATCCTTTGATTACGACTTATTTTTCAGTGAGTATGAATGTGTTACAGATGGTAGATTTATATTTGTCTCATATGCACATTATTTCCCCCCTTTCTTATTAGTTAGTGTCTTTTGGCCTGAGCAACGAAATGATGGTCACCTTCAAAGATGAAAATCTGATGACTTTCAGACATCTTTTTCTCAAAGGATACAAAGATCACCGGCTGGGAAGCTATGCACTTTACACGAAAGCAGATGTGTATGATCACATCGACTACATTATCAACAGGGTACTGAAAATGCTGATTATTGACAAGAATTTAACATTGTATCACATGGGCATATCATGGCAAAATTATAATTTTATTCCATGAAAAAATGTGCTTCACGTTTCTTCCCATATTGCATTTCAGTACATCGATCTCCAGAACCTGACTGTAGGTAATCTTGCATATGAGAGGGCTGATAGCGAGTGCACTCCTTTGTCTGTCTGTCAAGAGTTCTACAGAAACAGCAGCATTGATCCTGGGAACGGAACCTTTGACATTGATCCACATATTGATAAAGGTACTAAAGCACAGAACTGCTAACACAAAAAATATTCATTTAAACATCAAAGAGAGTCACAACTAGCTGTGGAAATTATGTATATAAATCCAGTAGCTATCATGGGTTATGGATAACATAATGTTTCATGTTTTATTTTTAATGCAAGATGTATTTATGGAAGCTGATTCATGTCAAGTGGAACATAATCACAATGTGGATTTACTTGTGACTTGTGAAAAGAGGAAGATTGTAATGTTAACGACAGCAAAGAATGCTGATGCTGAACTGTCAAATGAAATCTGACTGCTTTGCCTGTGTTTCCTTCTCACAGATTGTATTTCCATATACCCTGCACAGTTGTTTGGCAACCGCAGTTTGGCCACTCACTTCAACTTCTCTTTAGATTTCAAAAGGTGACTAAACTGAAAATACTGGTTTCATGCCATGTGGTAAATGTGCTTCCTGCTGCTAATATATGTTTGTGTGTTTAGGCTGCTATCAGTGAACATCTACCTAACACTGAAAACCATCAATCTGCAGACGGTGCGGCACCATGAGCTACCAGACTGTTATGACTTCCATATAATGGTTGGTGACAGTGTTGGAAACTGCCACACCCTGATAATTCATAAAGTCACTGTTATTCCCCATTGCTCAGAAATAGCTTGTGCTGTGTCTCTAACAAATTTCTCTCCTTTGTTTTTACACAGATCATGTTTGACAACCGTGCACACAGTGGAAAGATAAAAGTTGATGTTAAAAATGATGTTAGAATTTACGAATGCAGGGACTGGAACGTGGAAGGCACCTGTAAGTTATTACAGAAACTCATGCTGTAAAGTGCACCCACACCAACATACCAAATAATCATATCTGCCATTGCCTCAAAAAGCCAGCAGGGGGCACGGTGACATTATTCTGTAACCTTGACACCTGTATGACCCAACTCAGCATGTGATTTGCACAACAACAAAGATGTTAATGCTACAACTGAACTAGAATCTGTGGTTCTCATTTGTAGCTGGGAAGAATGATTATCTCCTCTTGTGGTTTGACTCTGTGGTCATCCTCGCCTGTTTCACCTCTCTCGTCCTCTGCACTCGATCCGTCATCAATGGCATCCAACTCCAGTTTGTAAGTTTCTATTTGAGGAAAATTAATTCTATATAAATGACTGATTTCATTAATAACTCAGCATAAAATATACGATGTAAACCAGCATCAGATGCAGGGTTGTTGCTGTATTAGCCTACACTGAGGTCATATCGTCTGTACTTTGGGAATTTGAGAGGACGTTTACATTCCATAATTAAAACCCTTTATATAGTGGGTATTTGAATAAACTAAGTCCAGTATTTTAGATTTGGTCTGTCTAAATACGTCTACTTTCAAGCCAATGAGAAATAAATAAGGATGATTGTATTTTCCTACCAACACTGTAGTCTTGGAGAAGGCCTTAAAACAGCATTTAGAGCTTCATGTTGAGAAATAAAATTCCCAGAAAATGTGAATGAACAGTTAAAAAATGTATATTTAATCTATTTAAGAGACTTTATTGTTGTGTGGTCAAACTTTTGAGAGATTCATAAACCACAGTATGAAATACTGACTACAGCCCTGAAAAGGCCAGCACGTCCTGATCAGATACAAAGTTCACACGGCGTCATGAGTGTATAAGTCTACAAGAATGAATCCTTGGTTTGAGTGTATTGGTTTAATTGATATGTTTTACAATATGTTTATTCCTCTAATGCAGGAGTTCAACATATTCTTCCATGCATACTACAATAAAATTGTCACTTGGTCAGACCGCATGGAGTTTGTGAATGGCTGGTATATCCTCATCATCGTCAGCGACACATTGACCATCGCTGGGTCAGCGCTTAAAATTGGAATTCAAACAAAGGTTTGCTTTTCATTGAGCCTAACTGGCTATATTGTCACATATTATTCACTGTGGGAATGTTGGCCTGAAGATAAAGGGAAACCTGAAAAGCAAAATGGTCTGAACTCAGCACTCATAATTTATAATGTTTGAAAAAGTTTGTATTTTTTCATTATATTCTATAGTTTGATATATGAAAATGACCTGGTACCTACTTGATATTGTGTTTATTCCGTCGTCCTTTCTTTTTTTTTGCAGTTCCTAACAAACTATGATGTCTGTAGTATCTTGCTGGGAACAGCCACCATGCTTGTCTGGGTTGGTGTGATTCGTTACCTTGGTTTCTTCAGGAAATACAATGTAAGAACTTCCATGACCCTACTTTTTGCTTTTGCTTCAGTCAACCTGTTAAAAAACAGCAAATACATATCCAGAGGAAGTGAAAACTTTTATTCCCTTCTAGATCTTAATCTTAACCCTGAGAGCGGCGTTGCCGAATGTGATCCGATTCTGCTGTTGTGCGGCCATGATCTACCTTGGGTACTGCTTCTGTGGTTGGATAGTGCTTGGCCCTTACCACGACAAAGTATGAATAATCTATTTCAAGTGTCAGTGTAGCCTAATAAATTCTCCCAAGTATATTGACGGTGTATTCCAGTAATACATCTATCACTGAAATATAAAAACTCAATTATCAAAATCTATTTTTTTCTCCAGTTCCGAACACTCGACAGGGTGACAGAGTGTCTCTTCTCTCTCATCAACGGCGACGACATGTACGCCACCTTCCTCAACATGAGAGACAAGAGCTACATGGTGTGGCTCTTCAGCAGAATCTACCTCTACTCCTTCATCTCCCTCTTCATCTACATGGTGCTCAGCCTGTTCATTGCTCTCATCACTGACACCTACGAAACCATCAAGGTCAGTCTGAGTCACCTGCACAAAAGTTTATAGCACTGATATTTTGCTGTACAGAGATGTTACTTATGGTTACACTTGATTGCCCAATGTACATTGGTTCTTTTCCAGCATCATCAACAAGACAAGGTGCCAGTGTCCCAGCTGCAGGCCTTCATAGCAGAGTGCAGGGACCAGCCTGAGTCTGGAAGATACCAGACGGATGAAGAGCCAGCGTCCTGCTGCCTCTGTCCATGCTGCTGCTTTGGATGATGTGAGGAGATGTAGCATGAGCCTATGCCAAGTATTGGCCGAGAGGTAGCATCTTACTTAAGCAGAAGTTTTACTGGACTTGCTGAAAACAACTGTAAAGTAAAATACAAAAACTTTTGTTGAAGACTGCTTTATGGTCACCTTAAAAGTAACAATGTCAGTATTAATATGCATTACCAACCATTTCCTCTTCAGTGCAGTGGTGGATAACTTTATACTTTATAAAGATTTCTCAGATTTTTACCTTAAGAAGAAAAAAAACCTCCAATGCAAACTTAAGAGGACTTTTGTCCCGACTGCACAATAATAACACAAGTGCGCAAGCGGTAGAGTACAGTACTTCAAAAATCTAAATGAAGGTTTACTGGTTTTAAAATCAAACTTACCCTGAATGTACTGAAACAAAGCTACTCAGTTACAATAAAGCAAACTGTAATTTGTTGATTTTCTTCTGTTGTACTGTATGTGTTGTAGGCCTACTGTAAATATGTTTTGTGCATATTTTCTGTATACTATACTGACATATGAACTATATGGATTACCTCAATGGTTTTACTTGCTGTTTCTATTTATTTTTTGCACCTCTGACCAGATGACCAAATTTTCTTTATTTGCCAATTAAGTTGATTCTGACCTACGTTCTGATCATATTCTATATCCTATTCTATTATGTCTCAACATTTTACTTTCACTGAAGAAAATAAAATGTATCCCACAGTAGTGCCTAAAACTTTTGGACAGTATTGTATTTTAACATGGTCTACTTTACCAAGAACCATGTTTATAATGCAAATAATGTTATCTGTGTATATTGTATTAAGAACAGAAAGTTAATATAGTGAGGTGAGGCTCTGCAGTAGTACTGTGGAGGTGACACTTACCTCTTGCTGCCACAGAGGTGCAGTGCTTTATGACACCTGACAGCATTTCTCATTTGCATAATCGCACACTGCATTCGTTACATCCAATGTAAGGCTCACTTACTGGTTGCTTAACAACGCTGCCTCCAATAACAAAGACGTTTGGGTTGCAGCCAGCGGACGACTAGACTTCAAAAACACACAAGCAACCGCTGCTGCAGCCCGAGCTTACCTACAGTGCTGTCGGTGCATCTCTGCGTGACTGCATTCACATTGCTGTTGGTGATGTTTTCTTTTGCTTGTTTTTGCCGACAACGTGGTGACAACTGACTTCGACGTGGCAGTTGCTTGTGTTTTCGATGAGGGAGCATTTTGTTAATTTTTCCAGCATCACCGAACTTGGCAGCAGCTGTCGGATTTAGTTGACCCATTTCACACCGCAACCGTGAGTATGTTTAACCTAGCATTGCTATTATCCATGTTAGCAAACGGTGCGAGGTAACGTAACTAGCGAAACGATACAATAGTATTTAACATAGTAACGCGTGCCTTCATATGTATTATGATTTAACAACTTAGTTAACGTCAAATTCATTTCTCCAACCAGGATTGTTTGGCTAAGTTACCTAGCTCAAGTGTACTACTACTTAACATTAAAGTGGGTAAATTATTTCACTGTTAACCTATTTCGCAAACTAGCTAACGTTAGCGAACCGTACAGCCGTTACTGTGTAACGTAAGTCTAGCTAACTTAACCGTAACTCCAATGTACATTGTCCTCTTTATTATCAATATATAACGTCAAGGTAACCCCATTACATTAAGCAAAAGCACATTTGATCTCCTCCGTCAGTGTACCTTCAGATAAAAGTTCTGTCTGTTTTCTGGTTCATTAGATAAGAACATTGGAGGGAGTTCGCTGTGATGTACACTGACATGGCAGACACGGAAAAGCAGACATTTGTGTTGACTGGTAGTTTCCTCACCAACACGGTGCACTGAAATCTTTTAAGGTTGTATCACTGAACAACACAAGAAGGTTTTCCTCCCGTATTCATCAACACAATGTGCTTGGCAGTCCCTGTACACAAGTTGAAACATTTCAGGACATAGTAAAGTTCTGGGAGTGGCAGGTGTAGATATCTCGTTCAGCTTGTTTAAAAAAAAAAAAAAGGCCAAGATAAGAATATTGTCCTGAAGGCACGAAAGTCCAAAAAAGGCATGCACACTTTTTATTTTATATTTTATACCCATTAGAAAGGGGCTATGATTTAGCCCCTCTCTACTGGATTACCTCATTTCCATCTTTGTAAATCCATTGGCTTGTAGCGGAGATCATTTTACTACACTGCAATTTAGATACCAGTGACCAATAGGAGGACCCTGTTAAACCCCAATCTAACCCCCACTGGTATACAACTGACAGTTAATCCTACGTGGGTGAAGCAGCAGCCCAGATTATCTTTTGCTGGTCTATCACATGGCCTGATGCTCCATTGCAGGGCTCTGATCCAGTGGGAGCCTCTGATCCACCGCCTGACTGCTAATCCACCTCCCGGTTGATAACTCATGACCTCACATCCCTGTGTCCTGATGTGTCGGTGATATGGGAGAGTGGTGGACAAGTGTGCCAACAGAGACATCTATAGGTATTTTTTCTTCTCTTTATCTGGCAGATAACTATAAATATGGAAATGCCCATTGGCTATGCTTTTTTGGGATCTGCTAGAGGTGACCTATATTTTTGTTCTCATTTTGGAGCAGCAACCTAATTCAAGCCTCTCAAGATGAACCTACAATTGACATAATTGTCCTGTGTCTGTCCTCCTTTTTTTTTTCTTTTTTAGGAAACTATGAGATTTCCAGCATATCACATGTGACAATGTCACCATCGAGACAAAACAACCTTGTGTCAATGTACTCTTCTTTGCCCCTGTCCAAAAGCTCCTACAGTGTGATAAGTGCCTTTTGCACAGAGGATAATATTCCTCAGTGCATTATATACATCAATCAGGTATGGAAATACTCAGGTTTACTTCATCTATTATTAAAAATACAATGCATTTGTTTAGGTACATCCTTCACAATAGGATTGATTGTAAATAATAATTACTTCAAAACCAGGACAATGACTAAAGTCCTCTTTCTTTCACAGGAGCTTGCCTCACTGGGCCTCTCTTCCACATGTATCGAGGCCAGCTCACCCGTGGGAGCTGGCCTGAACACAGTGCCAGCTCTGAATGCCATGTATGAGCTGCTGCAGATTCACAGACGAAACATGTGCACTTTAGAGGAGCTGGAGAAAGAACAGCTGAAGAAATGCAGCACCTTGGAGCACATACAGATGAACAATTCCAGACTCAAGGCATCTATTATTGGGGGGGGGGGGCTACTTCTTATTCCTAGTCCATTTTCAATAGTAGACAGTTTTTCATATCTCTTTGGATTCAATTCAGTGTAACCACAGACTGTAATCTTTGTGTCCCGGGGTAAAGGTGCAGTAATAGATTGCTGACCACTAGCAAGCAGACAGGAGACTCAACAGTTATATATATATATATATATAGTGCTGTTAAGATGCCCTTCACTCTTTGCAAGTACTGTATAACTACTATCCTACAAAGGCAAAAAAAGGACAAATTCCTGCCATTTTTAATAGCAACAATGTTTCCATATCTCTAGACTAAACATACTTTCTCTATCGAAACCCGCTAAAGTCAAGGTTATGAGTATCAAACTGAGGAGTAAGAAATGTTGGCATGCTAGTTTGGATTACACTTTTACAGCACAATTTTCAATTTCTTGAGAAAGGGGATAATAATAATAGCAAATACCTAATCCATGTTTGCTCAGGAATCTACTCTTGCAGCTTCAACCCTGAACTGATTGCTCATACAAAACATTACCATCTGACTGTGCTCATAATGAACATGTATTTCCTTCCAGGATCAGTTGGAACTGTCCATAAGGGAGAAGTCGGGTTTACATGAGACAGAGAGGCAGCTACAACTCAAAATAAAGACTTTGCAGAGTTGCTTAAAAACTGAAAAAGATGAGGTAGACTTACTTTTTTCCCCTTATCATCAGCATATTTTCAGTTTTACAAAGTTTGGAAGTGTGTATGCACATGACTCACAAATGTGTTCATGATTCAATTATACTGTGCAGGTTCAGAAGCTCCAAAGTATCATTGCCAGCCGTGCCTCTCAGTACAGTCATGATGCCAAGAGAAAAGAGAGAGAAGCTACGAAGCTCAAAGAACGCCTCAGCCAGCTACTGGTCGATAGAAAGGATAAAAAATTAGGTAAGCGTACTGACCTCCAGCATGAATATACATCAGTCTAAGGTGTGTGTATGGAATACATGGTATGCAGCTTCTTCATCTTTTATTCTGGAAATTTTAGAACCACTTGTTTTTCGCTTTTCTATTTTAGCTATTGATGTACTGAATTGCTTGGGAAGGTCTGACGGAAAAAGGAGCCATTGGAAGACTGCAAAAGTGACAGCCAGGTACTGTGTCATTTTACGTGTTGTCCATAGAACTGATAGACTGTGTATTATCAATCAGGTTAACTGTATGTGTGAATTGCTCCATGCAGTCATGAGGGTGAGATGTACAAGTCCTTGCTCAGTGACTACGAGACGAGTCAGAAGTCCTTGATGCTAGAGAACGCTGAGCTCAAGAAAGTCCTCCAGCAGATGAAAAAGGAGATGATACATATCCTGAGTCCACGCCAGACCTCTACCAGAGCAGCCAGTGCTGATGACAGCCAGGAGCAGGTATTTTCGAATCTTTTTTTTTGTTTTTCTCACAGTACTAATGCACAAAAAAGAAGCCCGTTAGATAGGTTGAGAAGATTGAGAGGACTATTGAATAATGGTGCTTGTTTTCGGACTGAATTAATAATTTTTTTTATTAATCATTACATGATGAGATGGTTCCAAGTTGAAAAGTTACTGTTTCTTTTTGTTTTGCTCAGGCGGATTCAGAAGGGGAGGAGAAGACGGGGGACTCTAGCAGGGAAACACTGGACCAATCCTGTGAGCATGCTAGGGAGCAGCTCACCAACAGCATCCGCCAGCAGTGGCGGAAACTGAGGAACCATATGGAGAAGTTAGACAGCCAAGGTAATCACAGGACTCTCACATACCCTGAAATACTGCAAAAGTTACTAAATTTCTTGTGGTGGTGGTTTTATAGATTAAATGTTTTGACATATACCTGGAAGAAAATTGAGTTTAACAACTGTTTTTGTTTTCCAAGCATCTCAAGTGCAAAATCAACTAGAGTCCAATAAAGAGGTGATACCAAGGGAGACCCACGAGGATGAGATGGAGAGGATGAGGTGTGAAGTCCAGCAGTGCAAAGAGTTCATTCATGCACAACAACAGCTCCTCCAGGTCAGTATCTGCTGACAAGAGATTTTCGGCAGGTCTGTGCATGTTAAACATTTGCTTATCAGATTTTTACTAAGACATAAGGCTTCTCATTACCAGTTTAAATTAAAGGATGAAATAACAGTTTAGATAAAGTATATGTCGCTTGTACTTTATTGAATGTAATTTGTGCATTCTAAAGAATAATTTTGTCTAAACTGATAAAGGTTTCTGTCTGTTTCTTCCTTTGCAGCAACAACTCAACACATCATTTGATGACGAGACTGCAGCTCTACTTAACGACTGCTACACACTGGAGGAGAAAGAGCGACTCAAAGAGGAATGGAGGCTCTTTGAGGAACAGAAGAGAAACTTCGAGAGGGAGAGAAAGAACTTCACAGAGGCTGCTATTCGCCTGGGGCGAGAGGTACTCGAGTCATCTGATGTGGTACTGTAATGTAATTCATCATGTATTGTGGTGTTGTAATTGTGTTGTATTTGTTTTTGCATTTCACAGAAAAAGGCCTTTGAGGAGGACCGTGCGTCTTGGCTTAAGAATCAGTTTTTGAACATGACTCCCTTTACAGACCGTAGGAGATGTTCCTCATCTGATGGTCAAAGTGCCTTATCAATCAGTAGGTTTGGGTAATTTTTTCAGAAGAAAAAAAAATTACAATATAATCACAATGTGTATATGCAGTATATAATCAGCACAAATTAACTGGTAGGACTGACCTTCATCTTAGTCTTTTTCACTTCCTATGTACTGCTTGGGCACATTCAGAAAATTTATTGTATACAAATGTATGCATTTTCTGAATAAGAGCAATAAAACATAAAGTAATTGGTATACCTGAACATTAATTAGTCTTTTTAGAGAGGATGTATATCAATTGCGGTTGGCACAGTGCAATGAAAACTAAAAAATAAATTGTCGATTATAAAAATGAAAACCTAAACAATACGAAATGTTTGACTAATATTGTATTTTTAAACACCAACAACTTCATTTTTTTTTTCATCTCAATATCCTCTGCATTGCAGGAAGTGAGCCTGAGATGAGGATGTCTTCCACGAAAGCTGAACTGACCAAATCATCAACCTATGCTACCTTCTCCACTCCTAAACCTACACAAAGTGCTAGTGTGCCATCCACAACTGAGCTGTACCGGACACTTCGCCTAATACCAGACGGCAGGTACTATTCAGTCACTGCTGTAATTAATATTCGCTGTATTTGGAGAAATTGACCTCTTGCTGGCTGTGTTCGCACCATGACACACATTAATACCATTAATCTGTATTTTTCGATGTCAGTTCCTCCAGACATTCAAATCGAGGACGCTGGCAGGAGTCCAGCACCACTGAAGATGGAGATAAACATGCACAGACAAAAAACAGATTTCGATGTGGAGACCTGAGTATCTTCTCTCTGGGTGAAGATGAGAACATTCTCACTTAAAGAACAACCAGTGCCTTTTCAAAAAAAAATGTGTCTCCACAGTGGACTTTATCATCAATCCATGAGTTCCATCACCACTGAAGAACACTTCATTTTTTGCAACTGTGTTTTTCATTGTTGCCTTTTTTATGGACATGCACATATCATTACTTCACCAAAGCTGATCAAATAAGAAAGCACTTTAATCTGACATTGTTCATTTATTTTCTTTACAAACAAATCAACACTGACAATTCAGACTCTGAGCTACAATCGGGGGGAGGGTATCTACCAAGTAGAGATTTGGACATACTGATTATATGGAATGCTTAAGTTTTAGTTTTAAACTAACTTTAATGTTTACATATTGTAAATGTATAAATTATGAGTTTTAATGGAAGCATACATTGACATTAGAATGATAATGATCTACCCTGCTGGTGTAACAGTACAATAAAGATATTTTTAATGAAATGCATTATTTTCTCTGTAATTTGTCGCCCACTAGTGTATTTCAATCGGAGTTGCAATCCAAAGTGTGAATAACTGGAATCCGGATGTCATCATCTTTGCTTTTGTCTCAGCATCCAGCCCAGAATCCCACCCACCGCTCGGCATTTATTTTTTCACAAAACACCTCGAGAATGTCGAGTTCCTCAAATCTTGTAGCCATGAAAAAAGTCGTGCAGCAGCTCCGGTTCGAGGCGAGCATACACAGAGTGAAGGTAAATGTTGGGGTTATTGTTTTTCTGCCAAATAACGAGAGGAATCTCGATCGTTACCCCGATCCGCTAGCAGCGCTAGCTATTGCCAGAGGCTAGCAGCAGTAAGCTAAGTTAGCCCATAGTCAACAGGCGTACCAGGGCGTTGCTCGAAAAGAAAGGAAGTATTTAAAAAAAAAAAGAAGTCTGATGCAATGTTGAGGTAAATCACTGAACTACTGTTAAAGGACATATCATGTTCAGACCTCAAGCTAATGGCAGCTAGTATATATCTAGCTATTGATTTAAAAATTACTAGTCCGGATTTATAACCTATCGTAACATCACTTAAGAGTAAAACTGACTGAATGGATTAAATGTTAAATCAAGTAATAAGATTAAAACAGATAAATATTAGGGGAGTATCACAGATATTCGAATGCAGAGGATCATCAATAATGGATGTTTTTGAAGACTCAAACATTTCAAGGTTTCATTAGCACATTCATGCACTTCATGCATCACATTGCATTTGGGGAACAAAACTAGGCCCTGCAACTAATTTGTGTTCATTATCGGTTAATCTTCGATTAATCGTTACATCCATAAACATAAATTAATTGTGAAAAATGCCCATCATAACTTCATAGAGTCGAATGGGACATCTTCACGTGTTGTTTTGTCCAACCAACATTTAAAACTTCAAGGTATTCAGTTTGCTATCATTCATGACCAAGCAAAAGCAGCAAATACTCTCATTTGAGAAACTAGAACCAGAAAGCATTTGAAAATGGCTGGAACAATTAATATATTATCAAGAGTCGTTGGTTAGTTTTCTTTCCTTCAATTAATTGACTAATTGACTAATCATTACAGCTGTAAACAAATCATATAATTATTATTATTAATAAGGTTTTGATTCCTTGCATATAAATATAAATGAAATATTTAAAGCATTCCAGAAGTCCATTTCCATAAAGTTTGGTGACTCAGAAGTAGAGCTGAATGATATGGGGGGAAAAAAAATCATATTACATTTTGGCAGATATTGTGATTGCGATACGAGTCACAATTTCAGTCAGAATGCTAATTTTTTCATTTCAATTTCACTGAAAAAAATGATAATGAAATGATCATTTGTAGGCTGGGGCGTCTTTGTTGCACTACATTTATGGTACGTTGGTATGTATGCTTCATTTATGGTATGTTGTGACACATTTTACCTATCAAAAAGACTGTTGCCCCCGCGATTTGGATACTGCAATTGGCCATATTGTGATTTTGATTAATTGTTCAGCCCTCCTCAGAAGTGAGTCTAAATTTAAACAGCAGGAGCCATGATATCCTGACTTTAAATCTCGAGGTTGAATCAAGCTTAAAAAACGCTGGATCCTAAAATCTTCACAATGTAATTCAGTACTGTCCTTTTGATGATGTCATCTGGGTTATTTTTTTGTTTTTAAAATGCTCCCTCCGTAGCCACATTTATCATTATAAAACTGTTTTTACTGGAACCCCCCGATCCCATCTGTTTTAGCAACCCCAATCTAAACCAATGTCATGGGTTGCATTTTTGTACATCTTTTGTCACCAGGTCTCCCAGGCAGCTGCAGACCTTCAACAGTTTTGCATTCAGAACGCTTTGCAGGACCCTCTGCTCACTGGTGTGTCCTCTAGCACCAACCCCTTCAGGCCGCAGAAGGTCTGCTCCTTCTTGTGAAACCACTGTATTCATTGGTGAGTCTGCCACCCTGTCGATGTATTCAGACACATACATCCAGCACAAGCAACTGGTGTGACTTTTTTCTTTAATAGCTTTGCACAACGGTGTGAAGAATCGCTGAAATGCTGGTCAGAGTTCCTTGAATTTAGGCAGTTGTTCCTTCTGTGCCTCTTAAAATTAAGTGTTTTCAGTGAAAGGACTCCAATTTATAATGTTAAAAGTATTTTGATTTAAAAGATGGCTGTTCAAGGTTGACAGTTCCCTCCACAATAGAGACTAGCGTTGGGGCTCTGACTAAGAATGCTCTGACACTTCTAGCTTTCAGCCGCTCGTCATGAACAGATGAAAGGCCACTACCTAAGGATCTCAGGCTACGTACCGGTTCATATGTGTCTGAGAGGTCAGATATATAGCATGGAAAGAGGCCATGAAGAACCTTTAAAACCAACAGAATTTAAAATTAATTCTAAAACATACTGGACACCATTGCAAGGAGGCTAAAGCAGGTGCAATGTCGTCACTACTCTTGCATCTAGTTAAAAGCCTGGTAGCTGATTATACTGTTGAGAAATCGTAATGTGTCTCTAATTGTACAAATACCGTTGAACTTAAACTAATTAAAAATCAAATCCAGTGTCTAACGTGTTGTCTATTTTTGTCTCTGGTGTTATTTTTTGTTCTGCAGGCCTTCATTTTGATGCTACAGGGAAAAGTTGACCTCAACACTGCTCCTCATGCCAAGCCATTATACTGCCACGGGATCTCTGGAGTGTAGAACACATTGTCAGGAAAATGACCATCTATTTTCAGCCACAGTAGAAGAAAGGAGACCGTTTTATTTTTCATGGCACAGTGTGATTTTTGAGTAAATTATTGTGCCTTTTCTATCGTTCTATTTTAGTCATCACTGTTCTGGACTTTTTTGTATTTAATGAATAAAAAACATTCTTTCCTACTCAAAGGTTTTATTGATATTGCATTTTCTGTTCTGTCTGCTCTTCAGCTGTTTGACAGAATTGCATGATGGACATAACTGCTTGTGAAAGGCTGCTGACAGAGTGCTGCCAGAGGCATTTAATGTATTCCAGATATAATAGTGGAGAAAGCTGAGGTTGAACTCATTAAATCAACAAAATTAAGCTCTGAAGACACTGCATTACCAATGTTTTAAATTGCGTTACAAAATGAAGAAAAAGATAAAAAATAAAAAAAACTAATTTTGGGCCCAGTTACTTTTGTGAAACTGCCAAATTGGGTTGCAGAGGATTATAACCAGTGGTGGAAGAGTTCTCAAATTCTTTACTTGAGTAAAGTAGAAATACAACAATAGAAATTTTCCTTAAAATAACATGGATATTATCAGCTAACTAAAAAGTATATGTGACATAAAATAAAATCTGGTCTGAAATAAGGGAGGGAATGCTATCATAAACAGACTTCAAAAGAACATTTTGTAATAACAAAATCATAAAGAAATGAAGACTCATAAAACTAAATAATATATATATAATTAAATAATATCTAATAAGATTGAATTATTTTAAATGTTTCTTTCAAAATGTAATAATTCATGTTTTATTTTATTTGTTCATTTGATTATTTATTTCATAAGGAATATTTATTTATTTAATATTGAAAACTTTGGGTCGCTGTAGAGTAAATGTAAAAAGTAATATAAAATGGAAATATATGTACAAGTACAAGCACAAGTACCTCAAAATTGGCTAGTATTTGAGTAACTGTACTTGATTACTTTCCACCATTGATTATGATCGTAACAAAATGTCCTTTAATCTATATTATAATAATGCGCGTTACTTGCATGATGATCTGATGAGACATACAAATATAGCACAATCGTCAAGTTCACCATTTATAATTTGAACATTGACAAAGGAAAAATACTACTAATCATAAAGTAATCGCATCGACTGTTAGTATCGCAGCGCCATCCGCGGGGTGGTTGGAGTCTCGCGAGAAGTGAACGAACGGATGCTAGATATCCATGTGAACAACACTTCCAAGAGCTCTGGGACTGAACCCAGGTCGGTCTTCTTGTCCCGCTGCTTCAGCGGTTACAACAGAGCTCGTAACTCATAACTGTCGCTCGACCAGCCGGATGAATCTGTCTTCACCAGTTTGAAGAATGAATCATGGGACAGCGTTACTGTGGAAACGACGGTAACTTCTTTTGTTAACCTAGCATGTTAAATACAGTTAGCCAACAAAGCCAATTGGTTAGAGAGCCGACAGTAGGTGTCTGCTCTGGTCATGATAGATAGAATTGCTGCATGATATCTTGTCTTGTCGTTGCCGTTTCAGCCAGCTTCAGGAAAATGGTTTAACGGTACGTAACGCTAACGGCTCACCCAGATGCTCACCCTTCATGATGCAACACTAGAGCCAGGTTTAGCTACAACTGCTAGTTGTTCAGTTTTTGACTTAATGATTCTCATTATACAATCAGATCATCGAAGATCGTTAGTTGACTGGTTCAACAATCTGCTGCAGCTGAAAAGCTACTCTGTTGACCGTGCATGCAACAGTGAACCACAGCTAGCTAAACCCAATGATGATGCTCCAGGACGGGTCAACACAGGTCCTCTGCCTCACAGCCAGCAGCGGGGTTCCTCTTTTCACAAGGGGAGCCGCCAAACAGCTGCCCTTCTCTGTCATCGGCTCCCTGAATGGTGTTCACATGTTTGGAGGTGGTCAGGGAGTAGTGTTGTCCTGCTGTGAGACTGAAGGCGGGGGGAAGGTGGTGTGGAGAGTTTTCCAGGACAGTGTGATGCTCATCGCTGTGAGTGGAGGTGGACAAAGTGGTGCAGGCAGCAGCAAAGAGGAGGAGGTGCGTTTACAACGACTCCTGGAGAATGTGTGGAACTGCATGGTGCTGGTGTTGGGGCAGGATGAGTTGGCCAACATGAGGAATGTTGAGAGGCTGAAAAGGGACTTGCGATCCTGCTTCAGCCTCATTGATCAGCTGTTGGAGGAGAGGCAAGAGGGCATCCTGGGCAACCTGACACACTGCGCTGATTCACTGCTGCCTCCAAGCCCTGCTCTTCTTCAAGAAGCTGTGGATGGCTTTGCTCAGGCTGCGGACAGTGAGTTTGGTTGCCTTATTGTCCACGGGCGAATAACTGCAGCAACTGAGAAGTGGTGGCGCCTAGCACCACAGGAAGTTGTGCTGCTCTCTGCTTTGATTCGCTCCCTCTCAGCCTCTGGATCAGATTCTTGTGATTACCCAGTTTTCCTTCCTCATGGCAGCCCCACCGTGGCCCATCGCCTGCTTCGCTTCCAGCTGCTCCCTGGAGCAGATGTATGTGTGCTGTGCGGTCCTACCCCTACCCTGCATAGAGCAGAGAGTGGGCTGGTGTGTCGTTTCTGGTCACCCTTGGTGGAGACTCTGAGAGACTGCCTGGCTGTTGGAGAGCGCTGTTTACCAGCATCTGTATCCCTGCGCCCTGATGTGCTGGCACTTCTTCTCATCAACCGTGAAACACGTCGGTCAGTCTCTTGTGTGCGGACTCCCACTAACCATCTGCACAGTGACCCTCCTTTACCCTCCAAGGCCCGCTGCTGGGAGCTGCTGAAGCTGTTCTATATCTTCAGCACAACACGCTACTTCAGCCAGGAGGAGACATTGTGTGTCTCCCCAGAGGAGAGGGCTGAGAGAAGCAACACTGAAGACTTTGTCCTTGGATTCTCACACCAGCCGCTACAGTGCTACCTAGTTACAGAGGAGTGCAAAAGCTATGGACTTCAGACAGCGCAGCATCAGCTCTTCCTGCTTATTCCATCATCAGTCCCCACCTTTGCACTCCGCACGGTGGCAACACAGACTCTCTCTGATATAGTTGCAGCCACTCGGTTTTAATTCAACAGTTCACTTTGCTATAACATCTCAATTTTGGGGAAACCTACCATGTTTCACCTCATAATATCTGAATTAACAGGTGAATAGCCATTCACCTGTAATCTGAATTCACTGCTGATATTTAATTTTTCCCATATACAGTATATTTCCTGATGACTGCAAACCTAAAATTACATGTTGACTAACAGATCTACAGTAGAGGCATAAAAATCAGCTTTCATCTGTTCATCTTTTATGAAGACAATGATTAACTGACCACTCATGAGAGCTGTTCAGTAGAAAAATGTATCACTGTTAATCTAGTATGAAATATGAAAGTATGAAAACTGTTGAAAATGTCATACCAAAGTGAACTTCTTTTAGGCTTGTTTTGCATTTAAGAGAAAAGTCACTCTCCCAATTGTGTCTAACTTCACTGGCTTCAAGGCTAAACTGTCACAGCAATGAAAGCTGGCTAGATTGCAGTTCAAATTCCCTTGGCACACTGAATACTAACATTATCACTAGGGTTGCACTGGGTTTTAAAATGTATTAGGGAATAATGTGAAAAGTTGCACTGGGATAAATAAGTGCCTGCTGTTTATTGTTCTGAAATTTTGAATCATTTAGCTTAAAGAAAGATGAAATAATTTATTTGTCTGCTTGAGTTCTGATCCTAAATATAGTCTGTTACCTTCTATGGGCCTTTGTATTGTTGAGTGATTTATTCCCATTATTCTTACAGCTGATGTGATAGTGGTAAGGTTTGCACTCTGTTGGTTGAACCTTTCATTGCAAAATAAGTGTGCAACTGCAAATAATATCATAAACCACTTGCAAAAATGAAGCAAATGCAGCTCAGTGGTTGTAATATTAATATTTCAATTTAAACAGCTTGTCAGTGAAATATGTCTATTTCATATCTCAGACAGTCTCTTGACAGCTGACACACAGTGGACAGTATGGATGAAGTTGACTGCTAAGTGTATTGAACTTTAAGTAAAGAAAATCTAAAGGCATCTGCTAGGACTTCTGTTCTATAACTCACACTTACAGATGTAAAAAAAATAACAAAACTATCTCTATTCCACACCACATAATGCTGTAATAATAGTGTAA
Organism: Seriola aureovittata; assembly: GCF_021018895.1. Taxonomy (NCBI): domain Eukaryota; kingdom Metazoa; phylum Chordata; class Actinopteri; order Carangiformes; family Carangidae; genus Seriola; species Seriola aureovittata. The sequence continues at coordinate 11,239,028 of NC_079375.1, forward strand.
TAATAGACTATTGATGAAACACACATACACCATTATTTAATGAATACACCTTGGCATGATAATTGCTGTGTTTTGTCTTGTTTACATCTGCGCTGGTAATTTCAAGAAACCTATCGCTCTCTCACTTTTCAGTGTGAAGGCAGAGTTTCACTGAAAGTCACACTGAGGATCAGTAACATCCCAGTAAGTAGTTTCTAATCCCAGTTTTATGCTCATTTGTATGTAGAAGTACCTGTGAGTGAGGCGAGGCTGTCGGAGAACAGGACCATCCCTGCTCAACCTGAGAAATGTGAAATTTGAACCAGTGCCATTAGGCCTGACCTTATCAGTTTAACCCCACCATCAAGGGCCTAAAAACACTGCGGAGCAACAATGACACAATACATTTAACTACAGGCCTGTAGGAATATTCCAGGAAGGTTTTTTCTTGCATTAAAGCCACTGTGTAGACTTTTGATGTGATTTTTTTTTTTTTTTTTTTTTTATTATTCTGATGGCAGGAATAATACAGACTTTGTCAAAGGAATTTGCATTAAACCACCCCAGCAGATGGAGGAAACAAGTCCAGTCCAGATAGGAGGAGCATTCATAATTATTTTCTTCACTTAGCAGCCTTCAAAGTCTCCACCCAAACCGCATGGAGCTCTCAGGACAAAAAGTGAGGCGCGGTGCAGTGAGCTCGGGGTTGGAAGTGGGAAGCTGCATCAGTTCGCTGGTTATATCTTTCTGAGCCAGTAGGTCTGTAGTCCAGAGCAGTTTAGGCTCAGTAACCGGAGAACCGACCCTGACTGACAGCCTCACGGTGCGTGGGATACAGGAGAAGAGGGGGTGGGATAACGGTGGACATGAAGCCACACAAAGGGGAGGGATACGCTCGCTGCTTGTAGTGTTGCCATGTGTGCAGGGAATGTACCCCAAAAACTTCAGCGAGAAAAGTTTAGTCAGTTTACGTAGGTGCAGTCAGGGTCCTAAGAAACTTCATGCGACTTCAATATAAATTTGTCGAAGTCCCATGAGCACTATCACCTCTGTAAGGTTCAAAGGTCTGAATGCTTAGTCATTTTTAGGAGCGCGGTTCCTCCACTTGCACAACTTTGATTTCACTTCTCTCGAGTGAAGCAACCGGCGCCGTGCAGGTCTTTGTCGAACCGCAGAGGCTTTTAAAGTTGCTCCACTTGTTGAAACAAACCCCGTGCGATACGTCAGCCGCACGGATGCAGTTGTTATCACCCAGAAGCGTTCGGCTTTTAAGCCGGGGGCGAAACGAGTTGTTAGCCGGTAGCAGTGCAGCGCAGCGGCTCGGCAATGGTCCCAGGGTCCGCTCACTGACCTGTCCCCCTCTGTCCTCCTCTCCCGGCAGAGCCTTATCGAGTTTGAGTGCAACGCGACGCGGGCTCCCCAAAGAGAAAATGTCTGAAAATGGAATGGTGTCCCGGGCCAAGGTGCTGACCATCGACACCATGAACCCCACGGTGAAGAAAGTGGAGTATGCCGTGAGGGGCCCCATCGTGCAGCGGGCTGTGGAGCTGGAGAGGGAGCTCTCAGAGGTTTGTAAAACCAGCTGTCTGATCTCAGTGTGAATGCCACCTGGAGCCTCTGTTGCACCAGACCTCTCCTTTTTTTTAACCCACTTCTCATCTACTTACATGTTAAATATATTTTGTGTCGTATGTCTTTCATTACATCAGCCCGTTATAGGCTTATTCCGCTGCATAGACTGTGGCAGTGTAGACGAGCACAAGCAAGTTTGCCCAGCAGATTGTAAATAAGAAGACAAAGTACTTCACCAGACAGGCTTAAACTGTCTCATAGCCTTTTTATGTTTACTGAATCTGAATCAGAAGACTGTAAAATTGATGTTCATATCATTCAGTACTTGCCACAATGAATCTCTTTGAACCTTAAATGTAAATTCTTTTAAAATTACATCGCAGCTTTGACTCTATTAAAGGGGGCTCTTCATGCCTATTTGCTCCTGATGAATGCTTGTGTTTTTTTTGGCTAAGCACAGATCCAGTCTGTGTCTTTCATTAGTTATAATTACAGATCAGCAGGTTTCATTTCCTTATTATGTTCTCACCATTACCATCTAAACATTATCCCCAAAGAAAAGTCCGCCCTTGTATCAAAGTCCATCAGTTGGTTAGTGATTCCTGAGAAAGTTGATCATATCAGACAATTTGGAGACCGGTATGATCCAGATAATGTGCTGTACCCACAAATTTCACCATCCCTTTCTGTCCGGTCCTCAATGTTAATCTCTAACTGATGTGTTTTTTTAAGTCACACTCATTGCTTTTTCATCCTCTCCTGTTTTTTTAATCTTAGTTGCTCATGGAAAGAGAGAGAGGTGAAAGTCCATAGTCTGAACTACTGACTGTGTTTTTTCTGTCCAGTCTGGTTGTACTATCGTGTTTCACCGTCTGATGACCCAGTGATGATATGTGTCAGTCAACCTCTGAAAATTCCTAATGTCCAAAATATCAAACGGTCCAACTTGGCGAAACATAAACATAGTTGCGGCTGTAAACGTGTTCTATATGTTATATATTCTAGGTCCTTTCAAAGTTACTCCCACTGTAAATCCAGATCATTTGTGCATTCCCCCCTTTTTTTTTTTAAGCACTATCTGATCCCCTCCTCTGGCACTGTTTCTGGTGATGTGGCAACCAGCTGTTAGTGTACCGAGTGCAGTCTGGTGTGAAAACTGTCCTCTCTTGAGTGCTTTGCTCAGGAAGAGATGAGTATGCGAACAGGTTCTTGCACAGGTGAAAAGCTCAGTGGCATGGGCCTGCAGCAGCTGTAATGACAGTAGTGACCTTTTTAACCAGATGGTTCACTTGCACCAAAGATTTTATGCTCTGTTTGTTCTGATCAGTGCTTATTTGCAGCAGACCCTTTCATTGTAGGATATTTATTTTCCTCTCAATTGTACAAGAGGTTGATCAGGCATTATCAAGTTGATATTTAGATGTTCAGAAAGCAGACAGAAATTGCAAATCCAGCCAAGATAATGAGAGATGGGAGCATTTTCAGAGGACCAATAAAATAATTGCCATCCTTATTATAGCTCCTAATACATTTTTATTCATCACATTTCCCTTTAAGACAGAAGCACTGCTGTTTCTTTGTTCATTAACTGCACAATTTCAATAGTAGAGCACCAAGTCAGAAGGCAAAAATGTACTACAAATAATCAACTACAGTCTTCTCAGTTAAAAGTCTTCAGAAGAACGGAACTTAGATTTTAATGGATGTTCAACTGTTTTTCTAAGTTTAGTCAAAACACATTCCTCTTCATTTTACGGCCTCCTCCTCCCCAAGTTGCAATGTTGGATGGTGTTGTGTTACCTTGGGAAACAGGTCACAGTGGTATTCTCTCTTTTGTCCGGGAATTAAATATGCACGCGCACACACATACACAAATGCACACACTGTGATCCCCTACTCCTGTTTCCTACACACCTTGTTTTTTGGAAGTGAGATCTTTGCTCTTCATTTACAGTACAAGCATAGCATTGTTCTTGTTTCCCCAGCCCCCTCTAATACTAAAGATGGGTTGTTTAGAGCTTTTCCTAATAGGGAGCAGAACCAGACCAACACTGAGCCGACTGAGTGCACCAGTTAACAAGTACACAGTGCTTCACATGCAGTTATTACTTCGCTGTCTTTGTTTTGTCCCAATGAGCAGCTAGCTGATAGCGAATGGGGACCTTTCGAGAGAGTTATTGTCAGGATAGACCATCGATACACAAAGCTAGTTTTTGTCAGATTCTTTCCACATATTCTGCCAGAATGAAATGCGATATGCAAACCTCTAAAAATGTTTTACATTATAGAGGCCATGCTGAATTTGCATTTTAAACAAGATTGGTCTCAATATTGGATGTATCTGGTATCGAGTGGCTGAAAAAAAATGTTAATGAATGAATGAAAAGTCTTTTCTGTAATTCCTTGTGAGTAAAAGGAAATACTGCATGATCTTTGCATCGAGAGCACTGTTTCACCTTCTGCTGGAACTTCAGCTTTGTTTGCTGGACTGTTATCAGTGATGGAGGACAAAAAGCTCTGGCCTTTCTAGTCTGTTCCCAGGAGCAGAGGTCAGTTTGTTTCTAAAAGATCTCCTTCATGAATGGGCGGTACTTTTGACCTAGGGGTGTTATTCTCCCCGTATAATGTTATTGGTCTAGACTGAGAGACGCCTCTTATGTGTGACCAATGAGAGAGCCAGAGACTTGCGCTCTCTAAAATCTGAAGTCTGAATTGGACAAAACTAACAAACAAGCTGCTTTGATTTCTGCAGGAGAAGAGCGTGCGGTTCCACTTGTGGCCTCTCTGCAGCCTCACGCTGTTCCTAACATCTGGTGTTAACTGCATGAATGTGTGTGCGTGCTTTTGTTTGTGCACGTGGTTGCGTGCATGGTTGTTTGTCCTCTGTCAGTGGTCTCAGCTGAAATGTTGTATCATTGTCCTGGAGGACAGTAAATTGATACCTGAATGTTGACAATGTATTCTCCAAAGTATTTTTTTTACTTTCGATTCACCACTGCTTTGCTGTCATAAATCCTGCTCTTTCTCAGCCTTCACTAAATGAGGTTAAAGGCCTCTCTATAAATGTATGTCTCTGTGTTTATGGGTCAGAAGGTTAGTGGTATCAGTATAATAAGGAAGTTTTCTCAGGTTGAAACTTTGTTCCGCTGTTTGCACAGAATATCAGCGTCAAACTTGTTGCAAATGCACTAAATTGTTTTTACCATATGGTTTCTATCTCCAATACAATCTAGTGTAAGCTCCCTAATAAACCCAGTTCAACATCTGGACTAGATGTTTGTTTGCATAAAATTTTCTTCATTTCTGTCAGTAAAGAATTGTACTCCACTTTGATATTAGTGAATATCAGTAAGTGTGTATGAGAAAAATATGGAAAGTTAGCATCGAGAATGAACAGCTGACACTGTTACTCAGAAGATCTGACTTGTAAAATTTCATAAAAAAAAAAAAACTGGAAATGACTGTGGAGTAAAGCTACTTTTTTGGATAAACTTAATTTAACACCAGTAGAAGCAGAAAATCTGTTGTATCACATGTGCCAAATTTTAGTCAGACAACATTTGGAACAAGATATCCAAACGACAGTAAAAGGTATGTGGTCAAGGTTGTTTAGGTGCAGTGGGGGCTCTCAGCCAACCCCCATTTTGAGTCAGGTTTGTTAATGGGAGGTCACTGTAAAATTCAGAAAAAAAGGAAATTACATAATTGCTTGTATGCAAAGAGAATAAACGCTCTCACTGTTCGCACTTTTGTTTCCATTCTTCAGATATATAATCACTTCTGTGCGTTGTGTTTATGTTCTGCAGGGAATGAAGAAGCCATTTGCTGAGGTCATCAAGGCCAACATTGGTGACGCACATGCTATGGGCCAGCAGCCAATCACTTTCTTCCGACAGGTCTGCTCCTACCCCCCCCCCAACCCCCCAAACCTCATCTAAACTCATCTAAATATAGCACCTCCCCTCTGACTTCTGAATGACTAAAAAGTGATTTCTTCCTCCTTAGATAAGTTGGTGTCAATCAGTCTTACGCAGTAATGGGTGCAGCATTTTACATTCTGTCCCTTCCACCCTTTGTACTCACACCTCCCTTTGTTTCAAGGTCTTGGCTCTATGCTCCTACCCTGAACTATTGAATGACAGCACATTCCCAGAGGATGCTAAAAGTAGAGCGCACCGCATTCTCCAGTCCTGTGGAGGGAACAGTATGGGTGTGTATGAGCAAACACAGCAAGCATGATGTAACCCTGGCTGCTTATTATCACTTTCTTTTTATATATCTCATTGGGTGTTCAATTGTGCTTTCTGGTGGTGCTTTGTTGTGTTAAAGCTATAAGTTGTCTCCACATGAATCTCCCTCAGGCTCCTACAGTGCCAGTCAGGGCATAGACTCTGTGCGTCAGGATGTGGCCCGCTACATTGAGCGAAGGGATGGCGGCGTTCACTGTGACCCGGACGACATTTACCTCACCACAGGGGCCAGCGACGGCATTGTGGTACAAAGCACCGCTCATTTTGACTTCCTAACTTTGTGTCTCTTCAGTACTTTTAATCATATATCTAGCTATAAAGACTGCAGTCTAACGCAACAGCTCAACAATAAATCCTCCCTTCATGAAGGTTGTAATGTTCAGTTTGTGTTGAAACTGCTCCAGAGAGGGGTTGATTCAACCGTATGGTCATTTTGGAGGATGTAGTTTGGAATGCTGTTGAATTGTATTGTGTTATACTGACACCTCTCTGTATAATGCAATATAACATATCTTGCCTTCCCCATCCTGCCCTGTCAGACGATGCTGAAGCTGCTGATGTGTGGTGAAGGTGCGGCCCGTACGGGCGTCATGATCTCCATACCTCAGTATCCCCTGTATTCGGCTGCATTGGCCGAACTTGGTGCTGTGCAGATCAACTATTACCTTAATGAGGAAAAGTGCTGGAGTATGGACATCAGCGAGCTGCAGCGCGCCCTGGATGAAGCTCGGCAGTACTGCAACCCTCGAGCCCTGTGCATCATCAACCCTGGAAACCCCACTGGTAAACTTCAAATTTTTATCTGTGAAAATTAATATGATTATGATGTCAGGTTCAATTACTTAAGATTAAATCTCGCTGCATAACGTATATACAGCGTGTCTCCCTTTAGTTGTAGTTTTATGTCAACAGATTTCATGTGCTCTTCAAAGAGGAGCCACTAGATGGCAGCAAATAGATGTAACTGCCCACTTAATCACCAATTTCAAATGCCTCTCCATGATGAGCCTCCTCTTCTCTCTCAGGTCAGGTTCAGAGCAGAGAGTGCATTGAAGATGTAATCCGATTTGCAGCAAAGGAACGCCTCTTCCTCATGGCTGATGAGGTACGGTCTCTGCATATCTTTTTAACGTCTGCCTGCTTTATTGTCCACTTCACCCTGTGATATATCTCATTCTGTCCCCATCACCCAGGTGTACCAGGATAATGTGTATGCTGATGGTTGCCAGTTCCACTCTTTTAAGAAGGTTCTGTTTGAGATGGGCCCAGAGTACTCAAATACAGTGGAACTGGCATCGTTCCACTCCACTTCAAAGTGTTACATGGGAGAGTAAGTCATTGCACTTTCATGCTGGGATAAATCCGTCAGGAGTCATGACCACAATGTTAACAACTAGTTCTGTGTGTTGTGTTTCTTTCTGTCTTTTTGTTCTTGCACACATTTTTGGTGCTGCGAGGTCACATCGTAATGTTTTTGTCTCTCTCTTAGGTGTGGTTTCCGTGGAGGCTACATGGAGATCATCAACATGGACGATGACGTGAAGGCCCAGCTGACTAAGCTGGTGTCGGTCCGTCTGTGTCCTCCTGTCCCTGGTCAGGCTCTAATGGACCTGGTGGTCAACCCTCCGCAGCCAGGGGAGCCTTCATATGACAACTTCATCAAGGTGCGCAGTTTTCATCCTACAGCCCTCATTATTCATACTAGGGGTGGAACAGATAATCAATTCACCAATACAGTATATAATATGATTAAACATAATATGTTGTTATGAATTATTGTTTATATAATGAAGTAAACTGGCACCTGTAAGATTACACATTCTTTCTGCAATGTACTATCAGTCCCCTGTCACATGTCCATGTTGCTGTGTAAAAATGACTGCATGCATAACACTCAGTTTTATCTCAAATCTCTGTGAAACTGAAATCACTTAGTAATACAGTGAATATGCATTTTATTCCATTATAAACCACTATATTTCTCTTTGATGACAAATTAGTTGGACATTGCTGCAGTTCATTTTGACATGCTGGAATTATATAACAAACATTATCATAGTCGTTGGATCATAGCAGTTCTTCCAAAAGCTTGCACGAAACCGCTTTGGGAAGTGTACATATGGATTACTTATGAAACCCCGTCATGACCTCCTGTAGGTCTGGAAAAATTATCTTGTGTGTAAACAGATTCATATGATCTTTTTACACTTTTTGTACAGTGTCTGACATGGGCATTCGTCCGTCTCGTGGAACTCCCAGAAGTCTGGAGAGATTCAAGCAGAAAACTTCATTTAAAAAAAAAAAAAAAAAAAAAGGCCAGAGACACAGTGGGCCATTTTTTAATTTTCAACCAATGATGTAAGGCAGGGGAAAACTTAATGGTGCTGAAACCCTTTCCAGAATTGGTCATTTTCACACTGCTTTAGGACTTACAAATACCATTTTCTGTGGCTGAGATTTCCTCCGGACCACCTTGAGCTTGATAAGACAGGCTATTGCTACATAAGATGAATGTTTCTAGTGCAGTCAGTCACAGGCAGCGCAAATGTAGTTGCCAGTGGTTTCTGATTCTAGTAACGTCTCTCTTTGGTTTAATTTATTTTTCTCTCTATCCTCTTTTTATTCTCTCTCCCACATCCAGGAGCGCACAGCCACACTAAGTACCTTAGCAGAGAAGGCCAAGCTTACAGAACAAGTTCTCAATACTGTGCAAGGTATCAGCTGCAATCCTGTGCAGGGTGCCATGTACTCCTTCCCTCGCATAACCATCCCTGAAAAAGCCATCAAAGAGGCCATGGTCAGTCCTTTTTATAAATTTTTCAATGATTCAAATTTGACTGTATTTTTGCTTCAGGGGTATTGATCAGGGGAGGAATAAAATAGATGATGCAGTTATATATATATTTTTTTTTCTCTACACTCCTACCAATCTACAACTTATTATTTGGTCAACTTATTATTATTTCACTTACTATTTCTCTTCATGGTCTCAACACCCATTGATCCTTTAAGACCCGTGTTCCAATACAAACAACCAAAACCAATCAATGAAATTAAATTTGGGAAACAGTGCAGCAAGACATAAGAGCACCATCTCGAACTCTACACTATGCTGGATTAAATAACACTTTAACCAGGTTCACTCTGCATCCACCACCCTTTGCTAAAGGGAACAAATGATTTCTGATAGCTTGCGGTTTCGAGTCTGTCCCACGGTTGACTGCCCGGTAGGAATTTCGGGGAGGGCGGATGAGCCAAGCCACTGAGAATCTGATTAGCCTTACAGGGGATAAGGTCAGAGTAAAGCTGACCCCCCGACACTTGATCAATCCCAGTGACTGTCCAGACCATCCTGATCACACAGTTGTATAACTTGTTCTTGCATGTGCTTTTCCCCAAAACAATGCGCGAACCCAGAGCTTGTCCTCGGTCACTTAAAAAAGATTGGAAAAGTGTTTTACAAAAGCTTTTGATCCAGAGGATATGCTTCAGATTTATTTTACCTCCAAGTACTATTCATCTCTCTTTGTTTTTTTGTTAATATCAACCTTCAGTTGCCTTTTTACAGCTGAAAAAAATGTCCTTACTCAAAGCCGATGGGCACCTGTACTGAAATAACTCTGAAACACACGGACAAAAGGGGAAAATTGTTACCATGAAAAAACAGTACAAATGATTGAAAATGAAGAGCTTTTTGGATCACCTGGTCTCTCTCTCTCTCACTGCTACTATGGAATTAAAGTTGATCTGTTTCTGCTTTTATTTGGTCTACTGTCATTTTATCTTCTGCAAATTGAAAGACCTTCCCACTAAATTTAAGTAATGAATCAGAAACAGAATGCAGTCGAAGGAAAATAATAAAGTGTTGGGAATGTTACAAAAAGTGCATACAATACTTATAGTATGAAGGCTGTACTAGGATCACAGTAACAGCAAAACTACACAAAATTGCTTAATAATAATAGTCCCAAAAAAGCAGAATATAAAGTCTCGGATACGTTATCATGTTCCCTTTCCTCTCTATTAGGACATAGGTCAGCAGCCAGATATGTTTTACTGCATGAAGATGCTGGAGGAGACAGGGATCTGCCTCGTACCTGGAAGCGGCTTTGGCCAGAAGGATGGAACCTACCACTTCAGGTTGTAAAATACACACAGTTGCCAGTTTATTAGGTACACCTAGTTAAAACAAATCTTTTGCATTGCTTTTTGCTAGGTGTACCTAATAAACTTGCAACTGATTGTAAAGAAAAGAGAATGGTTGTCATATTACCCCTTCATACTCTCTCCAGTTACTGAATAATAATTCTTAAGTAGTTCGTCCATAATAATCGTTAACTCTTTGCCAAGGCATCCTGTTGTTAATCACTGACATTAACGGTTAATTTTTGTCTTTCCTTTCTACTCCTCTCCCGCTCAGGATGACCATCTTGCCACCGACGGACAAGCTGCAGATCCTGCTGAACAAAGTCAAAGAGTTCCATCAGAAATTCACCCACCAGTATTCTTAAATTTCCACATCTGTTTTTCCTACAATTCTCAAAGGGAGGAGCTCACCAACCACCACAACAAAGAACACAGCCAATCACCATTTATCTGTCACTAATAAGTGCCTTCTCTACGGCGGCTCTGGTGGTCTCTGTGACGACGCACTTAAGCCTCTACAGCAATTTCACTTGGACATTGGTGGACAGTACACAAGGCACTGTTTTGTGTCCCAAAACAAAACAAAACTGGAGATGATGAAGAAATGAAGTCGGAGCCATGTTTCAGTTTAGTATGAAAAATGTGGCTTCATCTAATATTGTTCCTGTTTTGAAAGATGTATTTACTCTAAGTCTGTGTATTTGTGAGTATGAGAGATAGATTGTATATGTCAATGCCAAGCTTAAAAAAAAAAAAGGTACAGTTGAAGAAAATGTGATGCTGCTTAAAACCTCGAGTACGTCTACAATTGGTTAAAATATTCCATTCCTGCAGGCTGTACTGGACGAGGAGAATATACAGGATAGATTCATTTGCATGATGATTAAGAAATGATTTTTTTAGAGTCAAAATAAATGTAACAGTCTACGGTTTGTCTCATTATTTCAGAAAGAGCTTTCGGATGTGTTTAGAGTTTATAAGAAGACAAATAGGTCATATCCTTTGACTGTGAAGATGTGTCACAGAATGTCACAAGTGCATTATTTAACATTGAAATCTTCGTACTTTCATCAAACGAGGAATTAGGCAGTAACAGTTGTCTGATATTTGAAAAGAAACTGTCTAAAACAGAAATATAAACACACAGTGATTAGTCATTTGCTATTTCTGCATTCATTAAACTATATAAGGCCAAAACAAAGTACATCAATCACGAAATGTTACTCATTAACGATAACAAGGGAGTTAAAGTGTTCAGTGTTTGAAAGAAAAATGACATGTTTTGCCTCTTTAAATTGAAAAGCTGAATTTCAAAAATGAAACACTTGCTCAGTTCAATGGGTTTGCTGCCACAGTCTTTGGTCTGGTATGACCAGTAGCTTATGTGATATTGCTGTGTAACTGACATTAGTGAGAAATGTAAAGGTGTTTTTGTTGCAAAAGTAAATCAAGAAATTTAACACTGCACTAATTCCACTCACTATAAATGCACATTACGTAATGATTATGTCTGTAAGGCAAATTAATTAATTAGTTGTGTGGTGAACATGTTTCTGGCCACCTGAGTTCAACATTCGCTCTCTTGTTAGCTCTGCTTTGTTTCTGATGGATATATGTTTCCATAGCTGCAAAGTGCTCCCCCTGATGTGTTCCTGAAAACCAAAACAATAAGCTAAACCAGATTATAAAATCCACAGAACTCAGCGTTGGGTGATAATTCCCATTGGGATCATCGCTGCACAATGTCTTTCAAATTACACATTGTAATTTGATCCATTGGTGTGTGTAAAGGATGGCTCGCTGTTACAGTGGTTAGCGCTGTCGCCTCACAACGACACGGCTCTGGGTTGGAGCCCTGGGCCTGGGGCCTTTCTGTGCGGAGTTTGCATGTTCTCTCTGTGCCTGCATGGGTTCTCTCCGGCTTCCTCCAGCTTCCTGCCACAGTCCAAAAACATGCACAATAGGTTAATTGGCAACTCTAAAGTGCCTCTGTCTCTATGTGTCAGGGTGTACGCTGCCCTCGCCCAATGTCAGCTGGGATTAGCCCCAGTATAGATAATGGATGGATGAATGATAGTTTAAAAATATTTATTGGTATAGCTTTAAAATAAGTTAAATTATCCTGTAATTGCCACCCATGGCCACAGGGGGCGCTGCTCAGCAAGTTACAAAGTGTAATCAAACCAATTCATAGATCCGAGTGTCACACAGGTAAACATTTGATGTTTATCTGTGTGGTAATTTTGGGCAGTATATGTGTGAAGCCAAATAAAGGACAGAATCGTTGTTCTGTCGTGACTCTGTTATGCAGACAATTTCCGCTTCAGTGGTAAAGAGTAAGGTGGTTCCTCAGACCTCACACACATCTGTGAGAAGGTGAGATGTGAGCTGTCTGCACACAGCTGAAACCGTCACCTCTAATAATGATAGTGTTCATTCAGGCTCAAAAGGCCGGATGTGTAGATACCACAACTGTCTTTATTGTCTCTATTAGCCTGTCATCTATTTTATTGCCTAGTATGCAGTTTCCAAGCAAGCTGAGATGATGAATGGCACTGCAGGTTGTGTGTGTGTGTGTGTGTGTGTGTGTGTGTGTGAGGTGTAGAGACTGAATGACTATGTAGAGACTGTGTTAAAGTGAAGCTTGTAGTTTGAAGGGGTTTTCTGCTCCCTTCCTCTCTACTCCACAGTGGCTGTCAGCTTTAATTATCTTTGACAAAGGGCCTCCTGAATCCTAATTATACTGAGCTTTGTCTTTCCTGGAGCACCTCACCATTCACTCCAGCAGCATGACGTGCTCACACGTTCCAGTCCTCTTCACTCTAAATTAATTGGGTGCGTTTGCATTTTTTCTCTCATCTCTTGACATCTTTTGGGAATCAAAGGTCATCATTAGTTCGGGTGAGGATGTAGGGTGACAGAGAGCCAGTCATGCATCAGACATCAGCACTGTCATGTGGCTTTCCTGGTTATGACAATGACCACTCTTTAGTCACCATGTACAGTCTTATATGAGGAGGTACATATGATGGACTGGAAGAGCTTATTGAGACTGTGTGGCGTTTGTGAATTGTGAATCATGTTGTGATCAGTATTCTGTATGTGGAAAGTTCAGCTGGTCCAACTTTGGTTGGTATTCAGCATGAAAATGAAAGGTGATTCCACAGAAAATGCCACCAAAGACTCACACCAAGGGAACTTAAACCTTAACTCTTAAGGTATTTAGAATTGAAAATGGAGAACTCAAACCAATTTTACATGCAAAAAGTCAACACAATCAGAAATATCCAAATGCAAGTTAATCACAATTATGATTGTGAAATCAAATTGATTTGTGTTCATTTAGAGTTGTATTTCGGGGCAATCTGATGACTTTAATCCAATAGTCACTCTTGTTTTAGCTCTGCTTTGGGTCTCCACCAATGCCTTAAGGAAATGTATGGCTCTTTAGCAGCTTGTTGCCACCTCTGCCATTTGGTGCTGGACAGGTAGTGTACAGTGGGTATTTATTTATTTATTTATTTATTCAAGAAAACAATTTCATGTGTGGAAATTATGCCAATTAGAGCAGTGAAACCATAACAAGTTAAACAACACTAAATCACTCCGTAGAGCCGGAGTGATCTGCAGTCAGATAATAATTCTCTGTGGGTTCATCACTACAACAAGCAGCCCCTTTCATAAAAACACATAGCCTACTGTAACCTTGTCATCCAAGTCAGTGCTAATAGGAAAATATTGATTCGAGCTGCTTCAACAAAGCTCTAAAGGCTTCCTCCTTCACACTGCCAAGAACATACAGCGGAGAAATGCTTTATTTATTGGCCCCCCCCCAAAAAAAAAAAATCACATTTTAACATATTGACTCTAAAAATCCTTACATCAGCCAATAATATGCTTACCACATGGACCTTGCTTTGGATGCTAAAATCCACATAAAAATATAACAGGCCATGACGTCAAGCATCCTCAGCCCTGAATGGCTGATGTGGAAGGTAAATTTGTTCCATTACCCACAGAGCCGGAGGTAATTTTTTTAAAAACACATATCTGGTTAAAATCTTGAGGCTCAAGTTTTGAATCTAGAAGCAGGAAGATATAATCTTTCCTGTCATGATTGCATTTTTTGTTATTTTTTTGCTTGAATGACCTAAAGGGGTTATCCTGTAAGGGGGATTTATGCAGAGTAGTGTTGGGTAAGATATTTCTGTGATTCCCTAAATTTCTTAAGATACTCACACTTATCGTTCTGTGAAGCAAATCTCACCAATTTAGTAACAAGGAAAAATTATGCAGAAATACTATATTATCCAGGTCTTCTTCTATTGTTTGTCCTGTATGTTGTCATTATGCTGCAAATTGAAACGTGCTGTAAATGGAACTGGTGCATTGTGGAAAGTGTGTGAATGAGTCAGACGAAGCATCAGTATCTCCAATCAGCAACTGCATTGTTTTCTTGAAGACATGACATGTGGCCACTACTTAACGTTGTGCTAAACTCTGTTGTTGCAATCACTACGTTGAACACAATGATTTGCATTTAGTTGTTATGTAATTGTACATCTGAGGAAAAAGAAAAGGATTTCTGCTTCCCTTCTCGTATGTTTGGTTGTTTCTGAATGTCAGCCTGATTTGTTTCCAAATTACCTCCATTTTTTTTCTCTTAGAGTTTTTTTTTTCCAGTTTGAAACAAACATAAACATAAAAACTACAACAACAACTGGAGGAAATTGAAGGCAGACAATTAGTAGTTGTTTTTATTTTAGCTTGCATTAGATGAAAAGTGATACCACTGTCATATTTGTCTAATAAATATAGGGCTATACTGCCAGAAACCAGTTATCTTAACTTAGCTTAACATAAAGAGAAGCACTTTTTCCAAAATGTCAACTATTTATTTTATGTGCCCTTGAAAAAAAAAAAAACCACTAAAAAAACTTTTTTTTTCAAAAGTTGACCTTGGAAACTGAAATCTTCGTGGGACCAGAATCAGATGGAGGTTTTGGAAAATGTTTGTGGACCTTGACTAAAGATTATTTGTTTATTTGCTATTATAATTGTCAAAGCTGAAATTAATTTTATGTCACTTATTTCATGCACTATTTAATGCTTATTCCCTTATTCAAGAGAAGAAGCATCATTTCAAAAAATCTCAGAACTAACAAAAAAAGTAAATTGAATATTATCATAGAGCTTTATTGTGTGTTGTTGATATTCAGTAGTTTATTTTATTTCAGGTAATTTGTTGAACTTTATGGATTTCATAGCCCATACGTGTTAATTTGTCAAGGGGCTCAAACTGTTTTTCTTTGATATTTGGATGCTATATCATTTGAAAATGTATGTTAAAGTTTTCCATAACCTAGTTTGTCTTCTATTTTTTGACCTCTAAAAAATGTTAGTCATTCCCTTTTTTACACGACACACACAAGTAAATACTAAATGGAGAAGGGCAGATTTGGAAAAAAACTAAAGTAAAAGAAGAGAAAACAGTGAGAGGGAGGGAGTGATGATACAGAGATTGGGTGATAAATCTTGTTCTGATCAGGTTTCTCTGGTGCCCTCACACCTCAGTCTCTTTCTTGGGGTAATTAATCAATCCCAGACTGGAGGCATTGATCGGCCTCTTGCGGCCCTCGGTATGTTTACACTCCTCGATTGTATTTGCCACTAAGCCCCTCGCTGCCGCTCAATCTCATCGGCAGAAAATGTGACACTCCACCCTCTGATGCCATCAGCGAAACAGTGCATCGATTGACATCTCCATGAAAATCAATCTACTTATTTTTTTTTATGTTGTTGTTGTTGCATGGGGGATTTGGTTTTGTTATAATCCTTTGTTTTAATCCTGTATTCCAGGTTGCAATACATGAAGTTTTATTGTGAGCAATCAAAACACTCCTGGAATGCAGGGCCAGGCATTCCTTAGACAGTTACACATACTGCCAAATCTCAAAAAGGCAGAGATGATTTTAATTGTTTTTATAGCTTGAAATATAACAATTGAAACTGACCCTTTCAATTCTTAATGTTGATCAGCCAAGATTCCTTCCCAAACCAGCAGTGGTGGAAGAAGTATTATGATCCTTTACATAACTGTTGTCAGCAAGTAATAGCAAAAGTAAAGTACTCACTAAGATGAATGGGCCCTTTTAGTGTGTTATAAATGTTATTATTTTAGATGAATTATTCAATTTTATCCAGAAAAATACATTACATTTTATAAAATAAACATATAGTTATATGTACATTTTTAATCTGCAATGTAACTAATAATTATTACTCTCAAATAAATGTAGTGGTATGAAAAGTGCAAGTTTAATTATAGTATAAAGTAAAGTACAAGTGTCTCATATTTGTGCTTAAACACAGTGAGTAGATGTAATCAGCTACACCACCACTGTAAAACATAAGTTATCCAATGGAGTATAACTTAATACTTACTTTTTTTTTTTTTTTTTTTGATAATGTGTGTTTCAATTTTGAGCGTTCTGTGTGACCCAGTTTCCTATACACTGAAATGCTGCACTGAAGAGTTCTATTGTGAAATGATACGTGATACAACGTGAATTGAAAAGTCTGATATGATGCTGTTAGCCACTAGTGACTAAAGTCTAAAAATGTTGGTATCAGCCTTTAAAATTAATGTTAGTCAGAACCTAAAATCGATTGCCTGGATCCAGACGCTTTGCATCACTGCCCACATCTCTGTATCTATTTCTTTTTTTTCTTTTTTCAATAGTGATTCAAGTAAAATGAAATAACAATTCAGACAGATTTTCAGACTGAACACATATCTTCTTCTGAAATAGTTGTAGGAGTTTAGCTTTGAGCTCCTGCTTGTGGAGTCGTTACAAAGAAGATAATATGACCGTTTAATTGAATTAGTAAGTAGTGCTACAGTCAGAAATGGTCAAATGTAAATTATAGATATCAACAGCATTGTTTAACCCAGTGAGCTTGTAATAACCAAAGGAAATTGTAACACAAATATACCAATTTAAAATGTCTCATACTTTCACTGTCATATTTTGTTGCAAAGTGTAAAATCACTGGCAAACTACCAAGATAACTGATGGTTGACAGTTATGTTTTGCTACTTTTATTAAGATATTATTTTTATGACTCAGTTAAATGAGCTATTTGTAAGTTTTGCTATTGCTACATAGCCAATGTTAGCATTAATTGTTATTTACTTGCCAAGAGCTTTGGCCATTGTTACAATTACAACATAAGAGGTTATAATACAACCTCTGAGCAGGGACTCGCTAACGGGAAGTGACAAGATGGACTGACCAGGCCAGAGCTAGCTGGTTAGCATGCTAACTTCAGTAGAAGAAAAGAAGTGATAAAAATAGAAGCAAAACAAGAGGGTTGCTTGCTGCAACTGGGGACAACTCTTGGTGAGTAAAAGAATTAAGGGATGGTGAACTTGCAACGTTTCTTCTAGACTGGTAAGTGCAAGTGTTAATGCTAATGTTAGCTATGTAGCAATAGCAAAACTTACAAATAGCTCCTTTAACTGAGTCATAAAAACACTATCTTAAAAAAGTGAAAAATATGCCACTGCATTGAGATAATTTAAACCTGTGTATAAAACATTTTTATGCTGTATATAATAAAACAAAGAATAAGACAGGTGGCTGCACTAGAATTAAAAAAAATGTATATAATTGTGCGAAACATCTGCAACAAAGCGATTAGCATAAGAAAAACAAGTGTAAAAAAGTCTGATTGTCCTGGTAGATTTTCCACTTTTCAGACTCAAAGACAAAAATTACTTTGTTAAAATCTAATAAAAAGGAGTTCAAGAAAAGGGTAATGATAACATTGAAATTGTTTACGGCCTGTTTCGATAATGTTAATAAACTGTCCTCAAGGAGGCACTACAGAAAACCCACAGACACTAGCATTTCCACAATGCCTGTATTCAAAAGTTCTCAAGTCCTTCTTTTCTCTCTACAGATAAGCTGGAGTGTACTCGAAGATCTGAATAGTCAGAATCTGTATTTGCATACTTCCTTCATGCGGGAAGCTTTAACTTTAGATGCACAGTATTTTAAGACCTTGCTCACTGCTTTGATTCGTTTACAAATCTGAGTGAATTGTAATCTGTCAGAATAGCATACAAGAGTAGAGTACACGCAGAACACTTCCTCCCACACGGCTGAAAAATGAAGAATGAAAAGAACAGCAGCACACTGACACAAGGACATGCAACAAATGAAAATTAAGGTCTGAAAGTAATTGTTCGCCTGTCAGCTAAAAGCAAATAATGAAATGAAACAAAACAATCATCAATCACACCTTGATTCTCACTTGAATGAAAAGCCCCGTTTTCCAGTATACAACTTAAGTCCCACCCTGGACGATTGTGATTGCTTATCCATCTTAAATACCTTACAGGACCAGCTTTGAGTGGGTGGTGTGGTAACGCATTCTGTTATCCCCCTGCTGAGCTGAACTGTTGAGCCCAGCCTTTTCACTGGCATTTTCTGTGGAAAAGAAAAATAAACGCTCAAATTCTGAAAGAGCAGAACGTGTGAAAAGTACTTAAGGGACATGCATCTTATCACTGCCCGGCACACATGGTGTTTTATCAGTTGATAAACACTTGGGTGTCGGTGGTCACATAATATTTCTGTTAGTATTCCTGGCTGGTAATAAGGAGTCCATTCAGTTTCTTTTCCATTCAACGCACAAATTGTTTGACAAACCTGTCTCAGCTTTGATTGTCATAACCACAACTGAACCCTGCTTAGCCACCCAGGTCAGGCTACATAAATGTCATACATTTTTCATGCAGCATCACAGTTACTGACAAAGGGATTTTTTTGTAGCGTGTGAATTGAAATCACGCCTCATATTTCATTAGACACTCGCAGAGCCTCCGGCCTGTGGTCAGATGGGCTGTATGTTTTATTCATGTCCTCTGAACATCTGCTTGTCCGGATGTCAAAAATCATCAGGCTCCCACAGGACTCCTGCTTGACTGGTTGTAAATGAACTCCAAAGCCGAGACTCAAAACAACCTGTCAGGGCTCTCCACCACCAGAGGAATCTTTCAATATGCCGGCAGAGGTGAGCTGGGTAACTAAGATCTTGTGCTGGAAAAGAGTGATGAAAGTCAACTTTGGACACCTGCAAGATTGTTGCTGTTCTTTCTTTTTTTGTCAGAAATAGAAAAAAATGTACACTGTGATTCAGTTGGTGTGATACTGTGAAAAGATTTCTAATACAAGTTGCGTCTTCTTCCCACAGCTTTTGGTGTATTTTGACACTGCTGTTCACTCTGGCTCCTGGTCGACAAGTCTCCCTGAGTCACTAGAGGCTCGTGCCAACTGGAGGGAAAGAGCCTGACCACTAACAAGTGTTCACTGACTCATAGCACCACAGTATGTCCCACTGTGTGAGCCTGCGTGTGCATGTGTGTCTTTATATATTATTCTATTATATACTATTCTATCTCTCACTTTGCAACCATCCCACAGAAAATGTGTTCCTTTAGAAATTATAATGTATTTTAGCTCACATGCAGTGCCTTCCCAAACTACTGTCAACTGTAACAAAAATGCATAGATAAAAAAAAAAAAAAAACATTCATCTTTATGAATTTATATAGTCATGACTAAAAATGCACAAAAACACAGCAAACATTAAGAGTTTGACACAGAGCCAGTTGCACCACCTGTTCATAAATTGAGACTCCTATTTCTAACATAAGTATTTACCAAGTGAATGGATTAGAACAGGTCACATCACACAAACCAGTTCTTATGTAGAGATGAGTTGATTCTACATATTTACACCCAGTAATTGCCAGGTGTAACTATTGTATAACTAATTGAACCAAGTGACAGGGCTAATGTTGATATAATACCTTTTAAAAGTGAAACGCATATGGTCAAAGATTTAAATGTTTTAAATGTACTAGTGAGGACATTTTGTAAGTTTTAATGGCACAATGGCAATGCAAGTCCAATGGTAGTTAAAAAACTTACGAAGGACCATATGTACAAACTTAGTAATGGATTCAAGAATGGTTGGTGCAACTCAATCCAAAACCAAAAACTTCATCAGGACTGAGAGGATGTGGTTTAATCAATGACTATATATATATATATATATATATAGATGGATGACGCATCTCTGCTTCTTCCCACTGTACAAAAATGAAGCCAAAATATCCCAGAGCGAGAGCTGCCATCTTGTGCTGATGACATCATTTGGAGCCAGAGTCCGCAGTAGTGATCAGGGAGTGGAGCCGTGGTATTGAGGTCTCGCTCACCTACATGACCCAGCTGCAAGTCAATCATGGCTGTCAATCATGACGTTACACTCAAGTTTTATAGCATCAAATAGCTAATTAAATCCAAACTTATCAGAAATATCAACATTTGAACGGAAACAATATTTGGGAAAAATGTATTTGGCCCATGTCCCATCCGCTAACATGGAGGGGGAAGGGTTTACGACCTATACTGCAGCCAGCCACTAGGGGGCAATCAAGATGATTTGACTTTATTTTTAAGGAGCCGTCATGTTGCCCATTATTATATACTGTCATTGGGTTTAATCAGAAACAACTGTTATATTCTGAATCACATGTTAAATCCTGATTGGTGCACATCTGAATGTTGGCCCCACCCATTTAAAAACCAATAAGCAGAACACAGACAAACCAACAAATGTGCTAGAGAGATCCTGTATGTGAACTAACCAAAATTCTTTTAACCTTGAGCACAATGTGTAACGTGTAACATGTGATGTCTAAGTGGTCATTTGTAGTGAGAGGGTTTCCTCAGCTCTATGAAGCATTTTAGTATCTTTCAGCTTGTTGTTTTTGTTTTACGACCTGCAGCATTACTGTTTCAGTGCACCACACCATCAGTGTCATTTTTGGCCTCTACAGGTAGTTTCCACTGAAAAAAGCTGCATGTTGAGGCCTGTGGACTGCTTTAAAAATCCAGTGTATGCTACCTGCCCGGCACCGAACAGCACACAAAGATAGCTGTTACCTGGTGAACATAGTAGAACATTCAGCAGCTAAAAAGCTACATATTTCTCTCAGACGTTAGTGGAAACCAAACAGAGCTAAAATTGGAGTAAAAATTGGACTTACAATCAGCAGGTGGACAGAAACATGACTCCAAATGAATACTGATGTTTCTACGTGGCTGCTAAATGTGTAAATGTATTTATGTATTTATACAGCTTGTTTTCACTGCCAACAAGTGACCAAAAATCAATTAATGCCAATAATACACTTTGAACTAAATCTCTGTGATACTTTTTATTTAATCCCAGTTGAAATTTGTAATTGAAGGCCACCAGGAAAATTGTGAGAAATATAACCACTCATCGTCTCACATGTGCTTCTCTATTACTTCTTGCTAAGGTTGAAGATAATAAACCCAAGGTGATGAACCTGGGTCACGCAAAAACAGAACAGTTCGAGCTTTAAAGGTATTTAACACCTCCATCCGCCAACAATAACAAAAACAATACTCCCTCTCTGGAGGGCGGCTGTGGACCCAAAGATGGAATGATTAGATTTTTGTGTGCAAAGGTCAAAGTTCAAGGTCATGGTGACCCCATGTTCATGTGAATGTGATATATCAGGCCACGCCAAGAGGGAATTTCTTTACATCCGGCACAAACATTGACTATTGACTAAGTGATGACATTTTTACATCCAAACGGTCAAATGTCAACTTCACTGTGACATCATAATGTTCTGCAAAAACAATTTAAGCTATACAACCGCACGGTGGTAATTATAGCAGAATGATAATGGGTGCAGCCGGACCATTCTCCAGTGCTGACACAGCTCTGTGGAGATAGGTCTGGCTATGCGAGACTAGACTATACTATACCTGACATCACTTAGGATCTTGTTTTTAATCGCATTCGCTCCTCATCTATGTTCATATACTTGCTAAAGTAGCCCAAAATGTATTCAGTTCTGTTGTCAGCTGCCCTGCATGTTACCAGACATCAGCAGCATAAATCAGCAGCATGTGTTCTGGTCATGCATGATTTCTGGATATTTGATGTGCTCTCCTATAGCTGCCACAACACAGTAGACAGAAATACGACAATATTTGATGTAACCTCCTTAGAACATTGCACAACTTCATATCAGTCAAATGCGGTAGAATTAGTTTTATTGTTAGCTTCACAATTGCCATGGTTCATAGAAGGCCGTCTGCCCCTCAATCTTTTGTATGATGGATCAAGGAGGTTATGAAGCTTCTGCAAATTAAGAAACTGAGATACACTTTAAACGGATCAATCTTTAGTATTTGTTGTCAACTTATACAGCTGAATATTTTTATATTGATTTTATATGGCCCTTTTAACTATGCCTTCCTAAGCGTGAACAGTTCTGTCTGGCACATTTTGAGATCGTGATTCAACAACATACATTATTGCATTTGAACTTCCATAGATTCTCATCCATGCTGCAATCATCCCACCCTCCTCCTCCCAAACAAACAAACAAACAAACAA
The DNA here is from genome assembly GCF_021018895.1 of Seriola aureovittata. Classification (NCBI taxonomy): domain Eukaryota; kingdom Metazoa; phylum Chordata; class Actinopteri; order Carangiformes; family Carangidae; genus Seriola; species Seriola aureovittata. Next base: position 11,261,488 of record NC_079375.1, read on the forward strand.
ACAAACAAGGCTATCTATTTCCTTCCTGTTCATCTATCTCTCCACCTGGCTGCGAGGTGCCATGGACACAGTGACAGCCTCTGCATTCATGTGCACATCATCATCTGCCCTCCTCATGAAGAATTAGCCCTTCATCACTCAAACCTCAGAACCCCCCCCCCCCCCCCCACTGTGCTTAACTTTTATCATTATCTTAGACATAAATATGATGGACTGTTTGGATCATTTTATAGATAATTTGAAATTCAGTTGGATAAAAAACAACAACTATTACCCACTTATTACAATATAACCACCAACGATTTTTAACTTACAGCTGCTAATGTTAAATAAATATTGGTAGTTACTTGATTTCATCTTATTTCCTCTTTAAATGCCTCAGCATTTCATCAGTATATCTGTGTGAAGTCATCCTTCACTGCCAGCTCCTAGTGACTCCCTCCTTCCTTTCAGTGGCTCTATAGATTTTCTCCAAATGATAAATTGGACACAGGGAACCACTAAGGTGTGACCAGGTGCCAAAGAAGTATAGCTTTTTGTCTTTTAATGAGCCTAACTATGCTCAAGACCTTTAGAGCTGTTTGGATAAGTGTTAATAACATTTTGTGGGATGTAACGTTACGAGCACAGTGTTAAAACCCCGTTTAAATGACACAAAGCACCTTCCCTGACTTCACAAAACAAATGCATAAAATAAGGTAGTCACGTTTCAAAGCTTCAAAGTTGCATCGATGTGTGCATGTTGCTCACTTTCTCTCTTTTGATTGAAGAAATGCATGGTTTCTAACCCATCCATCACCTCCACCCCTCCCCTCACTCTCCAAACACTGAAACGGGTAACGCTTAATTTTCTAGCCCATTCTCTCCTGTGGCACCGTGGTGGGCAGAAACTTGAGCAGCTGACTTTGTGATGCACAATCACATAACGCAGATTGTTTAGTTTTTCCTCTCAGAAAGTCTTTTGCTGTTGTTTTTCTCGCGGTGAGAAAGTGGAGATGAACCAATTGGACGGATATTGCAGCGCGTAAAGATTGTGGATGGTTACTTTTGCGCATAAACATTTAAATGACCATTTCGCCTCCAAAAGTTGCAGTATAATACAAGAACAGGTGAAATTCTCATCTCTGCAAAGATATCGCCCACAAGCAGGCTGGAAGACCATCCACTCCGGAGAACACCGCGAATCCGCAGAGCGCAGATGATCGCAACTGGTGTTTGTGGCGTCGCGCTGGTGCTGGTGTTGGTGGTTCTGATCCCTGTCGTGGTGAACTCCGCCGGGACTCCTGCCCGCTACGAGATGCTCGGATCCTGTCAAATGGTGTGCGACTCTCACGGGACCGCAGCTACAGCTACGGCCAAGGCAACCAACCCGATCAAAGACAACCGCCTGGTCCAGTCGCTTCCGACGTTTATCCAAGGTCCTCAAGGGGAGCCGGGGCGCGCCGGGAGGATGGGACCGAGGGGTCCGGTTGGCGAGCCCGGGCCACCTGGACCTGCGGGTCCTCCCGGAGAGAGAGGGGTACCGGGCCCTCCGGGTCCACCCGGAGCACCCGGAGTAAATGGGCCCAACGGTGCCATCAGCGCTGCCACTTACAACACAGTCCCAAAGATTGCATTTTATGCAGGACTGAAGAAGCAGCATGAGGGATATGAAGTGCTGAAATTCGACGACGTAGTCACAAACCTTGGCAACCACTATGATCCCGCCACAGGGAAATTCACCTGCTCCATACCGGGGATTTACTTCTTTGTTTACCATGTGCTGATGCGGGGCGGAGATGGAACCAGCATGTGGGCTGACCTCTGTAAAAACAATCAGGTATGACGTTTCATGGTATAGTTACGTAACAATAGCTTTACTCAATAACCATATCTATGTGGTCTTTTTTTTACGATACAAAGCGAGGAGACACGCTAATTTTACGAACAAATTTAAATTCCCGCATTTTTACGCACACGTTTTACGCACAGTTCTACACAGAAAGGCACTCCAAGAATACCTTTCCCACACACTTCTAAGTACAAAGAGTTGTTCGAGGGTTATTTTAAGGCTGAACTGAAGTGAACATGGCCTGTCATCAGTGAGTTGACCTCACGTGATGGAGCTGTCCACAGCTCTGATGTCAAAATAAAAGACCCGTTTCATCACTAGAGATAACACCTTTTGTCTTCCAGGTGAGAGCCAGTGCCATCGCCCAAGACGCCGACCAGAACTACGACTACGCCAGCAACAGTGTGGTCCTACACCTCGAGCCCGGGGACGAGATTTACATCAAACTGGATGGCGGGAAGGCGCACGGGGGCAACAACAACAAGTACAGCACCTTCACCGGCTTCATGTTGTACGCTGATTGAAACACGGAAGAGTTCTGCTGAGGGAGGGGGATCTGCTCTGCATATAGCTTGCTTCATTGCTCGGTCTCAATTCAATGTCAGATGGATTATTAGAGACAGAGCTCACCATCTCCATATTGCAAAAAGGGTGAAGGAAGATGTGGAGGAAGTCGTGCGAAAAAAAGAGAGACAATGACTGTTCTTTGCAATAGCGATGCGCTTACAGTGTAATTACAGGATAGTAATAATGAGATTTACTTTATACAGCGTTGACTTGTACCCTTGTCGGATTGATTAGTGCACTTGAATGAACTCTAGCTTCACAAATTAAGTTTGCTGATGTGTCAAACATACTGTAGCTGCTGTGGTTAACACATACTGAGTGAATGTAGATTAAAAAATATATTGACTTTTAATACTGAAGTATAGATGCTAAAATGATACATAATCACCACTCTGTTCACAGTGTTGCTTGTCCATGTGTGCTTTATTTCTCAAACATATGTGATAGTTGTTGCACTCTGAGTGATAATGTTTAAAGCTGTAGTGATGCATGATTAAAGAAATTAACAGTTTAACTCTGTGCAGCATTAAAAAAAAAAAAAAAAAGACTTTAAAGAGAAATAGAAATCTGTAAAGGGCCATTCTGATGTTCACATTGAAGCACTGTCACAAACTCATCATCGCAACCCATTAGTCTTGTCTGTCTCAATACAACAGCTGGTTGGGCCAACAGGGTGGCCCGATAGTTAGTCACCGTCACAAAGCTGGACAGTCACACGGACAGAAATGTTTCCTCGAGATCAAAAATGTTCATCGATCTGCCTGCTGGTTGTTAAGCCCCTCCTGATAAGACTGCCGGCTAGAATGTAAAGTATAATGTAAAAATGAAATTCTCTGCCTCACTCTTGTCACCCTCTCGGGAGATTAATCAAAGTTATATAGTTTTTCACGGCGCACAAGTCAGCTGTTGCAATCCTGCCATTGATCATGTGGTGAAGTCACCCTGTGAAGCCACCTGTTCCCAGGTGAGAGGAGAACGTGTCCTTCATCCGGACCTGCCAGACAGTCGGCCTCCCATAGACACCCAGGCACCCACTGAGGGGCAACAGGACGACTCATCTAACACAGCCGCAATGTGTCGAGAGCAGAGCAGCATACTGATTACTAAAACGCTCATTATTTTCCCTCCATACCGCATGTTTGCAGAAATGTCACTTACAAATACAGAGACAGCAGCTACGACACTGACATTGGAATTGAAAAATCAATTAGCACCATATTTGTCAGCACCGCCGTAGACAATACCTCCACGGAACGGGAAATGTTTGACTTATTTTTCTTTCACATTTCTGCAGACAAGAGCTGTTTTTTTTGTGGCATAAATTGGACCAAAACAAGACTGCTAATGAGAGGCACTGTGATCCTGCAAGGCTCCTTTTATATCATTTGCTTGTGTGAATAATGTATAATCACAATTTAAAATGAAGCTTTAATTAATAAGGATCTCTGTAAAAACTCTTCCAGCTGGATGAAACAGTTTGTAATTATTTTCCATTGAAAAAGATGTTACAAAACATTTTGCTTTGCTGAAAAATTGAAGAACATTGACATTAAAGACAAAGACGCTGTGAAGCTTATTGGTTTAGGGGCCCAAAAGCACATTTACGACTCACTTTGGAATGTGATTATTGCTCAAGATCTTAAGAATATTCATTGTTCATTCATCATCTGAAGATAAAATAATCTCTACATCAAAGCGCCTGTCTCCGTTCTCTTTTTTTTTTTGTTTGTTTTAGTTGAAGGTCAGCCAGTGTTTCGGGTTGTTGATGAGAATCTTATCCACCTGGTGCTGCGAGATGCCCCTCATCAGCATCTTCGGCACAATGTTCTTCAGGATGTGAGAGTAGCCGTGGCCTCCGTACTTGGTCAGGCGGTTCTTGGTGTGGATGTCATGTGCGACCACAATCTTGTCCTCGTAGCCCTCCTTTACCAGGAACGCCAAGCTGAACACAAACAAAGAAACTTGTGAAAACCATCAGACCTTGGACAGTACAACAACTGATAATTTTACGCTTAAGAGTATACGTCATTGCCATTCGGACTTCGTGCGTTACTAAACCTGTCCTGTGTGTGTTGTGTGTGTGTGTGTGTGTGTGTGTGTGTGTGTGTGTGTGTGTGCGTGCAAACAAAAGTCTGGCCAGAATGTGAATATCTCCGGCGCGACACAACTCATTCGTCACTCCTCCCTGCACTGTGGTGGGAGATCAGTGTCTCACAGTTTCTATGAGTAAGCTGTAGGACACACACTTCTCTCCACACAGGGTTAAACACAAAAACTAAATTTTCATCCAACAACGCTAACGCTAACGCTATATACCGTACATATTAAAAAAAAAAAAAAAATATAGAGGGATTCTCTCAAACTAAAAGGAAATTGGATCCAACCCAGAGGACACACATTAAAGTGTGAATTGGTCACAAATCAGTGCAGTCTACAAGTGTGACCGCACTGATAGTTCCAATCACAAATGTCACTCTGAAAAGACGAGTTTAACCCTGAGCAGCGGCACTCACGCTTTAACTCTCTGGATGTCACTGGGCATGTCCACCTCCAGGTTATACGGGTAGTTCAGCATCTCCGTTCCAAACAGATCATACTCCAGGTAACTCCCCAGTTTGGCAAACTCAAGCAGTTCACCCTCATCAAATATAGTCCTGCAGGAACAGAACAGAAAGAGGATAAAGTCAAGGAGCTAAATTTCTCTTAAAATGTTTTATTCAATTTCCTAATCATGCAAAAATACCAGCGATCTGCTGATCTGTTGTAAAACAGTAAGGCTTGTCATTTTCAGTTTTGACTTATTTTAACTGAAACATAACCAGGTTTTTTTTTTCCCCCAAAGAGCACATCAGTTTAAACACATTTCCATGCAGACTTTATGTCCCTGTGCTTTCAAAACTAAACTTGTGTTTCCTCTCTAAGAAGACACTGATCCCCTCTGTTCATGGTAAACAAGATTTCCTTTCATCTCACTTCAGCTTGGAAAAGGTTTCCAGTGATGGAATGTGAATAGACGAAATGAGGAGAAAGTGCAAATTAGTTGATTATCTTATGGATTATCTCATAACTGCTGCTTTTCTTCCAGCACATACAGAGCTAAAGATATATTCATGTGGAGATGTGGTGAAATGTACGAATAATCAATTCTAACACATTTATTTATAGTAAAACCAGGGAGAAAAACAAACGCTAGTGGTTCAAGTAGCAACATGACACGAGGGCCGGGGCATATGGAAGATGTGGCTTTAATTTTTAACCTTAACCAATAAAAAGCTTACCACACTGTCAACAAAATCTCTGCAGTGACCAAGCAACTCACCTGTCCAGGTGAGACATGACAGTTTTGCTGATGTCACCACCGGCCTCCTGGAGAATCCGGACGACTTCAGCCGGAGCGGCAGGATTTCTGCCGGGATGAATGATGACGGGGCAGCCGAGCTGAGCCTGAGCGTGAGCCGTGGCCCTCAGCACCTTCTTTTCGCTCTCTGTGATGGGCCAGCCGGTGCCAATCTCTCCAATCACACCGCAGCGGATGTCTGTCCCGTCTGCGCCGTGAAGCACCTCACTGACGATGATGTCTGTGAGCTGATGCGCAGGGAATCGGGAGTTAGTTAAAGAAGGAAAACATTGCACCTTACATATCATATTCAGACGGCACGTTTCTGATTTCTCTATTTCTTTATCAAGCTTGATGCGTTCTTCTCATTTTATGACTTAGACATACAGTATCAGCATCCTATTCCAGACACACACACATATTTATGAAGCTTCCACAGTTTACATAAAATTGTTTTAAACTTCCTGACAAAAGTGTGTGTGCCAGAGTAGCTGCTGCTACACTCGCTCTCAGACTGGGTCACACCTTCTCCACACTCATTTTCTTGGTGGCCTCAGTGTGGGTGCAGTCCACATAGTAGCCTGCTCCTGCGATGATGTGGACCCCGGTGTCCTTGGCCAGCTGCCGGAGGGTGGGCAGGTCCCGGTCGATGCCCGTGGTGGTGTTCTCCACTATCGTGCCCCCGCCGGCCTTCCTGTAGGCCAGCAGCTCGTCCCGGACGGCGCCGGTCTCCTGCTGCAGGAGCAAGTTCTCGTGGCAGCTGTAGGGGTTCTGTCTCAGCCAGTGCATGTGCTGCATCTGGAACGGGTTCTCCGCCACCGTCTCATCACCTGGAGGAGGTGGGAAGTAGCAGCACTCGAAGCTCATGGTCAGGTGCTCATGGGTCATAGTGCGGCCCAGCTGGTCTGGATCCACTAGACCAAGGACAGTCTGGACCTTCCCGGTCAACTCTGACATGATGCTGCCACAGTTTGAAAGGACACAGATTACAGATTTATTTATAACTGAGACAAATACCCTACGTGCTAAAGCTTTAGCAGGTCTTTACAACAGGAGTGTGTTTGTAAAAAGAAGCTCTGACAACTCATTGACCAGGCTGACTTCATGGTGAGTGCAGGAGAGAGACCTTTGAACTGGGAATTGCAAATTCTAATCCTCATTAAAACTTGTGTCCAGCTGAAGGCTAAATTACTTTGATCGCTTCCCTCTTACAGCATTTGCTATATTTGGCAAAATATGAGTAACTATTGCAGCACAGTAGTAGTTGACTAACAACAAAGCAGCGTTTTGTAAAAGTACAACTTGAAACTCGTTAAAATCAACCGAAAAAACGTGCAGTGAAGTCAGTGCTGCAGCACGAGGGAGGCGAATACTTCAGCTTTCATCAGCTGAAATCATTGATTGCATCTAAACTGCTGAAACACTTTGCTGACCTTGTTTCGGTTACAGCGGTCCACTCCTATCACCGGCCGAGCACAAACAGCTGCTCCACCGCTCACAGATTAACACAGCAACATGGGAAGTGCCTTTCATCGCGAGATATTACGAGAGTTTAGTACTGCTGACAGCAGGTCTGCGGGGTGTATGTCAGATCAAAGTTTACAGAAATATAGCCTTATATACATATATATATATATATATATATATATATATATATATATATATGTATATATAATTGGTTTGAATGTATAAACCCTTTATACATGGTGGTGTATTAGAGAATGGTACCAAATAGTTTAACTTAGAAGCACGTGATTTAATAGATTTACAGATTTACATAACCACAACATATTACAGGTCTTCATTTCAGTTACTGGCAAATGGGTAATGAACTGTCCTTTAAAATCTGACAAATATATGTATAATACAATATACAATATATGTATGTTTTAGTAATTTGAGGAGAACATGTGAAGATGATGCAGCGATTGGGAGACAGACTGTGACTCTTTGTTTCTGTGCTGTACACTGAGCAGATGGTCCCCACAGCAGCATTTGGTCTGCTGTTGCAGGGAACTGCCCTGTGAACAGTCACCATTGCACTGACCATCTCTGCAAATGGCTGAGCAAACAACCATCATACTGTAGAGCCTGTGCCATCCGTTTGTTGGCGAGATGACTACTCTGTGGAACAGAGGAACAGCTGCGATTTAAAGGAAACATACTGTGTTTAGTTTTCATGTTCAAGGCTGGATGAAGTGTTCTCGTCTTTATTAGCTAAGGAGTGGGCGGTGGTCAGGGTTACATGCAGTGACTATTTTTATTTGTGTAATTTTTTTTCAGCTGTTTGAAAACAGGAACTGTGGAATCAAGATCTGTGGACACATTTGAAAAGCAGCCCCAGACCCACCTGCTTAGACTTACTTTAGTTTAGTTTCATTTATTTCTATGTCCATTTATTGTGGAGAAACACCTGATCTAGAAAGGTGCCATACAAATAAACTTTACTTATCTACTTAATCACTTATTATTTGAAATAATAAATATAATAATTTTATTAAACAGAAATTACTTTAGAAATATATAATGTACTGTAGCAGAATACAAAATGATGCTAAGACTAAATTTTGATATAAAGCCCAAAAAGACAGATCATGAAAATCTATGAAATAAAACTGGTTAAACTGAAAGTAAAACACCTCTAATATATTAACATATTAAGCATCGCCACTGATAATAAGCTGAAAAACAAAATCAGCACAGTCAGCCACTGTGATGTCTGTAGGCAGCAGGGATACAAATTGAATTTACCAACTCAAAAATTATACAAACTCCCTATGGCAAATTAGTTTTTGGAGTGCTGCTCCTCATGAGTACCATCCCACTGCAGGGTTCCTCATTAGTGACAAGAGAAGCTGGTCACTCTCATTCATCTGCATGGCTGACACGTTTCAGACGGACACGACCACAGGGAGGTTCTCAAGGAGAGCGGATGACTAAAACGGCCCTCTCTCGTGTGGACAGGCCGCCTGGGAAACATCTCAGACATTAAAGGGAGTTTGAGTTTGTGTAATTTTTGAGGACTCTGTAATGATTTACTGCTGAGGCTATTGTTCAGTCCTGATGGAAGAACCATCACATTTGAGGTGGAAATGTACTGAAAGCATGGCCTATTTATCTAAACTCAGTGTTGAACTATCTTTAAACTGTATTTTTTTGTTTGTTTGTTTTCTGCATTTATATATTTGGTATTTATACTGAATTGACAGAAAAAGACTGACCTCAAGCCAGCAGCATGGAGAGGAGGAACAGTTGAGTGTTGTGGTCTGGTGCCCTCTGCAGACAGAGAGGAGGCACATATTTTGCAGTTAGATGTGAACCAAATGCTCTGGTAGTAAAACATCAGATTTATATTTTTTTTTAATTTTTCCAAACAACACACAGTAGCCCACCCTTGTAAATGGTAAATGGACTGCATGTATATATTGCTTTTCTAATATTAACAGCCACTCAAAATGCTTTACATGAAAGTAGAAATATACTCTTGCCTGAGGGGGGACTGGGGTGCTTTCAGTTAATTTAAATGACATGAGTGACAATAAAAGCCAATGGTTTAGTCAGGTGTTCTGTTTGTTGTTTCTGCTCTTTATCTCATTTTCATGCTGATTAGACCGTCCAGAGCCTCGAGCATCGTGAATCAATAGGCGTGTTTGTTTCAAGAAGTAACAGTGTGATCATGAATTATGAGCACAATGAAACTGATGAATTGTAAACTCCACACTGAACTACAGCGTTTAAGCAGAGGCACATGTTTCGTGATGATACACAGGCAGGAAAATGTGATCAAAATTATGCTTTAATGTAAGTTTTATTCAGTCAGAGGACGGGAGTCTTCAGAGTAACTCTACCTTAACTTCTGCCTTATACTTCTTCCTATGAACTCTGCTTAAAAAAACTAAACAAAATCACTGTTAATAGCAGAAAACAGTATTCACTTAAAATAGCTGAAAAACTGTGTCTAAGTACAAACTGTAATTGTATAGTAAAAGAAACAATAGGTATCAATCAAGGAGGAAATAATCAGTTTTATTAAAGTGGATGAAAATAAAGCTCACAGTTTTGACTTACTCTGACATTTAGAAGTAGGACTATCAACATATCATATACACTACATGGCCAAAAGTATGTCAACACCTCAACATCACACTCATATATAACTGTTGAACATCTCCTTTCGAAACCACAGGCATTAATATGCTGCTGCAACAGTCTCCACTTTTCTAAAAAAAAGCTTTTCACAAGATGTCGGAACGTGGCTGCGAGGATTTGCTCCCATTCACCCACATGAGCATTAGTGAGGTCGGCCTGATGTTGGGCGATAAGGCTGCGTTACACTTCATCCCAAAGCTATTAGATACAGTTCAGGTCAGTTTGCAGGCGAGTTCTTCAGCACTAGATTTGGTCACGGGCCTGACTGTGGGTAAAAGCCAGGTGTATTCATGTCAAAACCCTTTCCACCAAGTTTGAAGCACATTATTCTCTATAATATCACTGTATGTATTATCACTGTATAACTGAAACCAAGGGGCTTGACCCAAACCGTGAAGCCCCAGACCAAAAGTACATAATTGTATGAGAACAGGTTTATCCACACTTTGCAGCATCATATGTACATACAGTATATTGCTATATTTTGCATTTGAAGCACAGAGGAGTAAAAGCTCTGCAGAATAAACATATACCTTTGAGATGAATGCATCATCTAAGACATTAATTGCTTTGAAAGTAATGAATGAAATATGTGTAAAAGCCAGTGGTTGCTGCATAAAGAACAGGTTTAAGGAACAACTTTTTGATTGAGGTAAGTTTAGAGAAAGAGACATGCTGAGGAGCATAAGTTTGAAGATTCACTTAAGTACGACCTTAGGCTACTATTACAATAAGAAATCTTTTGACTGTAGAAAAGGATTAAAAAGCTGTTTAGATAAAAAAAATTTCCAGCTCCTGATTAAACCAGACTATAGGTGAACCATGTGGTCGATTAATCAATTATGTCAATCAACCAAAAATGACTGTAATAGGTGACAGATTGGTCGATTCATCGATTAAATCATTTCTAAGCAAAAATGCTAAAAATGAACTGGTATTTTTGTTTGAGGGGCCTCTGCTGAATTGAAGCTGTTGGATCTGATCCTGTTGGTTTGAAAGATGCCATACTGTTCACGCAAAGGGTCATGCAAATCACCTTTTCCACGGGTCCATGTGACAAGCTGAGTTGTTCTTTTTCATGCAGTGTACTATATAAACCCCGACAGCAGAAACATTCACACAGTGACTGTGAGAACATCGCCTCTGGAACAAGGAACAAACTTCATCATGGCTGTGAGGACTTTGGTTGTGGCCTGCGCTCTCTTTTTGGGAATGTGCTTCATCACAAGTGGCGAAAGAACGGAAACAACACACGCCTTCTGCAAGATTGTCTGGTGAGAATTTAGTCCTCATTTAGATTTCCAGTCTTCCATGAAGAATGAAGATAGATAGATAGATAGATAGATAGATAGATAGATAGATAGATAGATAGATAGATAGATAGATAGATAGATAGATAGATAGATAGATAGATAGATAGATAGATAGATAGAATTATCTTTTACGCCTTCTCTTCCTAGGTTGCTTGCAGTGCCATGTGATCAAGTCAACATGGCCATCGTGACTCAGATTAAGGCCATGGGCTCATACCAGGTAAGACAGTTGTTAAAGAGGAACTTTATATATAAGAACTGATTTATTTTAGTGACTAAAATTACTGTCATGTAGTTCATGCTGATTTATATAAGGGTTTTTCTGGGTTTCCATTCCAGCTCGGCCCAGTGACCCCACTCCTAATTCAGGCCAACCACACTTCGGCGGTTGGTCAGGTCGAGAACGTTAACTTCACCATGAGCGCCATATCTATGGGCCTGGGCTGCCATGTACAAGTAAGAGATTTCTGCATCTAATTCTTCTTAATCATCATCAGTAAAATGTTATTCATTTAGAGAAAATAAAAAAACTAAATTATAATTTTGAAATTGTATGTGTTTTCTTTGGTTGCTGTTCAGGGTTCATCCGTGTCTGCATTCTGGTTCAGTCTGTTTGATAATGGCACCAATTACTGTAACCTCCACAATATAATACAAGGTACAATTTCACACACTATTATTGTTGACTTTATTTTTTTTTTTTAAAACTGTATTTTACGCAACTTACAGCAATATTCTTACATACGAGGGAGACCTCGAAATCACAGTTAGAATCCAATCCCAAAATCTGGATATTGAGCACCATCACTGTGTATAGTGTTTATCCTTACCATTGTGTTTCCTGTCTGTACAGGAAGTGGACTTACTAAAGCACCAGGCTTCGTAGAGTTCACCAACGAGTGGCTCTGCCTTGGATTTGGACTTTCTTCCTGCAAATGATTGTGAAATCTGAGACGTGTGTTTTGTAATGGTTGACACTGTCCCACAAGAGAATGGATTTACTGAATAAAAGCTTTGTTCACATGACTAAAAGTGGTGTGTTTTTGCTCTGAATGAATACACTCTGCCTGTGGTGTTGTTTTCGAATGATCAGTGTGCTTGTGGGACACTGGTGGCACATAAAAGCATGAACTTGTGAAAATGTCTCATTCTCTGCTACAGTTATGAGACATTATTAAATGTAATTATAGTACATCTGTTGGTGAACTAATTTACAAAATTAGAATCTATAGATGTAATTTCCAAACTATTCAGATAGTGTGATGGCAACAGTTACTGACACCAGCTGATTTTATTTCAAAACCCCTCACACAACAGAATGCAAATGATCAATATTTGGCTTTTCCGGATTATTTCATCATTGATACAATTTATAATTAATGCTGCAGCTAAACACACAAAGTGGAATTTGGAACCCATGATGTGCTTTTCAAGAAAGTAACTCACTATACTGTCATTTCAGTTTAAAGCTTGTTGACTCTTTAACTATAAAGCATGCAGACAGGAAAAAGTTACTGTTTGACTAAATATTGGACTTTGAGCACAATATCAGTCTTGTTGCCAGACATGTCGACATCCCTGATACAGCTGTCCTCCTGAAACCTTCTTGAACTTAACACAGGATGGTGCTATACACTAAACAATAAGGAGCAAAAATGTGATCGGAGCACAAACTGTGCACCTCTGACTATGATGACCCTACTAGAAACCCCTGTGGGCAAATGAACTATTGGGCCTCTGGGTTCCTAGGGGTCTGGGTAATCTGGCCTTAAGCACTTAAGGTAAAGTTATTTAACACTTGACATAAAGAGTCCGGACAAACTGGTTAAGTCAGAGTAAATGTTTAATTACGGTACAGAAGTTATGCTCTCTAAATTCTCCCTAGACTCCATCTGCCTATCAGGTAAAGGTAGCAGAAGTTAGCTCATAGGTACTTCCATACTATTTACATTTTACATTGTTTTGGTGGAGTATTAGTTCTTTCTTTCTTTCTTTCTTTCTTTCTTTCTTTCTTTCTTTCTTTCTTTCTTTCTTTCTTTCTTTCTTCCTTCCTTCCTTTCTTCCTTCCTTTCTTTCTTCTTCAACTAGACTCTTAAATAGGGTTAGAAAAAATGGTCGCCCTACAAACGACTGTAAAGTCATTATTCATACAAAAGCATGATGCAGTACACTCTGTTTTTGTCACACTGTCCACAAGACTCTTCAACACTGAAAAAACTATCCATGTTTTCCATCTCAAAAGGATTCTTGTCGTCTGACTCCTTCGGCCAGCTGGCTGACCCAGATTCAGGAGGAAGTTGGTCAATGTCACATCTGTGATTGTGACGTATGTTGGCCCGAATTCTAAATTTAATTATCATATCTTTCAACCAAACATATCTAAGACAAAAAATGTGATAATTGATTTTAGAAGACAGGCCAACACACGTCACAATCACAGGTGTGACTGATCAACTTCCTCCTGGATCACATCCATTGAGGGTCAAAAAGTGGAATGTATACAATCTAACAAATAACTTGGGATCATTTTTGACACAAAACTGAACTTTTAGGCAAATTGTGAGGCTGTGTGCAAAAAGGGGGATTGTTGTGTCTAAGGAAGCTTTTCTTATTTCCACATTGACAAGAGCATTTTATCTTTTTTCCTTGGGCATCATGGTTTGCAAACCTATCTTTAAAGAGCAGGAATTCTCTGAATCAAATTGTCAAATGCTCCAGTAAGCTGATTGGTGAGTCACAGGTTAACCTACAGCGTCCCTGTACACCAAACAGGCACAGCAGATAACTGGCTCTGTTTTAAATTCCCAACCCCTTTGAACAGTGAATTTCACCTTCTTCATTCTGGACAAAGGTTAATTGTCCAAAAGAGCTTTGTTCCAGCAGCATATCAATAAGTGCTAGTAATACTGCATAGAAGAAATGTTTACTTACTTACTTAAATCATTTTTATTCATCTTGTGCACATGATGTTGTCTGTGCTGTGTGGTAAATGTGTGTGTGTAAGATTGATGACTCTTTAAACTACAAATCAAATTTACCCAAATGTACAAATTAAGTAATTTGACCTGACCTGACCTCATTTTCTATAATAATGATGTAGTTTATACTGATTTGGCTTTAGTTTAAGTTTTAGACATACTGTAAACCATGAACTGAAGATATCACTGTCTCCAACCGTGGCACTGAATTTCAATTGTTGGGTGATTATTTGTGATGAATTTGCTGCTCTTTTTCTTTAGCTACTCTTTCCTGTCCATCACAATGTTTTATCACACATTAAGGCTGAGCGTTATATTTCCACATAACTGCTATGTGTACAAAATTATACAATTCATGATAAAAGTATATGATTGTTGTCAATTTCCCTGGTCATTTAATTATTTTTTTTTTTTTTATGATAATGTGTTCATTTGTTTATTTGATTACTTCCACACACTACAACTGGTATGATTTAATCAAAAAATATGCTGTTACATTATCTATGTTAAAGTGATAAAAGATGATGATGAACGTGATGGTCATGTTCTTCAATGCTTAAAATCAGTTGTGATGGGACTTTCATGTGTTGCTGTGACTCTGCTGGTTGTGTGTGTCTGTTTGTGCGTCTGGTTACACTTAGCAGAAATTTGCGTGTGTGTGTGTGCAGGGTTTGGGTAACATGTTGCTTTTATTATTTAAAGTGAATAAATAAATCATTGAATGTTACAAGTCCTTTGTTTTCCTTAGCTGTGGATTTTTTATTCTGTATACGTAGACATCCGCTGCTGTCTTCTTTTTCAAGATGAGAGAAAATTGACTGACAAGCCTCCTGATGCCCAGTCAGCTGGAAAAGGTCATCTGACTTGGGAATGACCATCATGCATTTCACCATGTAAATCAATAATATAGTGATTTCACAGAATATAAAAGCAGGGTTGAAAACTCCAGTGAAAATATTTGTAGTTATTATCTGATGACGAAGGTGATGATGACTATTCTTATTTACAGTCACGGCATGAAACAGCCAATGCGATGTCAATAGACCTTCAAAATTATACATGATGCTCACATGCTTGTTTTTATTTCCTTCTTTATTCAGTTTTATGCACTTTGAAATTTTTTTCATGAATTGTATATTATATCAACAAAGTCTGGATGTGAATTGATGACATTTAACCATATTAAATAGGAATTCCTACATGTCATGTGTATCAATGACGAAAGAGTGACTCGGGTGTGCAGAGCAGAGTCACAGGCAGCGGGGCAATTCATGACACACGTCAGCATGAGTAGAACACATTTCACAAAGCACGAAGCATGATGCAACAGGCCGTGCTTCTATATTATTTCCAGCTTTTTAGGTTCTACAGGTGGCGAATCCGTAGCCAAGACAAGCCCATTCACTGGTCATCTCTATGAACCCCGGTGCTACGTTGAGGCCGCTCGCTAGAAAACAAAAGGTTCATTCACAAACGCAGATGAGTGGAAATCTGATTATTTCACATTATAATGTTTTCCACACAATACATCCACAAATAGGAAGGAATGTGTGTTTATAACAGCAAAGACTAAACTTGAGAAGCTAACTTTAATAACACAAGATAATTCACTTCTTTTAGAAAAAAGATAATCACCTGTCAGCAGGTTGTAGAGGTTGCAGTAGTTGATGCCACTGTCAAAAAAACTGGTGACCGTGACAGAAGCAGACTGAGCCTGTTCCAAACAAACAAAAATAAAAGCTTCTTATTGCTTTATTTTCTTGATTTATGGAGGTAACTCATGTTAAGGTCTGAACTTCAGAGTGACTCACAGACACACGGCAGCTGCTGGTCAGCATGGTCCTATGTAAGGTGAACTCTATGCTCTCAACATGCAGGTTGTCTGGGGAAGTGTGGTGGGCATGGATAGATGAGTTGGTGGCTGAAAGAAGCTGGAACAGAGACAACATTGGTTGTTTATATGTATATATTAGATCTAATATATGATCTTCAGAATGATTTGCACTGTCTTCACATTGACCAAGTCTACACCCAAACTTCACACACATATATGGTTGATTGTTGCCTCTCGTTCCAAAACCATGAACGTAAACATGATGATACAACAACCTCCACTCTTCTGGCAAGATTTTCCATAAGATTTTGGAACCTGTAAGATATTTTCTCCCACTAAGCCACGAGAGCATTACTTCCACACAAACCTGGAAAAAAAAACATTTCTCTTTGGATAACCCCTTGTGCAGTTGGGCATTGTCAAGATTAAACTGGAAAAAGCCTTTCCCAGACTGTAATGATTTGGTCCCAGACAACAAATTATCTAAGAAAGATCTGTGTATGCTGTAACAAAATTACCTAGGTTGGATCAAAGGGACCTAACCCAAACCATGAAAAACGGCTGCAGAATATAAGCATGCAGAGGACAAGTAGTCCAAATACTTTTGCCCATGTACTGTTTGTCATCAGTGGCGATGTTAAAGACAACAACATTATTTAGTATAAGTAATATCTCAGCAAATTACTATGAGTAATGTAGAAACAGGCCAGAATAATGATGAGCAGAGAAACATAAACTTCCAATGTCCCTTACATGTGATTAAAACTCATTTTTAATTATAGTCTGTGCTTTTGAAAATGTCAAACACCAGAAAAGCAATAAAACAACAAATCTTACTGTATAGTGACATTTTTCACAGACATTCACAGGATTGAAGGCTTGTATCTGCTGCACCAGTTTGGAGCCAACGTCAGCACAAGGAAGCGCAAACAGCCTGGAGGAAGAGAGCAATTGTCACAGTGTGGACACATTACTCTTGAAATGACAGAAAGCAGCAGCAATGGACTTCCTCTGGATGTTTTTATAGCATCTAATGTTTGTTATTTCAATTTGACAGAACATCTGTCTGAACTAAAACACAAAGACACAAATAAAACCCTCAATAAAGAGACGCCCGTGAGCCTTACCAGAGTGTTCTGCAGAAAGCATAGTAAGGAACAGGTATAGGAATGGCAGCTGAAGAGCCGAACAATCCTGTGAAGAGAATAGAGGCCAGTAGTGCAGTCCTCATGGTTGCAATGATGCTGGAGGTGAGTGTGTGCTGGTTGCCTGCTCTGTAGAGTTTTATGTATCCCCTTGATGTAACCTGAGCTCGTGAGTAGGCAAGTGGATACATTTCCGAGGAGAATTCAGATCTAAAAGGCTTGTCACGAGGGCCAGTATGGCCGATTAAAATTGATCAGATCAAGGACGTGAGTTATTGGTCTTGTAGCGAGTAGCCTCAACTCAAGCCCTTGGACACAGCAGTTAGAATAAATGCTGTTATGTACATGTGTCTTTGTGCATGTTTTTAGTGTTATACATTTTTTACTATAATGAGACGCAGCACTAATAAAGTCTTAATAAAATCTTTCTCTAAAATACTCAATATCTGTGACTTGATCAGCAAAAGGAAAAGTTAAAGTCGGAAAAAAACTTATTGCATAAATCATTAATATTAATAATCAAAAATTCATCTTTTTCCAATGGAGCCCCACAGACTCCAAACCAGTAAAAAAGAAAAAAGAAGCAAACAACACAGACACCAACCTACGCCAAGCTCCCAGCTGCCAAAACTATATTATCATTAGGATTTTACTACGTCATTCAGATTAGTTTTGTCTCCACAAATAGACCATCGACCCGGAACAGACGGCTTTGTCCACAAGTCAAATTATTGCAGGTCTGTCATGTGACTGCTGGATTTCTTATAATTAAGGTTATGTTGAGTCATCTTCAGCGAGGAGGAAGTGACTTCCTATCAGTCAGTCAACACTAATGCTTAAACATGGCCTTAATGTTAGCCCAGAGAGTGAATTTACACTGGATATTTCACAAGCAGAGACTTCTGGGGCTGAAAAATGAAGCCAACACTCATGTGCCAAAAACTGCAGTTCCTTCAATAGTCCACTTGGGGCTGGCTCCAAAAGCGAGTCAGTCCCCACACACTCCAATGTTAAAATGCCCAACTTTACTGCAGAAATAAACATGTTTATCGACCCTAATAGGTGGCAGAAAATGTATGCATATATGTTTACTTGTTTGAAGTTGAAACTGAGCTCAGATTAAGCAGCGAATGGCGTAGAAGAGAAAGCAATTTTCAATACTGGTTGGGCTACTGATGGACTTCTGACTTAACTTCCATTAACATTATCTATCAACCCAACAGTGACATTATTTATCCCATTTCTTTTCGTTGGTGTTTAACACGTTTGGCACCTGACTGTCAGGGGTTAACCAAAAGGAAAGAAATCTGTGGCTTGTCTGTTTCTGGTGTTTGGCGTATGACCATTCAATTGTCGACGCTTATTTACCTTACAAGTCCTGTGCTGAAGCCTTTTGTTTGGAGGACTTTTGAACTGTTTGAAATCCCATGAATGCAGCTATATGTCGAGTCTCTTGCCATTGGCCGTCTCCATTGTGCTTCTCATGGTCAACTTGCTGTATCTCAAAACCACCCAAACACTGAAAAACCCAGAAAGTGTAGTGTCTTGAATGAGAAGTTGCAAATCCCCTGATAGGCAGTGTGGTGTGCAAAGCTCAAATAATTGAACTGTAACCAGGAAGAAGTGGGAAAAATTGGTGTGTAACCAGTTACATCTGATATGCGTCATGTATCTATTGTAAATAAATGTAAATTCCACCTCATTATTCTATTCCTGAACACTCTGTACCCATGTGCGTACAAACAGCAACAACAGTGGAAGCAAGCAGTAATCTGCATTTGGACTGACAGCTCGAATGTTCTGCCCACAGGCAACAGAGTGTGGGAAGTATTGGCTGTTACTGGTGGCTCCTCTGGATTATGTGTGTTTCTGCCATCATTCTGCACTTGTAAGTGTAACTAACAAGTCCAAACAAATTCCATAACTAATAGCATATTGGTTTACACTAACGGTCCAGGTATCATGGAACCTTTAAAGGGCTCATGAAATGATATCAGTGCTTCTTTTAATAAGTATTTTTGACAATTTTAGACAATTGTAGTGGTGAACGCTTTCAGGTAGTGTAGGGCCTGTGAACACAGCCCTGGGATGACTCCTCCCCCAGCCAACCTCCTCATCAGAGCCAGGTTATAAAGGGCACCTGCTGGATTCTTTCAGTCTCTTGCTGGTTCCTGTCAATTGTGGCTGGTATCATTGGCTGCAGCGGCACCTCCTCATCCATTTCTAGACTGGTTCATCCATAGTTGGCCATTCATGCCCCATACCAGAGGCCGTTCACCTGCTGTGGTTTTGCCTCGTTTATTTTGCTTTATTGGTTTCATTTGTTTAGTCGACTGGGTTGTTTGTGGGTTGTTTAGTTCCTTGTTTGTTATTTGTTAATTCTTTGGTTGTTTAGTTGTCTGGTTGCTTATGTACCTGTGATTAAGTGCTTTTGTCTTACCTTTCCTTTTGCAGTGTAGCTGAGTGCTGCCAGGTTGGGAGGCTAGGCACCCCGGGTGAGGTTTTTATGCACCGACCCTGTTTGCGGTGAGGTTTGCTGTGCTGCACCTGAGGTAAGTGAGTTGTAGCACCCCTGGGCACTCCTCAGTAGTCTGCTTCTCCACCAGTGGCCTCAGCTCACTTTAACTTTTTTTTCCCCCTATTTTGCTTAGTTTATGTTGGACTGGTTTTAGGTATTTTAGTATTGATAATCTTAGGTAAAGTTTCTGTAAACTTCAAGATCCATGCCACTCTTCATAAAGAAATCTATGCATTGAATAAAATAGTTTTTTTTTTTTTTGTTTTTTTTTTTTTTTTGTTTTTTTTTTTTTTTTTTTTTTTTTTTTAATTCTCCTCTTCAGTAGCTTCAGTCTCTGCTAGTCGTTTGGTTCTAATAAAATATTTAGTTAAATTCAAAACCGTGTCTCTCCCTTTATCAGTTAACGAGCCTGTGTCCTAATGTCCATTTAACAAACAGCTAGAGTTTAGAAATGGTATCTCCTGGGTTGTGATTCCCCAGGTGGCATTGTTGGCCCCTCTCACTACATTCTTTCTCTTACCCTACACTCTGCGCCACACAGGGAATGAGGAATAGACACATGGGAATAAAACGCAGCAAAGGTCAACCACTTAAATCCAAGAGGGAGGCTGCGATTATCAACTTTCGCCTCAGTTCTACCAGTGTGCCCCATAGTCAGGTCCTGAGTGTGACCCAATGTGCTAATAACTGTAGAAAAGAGAGGCAGCCCTATACTGGTTCACTTTGTAATTACACTGACTGGTGAGGCATTAGGTTTTCCAAGAAAGTCCAGCAGTCTGTTTCATGGGATCTTAAAAAAAGGCAGCTCTATTTACTACCTTAATTTTATCTCTGCAGCTTCTGCTTGCTGCATCCTCAGCTGCAGAGCAGTCAACATGCTGACTTTGATGTGCACCTGCGTCGTCTGTTTGCGGCCTGTTGCTGTTGCTCGTGTTTTTTTTTTTTTTTTTTTTTTTTCCAAAATGTTAATTATTTTCCCTGCAGGGATCATTAAAGTTGTTCTGATGCACAGCAATAGGATAAAATATTTATGGATTGCATACATTTGTTTGCTACTTGAAATTTGAGACAACCTGGTTTGTCAAATACAAAAATAAAAAAAGTTTCCTCCATCTTCACAGGCTTTATGTTGAGACCTGCAGTGAATGAGGTCATTAGAGCATTTTACTTTTTTCCTCCCCCCTTCTGACCAGCTAAAACGATACTGACAAAGATAATTCTATTTCAAAACTTTTTTTTTTCCCCCAAATGCTACGTACAACCTTATCTGCTATGTTTCCAAAGTAAACAAAAGCCTCCCAAAGATTCAAGAAAATGTCAGTCAGCTGCCAGCAGAGTGTCTGTAGTCTCCTTAGTATTTGGTGTTTTTACTGTGAGGACTTTGTTTTGTTTTTGTTTATTAAAAAAACGAAAATCAGTATTGCTAAGTATTAGTCTACAGCAGTGGTTCTCAATTTTAAACAAATGTATTCCAAACTTCATCAGTCATTAACACCAAGGAAACTACTGATAGAACTAGTCAAGAGTGAGTTAGGGTTAAAGATCTACTTGCTAGCATCACATCATTTTCAGCAGTTTGTTCCATGTGACTGATATCCATGGAACATCAGGGTCTGCTAAACATTCTACCCCCTTGTCATCCCCCCATGCAGCATCCCCAGGGCTGCTCAAGAGCCATTGGTCTACAGCACATTCTAGAATTAAAATGATCAGACAGCCAGGACTGGGGGGGGTAATGGTACATGGAGCAGTAACCATGGAAAGATCATTCATTTTTATATAAAAAGTAAAGATGCTGGTGCCTGAACTCACCTGATGACAGGTTGTAGAGGTTGCAGTAGTTGAGTCCACCATCAAGAAGGCTGGTGAATCCAAGAGAAGTGGACTGCCTGGTAGATAAACAAGTCATTAAGTATTTAGGCTTACTAAATGCTAAATTATACCGAGGTGCTTCTAATGACTTTACTGGTAGTTTCCAAAGCATTTATGACTGTTTTGCAAATCAGTAAATAAGTCTTTAAGCTACATCAGAAGTTCATCCATAGCTGTGTTAACCTGCTAGGTGGCCTGCAGACAAAAACAAGCTTTTGGGCCTTCATTAATCCCCACTTCCTCCCACTCTTTGTGCAAAGTGTAATTCTATGGCCCCAGGGTTGCCATGTTGTTAACTGATTAAACACAAATTAATTCAGGAATAGACAACCAATGAGCAGAAAAACAGAAAGATTGAAAGTCTCAAAATTAGTTTTTGAAACGGGGACCCTGTTTCAGATGGTCTTCAGATTGGGGAAATAAAGCAGGACCCACCTTATTACCCTCATCTTGTCAGCTGAAATTGTGCTTTATTGGTGCATTTTCCCAAACCTTCAACATTTGCACAAACCAGTAGACACATAGTGAGATTGTTGCCTCCAGGGCACACTGGGGCTCAGACACAGTTGCCCATTAAAATTTGTCATAATGTCTATGTATATTGGGCATTGGGAGTACAAAAGAAGTGGAAACATCATGCCTGCAGTTATTAAAATAATACATATTAGTGACCCATTTAGATACATTGTTATTGACCTAGATGGTGTGACACTGTCCTTGAGATGATAGGAAGGTGAAAAGATAAACTGCTTTGTTGCCAAATCCACTAAAGGGAATATTTAATTTTTACCATAAATTAGCTTATCAGTGATTTGTACATTTTATAAAAGCAACTGCTATGTCAGTTAATATGTTCCTTTTGCTACTTGATTAAGGTAAGCCATTGTTTTAAAAAAAAAAAAAAAAAAAAAAAAGCATCTGATACTTACTGTCACATGGCAGCCACCAGTCATTATGGGACTGAAGGTTAAGCTCTCAGCCTGAAGGCCTTCAATGGTTGTGTGGTTGGCTTTGACGAATAGAGGGGTGGCTGACACAAGCAAGAAGCAAAAGCGATTTATTGTCTATTGTCTGACATTCGTCACAACCAATCAGAGGGCTGAATGCTTGAATCTGTTGGACTATCTTGGTGCTGACTTCAGCACAAGGTGTTGCAAAGACCCTAGCCTAGAAGAGAGTTTAACACAGTTTGAACACATTCAATCTTTAAACATGAAAATATATTAACAGTGTCTTTTATTTGAGACAATAGATAGTATTCCTGACCTCTAATGAATTCAAATACAGAGACACAAAATGAAAAACAAGCGTACCATAATGTTCTGCAGAAGTCATGGTAAGGGGCTGGAGTGGGCTTAATGATTGAATCTGTTGCAGCATTGTGGTGCTGATTTCAGTACAAGGTCTTGCGAAGAGCCTAGAAGAGAAGTAACACAGTTTGGACACATTCAAGCTTTAAATGGGAAACAAAACATCTTCTATTGATACACAAAATGACAGACTCTGAATCCAGATCAGCAATTGTAACTCACCAGTGTTTTGCAGAAGGCATGGTAAGGAGCTGGAGTGGGAGGAACAGGGACAGCAGTTAAGGAGCATAAGAGTCCTCATGGTGATTATTTTCCACCACGTTGCCTTATTCACTTAATGTAAACCTAATGTTGATACGCAGCTCCTTATGGAAAGCAGTGATTACAGCCTAAACTATCATGATTCTAATTAACAAGGGACCAAACTTTTATTTTTACTGCACGTAGATCATAAACCCTTGAATATAAAAATGACTCATTGAAATCGGGTAAGGAATATTAACATAATAAAGTTGTTTACCCAGAAAAACAGCAGCTCCTCCGTTTATTCCTGTTTGTTTGCAGGGCAGTCTTTCTCGGACCAATATGGCAACAACGTTGACATATTACAGCAATGGGCTGAAGCGACAAATACAGCGTCTATGTATATATGTCTATGGGCATATACAAGCAGAGTCAGACACTGCCAAGATGGTGACAGCACAGCAACCCACTCTGAGCTTCAAAACTTCTCTTCTGAGATCTATGGATGATGTCAGTGGGGCTACGTCCATCTTTATATACAGTTTATGGTAACAGGAGCTAGGTTTTCACTACCAGAGGTGGATGAGATACACCATAAGATGCTTAAAGCTCTGGATATTATTTGGCTGTTTTGGTTGATATTTCCTTTGAATGTCATGTAGAGGCTAGGGCAATATGTAGTCTTGAGGTAGGGTGCTGGAGAGGGTGCCAGAAGTTATACCCGGGGACTTCAGTGCTCATAAGGGCAATGACAGAGAATCCAGGGGTGGTTTGACTGGGAGAAACAGACCTCTCTGATCTGAACCCTGTGCTCATCATGGGCTTTTCATAACAAACATCATGTTTGGGCATATAATCGCTGTTTGAACAAAACCATGTATCTCAATATGTTGATTTTTTTCAGATCAAGAGAAGGATTAAGTGTTTCTTCATGGATTGAGAAGGGTTTACTGCTTAAGATAAATTCTAAATACTATATTTTCCATATCTGTTAACATGTAACAAACATCAATATTCCTATCCAGCTTTGGAAAGTTGATAAAGAAGAGGAGGAAGTTATGTAAAATGAAAGCATGGGATGGTTCCCTTTTCATGCTCAGTTGCAGGATGAAAAAGCACACATACACATAGAGAGCATAATAGAATTGCAACTTTTTTTATTGATATTTCTCTCTATCACACTAAACTAACAGAAACAGCCAGGTCTAAGGGACAAGAACTTTTCTTTTAAATCAAATGTACCAAAATAATCATGGTCAAGTCATCTCAACAATGATTCTTGTTAGGCTTTACAGGTGGCGAGTCCATAGCCCAGGCAAGCCCATTCATTGGTCATCTCCATGAAGCCTGGTGATCTGTTGAGTCCACTCACTAGGAATAAAACATGGAGATTAGAGTTTAGATTTTAGAATTAGATATTGATCATTCGAGCAAACGAAGCAGGAACACTGCAACAAATAATGTGAGCAATGTGATTATTTGAAATAGTTTCGTATGTAAAAGATGACACAATCTGGTCTTGTCGACCCACCTGACAGGAGGTTGTAGAGGTTGCAGTAATTGAGGCCATCATCAAGAAGGCTGGTGAATCCAAGAGAAGTGGACTGTGCCTGGTGAGTAAGAAAGCACCAATTTATACTGATAATTTATGCAGTGGTACAAATGACTTAATGGTTTCCAACACGTTTACAGCTCAGAAATAATTCAGAATTTTTAATAAATATGTATTTAAAGCTATAGTCACTATTCTATTAACCCATATCTTGCCAGTGTGTCAGGTAACTAGTAACTATTTCTAATTTTGTCCTTTATTAACAGAAGTCAATTAAAAGTTTCATTAATACTTACAGACACACGGCAGCCACCGGTCAGTACGGTGGGACCGAAGGTGAAGGTTATATTTTCAGCCTGAAGGCCATCAAGGGAAGTGTGGTTGGCTTTGATAGCTCGAGGCGTGGCTGACACAAGCTAGAAGAGAAAACAACTCATCGTTACACTACATATATGATTTTTTACATTGACTTTAGACATTGGTAAATCATTTTTTTGTGTGAATTTTTTTGTTATTGGTTATTTGTTATCCTTTATTGGAATTTGACCCATCTAAAACACCATTTACATGAACAATGGGTGGTTCTTACCATATACTGACATTCGTCACAGCCAATCAGTGGGTTTAATGATTGAATCTGTTGCAGCATTGTGGTGCTGAGTTCAGTACAAGGTCTTGCAAAGAGCCTAGAATAGAAGAGAAGTAACATAGTTTGGACACATTCAAGCTTTAAATGTGAAACAAAACATCCTCTATTGATACACAAAATGACAGACTCTGAATCCAGATCAGCAATCGTAACTCACCACAGTGTTCTGCAGAAGGCATGGTAAGGACCAGGAACAGGGAAAGGGGCAGCAGCTAAAGAGCCAAATAGTCCTGCAAAGAGAGCAGAGGCCAGCAGCAGAGTCCTCATGGTGATGTCAAGCAGGTTGCTTCCTCCTGTAGTGCAGTGTCACTGGTGAGAGTGGGCTGGTGTTTGGCTGAGTGTCTCTCTTGCAGGTCAATTTATACAAAATAACAGGCTTGTCATGAGGGCCAGTAATGATTCTTGAGGCCAACTTGACAAAACGTAGGATTTGGTGGTCTTGTGGAAACCATTACATGGTTAGAGGTCAATCATTCAGGTCAGTAAGTCACGGCCCGTCCTCCAATGTATAGTTTGACCCCCACCTTTAAAGACTACACCATGACAGCTCAAGCTAACACATACTTCTCATTTAAAAGTAAAATTTTAAGGTAAAAACACAAACCACTTCTAGTGTACACTTTTATTTTTGTTCCCAAGGGATGCATATCCAGTCTTTGATGACATCTAATTTTTGTTACTGTGGAGTTTTAATGTACTAATTGAAGGTTTCTTTTGTAAGTAATATCGATGGAACGAGAATGATTAGAGGCTCAGGTCCTTTGACGTCTGCAGTGAAATGCTGCACGTTTTATCAGTCAGTGTTGGCCAGTATACTTTTTTATGCTGCAGTCTGCTGGGGCAGCAGCATGTCCGACATGAACACAAGGAGACTGGACAAGCAGGTAAAAAAGGCTGTGTCTGTGCTTGGCAGGAGTTTGGACTCTCTCAGAACTGTTGTGGAGAGACGCATGCAATGTAAGATGGAGGCCATCTTGGACAATACCAACCATCCTCTCCACAACATTCTGGCAGGACAGAGAAGCAGCTACAGCTGCAGCAAACATCTCATCTAACTGCGCTGCAGAACAAAGAGGTCCAGGAGATCCTTTATTCCCACTGCCATCAGGCTATACAACAACTCAGTCAAAGGATGTTCACTAATCTAAATATTATTGTTTATTTATGATTAACTGTTGTTGTTATTATTATTATTATTATTATTATTATTATTATTATCATTATCAACAATGAGCTAATGAACATATGAATTTCCTCTATGGGATAAATAAAGTATCTATCTATCTATCTAGAAGTCAGTGCTGTCTTTTAAAATCCAATTTTAAAATTCTTTAAGTTAAATCCTCAGTTAATCAAAATTACATCAAAACATATTTTCTATACCTTTTTTTGTTCCACCAATCATTTGTTGGGAAATGATTAAATGGATAAACACTGATCTCTCTCAGATGTGGCTTCCAGAGTCTCTGATTTCACAGATCCACATATGTAACTCAGCACAGTACGCAATAGTCACCTGTTTTGTGAATGACCATCAGGCTCTTTACCATGTCAGTGAACAATGAAGTGATTTCACACACCCAATTTGTAATTTATATGGTCACTGTGAGCTTGAAAAGGAGTGGCCCTGGGGGGTGACTATTACTCTACTATTATATTGAACGGAATTTTACCACTTTATTTATTTATTTATTTCATTAATTAATTCTGGTTCTAAGCAATCTCTTCTTTTGAAGAACTACTAGTCATACTTTTTTGATTATCTTTGTGAATTTAACAGAGTATAAAAGAAAGTCTATGAAAAGTAAATATTTACCATTAAGAAAAATCTGAACAAGAAATGTACTTGTTAAATTTAATATTTTATTTTATTATGTTACATAAAAAGGTGGGCATTTTACTGTATGTACGTTTAAATAACACAACGTAATTAATTTTGAAATCATCATTTTTTTGGAGGTCATTGATCTGGACGTTGTTGAGAGAAAGAAAGTTGTCATTGACAACAAACTGATAACTATAGATAATTAAACTGATAATTATAGCATGGAATGGATTTTATGGTGAAGAATAGATAAATAAATAAAATGTATGTTGTATGTGATAGATCCATACTGAGCATCTGTTAGCGAGACCATGGGACCTGGCCCAGCCCAGCCAAATACCAACACATATCATAGTGGATATAAGAAGCCAATTGAAAGTTTACAGAAGCTCAAGAAGGATGAAAACCATTGACAATGGACAATATCATTGCCTGTATCCTGGAGAAGCCAGCCCAAGATTCACAAAGAAGGAGCCCCCCTCAGCAGCATCAACCCTATAACACTGCCAAACACATAGCTACCATCCTAGCACCATTGGTGGGAAACACTCCTTCAGTCAGAACTCAAGAAGCCTCTTGGATTAGAGATGAAACATATTCAAGTATCTACAACCCAGTCCAGTTGCCATCAAATCAAATTTTTCTTGGATAACCATGACCTGGATGACTGACACTCTTCACAGATGTGTGCTGGAGTGTTCTCCAGATAACCACATCATCACCTCTATGCAATTACATCACACAGGAAGGCAGTCTCTGACAGCTGTTTGTGCTTGTGTACCAAACGGCAGTTCAGAGTATCTGGACTTCTTTGAGTGTTTGAGGGTGCTGCAAGGGGATTCCATGCTTATGCTAGGGGGTGATGGGAAGGAGCAGCCTGTCTGACCTGAACCCTGTGCTCATCATGGACTGCATAGCGTTGCTTTCCAAAGAAACCAAGTATCTAATGATGTTGATTTTTACACTGTGTAACAGTAATTTTTTGCCACCATTAACGCAGGAAAAAGCTGTTTATTCATATTTTGACCTCCAACATTACATTACTATAACATATATATGCTATTTGGAAATTTGGCAAAGAGGAGGAAGAAGTTACGGGAAGTGAAAGCATGGGAAAAATAAGTTATAAGTTATCTAAAACTAGATTCTTCTTCAAGGGATGGCTCCCTTTCTATGTTCGGATGCAGGATGAAAGAGCACACATACAAACACACAGAGATCATAATACAATTGCAATTCTTTATTGTTATTTCGCTTAATCTATAGGCAGTGATATATGCAGCATGTCTTAGTCTACAGTTACATATTACCATAACAACTACCAGACACAGCCAGGACTAAGGAAAAAACTAGGGTTTTAAATGAAGCCTACCAAAATCATGCCTTTTTTGGTTAATGAATTTCAGCATTGAAGCTTGTTAGGCTTTGCAGGTGGAGAGTCCATAGCCCAGGCAAGCCCATTCACTGGTTATCTCCATGAAGCCTGGTGCTGAGCTGAGTCCACTCGCTAAAATCAAAACATGGATGGAAATTAGGTCATTCCACATTCATTTCTCATATTCCTTTGTCTATATATAAACAGGGATTGCACTGAATTGTATCATTTAAGTAAACAAAGAAGAAACACTGCAACAAATAATGTGAGCAATGTGATTATTTAAAATAGTTTTGTATGTAAAAAATGACACAATCTGGTCTTGTTGACCCACCTGACAGGAGGTTGTAGAGGTTGCAGTAATTGAGGCCACCATCAAGAAGGCTGGTGAATCCAAGAGAAGTGGACTGTGCCTGGTGAGTAGGAAATTCAATAAACTCATACACTGTACTACTGTATGATTTATGCACTGTTATGAATGACTTAATAATTTCCAATACATTTGTAAATAAGTGATAATTCTGATCAGCTAGATCATGAGCAAGCATTCACCAGTTTAGGTCCTCTTTGCTGTACTTAAAACAAAATAAAAATCAATCAAAATATATGAAGTTAATAAGTATGTCTTTAAAGCTATAGCTATCATTTTATTAACCTATATCCTGCCAGTGTGTCAGGTACCTATTTCCATTTTTTTCCTTGATTAATAGAAGTCAGTTAAAAATTGAGTGTAATCGATACTTACAGCCACACGGCAGCCACCAGTTGTTTTGGTGTTACTGAGAGACAGGGTTATGTTTTCAGCCTGAAGGCCTTCAATAGTCGTGTGGTTGGCTTTGATGGATAGAGGGGTGGCTGACACAAGCTAGAAGAGAAAACAACATATTGTTACACTACATATGTCTTTTGACATTAATGTTAGAGATTAGTAAATAATGTTTTGTGGATTTTTTTAAACGGTTATCATTTATTGGAGTTCAATGAGTGATTCTTACCATATACTGACATTCGTCACAGCCAATCAGAGGGCTGAACTCTTGAATCTGCTGCACTATTGTGGTGCTGACTTCAGTACAAGGTTTTGCAAAGAGCCTAGAGGAAAAGCGAAGTAACACAGTTAGGACACACTGAACTATTAAATATTAACAATTTCAAGCTTTTAGTTGAGACAATAATTAGCTTTCCTGACAATAAAAAACTCTTTTGAACTCAAATTCAAATACAGAGGCACAAAATGAAAATCAAGCATACCATACTGTTCTGCAGAAGGCACTGTAAGGAGCAGGACCAGGTGGGACAGGGACTGCAGCTAAAGAGCCAATCAGTCCTGCAAAAAGAGCAGAGGCCAGCAGCAGAGTCCTCATGGTCACAGTGAAGTGGGTTTCCTTCTCCTATAGTGCAGTATTACTGTTGAGAGTGTGCTGGTTGTTGATTCCCTACAATCCCATTTATATAAAATATCAGGCTTGTCATGAGGGTCAGTAATGACGCTTGAAATTGATTTGGTTAAGGTTATGACTTGTGAGTCTTGTGGTGATTGTCTGACTTGGTGGTCTCATGCTGATTGTTCTTACTATACTTTGAAAGGATTCCCATTTTAAAATGGGTAGACATTCACCACAACTATAATTTGGTTCTTTTGTTGATATTCCTGTATCTGGGAGTGACTAAATAGTTACAGAATATGTTAGCATAATGAGACACAGCAAACAAAAACTCAGTTTACCATCAGGGTTTCAGAACAGGTTGGAGATAGGTGGAGCAAACTTCTCTGATTAATTAAGGGACAGCTGACCCTAATTACAAAATTAAAATATATATAGAGAAAACTATATATAAAAGCTTGGCAGATTTAACCACAGTGTCTACTTGGCTTGATAGTACTATAGGTAAGTGTTTGTTATATTTATTTATCTTTTTAAAGTTGGGTGGGGGCGTCGTGTGGCGTAGTGGTCTAAGCAGGCGCCCCATGTGTAGAGGCTACAGTCCTCGCTGCAGTTGGCCCCAGTTCGAGTCCCGCATTGGATGCCCTTTGCTGCATGTCATTCCCCCTCTCTCTGCCTCCCCATTTCCTGTCTCTCTCTACTATCCTGTCCAATAAAGGCACAAAAGCCCCCCCCAAAAAAGTTGGGTGAACCAACCCTTCAATAAATGTTTGGCCCTCTTCTCTTTAATCTTTCTCACTAGTCCACATGAGCACTGAATGAGCACATTTAAGTTAAAAAGACGACTGGCTCTTCAAACAGATGCATTAACACTAAACTCTGATGCCAGTTACATTCAAGTGGCAACCTACCGGGCTGAAAAATGAAGCCAACACAGATGTGCAAAAAACTGCAGTTCCTCAAATGACCACTTGAGGCGGGCTTCAAAAGCGAGTCAATCCCTAGAGACTCCCATGTTAAAATTCCAACTTTACAACAGAAATAAACATGTTTATAGCCTGGTACAAAAAACAGTTTTGGCGTCTATAGTTAATTTCCCCCTTCATGAAAACTGCGGTGGTGAATTTTTATACAACTCACCAGTTTGAGTTTTATTAAGGTTTTTAGTTACACATAATTGAGGGCATGGCTGCTTTAAGTGACAGGTGGGTGCTGTCACAGTTGTCTAGCTGCTCAGTGTCTGCTATGTGTCAACATAGCTCATTCGGGTCACTGAGCCGTATTTGTGTTTGTTTCGTGTTGGTGGCTTTTGCTTTTTCATGCATATATCGGACAAATAATATTGCTTGTTGTGCAGTTAATTGACAGAACGTGAGGAGGTCTGTGCTCCTGTGTATTGAGGGGAGTGACATTCTGGCATTATTTTGTTTATAAGTTAGCACTAATTAGCAGGTATCAGTGTCTGCACTCACCTGGCTTGTTAGCTTAACTGATGGACTAGCCAATTAGCCAGCAAATGAATTAGCCTTCGGTTAGCCATCAAGGGAGACTTCTAGATTTCCAGCTGTGCTAACGGGGGTGTATCTTCTCCACACTTATTAAACCTTCATACACATAGCCATATACACCTAGACACCTTATTGGCCACTGGATTGTATTTCAACGTCGCCGCCATATTGTTCAGAGCAAGACTGTAAACAAGCGCAGGTAAACGGAGGACCTGCAGTTTTTCTGGATAAAAAGCTCCATAACATTTATATTTCTCAATCTGTTTCATTGAGTGGTTTCTATATTCAATGGTGTATGATTTACATGCAGTGAAAATATGAGTTTGGTCTGTAGTTACTTAGAATGGTGATAATTTAGGCTGTAATCACTGTTTTCCATAAGGAGCTGTGTATCAACGTTAGGTTCAGATTAACTGGATTACTGGCATGGTGGAAAATATTTAATTGTCATAAGGAATTGTAAGACTCACCTTACTTTACTAAATTAAACTACTACTTACATTACATTTATAGCTCTGTTGGTAAGGTGTGAGTGGTGGCGCGAGAGAGAGCGAGCGCTGGTGACGGTGAGGTTGGTGACCGGAGCAAGCAAGCAGAGTCAGACACTGCCAAGATGGTGACAGCACAGCAACCCACTCTGAGCTTCAAAACTTCTCTTCTGAGATCTATGGATGATGTCAGTGGGGCTACGTCCATCTTTATATACAGTTTATGGTAACAGGAGCTAGGTTTTCACTACCAGAGGTGGATGAGATACACCATAAGATGCTTAAAGCTCTGGATATTATTTGGCTGTTTTGGTTGACATTTCCTTTGAGTGTCATGTAGAGGCTAGGGCAATATGTAGTCTTGAGGTAGGGTGCTGGAGAGGGTGCCAGAAGTTATACCCGGGGACTTCAGTGCTCATAAGGGCAATGACAGAGAATCCAGGGGTGGTTTGACAGGGAGAAACAGACCTCTCTGATCTGAACCCTGTGCTCATCATGGGCTCTTCATAACAAACACCATGTTTGGGCATATAATCGCTGTTTGAACAAAACCATGTATCTCAATATGTTGATTTTTTTCAGATCAAGAGAAGGATTAAGTGTTTCTTCATGGATTGAGAAGAGTTTACTCCTTTATAAATAAATTCTAAATACTATATTTTCCAGATCTGTTAACATGTAACAAACATCAATATTCCTATCCAGCTTTGGAAATTTGGTAAAGAAGAGGAGGAAGTTATGTGAAATGAAAGCATGGGATGGTTCCCTTTTCATGCTCAGTTGCAGGATGAAAAAGCACACATACACATAGAGAGCATAATAGAATTGCAACTTTTTTATTGATATTTCTCTCTATCACACTAAACTAACAGAAACAGCCAGGTCTAAGGGACAAGAACTTTTCTTTTAAATCAAATGTACCAAAATAATCATGGTCAAGTCATCTCAACATTGACTCTTGTTAGGCTTTACAGGTGGCGAGTCCATAGCCCAGGCAAGCCCATTCATTGGTCATCTCCATGAAGCCTGGTGATCTGTTGAGTCCACTCACTAGGAATAAAACATGGAGATTAGAATTAAAATTTTAGAATTAGAAATTGATCATTCGAGCAAACAAAGCAGGAACACTGCAACAAATAATGTGAGCAATTTGATTATTTGAAATAGTTTCGTATGTAAAAGATGACACAATCTGGTCTTGTCGACCCACCTGACAGGAGGTTGTAGAGGTTGCAGTAATTGAGGCCATCATCAAGAAGGCTGGTGAATCCAAGAGAAGTGGACTGTGCCTGGTGAGTAAGAAAGCACCAATTTATACTGATAATTTATGCAGTGGTACCAATGTCTTAATGGTTTCCAACACTTTTACAATCCAATACATTTAAAATCCAAGAGAAGTAGACTGTGCCTGTTAAGTAAGAAAGTAAATAGAAAAATAAATAGACGACTAAAGTATACTATAATTTATGCACTGTTAAGAATGACTAGATGGTCTCCAACACATTTACAGCTCAGTAATAATTCTGAATTTTTAATAAATATGTATTTAAAGCTATAGTCACTATTCTATTAATCCATATTTTGCCAGTGTGTCAGGTAACTACTTCAATTTTTTTTGTCCTTGATTAACAGAAGTCAGTTAAAAATTTCATTGATACTTACAGACACACGGCAGCCACCGGTCAGTACAGTGGGACTGAAGGTGAAGGTTATGCTCTCAGCCTGAAGGCCATCAAGGGAAGTGTGGTTGGCTTTGATAGCTCGAGGGGTGGCTGACACAAGCTAGAAGAGAAAACAACTCATCGTTACACTACATATATGATTTTTTACATTGACTTTAGACATTGGTAAATCATTTTTTTGTGTGAATTTTTTTGTTATTGGTTATTTGTTATCCTTTATTGGAATTTGACCCATCTAAAACACCTTTTACTTGAACAATGAGTAGCTCTTACCATATACTGACATTCATCACAGCCAAGCAGTGGGTTTAATGATTGAATCTGTTGCAGCATTGTGGTGCTGAGTTCAGTGCAAGGTCTTGCAAAGAGCCTAGAAGAGAAGAGAAGTAACACAGTTTGGACACATTCAAGCTTTATATGTGAAACAAAACATCTTCTATTGATACACAAAATAACAGACTCTTAAACCAGATCAGCAATCGCAACTCACCACAGTGTTCTGCAGAAGGCATGGTAAGGAACAGGAACAGGGAAAGGGGCAGCAGCTAAAGAGCCAATCAGTCCTGCAAAAAGAGCAGAGGCCAGCAGCAGAGTCCTCATGGTCACAGTGAAGCAGGTTTCCTTCTCCTATAGTGCAGTGTTACTGTTGAGAGTGTGCTGGTTGCTGATTCCCTTACAAGCCCATTT
Organism: Seriola aureovittata; assembly: GCF_021018895.1. NCBI lineage: Eukaryota > Metazoa > Chordata > Actinopteri > Carangiformes > Carangidae > Seriola > Seriola aureovittata. The sequence continues at coordinate 11,295,736 of NC_079375.1, forward strand.
ATATAATATATGAGGCTTGTCATGAGGGTCAGTAATGATGCTTGAAATTGATTTGGTTAAGGTTATGACTTGTGGGATATTTTGGTGATTGTCTGACTTGGTGGTCTTGTGCTGATTGTTGTAATTACTGGGAATGACCAAATGTTATAAAATATGATAGTACAATGTGACACACGTGACATTTTTAGAGGTCAAATGTTTTGTCTTTTATTATACCTAGGGATGGAAGTTCCTCTCCATACACATTTTAAACTATATAAGAATACTCTGCTATGATTAAAATTTTGTTTTCCTGCATAAAAAATGACAAAAAAGGAAAACTGGGGCTCGATGCACATTTGCACTTACTTCCTCATTGAAAAATCAGGCTTTGGGCTTATCCTACCACCGCTGCTTGCACTATGTTAACAGGTGAAACAGCAGAGCGTATCAAGATAGTTAGCTGAGGAAACATCTGAGAGACTCAGCCACATGTTTGAGCCTCAGTCAGACCCAGACTCAAGAGTTTTTAAGGAGTTTATTTTGAACCTTCCAGTCTTCTGACATTATTATTGGATCTATAATCTTAGTAGTTTTCAGGGAAAGGGTTAGTTGGGATCAAAGCATGCTGTATAAATGCTTGACTTCAACTTTTTTGGCTTAAATTCATCCATCGGCTGCACTTTTTGACTATAACAAATGGAATTTTTCCTTCTGTCTCTGCTACCTGTGATAAGTTTAAGTCAAGTGATGGGAAGCTCAAGAGTTTCTGGATGACATTTTTCATTTGTACAGCGACATATACAGCAAACAGCTAATCCCTAACAGTTTCTCTGATATTGGCTTGCTCCAGCTATGCTCTAAGTCTTTCCCCTGCATTACAACAAGCCCTCATGTTCGGTGTGGTCATAGCAAAAAGTCTTATCTTGAGAGAGTGAAAATCAGATTCCCTTCCTTACTTTAAACAAGTTTAGGTCAAAACCAAGTATATGGCTGGTGTGCATAATGTCTGTATGCAAAACTGAGAACATTGTTGAAAACTGTTTTGGGACCACTGTCAACATCTGACATCATTGCGTCTCATATTAGACAGTATTGCAATGTACTGTATTGTATTGCTTTGTGCTTTGATCCGCCAGGATTTCAGTTTTCTGGCCTTCGTCTTGGGCATTCCTCGTCCTCACTTGGTCTTGGCTCCATGTTTCTGATCCTCAGTCCACTTTTGGATATTTCAGTCGTTGTACGGACTGTAGTGATGTGTGGGTTAGCAGTTCAAACACAGAAGCCAGGGGCCGCATCTTCTGGAGGAAGCTGCTGTGAGGCAATTGGTTTTCAAATGCAGCCTCCGAAGGGTTCAGCCTCTGAATTGGGACACAGCTAGATCATTCGTGTCTGATGAAAAATTAAGCTTAAACTATGTTCACATTTTAGACAATGTAATTAATATTTTCTTCCTACTCTATGCAGCCTATTATTTGATCCACCCACAACCCATCAGCTGTTAATCAGAATGTTAATCTTACGGACTCGGCCTATTTCGATCTGTGGATTAACCACAGTGTATGCGATTACAATGCATACATGCATATGTGCATTGTTTCTGTGAGCATGCAATTTGTTTTATTTTGTTCTGCTCCATCATATTTGTTTATTTTTCATTTTTGTGTGTGTGTCTTGTAAAAAAGGAAAAAAAATTCATAAATGTGCTGTCTTTTATAATTAAGCTAACTAAGTTCACCAGTATTAGAGAATGGCACCATGAGAGATTCAGGAGAACAGGTTAGAGAGAAGATGAGCAAAGATCTAAATGCAGGACTCTAAATACGGGACATTTAACCTGAATAACGAAAAAAAAAAGAAGAGGGAGAAAACTATCTGAAAAGGTTGGCAGATTTCACCTGGCTTAACACCAAAGGTAATTGTTCGTTATCCTTATCTATCTTTTAAAAGTGGCATGAACCTACACCCTTGTAAGAATTCAACCCTCTTCTTTGTAATGCTCACCAGTCCACACATCCAACTCAACAAAGGAATAATTAGTCAACTGACTTGTGAATGACCATGAGTTGACAATTTTTTTTAAATGCAGAAAAAACTGATTTCATGCACAGCATGTTCACTGTGACCAATACAGACTTTTCTGCTTACATGACAGACAAACACACACACATAAAGCATGGAAAACAACATCAGAACAAATGTATTTATAAGATATATCTGATGATCTAGGCCATAACAGTCATCTGGTCCAACACATTAAAGTTAGTGTGACGACTGGTCCTTCGTGGATATTGTTGGGCTGACTTGGTTGACATGTTTTTGCATGTCATACTGCTAAGCATTAGGGCTAATTTGGAGTGCCATTAAAGGAAGTAGATGGGGCTGTTTAGGCAGCATTCGACACCAGAGATGCAAGGGTACGGAAGAATGAGGAGCATTTTGCAATCACTGCAGTCGAGATCTTATACACAGATACATGAAGCATGCACTCCAAGGCATAGTGTATGAGAAGTAAACATAATATGTACCTAAACACAGAGTGTATACTGTGTGCTGGGGGGAATTGTGTTGACAAGTAAGTTTAGATGCAACATAAAAGGACAATTTATTCAGGAAACTTGGATTATTTACTGTGCAAGATATTTTTTATTTCTGTGTGTGAACTGGACAGAGCAAAGAATAATGGATAACATACTATTTAGTTAAGGAGAAGCATTTCCGAGAGCAGTGGCACAATAATCCAGAAGCACAAACAATAAAGTTCAATAATTTTTGTAGGCCTTGATTTTAGAAAGAGGGGAAACATTGTGTGTTTGTATAGTGAGGAAACTAGAGATAAATCCTCGGTGTAGCCATCTGCATGGCTCAGTCCACTTCCTGTTTCAGTAACAAGAGATACAAAAGTGCACAAAGGGAGTCTGTCACTCCTTCATCAGGTCATAGTATATCCAGAAGTGCTAATTCAAGGGTGACAGGAGGACCGAAGAAGACTTTTATATGAAGCCTTGACTTAGTAGTTCTGGACGCATAAGACAGTTTTTGCAGGTTATTTTATTTATATTTGAAACACTGCTGTAAATATGTAAGCAAAACAAATCTCATACCGTCCATTAGATTGTAGAGGAGGCAGTGCTCATTTTAGGTGGCATCCTAAGACGAGGTGGAAAAGGCCTGTGTCGGAATTGCATGCTGCATTTCTTTATTATCTAAAAAAAGAAACATTATTTCAAATATTGTATTTAATGACACAGACATTATGGTCCAATTCTCCTTGTTGATATGATCTGTAGGTATTCACTTGCACCTCTCTTGGTCGTCAGTCCTCATATCCATGGCAATACACAGTTACTTTTGTTCCTTTATAACTTTGGGGTGCTTGAAGTAACTACAGGGTACATTTGTGCATTTACTTTGGAACAATGTAGTTGTAGCCTAATTTTTAGTATTAAGGTCATTTTGAAATAAAATCACAACATATTTATAGAGTGATGCAGAAGCCATCATTTAATAGAATAGGTACCCAGTAGTTAAATAATAACTACGTTATACATTCTCTCTTGGGAGTTCCTCCCAAACGTCCAGATCATCGCTCAGCAGGTCAGACATTAATAGTAGTAGTTAAAAAACTACAGTATAAATTCTTTGTACGATCCCAAAGTGTTACCCCCTTATTCCATAACTTCTTGTTCCTCAGTACCTACATCTACATCTATGTGACGGTACATACTGTAAAAGTAAACTATTAGTAGCCTACTAAAGATTAACTCCGCTAATAAGTAATTACGCTGTTTATATATTTCCACTTTACTTACGGCATGTGTTTTCAGAAATCAATCAAAAATAATAATCTGCAGAAACTGTGTTATGGGTTCAGAACTGCTGAATCAAGGCTTCATCAGTTCTGCTGTTGCCTTTGACTTATCACTTCTGGATGACTGAGTGACCGACTCAGGTTGTGTTGTGTTCCTACTCCCTTTTTTGTGCACTTTTGTGTCTCTTGTTACTCAAACAGGATGTGGATTGACCCAGGCGGATGGCTACAGAGAGCATTTAGAGTTGTCCATTGTGTGGGTCTCATTATCAGGGATTTATCTCTAGTTTCCTCACCATATAAACACACAATGTTTCCTCTCTCTCTAAAATGAAGGCCTACAAAAAATATTGCACTTTATTGTTTGTGTTTCTTGATCATTGTGCCACTGCTCGTGGAAATGTGTCTTTCTTCGTATCATTTTATTCTTCTTGAAAAATATCTTGCACAATAATTAACCCAGGTTTAAATTGTCCTTTAATGTTGCATCTAATCATACTTGTCTTCATGCATCTTCAGGCTGTCACCGTGTTTGGTTGATGAACTATAAAACTTTTCACCAGTGTTTGTGTGTGAGAACATGATACGAGACACTCAATATGCACTTGTTTTATTTACAACACACAGTATTTTCTTTATCCATGAAACGGACGATTAAAAACAAAATTCTCCCAAGCACACAGTATACACTCTGTGTTTATGTACATATTATGTTTACTTCTCATACACTATGCCTTGGAGTATATGCTGCATGTATCTGTGTATAAGATCTTGACTGCAGTGATTGCAAAATGCTCCTCGTTCTTCCGCACTCTTGCCTCTCTGGTGTATTGACTGCTGCCTAATCAGCCCCATCTACTTCCTTTAATGACACTCCAAATTAGCCCTAATGCTTAGCAGCATGTATCAAGGCAAACACCAAAAAAAGCCCCTAAGAGTGTGGAGATAAACAGGGAGAGGTCAGAGCTTTGAGACACATCTAAAATACCAGATATTTCAAGTCCAACCAAAAAGACCCATGTAAATGTGTCACCTCTTAAAGTTTGTGATTTACCTCTGTGATGGAAAAACATTCAAACCAGATGAATTGTTTGCTGTTGAGGCAGTAACAGAAGGAGGATTACTAGGTAGCAGTGAGAGAAAAAAAAAAATCATTGCATTTCAAACCCACTTTATTGACAGATTCTTGCCCTCAGTACAATGCAATGCAAGATTTGAAGTGCTGAGCACAGAGGAATAAATACGGCAATAAATACAGTACCGACTCGCCTCACTGGCCGTCTTTAATTCACACTCGCTGGAGCCATCAGAGCCTCACCACAAACACACAAACTGAGAAGACATCACACACAACACTGAGCCAAAGGTTTTTGTTTCCGCCTTACGTTAACAGTGGTCGTGGATCAACATGAACTGATATGCACTGCTTTAGGAAAGCAAAGATGTTCCTTTCTTTAAAACATGTCGATGTCAATTTTTCTTCCTCATTTTGACAATCGCTCGAAGATCGAAACAAGGTGAACAGACTGGAAGCGAGAAATTTCACATGGTTTTTGAAAGACGACAGGTTCGGATCTGTCGATGCATCCAAGCAGAAACCTGCAATGCTGATCAGTCACTTTATTTAACCATAAAGGGACAGACTGAATAGTACAATAGTGTCCAAAATGACATCTTAAGTTTAACAATGGCATGCATTGCCCTTATTTACTTTTTAGGTTTTTACACCTAACAAATGACGATGAGAGAAAACAACATCTAATCACAGTTCAACCCAACAATCCTGGTACAATCCATGTATCCTTTTTATGATAAAGTATATTTTAAAATCTCATATTCCTTCTCTGATATGTTATAAAACGCCTTTGCCTCGATATCAAGGGAAGATTACGTCAGACATCCTCGCACGGTTGATGTTGATGACCATTTCAAGTAAAAGAGTAACAAAAACAGTGAGCACAAATATAAAACATGTTGCGTTATGAGTGCTCACAGACAGGTCATCTGGCAAACTCTGAGAAATGCTGCACCACACAACCACATTGTTACATGTATGGCAGGCGACCAAAGGCAACTGCGAGACAATATATTTCGTTAGGATCCAGGCTGTGCATTGCATTTATAATACAATACGTGGGGGAGAGAAAAAGCCTCTGCTCAGTTCAGCTCCATCTCACATCAGATCTTCATCTTTTTGTGTTTCATACTCACCTGATTAAAGTGTCTTAAAACACATATGCTGTATGTATGATGTTATATATATATGTAACATCATAGACCATGATATATATGTGAAATATTTGTCATCAGACTTCATTTTGCTGGTTTTGGATTTCCGATATGCCTGTAAATACCAGCAATGTTAGAGTAGTTCCATAAACATTTATTAGTAATTTATTAATGTAACATAAGTGTAGTTTTTAGTATGGCGGTTAATTACAATTACAGTGCATAAAACGACCTGGTTCCTTTATTGAACACCAGCAAAACCAGTTCAACTACTTTTCTGACAACCAGAATGCAGTTTCTTTATTCGTGCTGATTAATTCCCCTTATTGTATAGAAATGATTTCTTCTTCTTTTTTTTTTTTCACAACAATAGTTTTTCTTTGCATTTCCTCGAAAACTACTTGCAACAACTTGGTGGAAAGATGGAGCAACTGAGCAAGAGCACCGGCTGCTGTTATCTAGATATGTAGAGATGATTTTCTTTTATTATGAAATGTGTGTCTCATTTTAAAAATGGATACATGTGGGTTTTTTTCCCTCCTTTCTCTTTTCTCCCCTCCTTCTCTCCGTTCTGTGCTATGTGAAATATTACGTGAACTTACAAACCTTGTACAAAAAGTTGAAAAAAAACCAAAGTGGATTAGTAAAGCTGTTTAAAATCTATGGACTGACATTTGTTTGGAGTGTTAGTTTTCAAAGTTGGCAGGAAAATAAAGGAAGCAGGATGTTAACTGTTCAATAACTGACACTACAGTACAGTACACATAGAGTGTGGGTAATTATTCTCCCTTCACCGCACACACACGCACAACTAACCTTCGCTGTCTCTCTCATACCCTCCGGTGAGGCAGTAAATGAAAGCTGATAGCCTACTTGCCATCAGGTATTTAGCACGGCTTAGCACATTTTCAAGAGCGATGGACCCTCTGTGGATCAAACTGTCCTTAACTACTGGCTTTGAAGTTGCATTATGGGCACTAATCAATGCCTTCATACACTGTCTGTATTCATACCCATCTACCAGAGAGACAGAGAGAGAAAGAAAAGGAAGTTTAAGCAATCCGTGATTAAGGCAGTCTCATAAATATTGCAGAGAGGTTTTTGGCCCCTGTTTTGGAGATGGACCGCCACAACAGTCTTGAGTTCCTAGCTCTTACTAACGGCTGCTTCCTATCCCCACAGATTACAGAGCAGACTGGTGGATATGAATAGAAATGGCAAAAGAAAATCTGAGTGTGATGCCACAATGTTCGATCTGTGAAGGAAAAATATCCCATCAAAAACAACATCGAGCAGTAATCCTCTTTGGAAGAAAAGGTCATATTTGGTTTGTGTATCAGTCCTCCACGCAATGAATAATCTTTTACAGGGACCCTAAATACAAAAAAAAAACGAAAAAAAAGAAAGCACAGCTCAGGGCGATTTAATTAAGAAATGAAAGTAAAGTAGAAGCCTATATCTAATTTGTCCACTGAAGTTAGTGCTAGGGGCTTTTTAAGCGACGTGCAGAGACGAGGATAGACAAAGGTCCCACTTACAGAAGCTTAACTCTGTCTCACTTAATTGAGTTCATTCCAAGTTACAGAAAAAAGTCAAAGCAGATACATACATATTAGCTGGACATAGGAGATGTGGCTCCCTCACTGTCTTCAGTTGAGTTCGGCTTCTTTGCAGCTTGCACGTTGTGAGTTCAAGCAGTTTTAAAATCTGCCAACATGGCAATCCTTATGTACTGTACCCTTTACAGTGCTTCCAATTACTGTACTTAGGGCCTCAAGCACTAACTAGACCTTTATCAGAGCTTCACATCCCTCTCTATACAATCCCTCAGACCCACTCCTGCATGGAGCGCTTGCAGTACAGTATGTGGCGCTGCGTGCTCTTCCTCCTGAACTGGAAAACAGTGTAGAGGAGGACCATCATGCACAGCGCCAAGACACAGGGGATAGCGATGGCCACTGCTTTCTCCGTGCCACCCGCGCTGTCCAGTTTGATGACAACGTCCACGTCACCGTTGTCGTAGTGGCGCTCCTCTGCCACCGGGGGGCTCCAGTCCCAGTCGGGGTCTGCAGGGAGGCCATCACAACCCATGAAGTCCCTCAGGATGGACCTTGGGTAGCCAGGCTCCACACGAAGAAGCTGGTTGTTGAACTTCCAATACTCCTTTCCCTTGTAAAAGTAGGTAAAGCCTGGACAGAGGGATTATTGGACATATATTTAATCATACATTTACAAACAAAGGCAGCGATTATTCCTTTTTTGCTTGCAACACTTTCTGGTACAGCGGTAGTAGCAGTCATGTGCAGATGCTCTGACCCCTACTAACCAGTATGAACAAAGATGTTACACTGGTTTAAACAATTGCTCTGGAAAATCATTAAATGAAACTGGAAAATTTAAGTCATTGTAAATGTTCCGTCAACTTCCAATTTTCCTACTTAACTGTTGTGTTACATTCAGGACTTAACAAACAATAGTGACACATGACCGACAACATCCTCAGAAAAATATGACTATTTGGCAAAGAGCTTTATAGAATATTGATTTCTTGCTAATTGCCTGGTATCACTACTTTATTAAAAACAATGGTAATGTGATGGTATTTATCTCAAAATCTCACTAACTAGTTTTAAAGTCAGTAAAGTGGGCATACCGTTGGCTTTGTCCACAAAAGCCCCCTGTGGAGAGTCAGGGATGCCTTTCCAGATGGTGATGGGTTTGGGATAACCCGGGTCCATGGTCCTCATATCCTCATTGTACCTCCAGTATCTACAACAGGACAGACAGAGAAAACAAAGTAGTCAATACAGAGGTTTACTGTTGATAAGTTGTTTTTTAAATCATTGATCAGGGCGTAATACTAAGGCTGAGCGATTGTGACCTATATAATATGTTGTTGCCCAATACCCAGTGGAGATAATGTGGTGATATTTGGGGATAACTACTCATGCTTTTAAACAGCAATAACACACAAAGAAATTCTGCAGATTGGTTCGTACTAAACTGCATAAGGACTATTTTGTTCATTTTACACTTCTTTAGAAGTCTACTATGCTCTGTAATACAGCAGGGAAAGAACAATATCAAAGCTGTATAGCTTGATATTATAGGAGCCAAAACTTCAAATGGCACTGGACCTGACTGTGGTCATGACGCTCGTCTTTTGTTTGTAAATCGTGGCCAGAATTAAGACAACAGTCTTCAATCTCTATCTGACCATTAAATGATCAACAACTGACTTAATTCACATGACCAGAGACATCGGTCAATCAATCATCCATACTGTGTTTATCTACCACGCACATTCGTCTCAGAGGTTTCTGTGATTGATCTGCTTTTCACACACTGGTGCACACACACATAAATCTTGCTATACAATGTCTTTTTTTTTTTTTTTTTTTAAATTAGAAAAAACACCAGCCTGTTACAGAGAGAAAGAAAGAGAAAAATGTTTTGAGACGATGGACAGAACGTCCTGTTTGTCACGATATGCAGCAGCAGGTCGAGGGATGACAGTATCAAGCATTTTGTCAGCTTTCACCACAGGGTCCCCTGACCTCTTAGGATATGATTTATCATGACAGCTGAACAAACATGTGAGTCACACTGGCATACTTGCAACGCACATAGATAAACAGCAGACTCTCTGATTTGGTTGTTTTGGAAAGACTTTCTGGTTTCAAGTCACTTTTACCTGCAGGTAACTACATTTGCAGAAATCTATATAAATACTTGACAGAAAAGGACTTAAACTCTGAAGTAAGATACGACTACAAATGGTCCATAACGAATAGGATGCCAATGAGACGCATTGTCAGCTGTTAAAGAGAAAATCAGTTGTCTCAAAGCAACATGTGACAGCTTGCAGAGCTTCAAGGATGGCAAATTATTCAATTATTTATGCCAAAATTAAAGATGCACTGATCCACACACCTGCGAAATTACTTAACATCTCATGGGTAACAGTCCCAAAAATCATTAAATGTTCCAAACATAGACAAACATCGCATCAGCAGAGAGGAACAGAGCTGAGGACACTTAAAAATACTTTTTTTCTTTTTGTCTGTAGGATCCTCTCCTCAACATACTGTAATATACTTATAAAGGCAAATGAAAAGATGTAATGATTGTATATGCCATTTGGTAACACATATTCAATCGACTTTAATAGAGAATTTCAGCCATCAGTGGTCCTCATAGTACTTGTTTTTGCTCCGAGAGATTTGCTGTTCTGCCCGATTGCTTGACTTCATAACAGCACTAATAATCGTTCCACACAGACCTGTCTCCTTTGAAGAAGTAGGTTTTGGCGACATCCTCCCACCACACAGCTGTCTCGATACTCTGAGTGGGCATGCCGCTCCCGAACAGCGAGATGTCCTGAGGGTACGAAGGCTGGAGAGTCGTGTCCTTGAAGACCCAGAAACGGTTTCCTAAAATACACACTCACAGTTAGGGACAGTCAGGGCTCTGGGACAAAGACATTATCATAAAGATGACCTCAAAAATTGCGCAAGACAAAACACTGCTGGCTCTCAGCTCATTCAAGCCTTCTGTGTGGCTTTTTTTTTCTTTTTTTTTTCCTGCCTGTGAGTTTATTTATTTCTATGCATGTGATTTCAAAGGTCAGATGTATCACCTCATTTTTAAAATACCTTCACAGCAGAAAATCTATGCTGTGTTATCTATAATACAATAAACAGCAAGATGATGCTCTGAAGGCAACTCCACCGAGACTTGTTGTTTTGAGTTTTATTGAAGCTATTGTTGCATTTAATTCAGTTTGATCATAAGTGCCTGAGGCAGAGTGAGGGGAGCTGCTGTGGTGGTGTGCTTGGAGTAAGTAGCTAGGCACTCACACACACATACACACACATACACACACACACACACACACACACACACTTGTACACACAAACACACACACACACACACACAGTTAAGTCCCCATGTGAGAATAAATAAAGCATGAGGCACTCTGATCCCACTGGGTGACAGATGTCATGTTAATCTGCCTCATGGACAGTTGTCTGTACCGGACGAGCACCCGTTCTGTTATCGTACAGAACGCAAAACAACCTCACAGTCACTCATCCAGTCTACAACTATAAATGCGTACTTGTGATGGCAGTATGCAAAACAAATCATTTCTAATGAATGAACAAAATATTACTGTGAGTTTAAAGAGCTCACACTTTCACATGTACTTGTGGTGGTAAACAGTAAAAGGTTACTCTCTTTTTTTTTGTCATTTGTCAGTTATTACATTGTTGTGATTCAGTGGGAAAATACTCGCCACTTATGCTACTCATTTATCACTGATGGTAAAGGGTTAAAGATTAATTTGTGTATATTTTGTTTTGATAAGAAAAATACTTTTATTAATTGATTTTATGTTTGTAAATTTACACTGGGAAAAAAAAAATCGGATAAAAAATTTTGCGTTTGTTATATAATTTTTTTTGTTTTGGCAGAAATGCCCGTCATGTCACCTGTGTGCTCTCGCTTCATAAGGCTATGAGTGGTTACAAAATCCACAGGATACTTTTAGTAAATAAGAATACATTGAGATCCAAAAATGCTTTTTATTACCTTTGAAAAAGACAAATTTCCCTTCACTATTTTCATAGACGGCATCAATTTTGGGCGGCAAGCCTTTCCAGAAGTAGTTGATCTGCATTGGGTAGCCAGGGACTACTGAGTTATCCCGTACCCTCCAGAACCACTGGTCCTGTTGAAACAGATAAAGGAGAATCATCATCATCTTCATCATCATCATCATCATCATCATCCCAAACCACTTTATAACCTGCAGCGATGTTTACTCAAGCTGATGATCTATTCTACCTTGAACACAAAAAGCTCTTGGCGGAGGATGGCCAAGGTGTTGAAGCCTCCATCACAGATGCTGGGTTTGGCGTTGGGGTTGGAGGGCTTGGCCCCCTGTGGAGGGCGGTGGGGTCTGGCGTGGCGGTCATGCTTGCGGGGGTCTGAGGGAGGGTGGAAGCGAGGCGGAGGGACCGTGGGTGGGGGCCTGGTAGGCTGCGGCGCTCTGTCTGGTGGACCTAAAAAGGAAGCAACATACAATATTTCATCCTCCTTCCATACTGTTCCTCTTTACAGTGTTTTGACCAATGTACTTTTAATTTTTACCACAAATGATTTGGCCTCTTCGGAGCACTGTTCGCAGACTCATGTTGTTTTGAAAATGAAAATTGGCTGGCCTATTTTACATCTGACAAATGCTTGTTACATTCAGCCAATATGACTGATGCCGCAGCATTTGTAATTGTGAGAAAGTGTTGGGGCAATATACACATGCATCATTGCTCTAAAGTGCTTTTTTTTAACTACTTTCTAACTACTGGAGCTACAGAAAAAAAGTTATTTTGTCCAACTTCCACTGACTAAAGAGAACGAATGGTGTGTGAGACGGTTACCATAGATTTTCTGGATGCCCTGTAGGTCATCGTGAGGTAGTTTGAAGTTCTCTGTGTCCATGTACTGGTAGAAAGGAGCCATGATAGCAGTGGGGTCGTTAGAGTGCTCCAGACCGAGGGCATGGCCCAGCTCGTGAACCGCAACCAAGAACAGGTCGTTACCTGGAGAGAGGAAGAGGACAAGTGCAATGAGAATGCAAACACAACGCCACATTTATGACATACACAGTAGATACAGGAGGTGGAGAAAAATGAACAAGCACACATTGAAAACATTGAAATTCATATGAAAATTACACATTTATACAATTACAGGGCATCTCTACTGTATATCCTAGTCTGTAAATTACTGTTTTCTTTCCACATATTTCTCGTGTGCTAAACACTTTAGCTCATGGCTAAAAGGTGTTGCAGGAATTGATGCAAGAGGTGTGAAGATAAAACACTAAAATCAATCTTCTCCCAGGTCTTTAGTGATTACTTGATTAGTCAATCAGCAGAAGATAAAGCAACAACAATTTTGATAATCTGTTAACCATTTAAGCATAAATTGCCAAACATTTGCTTGTTCCAGGGTGTTACATGTGACAATTTGCTTCTTTTATCTGTTACATGTCATGTTTTAGGCTGTTGGTTCGACATGGTATTTTGTGCTACAGGAACTTGATGTCAGATTTAGGAACTGATGTAATTTTATTATAGACAAACCATTAAACATGATCGACAAATAACCGGTTGATTAATCAACAATGAAAATAATCATTACTTCCATCCCTATGATCCAGAGTTAACCTCCATTGAGCTAACGTGGTGCAAAGTAGTGCAAGTAAGGATTACTGAAGGTAAACTGCCAAGCATGAGCACTTTCTCTCTTTTGCTTTATAAGAGAAGATAAGCCACATGTGAGCCACAGCTCACAGCGAGCAGAGGGACACACACTCACGTTGCTGCCCAGGGCACCAGAGAACAGTGAAAATACAAACACGTTCATATGAACACATACATACTGAACACGTACAAATGTCGTCCTATTACAAGCAAACATTGGGTGTCTCATATGAATCACATGCGAATACACACACACACACAAATGAAAAAAGAAAAAAGTCACGGTCAGTGTCTATGGTCAGCACTCAGCTCTTAGTGTCAACCAGATTTAGAAAGAAGTACACCGTTTATGTACAGCTTCTGACTGAAGCTGTCCCCAGGAGATTGTTGCCCTTTAAAACATGATATCCACTCCTGCCAGCAGTGCTGCACAGAACAACCACTGACCCTCAGCCAGCAGCAAAAAGGTTACACCTTCCCCTCCCCCATTTATCTCACACAACCAGCCTCCTCCACCTAACCAATACTATCCCATAAGGACTCCCACGAGACAGGCCGGAGCTACCATTAGCGCACATGTCAACATGCAACATTTACAATTACACCACTGTGAGAGCCCATTAAAGATTGCACAGCTTTCCAGACACACAAGCTGAGACAGGAGCTTTCCAGAATGAGCCTCAGCACTCCACATGGATAACCATGGGACACTGTGCAAGACTGAACATGAATTTGACTTGGGAGTCTGAGACAATTGCCATTGGAAGTATGAGAACAAAAGAGGGACAGGGAAGGGAGCTGATGGGTGGCAAGCAGTTTCCCAGAACAAACACAATGTGAGTTGTAACCATCCTCTCCTCGCATGGGCAGAATGTAAACATATGGCACATCGGTACATATATTGAATATATACTAAATATATATAGGTAGGTACAGTAATGCAGTAAAGTAAAGAGTGTTTGGAGGCATGGCTACAAATTACGTTCCCCTCTGAGCTGCAAGAAATATAACAGCCATATATGACGTAACTCCATGTAATACACCCAAAATAACATAACACAAAGCGTTACACAATTAACATAATATGACCCATAATAACATAAATTAACTAATAATACTAATATACCCTAACATAGTTTATATATATCCATAGTAAAATTGCATAATACAATATGACATGTCAAGACACAACACATAAAATCATGACATAACAAAAATAATACAACATAATCCATAATAACCTAACTTTACTTAACGTGACACCAATGATAACATAACACATAATCTGACACAACACGATAAAACTTAACATCGCACAACAAAACATGACATAAAGCAATATGATGATAACCCATAATATAATATCCTCACTTAACATGATATTACATAAGTTACCTGACTTTGTCTTGTCTACTGTCTAACGTAACATAACGTGATGTAACGTAACATAATGTAATGTAATGTGATAATAGTAACCTGACCTAATTTAACCTGTCCATACACATGACATGACATTGTCTTTGAATTTTGTTAAAGTAACGGTATGGATGTTTATCTGATACTTTTATGTAGACCTGTTTTGAGGCATACCAGTGAGCTACATCAATTTCACTAAAAACAGAATAGCCATAATCATGTGCCAGCAACCAATGTCTTAAAATAGCAGGGCTTTCTATCCTGTCATCTGAAGAGCTTATTATGCAGAAAAAAAAAAAACACATCAAAATCCTGACAGATGGGGTGATGCGTCTTTACAGAGCACAGCCATCAAAGACATCTCTGCATTTTTTGTTTTTGGTTAAGCATCCTTCATACCCTGCCCCGTGATACCATCTCTGTCCTATTGCCCTGCTGCCTGGCCATCTGTTTTTCCATTATTTGCTTTCTATCAGTCCTTATCTTTCTTTCTTGATGATTGGGTCTTTTTTGTCTCTCTCTGCATTCTTCATTTCTTCCACACCCTTTACTTTTTTACCTCACTGTCAACAGTCAGCACCCAACAACCATTCATTCTCCTCTTTGTTTTCTTTTTCCTAATCTTAATCTCTTCCTTTAATAGTTTCCTTTGCTCTTCCCTCGCTGTAGCCTTTCCTTACTTCTGCTTTACTCACTTCTTTATTGGTGTCTCCTTGTCACCTGTTCTTACTACCACCATTTTCTCTCTCTCTCTCTCTCCCGATTGAGGGTTTACACTCATTTTTTCACATCCACTTACCATCATGGTTGGGGTTCCCCAGGGTCCAGGGCTCATCTGAGTCAAAGTGTGTATCCCCTCCTATGCCTGGACCAGGGAAATAGGCGTGGGCGAGGAATCCCCCCTCCCCGTCGAAGGGTGAGCTGTCACCATGAAAACCCGAAGCGAAGATGATGGTGATGTCAACGTCACGCCTGCCAGTCTCCAGGGCACTGTATGGAACGGCCTCAAAGCGTAAGGGAGTCACACCCTGCCACACGTCAAACGCCCGCCGGATGGCATCATGAGTTTCCCGGGCGCCCACCTTTGGCGTGACATTTTTTATGCTGTAGGAAGAAAAAACAAGAAAACCAACTGAACGGGTCGCTGATAGATGGAGGCTATCAGGCTAAGAAAATGCCGTGCAAGTTGTAGTTTACATACTGTTTGGAACAGTAAAAGACAAAACATTCAGGACAAAAGGAAATAGACCACATACTGCATCAACCCTGCGCTTTGTTATCCCATTAATTTCAAGTGAACTTTTTTTTTTACTTTTCAAAATGAGGTGACACACACACACACACACACACACACACACACACACACACACACACACAAAAAGTTTCACTTGACACAACTATTTCAAGCCTGGCAGCTTTCACTGAACTTTTAACACAGCAGTCGTTATCAGTCGCTGGCAGGCAGAGAGGAATGGGAAATCTTCTCCCTTCCTCTCCACTCATTTTCATGAATAAAGTGCAGTCAGCAGCAGCACTGGCTCAGCACTGATTGACATTCCATTAGGAGAGGTGGCTCGTCAATTCAAATTCGGGGAGGAAGGAAGGATTTGAATAAATTGACAGTGTTATCGTCTATTACTGCTGTAACCTGTCAATTTGCAGTTGTGCCAGAGACCCGTTTATCGGTTCTCCTCAGAACCTATTAAAAGCCGGAGCTTAATCAGGCGAGATAAGATGAGAGTTTGAATATTTCTGCTGAGATTACGGACAATTTACTCTCAGGATTTTCAAACAATTTCATACGAGGGAGAGGAAAGCCTTCAATTTTCATGCTACTCAGCTGAAATTGTTTGTTTTGTTTTATGAAAAGGGGAAAATAAATTGACGAGGGTTAAAAGAAAAACAGCCTGATCCCATTTTTCATTTTGCCAGTGAGCTATTTATACACTGGAAAATAAACATACTCACAGCACACATGGGCAAATTTATGTGTTAATCTATGTGTTTCTGGATGTGTGATTGTAACTATATTTGTGTGTGTGTGTGCTCCCACATATGTGACGTACTTGTGCAGTCTCTATGACAACACAGAGCATGTGATCCCAGGAGGACAGGAGAGACAGAGGAGAGCTGAGAAAATTAACACTCGCATATCTGAACCCTACAATAAGCGCTGCTGAACTCAATAGTCGCTATGACAACTGCCTCCACTGTCTCTCACCTGTAGGTGATGTGTGTACGCTGCCACTTCTGTCCTGTCAGCGCGTATCTCCGCGTCCGTGACCTCGAAGCACTTTTAAATTTGTCCGGAACGCCACAGCGAGGCTTTTGCATCCAACTTGAAGAGAAGAGAAGAGAAAAGAGGAGAAGAGAAGAGAGGAAGACAAGAGTGAGAAAAGTGAGAAAAGTTGAGAGGCAAACACCATCACAAGACAACATAAAGCAGTGAAGGATATTCAGTAGGTCTCTTCCTGTCGGGTGCCACACCATCACATCAGCAGGATAAGAGAGTGTTGTGCAAAAACACTACTACACTACTCCAAACTACTAACTACTTTTTCCCATTCATACCACATCAGATTATCACAAGTACAAACACACACACACACACACACACACACACACAATACATAGGCGAAACATGAATTCTCACCTCAGCGTGATATCACTGCATCATCATGCAAAATGAGAAGAAGGAAAAGGGTTAAAACCTTCACCTGAGGTTGTTTCAGGCGAGGTGGTGGGGAGTGAAATAAACATCTTTGTCTCTGTTCTTCACTAAATCATTGAAATATTGATAGCCATTCCTCCTGCATTTTAAATGAATGAGTGGAGCATTTGCATTAATGTAACATCAGCAGCCTAGTGGAAATGCATGTGCACCTCAGCTCGCACATTCGCACGTGTGTATATACTCACTCCTTGGTTTTCTCATCCAGTGTCCCTGTGACATTGAGACCGTAGACGCGCTGCATGGCAGCGATGGCTGAGTGCATGGTTTGTGCCGAGCGCAGGACAGACATTCCCGGTTCTGTGCGAGGAAGGTAGCCATACCTCTGTAGCCATCCCTATGAGGGGGAAGAAGGGAAAAGATTCGGGGCTTCATATTGTGGCTATTTTAAGACTTGATTCTTTGCCTTCATTAGTAAACTCAAAGTCAAGAGAAACAGGGAGGAACAATATAAAGATGGATTGGGAGATGACAAGTGATAAAGGTCCTGTGTTGAAATAACACCCAAGGACTTTACACATTTGGATTAATCCACCAAAACAACCATGATGACCCAAGTTTGTTCAAATAATAAATAAATTAATCATCTACTATAATGAACACGTATCAACTGAACATTGTGTGCCATACAGCAAAAGTGAATAAAAGAAAGAGTCTGTTCTCTACATGAGTTGTTATTAGCTGCAGATATGAACTTGAATCTCCTTAAAAACCATTACAGATTCTCTTTTTTTTAAGAGCTGTATTCACATGCTGGGCGGTTTGCTAGTACAAACAGAGACCATAGATATTCCTCCACCATGGGGTACCTTGCTCAAGGGCACCACAACCAGAGCTGAGGACAAAGTACTGTTTGTTTAGTTACCTTACCCTTTTCCAACCAATCAAATTTGCTGAGAAAAAAAACTGGGTATAGGGTAACTGGCGAGATCCCAGCCACAAACCAACTTCTTTAACCTCGTGTCCAGTGCCAAGCCTAGAATAAAAATCAATAGGAATATGGCTGCGCATCATTCATTTTGCATCTCACAAGAGGCTGTGAGATGACTAACAATGGCTACAATCATTTTTTTTCATTATTGCAAGAACTGAGACTGAGCTGCTGTCGTTGTATTTACACTTAACATCACAGTGTGGGTGACATGTTTAGAAGCTTCAATGAGATACTCAGCAGAATCTGCATGTAAACAGTATATTATTTGCTTAAACTGTCTATCCGGCAGTTGGTTTGGGTTTAAATTTGACTTGCATTTGAATCCCTTCTTGTGACCTTAGTCATAGTTTGTGTTTTGCAGCTGCCGGCCAGTGTAGATGTGCAGGACTGTGGCCCTGCCTCCTCTTGCCCTACAAAGCCAGAGTGCCGCTTGGTACTGAGGAGAGAGGTGAGACAGAGCATCATCCAGGGGTCATTGCCAGACTCAAATCCTGATGCTGAGGGGCCACGAGGTGCCCACGCTATCCACAGCTGTCCACACGCCACAACCAGCTGCCTCCCCATCACTACACAGCCGATGAGAAATGCTCCAGCTAGCTAATCTGTCCACCACCACCACCCCCCCCTCTCTCTTCTGCCTCCATCCCTCTTTCTGCTGAGCTAAACGCCTTGTTTATCCCCTTTTTCCCCTCTCTCCTGTGGGTGTGTTTCCTGTGTGTGTGTTGTGTTTGTTCAACGGCGCACATCTCAGAGAGATATCAGGCAGATTTCAGTGAGCCATAAAATTGAATAATGATGTGTATGTGTGACTGAAAGCCTCAGCATTTAATTTCTTCAGACTGGTGGGAGGGGAGCCTGTGGTGAGGATGGAAATGACATCAATTAATAAGGTACAAAAAAAGCAAATCCTATTATGCAACTTGTGTCTGCAAATGTTTAATCTCCTCCAACACTATGATGCTGCCAAAAGCATGTCTGACTTTATGTTGGCCTGTCACAAAACTATATGACAACCTAATGCTGTAGGGCATCTCTGTTAAAATAGACCACTCTATGTATGCAATCATATCTGGGTTGCACATTTAGGATCAGTGGGCTGGATCAGCTCGGCTCATGCACCGCAGTGTAACAACCTCAAATGAGCATCCTTCTGTTTCATTGAACCCCACAAATGAGGAATGTGCTATATTTTCGCTGTTCAGTACGTGAGCTGTCCTGATAGGCTTACAATGTCTCTATGTTATGCGTGATGGTAATTGTATCCACGGATAGCGTGGGGGGGAGAGTCAATATATATGTTTTTCACGCGGAGGCAGATGATGTGGAGGAGATAGCACGGTCATTTATGATAACCAGGGAGGGAAGGCCATTTATCTTACCTCTACGCTGAACTGATGATCCTCCTCTCCGGACACGGCACACGAAATCCAAAGCAAAAAATGCAAGCAGAAAGCTGCCGCGTAAAAGCAATCCGATGGTTTTCTTTTACTGGAGGATACTAAGGTCATAATGACCTGTTTTTCCCGAGTGTTTATTAGAAGAAGCCGCCCGTCTGCTTTGGCTCTTGTGTCAAATGAAAACCATCAGGCGAGCTGTCAAGGCAGATTCAGATGAAAACGAGAAAAGGACCCCGCGTTTTATAAAAAAAAAAATCCCGACGGTGGCATAAAATGTTCCGATGTCAAGCAGAGATAACGCGGCATGTTAGACCCGCTGCCCTCGCCATTCTTATTTACATCAGGGGCTACATCTATCCAGCAGCATCAATGGCCATGTACAGTACCCAATCTGCGCAAGATAGGCTCCCTCCCGACTCGACGCCTGCGCTTTGATTTCTCACACAGCGCAGCGCTGCTTGGCAGCATCCTGAGAGCTGCCCTACAGAGTGCATGAGAGATGAAATATCATTCTTCAGAACTGCCTGTGCCTTTGGCTCTTACACTGTGCAGGCCACTGCTCTGTGCAATTTGTGCAACATGTGCAGATCATTTCAACTTAAATTCATTATAGTAAACAAAGGCCTAGATCCAGATTAGACTGGTGTAGCCTACATTCCTCCGCTGATGCTTTGATAAGGCTAAGCCAAATGGTTGCTATGTTTTCTGACAAAACTGGGTAATAGCCCTGTAATAAAAAAATAAAAAAACACCCTGGATATTGCCAATAATTGATAAATTAATCAATCATCCAATCATCATCATCATCAGCCTGCAGGGTTATACTAACAATCAGGACACCAGGGCATAAGCAGAGCATTAACCTCATTATTCTCACTTATCTTAAAATATTTGTCCCACAATTTACCCCCGATCTGTGGTCTGCAGACAGAACACACGACCTTACATCTCCCCAAGACATTTATAGCGCCTGCAGCTCTTTATAGCCCAGATATGGTCCACAACAACCTGCCTCGAGCGAACAAGCCACGAGATGGCGGTGTTTCATTGAGGAAAGTGGCCCGCCAGCTATTTGCTTACAAAAACCTCTAAGGACATAGGAGACACTCTGAAACATGAACATGAACATCATACAAACAAATGAGCCGAGAAATTAATCTGAGATTGATTCGTGTTATAGGCCTATACCAGCAAATGATAACATATGACTGATAAGTAACAAAGGAATATTATTCATCCATCCTTCCATGATCTAATCATTTATCTGTTAGTGGTGAGGAGGCATTAAGGACAAGTGGTGGTCTAGGTAAGGTTCAAGCCTCCCAGTGTGTCCCATGTCCGACCTGTGGTCTCTTCTAGGAGCTTTGGCTCCTGTCTCTGAGTCTGACATATATCCTTACCTGCAGAGAAATCTACATTTTAGCTGATTGCATCCATGATCTCATTCTATCAATCACTTGTACAACAGAGATTTGAAACGGATATCATCTGCCAAGCTGACACATTAGCGGCTTTGCATTTTTTTTTCATTCTCATTGGTGACCACAATCCAGTGCAGAATGTGCTCTGCTGAAAGCAGTTTGTCCAACGGTCAGTCTTTTGATCCTCTTTATTCAGATTGTGTATGACTCATGCAGTTAGACGCACTTTCTCATCAATGATTTGAATGAGCCTTGCCCCCCTCCCTCCTTTTACAGGAAGAGAACCATGGCACCAGCTTTGGGAATGCAGACCTTCAGAGCCTGACTGTACCACAGCCAGCACAAAACCACTTCAGTGCACACTGGCAATCAAAGCCCCATGAACCGAAGTGACCGCATCAGTGAGTAGAAACATCAGTTTAACAAGATCAAACCGAAAAGTCCAACGTTGTCTGAGTCTTAATACACAATTTTACTAAATGTCCAAGTAGGTTGCTTTTACTTTACTTTACTCAAGTACTGTAAGTGCAACTATGAAGTAGTCTCCTCGTATTTCACTTTTGGTTTACTGCTACTGTACTACTATATGTACTCCACTACAACTCAAATAATAGCATTGTACATTTTACTTACTTTTTATTAAATAAATTATGTTGTATTATCATAGTCTAAGATAAGTTAAGATATTATTGATCCCTGGGGGGAAATGCAGAAGCCACCCATCAGTATAAAGAGAAAAAAATAGCTGAAGCAGCAACATCAAAGTGATGTATACATTATTGCATCAATAATTAGAATACATTGAACTGGACCATTATACTTTCACTTATGGTGATCCTTTTATATTTTTACTTAAATCTGGAATGACCTGCTGATGCAAAATCGGATTTTAAATCACTTCTGAAACCCACTTTGATTATATTTACATTTTGAGGCATTTTTAACTTAACATTAGTGCATCTGTACAGTATGTGTGTATGAGTATACTGTACAGTTCTTTTTCCCTATTTGGCTTTTTGCTATTTGATTTGAATTTTTTACTGTTCAGTTCATTATTCTTTATTATTTCATGTTTGGCTTTCATAAAGACCTCACTGACTTTGATAAGTGCTGTATAAATAAACTTTAATATTGTTATTATTATACGCATGGCATGCCACACACATTAAACCTTACCTTTGAAACCTGAACACACAGAGACATCACACAATTATTCACATTACTCATGACTGCGGACAAGGTGTTCCATGTTCTGAAACAGGATGTGACTGGTTGTGAAGTTGAGAAAGGGATTCCTATTGGATTAAAACAGGTTCATTCATTGACTTTGAGGTGTTTACTGTGTAACCCATTGGGCTGCCATGGAGACCACATGCTCTGGCAAGTGAACACGGCTCGAAGCCAAGGACCAGGGGCCTCATCAGGAAACGGTAAAACACAGCAATGAGACACATGCACACGCTTTATTGCTCTTCATACGTAGAGAAAACAAATTGTGTGTGATTGCATGTGTGTGTGCTCACGGTTACAAAACAACAATCCATTCCTACATTCAAATATTTGCCCTCACTATTTCAGTTCGGCTTAAGGAAAATTTCCTTCAGGGGGGCAGATGGTGAGATACAAGGTAATCTCACTGGCTTCTCTAATTAAACCTAATTAATTGGTACCTGACAGTTTGTTCTGAATGCCTAAGGCTTTTCAACCATACTGCTGAAAACAGAATTTAGAAGGCTATTATTAAAGCTTTTATGGATTCAGTCACATCTAATCCAAGTCTTATCTCATATGTCAGCAATACAGCAGCCATGATGAGTGCCTAAAATAGTGCAAAGATTCACAGGAAGCTCTCAGTAATCCAAAACTGAAGAGGCAATCTCGTACATTTTATACATCAATCTTGGAACTGTCTTTGTATATAACTCATCTTTCTCGCCAGCCACACGCCATCATGTTTTGATTTGGTTTTGTTCAGTATTTCTGCTTATTATCATTGAGGAGAATTATACTGTATGATGTAGATTTCTGGGAGGCTGGGGGAGGGGGATGGGGTGTGGGGTGTGTGTGTGTGTGTGTGTGTGTGTGTGTGGGGGGGGGTACTCTCTGGTGTTGCTGGTCCATCTGGGCCCTGTCATGCAGATCAGACTTCAGACCTTCAACAGCTCGTCTCCCATCACAGCATGGTCACATAACCTTTCCGCCTCACTGAACCACCTAATAAGACTCCTTGTGTAAACATTAGTTAATAAAAATATTCTTAGAGGTTGCGTCTTATATTACATGTCTTATAGTGGCTTTTACTGTACTTGAAAGAAAGTGTACGTCTCAGATATGTATATGTTGGATTTAGGGATGCACACTGCAAATCAGGTTCAGAATACCAGAGCTTAAGGGCGTCTGGTGGGCGCACATCACATAACCACAACGTCTATGGTTTGATTTCCAACTGAAGGACCTTTATCGCACATAGTAAACCCTGTCTCTCTCTCTCCCTCTCTCTATCGACTCTCTGGTGTCCAACAAAGGCAAAATGCCAAATTCTTTTTTTTTTTTATTTTAAATAATCAGTGCTTGATAAGAGATAGAGAATGTGACAATATTCCAAGGAGGTACATGTATTTACTTTGCCAGTCAGTAGCAGTCATCGCTTGTCTCGCTCTCTCACACACTTTCTCCTTCCCACTCTCGGTTTCTTTCTTTTTTTTTTTTTTTGTACTCTCTCTTTTGAATCCCCAGTTGTGTGGCCATTATTCTGTGTTTGTTTAGTGTTTGTGCTTGGCTGGCAGACAGCTGTGGTCTGAGTAGACTTGTGCCAAAAGCACAGAGTCTCAGGACAGCAACGGACAGTGATATGAAACACTGAAACAACTTTTTCTTTTTTTTTTTTAATGTTGGACATTTCATAATTGAGACATTGGCCAGTGGTGTAGAAATCAGTCGCTGCTGAAAGGCCAAAGTGTTTTCTTTCTATTTTTTCCCTCCATTTAATAAGCCTCCATTGTGGTTCAGTATGTGATGAACTTTGGTTTCAAAATGTTTAAAACCAAACCCTGAGTGAAATTCAAATATATGACCCTGGAGTGAAGCTGAAATTTGATTTCCACTGAAAGTAAAACTGCAATATTTGACCTCTCTTTATTCTTTTCATGAGAATTGGACCAATTAAAGTGTGTAACCTCGTGAAGGGAATAACTTTCATACTTAATGGAGCTCTCTCAGTTAACATTTTCTCCCTGACTTACTGAATTGACAAAGGCCATGGAAGTTTTTTTTTTTTTTTGTTTCCCAATGACAATACCTAGAAAAGTCAAACTGACAGTAGCATCACATCCACAGCACACTGGAAATAGCTTAGTGTGCTGTCTCATGTGAAACGTTAGCCTCACATTAGGTAATTCCTCCTCGAGGAGAATGGTCATAATTTCACCCAACACAATAACGTCCTCCTCCAACAATACAACCAAAGACGATTTGCTGAGCCATTAAGCTGCAGTAATGAAATAAACACCAGCGTGAAAAATGATTTCTATCACTCCTGTCCCCATAGAGTCTGATCTGTGTACAACAACAAACACATTTAAGCAGCCTGACATCCAATTAGATTCCGCTCCGATCAGACAGACAATCAGTCAACGGTCTAGACATTTTTGTCCATTCAACCCCTATATGACACTGATACTAGGACTGTCTTTCATACACGCACATCAACAAGGGTGAAAGTGTGATTTTTGGAGGTCAGATGTCACTGTTGGCCTTGTTTGGTTTTTTTGGTCCAAACTCAAGGACACATCTAGAAGTTAGGTTTGACATCTTGGGTGAGCCATCATCATCCTTTTCTCTTTTTTCTATATGTAGGTGTTAAAACCCAACCTAAAATAGCTCTGGGACACTTGTAAATGTAAATTTTCTTTTTAGATGTGCCAGTTCCAGGGTTCTGGTATTGTCCACAATCACTTACCTGAATGACACCTTAATAGAACGGGGCCATTATTAATGTCTTCAGTTGAACATGTGCTTATATTAAAAGCCTAATTTGCTGGTGGTTTGTGTGGTATGTAATGGTAGTTTAAGAATGCCACTCTGTTACTGCAAAGCATTAAAGGCAAAAAGTGAAGGGAAATCAGTTAAACACATTTTATCCAACTCTCTACTACTGAAAAAGTTTTCACAGTCATATTATTTAGTTTGATGTATCAGCTGACAGTGGATTTTTGCAGATGTTGGTACAGATATCGGCTGATGAGTGATAAGAAATTGCAGAGCAAAATACCAAATATACTATATTATGTTTCAGCCCATTAAGAAATAGGGACTCCAAGCATAGCTGGTCCACAAGATAGATCTGAAAACACGCCCTGGCCTGTACATTTATTTATGTGTTCATGAAAGAAAGAAAGAAAGAAAGAAAGAAAGAAAGAAGAAAGAAAGAAATCATCACATTGTTATCTGATTTTTCAAACTCTCAAACACCAGCCTCAAGAATCCAGCATATCCAGCCTACTCAAAAATATGAATCTTTAAAACTACCACTTCTCTGGAGGTTTTTCTTTAGCCAATTTACTATATCTAAGTTGCACAAATTCATTCCTTCTGCAAAAAAAAAAACCCAAAAACATTGTTTTTTGCAAATATGAGAGCAACTGGTTTGGGGATTGCAGCTAACCGAAGAGCTAAACCTCTATTTTTTGGATGGACAGCAGACCGTTTCCGGAAAATAGTACAATATGACAGCAGCCCCCCCCCCCAAATCTCATCCACTCCTCTTCTACCTGAGCGCTTTGAGAGGCGCATCTATCCTCCCTCCTACTGACGTCACAGCAGCCAGTAGTTTGTCCTCTGCCTGAGCTCGGACTGCTGGAGATATCTGCGAGGAGGAGGAGCAGTCAAAGTTTGACTTTCCCAGACGAGGAAAAAGTCTTATAGTGAACGACAAAAAAACAAAAACCTGAAGACTTTAGAAGTTTTCCTGAAGCGGAATATCGCGTGGTTGTTGGCATGGAATGACACCTTCTCACCAGGAGCTTCAAAACCACGATGGCAACCCGTTTTCTGAAGTGGATCATTCTCACCTCTCTGCTCTGCCTGGGCTCCTGCGTGCTGGCGGAAAGGAAAGGTATGTCAGGGCGCTATTACAACATGTCGCGGGGCTGTAATGGTGAGAAGGCTCTCGCTTTTGCTCTTTGCTGGTCCAGCGTTTTACACACATCTCGCAGAAAAAGAAATATCAGGCTCGCTCACTAAAACCAAACCACAGAGAAACTTGATCCAGCGTGGGAGAAAAGTTTCTCACAGTCTCGCTGTTTCAGCCTGTGACCTCCTGGTTTAAGGCTACACATAGACAGAGAGAGAGGGAGAGGGAGAGAGAGAGAGGCTCCAGTAAAGTTTAGCCCTCACTGTCAGTCCGTAACACTTAACTGTAAATAATAATGTAGTACGTTTGCGGAAAAGTTGATTAACCAATTGGGAAACTGCGCAAATACGCATCTCTGACACATCCCGTGCGGAAAGTAGTTGACTCAGTTACGCACATTTGCGCCACATTGAAGAAGAAGATGGTGATGACGATGATGAGAGGAGGGGATGTGAATTGTGCAATTTAATGTTGTACTTTATTTTCTTGTCCCTTGATGTAGTATTTTACATCTTTCTGTGAACATAGTGTCAGCATTCCTGTCTCCAGTGCTCTGTGCAGTGTGTGATCTGTTTGTAGGCAAAAATAGAATTAAAACTGGGGCATGCTGTCACCTTGAAATACACTAAAAGTACATTTTTAAGCATTTTGTAAGTTTTCCTCCTCACACTCAGAAACCTTCCACCAGTCACTGACATTGCCACATTTCCTCATCTGAGATTTTGCCTTTGCCTCTGTAGCCCACTCAGCTGTTCACATGTGTTTTATATGTGTGTTTGAGCATCTTTGCACATCATGAGGAGGCTGGTGCGTGTTGTTCAGTTCTTTCATCTGGTCCTCAGAGGAAATTAGATCAAAATGTGAGGACAGTCACTTCATTAGACTCGCACAAATGACAAAAAGCAGAGAGTCTGGAAAGTGTGGTGTGGACTGGTGCAAGTATGAAAGCAGCAGGAACAGCAAGTTTCTGGAATCTTTTTCTTTTGGCCTTGATGTTAAGGTCAAACAACTTTTTAGTTTTTAATGACAGGGTAGTGTTTTGACTCTCACTGCAATGCTGTTTTTCCATTGTTCACAAATGATGTCTTTTTTATTTTATTTTATTTTAATAGCTGAAATGTCAGGCTCTTTATATGGACGCCTGTGTAGGCCATATCGATATTTAACATGGATATGACCGAAAAATAAGCCCAGGAAAAGATCCTGTATCACAGTGGTGAAATTGTGTAAGAGTAAAAGCTTGAAAATATTAAAAGTAGATCCACATGTATTTTTGAGTGACTCAGACTTCATAAAGGCCAGATGTCAAGAGAGAAAGTGACCAGGGGTATCACTTTACCCCCTAATGACTTTTAACTTCCTATTCTAATGAATCATCATTGTCTGCACTCGTTGTACTGTTGTTCCTCCTTAAAAGCAGATAAGCACAGTGTGTTTGTTGCCAGCAGCGCACGTGCAAGTTGCATCTTTCCCGTCTGCTCCAACAAGTAACAACCAGTGCAGCTTTTCACAGAACCATAACAAATCAAAAGTGTTTGTGAGCCAAAAAGACAGAGTCCCTAAATATTTCTGGGCTTCTAAACAAACTAGACAAGCACACATTTCACGCAGCAGCAAGTCTCCCACAGTAAATAAGGATTCGGGAATTTTTATTAAGACCAGAGAAGATTAGAAATGAGCAGCTGTAATGATAGTTATAGTATGCAGTACAATTTGGTTTAATTACAGTTCATTTTTTGCGACTGATCCAGTTTCTGTTTCCAGGGAAATGTGAGCCCCAACATATGGTCTGACAGTTGTAGTTGTTGTTGTTGTTGTTGTTGGTTTTTGTTTATGTTTTTGGCCAGGGGCTGGGACAGATGTTACTTTGTGGCACACCAGGTTTTCCTAGCACAGTTTAGCACACAGTGTCCATTAACAGTAAAAACTTGATTTGAACAAGATGTCAAATCCCAGTTATGCTCCTTTGGCATCAAATCTCCAAACTAGAAAAAAACATATAACAATTGCAGGGAGATGTGGGTTGTTTTATATCTCCATAAAAACAATTAACACATGGATTCATTTTTGTTATTGATTAAAGAATGAGTTACTGGAGGGTGCTGCAATGTGTTCTTTGAGTTGTTCGATCCAGTTTACAGTAGGTTTATCCATTAACTCGAAATGAAACCCAGTATAGTTTAATCCTTAATAAGTACACATCGACTACTCAAAATAATTAGTTTTGTTTTTTTTGAGTATCGGTTTGATGACAGAAAAACTGTATGATTGTCTGAAAGGGGTCTGAACACATTTGTTGGATGTTGTTGTTAGTGGTGGACTGCTCATGTCTAAGTGGGATTTGGATCCTTATCTGTAAAATCACAACAATAATTGTATGCCTATTGAGACTGGATTTAGAAAATATTGCCCAAATAGACATTACATCACTTTTATTTTGAAAATCAGAGGTGTTCTTTCCCTGCCTGGCAGGATGATTAAAGATTACAGATGCTGACTATTGGTGCCTATGTATTGTCAGTTGTCTGGCCACCTAAATATAGATGTATGAATAAGTTATATTTAATTTCTTAGTGTTTAAAAACAACAAGGAAACTTGAAAAACTTGAACAAAATGTCAAAACAAGAATAAATACAAGCTTGTCCTATAAGCTTAGTGGCAATGCATTTCTGAGCTAATCCAAAGGGGTTTCTAAGGGTTTTATGAGCCTTAAGAAGACGGATAATTTTCTCAGCCCACAAAGGAGCATGTAATCCTTCGACTTATTTTAAAATCACCAAACGGGGAGATACATGGTTGTCAGGCTGACTGTTCAATCTAATTTAGTAAACTCTGTTTGACCTGAAACTGTTTGTGTTGCTAGGAGGCTAGTGAGAACATCTGGTCAGCTGTTTACACTTGGAAGTGGGCAAAAGATTTTCAAGTTGAGAAAAAGTTGAAATTGATGCAGGACCTGGATGGAAAATAAAGCTTTGGTCCATATTACTAAGCATTTGTCCCAAAGGAACAGACACTTTCACCATTCATGGATCAATGAGCTGAAGAGAGAGAGAACGCCTCATGGTCACATTAACAGTGTTGCTCACTTTATCACAGAGACAGTTACAAAAGCATCGATGGAGTGAAATATGTACTGACATTAACACACACAGAAATTCATCATTTTCAATTGACAGTTTGATTAACCCCTCTCCTACAGAGTCATTGTCCAATCAAAAACAAGGCACTCTTTTTTTTTTTCTTTTTTTTTTTGCCTTTCAAAAACCAAAAACACAAGAACAAAAGTGTAAGGACTAGCATGCTAACAAGCTTAAAACCTACAGGGATAATAAAGCCTTGCTTCCAAGACCAAAGGAGCATCCCAGCATGCACCAGACATCAGTGTAACTTAAGAAAGACGTCAGACTCTAACAACTGTAGCGACTCTTAACGTTGGACAGATGTTTCTGGTTGGAAATGAAAATTGGATCAACCTCAAAAAACCCACCATTGGCTAATTGTCTCTGTGACATTTAGCAGGCGTTTTACTCACAACCAGTATGTCGGTATTTTATATGTGAAGATGGTGTTGGCATGAAACATTTGGAAGCTGTTGGATTTGGGTTACTTACCAACACAACTTAAAACCAACAAAATATCAACCTCAGCTCTCGTCAGTCGGCTTGTTCTATGTCAAATTGAGGTTGGCATTAGATCGTTGTCCAGGCAACATCACAGGGTTACAGGTTACAAAAAAGTGGAAGTCTATCCGTGATGCAACAGTATCAGAGTTCAGTGTAACATTTGCACCTCTGTCCTGCTTTTTATAGTGTTGCATCTGCTAAACACATCAGTTAGTCCTGATCCTAAAAATGTTAAGAAATGATAATCATATTTGGGAAATAAACAACCAGGTGGTCATTTTGCCCGATCAATCAGCCCATATTTAGCTGCAATCCTGTCATGGGGAAGAAATGAATTTGAGTTCTGATAACAAATCCAGCGGTGATAGCAGCCCCCCTGTCAGTTGCTCTGCTCATAGACAGCCTGGCAAGGTGTGATGGCTTCTGTAGGATTCAGACAGGACCTGCTGAATAATAGAAAAGCTCTTTGTCCCATCTGCTGCCACGCTCAGTTTATTAACTGTCATCATCTGCAGAGAGGTTGTAAATAATGCCCACAGCTTCACCCAGCAGCCAACCACAAGTAATAACTGTGGTGATTTATTTCCCAGATGAAATGCTAAATGGCCTCAGAATCAATTGGTCTCCTTCTGTTTTGTGACTAGAGTTGTATACTGTAGAGGCAGGTGATGATAAAAAATCTTTGATTGTATGCTGAAATATTTTCTCATCTCTTCTACCTTTAGTTGTAGAATGCCCAAACCCAGAGTTCAGATATGACGTGAACCTGCCTGAGAGCCTCTTTAACTGGGCTGTGAGTTAACCTGTGAAAGATCAAACTAATCTCAGGGGCATGTCGACGGCTAAATCCTTAATCCCTAATGCGAGGCTCCCCAGATCACTTTGGGCACAAGATAACCCGCTTATATCAATATGCTTTTTCAGAGTTAATGGGTTATTCAAGTTCTCAGCAGAATGAGATTGGAAGATAGTATATATACAGTATATATACACGTGAAGTCCGGCTCCATCATTTAAATGTGCTTGCACACCTGCAAAAGTTGAGCTGAATCATGACAAAAACTTTACTCCTGCAGTGCATTTCAGCTTTCTGAGTAAGTGCTTTTCCCTCTGCGTTGTGTTGGATTCTAACAAGCCAGATTCCCTCATCAGTCATCTGTTTTTTTCCCCCATCGCTTTCAGAAAACCATGCCTTTTCTTTTCATTAAAGCCCACTCTCTGGGATTAGATTGATGTCGGTAGTGAAATATAGGTTATGATCCTGTGAAATCCTAGAATCTCTAGTCTGCGTTTTAGGGTTCGGAGTGGCCCTGGTGTTACTACTGCCGCTGCCTCTGCTGAGTCTTACTGGTCCTCTGACGACCTTCCCAGACTTCCATCTGCTGCAGCCATTGTTGGAAATACGGCTTCTTTGGTTTAGACCGTGGGAGTTGGAGGATAATTTCTCGCCACCCTCCCTTCCCAGCTTTGATAAACTGCGCCGTGTCTGAACGGTAGAGATTTTAGAGAGCTGCTGGCGAGGTGCAGGATTTCAGTTTCACTCGGGGACAATAGTGCCTCTGTAGAGAGCAGGTTATCTGGCTGCACTGATACTTCTGTGGAGTGGCCGAGCTCTGTGGCGTGCAGCAGACGCACCCGCGGATACACGTGTGTCATCGAGAGGGAACACAGAAGTGAAGCAGCTTTTGTTGTTGTTCTTCTTCTTCTCACTTTGAACAGTCTGAACACAGTAAATCTATTGTGTGTTAATATACTAACGTACTGCTACTGTATATACGTTAAGAAATTCTGCCAGCTGCATGACTGACATGAAATTATTAAAAGTTTGGCCTCCCATTCAAAGTAACCATGTGCTTGCAGTGTTGATACTGCAGCTCCTCACTTTCATTCTGTAGTTTGTATACATCCACTGAGAACACAGCATGGAATAAGTGAGTGAATGTGGTTACTCATTGAACTGATTGGCGTCCTTTGTTTGCACATGGTGACAAAGTCATCCGCTGCATTTATGGCCTTTCCATGATCCACTGGCTGTGCATGGAGTCTCCAGTGGAAAGAGACCCAGGAATTCAAGTTGGAAAAAAGGCCGTCTGATATCTTCCCATCTCATCAGGTGCAGTGTCGTGTTAAAAGGGGAAAGAGGCCACAGCTCCATTTGTGTAATTGCGCCTGGCTAAGTATGTCTATCTCTTCAAGCCGATCTTACTTGAGGGGGTGTTGCTGTCATAATTTTATCTGATTTTCTTCTTTTGCCTTTGGGGCAAAGTTTTAGCCTGGCTTTGTGGGAAAAACACAGACCTTATCATCTCTCACTTTGTTAGGGATGCAGAATATATTGACAGATCATTAGGAGTGTTTACTAGCGCCTCTTAATATAGCTCTCAAATTGTCAACAGAATAAAACCAACATACATTTTTGTATAAATGACACACAGCTTCAGAGAGAACTACTCAATTTTTCCATTAGTCAATCGACAGAAAATTAATCTGAGACTATTTTAATAACCAATTAATCTTCATTTTTTTAAAAGCAGGTTGTCATCTTTCAAGTCTTTTCCTTTTTTAATTCACAACCCTCCCTATCTCCAGCTTCTCAGTTGTAATGATCTGCATCAGGAAATTCAGTAACTGGGTTTCGGTCTGACAAACTATTTGAATTTTCCGTGTTTTTCTGATATTTTATTGATCGACCAAAATAAAGACAACAATCTGCAGATTAATTGATAGTTGAAAAAAAAACTGTTAGTTGAAGCCCTAATTAACTCTTGTACTAAGATACAGTTGGTGTGTTTATCTTCTATAAATCTCTTCTGGCATGTGCGCTCATATCAAGATTAGAGCAAAAACACATTTATCATTGGCATCTGTTGATGTGAAAGAAAGATACTGAGTATAGTATACTAAGCATCTTCAAAGAAGCACATTGGTGCAGCCCCACATTTTCTGTGGGGGTTTCTGTTTTCTGATCTGTATGTACTTGTGTCTACATCTATGCCCATGTCTAGTTCCTTGAAGACTAGTTCACACTGGACAGATAACCTGAGGAAAATAATGTCAAAATGGTTTTAGCTCAATTTATGGGTTAAAAGAAAGAAAATAATTTCCTCTTTTCATTGGGTGGGATACATTTGACAGTGTATTGTACACTCCCTTTACTTTTATGCCAGTTGCAGAAAGTGAAAAACTTCTTACCAGTTAATTTTCTGTAGTTTCATATTTTTCATATGTTTGACAAAGCAGCTTTTGAATGTGTCTTGTCAGGCTGGAACAGGCTGAAACAGTAAGTTAGCTCCAGTTGTGAAGGTAAAGATGGAAAGTGGGCACTGAACATGTTTCCATCCCGGAGGCTTTCAGCTTGAATGAAAACCATGGCTCTAAAGCGCTGCAAACCCTGCTGAAGAGAAATTTGCAACTCAGCTCAGTTGAGTTCAGAGGGCCAGTGACTAGACTGTCTGAGGCCCTCTTTTTATTTAGCAGCAAATAGTTGGTTTATTTGTATTCAGCTCGGAGCTGTATGGATCTTCGTGTCACATATCAAATGTAAAAGATGTCAGCGACTTGGACGGGGTGGTGCACGGATCAAAGGAAATCAAAGCAGGGGAGAAAAACAGGAAAGTCAAGGATACACAAACAAACATCAGAAGGATGGAGTGAGATCTTTGAGACCTCGTGCCCTCGCTAAATCGTTCATCAAAGAGGCCTCAAGCTGTTTCTTCTAGTTGCTGTTGCTTCACTTAAGCATCTCACTTTAGCACCCTCCTGTAGGTGTGGCATCTTCTCTAATGACCTCCAGGTCATTCTGAGGAGCAATGCTTCAAACAGTACTCGCCCAAAAGAGGAATCCCCTACAGGGAGGAGAACAATAGCTTCGCCAGCAAATCTCCATCTCCGAATATTTCTGAAGAAAGCATCAGTTGAAGGGTGGCGGCTGATCTCTGAAGCTTGCTTCCCTAATACATTTAGCGTCTTCCTGTGTGGTCCATTGGCCTAGTAAACTAAATGGTGCATTTTAAGCTGTGAGTCACTGTTAGTGGTTTGAACTTTGTGGTGCATGATGGTTAATTTATCCAATTTTTGTAAATGAGTTCCTGCATTTGTCAAAGGCGATAGAGATGGAGATGCAGGATGTTTAATTTGTAATCCCCTTTGCAGTGTAAGGAGGGGGGGGGGGGGTCTTCCTGCCTCACATCCTGATTAAAAGGATGTCGGAGCTCTTTAACAGCTTTAACCTGAAGCATTAGGCTATTTTCCATTGGTTTGTATTGGCTCCACTCTATTGGTCTAAAGGTTTAACTTTTTCCACGCTCACATCTGTAAACAGTGGAGAACATGTAAGGGTCACTGACGTGAAATTGTTCAGCTTCACTCGACTTGAATTTACTGCAGCTGACTACATCACTTAGGGTGTGGGGGAATATGTTAACATCAAACAACTATATCTACTTATAGAATACATAATTATTTATGTCTTTCAAGGGGAACCTGATCAGGCTTGTCTGATAGTTTTCATCGCTCGGCTACCGGTGAAAAAGTGTTTTCTTTGCCAATGTTATTAAGGCATTACATGCTTCATTGCAAGGGCGTGGTGGAGTGTCAGTCAAGACCGTATATAACTTTCCAGTATTTATTGAAAAGGTAGTAGTGGCGAGTAATAACTAGTCAAATAGAAACAGAAGGGGCTTTATCTCATTTGGTCTTCATAAACTCTGCCATTTACTGTGTCCCCTGCAAGGAGAAGAAACACACATCCAGTGCTTTGTAGGCTTTTATCTTGCATTCAACGGCACTTGGATGTCAGCACTAAGAGTAAAATAAAATAGGAACTTGCTTTAAGAGAGCAAAGTTTCTCACAAGCAAACATATGCAGACATGCAGAATCACTTGTTAACTGATACCTGTATTGCCTCCAGGTTTATTCGAGTCTAGACCCCCTGTCACATCTTTGAATCGGCCTGGTATTGACAAGTTGCAGAGTGCAAAGCTTGAATGCTCAACGTACAGTAGTGCCTATTATGGTCGGCTTCCATGGGCTTCCCGACAGAAAATGTTAAAAAAGGCTGAAAATTAGCCTATATGCATGGGTGGGTTGTGGGGTTCCAAATATGATAATGGGAGAACAGACACGACTGAGGAATATATACAGAGAAAAAGTGCATGAGACAAATGCATTCACATCCAACCCCTGTGGTTCATGTGTAGACAAAACCTGAATGAATGTCTCCTTCCCCACAGAAGCCCATAAGTCTTTGGACAAAAGGTTCTTTATTTGGGACTTTGTTGTCTTCTTTGACACAGGCTTATCTGTCTTCCTTGACCTTAACTTGCCATGTAGACATGACTTTATAGCCCTGTGTCAAAAGTGAGGAGAAATGCATCCCTGTTGGCTCGAGGTTATGAAGACTGTGAGGGTAACAGAATCCATTTAGTTGACCTTGAGCTTGATATGGAATCAGGACAACTAATCCTACATACAAATATGAGTAGAGAAAAAAAGCTTATGCCTTGAAATAGCGATAAGACAAGACAAGACAAGACAGGAGTTGACAGCCACACTAGCAGCTCCGTGAGTCTGTACTCAGGCACCACTGTGCTTTAAGCTGAATGCTATTGTCAACATGCTTATATAGAGTTTAAATGGCAATGCTAACGTTGGCGATGTTTAGCAGGTATAATGTTTACTGTATTCATCATCTCAGTAGCTAAGCATTTGCTGATTAGCTCCAAACACAAAGTACAGGTGAGGCTGATGGGAAGTGTCATTCTTTTTGGCATCAGATGAAATGTTAAAGGAACCACAAAGTTATTACATTTCATATTCAGAGTGACATGAATGGTTCTACCAAATCTTACGGCAGTCTATTCAATGATCCTGGAGACATTTCACTCAAAACCACAATTGTCAACCTCACGATGGGGCTAGAGGAAAAGTAGGTCAATCGCCAAAGTCATAACAATTCACCCTCTGGAACCTTGAATATCTGTATGAACCAAATTTTAATGTATAAACCTTTTGCCAGCTGGTGGCGGTAGACGAAATGTTAGGGGATCACCTAATTCATTAGAATAATCCACTGGACACCATGCATATCTCTAGTGAATTGTGTTGCAATCCATCCTTTAGTAGTTGAGCTATTTCAGTCTGGAAATATTCCGCCAGTGAGGCTAAATCATGGTTCATAAATGTTTAATCAGGTAGTTTTGCACATGCCGATAGGTCTGTTTCTTCATTAACCGTTAAAATATAGGCATATCTCTGTCTGAATTACAACAACAATGATGTTAAGGCTGCTGGCAGTGTACTAAGTTTGGGTGGGGGTGGGGGGGTGGGGGTGTTAGAGAAGGAAAAGAAAGATGTCAGCCCCTTCTTCTGCCACGGTTCCAGCATTTTACAAGCCAGCATCACCTCTCAGGGATTCATGAGCGTTGTAAAACGTATTTCACCCAGGCCATTTATAGACGAGTTGACAGCATTGTTCATAATGTGGTAGTGGTGGCAAGGCTCGGCTACAGAGATGATCTGTGATTTGTTTAACTCCCGGAGCACTAAAACATAACATCCACTAAACATAACACCCCTTGTGTACTACCTTTTCTAATTGCCTAGTAAGTTTCAACAACACTAATGCTTCGTTGAGCTCAGAATTAATTTCCTGGTGGGACTTTGAGCGTAGCATCTTCATTACCACATGTTTTCATAATTGAAGCCAGAGGCCTGTAAAAAAGAAAAAAAAAAAGGAATTCTGCTTGCTTCACTTGAAATGTTTCCTTCCATTAAAAAGGTGGAACTGACCCTCTTAATGCAAGATTTCCCACAAGCATTAATGAAATCCATATATTTTAAGTATATTCCCATGCTTTGCATCATATTACAGCCCCATGACACTTAAAGCATCACTGATAAGTGATCAATATCTTCTCCTCTCTCCTTTCATTTTCATAACAAACCACTTCAGCTTCATAGCTATGTGGCTAGAATGGTTTGCCTGGTAGAAATACCCTGGAGTGCATAGTTGGACTGGTGCCAGTCAGTAAGGATTAGGCCTCAGGACCTGCAGTATATCCACTAAATCAACAACCTCTTCCTGAGCTGATTAGGAGGCAGTCTGAGAATTTTTAATATGAATCCACTTGTTTGGTTTTTATCTGAGTATTATTGCAATAATCAGGCACATACAGTATAAGATTAAAAACACTCAAAGCCAAACCAACCAAACCTCTGAGGTCAAAGGACACATAAACAACCCACTGAATTCGTTTTCTTTAATCAGTCAAGCTGGAGGTATTTGAAATATGCATGTTAGACTGGCAGCGGAAACAGCCTTTTCCTTTTCTTCTTATTGTTATTCTGGCTTGGTAAATCCGCATTTTGGATACTATTTATGCTCTGATGTCTTCTGCCTCTGTCCAAACTGTCCAAGATTTTCCCTCAGTTATAAATCCTTGGCACCTCTTGGTCGATTGAAAAACCTCTGAAATGAGATCCAGGATTCGGAGCTGGAAACATCATTACATCTGCTGAGCATGTTTGTAATGGGTAAAACAATCTCACCACAGTGTCCATTTAGGGGGGAGTTCTGGAGCTTTTGATCATATCACACCATCTTCCATGAAAGATTTTCCCAGTTGGAAATGTTCAATGTCTTTTTTTTCCGGGCACTTTGGGGACCTCTTGTCAATGCTGGCTTAAAAAGTTAAAACTAAAATTGAAAATAGTATTTGACAAAATAATCTCACTACAAGGTCCATTTAGTAGCTGTTCTGGAGCTTTCAATCATATCACGCAGAGGAGTTAGCCTGGTTGCCCAGATCCCGTTTAACTGTTTATTCTTGACTTTGGAAAAAAGTAAATGACAAAACAATGTCGCCACAAAAAGAGGAAGATAGTGTGATGTGATTGAAAGCTCCACAAAAGCTACAAAATGGACCTAGTGATCCAGTAAGTTCATTGTGATCATGTAATGTAATGAAAGGCAATTATTGCTTTATAGATGTCACAGAGTTATAAGAAGAAGAAAGCTGATTTTGCTCTATTTTCCCTATTTCCCTCTCTGTTTTGGCGAGGTTTTGCCTGTACGCTGATTGTCCACTCTCTAGAGTAGTCATCGTAGTAGTCCATCGTGCACGTTTCATGCACAGTGATTCTGAGCCAGGGTCCTCGTGTTCAACAGTGTAGCTGATAGCAAGGAAAGGGTCTAGCCTGCCAAGTCTAATGCCTTTG
This sequence comes from Seriola aureovittata, assembly GCF_021018895.1. NCBI lineage: Eukaryota > Metazoa > Chordata > Actinopteri > Carangiformes > Carangidae > Seriola > Seriola aureovittata. The sequence continues at coordinate 11,333,895 of NC_079375.1, forward strand.
ATGGCTGACGCAAAACAGCCAGACCTTAGGTTGTTCAAAAGCCCCTCTGTGTCTCTGTAGTGAGGGGGCGGCCTTGAAACAACCACCCTGCTCAGTCATAATCATCTAAAACAAGCTAACGCATTGTTGTGGAGCTTTGTTAACCATATGTGATGTGCTTTTCTTGTCAGGAACAGGATAACGCCCCGCACGTTAACAATGGATGAAATATGAGCCGTGGGCTTGTGGGAGAGGTGTTTGATGAAAAACTAGCACCACTTTCTGTCAGTCCTTGCTGTTCACACTACTACGGTGGAGACTGAATTGTTCTGAAAATACTCTGAAGATTATAACCAAGCACTCCGGGGCCCCAAGTACTTGGCAGTGGCACCCCTGTTGCATTTCAGGCATTTCAGTTTGATGTGTCATCAGGAAGACATAGCTAAATTTTTCTGAGCTTTTCTGTGCTAATTAAATCGGTCATGCTTTTGGTGAGTACAACGCAAACACGTAACAAAATACCCTTTCACAGTGTTGAAAATTATGAGAGCTCCTCGGCTGTACAAACGAATTCCCCGGGCTCCGTTTGTCCCTGACTTTTGCCCTTTGCTAGTGTGGATGAGGAAGAAACTACTCATCAGTGGATTTAAGTGCCTGCTGATGTGTAAAGCAGAGGTTGAAATGGTGAGTAAGGGCTGAGCAACAGAGTAAAGCTTACTAACGCAGACCCCGGGGCTTTGGTGGAATATTCCTTTTATGGGATCTCTCTCTGAAGACTTCCAGTGGGGAAGAGTTGCTAGAGACATGACTAAGGCGGTAACTGAGTTGCTGGCAGGCAACACTGTGAAAGCCGTGGTCAGACCTACACAGAAACGAGCCCGTCAGCAATCGGGCTAAAAATAAGAAACCCTTAAGCAGGAAGGCTGCCTCAAAGAGCGTCTATCTCCTTTGTTTAGATGAAGTGAGGAGTCCAGTGAGTGAGAGTTATCTGTCCTCTCTGTTGATGTGCTCCAACCTGGGCCTGCTGCTCTACGCTGGGAATGCTTAAACCAACAGGGGATTCCCGAATCACAGCTGCTCTCTCCTGTTGGAATGATGTGTGAAATGTGTGGGTTTCTTCGCTTGTGGTTGTTGTTTTTCTTTCTCTCTCCTTCTTTGCCTTTGCCTCCCTTCCTCTGCTCTTCTTGTCCAGGCACAGCTCAGTGGCGGTTGGTGGAGAAGGGGTGGGGGGGGGGGGGGGTATAGAGAAGTGAGTTAGCAGCAGTGTGCTCGCCGCCCACTCCCTCTCCCGTCTTCCTTTTGGGCTTCCTGTGGGATTGAAGAGGAGTATAGTTTTAACAGGGAAGGAGAAAGAAGAAGAAAAAAAAAAAGAGGTGGTGGTGGGGTGGGGGTTGTCTTGGCTAGAATGGGCTTCAATAGGGAGAATGCCTGGACGTCAAAGAGGAAGTGGGTTGAATGTTGGAACATTTCAGGAGAATGGTGGGTGCATTATTGGCATTTAAATGGGGCCTGTTCTAACGGAGGTTGTGTGAGTTTTGGGTAACAGGAGTGGGATTGTTTGGTGCCCCTACAGAGAGCACTAATGGACTTTCCAACAGGCCGTGTGGGAAAATTGTCTGACTAATGATGTGTATTGCTTGATTATTTGGGCCATCATGTTGGGCCCCTCATATGTTGGTCACAGCTGGAGAGTAATAGGAGTGCAGCTGTGTTTAACTAACTCCAATAAATCAACTTGGGGCCTGGTAATTTATGCCTTTTTCAATGCATCTTCTATCATTTATGGTTTATGTATCTCCTCTGTCACTGATATCACTATTGGCTAATGAATACATCGACTATTGAGATAAATGTTCAGTATGTTGATTATTCACAGCAGTAGCTTAAACAATAACCAGAATGAATGCAATAAAAACAAAAAAAAAAACAAATCCTCTTGTGAGCCACTAACTATGTAATGAATGAATAGTTTTCTAAATTAAAGAGTTGGTTCTTGAATTTACCAAAAAAACAAACAAACATATTTTCTCACTTATCTCTTGTGGTAGCCATGAAAATAGTTTTGGTTTTTATTAGTTTCGGTCTCCAAGCCTATACAGTGAATGTGAATGGAATGGCCGCCTGAAATCAGTGCAGTTAACTGTAAACGCAACATTAACATATGCCAATCGATGCCAATATGCTGATATAAGGACGATATATACTGGGTAGAGCCTCCTTTTATTCTCAAAACGGGCTCAGTTCCTTGTGGCATCGATGCCACAAGATGTTGGAAACTTTCCTTAGACATTCTGGTCCATGTTGAAGTGATTGCATCACATCATTTCTACAGATTTGTAAAGATCTAGAGTAAAGTAGAGACTATTATGCATGAAAATCCCAGGAGATCAGCAGTTTCAGAAATACTCAAAGCAGCCTGTCTGATGCCAGCAATCATGCCACTGTCAAATTGAAAAAAAAACAAAAAACAAAAGTTTGATTGGCTGATTGGATAATTGCATGAATCAGCAGTTGTACAGGTGCGTATTATCACCTTATATTCAGTTGCCTGTTTACACATGCAGCTGACACGGAACAACAATAGTATTTATTTGACATCGTGTTTCAGGCGACCTGGCAATATCCAGACTCTTTTAAGATCTGTTTTGGTGTCCTTTTATCTCCCGAAGGAAGTATCTGATTCCATAACAGCTAAATGCTTCATCATGTTCACCAGCTGTCTGCAAACTTTTTCTGTCTATATTATTTGATACTGGGCAGGTATAGCTTACAGTGGGTTTGTCACAACTTCTTTGCTGGGAAGGGGAACTTCAGAGTTGGGGTGATACATTACTTTACCAGCAACTTCTTTTTTTTTTTTTTTTTTCCTGAAACAATATCCAGTACTTTAGATAATCTACAGACTACAATGTGAACAGTTTTTATTGGAAGTGCTTTTTACCGAAGAACCAGTTCCCATGAAAAGTGTTGACAGAGAGTTCTGTGAATCATCCAGAGTAAGAGAGGCCATGTTTCCAGTTAAAGATGTTTCTGTTGATTTTATTTTAATATCTTTTTTTTTTTTATTACAATAAACATAAAAAAAATAACAAATCTGTCCCCTGTAATTGTATTGTGGTGACAACAAAGAGAAAGTTTGGCAAATATCTCAAAACTTGGGCAAATAAAACCAAAACTATCAAAATGGTGAGATACTCTTGGAAGCAAATGAAGTTAAATTTTTTTTTTTTTTTTGTAATTTCGTTGAAATTTGAATCCAATAATTCAAGAATGAAATTGCTCTAAAAGTCTAAACTGGTTCTGGTTCCTAGACGTGGCATTGTTGTGAACTAATTCATATGCCTTAAGGTCTTAGAAATGCTGATCACAGTATGCAGGAGTGAGAGTATACATACTGTATTCCTGTGTTTGTACAGAACCTAAATCCACGGTTTCCTCACACTGAGGTGGAGAGTAAACATTATGATGGGCCCAGCCACAGGTATCTGGAGTGTCTCACTGACTGGTGGAGAGCACTCTTCAGGAGCGGAGAGTAAACAGGAGCCTTTTTGGTCTTTATTTGGTCACTTTGCTGAGCTTTTAACAGACTAAACTTCACTGACTGCGCTCAAACTCGAGGCAGCTTCGAGCTGCTCAGAGGACACGTGACGTATTCAGTGGGACGCTTCATTTGCTCGTGTTCTACAGCTGGATGCTTCAAGGTTTGTCCCCTTTGTTATAGCCTCCAGGGAAAGGTCAGCCATGTTCATACATCAAGTGTGAAGCTTTGCACCCCCTCTCCACAGTTTGACCCCGCGGCCTGCCGCTACGTCCACCACCTTGGTTAGTTAAACCACAAACCACTTATTTCTCCTCGTTTTCTTTTTTTTTTTTCTTCTGTCCTCTCACTTCCTTTCCATCACTTCTCTTTCTCCAATAGCACATTAAGCTGGATTTAGATCATCCCCTCGTCCTCTTCCCCTGGAGACGACAATCAGCTACCATCTGGTTCAGCGTCACGGGGTAGCCGTATGAAACTGACCCTGTGCAAAGATCAACTTCCTGAGATGTCAGAGGGGTTTGTGTTGTTGCATTCACTGGGGATAGGGAGGGAAAGTGGGGGGGGGGGTATCCTCTGGCCCCTTTTTTCTTTTCTGAGGCCCCAAGATGTTTTCTCTAAGGGATTGATGCATCTCCCACGCAAAGGAAGAGAGCAGGATATCAGGAACAACAAAGTATGTTTATATGAATATAGTACACCGCCACAGAATGCACATATATCTACTTGTGCTGCTAGTTTGGTCTTTATATGACATTCAATCCCTGATCTCCTCCTGAATCTCAGCCAGTCAGAAAATATAAGAGTAGGAAGTATGAGCTGATTGCACAGAAAGAATCAAGGAAGTGGCTTCTTCTTTTTTTTTTTCACTGATAGTGAACTTTTGGAGATTTATGCCTCCCCGAAATCTGGAAATCTGAGTATGTGCAACTCCAAGGAGCCCCCTACTCTAAACTGTATGGCTATAAAAGCTGATGGTGTGTTTTTCATCTTCTTACTGTCTGCACAGACATATGAGGAGGTTAACCATAATTTACCTCTAAATAAGGGAATTAATCTTGGCATCGATTTGTTATCAGCAGAGGAACACTGCAGATTGAGTTACATAAGAGACTTTGCCGTAATGCTGTTGACTTGGAGAGAGAAATAAACAAGTCATGTCAGTTAGCGTTGTTACTTCCCTTTAATTATGTATAAGTTTTCAGATAATGCAATCATCAGACTCTGGACACAGCGTAATTGAATTGCAGGTAGTGAATGAGAGGAAGCGAACGCGGCAGGGCCATTTCTGTTCTCTGTAGAAAGGTATAAAGCACGATCATTTAAACGTATAGTAGATGGCTCAGTGTGCCAAAGGAAACCATTAAATGGGTTTGAGAAGCTATTGCAATGTCCCGGGAAAGTTTGGTTTGCATATGTGGACATTTACTGTTTCCTCTCATGGCAAGAAAAATACAAAGTTTCATCCAAATATGTAAATGAGACCTCAAAATGTGAATTTATGGCAGACTTTGACCCTTTTTTGCTTTGGTTGGTTTTAGTACTTTTGGTAACATTGTACATCTGATCTTACCATGTTTAGTTAATATGTCTCACGTGTTTACTGTAAGTTTTGTCTGCTGTGACTTTGGTTTTATACCCTGGTTTCACTCCACTTTTCTCTGTCAAATAAGTTTTTCAGCTCCAAAGTTCAAAGAAAAAGTTTCCAATTTACAGTTCTGCGCCAAAACCGCTCACATCATAACGGAGATGGACTTACTAAAGCAAACACCTGGCATCGCAATCTAATGCAGCAGCCCTTCATATGTGCTACTTTTGGAAGTAGCTTTTAATTTCACATTTTTGAGAGACATTTTATTTTAAAGAAACTGAACTGAACAGGTAAGATATGCGTAACCTTTCCATGTCGGAGCGAATCACAGGTTCTGCTTCTACGTCTCTGTAACGGTAGCATGTGAGCTCTCCACATGAGAGTGGTACGTCTTCGAAAGTCGAAGAGAAGTGCATCTCATTCTCTGTGTCGGCAAACACTTTATTGGACCTGAATAATGAGCTAATTATCTCACATAATAAGCTTAGACAGTTTTTTTTTCTGTAGTAGCACAGATCCCATAGCCTCAAGAAACAAATATCTACCCACACACCCTTGACTTCCAACACTAGTCCCCAAGTAAACATCAAAAGAGCGATATGCGACCGCACATAGCAACAAGCTTAGATGACTAAAGACCGGGTTTATCAAGTCTTTTGTCTAGCTCTGACTTGGTGCTGATCAGCGCAGCGCAATCCAGGGAATGTTTTATACAACTCAAGCGTTGCATACTCATGCACAGCCCACACACACACATGCACACACATGCACATGCACACAGCACTGACACAGTGATAATAGTATTGCAGACCTGCCACTCCTTGCTCCTAGAGCTCTCCTCTGGACATTCTGTGACGACAATACAGCTGGAGGAAGTGAAGCAATCTGTAATTAGTCTTTGTCACAGTATCAGTTACGTCTCTGCAGGCCCCACCCTTGCATTAAAGCAGACCGTAAACTGGGGTTTTTATTTTAATGTTTGATGAGTCAAATTTGAATCAGGTGGCATGGAAAAAACATGGAAAAAACATGAGGGCTGCCGGTAATTTCCGATCTGTGTGTTCTTTTGCTCACTTGCAGTTGTCTGTCTCTGCTGGCGGAAAGGTGGTTTGCCAGTTGTGCAACCTTTTTTATGACACGTCGAACTCAAATATATGGGAGTCATTTTCATCTGTGGAAGGCTGTGTTGTCTTGAAGAAATTGAAAGTCTAGATAGAATTACGATGTCTTTCAGCCATAACTTCTATGTTGATACAGCCTGACCTTGTTTCTTTCTCATGTGCTGCAGCCTAATGAGGAAGTCAGTTTATGGTGGTAGCATATCAGGTCATTTACCACCTGCACTAGAGTCATGAAATCAACAACTGGGCAAGGAGAATGTTTACCATGACAACACTGCTGCTGCTTGCTTGAGCAATCAATTCTTTTTTTTTTTTTTTTTTTTCTTCCTTGTGCGCCACACAAGTATGAACTTCAGTTAGAGGAAGTTTGTTGAAACTTTACTCACCTGTAGCCTTTACTGGTCATCATAAATATTAACAGAACAGGCAGGAAACAGCCTGTATGTACTGTATGCGTAGATGTACTGTATGTACGTGGCACAACAGCCAAACCATTTACCCATGATTTAGCATCCCTGTTAGCAAACTGCCATTGGGGATGTCCAAATCAGATTGATTAATATTCACAGCTGCACAGTCATGACAACCTTTTTGTTTATTACAGTTTGGTTTCTCAGTCTGAGTAATAATTAAGGGGCTAATTACATATCGCATGGCTCCTCTAATTAAAACGGTCAGCTTGCTTTCGCTGGCCTGCCTCTGTTGCCTGGGCGTTAGGCTGCTGGACCACAGGGTTCATATCAGGGAGATCCCTCAGGGACAAGCTAATGAGGAGGAAGAAGAGGGAGGGTGGGAGACAGCTGTTTGTGCCTAATTCTCAGTGATTCGGTGCCGCTCTCTGTCGCTTTGTGTGAACACACGGCACAATAACCTGAGTGAGAAACGCACAGTGGAAGAGGAAAAGTACAAAAAAAACAAAAAAAAAAATTGGCTTTTGATACTAGTTTGACTGAGCTCAAAGATGATATCATTCCTTTTTTTTTTCCTCCCCCCCTTCAGTTTCTAGTTAAATGAACTGTGTTATGTACAATGTGGTGTCGCGAGGTGTGTCTCAGAATTTGGAGCGCGTGTTTTGGCCTTTCCTTGCAGTCAAGAACAGACACGTTGTGGAATGTGACCCGGGAGACATTACACCAGAACCATAATTTCTGCTGAAATACACAGGAGGATGATTCTTTTGTTTTTCTCTCAACCTGTTGCTCAAGTCAACCCATTAATTAAGACTCAAAGGAGAGAAATCAGTTATATGCTCATTATGTGTGTGTGCACAGTGTTAATGTGTGCGTATGTATGGCTGTGTGTGCGTTGGAGGGGTGTTCACGGTGTTGAACTCAGCTGACTCTCTCCTCAGCGCCAGTCAGAACCTGTCTGACCAGCTTGGGACGACTGAACACAGGAAGACGACTTGACGCGCATACTTGCTCTAAAGACTGCATTCATTAAGAAAGAGCCTTTACTATCCGCAGGACTTATCAGTAATACCGCCTTCCTTATCCAAACATCTTGTTATATAATGCCAAATAGGTCACTATCAGCCCACGATTGTAGTCCTGTGAATCTCTCGCTGCCTTTGTTGTTACTGGAACCAAAAGCGCGTGGATCAGCATTTGATCCAAACCCTAAATTGTTATTAGTCATGTTGCCCTTAAAATCAGATACGCTTCAACTACTTATTGAGACCGTTATAAATTATGAGATTTAGAGATCTACAGATCCCTTACCCCCACCTAAGAAACAGACTCGCAAATCTCATGGAATCTGTGACACACCAAATCTTTTCTCCAAAATGACACAGCCTCGGAGATGCTGGTTGCAGTGGTTGTTTTAACAAGCCTGCATAGCAGTGGAAAGACTGCGGCCTTTGCCAGTATAAATACAGCCAGCTCGCTTTGACACATGAGCCAGAACTCGCTTTGTCACTGAGATTCGATTCCTATTGTAGATGCTACCCAGATCACTTATTTTCACATGAAAGCTGGCCAAGTTATGACTGCTCGGACCGCATTTACAAACAGAGACACTCGCGCACACACACACGCACACATACACACACACACACACAAAGAAAGTCATAAATTAAGCCAATATGTTACATAAGCAGTGGATGTTTCTGAGTGATAGCACCATGGGGCTTTGGATAACTGGTTTTGTGACACTGCATTTATTTCCAGATGATTTACACACAGTGAGAATCATGTGTTTCAAATAACATTCAGACATGTTTGACAGATTTTTTTTGTCTTTCCCTGCAGTATGCCAAGGAATCACCAACCGCTTAAACCTTCTGGGGTCCAAAGAAGACCACTACCTGAACATGGTGAAGACCTACAGCAACTGCACTGTGGTCCTGGAGAACCTGGAAGTCACTTACATGGACGAACACCGTGACCTGTCCTTCCTCAGGGTAAAGACTGCACTCTGTTAACGGTGGAGGTTAGACATGCACAGCACAGACTGGGAAAGGTTCCTATTATCTCATTTTCTTTAGTTTTCTCTTTGGTGGTCTGAAGCCTGTTTCCCCAGACAATCTGTGTCTTGGATCTTCGCAGGCTCCTCACTGCTCTTATCGCTCCGGTTCAGATAATTAAAATCCACGGAGAGTGAGTGAGTCCGTAGTGGCAGATGATTCAGTGCGTTTCTAACCCTCTGGTTTGGAGCTTTGCTTGAACTCCAGCTGCAACGACAAGGTAGTGAACACTGGGCAGATGTTACGAGAGACCACACACACTCACTCACATGCGTGCTTGCACACACACACACTCACACACACACACACACATACACACACACAAACAGAAATAACATGCAGTCAGCAGATATCATGCAGGAGTTTCAAGGATGGAGATTCCACTGGGGATGGTGGGGGCAGATGTGTCCCTCTTATTTTTAGAAATCCTATTTTTGTTCCCTCTCCACTGTTTTCTTTTTTTTTTTATTCTACCTGCTCAGCTGTCATAATAGCTGTTTTTTGGCCCTGACTTTCACCTCTCTACACACATTACTGCCCTAACCCTCAGAGTGGTGGAGCTGGATGGGGCCATGTGGAGGATGACTAGTACAGTCAGGGCTGAAAAAACAAAAAACAACTTCCTTTAATCTGTGTTGTGATTTAAAAGTGACAATGTGTCATTACATTTACATGACAATTGTTAGGGATTACCAGTTTCACCCATATAGTGTCCTAAGGTTTATACAGATATGCAGGAAATAACCTTCACATAAATTCAGTTTTTATTTTTATTTCATTTCATCCGTTGCTTTCTAACTTCATTGCCTACCCGGTTCTCAAACCAAATATTTATCCTTTAATAATAAATGTGTGTTTTCAGCTCAACAGCATTGCACATTTATACCTGAGTCCACAACAAACAGCTTCTTTATTCTCTTTTTTTTTCCTTCCACAGTCAATTGAAGAAGTGGGCGGCTACGTCCTGATCGCCCTCAACACAGCTCCCAGGATTCCTCTGGAGAACCTGCGCATCATTCGAGGTCATTCCCTCTATGAGGGAGCCTTTGCCCTTTCTGTTCTTGCCAATTATGACAAACCTGCAGGTCAGGGCACCCAAGAGCTTCTTCTGACCAGCCTGACAGGTGCATTTTCAAGTTTTCTATGGCAGAATTTTTTCTACAGAAACTTTGTGTTATAATAAAAATCTAAATATTTCAATCTTGGCCTCTTGTAAAATTAACTGTGTCATTTTATTCAATTCACATTATTTTGCAGAAATTCTTAAAGGAGGTGTCAAGTTTCAGACCAACCAGCTGTGCAACGTGGATACAATACAGTGGTATGACATTGTCAATGCTGACAACCATCCCAGCATGGAGCTCCCGGTGGCTAGCAAAAATCCACTTTGTAAGTAACACATTTTACAGCAAAAGACGAAGGCTGCAAAAGTCATTCATTGTGCATTAATAAAGAATTTGCAGGGTGTGAAGTAAACATTTGACTGTTTATTGTGGTCTTTTTTGTTTTTTTATACAGGTAAAACATGTGACTCAAGCTGCTTCAATGGTTCATGCTGGGCTCCTGGGCCTGAAAATTGCCAGACTTGTAAGCTCTGATCTGTGTTTTCATTTTACCATTAAAGAACTCAAGTACATACGCTGTATTAAAGCTGAAATCTGGAACGTGTTTAAGTTGATTTATCGTTGTTAGTTCACAGTATCCTGTATATGGTGTGGTGAAACACGAAAAAAAACTTGTCAGGAAATATTCTCCACAGCTTTAATAAGGCCTGAAAATGAAAAATGAAAAACAACTTGCCGGTACTGGTCACTCCACTGACTTTTTCTTGTTCTTTTCTCAAGTAACAAAGCTGAACTGTGCACAGCAGTGCTCGAAGAGATGCAAAGGACCGTCACCAAGCGACTGTTGTAACGAGCACTGTGCTGCGGGCTGCACAGGACCGCGGCCCACCGACTGTCTGGTGAGAGAAAGACGCCTTCATGTGCGGGACACGACTAATGATATGATCAAGGAGCTGGGGAACAGAGCGGCATGAACAACAGAATAAACTGAATGTTTCATACTTCTGCTTTAAATTTGGATGAGAAGCCTCCAACAAAACAAAGCCCTCACTCAGCAGCATCTGTTTTTATGATCAGAAGTGTTATTATTGGTTTCAGTACCAATGAGACACATAACTGCTGATTAAATCTTTCATTTGGCAGTGCCTGGAGTATCAGCGTCTGCTCTCCCTCTTCTCTGTGCAGCTCTGAGGATTAAGCCAAGCCTGTGATAGAGGAATGCTGTGTTATCATTAGTGTGACTTGGTCCCTGTGTACTGGATGACTGTTATTTGTGCTGCAGGCCTGTCGGGACTTCCAGGATGACGGGGTGTGTAAGGACTCCTGCCCGGGCCTCATGCGTTACGACCCCAACCTGCACCAGCTGGTACCTAACCCACATGGAAAGTACAACTTCGGGGCCACCTGTGTCAAGAGCTGCCCACGTAAGACTGACTAAACAGACAAACTTATTCTCAGTTCTTTGGTATTTTTTAGGCAAAATTGTTCCTGAAGTTTCAGTAATCTTAGACACTGATATATTTATTAGTGCGCAGTAGCTTTTGCCTTGACAGTCAAGATAAATAAAATAAAACTAGTCGGCCTCACTGGCCAATGTGAAACTTATCATGCATGATTACGGGCTTTTTCACATTGTGGTATGCTGAACAAGTGCCCCGGTCGTCCTTCAGGGTTGTTAGACATTCAGTAGTTACAGTGCACAGTTGCAGTTTAATTATAAACTGTATAAACAAGGAAAGAAAATGATTGAGTTTCAGGGCGTGTTAATGCAAGAACTGTTCTCTCTCAGTTTAACTTCCACAGGTCTGTCCCAGTATTACTCAGTCAATACTGAACTGTATAGCCTGCAGTGTTATTATGTGCCTGTAGTGATACTGGTGGTATAACTCATGCAAGTTATTATGGCTGAAAAGTACATTTAGGTGTGATTTGATTTCTTGTGTTTTGCAATGATTCCAGATAACTATGTTGTGACTGATCATGGAGCCTGTGTGCGGACGTGCAGTGGTAACACATATGAGGTGGACGAGGGAGGAATCAGGAAGTGCGCAAAGTGTGATGGACTGTGTCCAAAAGGTAGGGAGTTGAGTTGTCTCCCTGTTCAACCTGGGGACTCTTCCTGACTCATGCATAACACAGTTTACAGTGGTAAAATGTAACTAAACACATTTATTTGAGTCCTGTGGTTTATTACAATTCAAAGGCAGCTGCAAGACACATGTCATTAAATATGACACATTCATATAGATAAACTATCGAATAGAATGCGAAATTGTTAGAATTAGCTCCACATTGCCCAGCAGCAACATGCTAATGCTACTTTCATGTTAATGTATCACTAATAATAATCCAAGGGGAACATACCGCAGGCATAATGAGTACTTCAAGTACATTTTATTCATTTAATTTTGAATTGTGGAATTGCCTCTTTTACTTCAGTAAAGGGTCTGAAAACTACTTTAGACACAGTTTGCCTCCTCTTAAAAGCCCTGCTCACTTTGGTTTAGATTATTCCCACGATCAGAATAATCTCAAGAGCTTTGAAATAGTTTCTGTTCTTGTAAAACAAAAATCTTGTTTTCTTCATGGTTTGCAGTGTGTAATGGTCTTGGAACGGGAGACCTGACTCACACCCTGTCTATCAATGCAACCAACATTGACTCCTTTAAAAACTGCACCAAAATCAATGGGAACATTGCTATCATCCACACCTCAATTCATGGGTAAGGAACAGCACTTGCGGACTCCATGCCCGCCTATATCACCTGTATCAACTGCAATAGATCACTGGGCAGCTTTACCAATAAAAACAAACAAGTATTTTTTTTTTTTTGTAATTTTGTAGGGATACATATACCAAAACACCAAAGATGGATCCTGCCCAGCTTGATGTGTTTAAGACAGTTAAAGAAATTACTGGTAAGCCTGCGTAAGAGCTGAGTAATGCATGACGCACTAAATGGCACACTAAGGAGTTTCACAATTAACAAACCATTTGTTGCTTCAGGGTACTTGTGGATTCAAACATGGCCAACGAGCATGAACTCACTCAGTCCTTTTGAGAATCTGGAGATCATTCGAGGACGAATTAAACGGTATGTCCCTTTGTAAAGACCCCCTGAGGATTCACGACCGCTGGATCACAAGGAACAGCAGGTCAACAACAACTGTTCTTATTAAATCTTTCCTTTTTTCTTCTCTTCCTGCTCGACCTTTTTCCCTTTGGTAGTGGAAGCCGCAGTGTGGTTATGACTCAGCTCGATATCAGCTACCTGGGCCTTCGCTCCCTCAAAGAAATCAGTGATGGCGACGTGGTCATCGTGAAGAACCGCAACCTGTGCTACACCAATAAAAGCCACTGGGAGGGGCTGTTCAAATCGGAAACCCAAAGTGCCACTGTGGAGGAAAATGCTAATGCTGCCACATGTGGTAAACTGAATATCATTTCCCACACCTAAATCAGTCAGGTCATTTTGTTGTTTTGTTGTGTAACATGTGATTATTCAATGCACGAGCTGGATTTAATTAACCGAGTCTAATTTCAGAATTGGATAATTATGTGGGAAAGATCTTCTCTTCAGATTATATGTTTGTTTTCAGCTCTGAGTAACAACACGTGTGACAGGAAGTGTACCATAGGCGGCTGCTGGGGTCCTGGCCCAGACATGTGTTTCGCCTGCCGTGACTACAGCCGTGATGGGAGCTGTGTTGACTCCTGCAACATCCTTGAGGGGTAAGGGAGGAATCTGGGTTTTACTCCCTTTTTTTAAGCTCTGAAATGCAGTGATCCTTATTTTAGACAAACAAACAGCCTGAACATCAGATCTGTGTTCTCTGCTGTTAACTCCACCAAAGTCTATTTTCATACCATGAGCATTTCCAGACTGTGACATTGGACGAGTTTGGGGATTTGTTATTGAAAGCAACGCTAAGACCAAATCTGATCCAAGGTATTTTGAAGTTAAACCTCCAGTAGATATAAGACAAACAGTGCAGCTGAAATGGCATGTGTTTATCTTTGCAGATCTCTGTCAAGGTCTCTGTCAAACATTGAATCTCAACATGCTTACAATTTAACTTCTGCCCTCAAAGAAGGGATCAAGAATTTCAGTTCACATGTAACTGTTTGAAATGAGGTGCTTTGTTATTGGTTTTTGCAGAGAGCCGCGGGAGGCAGTTGTGAATAAAACCTGCATGGAGTGTCACCCCGAGTGTCAGCGCATGAATGGGACTGCAACCTGCAGTGCACCTGTATGTGTCTCACCGACAACTAAACTGTCATTGCAAACATCCATAAAAAAACAAAAAAACAAAACCCCCAGAAGTCTTGTGAAACAGCTTTGAATGTCAACAATAAATGTCATGTTTTTGTGTCAGTCACTCAGAATCAAAGAGCACAGCAGATTAACAATTACGCAGCATGAAATCCATTCCAGAAGAGTTGGCGCTACAGATTTCTCCATCAGCAGCAGCCTTGATAGACCATAATGCAATGCAGCCAAATGTAGAAGAAGACATGTTGATAATGAGGGAGTTTTAGTGAAAGTATCAAATTACAGCATTTGATTGCAATAGGTTTAGCAGAGGACTGGAGGAGTTGTACTGGCCTAAACTGAAGCCAATAACATGATGGTGTGGTTTTCATTGCCTTAACACTGGCATCTTTATGAGGAAGAGAGATGCAACTTTCTTTGAGAAATTACTACTAAAAGGCAGTGCAGCTTACATAATATTTACTACTCCTCTCAAGAGGGTTGTAAACATGATTCTTTTTTCTTTTTCTTTTTTTACTTTCAGGGTTCTGGAAACTGTACTAAGTGTGCCAGCTTCCAGGATGGACTGTTCTGTGTGTCTCGCTGTCCCCAAGGTGTGCCAGGAGAGAACGACGCGCTAGTGTGGAAATACGCAGATGAGATGAAAGTGTGCCAGCTATGCCACAAGAACTGCACTCAAGGGTAAAAGCAATGCTCCTTCGACCTGAGAACTGGCACCACACGTCCCTGTGTTGCAAACATTTGTCTGTGGTAATTTTGATGCAGTAACTTTGTGTAAGCCAGTAGGGTCGGCTGTGGTTCACGGGTTGGAGAGAAGTGAATTTTAAACATGAGGCAAATATAGAAATTGAACAATTTAGGAGATTTGTTATGGACTAAGATTAAAGCACCACAGCATTTTCTTGTAAACAAATCCAATTATTTCTCCAAAGCATACCATGGCTTTGTAGTTTCCTCAATGTTTTATTTTTTTTGCACTCTCTAGGCTCCCATTAATGTCCATTCATTTCAGTTTTGAATGGATAGACATCTGCATTATATAGCAGAGCAATAATAACTTTAACAGGAATGAAATCAGACCTAATGTGTTCAGAGTGGTGGACTATCAACAGTCAAACATGGTGATCGTTGATGGTTGTGGAAGGAAGTGGTTCGGGGACACCATGTGTGCAATAGATCTCTGCAACTGTCCAGTGCAACTTTCAACAAGTCCTGATTTTCTTTTACTAGTTTTGTGTTTCATAGCTACATCACTGGTGTAGTGGACATACCTGGTCTGGCTTCAGTCACAAGCCATTAAAGAAGTTCACAGTAAGGACATGCAGAGTTATGGACCCCGAATTGACATTTTCTTACTCTTCCCATCATCAAACTATCAAATTGATTGGAAACGGAGACAAAGGACCCTTCTCTCATAAACAGACGGGCTTTTTAGCATGTCAGAGAGATGCACAACAAAGGGTCAGCTCCGGAGGATCAACGCATGGACAACCGGGCAAACTGGAGAAAACAATTTAAATCTCCATTTTGTAACATTATGACTGCCTCTGTATTGGTATGTGACCGTTTCTTATATAAGAAAAGTAACATCAAAAGGACTTATTGGGCTCTATTTTAACGATCCAAAGCGCATGGTCTGAAGCTCATGGCGTACGTGCATTTAGGGCGTGTCCGTGTCACTTTTGCTATTTTAACAGTGAAAAAAACGCAGCGTCAGGCGCATGATTCAAATGGGTTGCACTTAATCTCCTAATTATTCATGGGAGTGTTTTTGGTGTAACATCCAATAAACCAATCATAGTGCCATCTCACATTCCCTTTAAAAGCCAGGCGCACTTGCACCTTGGCGTATTGCTATTATAATGGCGCAGTGTTGTACACAGAGTTAGATTCTGTCAGTTGATTATATATTGTGACTGACCAGTGAGCCCAGGCCTGACACAGGCAGCAGCTCTGTGTGTCCTGAGGGACAAAGAAGGGCTGAGCGAATCAACACGCTGGTGATGTAACGGCACAAATCACAATGTTAGAAAAATCTTACGTTACACGATGGGAAGTGTGACTAAATCTTCGGCTCGTTATGAAACTGTGGTTGACAGATTTAGGGGATGAATGGGGAACACTGTGGAGGATTTATCAGGTAGTAAAGTAGAAAGAGCGCTTCTATGCAGAGCCTCCTGCAAAACGCATCCTTGACACAAGACAACATAATATAACACGCAACATGTCATAAAGAAGTCGTATAGCCGTAGTGTAATAAGCCGTAACATATTCTCTAACAGATTGCCAACTCATCACATAGTTCATTTTACTTATTTCTACTACTGCTACTTATTACTTTCATCTTGATGGTTATCAGACATTGCATTTACTCTGTATTCAGTAGTCTGAGTGCAAATAAAGAAATGTATCAACTGGTCATTGTCCTCTTGTGTTCTTTTGAAGTAGAGACTGGAGATCCATTAAATCAAGAAGTCACGGCTTCTGATATGAGATTGATCACATGAATCAATAAAATAATTCAATAAACCCCCCCCCCCCCCCCAATTAATGTGGTATTCACAAACTTGTGATTTATACATTTAGTCTTATAGACTCATAATATATTCCAGAGAGCTTGGATGCTTTTATTGGCTGTAATCAGCAGAGCAGTTTTTCGTGAAATCAAATAGGTGTGGCAACAGTGATTGGTGGACACCGATTGCAAAGCATTTCCCTAAATGTGTTTAGCTTTGTAGGAGATCAATAGACTTATGATGGTTTGGGGAATTTGTAGTGTGAAGGCACAGTAACATTATAGTTACATCAGATTCTTTGCATTGATTTCTTTACAGGTGCATTGGTCCTGGTCTTGAAGGCTGCCAGATTAAAAGGTGAGTAAATGCAGTAACAGTGTTCATCAGTGCTAAAGGATACACTGGCTTTGCCTAAGTTCGACACTCTAATCTCATCTCTCCTTGTTGATTCAATTCACAAATGTGCTCTGGTTTCTATCTGCGGTCTGAAATCTACTCCCACCTGTCTTTCAGCTCTTCTGGTCTTTCCATGATTGCAGCTGGTGTAGTTGGTGGGCTGCTGGCTGTTCTTATTGCAGGCCTGTCTGTCTTCGTGTTGCTACGCCGACGCCACATTAAGAGGAAGAGGACAATGCGCAGACTGCTCCAAGAGAGAGAGGTAAGATGAGGGAAGTGAGATACCATGCTTGTAGAGTGCAGTATGCAGATATTACAGTTTTTAATATTTTACGGTCTTCTTCAGTATTAGATTGTTATGATATTTTGTATTGAGTATTGACTCGCTAGAGTGCATTGTTAACCAATCACTGGTGCTGTTTTTGAGACAGTATGTAAGACATTCAGTCCTTTTTTTTTTTTTTTTTTCCAGTTGGTCGAACCTCTGACTCCAAGTGGAGAGGCACCGAACCAGGCTCTGCTGCGGATCCTGAAAGAGCCCGAGTTTAAGAAAATCAAAGTGCTGGGATCAGGGGCTTTTGGTACAGTTTATAAGGTAACAACACGCCTCAGGGTTGTGTGTAAAAAACACCTTGTTTTCCAAATTGCACTGCAGTGCTGAGTTTTCCACAAGCTGGAGATCAGGAATAGTGCATGAGCCAAGTCTACATGACCAACACCCGTCAGTGTTCTCGCACATCTACATCTGTCGTCAATTTTTCAATTAAAAGACACATTTTTGACTTGCCAGATCACGCACGAGTGACTTCACTCTCTCTTTTAGAGCTCTCTCCTGCTCTGTGTGTATATTTAATTCATTCATTAATCACAATTTCACAATCACATACAATACGTGTTCACACAGTGTCGTTGTGGGGATATATGCAGACAAATCTCCACGAGGTTAAAAGTTTATTTTAGGGTCAGTTTAAGATTAAGGTTGGGATAAATCTCCACAGAGAGAGGATGTAGGTCAACACAATGTTCTTACTTACAGTACAAAAACAAATCTGTGTGTGTGTCTGTGCTCTTGGATTTCTGTCTCTGAGAGGACCAACTGCAGTTTTAGACCTTGAGGGTGAGGACAATTTTGGAAAGTAAGGAGCATTTTTTCCAAAGGGCTATTTGAGGGTTAAGACTTGGTTATAGGGTTGGAATTAGGTTTGAGTTCGGGTTGGGGTTTGGTATTTAGTTGTGACGGTTAAGGCTAGGTTTATTCAGTGGTGAAAGAAGTAGTGACATAGCATTAGGTGACAGATTGGACACTGTCAGAGTGTTATATTATATTATCTAGGTGTAAGCAGCATTTTAGCTCATTTAGGTGGAGCTAAATTTAACTAGTTTATTTACTGTCGGGTATTTTATTCTAAGACAATGTAAAATTTTAACTCGTCATATGTTTTGTAAGTAAAACAGAGTGGTCAGATACCTAAAAGATACAACATTACCCTCTGAAATGTAGCAGAGGAGTATGAAAGTAGCATAAATTGAAAGTAAAAGTATCTCAAAACAGAACCTAAGTAAATGTACTCTGTTATTTTCCACCCGCTGGATTTAGGGTCCTCACAAATATAGAATACAAAGTGCTTGGCTGCACTGTATGAACATCAACCTTTGCAATTATATTGTATATACTAACATTTGTATGTATGCACTTGTGTTCCCTTGATGATTCAGGTGTGATTAAAGCCTGTGAAATAACACACTTATGTCCATACAGGGCCTGTGGGTTCCGGAGGGAGAGGACGTGAAGATCCCAGTGGCCATAAAGGTTTTGAGAGAGGCCACATCACCAAAAGCAAACAAAGAGATCTTGGACGTAGGTTCACTGATTTATGTGGTATTTTTTTTGGACTGAGCTTACAGTAATACTGAGTCAGAACTAAAGCAGCGATTCATTTAAAATGTTATTTCCCAAACCACTCCAGTGAAGGGTGTGCTGCTTATGGGAAATGGCAGTGGAAATATGAAAGTTAGAAACTCTAAACACCTTTTCTTTTCTTTCTTTTCTTTTTTTTTTTTTTTAGTAATTATCACAATATTGTGATTTGATTAAAAAGGCAGAGAAGAGTAAGTGACAATTATTCCTTGCCAGATGTTGATTTCACTAATGTATCCTGTCATTTGTAGCACCTGTAGCAGCAGAATGTGTCATGTTTCTACACTGTGACCCTCTTATAGGCTGATGGGAATGGGATTTATTCATTGGAAGGCTGTGTGTGGGTGTTGGTGTGTAATCCAAGGCTGAGGTGTTCTGGAAAGGAATGCAGTCCTGGAGCCACGCTGAGAAGTCAGCCTGCTTGAAATGCGTTTTACAAACGGCTGAATGTGCATCTCAGATCCTGTGATTTTGTGGTTGCTTTGCTCAGTCACTGCACATCCGGATGTTGTGCTGGATACGCACGTCCTCATGACCGCTGAGTCTTGCTTTTTAAAGGAGAAAGATTTTTTTTTTTTTTTTTAAAACTGCTTTGATGTCTCTTCCTCAGACTGTCAGAATTACAGAGCTCCTTGCAATGAAGTGGTTATTTAATGAATAATGCTGATTTATTTAGTAGGTTTCTTGCCATGAGTGCATTAATTGTATCTCAAATATTTTCCATGTCTATTACAGAAATATGGAAAATATTTGGGATACAATTAATTCACTCATGGCAGGAAACCTACCAAATAAAGCTAGGTTTGAAGTGCTGTTTGCAAAGGTCTCCTTGTGGGAAGCCTTTTGTTGGTGGCCAGTGTGGATTATCCCCATGGTTTCTTCTCTAAGTCATTTTTCTGATATGATGGATGAGAGTTTCCACTCTCAGCTAGCCACATAAAATATGACTGATATGCCTTTTCCAAAAGAAACCAAAAATGTTATGTTTCTCAGGCTATCAGTTTCCGGGATAAATGTGTATAATTCCATCAATATTGATTCAGTGAATGATTTAAATACAGGCATTCTTTAAACCATTCACTAGAGAAGGGAGTTGTTTTGTTGGTTGTGTCACCTGATTGCCACCTCAAAAAAAAGATATATATGCACTGCCAAAAAAAAAAAAAAGAGGCTCAATTCATTTGTATGTCTACATTCACACTACAGGAGGCTTATGTGATGGCCAGTGTTGAACACCCCCATGTGTGTCGTCTGCTCGGCATCTGCCTGACCTCCACGGTGCAGCTCGTCACCCAGCTGATGCCCTACGGCTGCCTGCTGGACTATGTCAAAGAGAACAAGGACAATATAGGTTCCCAGCACCTGCTCAACTGGTGTGTTCAGATAGCCAAGGTAAGAAAAGAAGAAACATTGTACAGGCATCTCAAGTTACGTGGAAGGGTCTGTTCAATATTTGCTACCTGTGTCCTACTCGGGTTGTGTTTAGTATAGTTTAGTTGAACTTTTCAACGCTGTTTACTTTCAATAACAAAACTGATTATACCATGTCTTTGTAGGTTTTAGAGTAATACAGAGCGCAAGATAAAAACAACCGTATTTTGCGTTAATGTCTTTCACATTTTCTTATGTTCATTTATTGTCTTTTTCACGCGGAGCACTTGGTGCGAGTCTTTTCTTTGTCGTAAAGCACTTTGAGCTGCTTTTCTTGTATGAAAGGTGCTGTACGAATAAAGTTTATTATTTTTTATAACTGTGCATTCCTACAATGCAAGTTACGCTGTTTTTTTTTTTTTTTTTTTTTACAGTCGCTACAGTGCACACAGCCTTTAACTGTTTCATACATTGTTGAACGACATGAGGTGATGGTGACAAGCCTGTCATGACAGATTTCAGCACCTTTACATATTCAGATCAAGCAAAGCTCCCGTGTTATGACATATCGGACAGCTCATGCAAAAAGCACTGCACTTACGTAATAACCTGCACTTCATCGTTTGTTTGACAAAAGGGTATGAGCTACCTGGAGGAGCGCCACTTGGTACACCGTGACTTGGCAGCCAGAAACGTTCTGGTGAAGACTCCGCAACATGTCAAGATCACTGACTTTGGTCTGGCCAAGCTCCTCAATGCAGATGAGAAAGAGTACCACGCTGATGGCGGAAAGGTTAGTGCAAATACACTAAGACAAAGGTTGTGCCTCTCACCAGAATTTTCATTTTGTTGTTGCACACAGTCGCAAACAGTCCCTAAGACTTTATTTGTGTATTTATAGCCTGTTACAGATTGGGTGCTGGAGGGACAGATGTTTTCCTGTAGTTGAATGAAAGATGGTATTTTTTGCATTTGTAGGTTTGCTCTAGATTTTATCTTATGTAAGTGATGTGGTATATAAATAGTTTGGTCAGTTGACTATGTTCTAAGAAATGACAGATCAGATAAGTTCCTTCTCTTATCAAGGTTCTTTTGTGCACAATTTTCTCACAGAAAACTGTGTAGAACCAAATTATCCTCACCATTATTAGTAACACCATTTTTTAAAAACTTAATCCCAAAAATCCAGTAATATGGCAAAATGTCCTGGTGATAACATATTTACTGATGGTTCTGCCTGATGTTATTACCTCAATATGTTCTCAGAAGTGATGATATAATAATTTAATGTGATACAATATTCAGTTTCAGTCCAGGCATTTTATTGCCTGTCCACACCAGAAGAGCAGATGTAAAGAAGTTTAGTTCTTCAGAATCCATCTGGACAAAGCTGGACTCTGCAGCTGCTGATATTTCCTTCATTTATTCTAGTTAAATGCATCGCTACTCTGAAAAATAGTGTTAATTAACGACTACAGGACAGTTTCCCAGACAGGGATTAAGCCTTGTCTTATACTAACACAAAATTGAGTAGAGACATCCATTAAAAAACATCTTCAGTGTGGGGCTGGACTTAATCCTTGTGCAGGAAACCATTCCAGAAATCATTTTTTAAGCTTTGTGTGACGCACTTTGTGTGATGACAGCACACCGCTTCTCATCTCCTGTAAAGTGCAAACTCTGCTACAAAGAACCTTGTTGACATTTTGAAAAATAGAAATCAGTGTTAAATGTCAAAGTTTTCAGTAACAATGAATAATAAAAGGTGGATTTTTGTATATGTGTGTCTGTTGTGATTCTGCACCACTAGGTGACAGTACGGTTACATTGTAGACATGAACAGATTTCAATCTAAGGAAGAGCTGCAATACTAATTTGACTAATTAAATAAAAACGTATGTTGCATTTGCGGAACTATTTGACTCATTAAACTTTAATTTCACAGGTACCGATAAAGTGGATGGCTCTTGAATCTATCCTGAACAGAACGTACACACATCAGAGTGACGTGTGGAGTTATGGTAAGTCTTTCTCTTTACGTTGTGAATACATGATCTACCTCTAACCCAGCGTGAACCCCTGCTTGCGGTGTCCCAGATTGCGCTCGAGTCCTCGTGTAACATCAGATATGTAAAACAGCTGGGCCTCTGTACTCCTGAGTATTGGTGACAGTCTCACAGGAGAAATATTTATTCATTGCTAAATAAAGTGTTTTAACAGCGAGTGAGGCGGAGAGAGGACGGTCGTTCTGAGGCTTCAGAGAGGATGTTGTTTTTGGATGTAATGAGACTTGTCAACATTTTTGAAAAAAGAAAGAATATCTTGCTAGCATCTGTGATTTTTAGGACACAGGTAGCACACACCTACACACCAGCAGTCTCAGATGGACAATATCACGTCAGACGAGATTGTTTCCTCAACCCACATAGACAGTTCCTCCAGCCCAGGAGCACACACATGCACAGATGCCTACACGGACACACACGGAAGCCAAACACAGCACAGCTTTCTTGAATGGGCCAGCTTCCAACTCGTCTGTTCCCGAGGGTTTGATCATGCCTTCCGCTCAATATGGCAAAAGCATCAACAGACCCTGGCAGAAGTGACAGGCTTCCTTTCCTCCTTTTCCTTTCTTCAGTTCCGCCAGCACAGAGATGCATCCTGCTCACTCCCACTTCTGCAGGCACAGCCAATTTGTCAACATAGCTATTTTGATACCATGTGATATTTGAGAAGCTTGCATTCTGTCACTCTCATTTTCTTCCTTGTTATTGGAAGAAAAACAAAGTGAATGACAGCTCATCAGACTGACGCATACCAACTGTCCCTTCTCTCTGTAGGTGTAACGGTTTGGGAGCTGATGACATTTGGGACCAAACCGTACGATGGGATTCCTGCCAGTGAAATAGCTGGGGTCCTGGAGAAAGGGGAGCGACTGCCTCAGCCTCCAATCTGTACCATAGATGTCTACATGATCATGGTGAAATGTAAGATCAGTGGGAGGCTGTCTGAAACCTCCATAATATAATCTCTGTTTCTGTTTTTCCCTACCGGAACAAGAACATGATGGAACATTGTGTACATACTGTATGCTATTGGTATCAGTAACGCAGTTTGTAAAGTATTTGATGAAATGCATTTTTTTTTTAATCCTTTTTGTACATTTCAACTCAATACAACTTTATTTATATAGCACTTTCATACAAAGCCCCAAGTGCTTCACACGTTTTATAGACCAAATCAGTTAATCGAGACATTCAGCAGATTCATTTATAACGACTATAATAAGTCATTCATCCGACTTTATATGTTTCTTGTGAGAAGCAAGCAGTTGTGTTGCAGTTAATTTCTACCAGAGTCCTCACAGAGAGTGGTAAAAGTTTTATCTTACTAAGTCAACTTATGTTGATAATATCTGCTGATGTGTCTGTACAGGTTGGATGATTGATGCAGATAGCCGACCTCGTTTCCGGGAACTTATAGCTGAGTTTACAAAGATGGCACGGGATCCTTCCCGTTATCTTGTCATTCAGGTAAAATTTTACCCCGAGTTTGGTTAACCTCCTTAAATCTGCAGTTTATTTGATGAATGGCTATAACTTATGATAAACAAAAAAGCAGAGGTAAGAGGTCAATTCTTTTTCTGCGCCAGGGCGATGACTGCATGCACCTGCCGAGTCCTACGGACACTAAATTCTACCGCAGCCTGATCAGCGGGGAGGACATGGAGGATGCTGTGGATGCAGACGAGTACCTGGTGCCACAGCACGGCTTCTTCAGCAGTCCAAGCACCTCCCACACGCCACTGCTCCACTCCATGGTAAGCTACGTCATGAAAGAAAGACAGACTCACAAGTTTGGGATCGGGTGTGTCTGTCCCCTCTGCCTCTCTGTGTCAGGTGACATTTGTGGTAGCAGGACTGAGCTGAGAAAAATGAGGCATCCTTGCACAAAAAGACTAAAAATGAAAAACTAAAAAACTAAAATGTTTCTCCAATACCACGGCTGATATTTCAGAATAACAGGGAGGGGTGACTCATTTCTGCTTTGTGGTCAAGCATTTAAAACAGAAAAAGACTACTGCCTGTGTGTGTGCAACTTCCACAAGGTGGCGTAGTGTTACTGAAAATGCATCCTAGTGTGCAATGAACAAAACAAGATATTTTGTATGATCATCCTCCTAAAGTGTTACTAATTGTACAAATACAAATTGGCCTGACAGTGCGCTGCAGGTAGTAGTCAGAAGATTCAAATTAGAGGTGCTCTCTAAGAAACTACTGTTCTGGATGCTGCAAGATCAACCAAGTTCATTTTAAAAACTAAAAAAGTATTAAGAAAAAGTGCAAGATGTCACATACTGTATACACTATACAGTATATACAGTATGTGACAGTACTTTCATGTCAGCAAAAGGCCCACTAGATAAGAAAATACTAGGATACAGCTAGTTATGTTGTTGAAGTATAGCAGCTGTGGGCCTGGCTCATCACATGTACTTCTAATCATAAAAAAACAGAAATCTGAGATCCTGAGCCAGAATATTGTCACAGTATTTTATACTGTGAACTATCCACCAGTGTGGAGCTAACTGAAAGAAAAAAAAAAAAGTGAATCGGCACATGTAATGAGGCACAGATAACTTTAACTGCAGACACACACGCCAGATTCAGTCACACTAACCTTCTCTATCCAAACATTGAAAGAGGAATACCAGCTGCTCTGGAGTAAAATTTCCCAGAAAAAAAAAGCAGCATTCATTGATTTAAGAAATTGTAGCACAGGCTTCAGCAGTTAGTGCACATTTCACTGACATGCAGTCAACTGTTTGAAATTTAATTGTGCTATTTTAACTGTGTTTTGGGAAATTGGGATTTCTGCATAAATCATTACCCTGTGAGTCAGAATGGAAATAAAGGCAGAGGAAGTTTTTTTTTTTTTTTTTTTTTTTTAGCTTGTTGAAAGCAATTAGCTTTCGCTTCAATCAGCAGAAGCAGAACACTGGCTGTTTAACTGAATCTGGGTGATCATACAGAGAGGAGAGTTGAACTCATTTTCCTCACTTGAACCTGAGTGACCAGTCGTACCTGGCCTGAACCCTTCCGACCCCGGTTGCCCTCATACTGTTTAACTTTCACCACTGGGACTATTTCTCCTCTTCCTGACCCCTGCCCACTGGTCCTCATCATCGTCCCCTCTCCCACGTTTCCTCCCAGGTGCCCTTTGATTGATGAGAGAGGAACAAAGAGAACTCTTCTACCTCGGGTTCGGTGAAGGCCATGCATAGGTCTGGCTCTTCTACCTGGGATAGTTGCCGGCCACTCACAGCCTGGTTAGCCCATACTGAGCTTTCAGGTTTGATTGCCTTTGCAGGCAACCAGGCGAACTGTTTCAAATCTTTGTCCAATAAAAGCTCAGCATACGCCTGCTTTTGTCATATCACAGTTGAGGCATGGGCCACTCGGGGTCGTGAATTTTTTTTTTTTTTTTTTTTTTTTTTACAGATGGTTGCTCCTTCAGCGTGTTTAATTTCCTTTTCTTGTTGAAAGTAATTGCATTGCCACAGCTGTCACTCTTTATTCGCTCGGTTTCACTGGTATAACGGCGCTCTCGGTCCTTTGACTGGAGAGTCTGACAGACACAACAAAGCTCGTCAGTTTGCCTGAATGAATATGAATCTGCTCGCTGGACGTTTATTTCGATCCTCATCAGCTTGTATTGGGATGACAGCCATGGTTCCTCGGGTACCATGAAAAAACATTACTATCACTATTAAAAACAAACTTATTGTCCCCAGAGAGGCTTTAAAATAAATTGCAATGACTGAGAGAATTACACTCGCATCAAACTATAAATAAAAGAAGTACGTTGGAATCAAAGACACTCGAAGTGAAAGATGACAAAATTAAAGGTTGCGCCTAAATCAGAAAATGAGCGCAGCAGACCAACTTTGTGTTTATGCACTGCTCTGGAAATGCCTGTTTCTTCACTTAATGTCTCTTTTATGGATGATAGTGGCATATTCAAATGTGTTATGACTCTATAAAACACTGTTTCCGCCTCTGCATTTGCTGTAGTGTCATCATGAGACATTAACTCAAGTTTAAATGATCTATTTTGCAGAGCCTCAACAGCAGCATTGGAACATGCCACAGTAGAAATGGCTTACTGGTGAGTGAACAGCCTTTAAATTGCACTTACAGAAAATTACTTTCATCTTTGTTTTGAATTATTTGTAAAAAAAAAAAAAAAAAAAATTCTCAGAGTGCCACAGCCCTAAAAACATCTGTCCTTTGTTACAGAATGGGTTCCCGAGCAGAGACGGAAGCTTGGTTCTCCGGTACATTCCTGACCCCACAGACAAACTTTTAGACAATGCTTTCCAGCCAGCTCCAGGCAAGTATCCTCCGACTTCAAAAGCCCCCAGTGGCTCTTCTTTTTGATGTTATTCAAGTAAATTTCAGTGGCACTCTCCCCTGGTCCCTCTATTTGATTCGGTTAGGAAGGGGGACATCTAGTGGACATCAGGCATACTCCTGTCCTTATTGCCCCAACTGAAGAACATGTGCTGCCAAACTTTTGGTGCAGTTTGTCTTTCACTGCTTTCACAATACCACTAGTACATAAATCTTTAGGCTCGGTGGCTCTAGTGGGGAATTTAAAATGAATACATGCAGGATTGTGGCTGTTCCCATGACCATAAGAACATCAAATATGTATTATTGCTAACCACTTTTATTAGACATTTAAGGAGTTGTTTGCCTGTCTTCATAAAAATTCTAGTATCCCCGATTTAAGAGTCAGCTCCTGAGTAGAAAGCGTTGTATTGTAAGAAACTACTAAATTCACATTGCCCCTTTTATTATTCACAACTTTATTGTCAGTCAGAGTGGAAAATGGTCATATACATAATGACAATCTGACAGCATAAACAATCCAAGTTATAAAGTGCAACACGCAAATTTAACAAAATACCCTAAGGAAAGAAACAATGTGTTACATGTGGATGAATTACTTATTATATATGATCTCTGTTGCCAAAGTCATCCTATAGAGTTTCGCCTCAAATCTGGGCAACGGTGTATGTGAAGGTTTGTTCGACAGACCCTCTGTTCCCAAAGAGCTTCACTTTGGCTCGGTGATTAGTTTACTGGGGTCATTGACAAGCCTCAGTGTTACCCTGTAGTGATACTGTATTACAGAACATTTACACTGGGAGACTTATAGATCACTTTTGTTTGAGGTTGATATTTTTTAAAGAACATAGCAAAAAAATTCAATGTTTTCAATCAGACAACTCTTATCTTATCATGGATGTAACTTTGAAGAAAATAAAGCAAATAAAGAGTTAAAGGCACGAACCATGAACCACAACTCGTCCAAGCTGCATCTGACCAAGGACCTCTATCGCATGTTGTTCCCCATCTCTCTTCAATCATATCCTGTCATCACTCTACTATCAGTTATCTAATGAAATACAAAAAAAGTAATTAAAAACCAAAACTACCATTATGGGCCATTAAAAATTCAATTTTACATATAACCCCATATTCTTTTAATGGGAACCTGTCTAGTGTCTAGTTACTAACGTAATTGGCTTTCTTACAGACTACATGAACCAGAACGGAGTCTCAGATGTGATGAATCCCGTCTACCAGCACCCCGGTCCACCTCGCACCCTCCTCCCCACCATCTCCTCAGACAACACAGAGTCAGAGTACCTGAACTGCTTTAAGAACGGGACCGACGGGCCCGAGTACCTCAACGATGTCCCATCCCCCGCCATCCTCCCGCTCACCTCCAACGGCACGGTCCACAGCATTCAGAAATACCAGCCTCAGAACAGCATAGACAACCCCGATTACCAACAGGATTTCACTCCCACCTTCAAGACCCATGCCAACGGACACATTCCGGCAGCGGAGAACGCAGAGTACTTGGGCCCAGATTGAGGACTTAATGGATACAGACAAGAAATAAGAGACAATTTCCTGTTCCATTAAGAAAGAGCATTGATGTCTGGGCTGGAAAAGCATACCTAAGTGGTACCATCAATTATCATATATGTTATATCCTATCTTATGAGGTCAGGTGACACTTTGTGCAGCTTTCGGTGTTGTTTGCATGCTGTCATACTTGTCATATAAAACCTGTCTCATTCCAAAGAGTTTTTATCTTACAACCAAACAACAAGTGACTTTTTCTTGATGACAGCAGGACGAAAGCTGATTCATACACGACTCAGTTGACCTGAGAGTTTCTAGACAAGACCTGTGGCGTCCTAATGTTGTAACCCCTGTGAGAAAGTGAAAATCTCTTCTGGAAATCCCAGAAGTGAAAATCTCTCTAAATGCTCTGCACTAAATGCTACATATGATCCAGATGTGTCAGTTGAGGAATGCTATTCAAAGGATGTAAGCACCTCCATTTTTTGGGAGGCAGAAGCTCTTGCAAAGAAAACAGAAACTGGCTGCTCAACCCGAAACACGACTTAAGGTACATGTGTTGTAGAATCACAAGCTAAGAGACACGTTTAGCAAAAAGTATTGATAAGTTTGAATGGAAAGGGTTGACATCACACAGTGGTGTACTGACCTGATGCTGATGTGACGCCATAGAACCTTTATCTCTGATGAAGTCAAGAAGATGATTAAATGGAGTAACATGCTGGCCTTGACTGTTGGGGTTCTCAGAGGCCTGACGACACTCTTCCTGAAGAAGGAGTCAATGAGGAAACAAGATGTTGCAATGTATAGAATGTATAGTCAGTTTAAAGGGGAATACTGGTGAATTGTATCATTTAAATATGTTACCTTTATGCTCTAAGACAGTTCTGTGTGTGTTATCTCTCTTCTCGATTGAGCTCCCTGATGTGTGATACCACACCAACTATGTGGAGAATGTGATGGTAAACATGGCACATATGATTGTGGTCTGCTTTTTATAGCTGAAAACCTGCAGCACTCCTGAATGAAACATATTTGTGTGAACCCACAAAGTAAGCTAAACTCTGTACTTTGTATCAGTATGGCATATTAGTCTGCTTACACAGGAAGCTCTTTTCTGGCTCTGTTACTGATTACTTCCCAACAATAATATATTTTTAACATTCTTGACTGCACTAAGAGCTTATCAAGGTTTTACTGCAAACAGCACAAAAAGCTATAAGAAAAACAGCAGCTCCAGTCGTATTCCCATAGAGTTTTTTTTTGTGTGTTTTCACTTGTTTGAAATGCTGACTTAACTGTCTTAGGTCATGTGAGTAACTTGTTTGAATTTTTAAATAAAATAAGTATTTCCTTATAAACATTATGTATTTTAGAGACTATTTGAATGGCTCTGGGTCCCGTCAGATACTTACAATGTTTCTGATGTTTGTGGTCTAGTGTGTCTATATTATTACCAGGAGACTTTGCCTTGTCTTCTTTTTTTGTTTTTTTCAAAAGTGTAGACTGTTGTTCCACACGCGGTGTTGACACCATATCTATGAATCTGCTCCTAGCTTTAAAGTCTTGTAGTCTTGCAAGAGCATTAACTTTGCAAATATTATTCCTAGTTTTAAAGGAATATTCTATTGTAGCAACCTGTAAGCCTACTTTTGCAGATTTTACACAGGTACATGTACAGAAAACCATGATTATGTTGTAATATACCCCAAAACAGTCACATATAATTTATACTATAATATCAGTACAAAATTTTGTCACATCATACTTGGATATAGTTATTCCTGAATTGTGATTTATTTCATTCAAAAGTGAACATGAATAAATCTTTTTTTTTTCTATGGAAATACATTCTGTTTGTTTTTTTCCCACAGCTTTAACAAATGAAGGGCGAGATACAGGAAGAAGGAAAACAATCCCAAGGATTAACTCAGTCACTCAGTCTTTTTTTATCTTGACGCCTTTAGCACTTCAAGGAACAATTTGATGAATAAGCAGATAGTGGGCTGAATGGGTGGTGCATCCTCTCTGATGCTTTAGTGTTTCACAGTGTGGTAGTGTGAGCACCTGAATTTGACCACCGTGACATGACTTGAAACTGCCAATGACGAGCAAACAAAAGGTGCTTGATTGAGCATTACAGGAAGAATTCCTCTCATTGTATACATTATATGTAATGTACACAGAATAAAACGATGACATTTTATCAAAATCAGTTGAGTCTCATATGTTGTCTATGCCCCTAAATCTGCCCTTAGATTGTTGATTATACTGTTTGACTCCAAATCAAATGTGATGTGGTGATGTTGACTTGAGGGGAAGAAATATATTAAACACTCCAATTATAATGAACCGAAAACACACAGAATTACCGATTTCAAACTTTAGATAATTTAAATTAGGTATGACTTTAAAAAATGGGTTGTTGTTGTTAGGGTCAGGCTTTTGAGGCCTAACTGGTAGAGATTGGAGTTATGTTTACGTTTAAGTAACAAATATATATATAATATATATATATATATATATATACACATATATATATATATATATATATTATATATATATATATATACACATACATACTTACATATATGTTCTAGTCTGGCTGTAGGTTGAAAGGTTATAACATTAATACTTTTGAGTTTAGATGTGAAAACTTAAATCTTTTTTTTTTCTCTATATCATAAATATTTGCAACTAAATAAAACAAAACAAATCTAATTATTATTCATTAAAGTTTTAAAACAAAGAGTTGACACTCAATCACTCAGCTAATCTGCTTCATCAGGACATTTTGGATGCACTTTGATCAGCTGTGATTGATAGTTTCCTCAAACTTTATTTAGAGAAACAAAAAATCATTACTAATAACACAGACCAGAAGGGTGTCTTCACGTGAAAACATCAAAAGGAAGAGCACACATCGATCATTAATAGCCTTCTTGTTTGAAGAGAAAATTGTGTCAATGTGCTGCTTCATTTCATTGTGATGAATATAATGCATTGAATAATAAAAAGCGTATGTGGCTGTTGGTTTTTTTTTTTCTTTACCAATGTTATTATTACATATTAATATAAACTGAGGAATTTTTTAAACTAAACAGTACATTTTCTTAAAATCACAGACTATATTACCTATAAGTCTTGCAATGGGAGATCAAGTTTAATAATGTTCTGATATTTTTAAACACTATTTCACTGAAATTCATATAATCACCCTTCCTAGCACAGCCCTATTCACTTTAGACCAATCAGAGCACAGACAAAATGCAAATACAGAAATATATCATACATCATATTTTTGGGGGACTGTGATTTAAAGTGATTTGCAGTAGACTAATGTAGTTTCAGTGTAAGTGTAGTGTATCGTCGGCGACACTTGGTGGCAGCACTGAGGCAACAGTTTGTTTGCGCCACAAACGAATAGTCCGAGGAAGAAGAAACCATCAACAAGATATGCGAAACTTTACCTTCGCTGTCACTCCGATTCGGTCTTTTCAGTAAGAGGGATGGAACTCTTACCTAGCAGAAGCATTTTATGCACACTTTTCTTTATTATAGTCCTGTCAGAGGGATATTTTCGATGGGTAAGTGTAACTTAACGTCCGTGTTCTCGTGACTTAAACGTGACTCAGCTCGGTCTGCAGTTGCTATTATGGTGTTTATCTGAGGCGGCTAGCGAAACTAAGGTCCAGGTTAGTTTAGCTATTTAGGGCTCTCGCTCTATGTAACCCGGGTAAAGACGGCGTTAGTCAGTAATTGGCTTAATAGTGACTGCTTAATAGTGGCCGAGACATAACAGGAAACAGTAGTGCTATTTGAAAACTGGACCAGCCTCGTAAACCGAGCACCGAAAAGGGACAACACAAACGTTAGCTTTGGCATTTCACAGACAGGGCTGGCGCAGGCTCTGTCTTGGACTTAAAGCCGGTGCCGAACATGTCATGACAAAACGAAAACACAACAATATTTCTACGAGGTTTTTTAAAAATAATGCTTAGCTAAATGTGTTCCGGGTAATCTTTTCATTATCCCAAGCCATAACTTTTGACCCAGTTTAACTGGCTCACAAAACTGTGATGAAGACCACTAAATCTGCAACATTAGCAAGTTATTTATCTAGATCACATATGGTGGTTTGGAGATGGCTAGCTAAATTAATCTGTTTATCACTTTTTGACGCTGTAATGTCTTTTCATTTGGAATAAGCGGGTGCAGACACAATGTATTCACTGTGACAAAACGTAGGAGGCTTGACTGCTTAACTGTTTTTGAAACTACTGTATTAAATGATAAGAACAAGTGCTTGAATAGTACATTACAAGGGAAAAGACGACAAAATCATTGAGATGTACCTTTCATGATATTGATAACCACATAAAAGAAATAATGAACATAAAGGTGTGATGTATTTATTTGATTTAATCAGATGTACATTTCATCAGTGGCCTCTAAACTCGTTTCACTGCATTTGCACCCATATTCGTAAGGTAATTGGGTCAGTCCCCTGCAATGCATGAAACTACTAAACTATGCTAAAACCATTACATCTGGATCTGATTAATCATTACTGTTTCAAGATAAGATATCAGCTTCCTTGTTAAAACAACAAGTATGTGGGATGAGTAAAAATATTGATCATTTGGAGACTGCAGTGGATAAGCAGAAAGGATTTTACAGAAAACGTATTATACTATATCTACTTAAAACAAACCTTGTAGGGTTCTAGTTCTTACCCTAGATAAGTGAGTCTTGTACCCCTGGATCTCAGTCTTGCAAGTCTGGACAAATAGTTGGTACATTTAGAGTACTGGCCTAGTTTGCAGCTGCGTAGGACTCCAACTGAGGAAATAATGACATTTGAATGCTGTCCTTTAACTCAGTCCCACAAGACACGAGTAGGGCAGAGTGTGACGCTGGACGTGCTCATAAAACAGTTTGTAGAGTAAGTGAATTAACTTCCCTAAGTCATCCCTCCCAACAATGAACATGTGAGGGCTCTAATGCTGAATAGACAGATTGTAGAAAACTTTAATTGAGGAACTATAAATAGTATTTAAATCTTTTAAACATTTTTAAACAATTGTAATAGTTTGTTATTGCATTTTATGGAAAGTATCAAGTTTAAAATATGTTTGTTCAAATTGAACATGGTTTATTCATAATAACATTTGCAGAAGCGTTGTTATGTTACCATATAAATTTGACCACCAGTTCTGCTTTTTCTTGCCTTCTTTTTGAATCTGAATGTGTGTGTATTCAAGATAACATTGAATGATATGACTAAACTGCTTCTCCATCTGCTTTTCAATGGTTTATTTTTCAAATGCTGGGTTGAAAGGAAATACTTTTGCAGAAGTGAAATTTTATTTTCAGACATACAAAGCACGAGATTCTAGAAACACAGGAAATAAACATGACGAGAGGTTCAACCTGGCAAGCAAAAAACCTCAAGATAAAGCTCTAACCTCAGATCAGATTGGTTAAGTCCTTTTGAGCAGCCAGAACTAAGTCATGTGGTCCACTGTTGCCTTTAGAGGAATTTAGTGTGTTTGGGCTTAAGACCTTGTCCTCGTCCTCACTAATGAAAACAAGTATAAATGAAAAGCCACTCAAGTTCCACTGGATTCTACAGAAAAAATAAATATACTGTATGCAGACCAGCATGATGCCAAACAAATTTCCTCTGTGAACACACTGCACAAATGATCATTGTGTTTTTCTTGTCTTACTATCAGGTTGAGGCCGAGCACTGTGTGTGGTATGGCGAGTGTGGGGAGTCCGAAAAGGTGCCCGGAAAAAAGTACAATTGCAACTACACTGGTCCCCCCATCTCGCTACCTGCTGAGGGTCAAGAGCTTCTCACGGTATATTTCTTAATGCTTTTGACTTGTTATTTGCTGACATTTGATGTTCAAACCAGTGTTCTGCAACATACTTCTGCTTTCCAGTGGTAAAAAAATATTATAAAAGTGTATTAAAGTGATGTCATTCCGTTTGTGTTTACATGCAGGAACTTTGTCCTGGATATGACTATGGAAACCGAAGCCTCTGCTGTAATGTTGACCAGTTGCACACTCTCAAAGGGAGTCTCCAGCTTCCCCTTCAGTTCCTGTCTAGGTATGCACTGCAGTTATGACATTACCTAATGAAGCACATGACATGCTTTGAAGGGTATCATTATTATCTCCCTTCTGAACACAAAAAATATATACCCCTTTAAAACTGTCAGTACATGTGCTGCTCACATTTTGTTGTTGTAACATGCAAACCCTGGCTATGCATGATCCAAATTATGGGTTGGAGGCTAAATTGCAATGTTTTGCAGAGGTTGACAAAATGTCTTATCTTTATAGATTTTATATTTTTATTTCACCACATTTATAACTACCTTGTTTACAGCTGTTTTACACTTATAAACTTTTTTTTATTATTTGAAAGTTATGCAATGCTTCTGACACTCGCTACATCTGTGTGCAGGTGTCCCGCCTGTTTCTTCAATCTGATGAACCTCTTCTGTGAGCTGACATGCAGCCCCCACCAGAGTCAGTTCATGAATGCCACCAAGTTCAATGAGACCAATGTAGTGGAAGTGCAGTACTATATTGGACAAACGTTTGCTAATGGTGAGTTCACAATCAGATGTGGATTAAGACACAATAAACAGCTCTACCTTCATATTCATGGCTTCCTGGTTAAATCTAGAGAAAAGTGAAAGTAAAAATGGCCACATTTGGCTTACATGTGAAATCTGCTGATTAAATCTTAAACACAAAGTCAATTTAACTCAGTGACAATCTTTGAGTTTTCTCCTAAAATAATTAAATTGGACTTTTTCAGCCATGTACAATGCCTGTAAGGACGTCCAGGCACCATCTAGCAATGTAAAGGCCTTATCACTGCTGTGTGGCAAGGATGCAAAGGACTGCAATGCTACTAACTGGATCCAGTACATGTTCGATATTAACAATGGACAGACTCCCTTCCCTATCATCCCGATATTCTCAGGTAAATCTTTTTGTAGTAATTTTTCTTATTTGGTCATGAGCCTGCTGCAGAAAATAGTTGTTTTTTTTTTTTTAGCATTTTGACTGTTGATGGTTAATCCATTCTGCTGTGTTATGCTGTTTCTTTACTCTAGATGTCCCGGTATCTGATTATACTCCCATGAACAACAAGACGTATGCGTGCACAGAGGGCTTAGCGGATGGCTCGGGTCCTTGCTCCTGTCAGGATTGCACAAATGCCTGTGGGCCCAAACCTGTACCTCCCCCTCTCCCTCCACCCTGGACGATCTTTGGTGTCGATGCCATGGCTTTCATCATGTGGATCTCTTACACAGCCTTCCTGCTTATCTTCTCTGGAGTTGTGCTGGGAGCGTGGTGTTACAGGTGAAGGACTTTTTGCAGTGTATCTGCAGCCACTCACTCAACATGACAATAGTATTTTGGTTCTGTTGCTGGCATTTGAACTTAATATCTAATTGGTTGGTGTGGTTATTTATGTTTACAGGAAAAGGATAATCATGTCTGAGTATGGCCCTATACTGGACAGTAATAACCCACTGTCTCTCAACAGTGATAATCCTGACCAAGGTATAATAATACATGATTAAAGGTCCAATTATTTTTCTTCTTTCTGAAATCTGTTTGCCTTACAAATAATTAACTTGCTTTTTAGGTGTAATACAAGTAATTATATTGTTCTGTCCTTGCTGCACAATCAAAACTAACTCCCAGTCTGTTTCTCTTCTTAGTAAATGCGTCATGCTGTGAAACTCTTGGCGAGCGCTTCGAGAATGCACTGCGATCCGTCTTCAGCTCCTGGGGTTCCTTCTGTGTGCGGCATCCCTCTCTGGTCATACTGGGCAGCCTGATACTTGTGGTAGCCTCCTCTGGGGGACTGGTCTATATGCGCATCACCACTGACCCTGTTGAGCTGTGGTCGTCTCCCACAAGCCAGGCCCGTCAAGAGAAGGACTATTTTGACAGTCACTTTGGACCCTTCTTTAGAACTGTACAGCTCATTATAACCACTCCACTCAATGACACTTTCATCTACTCCCCATACTTGGGAGGGTCAGATGTCCCATTCGGAGCCATACTGGATAAAGACATCCTGCACCAGGTGGGTCAGTGGGAGAGGTCTGTTTTAGCAATTTTGGTTAGTTTGCTGTCATTAGAGCAACTGGGTGTTTATGTATAAAGAAGTATTGCTTCTGTTAACCAGATTAGATGCATGTAAAGAGCAGTTTCATTTCTTAAACCACGGTTTATTGGTTCTCCTCTCTTTTTCATTTTTTTTGTAACTATAAACAACCAGGTGCTGGACTTGCAGCTTGACATCGAAGCCCTCGTGGCCACATACGAGGGCCAAACCGTCACCCTGAAAGACCTCTGCTTGGCTCCGCTGGCCCCATACAACAACAACTGTACCATCTTGAGTGTCCTCAACTACTTCCAGAACAGCCATGCTGTGTTGGACCACAGTATAGGAGATGACTTCTTTGTCTATGCTGACTATCACAGCCACTTCCTCTACTGTGTCAGGTGATTTTTTTTTTCTTTTTCTGCCAGTTTCTTTTCCTTTTTCAAATACTTACCAACAACTTACCAACTGGCACTCATGGTTTTAAATCAAGCCTTTCCTTTTCCTGTTGGGCTATAGTAAAACGCTTAAAATCTCTAGAAAACACATCCATATCAAATTCAACACCTGCAGCTCACAAGAATCTATTTTCTCCATTTTTGTGTTGGATGTCTTAAAATAGCACAGTAATACTTCCTCATTGGTCCTCATGTGGTGGTTGTTTGTTTTTTCTGATACTGACTTAACTCTGCTCGCCTTTTCTCCTGCAGTGCACCAGCATCCCTTAACGACACCACTCTCCTCCATGACCCTTGTTTGGGCACGTTTGGGGGGCCCGTCTTCCCGTGGCTGGCCCTTGGGGGTTACGATGGTGAGCTGGAGTAACACTTGTTGATGAAGATAGAGATACAGAAAATAGTGGTAGTTCTTCCTTTACAGCATTTACATCTGTTTAGAGCCTCTCTGTGGATTATTTTATTGCATTAAGAAAAAAAAAATTATGGTCTTCTAGTCACTGAACTTCTTGTACATTAACCTGCTATATGTCGCAGTCTTAATCTAAAGGTGTATCAGTAACACCTGACATTGTGCTCTTTGCTAATTGTGCAGTGTTGATGCAGGTAGCAGTGAACTTATTAATTAGCCTACATGGTGTGTGCAGCAGTCAGATTACAACTGTGCTGTTTAAGATGATAATATGAATAAAGAAATAATCCTCTGATTATCACGGGAGCTGATAGCAATAACCAATAATAACCAATAACAATCACAACCAGCTGTCTGAGAGATAGCCATGTTTTTCCAGGATGTTATTAATTTATTATCTGGCTGTTATTGTCTCTCTGCCAAAGCGAGTGCTCAGCTGTAACTTCTAGTTTAATCATCTTTATCAATATGCTTGATAACCGAGGATTGTATAAGTGATGGCCTCACCTCACCCCCCCCCCCCCCCCCCCCCCCCTCCCCACACTACAGGCACTAACTACAACAATGCCACCGCTCTAGTGATCACCTTTCCACTCAACAACTACCTGAACGACTCAGTCCGGCTGGGAAAAGCTCTTGCATGGGAGAAAGAGTGAGACACCAATGCGTTTCTAAAATTACTTTTACACAGCTTCAGTAAAAGTCACTGTGTTTTCTTTGTGTTTGTACTTACTGTGTTTTCTTTGTGTGCATTTCAGATTCATCCAATTCATGAAGAACTTCAAAAACCCCAACCTGACCATAGCGTTCAGTGCAGAGAGGAGTGTCGAAGATGAAATTGACAGAGAAAGCGACGGTGACATCAGGACCATAGTAATCAGCTATGCCATTATGTTCATCTACATCTCCCTGGCCCTTGGTCACATCTACAGCTTCCGGAGGGTGATGGTAAGAGACAAAGCCCCAATTCAATGTCGTTATCATTTTCATTCAATGTGTTGGTTACCATAATCCATCCTTGGGAAAGTTTCACTCATGCAGTGTCACCTGTCTTTCCTGCCTGTGACATAAGAGCTTTAGTCCAACAAAACGAGTACATCTCGCTTGACAACTTCCTGTGCTCAAGTGTGAAAGGGAGCAGCTCAGGGAAGAACATGACTCACCCTCTATCTTTTGCCCCGCACAGGTGGACTCTAAGATTTCTCTGGGTATAGCGGGCATCCTGATTGTGCTCAGCTCTGTGGCCGCCTCACTGGGGATCTTCAGTTATGCTGGTATCCCTCTCACGCTCATTGTAATTGAGGTCATTCCCTTCCTGGTGCTGGCTGTTGGAGTGGACAACATCTTTATTATAGTGCAGACATACCAGGTAGCCTCCATTCTCCCAATGTATAAAAAAATTTCATATGATCATCCATTTATTGGTCATTGGGTTTAATGGTTTAATGCTTATGTACATTGTCATTATCAGTTTTTATGATTTATTCAGTTGAACCGTGACACTTCTGTTGCTTTTCCTAGTTTTGCTAGCTGTCAGCATCTCTTAAAAAAAAAAAAAAGAAAAAACAGATATTAATTTCAACAAGATTAGTGTTTTGGTACGCTGCCAGTAATTTGTCAAATCGGCCAAAAGTGATTTCCATTTGCATTTTTGAACAGAGGGATGAGCGGATGCCAAATGAGGAACTTCACCAGCAGATTGGGCGTATTCTTGGAGACGTTGCCCCCAGCATGTTCCTCTCCTCATTCTCTGAGACAGTGGCCTTCTTCCTAGGTAAAATGGGTCATCTATTAAATGCTTTCCATTTATATACACAGACAATGTAACTGAAACTTTAAAATGTGTATGGTTCATGATTATGGTTCAACTTAAATTAAGAATGTTTTTGTGGATAGGACTGATGTAGTTGCACTCAAAAAGGGCTAAAGTCTTCTGGTTAGTCACAAACTGTTAAAATTGTTGACTTTCTCCGTCCACAGGGGCCCTTTCCAATATGCCTGCAGTGAGGACTTTCTCTCTGTTTGCCGGCTTGGCTGTCTTTATTGATTTCCTGTTGCAGATCAGTTGCTTTGTCAGCTTGCTTGGCTTAGATGCCAGAAGACAGGAGGTGAGGTCTGAGGGGAGACTGTGGTGACATTCATGATGAATGCGGGGGTTATAGATTGTCAGGAGCTGTTAGATTTATGTGAAACTGCTTTCCTACAGATTTAACAGCCCCGATTTAATGTCGCACTCAGATATGTGACAGAGTTTTCATCTTGCTAATCATTACAGTAGCTAATTTAACTGATTATCTATTTACTGGTTGATTGTTTGCAGAGCATTGTCAGTGAAGTGAGTGTTTGCAGTTAAAACCTGCTCTTTGTCCTCAGTGGCACATGGTTGTTCTTAATGATTCAATCTTCAAATTAGTTACAGACTAAATTACACTTATCGAATGATGTGTTGTCCTGTTTTTAAAAGGGGAATCGACTCGACATCATCTGCTGTGTGAAGCTGCCAGAAGGTCAGGAAAGCAAGACAGATGGCATCCTCTTCCGTTTTTTCAAGAAAGTCTATGCCCCATTCATCCTCAAAGAGTGGGTGCGACCAATCATAGTAAGTACCTCGGTCACACTTTGCCAGTCATCCACAGCTACATTATTTTTAGAGAGACTCCTCCTGTCATGTATTATTCTGATAAAGTATTGATGTATTGAGTTGCAGTCATATCTTCCAATGGGTAAAATATTGTTTTTGGTCAGTGATCATGTTGTTCATTATAAAGAGGTTTTATTCTTTCCTTCTTCAGGTGGCTGTGTTTGTTGGAGTTCTCTCCTTCAGTATTGCTGTAGTGAACAAAGTAGAGATTGGACTGGACCAGAAATTATCCATGCCAGATGTAAGTCTTTGCAATTTATATCACACCTGTGTGTTCATGGATTTTTAGTGGACACCACTTGAAGCTTATTAAAAAAATGTAGAATGGTTATATTTGAATCTTTGTAGTAATACTTCATCTGTGATGTAGTTTATTTTGCGGCGTACTTTACTGCTCCTGTAAGTCATACAGGAAGATTAATCGATTACATTTTTAGAACAGTCTTCTTATGTATAATATGACGGTTTGTCTCTCCATCCAGGACTCATACGTGCTTGACTACTTTAAGAACTTGAGCGAATATCTCCACACTGGAGCTCCAGTGTACTTTGTGGTAGAGGACGGTCTCAACTACAGTAGCCCAGAGGGCCAGAATGTTGTATGTGGAGGAGTGGGCTGCAACAACAACTCCCTGGTTCAGCAGGTCTACGCAGCCTCACTCATCAGCGACTAGTAAGTCTGAGCTATAAACGAATTAGCTCATGTGTGGTTTCAATGCACAGGACAAAATCCATACTGAATATAAAAAATTTGCTACAGGAAGAGTCTGGGAACCTGTTTGAAACTTTAAGGAGAGTTTTTGTAATCTAACCTATGATTCTATAATCTCTTCAATTTTCACTTTTCAGCACAACCATTGCCTTCACACCGTCCTCCTGGCTGGATGACTACTTTGACTGGGTGAAGCCTCAGTCTACCTGCTGTCGATACTACAACACCACCGGGGCCTTCTGCAATGCCTCGGGTAAATTTTAATCTAATGTCAACATACTTTGAACCCTTGTCTCACGAGCCTGGTGTCACAAGTTCAACATTTTTTGTCAATTCATACAGTCATACACAAAATGCAGTGAAACAAATGGCATTTTAGGGCAAATTTTAGCTGAACGAACAGGAGAAATAAGGAAACACAAAACAGAATTTAATGTTATCATAATTCAGGTGACGTGTGTTACATTTTTCAGAACTGAAATTCAGATATAGCGGTTGTATGCTTCATGTAATGAAGACTTTCTAATATATTTATAATTAGTGCAACCTTGTTTCAGATTTGTTAATTCATTTGTTTTCAATTCATGGCTTTGTCTCAGAGTTATTTTGCATATTTCTCCAATACCTTTTGGTTAAATGGATGAATTTACTCCTGATGTTGTTTTCCAGTGGTAAACCCATCTTGTGTGCACTGTCGGCCCATGACTCCTACTGGAAAGCAGAGACCTGAAGGACAAGACTTCATGCGGTTTCTCCCCATGTTCCTGTCGGACAATCCCAACATCAAGTGTGGAAAAGGGTAATTTTATAGCTCTATCAAAATCTTATTGAAAACACATGACATATCATTGAATATTTTCACTTTAATTTCCCTTTCCCATGTGTTTAAAAAGGACCCCTTTTACAGTTGACCAGTTTTGTTGTGGTTTGTAAATTGCCCCTGCTTTACTGTCACTCACAATGGGTTAATGCTCCTACAGCGGCCATGCAGCCTACGCCACAGCAGTTGACCTGTATCCGAACAACACAGGGGTGGGAGCCACTTACTTTATGACTTACCACACCATCCTGAAGGAATCCCCAGACTTCATAGATGCTCTAAAAATGGCCCGAAATCTGGCTGACAATATCAGTCAGTCCATGGACCATAAAGTTTTTCCCTACAGGTAAGTCCTGTTGCTCTGCTTAATACGCTGCATAAATTAAATCATTTATCAGGTGTTTTTAGTTCCATCCACTACTTGAGGGTTTTTCTGTGTATGTGTTTTAAGGTGAAATACTGGTATCTGAAATTCTGCTTGTTTTGAACACAAGGTTCAAGGGAATCAGAGGGGAGGAGTAGGTCATAGATAAGCACAAAGGAAAGAAAACATTATAAATGGCAATGGAGTTGATGTTTGATTGAAGTACTGAATTATCCTTCCTATCCAGTGTATCCCGAAATATCACAGAAAAGTCACACCACCACTGCTGAGGTTGAACCCAGTGTTCCACGAATAAGTGATTTGCAGATACAAAATTAGATTTACTGCGTTTATACAATGATGGAATAAGCTGACTCATTAGTCACTCATTTACTTAAATACATCACTACACCAGACATAAATTTGCCTCTGATTACAAATATTACTATTACTAAAACAAAATAGATCATTTTAGAAGCCACGCCCTGATATGCTGATTTTAAGCAACTGGACAATGTTGGCAATTTTCTCAGTGGCTGTTCACTAATACATATTTTCCTTCCTTTTACAGCGTCTTCTATGTGTTTTACGAGCAGTACCTCACCATTGCGTATGACACAGCTCTGAACTTAAGCGTGTCACTTGCATCCATATTTGTGGTGTCGACGGTGTTGTTGGGCTTCGAGCTGTGGTCAGCTGTTCTTGTCAGCCTTACCATCGCCATGATCCTGGTCAACATGTTCGGCGTCATGTGGCTGTGGGGTATCAGCCTCAATGCAGTTTCCTTAGTGAACTTGGTCATGGTGAGAGGCAACATGAAAAACGCTTCACATTTATCTTACACAGCACTTTAAGCAAAGCAATAAAAACTTTATAAAACATCTTTTGAATTAAACAAGACCAGGTCAGCAGAAAGAAAGGATTGTCTTTGAAGTTAAAGGAAAATCACGTCTTTTTACAACATTCATTCATGTTTTTATAGTTATAGCAATAGTTCCTGTCAGATATGATTACATTTGACTCATCATTTTAATTGCTCCAATCTGGGAACATGGCAGCATCAATAGAAAAGTTCATTATAGCACCAACACAAGCTAGCAAACAGTCAGACACATTGTAAATAATGTTTTAGCATGTTTTGGTAAAACAAATTATTCACCCCTCAACATTCTGAGGAAAGATGTGAAAAAGTGGGCCTTGAGTTGAACTTACTGTCAGACATTATGCAAACTGTTTTAGCAGTTTGACTTGTAAATGGAAAAATATGAATTGCAAGTCTGTTTTACTATTTCCCTAATATAAATTCTCTGCAACTCTGTGACTATTTGGTCTTTTGAGTCATAGATTGTGGCTTTGAAATGAGGATGTGTTTACACTTTGTCTGGCTGTCTGACCCCTCGCCTTGCGTACCCTAAGGGACTTTGTTCTAGCAATGTCACCAAGTCTACAAATGTCAGCAATTATGTCGGCAAATAAAATGTTGTTATAGCCAGAAAAAAAAACTTGAACCAATACCTGATTTTTCTTCAATCTCACACATACATATTCACTTCAAGACAGCAAACTTAGGTTGGTTGGCTTTCATTCCATAATTTCCATGTTTATGGTGCTGAGTAGTTTCCTTTCCTCCGTTGCAGAGTTGTGGTATCTCGGTGGAGTTCTGCAGTCACATTGTGAGAGCGTTTTCCATCAGTGTGAAGAAGAACAGAGCGGAGCGGGCTGAAGAGGCTCTGGCTCACATGGGCAGTTCTGTAAGTCTGGCTTTACCTCTTAGCACACTGATGAGAGGAAGCTTTATCAATATGAGTAAATGATTAGGTTAGTAAATGATAA
Organism: Seriola aureovittata; assembly: GCF_021018895.1. NCBI lineage: Eukaryota > Metazoa > Chordata > Actinopteri > Carangiformes > Carangidae > Seriola > Seriola aureovittata. The sequence goes on from NC_079375.1 coordinate 11,377,458, forward strand.
GTAAATATTTGGATTGAAAATGTTTGCATAGCGATTATGTGCATCTCAGTGTATACAAGCGTGTACAGCAGCATAAGTCAAAGTTTTCGTTTTGAGGAAAATGTAATTGCATATCTCCTTTAGCTGAAAAAGTTAGGTGTAAAATAATTTTGGTTTTTATCATGATCACAGTGACATGACATTTAATGACACGTTTCCCTTTTTGCAGGTATTCAGCGGGATCACATTAACAAAGTTTGGAGGTATCGTAATCCTGGCGCTTTCCAAGTCACAAATCTTCCAGGTCTTCTACTTTAGGATGTACTTGGCCATCGTGCTTCTGGGGGCCACACACGGCCTCATCTTTCTCCCTGTACTGCTCAGCTATATAGGTCAGTAATGTCACACGTTAAAGTGAAAATCATAAAGCATACAATTTGAACGCAGATTTAATTCTGATTTAAAATGAAATTTAATGTGTTGTAACTCCTTTCACAGGTCCTTCAGTCAACAAAGCAAAGGTGTTTGCTGCTAATCAGCGCTACGCTGGTACAGAAAGGGAGCGCCTCCTCAACTACTAGCAGGCTGTTTGAGACAATGAACAATGAACTAACTGTTTGTCTGGGATGGACTGTGTGGGTATGAGCGCAAGCAGTTTCTGTGATTACTGACACACTCATTGTCGTTGCCACTACTATGCATGGATTTAACTCAGGAGTAACTTGGGATCAGAGTGCCAGAGGCCTTCACTCAGCTGCATACATACTGATTTCTGAAGAAGACTTTGGACCCCCACCATTCTTCTTCACACTACAGGACAAACATGAATTCAATATTTGAAGCATGAGCAACATATGGAACAGAAAACAACACTTTGACAGTGTGGAAGTAGGAGAGACACCACCCCCAACATCAGTTAACAGACAAATCCTCAGTCAGATCCATATGCTATGATCTATTTTGATTTGGGAAAATTCAAAAGGGTAAAACTGCTCAGTTTTTTTTCATGATTTTTAAATATATACCAGAAAAAACTATGTGAAATAGAGCTGACAATTTTTTTGCAAACATTTACTTATGTGGGACATTTGTAGAACATTTTGATATTATGAACCATGTAATGGCCGGAACACGGCCCACACTGGAGCTAACAGATAACAATAGTGATATCATATGCCCTCATAATACCTGGCGTTAACATGAATTGTATTTATATACATACTGTATAATAACACAGGCCAGCTGGTTGTAGCATTTTCACCTAGCAATAATATGTGTTATGTGTTATTACTTCCTGTGCACATAAAGAAACTGGAATTTTTCTTATTATGTAATAGTACGGACAGTCATGTTTTGACTACAGCACATTGGATTTGAAATGAAACAGTGTCTTTCGCTTTTACTTTCTTTGCTCACATTTGTGTTGGGAGTGCAGAGCAGAGTTTGGAGCCCTTTTTGCCAAGAGAGGCATAAGTAAAAAAAAAAAATACTACAATTTCCACATGGATGTGGCTATAAACACCCTCAATGCTGATCCGTCACATTGTTTCATTTCAGATTCAGTTTACTGGAATACAGAGCCAAAACACAGCTGCCTGCCATGTCTTTTATTGCCACATTGGTATCTATGGAGGTTATCTTGCGCCACATTTAATTTTAGAGTTTGTTAATGTATCTCAAGTGTCCTTTTGAGGTGTTTGCAAGACTAGATTGTGACTTCATGTTGGGTGCAACACAGATGACCACAGCAGTGAGTGTGACATCAGTCAAGATACATGTTAATGCCAGATATAATGGGTCCTATAAAGCTAATATGTTTTTAAATTGAAGTGTAAATGAGACACTTTGCAGTTACTGAACAAAACATTTTGTTGCGCTAAGAGACAAAGCTTTACATTTAACTGTAAATAACGTAAACATGACTTATTCAGATTTATTCTTAAGTCATTTAGAGTGTGATGTACAGAAATCTGTAGAATGACTGGATAATGGTACAGTCTTCAGTTTATCATTCCTACACATTTTAAGTTATTTTAGTTTGTTAACCATTAACATTATGTTACCTTTTGCATTGCTGTCCTTTTAAGTAAATTCCTCATAAATTCCTTGGTTTTCAAGGAAAGAACAACTTTGTGTGGCCAATTAAAAAGAAAAAAAAAAAAAACTTCTGCGTCCTGCCCCTCAACATGTCTGAGATATTGACTAGTGGAGTTGATCATTCATTGCGCCTTAATGAGGATGGTGTGCTCTCACTAATTAAATTTGAACAGGGTTGAGACATTACTGGAAGAGGACGAGGATGTCAACATCTGCTTGGGAACTTAAAGGGACAGTACCATTCCTTGTTCGTAGTTTTCTGGCGCTATGTTTTTTTCCCCCCACCATGATGCAGTAATGTTTTTTGGAATGTACGAAAGAACTTTGTTGATTAAAAGAACCTGTATGTGAAAAATGTTTATGAGAAACCAAATGAAAAAGTTGTAACATGAATAGGGAAGAATTGTGCTGAAACAGTGCTGTGGATTGACGTGGACAAATAATCTGTGACATTGAAGATTAAACCAAGCACTGGTTTTTAGTTTTTAACAATTTTACAATATATTCACATCTATGAATTTTATTTATTGTCCCCAAACGTATGTCCTGTAATGTTTTGTTGTGTTGGTTAGAATAAGGTATAAGTTAAACATAAGAAGCCACATTTCCTCTAAGTCACATCTTGCTTTTCAACTCCTGCCTGAAGAAGACTTTTTGGAGAAGTAATTTAGTTCCTGAATACAACTGCAGTGTCTGCTACAGTTAGCACAAACCACACACACGTTTGTTGAGATTGTTCAGACTGACCACAGTGTGGCGTCATCCATTCATGAAGCTCTGACTGCATCATGCTCTCAGTAAAGTAGTGGGAGTGACCTAATTTTTATGTCTTGAGGAGAAGCAGCCTTGCAATGCTTTTACCTTGTCAGTAAATTAAATATGTGCAGGGTGCCACTATCTCAAATGCAGAGTCAACAGCATAATGAAGCTGGTTGCTCAGCATCTAAATCGGCAGCTTTGGGATATTTATTCTGAAACTTTAGAGACCATCAGTCACTCACATCCCATTTGAAAGTCGCTGCCAAACCCAGAGCTGTGCACTTCCTCCCAGCGTGTGTTGTTGTGACTGTCTGTCCAGCCCTGTTGTCACACAAACCTCTAGCTCATGACTTATTTATCCGCTGCCCTGTGAGAGCGGGGACTGTTCTTTGAATCTGGCTGAGAGATTAAAATATTAATTTCCTCTGCAGGTCTGCTGCACAGTCTGCAGGGCAGAATATACAGGTTGTGAGAGAGAGAGAGAGAGAGAGAGCACTATTATGTAAGATGTGCAAGGCTCGCCTCTCGCTAGACTCTGACCTGCCCCCATCTTTTATTATGACAGGCACATACTGTACAGAAAGGGTGTTGTCATTTCATAGGGTGTGAGAAAACATTTTAGGAAAACAAAAGCAGAAAAAGAAACTAAATTGAAGTTGCAGTATTTGCTGACAAATATAAATGGAATAAAATGAATCCTACATTTTTGGCTAAAAATCAATTAGAGTAGAACAGAGAGATGAATGGTTCTGCCTATTTGTGAGGATTAAAATGCCTTTTTATGCTACTTTAAATTTTGCTTGGCAGTAATTCCATGAATATAAAATTATATATGAGCATACAAAAAAACAGTTTAGCCTCAGATGCTTTCATCATGTGACTGTTGGCTCTCTTAACAGCGTATGCACTCAAAGTAGATTTCATTTATGTAAAAAAGTTACAGTACATTGCGTAATCTCCTGCAGACAAAGTCACTCAGGACGATTTTATTATGAAAGAATTTTTTTTGTATAATTTGTTCTGATGCACTGAGTGAATCTCCCGCCCACTGAATGTCTGCTGTTTGAACGATGGTGACCCTGCCTGGATTATCAATCCCTGGAATCTTATTTATTTTTTTTTTTCTTAGATAACAGGACTAATCTAGAAAATAATCTCTCAATAATCTGTTAACTAGTACAGCTCAGGAGCCCCAATTACAACAGTCATGTTTTTTTTTTCAGTCATTTTATGGTTATGTGTGGGATAAAAAGTGTATGTGCACAACTATTACTATCTGTTTAATATAGATACAAGGATCAAGGGGACATATAAAAACTGTGACTGTGTCTAGTGAAAGCACATTTTAGCCCAAAATATGAGGAAAAGGCTCAAATTGTGTTTATTACATTATATTTATTAATAAAAGAAACTGGTATTACCAGTCTATTAACAAATGTTGTGTGCGTCACATCTGGTTCTAAAACGAATTTTCTAAATATGCAGATAGATTTGTTTCAATATTATTTGTGTGAACAGCTTGACAATCCATGCATAAATGTGTAGTCTGTAAATATAAAACATGTTCCACAAGTACAAAAAATAAATGCAAATGCAAAAACAGATTTGCCAATACACAAACAAATTTATACAATACCATGACTTTTTTTTTGCCTTACTATACTATGACATTTTAAGCCTTACCATACTATGACGTTTTTGTGCACAACTATACTATGACTTTTTTTGCCGTGCTATACTACGACTTTATGACATACTATACTATGACTATTTTATGCCTTACTATACTAAGACGTTTTATGCCTTACTGTACTAAGATTTTTTTATGCCTAATTATATTATGATTTTGTATGGATTAATATACAATGATTTGTATGCCTTACTACATTATGACTTTTTTGCCTTACTATAATATGACTTTTTATCCGTTACTATACTATGACTTTGACATACTATACTATGACTTTTTTATGCCTTACTATACTATGACTTTTCATGCCTTACTGTACTATGACTTTTTATGCTGTACTATACTATGACTTTATGACTTACTATACTGTGACTTTTTAAGCCTTACTATACTATGCCATTTTCATGCTACTATTATACTATGCCATTTCTATTCTACTATTCTATTTTTTTAGCCTTATTATATGACTTTTTTATTATTTACTATATTATGATGTTTTTATGATTTGCTGTATTATGACATTTTCATGACATTTTATGCCTTATTATATTAAAACGTTTTTGTACCTTACTATACTCTGACTTTTTTAATAACTTATTATACTATATTTTTTGCCTTTTATGACTTTTTCTGCCTAACTATACTATGACTTTTTCTGCCTTACTATACTATGACTTTATGACTTACTATACCCTGACTTTTTAAGCCTAACTATACTATGCCATTTTTATACCTTACTATACTATGACTTTCTTCTAGCCTTATTACACTGTGACTTTTTTATTCTTTACTATATTATGATGTTTTTATGCCTTGCTGTATTATGACATTTTAATGACATTTTATGCCTTGTTATATTGTAACGTTTTTGTACCTTACCAGACAGTGGAATACACTGTCCATATCCATCAGATCTGGGTTCTCTGGGTTATTTGTGTTTTACTGATGTTGTACAGCACTTTGGTGAGCTGTTTGCTGTATTTAAATGTGAATTCTAAATAAATTTGATTTGATTTCTGATTACATATACTTTGCCTTTTTTATGCCTTACTATACTATGACTTTTGATGTCTTACAATACTGTGATGTTTTTATGCTTTACTATACTATGGCGTTTTTAATGCCTTTTATGACTTTTATGCCTTACTACACTATGACATTTTTATGCCTTATTATACAGTGACGTTTTTGACATTTTCATACGTTACTATACTATGAGGTTTTTGTGACATTTTTTTGCCTTATCATACAATGTAATTTTGACATTCTTATACATTAATATACTATGTTTTTTTTATGCCTTAATATACTAAGACGTTTTTATGACATTTTATGCCTTACTATACTATGACGTTTTTATGACATTTCATGCCTTACTATACTATGATGTTTTTATGCCTCACTATACTATGACATTTTTTTGACATTTTATGCCTTACTATACTATGACGTTTTTATGACATTTTATGCCTTACTATACTATGACGTTTTATGGCTCAGTATAATATGACATTTTTTTTTACATTTTATGCCTTACTATACTATGACGTTTTTATGACATTTTATGCCTTACTATACTATGACATTTTTTGACATTTTATGCCTTAATATACTATGACGTTTTTATGACATTTTATGCCTTACTATACTATGACGTTTTTATGCCTCACTATACTATAACATTTTTTTTGACATTTTATGCCTTACTATACTATGATGTTTTTATGCCTCACTATACTATGACATTTTTTTGACATTTTATGCCTTACTATACTATGACCTTTTTTTTGCCTCACTCTACTATGACATTTTTTTGACATTTTATGCCTTACTATACTATGACATTTTTTTTACATTTAATGCCTTACTATACTATGACGTTTTTATGACATTCTATGCCTTACTATACTATGACGTTTTTATGCCTCACTATACTATAAAATTTTTTTGACATTTTATGCCTTACTATACTATGATGTTTTTGTGCCTCACTATACTATGACATTTTTTTGACATTTTATGCCTTACTATACTATGACGTTTTTATGACATTTTATGCCTTACTATACTATGACGTTTTATGCCTCACTATACTATGACATTTTTTTGAGATTTTATGCCTTACTATACTATGATGTTTTTATGCCTCACTATACTATGACTTTTTATGAAATTTTATGCCTTACTATACTAAGCCTTTTTTATGACATTTTATGCCTTACTATACTATGACGTTTTATGGCTCAGTATAATATGACGTTTTTATGACATTTTATGCCTTACTATACTATGACATTCTTTTGACATTTTATGCCTTAATATACTATGACTTTTTTATGCCTCACTATACTATGACATTTTTTTGACATTTTATGCCTTACTATACTATGACTTTTTTAAGACATTTTACGCCTTACTATACTATGACATTTTTATGCCTCACTATACTATGACATCTTTATGAAATTTTATGCCTTACTATACTATGACATTTTTGTCGTTACTATACTATGACATCTTTATGAAATGTTATGTCTTACTATACTATGACGTTTTTATGACATTTTTGTCGTTACTATACTATGACATCTTTATGAAATGTTATGTCTTACTATACTATGACGTTTTTATGACATTTTATGCCTTACTATACTATGACGTTTTATGCCTCACTATACTATGACATTTTTTTGACATTTTATGCGTTACTATACTATGAAGTTTTTGTGCTTTACTATACTATGACATCTTTATGAAATTTTATGCCTTACTATACTATGACGTTTTTATGACATTTTATGCCTTACTTTACTATGACATTTTTGTCGTTACTATACTATGACATCTTTATGAAATGTTATGTCTTACTATACTATGACGTTTTTATGACATTTTATGCCTTACTATACTATGATATCTTATGCCTCACTATAATATGAAATTTTTTTTGACATTTTATGCCTTACTATACTATGACATTTTTATGACATTTATATGCCTTACTATACTAGGACATTTTCATGACATTTTATGCCTTACTATACCATGATGTTTTTATGACATTTATATGCCTTACTATACTAGGACATTTTCATGACATTTTATGCCTTACTATACAAGGATGTTTTTATTTACATTTTATGCCTTACAATACTATGACGTTTTATGCCTCACTATACTATGACATTTTTTCGACATTTTATGCATTACTATACTATGACGTTTTTATGCCTCACTATACTATGACATTTTTTTGACATTTTATGCCTTACTATACTATGACGTTTTTATGACATTTTATGCCTTACTATACTATGACGTTTTTATGCCTCACTATACTATAAAATTTTTTTTTACATTTTATGCCTTACTATACTATGATGTTTTTATGCCTCACTATACTATGACATTTTTTTTGACATTTTATGCCTTACCATACTATGAGGTTTTTATGCCTCACTATACTATGACATTTTTTTGACATTTTTACCTCACTATACTGTGACGTTTTTATGACATTTTATGCCTTACTATACTATGACCTTTTTTTGCCTCACTCTACTATGACATTTTTTTGACATTTTATGCCTCACTATACTATGACATTTTTTTGACATTTTATGCCTTGCTATACTATGACGTTTTTATGACATTTTATGCCTTACTATACTATGACCTTTTTTTGCCTCACTCTACTATGACATTTTTTTGACATTTTATGCCTTACTATACTATGACGTTTTTATGCCTCACTATACTATAAAATTTTTTTGACATTTTATGCCTTTCTATACTATGATGTTTTTATGCCTCCCTATACTGTGACATTTTTTTGACATTTTATGCCTTACTATACTATGACGTTTTATGCCTCACTATACTATGACATTTTTTTGAGATTTTATGCCTTACTATACTATGATGTTTTTATGCCTCACTATACTATGACTTTTTATGAAATTTTATGCCTTACTATACTAAGCCTTTTTTATGACATTTATGCCTTACTATACTATGACGTTTTATGGCTCAGTATAATATGACGTTTTTATGACATTTTATGCCTTACTATACTATGACATTCTTTAGACATTTTATGCCTTAATATACTATGACTTTTTTATGCCTCACTATACTATGACATTTTTTTGACATTTTATGCCTTACTATACTATGACTTTTTTATGACATTTTATGCCTTACTATACTATGACATTTTTATGCCTCACTATACTATGATCTTTTTTTTTAGATTTTATGCCTTACTATACTATGACGTTTTTATGACATTTTATGCCTTACTATACTATGACCTTTTTTTGACATTTTATGCCTTACTATACTACGACGTTTTTATGACATTTTATGCCTTACTATACTATGACGTTTTATGCCTCACTATACTATGACATTTTTTTGAGATTTTATGCCTTACTATACTATGATGTTTTTATGCCTCACTATACTATGACTTTTTATGAAATTTTATGCCTTACTATACTAAGCCTTTTTTATGACATTTTATGCCTTACTATACTATGACGTTTTATGGCTCAGTATAATATGACGTTTTTATGACATTTTATGCCTTACTATACTATGACATTCTTTTGACATTTTATGCCTTAATATACTATGACTTTTTTATGCCTCACTATACTATGACATTTTTTTGACATTTTATGCCTTACTATACTATGACTTTTTTATGACATTTTATGCCTTACTATACTATGACATTTTTATGCCTCACTATACTATGACCTTTTTTTTTAGATTTTATGCCTTACTATACTATGAAGTTTTTGTGCCTTACTATACTATGACATCTTTATGAAATTTTATGCCTTACTATACTATGACATTTTTATGACATTTTATGCCTTACTATACTATGACATTTTTGTCGTTACTATACTATGACATCTTTATGAAATGTTATGTCTTACTATACTATGACGTTTTTATGCATTACTGTACTGTGACGTTTTTATGACATTTTATGCCTTACTATACTATGACGTTTTATGCTTCACTATACTATGAAATTTTTTTGAGATTTTATGCCTTACTATACTATGACATTTTTATGCCTCACTATACTATGACATCTTTATGAAATTTTATGCCTTACTATACTATGACGTTTTTATGACATTTTATGCCTTACTATACTATGACATTTTATGCCTCACTATAATATGAACATTTTTTTGACATTTTATGCCTTACTATACTATGACCTTTTTTTGCCTCAGTATACTATGACATTTTTTTGACATTTTATGCCTTACTATACTATGACGTTTTTATGACATTTTATGCCTTACTATACTATTACGTTTTTATGACATTTTATGCCTTACTATACTATGACGTTTTATGCCTCACTATACTATGACATTTTTTTGACATTTTATGCTTTACTATACTATGAAGTTTTTGTGCCTTACTATACTATGACATCTTTATGAAATGTTATGTCTTACTATACTATGACGTTTTTATGACATTTTATGCCTTACTATACTATGATATCTTATGCCTCACTATAATATGAAAATTTTTTTGACATTTTATGCCTTACTATACTATGACGTTTTTATGCCTCACTATACTATGACATTTTTTTGACATTTTATGCCTTACTATACTATGACGTTTTTATGACATTTTATGCCTTACTATACTATGACGTTTTATGGCTCAGTATAATATGACATTTTTTTTTACATTTTATGCCTTACTATACTATGACGTTTTTATGACATTTTATGCCTTACTATACTATGACATTTTTTTAACATTTTATGCCTTAATATACTATGACGTTTTTATGCCTCACTATACTATGATATTTTTTTGACATTTTATGCCTTACTATACTATGACGTTTTTATGACATTTTATGCCTTACTATACTATGACGTTTTTATGCCTCACTATACTATAAAATTTTTTTGACATTTTATGCCTTACTATACTATGAGGTTTTTATGCCTCACTATACTATGACATTTTTTTGACATTTTATGCCTCACTATACTATGACATTTTTTTGACATTTTATGCCTTACTATACTATGACATTTTTTTGACATTTTATGCCTTACTATACTATGACGTTTTTATGACATTTTATGCCTTACTATACTATGACATTTTTTTGACATTTTATGCTTACTATACTACGATGTTTTTATGACATTTTATGCCTTACTATACTATGACCTTTTATGCCTCACTATACTATGACATTTTTTTGAGATTTTATGCCTTACTATACTATGATGTTTTTATGCCTCACTATACTATGACTTTTTATGAAATTTTATGCCTTACTATACTAAGCCTTTTTTATGACATTTTATGCCTTACTATACTATGACGTTTTATGGCTCAGTATAATATGACGTTTTTATGACATTTTATGCCTTACTATACTATGACGTTTTATGGCTCAGTATAATATGACGTTTTTATGACATTTTATGCCTTACTCTACTATGACATTTTATGCCTTACTATTCTATGACGTTTTTATGACATTTTATGCTTTACTATACTATGACATTTTTTTGACATTTTATGCCTTAATATACTATGACGTTTTTATGCCTCACTATACTATGACATTTTTTTTGAAATTTTATGCCTTACTATACTAAGCCTTTTTTATGACATTTTATGCCTTACTATACTATGACGTTTTATGGCTCAGTATAATATGACGTTTTTATGACATTTTATGCCTTACTATACTATGACGTTTTATGGCTCAGTATAATATGACGTTTTTATGACATTTTATGCCTTACTATACTATGACATTTTATGCCTTACTATTCTATGACGTTTTTATGACATTTTATGCTTTACTATACTATGACATTTTTTTGACATTTTATGCCTTACCATACTATGACGTTTTTATGCCTCACTATACTATGACATTTTTATGACATTTCATGCCTTACTATACTATGATGTTTTTATGCCTTACTATACTATGACATTTTATGCCTTACTATTCTATGACGTTTTTATGACATTTTATGCTTTACTATACTATGACATTTTTTTGACATTTTATGCCTTAATATACTATGACGTTTTTATGCCTCACTATAATATGACATTTTTTTGACATTTTATGCCTTACTATACTATGACGTTTTTATGACATTTTATGCCTTACTATACTATGACCTTTTTTTGACATTTTATGCCTTACTATACTATGACTTTTTTATGACATTTTATGCCTTACTATACTATGACATTTTTATGCCTCACTATACTATGACCTTTTTTTTTAGATTTTATGCCTTACTATACTATGAAGTTTTTGTGCCTTACTATACTATGACATCTTTATGAAATTTTATGCCTTACTATACTATGACATTTTTATGACATTTTATGCCTTACTATACTATGACATTTTTGTCGTTACTATACTATGACATCTTTATGAAATGTTATGTCTTACTATACTATGACGTTTTTATGCATTACTATACTGTGACATTTTTTTGACATTTTATGCCTTACTATACTATGACATTTTTATGCCTCACTATACTATGACCTTTTTTTTTAGATTTTATGCCTTACTATACTATGAAGTTTTTGTGCCTTACTATACTATGACATCTTTATGAAATTTTATGCCTTACTATACTATGACATTTTTATGACATTTTATGCCTTACTATACTATGACATTTTTGTCGTTACTATACTATGACATCTTTATGAAATGTTATGTCTTACTATACTATGACGTTTTTATGCATTACTATACTGTGACATTTTTTTTACATTTTATGCCTTACTATACTATGACATTTTTATGCCTCACTATACTATGACCTTTTTTTTGACATTTTATGCCTTACTATACTATGAAGTTTTTGTGCCTTACTATACTATGACATCTTTATGAAATTTTATGCCTTACTATACTATGACGTTTTTATGACATTTTATGCCTTACTATAAGATGAAATTTTTATGACATTTTATGCCTTACTATACTATGACATTTTTGTCGTTACTATACTATGACATCTTTATGAAATGTTATGTCTTACTATACTATGACGTTTTTATGCATTACTATACTGTGACGTTTTTATGACATTTTATGCCTTACTATACTATGACGTTTTATGCTTCACTATACTATGAAATTTTTTTGAGATTTTATGCCTTACTATACTATGATGTTTTTATGCCTCATTATACTATGACGTTTTTATGCCTTACTATACTATGACGTTTTATGCCTCACTATACTATGACATTTTTTTGACATTTTATGCCCTAATATACTATGACGTTATTATGACATTTTATGCCTTACTATACTATGACGTTTTATGCCTCACTATACTATGAAATTTTATTGACATTTTATGCCTTACTATACTATGACATTTTTAGGACATTTTATGCCTCACTATAATATGAACATTTTATTGACATTTTATGCCTTACTATACTATGACGTTTTTATGCCTCACTATACTATGACATTTTTTTGACATTTTATGCCTCACTATAATATGAACATTTTATTGACATTTTATGCCTTACTATACTATGACCTTTTTTTGCCTCACTCTACTATGACATTTTTTTGACATTTTTACCTCACTATACTGTGACGTTTTTATGACATTTTATGCCTTACTATACTATGACGTTTTTATGCCTCACTATACTATAAATTTTTTTTTAGATTTTATGCCTTACTATACTATGAAGTTTTTGTGCCTTACTATACTATGACGTTTTTATGACGTTTTATGCCTTACTATACTATGAAGTTTTTGTGCCTTACTATACTATGACGTTTTTATGACGTTTTATGCCTTACTATACTATGACCTCTTTTTTAGATTTTATGCCTTACTATACTATGAAGTTTTTGTGCCTTACTATACTATGACGTTTTTATGACATTTTATGCCTTACTATACAATGACGTTTTTATGACATTTTATGCCTCATTATACTATGACATTTTCATGACATTTTATGCCTTACAATACTATGACGTTTTATGGCTCAGTATAATATGAAATTTTTTTTACATTTTATGCCTTATTATACTATGACGTTTTTATGACATTTTCATGCCTTACTATACTATGACAATTTTTTGACATTTTATGCCTTACTATACTATGACGTTTTTATGACATTTTATGCCTTACTATACTATGACGTTTTTATGCATTACTATACTGTGACGTTTTTATGACATTTTATGCCTTACTATACTATGACGTTTTATGCTTCACTATACTATGAAATTTTTTTGAGATTTTATGCCTTACTATACTATGATGTTTTTATGCCTCATTATACTATGACGTTATTATGCCTTACTATATTATGACTTTTTTATGCGGCACTATACTATGACATTTTCATGACATTTTATGCCTTACTATACTATGACGTTTTATGCCTCACTATACTATGACATTTTTTTGACATTTTATGCCCTACTATACTATGACGTTATTATGACATTTTATGCCTTACTATACTATGACGTTTTTATGCCTCACTATACTATGAAATTTTTTTGACATTTTATGCCTTACTTTACTATGACATTTTTAGGACATTTTATGCCTTACTATACTATGACGTTTTTATGCCTCACTATACAATGACATTTTTTTGACATTTTATGCCTTACTATACTATGACGTTTTTATGACATTTTATGCCTTACAATACTATGACGTTTTATGGCTCAGTATAATATGAAATTTTTTTGACATTTTATGCCTTACTATACTATGACGTTTTTATGACATTTTCATGCCTTACTATACTATGACAATTTTTTGACATTTTATGCCTTACTATACTATGACGTTTTTATGACATTTTATGCCTTACTATACTATGACGTTTTTATGCCTCACTATACAATGACATTTTTTTTTAGATCTTATGCCTTGCTATACTATGAAGTTTTTGTGCCTTACTATACTATGACATCTTTATGAAATTTTATGCCTTACTATACTATGACGTTTTTATGACATTTTATGCCTTACTATACTATGACGTTTTTATGACATTTTATGCCTTACTATACTATGATGTTTTATGCCTCACTATACTATGACATTTTTTTGACATTTTATGCATTACTATATCATAATGTTTTTATGACATTTTATACCTTACTATACCACAAAGTTTTTGTGCCTTACTATACTATGACATCTTTATGAAATTTTATGCCTTACCATACTATAATTTTTTTATGACATTTTATGCCTTACTATACTATGAAGTTTTTGTGCCTCACTATACTATGACATCTTTATGAAATTTTATGCCTTACTATACTATGACATTTTTATGACATTTTATGCCTTACTATACTATGACGTTTTATGCCTCACGATACTATGACATTTTTTTGACATTTAATGCCTTACTACACTATGACATTTTTATGACATTTTATGCCTTACTATACTATGACGTTTTATGCCTCACTATACTATGACATTTTTTTGAGATTTTATGCCTTACTATACTATGACGTTATTATGCCTCACTATACTATGACTTTTTATGAAATTTTATTGACATTTTATGCCTTACTATACTATGAAATTTTATGCCTTACTATACGAAGCCTTTTTTATGACATTTTATGCCTTACTATACTATGACATTTTTGTCGTTACTATACTATGACATCTTTATGAAATGTTATGTCTTACTATACTATGACGTTTTTATGACATTTTATGCCTTACTATACTATGACATTTTATGCCTCACTATAATATGAACATTTTTTTGACATTTTATGCCTTACTATACTATGACCTTTTTTTGCCTCACTATACTATGACATTTTTTTGACATTTTATGCCTTACTATACTATGACGTTTTTATGACATTTTATGCCTTACTATACTATGACGTTTTATGCCTCACTATACTATGACTTTTTTAAGACATTTTACGCCTTACTATACTATGACATTTTTATGCCTCACTATACTATGACATTTTTTTGACATTTTATGCGTTACTATACTATGAAGTTTTTGTGCCTTACTATACTATGACATCTTTATGAAATTTTATGCCTTACTATACTATGACGTTTTTATGACATTTTATGCCTTACTTTACTATGACATTTTTGTCGTTACTATACTATGACATCTTTATGAAATGTTATGTCTTACTATACTATGATGTTTTTATGACATTTTATGCCTTACTATACTATGATATCTTATGCCTCACTATAATATGAAATTTTTTTGACATTTTTATGCTTACTATACTATGACATTTTTATGACATTTATATGCCTTACTATACTAGGACATTTTCATGACATTTTATGCCTTACTATACCATGATGTTTTTATGACATTTTATGACTTACAATACTATGACGTTTTATGCCTCACTATACTATGACATTTTTTTGACATTTTATGCATTACTATACTATGACGTTTTTATGCCTCACTATACTATGACATTTTTTTGACATTTTATGCCTTACTATACTATGACGTTTTATGGCTCAGTATAATATGACATTTTTTTTTACATTTTATGCCTTACTATACTATGACATTTTTATGACATTTATATGCCTTACTATACTAGGACATTTTCATGACATTTTATGCCTTACTATACCAGGATGTTTTTATTTACATTTTATGCCTTACAATACTATGACGTTTTATGCCTCACTATACTATGACATTTTTTTGACATTTTATGCATTACTATACTATGACGTTTTTATGCCTCACTATACTATGACATTTTTTTGACATTTTATGCCTTACTATACTATGACGTTTTTATGACATTTTATGCCTTACTATACTATGACGTTTTTATGCCTCACTATACTATAATTTTTTTTTGACATTTTATGCCTTACTATACTATGATGTTTTTATGCCTCACTATACTATGACATTTTTTTTGACATTTTATGCCTTACCATACTATGAGGTTTTTATGCCTCACTATACTATGACATTTTTTTGACATTTTTACCTCACTATACTGTGACATTTTTATGACATTTTATGCCTTACTATACTATGACCTTTTTTTGCCTCACTCTACTATGACATTTTTTTGACATTTTTACCTCACTATACTGTGACGTTTTTATGACATTTTATGCCTTACTATACTATGACCTTTTTTTGCCTCACTCTACTATGACATTTTTTTGACATTTTATGCCTTACTATACTATGACATTTTTTTGACATTTTATGCCTTACTATACTATGACGTTTTTATGACATTTTATGCCTTACTATACTATGACGTTTTATGCCTCACTATACTATGACTTTTTTAAGACATTTTACGCCTTACTATACTATGACATTTTTATGCCTCACTATACTATGATATTTTTTTGACATTTTATGCGTTACTAAACTATGAAGTTTTTGTGCCTATGACATCTTTATGAAATTTTATGCCTTACTATACTATGACGTTTTTATGACATTTTATGCCTTACTTTACTATGACATTTTTGTCGTTACTATACTATGACATCTTTATGAAATGTTATGTCTTACTATACTATGATGTTTTTATGACATTTTATGCCTTACTATACTATGATATCTTATGCCTCACTATAATATGAAAATTTTTTTGACATTTTATGCCTTACTATACTATGACATTTTTATGACATTTATATGCCTTACTATACTAGGACATTTTCATGACATTTTATGCCTTACTATACCATGATGTTTTTATGACATTTTATGACTTACAATACTATGACGTTTTATGCCTCACTATACTATGACATTTTTTTGACATTTTATGCATTACTATACTATGACGTTTTTATGCCTCATTATACTATGACATTTTTTTGACATTTTATGCCTTACTATACTATGACGTTTTATGGCTCAGTATAATATGACATTTTTTTTTACATTTTATGCCTTACTATACTATGACATTTTTATGACATTTATATGCCTTACTATACTAGGACATTTTCATGACATTTTATGCCTTACTATACCAGGATGTTTTTATTTACATTTTATGCCTTACAATACTATGACGTTTTATGCCTCACTATACTATGACATTTTTTTGACATTTTATGCATTACTATACTATGACGTTTTTATGCCTCACTATACTATGACATTTTTTTGACATTTTATGCCTTACTATACTATGACGTTTTTATGACATTTTATGCCTTACTATACTATGACGTTTTTATGCCTCACTATACTATAAATTTTTTTTTGACATTTTATGCCTTACTATACTATGATGTTTTTATGCCTCACTATACTATGACATTTTTTTTGACATTTTATGCCTTACCATACTATGAGGTTTTTATGCCTCACTATACTATGACATTTTTTTGACATTTTTACCTCACTATACTGTGACATTTTTATGACATTTTATGCCTTACTATACTATGACCTTTTTTTGCCTCACTCTACTATGACATTTTTTTGACATTTTTACCTCACTATACTGTGACGTTTTTATGACATTTTATGCCTTACTATACTATGACCTTTTTTTGCCTCACTCTACTATGAAATTTTTTTGACATTTTATGCCTTACTATACTATGACATTTTTTTGACATTTTATGCCTTACTATACTATGACGTTTTTATGACATTTTATGCCTTACTATACTATGACGTTTTATGCCTCACTATACTATGACTTTTTTAAGACATTTTACGCCTTACTATACTATGACATTTTTATGCCTCACTATACTATGATATTTTTTTGACATTTTATGCGTTACTAAACTATGAAGTTTTTGTGCCTATGACATCTTTATGAAATTTTATGCCTTACTATACTATGACGTTTTTATGACATTTTATGCCTTACTTTACTATGACATTTTTGTCGTTACTATACTATGACATCTTTATGAAATGTTATGTCTTACTATACTATGATGTTTTTATGACATTTTATGCCTTACTATACTATGATATCTTATGCCTCACTATAATATGAAAATTTTTTTGACATTTTATGCCTTACTATACTATGACATTTTTATGACATTTATATGCCTTACTATACTAGGACATTTTCATGACATTTTATGCCTTACTATACCATGATGTTTTTATGACATTTTATGACTTACAATACTATGACGTTTTATGCCTCACTATACTATGACATTTTTTTGACATTTTATGCATTACTATACTATGACGTTTTTATGCCTCACTATACTATGACATTTTTTTGACATTTTATGCCTTACTATACTATGACGTTTTATGGCTCAGTATAATATGACATTTTTTTTTACATTTTATGCCTTACTATACTATGACATTTTTATGACATTTATATGCCTTACTATACTAGGACATTTTCATGACATTTTATGCCTTACTATACCAGGATGTTTTTATTTACATTTTATGCCTTACAATACTATGACGTTTTATGCCTCACTATACTATGACATTTTTTTGACATTTTATGCATTACTATACTATGACGTTTTTATGCCTCACTATACTATGACATTTTTTTGACATTTTATGCCTTACTATACTATGACGTTTTTATGACATTTTATGCCTTACTATACTATGACGTTTTTATGCCTCACTATACTATAAATTTTTTTTTGACATTTTATGCCTTACTATACTATGATGTTTTTATGCCTCACTATACTATGACATTTTTTTGACATTTTTACCTCACTATACTGTGACGTTTTTATGACATTTTATGCCTTACTATACTATGACCTTTTTTTGCCTCACTCTACTATGACATTTTTTTGACATTTTATGCCTTACTATAATATGACATTTTTTTGACATTTTATGCCTTACTATACTATGACGTTTTTATGACATTTTATGCCTTACTATACTATGACGTTTTTATGCCTCACTATACTATAAAATTTTTTTGACATTTTATGCCTTTCTATACTATGAAGTTTTTATGCCTCACTATACTATGACATTTTTTTGACATTTTATGCATTACTATACTATGACGTTTTTATGCCTCACTATACTATGACATTTTTTTGACATTTTATGCCTTACTATACTATGACGTTTTATGGCTCAGTATAATATGACATTTTTTTTTACATTTTATGCCTTACTATACTATGACATTTTTATGACATTTATATGCCTTACTATACTAGGACATTTTCATGACATTTTATGCCTTACTATACCAGGATGTTTTTATTTACATTTTATGCCTTACAATACTATGACGTTTTATGCCTCACTATACTATGACATTTTTTTGACATTTTATGCATTACTATACTATGACGTTTTTATGCCTCACTATACTATGACATTTTTTTGACATTTTATGCCTTACTATACTATGACGTTTTTATGACATTTTATGCCTTACTATACTATGACGTTTTTATGCCTCACTATACTATAAAATTTTTTTGACATTTTATGCCTTTCTATACTATGAAGTTTTTATGCCTCACTATACTATGACATTTTTTTGACATTTTATGCCTTAATATACTATGACGTTTTTATGACATTTTATGCCTTACTATACTATGACCTTTTTTTGCCTCACTCTACTATGACATTTTTTTGACATTTTATGCCTTACTATACTATGACGTTATTATGCCTCACTATACTATAAAATTTTTTTGACATTTTATGCCTTTCTATACTATGATGTTTTTATGCCTTACTTTACTATGACATTTTTATGACATTTTTTTGACATTTTATGCCTTACTATTCTATGACGTTTTTATGCCTTACTTTACTATGACATTTTTATGACATTTTTTTTTACATTTTATGCCTTACTATAATATGACGTTTTTTATGTTTTTATGCCTCACTATAATATGACATTTTTATGACATTTTTATGACATTTTATGCCTTACTATACTAAGCCTTTTTTATGACATTTTATGCCTTACTATACTATGACGTTTTATGGCTCAGTATAATATGACATTTTTATGACATTTTTATGACATTTTATGCCTTACTATACTATGAAATTTTTTTGACATTTTATGCCTTAATATACTATGACTTTTTTATGCCTCACTATACTATGACATTTTTTTGACATTTTATGCCTTACTATACTATGACTTTTTTATGACATTTTATGCCTTACTATACTATGACATTTTATGCCTCACTATACTATGACCTTTTTTTTTAGATTTTATGCCTTACTATACTATGACGTTTTTATGACATTTTTTTGACATTTTATGCCTTACTATACTATGACCTTTTTTTGACATTTTATGCCTTACTATACTACGACGTTTTTATGACATTTTATGCCTTACTATACTATGACGTTTTATGCCTCACTATACTATGACATTTTTTTGAGATTTTATGCCTTACTATACTATGATGTTTTTATGCCTCACTATAATATGACTTTTTTATGAAATTTTATGCCTTACTATACTAAGCCTTTTTTATGACATTTTATGCCTTACTATACTATGACGTTTTATGGCTCAGTATAATATGACGTTTTTATGACATTTTATGCCTTACTATACTATGACATTCTTTTGACATTTTATGCCTTAATATACTATGACTTTTTTATGCCTCACTATACTATGACATTTTTTTGACATTTTATGCCTTACTATACTATGACTTTTTTATGACATTTTATGCCTTACTATACTATGACATTTTATGCCTCACTATACTATGACCTTTTTTTTTAGATTTTATGCCTTACTATACTATGAAGTTTTTGTGCCTTACTATACTATGACTTTTTATGACATTTTTATGACATTTTATGCCTTACTATACTATGACATTTTTTTGACATTTTTATGACATTTTATGCCTTACTATACTATGACATTTTTGTCGTTACTATACTATGACATCTTTATGAAATGTTATGTCTTACTATACTATGACATCTTTATGAAATGTTATGTCTTACTATACTATGACGTTTTTATGCATTACTGTACTGTGACGTTTTTATGACATTTTATGCCTTACTATACTATGACGTTTTATGCTTCACTATACTATGAAATTTTTTTGAGATTTTATGCCTTACTATACTATGACATTTTTATGCCTCACTATACTATGACATCTTTATGAAATTTTATGCCTTACTATATTATGACGTTTTTATGACATTTTATGCCTTACTATACTATGACATTTTATGCCTCACTATAATATGAACATTTTTTTGACATTTTATGCCTTACTATACTATGACGTTTTATGCCTCACTATACTATGACATTTTTTTGACATTTTATGCCTTACTATACTATGAAGTTTTTGTGCCTTACTATACTATGACATCTTTATGAAATGTTATGTCTTACTATACTATGACGTTTTTATGACATTTTATGCCTTACTATACTATGATATCTTATGCCTCACTATAATATGAAAATTTTTTTGACATTTTATGCCTTACTATACTATGACATTTTTATGACATTTATATGCCTTACTATACTAGGACATTTTCATGACATTTTATGCCTTACTATACCATGATGTTTTTATGACATTTTATGCCTTACAATACGATGACGTTTTATGCCTCACTATACTATGACATTTTTTTGACATTTTATGCATTACTATACTATGACGTTTTTATGACATTTTATGCCTTACTATACTATGACGTTTTTATGCCTCACTATACTATGATGTTTTTATGACATTTTTTTGACATTTTATGCCTTACTATACTATGACGTTTTTATGACATTTTATGCCTTACTATACTATGACGTTTTATGGCCCAGTATAATATGACATTTTTTTTTACATTTTATGCCTTACTATACTATGACGTTTTTATGACATTTTATGCCTTACTATACTATGACATTTTTTTGACATTTTATGCCTTAATATTAGATTAGATTAGATTAGATTAGATTCAACTTTATTGTCATTGCACAGAGTACACGTACTAAGACAACGAAATGCAGTTAGTATCTAACCAGAAGTGCAAAAGAGCAGTTAAAGTGCAAGTGTGTGCTGTACAGGTATGTAAAGTGAGGGTGTGCATAAGTAAAGTGGAGATGTGCATATGTAGGGTACAAAATTACAATGATGAGGTAGCGGGAATAAATACAGTGACTATGACGTTTTTATGCCTCACTATACTATGATATTTTTTTGACATTTTATGCCTTACTATACTATGACGTTTTTATGACATTTTATGCCTTACTATACTATGACGTTTTTATGCCTCACTATACTATAACATTTTTTTTGACATTTTATGCCTTACTATACTATGAGGTTTTTATGCCTCACTATACTATGACATTTTTTTGACATTTTATGCCTCACTATACTATGACATTTTTTTGACATTTTATGCCTTACTATACTATGACGTTTTTATGACATTTTATGCCTTACTATACTATGACATTTTTTTGACATTTTATGCTTACTATACTACGACGTTTTTATGACATTTTATGCCTTACTATACTATGACCTTTTTTTGCCTCACTCTACTATGACATTTTTTTTGAGATTTTATGCCTTACTATACTATGATGTTTTTATGCCTCACTATACTATGACTTTTTATGAAATTTTATGCCTTACTATACTAAGCCTTTTTTATGACATTTTATGCCTTACTATACTATGACGTTTTATGCCTCACTATAATATGACATTTTTTTGAGATTTTATGCCTTACTATACTATGATGTTTTTATGCCTCACTATACTATGACATTTTTATGACATTTTATGCCTTACTATACTATGACTTTTTTATGACATTTTATGCCTTACTATACTATGACGTTTTATGGCTCAGTATAATATGACGTTTTTATGACATTTTATGCCTTACTATACTATGACGTTTTATGGCTCAGTATAATATGACGTTTTTATGACATTTTATGCCTTACTCTACTATGACATTTTATGCCTTACTATTCTATGACATTTTTATGACATTTTATGCTTTACTATACTATGACATTTTTTTGACATTTTATGCCTTAATATACTATGACGTTTTTATGCCTCACTATACTATGACATTTTTTTTGAAATTTTATGGCTCAGTATAATATGACGTTTTTATGACATTTTATGCCTTACTATACTATGACATTTTATGGCTCAGTATAATATGACGTTTTTATGACATTTTATGCCTTACTATACTATGACGTTTTATGGCTCAGTATAATATGACGTTTTTATGACATTTTATGCCTTACTATACTATGACATTTTATGCCTTACTATTCTATGACGTTTTTATGACATTTTATGCTTTACTATACTATGACATTTTTTTGACATTTTATGCCTTAATATACTATGACGTTTTTATGCCTCACTATAGTATGACATTTTTTTTGACATTTTATGCCTTACCATACTATGACGTTTTTATGCCTCACTATACTATGATGTTTTTATGACATTTTTATGACATTTCATGCCTTACTATACTATGATGTTTTTATGCCTTACTATACTATGACATTTTATGCCTTACTATTCTATGACGTTTTTATGACATTTTATGCTTTACTATACTATGACATTTTTTTGACATTTTATGCCTTAATATACTATGACGTTTTTATGCCTCACTATAATATGACATTTTTTTGACATTTTATGCCTTACTATACTATGACGTTTTTATGACATTTTATGCCTTACTATACTATGACCTTTTTTTGACATTTTATGCCTTACTATACTATGACTTTTTTATGACATTTTATGCCTTACTATACTATGACATTTTTGTGCCTTACTATACTATGACATCTTTATGAAATTTTATGCCTTACTATACTATGACATTTTTATGACATTTTATGCCTTACTATACTATGACATTTTATGCCTCATTATACTATGACGTTTTTATGACATTTTTATGACATTTTATGTCTTACTATACTATGACGTTTTTATGCATTACTATACTGTGACATTTTTTTGACATTTTATGCCTTACTATACTATGACATTTTTATGCCTCACTATACTATGAACTTTTTTTTTAGATTTTATGCCTTACTATACTATGAAGTTTTTGTGCCTTACTATACTATGACATCTTTATGAAATTTTATGCCTTACTATACTATGACATTTTTATGACATTTTATGCCTTACTATACTATGACATTTTTGTCGTTACTATACTATGACATCTTTATGAAATGTTATGTCTTACTATACTATGACGTTTTTATGCATTACTATACTGTGACATTTTTTTGACATTTTATGCCTTACTATACTATGACATTTTTATGCCTCACTATACTATGACCTTTTTTTTGACATTTTATGCCTTACTATACTATGAAGTTTTTGTGCCTTACTATACTATGACATCTTTATGAAATTTTATGCCTTACTATACTATGACGTTTTTATTACATTTTATGCCTTACTATAAGATGACATTTTTATGACATTTTATGCCTTACTATACTATGACATTTTTGTCGTTACTATACTATGACATCTTTATGAAATGTTATGTCTTACTATACTATGACGTTTTTATGCATTACTATACTGTGACGTTTTTATGACATTTTATGCCTTACTATACTATGACATTTTATGCCTCACTATACTATGAACTTTTTTTTTAGATTTTATGCCTTACTATACTATGAAGTTTTTGTGCCTTACTATACTATGACATCTTTATGAAATTTTATGCCTTACTATACTATGACATTTTTATGACATTTTATGCCTTACTATACTATGACATTTTTGTCGTTACTATACTATGACATCTTTATGAAATGTTATGTCTTACTATACTATGACGTTTTTATGCATTACTATACTGTGACATTTTTTTGACATTTTATGCCTTACTATACTATGACATTTTTATGCCTCACTATACTATGACCTTTTTTTTGACATTTTATGCCTTACTATACTATGAAGTTTTTGTGCCTTACTATACTATGACATCTTTATGAAATTTTATGCCTTACTATACTATGACGTTTTTATTACATTTTATGCCTTACTATAAGATGACATTTTTATGACATTTTATGCCTTACTATACTATGACATTTTTGTCGTTACTATACTATGACATCTTTATGAAATGTTATGTCTTACTATACTATGACGTTTTTATGCATTACTATACTGTGACGTTTTTATGACATTTTATGCCTTACTATACTATGACGTTTTATGCTTCACTATACTATGAAATTTTTTTGAGATTTTATGCCTTACTATACTATGATGTTTTTATGCCTCATTATACTATGACGTTTTTATGCCTTACTATACTATGACGTTTTATGCCTCACTATACTATGACATTTTTTTGACATTTTATGCCCTAATATACTATGACATTTTTTTGACATTTTTATGACATTTTATGCCTTACTATACTATGACGTTTTTATGCCTCACTATGCTATGAAATTTTATTGACATTTTTATGCTTACTATACTATGACATATTTAGGACATTTTATGCCTCACTATAATATGAACATTTTATTGACATTTTATGCCTTACTATACTATGACGTTTTTATGCCTCACTATACTATGACATTTTTTTGACATTTTATGCCTCACTATAATATGAACATTTTATTGACATTTTATGCCTTACTATACTATGACATTTTTATGCCTCACTATACTATGACATTTTTTTGACATTTTATGCCTTACTATACTATGACGTTTTTATGACATTTTATGCCTTACTATACTATGACGTTTTATGCCTCACTATACTATGACATTTTTTTGACATTTTATGCCTTACTATACTATGAAGTTTTTGTGCCTTACTATACTATGACATCTTTATGAAATTTTATGCCTTACTATACTATGACGTTTTTATGACATTTTATGCCTTACTTTACTATGACATTTTTGTCGTTACTATACTATGACATCTTTATGAAATGTTATGTCTTACTATACTATGACGTTTTTATGACATTTTATGCCTTACTATACTATGATATCTTATGCCTCACTATAATATGAACATTTTTTTTAACATTTTATGCCTTACTGTACTATGACATTTTTTTGACATTTTATGCCTTACTATACTATGATGTTTTTATGCCTCACTATACTATGACCTTTTTTTTAGATTTTATGCCTTACTATACTATGAAGTTTTTGTGCCTTACTATACTATGACGTTTTTATGACGTTTTATGCCTTACTATACTATGACCTCTTTTTTAGATTTTATGCCTTACTATACTATGAAGTTTTTGTGCCTTACTATACTATGACATCTTTATGAAATTTTATGCCTTACTATACTATGACGTTTATGCCTCACTATACTATGACATTTTTTTGACATTTTATGCCTTACTATACTATGACGTTTTTATGACATTTTATGCCTTACTATACTATGACGTTTTTATGACATTTTATGCCTCATTATACTATGACATTTTCATGACATTTTATCCCTTACAATACTATGACGTTTTATGGCTCAGTATAATATGAAATTTTTTTGACATTTTATGCCTTATTATACTATGACGTTTTTATGACATTTCATGCCTTACTATACTATGACAATTTTTTGACATTTTATGCCTTACTATACTATGACGTTTTTATGACATTTTATGCCTTACTATACTATGACGTTTTTATGCATTACTATACTGTGACGTTTTTATGACATTTTATGCCTTACTATACTATGACGTTTTATGCTTCACTATACTATGAAATTTTTTTGAGATTTTATGCCTTACTATACTATGATGTTTTTATGCCTCATTATACTATGACGTTATTATGCCTTACTATATTATGACTTTTTATGCGGCACTATACTATGACATTTTCATGACATTTTTATGCCTTACTATACTATGACGTTTTATGCCTCACTATACTATGACATTTTTTTGACATTTTATGCCCTACTATACTATGACGTTATTATGACATTTTATGCCTTACTATACTATGACGTTTTATGCCTCACTATACTATGAAATTTTTTTGACATTTTATGCCTTACTTTACTATGACATTTTTAGGACATTTTATGCCTCACTATAATATGAACATTTTATTGACATTTTATGCCTTACTATACTATGACGTTTTTATGCCTCACTATACTATGACATTTTTTTGACATTTTATGCCTCACTATAATATGAACATTTTATTGACATTTTATGCCTTACTATACTATGACATTTTTATGCCTCACTATACTATGACATTTTTTTGACATTTTATGCCTTACTATACTATGACGTTTTTATGACATTTTATGCCTTACTATACTATGACGTTTTTATGCCTCACTATACTATGACATTTTTTTGACATTTTATGCCTTACTATACTATGAAGTTTTTGTGCCTTACTATACTATGACATCTTTATGAAATTTTATGCCTTACTATACTATGACGTTTTTATGACATTTTATGCCTTACTTTACTATGACATTTTTGTCGTTACTATACTATGACATCTTTATGAAATGTTATGTCTTACTATACTATGACGTTTTTATGACATTTTATGCCTTACTATACTATGATATCTTATGCCTCACTATAATATGAACATTTTTTTTAACATTTTATGCCTTACTGTACTATGACATTTTTTTGACATTTTATGCCTTACTATACTATGATGTTTTTATGCCTCACTATACTATGACCTTTTTTTTAGATTTTATGCCTTACTATACTATGAAGTTTTTGTGCCTTACTATACTATGACGTTTTTATGACGTTTTATGCCTTACTATACTATGACCTCTTTTTTAGATTTTATGCCTTACTATACTATGAAGTTTTTGTGCCTTACTATACTATGACATCTTTATGAAATTTTATGCCTTACTATACTATGACGTTTATGCCTCACTATACTATGACATTTTTTTGACATTTTATGCCTTACTATACTATGACGTTTTTATGACATTTTATGCCTTACTATACAATGACGTTTTTATGACATTTTATGCCTCATTATACTATGACATTTTCATGACATTTTATCCCTTACAATACTATGACGTTTTATGGCTCAGTATAATATGAAATTTTTTTTACATTTTATGCCTTATTATACTATGACGTTTTTATGACATTTCATGCCTTACTATACTATGACAATTTTTTGACATTTTATGCCTTACTATACTATGACGTTTTTATGACATTTTATGCCTTACTATACTATGACGTTTTTATGCATTACTATACTGTGACGTTTTTATGACATTTTATGCCTTACTATACTATGACGTTTTATGCTTCACTATACTATGAAATTTTTTTGAGATTTTATGCCTTACTATACTATGATGTTTTTATGCCTCATTATACTATGACGTTATTATGCCTTACTATATTATGACTTTTTATGCGGCACTATACTATGACATTTTCATGACATTTTTATGCCTTACTATACTATGACGTTTTATGCCTCACTATACTATGACATTTTTTTGACATTTTATGCCCTACTATACTATGACGTTATTATGACATTTTATGCCTTACTATACTATGACGTTTTATGCCTCACTATACTATGAAATTTTTTTGACATTTTTATGACATTTTATGCCTTACTTTACTATGACATTTTTAGGACATTTTTATGCCTTACTATACTATGACGTTTTATGTCTCACTATACCATGACATTTTTTTGACATTTTATGCCTTACTATACTATGACGTTTTTATGACATTTTATGCCTTACAATACTATGATGTTTTATGGCTCAGTATAATATGAAATTTTTTCGATATTTTATGCCTTACTATACTATGACGTTTTTATGACATTTCATGCCTTACTATACTATGACAATTTTTTGACATTTTATGCCTTACTATACTATGACGTTTTTATGACATTTTATGCCTTACTATACTATGACGTTTTTATGCCTCACTATACAATGACATTTTTTTTTAGATCTTATGCCTTGCTATACTATGAAGTTTTTGTGCCTTACTATACTATGACATCTTTATGAAATGTTATGCCTTACTATACTATGACGTTTTTATGACATTTTATGCCTTACTATACTATGACGTTTTTATGACATTTTATGCCTTACTATACTATGATGTTTTATGCCTCACTATACTATGACATTTTTTTGACATTTTATGCATTACTATATCATAATGTTTTTATGACATTTTATACCTTACTATACCACAAAGTTTTTGTGCCTTACTATACTATGACATCTTCATGAAATTTTATGCCTTACCATACTATAATTTTTTTATGACATTTTATGCCTTACTATACTATGAAGTTTTTGTGCCTCACTATACTATGACATCTTTATGAAATTTTATGCCTTACTATACTATGACATTTTTATGACATTTTATGCCTTACTATACTATGACGTCTTATGCCTCACGATACTATGACATTTTTTTGACATTTAATGCCTTACTATACTATGACATTTTTATGACATTTTATGCCTTACTATACTATGACGTTTTTATGCATTACTATACTGTGACGTTTTTATGACATTTTATGCCTTACTATACTATGACGTTTTATGCTTCACTATACTATGAAATTTTTTTGAGATTTTATGCCTTACTATACTATGATGTTTTTATGCCTCATTATACTATGACGTTATTATGCCTTACTATATTATGACTTTTTATGCGGCACTATACTATGACATTTTCATGACATTTTTATGCCTTACTATACTATGACGTTTTATGCCTCACTATACTATGACATTTTTTTGACATTTTATGCCCTACTATACTATGACGTTATTATGACATTTTATGCCTTACTATACTATGACGTTTTATGCCTCACTATACTATGAAATTTTTTTGACATTTTATGCCTTACTTTACTATGACATTTTTAGGACATTTTTATGCCTTACTATACTATGACGTTTTATGTCTCACTATACCATGACATTTTTTTGACATTTTATGCCTTACTATACTATGACGTTTTTATGACATTTTATGCCTTACAATACTATGATGTTTTATGGCTCAGTATAATATGAAATTTTTTCGATATTTTATGCCTTACTATACTATGATGTTTTTATGACATTTCATGCCTTACTATACTATGACAATTTTTTGACATTTTATGCCTTACTATACTATGACGTTTTTATGACATTTTATGCCTTACTATACTATGACGTTTTTATGCCTCACTATACAATGACATTTTTTTTTAGATCTTATGCCTTGCTATACTATGAAGTTTTTGTGCCTTACTATACTATGACATCTTTATGAAATTTTATGCCTTACTATACTATGACGTTTTTATGACATTTTATGCCTTACTATACTATGACGTTTTTATGACATTTTATGCCTTACTATACTATGATGTTTTATGCCTCACTATACTATGACATTTTTTTGACATTTTTATGCATTACTATATCATAATGTTTTTATGACATTTTTATACCTTACTATACCACAAAGTTTTTGTGCCTTACTATACTATGACATCTTCATGAAATTTTATGCCTTACCATACTATAATTTTTTTATGACATTTTATGCCTTACTATACTATGAAGTTTTTGTGCCTCACTATACTATGACATCTTTATGAAATTTTATGCCTTACTATACTATGACATTTTTATGACATTTTATGCCTTACTATACTATGACGTCTTATGCCTCACGATACTATGACATTTTTTTGACATTTAATGCCTTACTATACTATGACATTTTTATGACATTTTATGCCTTACTATACTATGACAATTTTTTGACATTTTATGCCTTACTATACTATGACGTTTTTATGACATTTTATGCCTTACTATACTATGACGTTTTTATGACATTTTATGCCTTATTATACTATGAAGTTTTTGTGCCTTACTATACTATGACATCTTTATGAAATTTTATGCTTTACTATACTATGACGTTTTTATGACATTTTATGCCTCACTATACTATGACGTTTTATGGCTCACTATAATATGACATTTTTTTAAACATTTTATGCCTTACTATACTATGACGTTTTTATGACATTTTATGCCTTACTATACTATGACGTTTTATGCCTCACTATACTATGACATTTTTTTGACATTTAATGCCTTACTATACTATGACGTTTTTATGCATCACTCTACTGTGACATTTTTATGACATTTTATGCCTTACTATACTATAACTTTTTTATGACATTTTATGCCTCACTATACTATGACGTTTTTATGAAATTTTATGCCTTACCATACTATGACGTTTTTATGACATTTTATGCCTTACTATACTATGACATTTTTAAGACATTTGATGCCTTGTTATAATATGAATTTTCTTTGACATTTTTATGCCTTACTATACTATGACGTCTTTATGTACATCTTTACTATACTATCACAATTTTATGCCTGACTATACTATCACATTCTAATGACATTTGATACCTTACTAAACTATAACATTTTTATAACATTTTATGCCTTTATGTACTATGATGTTTTCATGCCTTACTATACTATGACATTTTTATGACATTTTATGCATCACTATAATATGACGTTTTTATGATATTTATGCCTTACTGTACTATAACTTTTTATGCCTTACTATACTATTACATTTTTTTGACATTTTATGCCTTACTGTACTATGACATTTTTATGACATTTTATGCCTTACTATATTATGATGTTTTTGTGCCTTATTATACTATGACTCTTTATGCCTTGCTATACAATGACATCTTTATGAAATTTTATGCCTTATTATACTTTGACTTTTTATGCCTTACTATACCATGACGTTTTTATGACATTTTATGCCTCACTATACTGTGACAATTTTATGCCTTAATATTCTATGACATTCTTATGACATTTGATACCCTACTAAACTATGACATTTTTATGCCTTACTATATGATGAAATTTGTATAACATTTTATGCCTTACTATAGTATAACGTTTTTAGATGTTTTTATGCCTTACTATACTATTATGTTTTTATGCCATGTATGCCTGACTAGACTATGACATTTTTATACTTTACTATACTATGACGTCTTTTGATATTCTTATGCATTACTATACTATGTCGTTTTTATGACATATTAGACTACTACATTCCAAATCTAACCCTACAGGGTACAACTATCACCTTTATATACAAAGATAATAATAATTATAAATATTCTTATATTCTTCTTATTGTTGTTGTTGTTGTTGTTGTTGTTATTATTATTATTAATATTATCGTTGTTGTCGCCGTCATTATTATTATTATTATTATTATTATTATTATTATTAGTATTAATTTATCTATTTATTAATTTATTTATTATTTATTTATGCTTGTGTCTCTCCACAAGCAATGTAGTGAGTCCAGAGCACATAACCAGCCTTTTTGATCAGCTTGTCCAGTCTCCTTGTGTTCATGTCTGACATGCTGCTGCCCCAACATAAAAAAGGACACTCAATGCACCTGTGTGAGCTGCCCAGTAAGCACACCTGCCCTTGTGCTACTATCCAGCCCAGCAAAGTAAAAAATAAATAAATAAAATGCAGTAATCCAATTTGGATTTTCATTTTCACATACTCATGGGCGTTCTGTGACCATATTAAAATGAAAATTGAAAAGCTATTGACAATTAGAAATCACAAGCGCAGAATTGAGATCCACAAATGCTTTTCGATTGCTTTTCATTTATTTGTAAATTAATTGAATGCATTCACAGATATATTTTTATCTGTAGAATTTGGTTGTTTATTGGCAGATCCGTTTTATATTTGCAAGATATTTTTGTGAATTTGCAAATTTATTTCCTGTATTTATGGAAGGTGTTTTATATTTACAGATTACACATTTACACACAGATTGCCAATCTGTTAACACAAGTAACATTGAAACAAATCTACCTCCATAATGAAGTGTCCTGTGTCAAGACCTAGTCCTATCCTTCTGTCCTCTACCCTTTCCCTGTGTTTCGTCCCACAGTTGTCCTTTGAACTCACATTGGGGCTTCCTCCACACCTACTTAAAAAAGTTGATCTGTGTGTGTTTTTTTTTAAAGATCCATCAATAAATAAGTGTAAGAAGCATTTAATGCCACACTTTGCGTCACTGGTTTTTTGTTACAGTGGGTTCAGTTGTCTCTGAAATAGACTCTTGGGTGGAACAAAAGGGATTAGGTAGCCTTGTCAAACACGAAGAGAGGATCAGATTTTCAGATCCACCCACAGTGCTTTCCCCTCCTGACCACAGACCAGTTTTGGATAAAAGAAAAAACAAGAAGCTGGTGGATTTGGACAGACACACTTGTTCACATTAGAAACCTGTTTGTACTTGGTGTAAATAACAAAAACTGAGCAAATGTAGTCAAACTTGTAATATCCTGCTACTGAACAAAACTCAAGATTAAGGAAATCAAATAGGTTCCCACACAGTTATTTCATTATTATACCACAAACTTCAGTGTCTACACTTCCATGTTTACAAACTACTGTAAAAGGTGGAAAAGCCCTGAGTCACAGTATCATGACAGGAAAGGGGTAAAATGCCGTTTCAGCCAAATGTTGTTATTTTAAAGGGAAGGGCAATAGACCGCTGCTTGCCCCAAACGATGGTACACATATTTTCACAATGAGGGTCACTTATGTGTGAGCAGGGCTCAGGAAGGGCTGTCAATAGACCCCTTTATGAGGCGGTGAGGGGGGAATTAAGCCGTCAATGGAGGGGACTAAGCCACGTATGCCGTGTGTCCACACTCGGGCCTGGCCTGTTTGTTTTGATGGCAGCACGAGACTGGCGTGACTGTAGGCCTTGTTTACGTTGGATATGTGTCAGGAGAGTTCCCACTCGATGAGAAACTGACCTCTCAGATTGCATCAGAGCAACAGGTGCAATTCATTTCCAGTCAGGGCTTCTGGAGAGTTACACCTGAGTCAATGTACTGAAATGATCAGGCCTGACAGTTTGAAAACATGAGTTAGGCATCTGCAAGTCAGAGGGGTGTTTCATTAAGGTGGCCTAAACCTTGTCTTGAAATGTCTAGTTAAAGAACTGCTGCTGAAAAAAGACTAAAGACATCATGCACAAATCACATCAATTGACAATCAAGAACTAGACAAAACTCAGATGTTTGTGGCCACAGAGCAGAAAATATAAAACGTATAATATGGAAAGTAAAATAGTGAAACAGAAATGAACAGAAACACTGACACTGACACAACAAAAGAGAAGAGAGAACTTTTGGCAGCATGTTGTGGAGCAGCAGTGAGCTCAGCTTTTAATGCAAGTACAGATGAACTCAGTTTGTTGTTCTGATAATCTTGTCATTGTGAGCTCAAGTCACATATGATTCATGTGAATTAAATTAAAATACAAGCTGCACCATGACATAACATAACTTTGAAGCATCAAATAAGATCCCAGACAGGTCTTTTATTACATAGGAATAGATGATTTCAATAATTTACATTTAAAATCATTTTCAAGAGGCTTAAGTTATTCATCAGTTAGATTTTGCTACTGCTTGTCTGCACCTCTTGTATTTTTCATAGACGGATTCCTCTGCTTAACTGTTTATGTCACATTTTTAACAAGGAAGACATGGTGAGAATGATATGAGACTGCAGCCACGGGTTAATCATTAGCTTTGTTATGATTGCAGTGTATTTAAAAAGCACATGGAATACTGTGCTGAACTTTAGACTCAAAAAGATACAAGTGCAATAAGTGCAGCCCCTGTCAAGATGCATAAATGTAACATGTTTGCAAGTTGACTATCACTTGTCCCACAACGTTTTCACAGTGCGCCATTTAACAAAACTTGTAATTTAAGTAACATTGGAGAGAACAGTTTCCATTGTAACCTAGATGAGATTTGTTTAAACCACTTGCCTACAGCCATGCTAGCAGCTCTGTGAGACTGTACTTGATATTTCAACAAGAAGATGGCTCCATATAAAAAGTTTGGGATTCACCAAACTGACCAAATTTCATCCTCAGATAGACGTGCATGTCTGTACCTAATTTTATGGCAATCCATCCAGTAGTTGTTGAGACATTTAACTAAAAATCACATATGTCAACCTTACGGTGGCACTAGAGGAGAAGTAATTGGATCATGGTAGTCATTAGGAAACACATTCTAGGCTTGGTTCAAGCAACAACAACGTCAAGAGTCTCGTTTTGATTGAACAAGCAAAGCAATTTATTTACAAACATACACAGGTAGTAAGTGTCGCCCATGAGTCTTTCCTCACAGAGTATTTAGTGTGCATCTTACAGCGAAATCTTTGGGCTTGCAAACAAAAAGAAGCTCAGTAATCCCCCCCACCCACCTTAAAATCAGCACAATCCAAACTTTCATCACTAAAAATTTGGTTTCCTCTTGTGATCATTTCAGCTCAAATATCATCAATACTTGGAGCAGCATTAAATACTATTTTTCAAGAAGGCCTACTGTCTGATTAGGTGCCCTCTCAATACTCTGTGGTATTGCGTGAGACAATTTCAAGGTGATAAAAAAAAAAAAAAATCTAATTGAGATAACATGCCAAATAAATGGAATAATACTTGTTTAATTGGTCACATTGGCACGCTTTTTTTCCCTCAATTTTCAGTGTTTCTTTTTTTTTTAAACATTTCAAATTTCAAATAAACAAATGCTAATTCAAGTTATATGCGAAGTTATAAGCCATCAGGGTCAGTTAAAGAGCAGTGTCCCTTAAGCCTGAAGGGACTCAGTTTCTTGCTCAAGGACACTTCAGCAGGAGGACAATTACTAGCTCAGGGTCTTCTTAACCCAGATCCACCAGGTAAAGGACATTCACTCTCAAAACTAGAGCACGCTGCTGCTACCCTGCTGTTAATCCTTCTCACTGGTTAATAGCATGTTTGCACTCATGAACAACTTCACAGAGCGACCACCTTGACCCCATTATAGCACTGTAAATGTGCGGAGCAATACACTCTAACATAGAGCACAGGAAATTCGACATTGATAAAAGTGGGTCTGGTCTCCATAAGTCCATGGCAAGCATCTGACTGGTAGAAAATGAATGGAATACTTCAGTGAAAATAGGAAGTCCCATCTTGTTTGCAAGTACCTGCGTACAAACAATCATTTCTTGTCATGCGGATAAGTTGTGGCTAGAAAATAGTGAATAAAACACGAGAGAAAAAACAAATCCAAGGTCCATTCAAATGAATTGTGTGCGGTGCTTGTGAACACAGCTTATTTTTCAGGGTTCATTCCCAAGCTCATTAAAAGTCTGGGAAAAAAATGTCCCCGTTCTGCCCACGTCTTGCAATATTCAAAAAGTGCACTTTTAAGACGATGACTTGCGAAAAGATGAGTCACTCTGAGGAATAACAGTCCAGCCAAAACCAGCCACTTAAAGGGCTTTTGTTTAAATTTTATCCAGGCCAGGAGGCAACCAATCATATCAAAGTTTACAAGAAGGAGATTAATGAAAAGAGATGATAAAAAATGTTACAATCATTGGTTGTTTTAACTGAGAAAACAAATTGTTCACCATCAGATTCAAGCAAAAAAAAAAAAAAAAAAAAGAGAAAAAAAGCTCTCTTAAGCAACAAGAGAGATCTAAAGTATACAAAATGAAGATGAAGAGATGTGGAACATGCAAACTAGAAAAACAACTTGTTTGCAGACAGTTGAACCCTTTCTTTCCAAGTCCATGTAGTGATGATGAATGTAGAAGTCAAAAAAATTGAGAAAAGTTTGTTTAAAAACGCGTGTCCCTTTGGCTGATTCCAGGTCTCTGAGATGAAGGAGAGGGTTGTTGGTAATGATGAACGGCGGCGGCTGAGTGACAACCAACGGTACCTTGAAGCAGTGAGACGGCGATGGGGAAGAGAGAGGTGGGAGGATGGATACTGTGGGGAGGAGATCAGGAGGAGAACCTGGTGGTCCTCCTCCTGATGGGTCACTAATGCTAGGAGGTCTGCAGCAGGCGTCTGTAGTGGGGCATGATCTCGTGTTCAGGCAGGTGCAAGTTGAACTCCAGCGCCACCAGGACAGGGAACTCGAAGGCTATCAGCTCTCTGCGGTTCACTCTGAACCTCTCCTCCAGTTTCTGCCAGACAAAAAAAAAAGTAAAGATTAAACAATAGATACGTCTAATGCTGCATTCCTTATTGCTTCTCAATGACTCATAATCGCACCCATTTATTTTCAACCAGCGTTTCATGAGGACTGACCTCATGGCAGACAAGAAAGGTTTCAGTGATGCCTGCTGATGCGATCACCATACGCTGCAAGTCAATTACAATATAAAGGGGGGTATTTGCTACTCTAAAAGCTTTCATTAAAAGGGGCAATTCAGTAAATTGAAGTGCACGTTGATCAAGTTTAGGATTTGAGCAGTGAGGTGGGGAAAGCATGTCCGATTATAAATACCAGACCCTTGACAAAAAATGTCGCCTGTCATTTATGGGATTTGGAAGCCACTCGACTAGCAATATCAGATCCTGTTTTTAGGTAAATACTAGATCTGACTCCTAAGATCAGCTTTCATGATATTGAATGGTTATGGCAGCAGTTCTTTCTCTTATTGTAGCTGACTGTGACTGAAACACACTTTGCTGTCCTAGCCTGCCTAGTATTCTCTATATCTGGTTTTTAACTTCTGAAAACACAGTCATCACAACCATATTTTCCTCATAGTGGTGTCTGGCCATGCTAATAGTTTTGGTTTTTATGTTCTCATGTTTTGATCTACTGCCAACTACAGTGGAATTGTGTTTGTGGTGCTCACAGCAATGAAAACTGTTAGTCAGGCTATTCAAGAGACTTCACTGTGGACACATTTCACTATGTTTAACTTGTTGACTTTACAAGTTGTGGTTTAAAAACATCATAAAGCCACAAAGTTTAGATTTTTGGAAACTTACGTCTATCAGGAGCTTGACTTCATGTTTCTTGAGATCACCACCAATCTTGGCTGCCAGAAGAACACAAGCTCCAGCACAGAGTTTACGATTCTGCTTGTTTAGTTTGCCTTGAAGAACGAGTTTTTCAAAGTAGACGAAA
Source organism: Seriola aureovittata (assembly GCF_021018895.1). Classification (NCBI taxonomy): domain Eukaryota; kingdom Metazoa; phylum Chordata; class Actinopteri; order Carangiformes; family Carangidae; genus Seriola; species Seriola aureovittata. Next base: position 11,416,248 of record NC_079375.1, read on the forward strand.
GCCATTGCCACTGTGGGTTCCTCATAACCACACTCGTCCTGGGCCAGCTTTCTTATCTCCCTTTTCAAGCTGCACAGAGTGAAGAAAAAAAAAAAAAAAAAAAAAAAGAAAGACGAAGGGGAAAAAGAGAAAGGGCAAAATTAAGAGAAAGTAGACCGTAAAGAAAATAAATTAAACAGTTCAAGTTAAAGTTTAAAGTTAAATCGTCTTTATTGTAAAACAACAAACAAACTTGCTGACACATTTTTATACATTTTCGTCTGTTTTACCTCCTTATCTTGCTGAGTGTAAGCCTTATGTGGGGGAATTTCTCCTTGAAGGTTTCATTCATGTCCTTCTTGAGGTCAGAGGGTTTGACGTATTCAATGACCGTAGTCTGAAATGAAAACCAGAGGTGGTGTTAGAATGACCACGGCTCTCAGCAGTGAGCTTGGTGACTGGATCCTCACACATTAGTGTTGGATTCCACCGTCTCACAGTGAGGCTTAGCTGAGTACTGGTGTTACTGGGTGATAATTTCCTTCATTACTGTGAACATGGTCACTGTAGTTGGTTTTGTGTGTGGGCTTCGGGCCTGAGTGCCACAGACAGAACAGTGATGTTGAAAAGTACTGAGAGGTAGACATATTTTTGTTTTTGATCTTTTTTTTTTTATATTTTTGTTTTTGATCTTTTTTTTTTTTTTAATGAGATTTGAGACAATGAGAAAAACACAGATTATCACCAGCCTTGCTCTTTAAAAAACCCAGAGGACAGAAAGCATACTCAGTTGTCTACTGAGCTCTCTATGCCGTCTTCAGACTTCTCTTGAACAATCCTTAGAGCTTGTTAGAGCATGTTTTGAGCACCAGGTGGGTGAGTCACATTAGGACAGTTTAATGAGGGGGTGAAATCCCTGTAGAACAAAGTTCATTTCTAGCTCTTGGCTGAATTCACAACTTAAATTTAAGATGTTCTAGAGGCAAAATGAATCTTTGCTGCTAGATATGCAGGATAATTCTGATTTATTACAACATGGAACTTATTTTCATAGATCTGGCCGTCATTCCATAATAATAATAATAATAATAATAATAATAATAATAATAATAATAATAACAACAACATAGTATTGCAAACCTTCAGATTAGCCAGTTATATTAGAATAAACAAATGGAGATGAACACTTGAGTTATGACCAAAAAAGTAAAATAATTACCCAAACAGCCCATCGCAGTTTACAGACCAACTTCATGGTTTAACTGTGAGTCACCATACTTGCCATATCTATGGGTCCAGGATCATTATCAATTGGCTGCACTTACTTTCAGTTTGACCTCTAACACACCTCTAACAAACTAACCAGTTTATCTAAACCACTTTATTTGGCTAGTTTGTTTGTTTTCATTTTTAATTCCTGCTTCCTTTTGTCCTGCTTTCTTTCATTTTTTTGTATGTACACACATGTACACACAGGCTGCCATATCACTATACTGGCAGATCAAAACGCACATTGCACATACACACCCATTTTTTTTATTTTTTTATCTCAACCTAGCTCACACATACCCCTTACTGAGTGAGCGTTACTGCACGCCAATCCAACTGCAGCAATCGTGTTGAACTTCTATACCGCACTGTTTTGTTTGCACTGAAAATACACCACAAGAACTAGAATTACAGATTCAAGATTGTATGCCTCCGCCACTCAGACTAGTTTCAGGTTACATCCTTGTTTATCCAGAATCATATAAAATATTAACCATTTGTGTCAAATTTTGTCATAATTGTTATGTGAATTCTTTAGTTATGGCTAAAAATGGCTTCACAAGAATGGGATGGACAGGCGGACGGACAACCCGAAAAACATAATGCCTCCAGCTCTGACTGGTGCCAGCGTGGACGTATAAAAATAATATAATGTAATCTTAAAAAATTATTGATTCATCTTTTCTGTCATTTTTCTAGTGAAACAATTTCTCAAAAGTGATGGTTCACTGCTTTACTTTGTCATGCTGTCTGTCATGATAACAAATGAAATATCTGTGGGTTTTGGACTGTAGGTCAGACAAAACAAGCAATTTGAAGACGTTACCATTGACTTTAATTATAATGGGTATTTTTTCATTACTTTAGTTTACTTTTCATAGCTGAGAGAAATGGCCAAAAGTGCAAAAAATAAGACTCATGTTGTAAAAACAACAGGGTTATTCCTTTAGTGGTCTACTAAGAATGAGCAATTAAATAAGAGCACACTATGCAGCAGTTCTAAAAATATATCGATGGCCCTCTGTATGCATGTATGGTATTGCAGACAGTGCACAGAGTGTGAATAATGGCGTTAGCCCTCAACATCATGCTACTAATCATGAAGCATGAAGCACGAATGCTTATCTATGGTCGGAGCTCTGAGAAATGAACAGAAAAAAGGACAGCACTGACATCACGACAGAAAGTCTTATCAACTATGACCCTGTTTCAGGCTAACCTATGTCAACACATAAAAACATTTCATTTTTCCATGTTTTTAACGTAAGGGTAATAATTCACAAATCTACAAGCTTCCCTACCACATTTAAAATAATCTAAGTGAGGTTTTCCTCGCTTCATAATCATATTGTAGGTCATACAAGAGTTTCCTCAATTGCGTCTTGAGGATTAAATTCCCTGCATGAACTTGAAAGTTCAGTGAGAGAGTCATGTCTCCCAAACAGACTGTGTTTAAACCCTGAAATGCTGAGAATTTACTGGTTCCATTCCTGTAGCAAACAATAGCCATTGTTGTGAGACGCTGGGTTTTGTAATTGGAGGAAGAGAGGAGGGAAAAAAAGCATAGCCTGGCCTTGACTGAACATTTCAACTATGTCAGTCCTTGTTGTGTATTCTGCCAGTCTCCGTAACAAAAACAGAGCCCAGGAAAGAATGAGGTGGGAGTCTAGTCAGTGTGTTTTTCTTTTTCCTTTTCCGACCACAATAAAATGTTCCTTTTCCGGAAAAGTGAGAGTGATTAGTGCTGAGACATAAACATTAAGCTGTTACACTGGTCAAGTGGCTGTATGTATATTCTTTCAGGCCCCAGAAGGTGGGAGAGAGTCTGGGCCCGGTGACCTTCCTGATTAAAACTGTTAGAAACATCCTCCTGGCTCACTTTCAAAAACAGCTGATAAAATTCACGAGGACTTTTTGAGAGAAAATCTCTTGAGTCAGATAATTCTTTTTGGTGTGTTATTGTTCTTGGTTGTGGTGGGAAATTGAACACAAATGCTCCATAATGATAAAAGTAACAATTACAAAAAAAAGCATTAAGACTGAGATATTGTAGGACATCTCAACGAAAAATGTCAAAACAGAGGCGGATCTATTTCTGCAAATTATGTCCTGGACAAAAACAACTTTTCCATTATACCCTCAAGAGGACAAGGCTGCAGTGGCTGTTGTTGTTATTGCTGATGGCAGTGGTGTTACACGCAGCTAGAGTACTTTCTCACCATGTAGGAGGGGAAGATGAGGACTCTCTTGTGTTTTCCACAAGGCCACTGAGGGTCATCCAGCAGATTCGGATCATACTCGCGAAAGTCGACCAAATCATTCCCTGCCACGAGCACAAACACAACAACAGAGGTTGAGCCAGAAGTTAACATTTGCACAGTTTCTTTTCCAATAAAAATATACTGGATAAAGACAACTGAGGGTGAGGAATAAGTCATGTTATTTGTTGGCAACCAACTAACCTGTGTCTAGGCTGCTCTGGTTGCTGTTGGCTCGGCCCAAACTGAGGCTGCGGTGGCTGGCGTTACGAGATTGAGAGAAGGAAGAGGTGGAGTCGATGGTGTTTCTGCGACCGCCCAGCACATTAGTAGGATACAAGAACTGGGTGTAGGATACAGTCTGCGGACACAGGTAGAAAGTAAAGTTTGTATTTATATCGCACCTGTTAGATTAATGCAACTTTTTACAGCAGCATTTTGTCAAGACGGGAAAAGCACAGGTGGCGCCAATAACATTAGCAATGGCTCAGTTTCATTAAGTGTCCCAGTATACCATACCAAGTAAGCCAGCATGCACATTAACTAACACCTGGGCTGATACTGTTATGAAATGTCAAAATGCTACTTGGAAAGCGGCGTATTGTTCAAATATGCTAAACGTGTGTTGATTTGTGGGAATTAGCTTGCTAAACACCACAAACAATACACACAAGTCTTCAGAGTTTATGTTCTGAATTTATCAAAAACCTCAACCTTATCTTGAATGTCATCAATGTTTGAAGATAAGCAGTTCATCATTTAAAGGAAAGTAATTTGTCAGACTAGCTAGCTTAGTGCCATTCAAGCCTATGTAGCAGCTAGCATCTAACAAGCTAACAGCAAAAACCATGTTTTTTCAATACGCAGCTAAAATGTGAATGGCTCCTTATTTAAAGCAATATTTGTTTAGTTACTGTAATATTTGTTTACAACACTGAATGTGAGTAAATCAAGACCCATGTGCACATAATAATTATACTTACATAATGTTGAAGCAAACATCATCACTGTAACATCCAACTGTACTCACTCACAAACACCAATATCAATACCATTTTCTTTTACTTTGTGTGAGCAGTATTTTTTTTTGAATACTTACACGTACACTTTTCTGCTGATTTCTTACCTTTCCATCTGCTCCCAACTCCACTCCCTCCAGCCCGATCACCATCTCCTTGGCGCTGACGCCTCCTGACGGGTGCCGCTGACGCCCTCCTTCCAGCTTTATATCCCTGATGATGAGCACACAACCTTTGAGGTTTTCATCATACAAATAATACTACTCCTTGTTTAATTCCCATCTCCTCCTGCTGGGGCCTTGTCTAGCACACCTCCACATCACTACCTCACAGATATAGGCCCTGTATTGATCTGCATTCATCGGCCGGCCTAGTTTCTGCAGTTGCCCATGTCTGTGGGTGCATCTCAGGGAAATCAGAAATAAAATACACCCTTGGGAGTAAGGATGGAGGAGAGTTTGGTTTTGCTCTAGCAGGCCAGCCTCCTCAAAAGGCCTCACCAACGCATGAAAACCCATACTGCTGTGGGAGATTTGCAGGAGGTCAGATGGTCTGCTGAAGTAAAAAACAGATGGCTGGAGAGTTAAGTGTGTCAATGGAGCAAACAGTGGAGAGCCCTTGACTGAACACATTTCGTATGTGCCAAATCTTTCTGTATTCCATGTCTGCTGCTGAGAACATACGGCAGACTGGGGCAATCACATGCAAAATTAGATTAAAATGGTTCCCAGATAAATAGAAAGAAATTACACAGTAGGCCCTCACATGACTCTCCCAGTGTTTTGATGACATGTGGGGCCAATCTGTTATAATGAAAACAGTGTTATCTGGCAGACAGGCACATAAGAACACAGTGTTGATAGATGCATCATAGACATGGAGATCCTTAGGCAGCAGACATCTTACAGCACAGTGGAGATTAAATAAAAATGGGGGAAACACAAGAGACAGAAAGCTTTCTAGGAAGAGAGCTTTTCTATGAAGCTTCGGTCTGCTGAGAATAAGGAGAAATGAAAGGAAATTATAAGAAAAGCTGATACTGCCAAGTAACATGCATGAATAGGAATCACTGGCTTCAAACAACGATATGTTAATAGTATTTTAATCAATGCAGCGCTCATTATGTCCTGCCAAATGTTTCTAAATCTAGAACAAGCAACCAAGAAATAAATATTAACATGACTAAAAGAATCTTGACCCCCTGCTGGTTACGTACACTATCAAATACTGTGTGTTGGGTTGACTGGCTTGTAATAATATTCCCCTACAGACTTCACCCATTACACTAAACTTATGAGCATCACTTGGTTATACTTGATTATTCCCTGCTGTGAGGAAGTTTGTCCTTTGCATTTGACCCATCTAACATTTTACCCTGGGAGCCAAGTGCAACTACAGTCCAATGCCAGGACTATTACCTAACATGCATGACTTTTAGGGTCACAAAAACTGAAGTATGTGGAGAAAACCCATGCCAATACAAGGAGAACATGCAAAGTCCACAAAGAAAAGTTACAGCTGACCCTAGAGGGGTTTGAACGCAGGAGTATCTGGCTGTCAAGAGACAGTGTCGGCCCATAAAAAGATGTCCAAGTCCAAGTTAAATTTTTGTCTTTTCCTTAAACGAAAGGTTCGAGAACATTCGCTTTCTTACCAACAGTTAGATGAGAAGATCCATGCCACTTTAATGTCAGTATGTTACATATAAAGGTATCACCAGCAGGCAGTTAGTATAGCTTAGCATAAGGTCAGGAAAGAGCTTGCCTCACTATCTAAATGTTAAAAAAATTTGCCTATCAGCAACTGAAAAACTCAGTAATTATCAAGATAAATTTTGCTCTCATCTAATTATTGGCAAGAAAGTACATAGCAAAAAGCAAATGTTTTAATGTTTGAGTGTAAGTTGTTTGGGATCATACCAGTCTGCTGTGTAAAATTTGATCATTTTTGTTCGTGGGATAGTAGTTATAGTAAATATAAAGACAGAGACAGAAGAAAGAAGAAGAAAGATAGAGAAAATAATACATGCAATCAATCATTTGGGCCCAGCCGTCTAATAAAAGGTTGTTTTACTGTTACAACACTTAACTGAGCCAACCAAAGTCTAACTGTAAACTGTCAATTAGCAGCAATTAGCTGTCAAATGTGTGTATTGGAAAGCCCTGGGGGGGTTTATTAACCCTTGACCTTGCACTGATTGGCTGGCTTAGGAAATTCCACAAATGGATTGAGCCTTTTATGCTCTTCACTAAGCCCTAGTGTGAAGCTTTTCTTTCTGTGCATTGTATTCTCTAGTGTTTATGTGTCCCCTTTCTCTTTCACTTCCTCCAAAACACACCGTTTCATGTGACTGGGGAGGGTGGGAGCATCAGGACAAAGGCCCTACCAGACCTATCCCCACGCAAGCCAGGTGGGTACATTATTACATAGAGCTTTGTGTTGCTTTAAAAAAAAAAAAAAAGAAAAAAAAAGAGGAAACAGGCATCTATAGAGAAGCCAGAGATGTTTTCTCTTGAAATGTAATCTCAAAACCCAGGCATTGAATAAACAAAAATGGTTAATAACAAACTGTCATGACTGTGTACGATCAACAGATATATACCCAGTCTGTCAACATTGTGGATAATTAGACCACTGAACATCACATTCAATTTAAGGGTTAAAATTTCGATATCCAAGGAGAGCAGAAACCCCAGGAAAGGTGAGTCTTAAATGTTACACAGCAAAGCCAGCAACAGACAAAAATGGGTTGACAAAAAAGAAAAAAAGAAAAAAAAAAAAAGATGAGTGCCCAAAAGCCACCAGAGGCATTATGGAAAAAGCAGTACAAGCAACAAGCATTAGGCTACAATGTGGTCTAAGTATATACAAAATTAAGCCTTTAAAGCCCATTTCAGCCCAATGTTTATTTTTTTAGGGTAAAAATGCATCCACCAAAACCAGCCCTTAGCGATGTATGCACCAGTCAGAGGAGAGTACATCCATAGAAAAGAGGGATGAGAAAACAAAAGGAAAGAGGGAGCACAGGCTGGAGTTACAAAGTTCGGCATGCTGTCGGATACATACCCTGCTTGGCTACAATCTCGATAGGGCAGGACAGAAAATACACTATAGAAGGATCTTCTGCCACTGATAAGGACTATCCTATAAAAACAAAAATGGTAAACAAGCTAATCAATGTCTATCTGGACAAGATCCACAGATTAAAGTTGGAAAAAGTGTGCAGTAAAAACTTAGAATAAAAGAGAATGAACTGGAAATTCAGGATAAGTGTGTGTTGTTTTGTAGCATTGTAGCATGTAGTCAGTGGTTTGGAAACAACAAAGATGCATTTTTGCTACAAAATCTTATTTCTTTAAAAACTTCAGTTCAAACGAGCCATTTTTATACTAAACTACAGACATGTTTCCAGGTGACCAGATGTCCACATCACAGAATGTCTTTAAATAAAACCAAAACAACCTCAGAATTACTTCTATTAATAGCTGCAACTCACAGGCACATGATGATGATCACCACTCGGCCAAAAATCATCATCAGGACATACACAGCACGTGAGTCATGAAATGCCTATTGTTTCAGCATCAGTTAATCAACAAGTAGTGGTTAATGGTGTGGAAAATCCAGCTCAGCATTATCCCACATCAGATGTGGATCTGGATATCAGGAAAAACAATTTTACATATCGACTAATTTAACAGGTGGAACTTATCAAGATGGTACAGCGATAGTCTAAACCAGAGGTACTAGCTTTCACATGAGATCTGCTTCTTCGGGACAACCAAACGCTGAACAAGAGCTAGAACTAACAGATTAATAAATACATTAATAAATTAATAGATAGTTTAAAAAAGGATTCAACTTAAAAAAGGATTCTTTACTTAAAAAGATTAGACTATGCATCGCAAAACACCAACAAAAAAAAGTTACAAGTTACTTTCCAAAGCAAAAGGCTGAAAGTCACCAGAGCATTATTGGTCTCCTGGCTTATTTTAAACAACAACCATCGCCCCTTTGGTTACTTTCTGCACACCCAGTAAAACGTCAACATTAACATCACTGAGCCAAAAGTTGTCTGTATTTAGGGATTTGTATGCCGGATACATGTTTGTTAGACTGTGACACAATGGCATGTGATTCAGTAGATTTATTTAGTACTCGAGTAAAGTGATTTTACAGTGTGATTCCGAAATTTGAAAAGTGATCAAAATAAAATATGATATATTCAATATAGACATGATTTATATTATGTTATATTTACAAGTCAGAACAACATGCTGTGAATGGGCCAGGCCTGCTCGCCTGCAATGTGGCTTGTAATGTGAGAAACATCCAAACTGCAGTTCATTGACTGGGGCAGCCTGCCATTATCCACTGAGGACTTGTATTGACTAAGGGATGGCGTTGTTTGCCTTCATACCTTCCATTGCGCATATCATGTTGCCTCATGTTCTTTATGAAGTGGACTTTCTTGAAGCTCTTTGGTCGGGGTGAACCCGATAGGGTTCGGCATCTAAAATGTAAAACAAGAACACAACATCAGTACCCAGAAAAACAGAGAAACTCTGCCAGTGGGATACATTACACTGAGCTGAATGTCTCATTTTACACACACAAAATGTAGTAGCAGACAATGTGAATGAGAAGGGTAATCCTGTGCATTTTACTACCTGCGAAGAGGAGCATTTTCCTCAATGTCCTCTAGCGTTTCAAGCGAAGAGCGCTGAGAGATGAGTCTTCGTCTGAGAAGGCAGACAGAGGGGTTTGAGGTTAGAGGAAATTAAGAAATTATCAACACCAAAATCTTACAGGACCAACTGCCATTCAACAGCTCCTAGATGAACCAACGCTGGCACAATAATAGCAACATTTCTAATCGTGATCTTTTTTTTTTTTTTGCCATAGCAAACACATGGTACTGCAAAGGAATTTGATGAAAAAGCAAAACAGTAAATCAAAGTCTGCTCAACAGCAATACCTGAAATGGAAAAGGTCAGCACCAAAAATCTATAAGGTCATTTTCCACACAAATTGAGGTCAGTCTAGCTTTTAGAATAAAACAAGATATCAGTATTTGCCAAATGTCAAGCCAAATCTCTATTTACCTACTTACTGCAAAGCAATGCATCAATAAGCCACTATGTAGCTCACTATACTTTTACACAACTACAACTACTAAAAACGTTTTTTTGAATTTAACAGAATATGTCAAACTACTGTGCGTTAGTGTCAAATAATCAATTTTGCCGAAAGAAAATACTTTCTGTTTTCTGGTACTTGACGCTCGTTGATCCTTATGTATATTCATGTCAGTGCTCAAAAAGCATTAAGGTTTGATACCCAGCTCTGGAACAAAGTGCATGTGTGGTGACTGGAGGCCTTGACACATGGGTCACACAATGTTAAATTATCACCTGTTTTTGTATGTTCTGTGGTTCATTTACACAAATGAGTCTTGGACGGTCAAGTTATGACTGCCATCAATCAACACCACTGTGTGCCTTAGTGGTCAATGATCACTCCTCAGCCTTGTGTAGATCACAGAGAATTTTCCAGGATCTGAGCTGCTAAGAGGATAACGATCTGGCTCTGAAAGCACTTTGTGTAACACATTTTGTCACAGATGGCCTTTATTTCACACTTTATTGCACGACTCAACAGGCTAATTCTGCTGGACCACTTTTATATGATCGGCTGCCAGTGTCAGAAACAAACCCACATGTGATAGCTAAGTAAGCCTGAGCTGTTCCAAAATTAGGTTGTAATTGCATCTTTAGCACCACAATAATAACATAATCCAACTCATTTGCCTGCCTTACAAAGTGGCCACAATTAAAGTAGTGGAAATTAACACAATAATGGTCAAATAACAAAAACATGACACATTCTCTCAAAGGGTCTATCTGTCATCAAGTCCTAAACAGCTCTGCAGCTGTCTTACTATTCTGCCAGGCTCAAACAAATGGCTGTTCACACCATGCATATTGTATATCCTCTTGGGCTAATTATTTTAACAAATCAAAAAGGTGCTGTAATGCTGTAGACCCTGCAGCATAAAAACAAGCTGATGACACTGATGACCCTCTTTACTGAGCATCTCAGCCAAAGGGAGAGACAGCGGCGCGTAAAGCAGAGTGGCTGGTTAATAAACGACAGAGCATGAGGACAGATTAACAAAAGATGACTCTGTACTTGAGGATCTCCCAGGGTTTAAACCAACACAAGCTGAGTGAACTCTGTATACTGGAGGAGATGGGGTGAGATAAGTGTTTACATCATGAGGAGCCAGACTGTTGAAGCAGACAAGAAACCGAGAGCCATTATTCTGGCTCACCCTCTGCACTGTATATTATGACCCTAATGATCATAAACTGGAGGCAAGAACACCAAGCTCCGATAAAGGACATGAACAGTACAATTCTTAGTCCAAATGATTACCACAGTGTGCAGCTGACATCAACACTGTCTCCGCTACCGTGCACTGAGAGGGTCATAATAAAGGGGCCTGACCTTTAGCTGAAGGTCAGACGAGTGGGGGTCATGTGATTTATGGTTAAGTCTTACATCATCCTCCATTACTGATAACCATGAAAGATGGATTGGCTGAATAAAAAATAAGCGGACAAGCTGACAAGGCTTCTGATTTGCTCAAATGGTGCATAACTTCATTCCTAAAACCACTGCAAAATGAAGCTTTAGAAACGTTTTGATCATAAGAAGAGCTTTCAATGGTGTATTTTGATGTATTTAGAGATGAAATGGGATCCTAGCATGGATAACAGTCTTTAGTTAATGAGAAAGTAAAAATCACCTCATCTTAGTCTTTAATCCAACACTGACTCAAATTAAGGCTTTCTATTCCAAGGCTTAACCTAAAGCTGCACTAATCAATATATTCATGTGAACAATGGGTCGAATGACTATGGGCAACATCAAAGGCTTGTCTAGTAGTATCGAATTCACAGAGAATTATCACCCAACACTGCAGCCCTCTTTAGCTCTATGGAGCGCTTTAGCTTTTTTCAGCTCTTTGTTTTGGCTTTATGGCTCACAAATGTATTGTATTGGTTCGCTCTCATTGCTCTCATCAGCATTGTTTACAGCATCAGCAGGCAGCTGTTTTCAGCAAGCTTTAAAAGCCCACTGTAAACTACCTGCCCAGCATGCAGCAACAGACAACATCAGCATCTAGCTGGTGAACATAGTGGTGCATTTAGTAGCTAAAGAAACAGATATTTTCCTCAGGAGCTGGTGGAGGACAAAACAGAGCTAAAATGGAGAGTGAACATTGGACTCACATTCATTATGTGGCCAGAAACACAAATCCAAATGAATGATAATGTTTTTCCAAGTTTGTTAGTGTCTGCTAAATGTCTAAATAGGAAACTGTTTGCTAACACTTGTAGCATCATACCAAGGTCATATTTGTTGTTAATAGCTTGTTTTGCCTCGCCCCAATTAGCCAAATAAGTCAGTTAATGCAGGTTCATAGAATTATAGTTTGGGATGTTTTCAATTCTTAATATATTTCTCACATACTAATGTGTACACTGAAACAGTCATTATTTTCTATAATCATTACTCCTGTCCATAGTGGCAGTGAAGGGATACATTCCCAGCACGATAAGACGAAGGACCAAATTTACAGTTCTGATTCTATGTAAAAATGTATTATAAAGTTCAGCTGAAGTTAATATGAGCCTTTAGCTGCCTAAGTTAGCCCAATTAAGTGGGTATCCTCCAAACCTAGAACAAACTTCCCCCTGTAATTCCCGAAACAATGTTTTCTTGAAGAGCTAAAAAATGGAATTTCACACACAAGAAAAGGCTTGTTACTTTGGAAGCTGCCCACTTGATTTCACCAACTTAGCCTGCTAAATGCCCATTTTAGCTTCGTGTGAATTTTTGCACAGACTGAGAACTGGACAGGGGAAATGACTACACTGACCAAACACTGTCAACATACATAGGCACGAGAATAGAATAAAACTATAAAGCTACAGTGTCCCCAGTCTATACCTGAGCCTAGGAAGAAATAACCTCTTTTTGTTACCTTGTGTGACATTTAGTCATTTTTCCAATGCAAATCTCTATGAATCGTTACTTTCCTTTTAAATTATTCACCAATTGGCCTAAGGGCCATGTTTCCAGTTCATCAACTGAACAGTGCTTCAGAGGACTTTGATCCAGACAAACTGTACGTTAACAGCTGCAGCAGGATATGTTTTTAATGCAAAAGATGTTTTCCAGGCTGGTACAAATCCTGGAAACAATAACGCAGGCCAAGCCACTCATTCACTTTAGACGTGAACAATACCAACTCGGGTTAGAACAATCAGTTTCTATACAGCTTGACATTAACAAGAGTCTGTCTGAAGCTTCAAAGAAGCCTCAGTTTAAATCAGTGGCAAAGGAGCCACAACAAGCATCCCTCAGTGTCTTTGACACAGTTCCTACTACTGTTGCCTCAAGTAATTTTCTTTAAGCATTTTTCATAAATGCAACCCATTCAGCATTAAGCCATTTCTACTGCAGACACAATAACATCCTCTTGGAATTGAAAATGTCTCGAATAGTTATTGATAATCCTGTCCAGTGGTGCCATGAAATAAAGCTATAAAACTCAAGTGGACTATTTAGATGTGGTGATTAAACAGCTTCACACATACACCCTGTTGGCAGCTTGCCACAGGACATAGTCTTCCATTTTGCTGGGAGAGTCACTGAATGGAAATAAATGTAATGTTCTGGGCTTCTTCACACAAATACAGCCCCACTAAATGGAAATGTGATTATTCTGATATAAAAATATATATATATATATATATATATATAAATCCAGTCAGAGCAGTTCAGGGGGGATAAATGAGATGTATCAGTAGATTTAAAAAATAAAAATCGACAAAAAGGAAGTTGAAGAAAGAGAAACACAAATAAAAAGGTTCTGCTGTGTACAACAGCAATATATGGCACAGTTAAGCTGTTCAAGGTGAAGAAACCGAACAGGTCATAATGTGGAAATTTAACTCTGGGGTCCAACTTGAAATTGCATGAGGTAAAACACATGCTGACCCTTGTTACCCTGTCTTTACTCACTGTGGGATTTTTCATTCAAATCTTATGGGCTTTTCTAAGCATTTGTTGACAGCTCAGGCATTGAGAGACTCTGTGAAGGAAAATGAAGCATGCTTATGTAAGCCTGCGATTATGCCAACCATGACCTCAGCGAACAACGATCAACATCATGACCAGAAGTATGTGACCCAATCGCACAAAAACTCCACAGGACCATTATAACAGCTTGTGCTGCTTGTTTTCCAGCCACAGTTTCTGCTGCCTCATGCTAAAAAAATCTTGTTAAAGTACATGATTCTGCACTTTCTAATGGTGGCGGGAACCTTCGTACGTCTTACTGGGGAAAGGATGAAATTAAAATAGCTCTACACCTTAGGCAGACAAGGCCAGATGGTAATAGGTACTGTATGCTATATTTAAAGCACAGCTCTTGGCATGCTGATTCATGATGGATGAACGCTAAGGAGTGGAAGGAAAGCTGAATATAAAATCACCCATAATTTTCATGCATTAGATTCTGATTAGGATATGGTCTAAAGCGGTTTTGGCCTCAGAGAGTCTATTCTGGCGGCACATCAAAGGCTCTGTGACTTCCTGAATGGGAGCGGGACTGAAGGCCAAAAAGTCTGAGTGGAGAGTGTGTCTCTGATGCCCCTGGGAGAGGAAGTGGAGGACAGAAAATACAGAGCTGAGAGCCAGGCTGCTTCTCAGAAAGCCTGGGCATCCTGCCTCACCCAGCCAGGGACCTCTGGACACGTTTCCACCAGCTGCCCTCAGAAAACAAACCAGGCACTGTGCAGAACGCTTGTCTGTCCGCGCGCCGGTGGAATATGGCCACGCTCCATCAACAGGTTGCTTACCTCTCAACATTAGAATTCATTTTGTGTGGATGTCCTCCAAACACATTCCAAAAGCAGGGTACAGTCAAGGTTAAAGAATTTCATACTGTAGTTACTAGCTCAACAACAACAACAACAGAACTGTGTAGTAGAAAGCAGATGTCAGACATGCAACAGCTGGGCATTGAACCTCAATATTTTTTCGGTTCTGAACTGAAATGTGTTCACAGAACAAAGTACTAAAATCTGCCTGGGAATAATTTAATCTCTGATTTTTATCGTAGTTTTTTTTTTTTTTTTAGCCAGAGCTCTTTTATGACACTTTGTGTTTAACATTTGAAAATTATTGCTTTGATTTTGTGAAATAAAAAAAATTAAAAAAAGTTCTGTAGAAAAACATGTATACATTTCCCAAAGTAAGGTATTGAAAAAAGTATTGTTGCAGTATGGGTAGCCAAACTGTTATTTTGTCAAACGAAGTTCAACCACATGCATGTGCAATTCAGTGCCACCATATATACCCACCTGAGCCAAACTATTTCCACCTTGAGACTGAAAATTTAATCTTGACCTTGGAAACATTAGTTGACAGAACAATCTCACCATAATCTCATTCAGTATTTAATCTGGAGCTTTCTATCATATCACATGATATTCCTCAAGACATGGAGTTTGCCCAGCTGTCATGGGATTGCAGATTTTCACATTTCTATTTTGTCAACTCCTGTTTCCAAGGTCAAGAATGAACTTTAAATCTCTACTTTTAAGACAACATGAACAGGCGGTCCTTAAAGTGATCAGGAAAATGGAAAAATAAACATACAATTGTATATGATCAAAAACTCAAGAACAGCTCCTAATTGGTGGTGAGAATGTTTTGTCAACTAATGTTAACTTTATTATGGGCCTGTGTATCAATTCATCTGTGTCTATTTGAAGCTGTGGTTAATAATGTACTGGATTGTGCATCATTGTTAGGTGTTTCTGTTATGTTCACTCCATGTAAATAGTCTCTCATTTAAAAAAATTATTGATGGCTTCTTGAGTGTTATGCATGTCTCTATCAAAAAGTACAGATTAAGACTTGCGGAAGCCGTTAGTTCAACAGTGCAATTTCCACGAGTTCAAGAAGGGGAACTAGATGCTTACTGAGTGTTTCGCCATGAAGCAGAGCTTCCTGAAAAGTCTGGCAGAGTCACCAGAGGGAGGAGAGGATTTGGGTAAGAGAGGGGGGCTCTGGATGGAGAGCTGAGCAGAAAGGATTTGACAGCAGGTTCTGACAGTGAGAAAGCCATGAGACGACTGTTACTGACAGCTGTCCCACTGTGAGGTGAGACCCTCCAGCCTCTCCTCGTGCCTCCCAGGTGAAGACAAAGCAAACAAAGAGGGCAACTAAAAAGACATCCACATGGAGCAGCAAGCCCCTCTTCTGTTCTATGTGTATTTGAACAGGGGTGTAGAGTTACAGCATGTTTATATCACGCAGAGGAGAAGAAGGAGACAGCAGGTGTGTGCCAGGCTTTGGAATGACATTCACTAAAAATAATTTGAGGTCCAGTAAATTTGACAGAGCATGAGAACATGTACAAAACAGAAACACAGAGAGAAACTGATGAGGTGTGCTGCTGACTTCCCTCTCAGGGGAAACTAGGTTACGCCTCCACAGCTGTTGGACCTGTGATCATACTGAATGTATCTGTCCCTGTGCAGACCAGTGAGTCATAAGGCTACAACCATCTGCATGGAGTAAATATACAAACAGCTGAACTTTCTCCTCCTGCTGTGCATTGTTGTGTCCAGGCAGATTGCATTGCTTGGAACCAAGAGTACCTTTTCAAAACAGAAATGAGAAAAGAAGAAATGTGAAAGAAAACTGTTACAAGACTTCATTCATTCAGGGCTGTGGTCAGTGAGGGAACAAGGAAACACACTTAACCCATTACAAGTTCCAGATACCAATGTGTGAATTAAGTCTTGCACCTTAAATGAATTAACTGATCGATAAAATAAATGGCAACCTGGCTGTGAGTTGGAATTTAAACCAACAGAATAAAATATGATAGGGGGTGTGTCAGTGTAATCTTATTGTAACTATAGCCAAACACACAAGATGACTGACTGCTCCTATGCATGCTTCTTGCAGTGGCACACTGTTGAAATCTTAGTGGTGGGGCATGGCTAAGTTTTTGTTTGCTTGTGATGATATGCAAGCAAACAATGGCCTGACTGCAGAATCCTGCAGACAAGCTTGAATATTTAACATCATCACAACACCAGACACAGTGTACTACATGTCCCCTGCATCAGACAGTTGAGTGGAATTGATGTTCTCACAGTTACCTTGACCTCTGTAGCTCTATGGCAGAGTTGGCTATCTGTCCACCCTCCAGGCAGTAGCTTTGGGAGGACTGTCTGGAGTAGGAGGCAGGAAGGATTCCCTGAGTGTACGTCTGCAGCCTCCCTCTAGTCGAGGCTGGGACCGCGGAGAAGGGAGAGCTGAACGTCGAGGACACGAAAGCGTCGCCCTCCGTGTCTGTACCCGCCGCCGGGGCAGCGGCAGGACCCGTCCCAAAACTGGCCCGACTGCTGGCGAGGAGAGCCTGGTTTGCAAAAGCGAGCGCCTGGGCGGCCGTGGTAGCTGCCGCCGCCGCTGCCGCAGCAGCAGCAGCAGCTCCGGCGCCAGCAGCCCCGTACGCCGAGCGCTCCGGGGAAACCAGGCTCTGTGTAGTCCTAGGTTCAAGTGAGCCTTCCTCTTCGTTTTGATTGTCTGCATCGTCTTGCACGGGTCGTCCATCTAGAGAAATGTTGCTGAGAAAAGACAGCGCCGCTTGCCTCCTCCTCGGGTCTATGCGTTTCCGCGTATGCTCGATACTGGGGTGCTTTATCTGAAGCGTGGCTGTGGATGTGTTGCTGCTCGTGGCAGCCGCCATGGTCCACTTCCACTGATCCGAGTCCCTGCAGCAGCGATCTTACCTTGCTGACATTAATATTGAGTTAATCGTGCTTGTGCTGGTGAATGGTAGTGGCCTGTCTTTTAAGTACATGCGTTTAACTGGGTGAAAACAGGGAGGTCACGTGTGTGCAGTATTGTGGCAGCACAGGGAAAATTTGGACCAATGGGCTGTCAGGAATACGTGTTTTTCTTTTTTTTTTTTTTCAATACCTTTTCCTGACTGCTGAAGCGTCTCTCGCTGCTGTGACAGTGCATGCCAAAATTACATAAACCAGGCACGGCATCTCTAAAACAGTCAGATCTGCAAAATATTGGTCTGTAATCAACACTTTCATTTTTGCCATCAGTCTGCATACAAGGGATTCCTACAAGAAGGCTTTCACATAATGGCATGGAAACTTTCGGAGCAGCTTCCTGCTTTACACGTTTCACTCAGGCATGGCGAAAGCGCTGCTATTGCTGTCTCTTCAATCCGCACAAGGCGCAGTTGTATGCACAATGATCTACAGTCGCTGACAGAATGGGGCCTGGCTCTGTTTGTTTTGAGAAAGTAGATCATTTTCTGAATCGCACCAGTCAGCATCTCTGCTGCAATTGCGCCATCTGTCTGCATGAAATGCATTGCGTCTGCTAGTTTTTGGCCATAACCCAATTAAATATGCCACCTAGTGGTTTTTGGATGGCAGCCACTGTAGCCTACATACAGGAGCATTACCGGCATATTTTGATGAAGAGATCAGGAGAGGCAGGACTGGGGGATTATCTTTGACCATTTAATAGCATTAATGTATTGTATACATTTATATACTGTATTTTCCAAAATATAAGTCTTATGGAAGATATTATGGATATAATTATGGATTATCATTCCCCCAATAAATTACCACTTTGTTTGAAAAGTGAAAAATGGATGTGAAGAAAAGACAAAGGACAAAAGGTGTTTGTTGTTTCCCTATTCTGCCCTCTCAGATCTTGAAATAAAGTGATGTTAAACACTCCCTGCCATGGCAGGATTAAAGTGTCAGGGGGCCTTGGGGAAGCAAAAATTGCTGACCCCTTTTCTGTACCTTGCTGTTTCAGGGAGTTTCACTGTAGGCCCAGAAAACAACCAGTGCTCCCATGCTGAAATTCGTTTTACACACAGGACCACAAGACTCTGTAAGACTGGCTATGTGATGAGGTAACAATGCCCGAGCAGCCAGTCATTTGCAATCAATCAAATTATCATGAACTGACAGACAAATTTGACCAAAATTGGTAGCTACTACCAGAGGAACACATTTAATAGTAGTTCACAGCCAGAGATAAATAATAGTGTAGAATAATCTAATGCAAAGTTCCTCTTAATCTTAACATCCACACGGGAAAATTTATAAAAGCCTCAGTGGCGTTTCTAGATGACCTGAGCTTTGTCAAATGGCACAATATTATTTAGGTACACTGTTTTAAACAGGGATTATTGCCACAGAAAAGTCTCACAGTAACTGGGGACAATAAGACATCATTGGCACAACTGTCACAACACTAGAGCCTGTGTGTGTGTTTGCTTTTTCTTTTTTTTTTCAGACTAACTATATGTACTGTATATATATGTGTGTGTGTGTGTGTGTGTGTGTGTGTGCGTGTGTGTATGTGTGCAGTTTTGCTGTTAGACTGTTAACAGCATAACATTTATTTACCACTCGAGGTCGCTGTTGGACCTCGAATCTGCACTATGCTGCACGTTTCCCCCCAGGGTCTGTATTACACAAAGGATGTTTATTAAGCCTCCAGGTTGGATGTACATCACAATATCAGTGCTAAGTGTATAAGTGCCATGAAACCCCTGGTGTTTTATTTCTGAAACACATGTTTGGTTTGAGGCAGTATGATTTATGATATTGACTCTTCAGTGTTTTTAATCACTTATTCTGTAAGGTTATGGTAATCATACAGACACTCTATTAATGATGATTCCTCACAGATCAGTTTTTGTTTTATATATTAATTTGAATTCACTTCCCAAGTAAGTTTTAATTCTTTCAGTCGAGTACTTATTGTACAAGGAAAGTGTCAACATTCAAAACAAGAATGCTATATACAATATATCTACATTTAACATTTAGCATTGGGTACGAACAGCATACTCTGCAGATCTGTGCTCTGATGTCTTTATGTAGACAGCCTGGGTAACAATAAAGTGTAGGAACTGCAGGTTCTTTGGCCCCAGTTAATCTGAGCGTCCCATCAGCCTCTGCAGCGCCGCAGTACAGACTCTTGCCCTTGGTGAGAAACACTGAGCTTCCTGTGTTTGTGTGAAGTTTCCTACTCATACAGCACTTCAACACCTCATTGTGAGGCTTCATGCACATGACTCTGCTATTACGTTTACAATGATTAAAGACAAACATCATGCCAGCATACATTATTAATTTTTCCCTCGCAGCCACAATTATACTTTAATCTCGTAATGGATATAGTATTGTACGGCAGTGCAATAGTTATGGCCTTAATAAAGACAGGCATTTGAAAGAAAAATGAGATTAAGGTGAGAGGATAGAATGTGGAAGGAAGAGGGCAAAGATCAGAGACAACAATAGGGAACTAAAATTTAGTCATCCAGGTATTTATTGTTTTATTTAAGTCATGGAATTTAGCACTAACTGAGAGAAACTCCATGTCAGTGACATATGATTAATGTTTTTGGTAATCCTACGCCTGGGAAAGGTTTCACCCTTTTGTTTTTTTATACCAATAACATTTTGAGCCATTGCAGGGTAAAGCAATTAAAATGCCTGCCAAGCTATTTCAGGGGTGCTAATGTCGCTGCTTGCCTTAGTTGGTCTTGCCGGGACACACTCTTTACATGCGTCACACAAACAAACCCACACCCACACACACACACACACACACACACACACACACACACACACACACACACACACTGAGCCAGGAAAGCTCAGTATCACCTATAGGGTGCCTTAGCACCTGCTTCAACCAAGCAAGAAAACTAGAGTATACCATACTAAGATACTGCACATGAGGCCAATGCCTCTAATGTAGCAGAGGCTTAAAACTTAATCCTAACTATATTGGGATAATGAAATGGAAACGTTCCTATGTGATTTCTGACAATGAATTCTCCCATATTCCCCAGTCAAGAATCGGATCTATCAACATTAGCAGCCATGGTCAGATTAGGTGTGTGTTGATGAAGGATTAAGATAAGAGCGAGTGTGTGAGGCCAGCGCTGAGCTCTCACACAGGGACGGCTCGTCTTAATGGGACCGGGGTCTTATCAGAGGAATCTAAAGAGCTCCCTGAAGTTCACCTCAGTTTAATCGTAGGCTTTTGGATGACACTTAGATAGCCCCATGATGTACTCTGTGGTGAGCACCATTCACTTTCACAATAGTGAGAATCATGGGAAATAGGTTTAGTGACGTGGAAACGAAAAAAAGAGAGAGAGAATGTTTTCACTTATTCTGGGAGTGATGATGAGTCAACAGTTCATCAAATCTCAGAGGAAGATTATTAAAAACTAATCTCCACTGCATTTAATGGAAATTGATTGATGTTTTTGGGGAATACACTTTCATGACCAGATATACATAAGGAGTTTGGTACCATTCTCATATCTATTCATAAATATGAAACTGAAGCCAGCAGCAGGTTAGCTTAGCTTAGCACAAAGTCTGGACACAGGGGGAAAAAGCTAGCCTGGCCAAAAGGTAACAAAACCAACCTACCAGCACCTCAAAAGCTCACTAATTTAGACGTTAAATTTCTTGTTTGCTTAATCCTCACAAAACAAAGGTGTAAAAATGTTGCACTATTCCTTTACAGAGTACCATTGAATATGTCTTTGTGTCAAAAGCTTGCCGTCTCAAAGTCTGCCTGTTTGTGCCTGACACAGACAGATATGCTTATCCTGGTTGAGTGTTAGTGCTCTGTGGTCAAGAGGGCAGCGCTGGTTGTGGTCGGGTACACGTTCAGAGGAGGGGGGGGGGGGCGGAGGAAAAGGAGGGAGGGGAAAGGAGGCGTGGAGAGGTGGTGGGGTCTTGTGGTTGTGGCCTGGGATTGATGACTCTGTTATAGGTCGCAGAGAAAGAGCCCACCCGCGTGCCGCAGCCCCCCAACATCAAACATGCCGTATTATGTTGATATATGGAGATGGCTGGGCAGCACTTTCAACTGATGCAGGCCAGGTCCATCAAAGGATTTATCTCTTCACAAGATTAAAGGGGGCCAAGGCGTCTGCCAAACAAAGGCTAAAACTTGGGGTCAGCCCAGGTCCTGGACTGAGAGATTTACACTGAGGCAACGTTCACGTCGTAGTAAGAAGAAGAAGACATCTCAGGCTCTGTCATGTCTGCCTTAAATCTGACAGTTAGTAAATTAATTTAGCAGTTAGCTAGCTGATGCTCATATCATGATTGTCGACCGCGATTGATAAATGATCCATTAATGTGATTTTGTAGAAGATACCTGTGTGCATGCGTTGTTGTAAATGTCCAGCAATATCATCCAACACCACAAACACATTAGCACATACTTTGTGTCAGACCGTGAGGCAGGCAGGGTTAAAATGATTCAAAACCTCCTTTATATTTCTGACATGTTCCTGGCATCTTTTGGGATTCCACAGTAATGACGAAATCACTTTTTGGGGAGCATTAGGGCAGTTATTTTTTCATATTTCCTCTTAAATAGTAATCAAGGATCTGTAGTTCGTCTTGTACATGAAAATTTGAGCCACTTTTTACAAATTTGTGTCACTTCCAGTGACTTGTTCCTGTTGCTTTGACCTTTGAACTCCCTCCTATTAGTCACTTTGTAATGTTTTTAGTCCAGGAATGTGGGCCTGTTTCACTGTTGCCCTTATTGTAAAACGCTTTGGTTTAACAGCTAAATGCCAAAAATAAACGTGAATGTGTAGAATTTCAATTCTATTACAATGTGAACATTAATTATTAACCGTGTCTTTTACTGTAAATGGTTTTGACTCTTCCTCATTTTTCCAGCTCCTCTGCAGTTTGCACTTTAGCCAAATGCAGACATGAAAAACAATTTGTCCACAACTTTTTTTTTTGTTGCTACTTTTGTTTTTCTTCTGGAAAAGAATTAGTCAGTGTTTTTGGTAACATACTTTGCTGTTTTCCTTCTGTCTCACAATGAAAACACTCATTTATATTCATTTGGAATTGAGTGGGTGAGAGACATAAAGTGGACTGGTAGCAAGATACGATCAGGCGCTGTAACTAGGGCGACGTGGACTCTCACATGAACATGGAGGTTTTAAACGAGCTGAAACTTGGAGAAGAAACCCTTAAATCAGGGTAAAACATTTGCAGGAATGTACCTTCACATACTTTGCAATTCATTTCACATGGGAATATTTGTCTCACTCACAGAGTCGGTGGTGCAGAGTGTTGGGTGATGTTAATGGAGGAGTGAGATGAAGGGGAAGAAAATACTTTTATTTGAATTCTTCTGTTCTTCTAAAGCAGTCAATCCATAATAACTATAAAGTAAAACATGACCTGTCCCTTTTTTTGTTTTTTACACCTCGTCATCAATAAAGCTTCTACGCTGTTTTGATTGGCAGTCTGCTAGCCACTCTCAGGTTCATAGAGACTGCACCTGAGCCTTTTGCTGCATGCTAAAAGCAACAATGCTGCAGAAATAAATTCCTTCCTGCAACTTCTGAACTTTGAATGTGTTCATGCAGTGAGCAAATATCAGTCTTTATTCTGAGTGTGTGTAGGTGTGTACGTTTGTGTGTGACTATGTCTGTCTGTTGGGCCTGTCAGTGTACACGCCTATCTATGCGTATGCACATATCAGTATTAGCACAGTGTTGCTACGTGCAGCACCACCAAGCCTCGCCCATAGTAGGAGGAGAGTACAGGGCAGGGTCAACAGTGTGTGAGCCAGAAGAGACGCTGTGCCTGGCACCACCACATGCACACACACACACACACACACATACACACACACACACACACACACACACAAGACAGGCAACCTTGTGAATCACAGCCAAAGCAGAACAGAATGTACATTAAGAAGGTCGTCTCTCTCTTCTCTTCTTCTTTCTTTCTCTCCCTTCTCCCTTCATCCACACATAAAAAAAAGTTCCCTAAAATCTCCAAAACTGAAGTTCTAATCGGAGGGTAAATGAAACTCTGCCTCATTAATGTTACTTCCCATTTTCCTCAGAATTCAGTCAGTGAAATCAGACCGGCTTTGCATCTTAAAAAAAGTGCCACACTCAAGTCACACTCACTACCATTTCATCGCAATGTCTTAATATCAAGAGCATTTAAAGGTTGAAAAGCAGTACACTGTAATCAAGCCCTCGCCCTGCTGCTCCCTTCCTCCTTCAGTCACTGTCAAACAGTTTTACGTTGAAGGTCACATGGCTAAACTTTGCCTTGTAAACACCCATCGCAGGGTTTTACCTTTGTGTTAAAGGTCCTGCTTTAACAGTGCACCCAATGAATAGCAGATGAGGGGAGTTGTGTGTGTAAGGTTTATAGGTGTGCATGTGTCAGTGTCAGGTGTGCTGTCATGTAGCACTTGAATCTATTGCAGGTCTTGGCACTTTAGTTCAGTGGGAATAACGCTGTTTTACAGCCATAATGTGAAATGTTATCCTTAAAGCTAGCTGACCCAAAGACCACAGAGGAAACTAAATCTAAAAAAGGTAAATTTTGACTTATCTGATATGTAAGAGAGAATCAAAACAGCTGTTTTCTCCGCTTCAAATTATAATTTTGCTTTATTAAAACTTGGGTCTCATTTCTGTAGTTTTGCTTTCTGTTCCTGTTGGCCATATTAACATTACACCCACCAAAGCCATTGCTGAGAGCTGCCAAAATGGTGACATTGTGGAAAAACAAAGTCATATAGGTCAAGGAATATGATCATAAAAGTAAAAACACCTCCCAGTATCCTGCCAAAGCTGGAAGTAGTATATGGTTGAGGTAGCGATGGAGTTAGCAGCGGTGTGGAGGTGGGTAGAGATGTTCCGATACCATTTTTTCCTTCCCGATACCAACTCCAATACCTGAACTTGTGTATCACACTCACATACTCACCAATACCCAATGCAGTATTTTAGGCAGTATCAATGGCATTTACGATACTAGTATTCGCATTGGAACTCTAGAGGACGGGTTAGTGGGTGGGCATGTAGCCAATCTAACCTTCATGCAGGAGACTGGAGTTCACTTCACATAAATGCCCTGAAATAATATTCTTTTATTAACTTTAACAGTCCAACATTTTGCAAAAAACTGAATGAAACTGAACAAGTTATCCTTTTCTGCCTTTATGGAATACAACATGGTAATTAGTGAGATCTTGAGGTGCTGGTAGGTGGATTCCGTTACTTTCAGACAGAGCCAGGCTAGCTGTTTCCAGTCTCTATGCTAAGCTAAGCTAAGCTAACCATGTCCTGGCTCTAGCTACATATGTAAAGGATAGATATAGGAGTGGTATCAGTCCTCTACAGCTCTCTGTTAGAAAGCAAATAAGTGTATTTCCGAAATATTGAGCTATTCCTGCAACCATATTGTACTCTCCTTGCGCAGATGTTGTAGAGACCAAGATTTTTTAAAGTCTTAGTATTGCACATTTAAAAAAAGAGAGATATAAAAGGTTTGCATGTAACGTGTGATTTTGCTGAACTGTCCAGTATTCTTGTCTGGTGATAGGACTCGGTTTAAAATGAACCATCAGATTAGTTATTTGCAAGAGGAAACTAAGGCAAATCATATAACTGTTGCCCATATTGTATATAAACATCCATCACAAGTTACAGACCAGCTTCTTGGTTTCACTTTGGCCTGGAGGACTTGCTGTAGTTGTGAGCATTCCCTTGCCGGGTTTTTTGCAGATGTTACCGGCAAGCTCGCTTTCAGTTTTACCCCTGGCTACTCTGGCTAAACTGGTGGCTTGTTTACAACTTGTCGTACATGTTTTTTTTTACCCCTAATTTGTTGCACCAATGTTGCAATGTTACCAGATTTCAGTAATTATTTTGTACAATGTTATGATAACCAATAGAAATGAAGGCAAGGAAAAATGAGACCCAAGGTGTATATACCACATAATTTCCAAAATCTCCAGTTTGAATGCTTTGCTACGTGTCATTTCCCTTTCCCTTTTACATCTATACTGTCAAATATCAAAGGCAAAAAATGGAAAAACAATCATTCCAAAAATGCAAATGATGCATCACTGAAAATAAAAATGTTTTTCTGAGAACACAAATTTCACAAATTTGACTCTTTACTCATCATCCTGTCCCAGCAGCACAGAATTGTCAATTACTTCTTCCTGTTACGGATCCCTGCTGCTGTTGATGAGAAAGGGTTGAGGGAGAGAAGAGAAAACACAAGCAACAGATTTCAGGCATTCTACAACGCATTAGGTCATGAGAATTGGAACTGGTGCTGTTTAAATGATGAAATGGCTCACCAAAGGGACCTCGACTGAGGTCCACACAATTGGTCACCAAGAGGTCATCTCCATCCGAGAGAAGAGAAGGAATGACAAATACACTGTGCTCCACACAATTATTAAATTTCTGCGTTCTTTTTTTCTCTCTGCTCAACAGAAAATGAAGTTGTTCTTGAGGGTTGTTTAGGTTTGAACATGAGCTTGGGCTTCGTGTGGGAATTTGAATGTGACAGACATGCAGAGAGCGACGAGGGCCAGAGAACAGAGAGGTCGTAGCCAGACATCAGAGCTATTTTTGTTTGTAGAAATTCAGAAGTGGTCCCGTTACCCTGGAGGCGGCTCGTGTTTTCCATATAGTTCAGCGACTTGGCAGGCCTCTGTAGGGGCAGTTTTCACATTGAGCCCCCGCCCGACTCTGTCTGCCTCATGCTCCTCTCTCCCCTCTACATCTCCCCCACCCTTCTCCCTTCCTCCCTCTATCCTCCCACCATCCTTCTCTCACCCTTAGCAGGAAAACGCTTGTAGCCCGCAATGGAGACAGCCTGACTGCGCAGGCGGCCAGGCAGATGCACTGGAGATAAGTTTGTGTGCGTAAGCTGGGCCGCGACCCTACGCGGCAGGACATTGACCAGATCCTGTCAGTGAGAGGGCAAGAGCCGGCCCAGCACCTCCTCTGCTCATTTGCTTCCATGCTGCCCGCCCCCATCCTACTGTCTCCATGCCTGGCTTCCCCAGCAGCCCAGCAGGGGCCAGAGGGGAGGACAGGCCCCCTGGAGCCAAGACTTTCCTCTGGGATCTGAGGCTCCAGCCCCAGGCTCCCCGGCACCTCCTGTATGCACCATGGAGGTGCCACAAACACACTTACACACACAGTCAAAACTCCACTGAGCACACAATAGGTCCCCGGGATAACTTCCCCTGTCCCAGAGAAAGATAATGGATAGCAGTGTGTAGAAGGCGTTGTGACAGAGACGCTGAACCACTTATGAAAACACCATCCTTCATGCTACATCAGCACTTTTTGGTTTCTTTTGTCCGTGAAATGGTTCTGGAGGAAACAACTAGGCTGGAAATGTGGATGATTTGTCATGTGAAAGCGTAGCTGGTGGCACCAAGTGGTGACTATAAGAGTAAGCTGCAGACGTTTTTGAATAGTCAGGGCTTTTCGCCACCAGGAGCAGTATACAACAGGATTTCTTCTTGTCTCACATCACTTATTCAGAGAGCCAGTGAAGCTGAGAGGAAAGGTACCTCTGACAAAGACATACCACCGAATCATAAAGCACAGAAACAAGGTCTAGCTGAATATATCCTACGGCAAGGATGATTGTTGCTGTATGTTATCCAGTGCTTTGCCAGTCCTCCTACATCTCAGAAAGCCAAGCAGTACCAATGACTTCCTGACTCCATCTAAGTGCTTGGCCCTCAAGGACCATGGGGCAGAGATGAAAGAACTGGCACAACTTGAAATGCCACAGGGAAGTATTGACAATTTGGCTGCTTTGAAGTACAGATAATTGAGCTTTCACTAGTTTTTATCTCCTCCTGAGACTATATTTAAACCAGTGTGTGCACTGGCCAGCGTCATTTAGATCTTGCCAGCAAACTAGTGGCCAGATCTCTGTAAAGACAAATCATGTATAGTGCAATTTGAAACGACAATACCAGTGGGTTTGCATGTTTAAAAAAATTACAGTAGCAGACCAACCAACCTTGAAGAAAGTCTTGGTGTACCACCTTATGCCAAAAACATGTTTCTTCTTCTTGTTATTTTCATTCTAGGGAAATATTTATATATTGCTACTAATTCAATTTTTTTTTGTAATTTTATCATTTTTAATTCAGTCTTACCAATACATATGTAGTCGACCTAGCCTGGAGCTTCATCTTGCCATGAACTCTGCATTGTGTCGGTGTATGTCAAAAGATGTAAACTGGACAGCTGTTGTCTTGCCAGCCATGGGGGAAGATTTATTCTTGCAGGCTGTGGGTAACACAATAATATCAATACAGCAACTTCACGTGACCAGGTTTCTACATGCGTACTTCTCCTCAGCTGAGCCTGACTGCGACAGGGCTCACCGAGTGCAGCTCATACCACTACATTTACTACTTTCTCTTACATCAATAAGCAAAATACATCACGTTTGATCATATAGTTACAGTTTACAATATTCCTCAAAAGATTATCCTCTCACCCACCAGCAGCAATTTTACAAAATGTTTTAAAAACATGAACATGAGCATACATTAAAGTATATACTATATTGTAACTAAACTATCGATCCATATCAAATTTACATAACAAAATAAAATAACAATGGGGGAGCTCACATACCTGTGTGTAACACAATAAAATCAGTACAGCAACTTCTCATGACCAGGTTTCTACATGCACACCTTTAAAAGGCGAAAAGGAGAGAGCGACGAACCGCATGAGAAACCATCTGAACACCATTAGCCTAGCTTCACATCGAGAAACTAGCATGCTGCAAAAAAAATGCTGCACGTGATAAAACTACATAAAAACACCTAGACAACCACTATAACAATAAGGAACAGTGTTTGTGACCTGTACACAGTCTGCTTTTAGCTCCTTTACCCCGTTTTCACACGATATTGACAGGGCCACTCGTATGGTCTTTCCTCTGCTCAGCGCAACCTGACGGCGACTGAGGCGCAAACCGACAGGAAGTGACACGGCCTAAATGTCAAAGGTCACACAACAAAAATACAATCAACAAAATAAAAGCTCCCCAAAAGAAATATAGATAAAAAGAAATATATAAAAGGAAAATAATGAATTCTGCACAGAAACCGATTTAGTATAAACCTACTACATAAATACATGGGTTACACATAGACTCTGAAAATGCGTATCATTATATGTTCAATTATTACCTCCTGATCCTTGATGACATGTCAGTATCAGTATTGCTGAATGTGCAGACTGTTTGGTGGGGAAGTCTGAAGATGCAATCTCCACCAGTAAATTTTTAGGAATTTCTGCAGCGCATATACTCACCTTCTGTTATGTCTTCTATAGCAGCAGGGATATAGTATAATCAATTTGCCAACATAAATGACTGGTGATACATAAATAATACATACTTAACTTTAGGCTAATGTTAAGTTACTTCACAATCTCAAATATGTTGAAAAAAACGAGTTAATACACGTTTAACTTCAAAAAACATTGATGATCAAGTCTCTTTTCCACTTAGATTTAGTAAGACACTCATATTCATTTGAGAATTACACCATTTCTGTTTCCAAATCTAATCCCATTTTCGGGTCACTTATACATCTGTTAGGATGACTAGAGGTGCTTGTGACTCAAATCATAGTATGCTGGAAGAAGCATAAATCCATACCTCCTTCTGCCCGGAATCATAACCTACCACTAAAATTCATCTCTCACCAGACTAGCGACTCCTCCACACAGAGCAATAAGAAGCTGAACTCAGCTCCTCATAGCTGAGAGGTTAAACCTAGTTTGTCATCAGATTCCAGTGGGAGGGAGGGATGGAGACGTTGTGCAAAGAGCAACCAGGCCTGTTCACAGGCAAGATCTGACTCCTACTGACACCTCTTCTAGGAAATCTCATCAGAAATTTCCATTGAAGCCTTCATGTCTTTCGGCACTCTCACTCCTCTTCTGGTTGCTTGGTTTCCAGAAAAAATTGATCGTATGGCAACATTGAATCAGAATATTTTACACTTACTCTTACATACTCTTACTCACTTTCTTGCCAGTTAGATGATCAATACCACTGTCATCTGTCAATAAGAGGCGACCAGCAGGCAGTTAGCTTTACTTAACATAAAATCTGAATGCACATAAACCCATGTAAAAACGGTGATTTTTGGACTTATGGGATATAATGTGTTAATAATGAGGTTTCTGAGGTGCAGATAGGCAGATTTTGATACTTTCCAACAGAGCCAGGCTGGGTGTTGTCCCCGGTTTCTGGTCTTTAAGCTAAGATAAGCTAAGCTAAGGTAATCATCTCCTGGCTCTATCTTAATTTTCAATGGGCAGATAAGAGAGTAGCATCAATATTCTCATCTAACTATTGGCAAGAAAGTGAATAAGTATATTTCCCAAAATGTCAAATTCAAGTCATCCAGAAACCAAATGGACCTTGACCTCATGTTCTTTGTTTCTAGTACAGTGATGACAGAAAACAAAAGAAAAAAAACAAGTGAAAGCAGACCCCTCTTGCTCACGTCTGACTGTGTTGAAAACAAGTATAATCTCCAGAAATTAATAAGAATTGCATTAGAACAAAACAGATGGTCTACACAAGACAGTCCCTTCCAGGTGTGTAATTTCTCAGTGGGGCTTTATTTAATTTTTGTGCAACACTTCACACTGACATCATGAGAGCCTCCCAGCCATCTGAATTTCTGGCTGCATGTTTTTATGGCTCAAAATGAACCACCTACGACCAGCTGGTAAATGGCATCCAACAAAAAAGGATTTAAAGACGTAGTTCACCCCCAAAACAATTGATTTATAAAACCTGTATTTATATCTGTAATGATTCATTGTTGGTGCTGTGAGGTGGAACAGTACAAACTGCCCCTGGCCCCTTTATAGATTGATGTCCAGTTATGATTGGTCAGGGTCCAACATGTAGGCTACCATGTCTTTCAGCCAAGTCACAGTAAGAATTTTTTACTGTGATGAATATTGCAAAAGGATCACAATCCAAGACTGTGAATCCAAAGGTCGTATATTTGTCTGTGAACAAATCTTTTTTTTTTTTAAAGTGACTAATATTTTGATTCATCAAAAAGTAGCATTTTTCATACCATGAGTCATTTCTTTAACAAACATCGCCATCATATCATATGTCAACAACGAAGAAAGAGCTACTTACGGTCACGCAGCCAGATTAGTCCAGCTGAGAGGGCCATGCGGAGGTGACAAAGTCAGTGACATTGCTCATCAGGTGTTGTGGTCCAAAAGTACAGTGACAGACGTAATGTGTGCAGCAACACTCCCCATCCTGTTGCATTGCACCACTTGTGAAAGGCTGTGATTCAAGGTAAATATTTTCACAACATGATTCATCTTCAAATTCTTATGTTCTCTGGTAGTGTTGCGCATCAGAGCATGGCTCTATTCTTTCACTGGGACTCCTGGGTTAAAGCTTTAATTTGTGTGTCTTTTATAGCTTCCCGAGAGGGTATCTACTGTTAGTTTGGTTTGTTTTCTGCCGTCACAAAAATGAATGTTGCTTTTTATTTGAAATTGCCACGCCATAACTCATGCACTTCAGTTTCAATTAGCATGTGAATGACCATGTTCATGAGGGAGTGTCTTGTTACAATTAACGCACCATTCCTTTGCACGGCGCTCATCGGTCCAGGGAATATGTTTTCTGTTCTTATGAGCTTGTCTTTCAGCGGGAGCAAGTTTTTGCAACAAAGCTCAGAGATTGAATGAATATTACAAAAATGTTGGGTCACTTCCCAGATTAGAAGATCAATGATGGTAAAGTTGTTTTTCCCCCCAAAAAAAAACACTGAGAGAGGAACATTAGTGTGACGGATGTGGCGTATTTGTTGTGGTCATGGTTGAGCTGTCCTAGGTTTCACTGAAATACATCTTTGTTTGATTTGGATAAAAGGTTACCATAAATGGTTGATTACCCTAAAACATGCAAAGCTGTGAGGCAGCACAACATGGTAGCTGGAGCCCAAACTTAACCTTATGTGTGCTTTGAAATATTAGTTTCATTGAGACCAGGTGATGGCCAAGAATTTTCTTTTTATGTGTAATTTGAATATAAAACCATAACAAATGCCAAAACAAAAGATATAAACATTAAATGATGTGAGTCAAAGAAAATCTAAATCAAATAACCTTGAATTATATTAATATTATTGAAGAAATGGAACTAGACATCAAAGCTCCCACCACCATTAAGCCGAGCTGTCATACGTTCACATGAGGCACTATCTGTCAGGTCGTCCACTCTAGTTCTTGCACCTGATGCCAACAATCATGAAAAACAATTAGTAATATATTATAGGCCATGTGTATTCTTATACTTCCCTCTGCAGAGCCTGAAATACCCCCCCTATTTTGCCAGTATTTTATAGCTAACTACAGGAAATTCCAGGTCAAAAGTGAAAACAAGGAGAGAGCAAACTGAATACACACAGCCCTGGCGGCCCCCAGCCTTTCAGTCAAAACTCAATATCTAGAAAGAGAGTCGACTGACATCAACATCCGCTGACTAAATGTGGAGTAGGTAAAATATTGTCCTCCGCTGTTTACCTCACACACTGGCTGCCTTTTAATCTCTAATCCCTCTTTTAGCCCTCAGACAACACAAGCCAGAGGATCCATTGTATGGAACTCCACGTTGCTCTCTCAAGGTGTGTGATTAACCCCTACTGTACACATGAGTAAACACCACATCAAAGGCAGCCAGAGAGGGTGTCTGCAGGTAACGGGGTCAGTGGGAGGTGAGGGGTCGGTCGCAGGCTGAGAAACGACAGAGAAAGTAATCCAACAAGAAGAAGAAAAAAGAGAGATGGTTGGATTTTTTTTTTTTTTACCATTCAAACCTCCTCCACCTCAGTTGAAATTAAACTGTTGCCCTCTAAAACCAAATGGTCCCAATGTGCCGGATGAAAAATGTCCCAACACACATTGCCGCCGCTCATTATGCGATAAAGTGGACAAGACATATTCATCAAAGGGCCGGTTGAGTAATCTGCAGGTCTGACATAGGCAGTCACGTTGAGAGGCTGTTCCTGTAACTTATTTGTCTAATGTGCAAAGGGGAAAGAAAGTCCCCACTAAAGTAACTTACACACGTTATATGTAAAGTATGTAAACTAAAGTATGTATCCTATATCAATATAAATTGCCTGTGATTAAAAAAAACATACTAAACTAACAGACATGTACAGTAACAGGTTTTTGTTCCCATAGCTCTCCTGCATGTTTCACACAATCCCAGAGAAGGAATTCCCTGCTTATTTATTCTTAATTCTTTGCTTTGCTGTGGAATGTCTCCAAATTGTCCTTCATTACATTTCCTTTTCATTTTTGTGCCTCATTTTTTGATGCACGTCACATTTCTTTCTTTTTTTTTAATCCAGTTTTACAAAATCTAGATCATAAATGATAATTCCATTTTATTACAACTTGAGTCTTATGTTTACAGCGATCAAGACAGTTCAGTACTCTGCAACTAAAGATAACACCTGAAGACGGACAAAACACAAGCAAATGAAAAATTCGCATTTGGGAAATTAAGATGCAAATAAATGAAACACCAGCACATTAAGAGACACACTCACCAATTTGATAAAGAAATGCAGACACACTGCAAGTTTTTTGGGAAAAAAAAAACTGATGAACTTACTTCCTACTATCAATCCGATTGATAATAATAACGTTTTAGTTTCCAAGTTCAAGAAGTTAAAGAGAACCCGTTTCAAACAAAGCTCCAGACTATAGCCAAACTTCTATGGGAATAGAAAACAAAGGCCTAATGTAAAACTACTTCAAACTGTCAGTTTTAAACATCCATCATAATTACAGACCGACTTCCTGGTTCAACCTTTCCCCACCATACTTGCTACAGTTTTGTGCAGACAGTTGTCCTGCACAATGAGGGATTATTACTGACATTTCAGGTGCACTCATTTTCAATTTTAGTTTTACCTTTAGATAATCTGGACACACCGTCAGGCTTGTTTACGACCTGTCTGATCTTTTGATTGTGAGTGTTTCCTGGCTCTTTAATACAATACAGCTCTGTTCAGACCTTTGAACCCTTTTCTAGTGAAGTCACCGTGTCTCCAGAAATCAGCAATTACTTGGGCACGTACAATGTTTTTATAACCAATAGATATGAGGGACAAAACTAATAAAAGAAGACACAAGTTATATAAAAAAACTCAATTAATCTTTACATCCTTGAAGCTCTGACTTAGTTTGTTTGCTTTGGGTGTTCTGCTAGAGGCATCAGTCCAACGTTAGAGGTCATACACCATGAAAACTCCAAAGATCATGAAATGCAGTTGAAAACTCTGGAACAAGGCAGTAAGTGGCCCTTGAGTTAAGATAATTTGACCAAACATACTGTATGTTTGACAGTATTTCATTTAGTGAATCATTTCTATAAATATTCTTATGGTTTAACTTTCTGACAAAATATTCATGCTGCACTATGTTGATGGGACATTAGACATCTTTTTGAAATTACTTTACAACCATCTTCTCTTTTCAAACATAAACTGTAATTTTTTCTTTTTCAAAAGTACAGTATGTTCCTGTCATGCAAGATGCAGGTGCAGGTATTTTTAATGTCATATTCGGTTGACACTTCAACTCTGCAGGTGTTGGCACCCATGTGGCATAAAGCTGGGCGATGTTACTTTCTATAAACAGTACGGGAGTCAGCACAAACACACAGAAACACACTCACACCTCTTTTCCACCAACAGCGAGTTTGCCACCAGACCACACAAACTGTATTTACACCTTGCATAAACGCTGCTACTATTAATTGAGCTCACGCTGTTTGTATACTTCTCTGTGTTGCTAGTGTGGGCTGTGGGGAACAAAGCGATTTCAGATCCCTCCTCCTCCTTCTCCTCCTCCTCCTGCTGCACTAATTGAGTGATTCAGAACAGGGCTCAGACATGCCGGCCCTGCGACTCTATCTGACTGGGATATTATCGGAGTGGCTGTCAGACCAGGGTCCAGAGCAGCTTGAGAGGAATGCAGCTTACAACTGTGGGCCAACAGACCCTCTAATGCAACTGCAGACCCTCAGTCCCCCCCCCCCCCCCCCCCAACCACCTCAGGCCAATCAGTCAACAGGACCCCAGGGGCCATTTTCAAAAACAATCACTCTCTCTAAGTAGTCAAGAGGTGCCAGGGCTAATTATAAACAAACTATTGATGTTCTAGCAAAGGATTGTGCTAGACTGTGCCAGTGCAGTAAATGTTTGTGTGCACATCTGTGTGTGTGTGTGTGGGCACGTGCATGTGTGTGTGTGTGTGTATGTGTGTGTGTGTGTGTGTGTGAGTTAGGGTCACAGGAAGGTTCTGCTTGACAGAGCATTCAATTGGCCATTTAACAGACCTCACCCGAAGTGAACACTCCATGAAGACAGCCACAGACTCCTAATGACAAGAGCTTGGGTTTCACTGAAATAAACAGCCAGAAACTGTAAATAGGAGTAAATAATTGCTTAAGGCTTGATCTTAATCCATTTTTGCCCATTTTAAGCAAACTGAAAGCAAAGATTTTGAGTTTAACTGCACTCTAAACTAAGTTCATTGAGGCATGAGAATAAGTCTGTGCCATTTTCATCGAGAAATTGAGAAAATAAAAATATTCCAAATATATATATATATATATATATATACAACAGGTATGTTGTTTACCACAATTCAATAATGAGCCATACCAAAGTTAAGGGACCACCAAAGTTACAGCAGTTCATCCTTGAGTGGGGTGTTACTGTCTGTGCCAGATTGAATGGCAAGCCATCCAGTATCTGTGGAGCCATTTCACCAAAACCCACATACATCAACCTCATTGTGGGGCTAGAAGTGGGAGTCAGGAGATCACCAAAGTCGTTAAGCTTTATCCTCAAAGGACAATGAATGTTTATATGTAATTTCATGGCAATCCATCAAATAGTTTTTGAGATATTCCAGTCGTGAAGAAAGTGGTGGACTGACCAATTGACCGACCACCAAGTTGACATTGACATCCATATAAACTAAAAAGCTGTATAAGGATTAAACCAAAAGCTCAATCTCAGGTCATTAACTCCACAGTGACACCCAGTGAATCTGGTCTCACCGCTGAGCCAGCCGACTTTGAAATAATGTATTTAGGTCTAAATCATACGATAAGGCTGCACGCTGCTGGGCCGTACTGTGTGACGGAGACAGAGAGCAGAGTGACAGACGCTCTGCAGAGCCAAAGAGTTCCATCCTCCTCCGGTTAGAACAACAGCCTTTTCATAGGAGCTATCGCACTATGACACATGGTCTGATCCAAGAGAGTCGTATTTATTTTGGTATGGGCTACATTTCTTTCCTTTAAGTAATGAATTAAGAAAACACAGAGCCTGGCGCTGGGATGTGGAGATGTGTGGGAGAGAGCTGCATGCACCATCTCACTGCAAACGGGAAAGGAATGGAGGGGGCTGGGGTGGGTGCGAGGTATCCAAGGATAGAAGCCTTCCCTCATCCTTTCATGCTCTCATCCTTTCGTTTTTTTCTCCTCTCTGCTTAAGTCATGTTTTCAGTCCTTTGTCCAAGAGAGACAGCACAAACTTGGGAGGATTGGATGAAGTGGTTGACAGAGAGAAGTGGAGTTCAAAGGAGTAGGGGGATGTCTTGGGAGCAGTCTAAAACACTTAATAGAAGAGAGAAGACAGCAACTGTGTGTCTACTAATACATGAATCTTCAAGGTCTTTGTTGCATATGTGCGTTTGCGAGCGCGTAGGATATCACTTAAGGTTGGTAACAGGTCAGCCAAAGAGAATCGGTAACAGCTCCCTCCTCTGCACACCCTCTAACAGAACACCTTCTGCAGAGGGGTTAAGCAAATGTTAGTGATGTGATAACCAGCCTGTTTATTGAGGGGCCTCTAGCGGGACAGCTAGTGGGCCTGCCTGGGTTTCCTCTTTGATGATGTCATGCCGCCAGTCCACCAAATCAGGCATGTATTTACTCCCGATCAGCCCTCATACATTGCCAAATTTGGAAGAATCATGTTGAATAAATTTTTTAAAAAGTGTGACATTGTGAGAGCACTCATCGAAAGCAACTTGTTTGGTATTGCACAGATGGTAATGAAAGAAATTGAAATGCAAATATTCTTCAGCTATTCATTATTGCTGTTATTGCTTTTTACAGTTGTGTGTAAAGGGTCCAGTTTTGCAGAAATACGTTGTCACAATTGATGTAAAGTGATTGGAATTCAAATCTTGATTTACTCTGAATTCAAGGCCAGGATCCTTTTAATCTTGCCAAATAAGTCATAAGTTAGTAGGTCTGTTTCCCTTTTGTGTAAATGAACAAATTACAACAGTATGTTTTCACTTTCTTCAGATTCCAAAGAATGACAGGAATTCAGCCACTTGAGGAACAATGTGCAACCAACACATTCTAGCTGTAATATGTTTTGTCTGTGTCATTTCCCATTAAGTACAAACTGGCACTCTGCATTGCATGAACAAGGTACATGGTGTATATATATACGTATATATATATACGTATATATATACATATATATTAATGCTAACTTTGGCTATGTAACAACAGCAAAAACTTACATCGAGCTTCTTTAAAATTTATCTGGGGTGCCCATTTTCTGTGGCCTCACCTTTTTTAAAAGCTGATGTGAGTACAATGTTATGCTAAAAGACATCTACAATAAGATAACATTAGAATTGCCATAACATTGTCAGTACCACCCAGGTTGTAAAAAGAAAGACATATTTTCATTTAGATTTTAGATCATATCTCACAGACAAGAACATTATTTCACGTTCATAAGAAATCATTTAAATCAAATTCCTCATTTACGTTATAAAATGTGTTTGGAGCCACCAATTCCAGCAATGAAGTGTACAGTTTTACAGATTTGATTTTTATAACACTAAAAACTAAATACACGTTAAATTATATAGAAACTGCTTTGATCTTGTATCAGAAAGTAACATATCCCTCTACGCAATTTATGCAAATTTTGTAGATTACAGATTTCCATTCATGTAAATGTGAAAATGATAAGGAATTTATATGTATGTGAGTACACTCGTATCTTGTTAAGATACAATACCATAAACGGTGTAATCTTGGAGCAAATAATGAAATTCTCCTTCTCTATCACTCACAGTCATTTTATACATGCTGCAACTCAATGCCTGTCTTTCAAAAATGTTGAAAATATGTCATGGAGAAGCCTTTAATGTAATGCAGTATAATAATGTAAGTATTGATGTACCCTTGTAATCAAAACGATGAGATTTGGAATATACTAATCTGACTAATCTAAATACTGTTATGAATATTTAATTAATTACACAAATAAACTCTGATGGAGTAAACCTATGAAATTAGTTCCATATATATTCCTCTTGTTAAGTGTTTTGCTGCAAATACTCGCAATAGATCTCTATCCTTATTGATATGACAGAAAAATACCACAGCAGAAAACAATGGATTGTATTCACCTTTTATGGTTTATACAAGAATTTGTCATTTCCCACTATTCTTGAATTAGGGAAATTCTAAGAAGAAATACTCATAAATTCCATCCTTTAAAAAGTTCCAGTTGCGAGTTTGTATCTATGTATGTCACTGTCCTCTCCTTTTTCCTGTTTCCCAGTGAAAATCCCAGAAAGCGAGGCTTGGAGGTGGGTTTCAGTTCAGAGTTTAAAAGGGCACCTCTGAAAAACACTGGCAGGTATTCAACAAGTGTGGTGCATTTGTGATAACAGTCAAGTTGACTTGAGCACTGGCTGTAGATTTAGTGTAACTGAAAAAAAAAGGCAGAGAAAGATATGGAGTGTGTCTGCTGTCAAGGTCAGTTTGTAAGTTTGTGTGCAGACTCCTTCACTGAGCTTACATGGCGATAGCAAAGCTACAGTTGCACCAAACAGCACAATATGTATGCATGCTCTGTGGCCGGCCAGTTGAATTGTGCAGTGTAAGTGAAAGCTTGACCTCATAACTGCTTAGTGTTAATACTGCAGGAATTCACTGGAATTTTGTTTTTACAAATGAGGACAGGAAAGGGGAACAGTGGAGGCATAAATCAGGGATTTTTTTTCTCCCTCCTCAGAATAAGTGAGAGCATGAGTGTAATAATAAACATCTCAGGCAGAGATTGATGTTGGATGGGCCTGACTAAGGGCACGTAGTTGCTAATCCGTGCGCGGGCAGTGCCCATCCCGGGCACCAGCTCTCCTCACAATTCCCACATTATTCGGGGGCGAAGCAGGAAGAAATGACAGACATAATTTCCCTGTGATCAAACATTGTTGGTACGTACATTAACACGACTGATGCAATCTGTACTGGGCACAAAATAATTGAATGTGCTGAAATTGGGAACTATTTTGAGGTATTTCCTCTCTTTAGAGCAGCAGGGCAGATTGGCTTCATTAAGGGGGGAAAAACAGGAAGTTTTAAAGTCACGTCTATAATTAATTGGACGCCTCAGCCGAAGGGTCTGCCTGGTCAAAGGAGCACAAGGAAGCAGCTCTGTTGTTGTGCTCAGTCACTGGGTTCACATCAGACATCAGATTATGCTTCTTATGTTATTTAAAGGAAAACTACAGCATATTACAACGTGGGTGTTATTTTTGTAGCTCCGGTCAATAGTCCTGTTACGTATGATGTCTTCAAACATACAGAATGTAAACAAGTGGACGGTTTTGCCAGAGTGGCTACCAGTTTATTTGAAGGTAGAATTGATAACGTTATAAAGTGAGCATGCACGTAATGCTGCTAAAAATCTGACATTGCACAAGACCAACAACGACAGTCAGAAGCATCTGTAGGCTAGTTGTTGGTAGCCATGCTAGTTTGTCTACTTGTGCTGTAACAAGTACGTTAAGTCCCTGAAGAATCAATGCGCTGTGATTCTTTATTGTTTTACCAGTATTTACTTTTGACAAAACAGTAATTTATCACTGTGAATGTAATCATTGCAAAAATGCTCAAATGTAAAAACAAAGACTTGTATCAAGCCAACTTGCCTCCAAAATATGAATATTGATGCAAACATAACTTCAAGCTAATCACAGTTTGAACATTTTGCTGCATTACACCACTATTCTCAGAAAATTCTCCCTTCATTTCTTCTATGTGCTGGGTTTTGAGCCAACATAAGTCTCTCGCCAACTCCCGTCCAAAACGACTGGCTAGAAGAGCATCAGATAATGAAAAGGAAAACAGCTCCATTTTATTGAAGTAGATAAATAATAATAATTAATGATAATAATTTTCATGCATAAAAATAGCTCACAAAGCCGGCAGTAAAACACGCATGCAGATTAGCTTGCTAGTAGTAGCGCTATAGTTCATTTAACCCTCATTGGTCATGTTGCATTCACCGTGCAGGAAGTAGCAGTCCTTTGAGAGTTTCCTCTAAGTTGTTGTTGATCTTACAACAGACAGTTGTGGTTGCAATTTTTACTGTTCGCCTTTGTTTTCTCTTCAAATTAAATTTGACTAAGCTGACGGTTTGTTTACAACCCGTATGATCGTCTGGCTACTTGCACTTGTTGCCCTGTTGTACCTACTTTTGTCGTCACGTTCAGTGATCTCAGGAATGACTTAAATGGGTACAGTGTAATCGCAATCATGATAGAAGTGATGGCTGAAGCAATGAAAACAAAATGATAACCTGTTGTTTTCACTTAAGTTTTGGTCATTTGTAAAAAAGTGAAAATATGGTTGAAAAAAATGGGTTTAACTAAAAGTTTAACTACAACGGCTGGTGAGATTGTAATGGGCGGCTGTATCTTCTGTTTGGGAGCCTGCCATGCGTCAGCCTGTTATTTATTTTAGATGCTCATTTGCTTATCAGGAGTGTTCATAAGAGGTCTCAGCGGAGGGCTGCCCAATCAGCAGACAAGAGAGGAGTCTCACTTTTCTCTTCCATCTAACTGCTGCATCCTGCAATCTATCCCCTGTCCTCACATACAGCACTGTATGTGGCTCTGCAGCTATCTTGAGCTCTAGATGAAAATTTATTACATTTCAAGACTTCAGTGAGCCAAATGGTGTTTACACAAGCATACCTCATTCTGAGAAAGTGCATGGTCCTGAAGTCTGAGAAGCTGCTGTTGCATTCTGGGTAGGGAGAACTGTGGTAAAATCCCATCAAAATTCATAGCCCACTGCTGACCCAAATGACTAAAGCAATGACTCCGGGTGGATTCTCTAGAAGCCTGGAGACTTTGAGCTCAGTGACTGATACTGGCCAGGAAGGAATGGTTCCCTCCACCCTCTCCATCCAAGTCAAACACAGACACAAAAACACAAACATGCAACATGCTGTGCAAGATTGAGCATGGAAATCACCCCGTATCTGACTCACTATATTGTTTTGTCTGTTTCACACCAGTCCTGAACAATAGAGATACCGACATAGCCCAAATTGTCATGAAAATATTATTATTTTCATGACATTCTGGGCAATGTTGGTATCTTTATTTTAAAATATTATTATCTTAATGACATTTTAGATTTATGCCACTTTTTTTTTTCACAAAATGTGATCAACACAGTATATTACTCATCTATAGAAAAACTGAGACTGAACCCAGTTTTGTCTGTAAGTCCTTTCACAATCATGATTGACTTCTGATCATACATCACTAGGAGAGAATGTGCTCTCCCTGTCGAGACAATGATTAGCATATTGCTTGTTGACATATGTTTAATTGATTAAAACAGGGCCTGCTGTGATTTCACTGTGTTTTGTTTTTAAAGGCCGGGGTTCTGACAGAAATACTCCGGGAAGTATTGCATTTGGCGGTGAGCTTGGGTTCCCATACACGAGCGCGCTGAACTTAATTCAAAACGCCTTGGATCCAAGGCTGACTGTTGGGCTAGTAGGAGAGGAGAGATAGCTGTAACCTTAAAGTGAACTCACAAGAATCTCAGCATACTCTTTGGATCGCCACAGCAGAAAATACTTACACGAGTTACATGATTTAGTGGCTGTGTTTCAAAGCCCAGACTCCTTTAGGCAAGAGGGCCTTGGTAATGAAATAACTTTTCCATTAGAGATTAACAGAACTTTTACCTGACAAAACTGGCAATGCATTGTCTCGGAGCAAGGACTGATTTGATAGTCAAATTGTGCCGGGGCCTGTAACAGATATTACATACGTTTCATTTGTTCCTGCAAACACACACAGAGCATGGAAAGAGCCGTTTCTGTTGTACTAAAGAGTTGACCGGTGACAAGCCCGGAGAAGTAGCAACATGGCTTCATGGCCACAGTGTCAGCCCTTTCTGTGGTGTGACATTAGATATCTTTGTATAATTAGTTTCATTTTTAAACTTTCTTAATCATAGCTGTGTCTCAACCCACATGCCTCTGCCTTCTGCATTTGTCATAATAATAATATTTTCATTACATTTTCATAGGAGCGATTTTTGCCGTTTTATCACCAGCTGATAAACACAGGAACTTGCAAACTGGTGTTTGCGTGCGCCTAAGTGCACGTTTGGCACACTATGCACAGCAGAAAGTTCCCAGCGGCTTGTACCTTAAGGCAGAAACAACAGATTGAACAAACACAAAATATGACCTGCTTTTTTTTTTTTTCACTGGCGGGACAGGGCATTTAATCTCAACACTGCTTTATTTGTCTTGAATGTTTGCATAAAAGCTTTATCTACCTTGCTTACAGTAGCAGACGTATTCAAGTAGAGAGATGTTTTTTTTCATATACACATGTATGTATATATTTCTGTGCAGCATCTAGTTTTAATTGTTTGATGATGAGGGCAAGTGGGCTTCAGAATTTCTATTGTAAGAGAAGAAGAGAAGCCTGCGGGTGAAATGGGGAATGTGCCATTTAGAAGTGGGCAATATGGATGAAATTCTCTCTCACGTGTGGCGTTATCAATATATATGATGATACATTACAGGATCACAGGAATGTCTATGGTTGAGTGTGTACCATAAAGTCTTAGTCTTACAGTAACTGCAGTGGCCTGGTTTAGAGTCCGACCTGTGGCCCTTTGCTGCATGTCATCCCCTCCCTCTCTCGCCCTGACTTACCTTACCTTACTTACCTGTCTCTCACTCACTGTGACTATCCGAACAAAGGCAAAAAAAAAAAAAGCTCATAAAAATTACATGATAAATGGGGACACTGATGTAAAAAACAAGCAAACAAAAAAACAAAACAGAAACAAATAAAATGAGACATTATCATAAGACAGTTTGTTCATTGATTGCATCACTGCCCTCTTGAACTTGTATATTCAGTTATTAAAGGGATAGATACCATGGTATAAGATTTATAATACTATTATTAACAGCTGGATTCTATGAGAACAACATTGAAACATATCAATATGAAAATTTCATTTGAAGCCATTTTTTGAAGTAATTCTGTAGGCCTACATGATGTTTTGAGTTTCACTTCTTTTTCCCAGGTAGTTGAACTGCTGCAGCTTCTGACTAATTTTCAGGTTAA
Source organism: Seriola aureovittata (assembly GCF_021018895.1). NCBI lineage: Eukaryota > Metazoa > Chordata > Actinopteri > Carangiformes > Carangidae > Seriola > Seriola aureovittata. The sequence continues at coordinate 11,459,321 of NC_079375.1, forward strand.
AAGGGTTGGAGATTGTCAGAGATGTTTTCCTTTTTTCGTCATAACACAGCTCTTTTCCCTTTGTCTTTTCCCCTACTTTCAGCTTTCAATATTTCCTCCCATGACAACTTCCTGGCAATCCTCCCTCACACACGTGTATGCACACTCATATGCAGACACACTCATATACACTCAGAGTTGGGCCGAGGACTTGTGTCCCGCCCTGGGATTTTCACTCTTCTATACCAGAAGTGTCATTCGCTCCAACACCCTGCCCTCCCTGAACACACTCCCACTGTTTCTGTAATAAGTAACCCTGACTATAGAGAGCTATATTTAAATGCATAGTTATACTTCATGTGAGTAAAGACTGTGAGAGTTTATGACAGGGGTGGGGGAGGCGCCTTTATTCTTTCCTGTACAGTGAGATGTGTGGATGTGTTTACTAAAGCTAGGTGAGAGAACAAATAGCTTTGAAAGCACAGTTTGGCTTTCTATGAATCTGACAAGGCGAATAAATCACACAATAATAATCCCGAACAATAAGAGGTTTATACACACAAACACACTTTTCCATAAGAGAGCTTTTGATGGCACTCCAAATCTAAAGCGAATCCACAAGCAGCAAAGCTATCATGTTTTTAAGTGTTTTTTTTCTCCCAGAATGTGCCCCCGTGTCTGTCGAGGAAACCCAAAAGGGCTGAGTCAGAGATCCCATCTCTTCCGGAGGCAGGGCCAGCGGTGCTCTCCTTTGAAACGCAACATGGAAAGATCAACAGGCATCTCCTGAGGGAGCCACTGGGCCATACTGTGCTGCTGCCCCATGGCCAAACAGCCCTGGGGCCTATAGTCTGCTGCCGGGTTAGCCTGTACTGTTTACTTTGGGAGGACTTTCAACCCTGCGCAGCCATCAAGATCTCTGCATTCTGTCTCTTTGTGAGTTTACGTCTGCCTCAGCCATCCTATCTCTCTCCCCCTCTTTCTGACCTACACATTCACTTATTTGCAGAGAATCCCCATTTCATATTCCAAAGCTGCAACTCTGTGACACACATCCTTCATGTCCCCCTCCATCACTCTCACAGATAACAACTGTAAGCTCGCAGTTTGCACCACATGGTGGACGATGTGACCCTCAGCTTTGTGAGCATCTATCCAGACGAGAGCGCAGGGAGGATTTCTGCGCTGTTGTGTTTATATTTCCTCCCTCGCAGCACCATGGATACCAGTCAGACAGTGCCAAGGTAGGACCATATCATAAATTAAGAAACCTATAAATATTTGCTCGTGTTTTGAGTTTAACACTAGTTTGCATTTACATATCTGAAGGCGGTTTTGTAATTTATCTGTTTGGAAGCTCGAGGACTTAATGCCTGGTGGTCTCGGTGTACAAATTATGTTTTATATAACACCTAGCACCAAATGACCAGCATGCCAAACATTTCCACACCAAGTAACACTAACATTGAAAAAAAAAAAAGAGAGAGCGTGGGATGAACAATCTTTGGCTGAAACTAATGGCAGGGACTGTACCATTCCAGCCAAATGTCAAAAAGTTTGATCGTCTGCAAAAACAACAGAAGTAAATAAGTGCAATAAAAGTGTTTATGTCCCAACTGTGGATGTGGTTGTTGTGCAGTGTAGCACATTCCTCCACACTCAATAAACCCAGCTAAATCAATATGACAGAGAGCAGACAGATAACTCTAAGCCCAGACATAAATCTTTACCATCTCGAAGAAATCTTTTCATGTGGTATTACTCACAGACCATATTCGCTTAAGTACAGTAAACACTGTGACAGGTACTTTGAGCTGCTGGTTCAAGAGGACACAGGAAAGTGGATTGTGCTTTGAGCCCTCGGGGGCTGGTAGAAAAGAAAAAAAAACTCTTAAGTAAAAAAAAAAAAAAAAAAAAAAAAAAAAAAAAACTGTCAAGAAGAATAAAGACTCGCTTTAATGAAACATAAGCAGAATGTGGAAGCAAACCACCCAGAAAACACTGAAAACGTTTGTTTTGAGATGTCATCTTTTGAAACATTTAGGTGGGAGGTGTGTCTTTCTGAAAATGAAGCATGGATTTTATTTTTTGTTGCACAGCCTTTCCCAGGAAATGCTTGCCTTGCATTAGCTGATCTTGATTTTTTATTTTTTTTCCCCATGCATGAAAAAGTCTGAGAAGCTGCTCAGTTTTTTCTTTAGCCTGGGAGACATGGGGTGTTAAAGCATTGCTGCGATTGCCTCATACAAAAGAATGCCTGAGTAATATTAAAATTATGCAAGAACATGGTTCTTTCCACAACTTCAAAACACTGATGCTCTTTCTTTAAAACACAGGGTGACTGTAAATTCATTTGCATCACCAGAACAATTTATTGGACTGAATTTAAATAAAAATAATTTCTTATAATGTTCCAAAAAAACAAAACAAAAAAAAACCCAAAAACATTATATTTCAAAAAATAAATAACTCCAGAAGAATGAATAACATGCCCATTTTTGGGTGAAGCAAGTTGTGAAAGAAAAAAAAAAGAAAGTGAAAGTATGAAATACCCCTCTTTATGCCAAGGTTCACATCTAACTCATCATATTTCCTTCAGGTTTGAATCCCCTCGTGGTTGTTTTGTGGCCTGAAATAGTTTTTCGAGACTCCGCCCACACAATAGCTGGGGGACATGCAGACATGGAAGGTGCAGAATCAAACATACCTCAAATTTTGATTCTGCATGCCACCCATTCTACTGTGAGTTCAAATATTTGACCACAATAAAGGCACATTTTAAAGAAAATATTATAATGATGTAATATGAAGTGTTTGCTTCTGTATTTGTTTTTCTCATTGACCACTTTAACGCCTCATCATGTTAATCTGGGCCGTCACTCTCCTCTTAAATCCTCACAGGGATTAGTCAAAGTCATCGAAGACACATGAATTTGTTCAGAGATGACCTCACACTCCACTTTGGTCTAATTTTGGTATAAAAATGATGCAACAGTACATGCTTGCATGGTGAAAGGTATACAGTTTATAGTGAGTCACGTAGTGCAGCCAACAGTCTTCTTTTGCAGTTTATGATTTGTAACATGAAGGTCAGTAGGCTCACAGCTAGTCTGGGTGTGCTTTGTTCAAACAAGCCACGAGCTGCTTCACGTGTAAAACAGTTTTTTGTAGCTCCGCTTTAAGAGAAGTACCTTAATGCTACCCAACAGCTGACAAGGTTTCAGTATCAAAAATTAGTCTGAAGGAGTTGATTATTTGCAAATTTTTTTTAGTAAATAATTAAACAAAAACACTAGACGACATACCCTGTTTAAACCAGTATCTAGTATCAGTCAAATACAGTAAGAGCTTTCAGTGGAAAACATGTGCAGATTCAACACTACTGTACTACTAACAACCACTTACAGAGAAAACAAAAATTAGAAAAAGAAGACATCAGAATGGTTTAACTTCTACTCTATATTGATATCTTTATTAACAATCATAGCCATGTTTTCAACAATGGAAGATTTATAAATATTTTTTTTTCTTTTGATTCATAAAAGTTGTCTTGGCACTTGTGGCATGATTCCAGTTGTGGAAAGAAAAAGAAAATCTAAACGTCCTTAAAGAGTATGGCGCTTTGGGAAGCGCTGGTATCCAATCAACAGCTTTTTCTTCAGAGAGGAAATCCATTATGTACATGATGGCCTTCTTTGAAGAACCCAGATCTGGTTCTTCTGTGCCATGGATGGGAGAGATATCGAGTGCACGGCAGGTCCAGAAACCATCCACATCAGGCCTTCTGATTGATCATCTGGCCTGTCGTTTCCCTTTTGTCATTTCTTTTTTTTTTTTTTTTTTTTGTTTTTTTTTTTTTTGTTTTAAGGCAACAAGATCCCCACACCAATCTGGAAACAAATCCCAGATATTCCAATCTCGGTTCAAGCTTGCAGCATGACCTAAGGCGGTTTCACCCTTCTTTTCCCCCCAGTCTGACTCTTCTTGCATCAGCTGCGAGGAAGGAAACAAACATTGCCCCCGAATACTTCCACATTACATAGCATCCAGGCAGAAGGGGCCAGAGACTGCTGTCCTCCCAAAAGATTTAAATGTTCAAGCTAAAGCCATGGGGCACCAGGGTTCACCCCTCACTGAAGCTACATCTGATGGCTGGGTCAGGCCCACGCTGGTGTACAGGCCGTCCTGTGCCGGGTACTTCACCGCTGAGCCCGAGCCTGTTCCCTCCCCGGAGCTGGACAGCACAGATGAACTGACCTACAACATCACAGCCAATAGAATAAAATAAAAAAACGCATTAAAAACTTGACTGTATTTAAAAAGCTGCCATTTCTTGTATAAAATATGCAACTGCCTCAATTTGGAGTGTGACTCATTTTTGGTTTTGTATTACACAAGTGGGAGAAAAAGCATCAGATCCTGAGAAATGTGAAGCTCATTTTACTGTAATATAATGGTGACACATTTATGAGCAGCAGTCATCACCACAAAGCATCGGTCAAGCCTGCATGTGACTATTTTACCTTAACACCTGCTGTAGCAAAGGCTGCAATGCTTTCATTACAAAAATATTCACCCCTGAGGATGCATCATAGACAAAGTTTGACATTTAAAATAATTGTAAGGATGATATTTTCAAATTATTCATTTCATTTCAGGTTTTATTAAAAAACAAAGATAAGACTCTATAATTTTTGTGATGCCTTGAATTTAAATGAAACAGAGGACTTTTGAATATTTAGAAAAATAAAATAAAAGTCTTACCCCGGAGACCTGTCCAGAGGGAGAGCTGGTTTTTGAGCAGTCTTCAGAATTGGATGAAGAAGTGGATGTGGGAGTCATAGAGATAGAGTTGTTATTTCCTGTAAAAACATAGAGTATGTTGTTGAGATCGTATTTTAAAAAGCAAGAGCTGATAATATTTATGCACAAGAAGAGCAGTAAGAATGATCAGTAACTCACCAGAGGATCCCTTTGTTTTATTCAATGTTTTCGGTTTTCTTTTTCTTGTCTGAATTCCCTCTTTCTTCATGGCGAGCGGCCGAGGTACCTGCAGGTTGGATCATTTATTATTTTTGACTCGCTGAGGCACTGATTAATAAAAGTGTGTATTAAATTAAAAATAAATGTGAAATCAATTCTCCACTCACCCCGTGTAGTTTTGTGTAGAGCCCACATGCGTTACACACCGGCTCTCCCTCGGCGTTTCTGCGCCACAAAGTGGTCGTGCTGGTTTGACAGTTGGCGCAGGACAGGCCGATTCTTCTGGACGTTGACTGGTGATAGAAACACAACATTAAGTTACTTCAGTTACTGTAATAAGATTTGAGCATTTCAAAGAAAAAAAAATTAAATTTGCGGATTTGTCAAGCCAAAAAATAATTTGGGAGCATTTGCCACAAGTAAAAAAAAAAAAGTTTTTTTAAAAAGCCACACTCCACCAATTGAATTACGATTCGGCCATTCACATCCTATTTCCTAACAATAATACAGCTCCTATTATGATCGCCATGTAAATGGCTTTTACGCACGGCTTTTTACAGGATGTTGATTATCAAGGAGTCCATACGTGACATTTGATTTCCTTGTTAAAAAAAAAAACTGTGCGTAATGCTGCGCGTAATGGCACCAGGAAAAGATCTGCCCCCGTGTCGACTGCTTAGATTAAATTAGCCAGAAGCACTGAATAGGCTGAGTGACAGATTAAGTGCCTGATTAATTACGCTAACAAATGTCCTCACTGTATGAGTGGCTTTGATCCAATTAAATCAGTGCCCCTGACTCTGTTAAAGCCAAATAATGAGAAATTTAGCACTAGACCTATAAGCCTTCATTCCAGTCCTGCATGAGCTTCATTTATGATTATTGGCCGAAAAATTAATATCATTGGTTAATGTGTTAAATGATATCATCAACTTGCTCACTCCATGTCAAATTTATGTGTTGTGTAATATAGCCTATTTTACAGACCGATTTCTGCCGATTTTACACGATGAATCACGGACAAAATGGAACAAATTAGTTGGATTAAAATCAAATCTAAAAGGCTTGATATGTTATAGTTAAAGCATTATAGATACTGTGAATATCACCATGGGCCCGATGACCTCAAGCCATTGTTTGAATCAATTAGGCAGGAAATTGAGCGGATAAGTGGTCCCCTGTGCTTACCGTCCGTTTCTGTGGTTTAATTAATGGCCTGCTCAGCCCATTCATTTTGCTGTACAGGCCACAGGCGTTGCAGAGAAAGTGGCCCGTGCCGTCGCGCCTCCAGAGCGGCGTGGAGATGGAGCCGCAGTTGACGCACTCTCTGCTCTCGCCCATGTCGTCCAGAATATCTGAAACTATAAAAACACACTTACATCAACGGAAAGCCCCATTTTTACACTTTTGTTGTTATTTTCCTTAGAGTTCGGGCTTCTCGTACAAATATCAGGTTAAGTAAATTAAATCACATCCACAGATTTCACAATTATCATTTAAATGGCCCACAATGTTTCATTATATTAAAAAGTAGACTTCTAAATCTGACACGCTTTCAGTATTGTTATACTGTTGTGAAAATGTTGCTTGGATACCTTTGGGATTTTGTTTTCATAATTTATGGTTCTACATATTTTGGCCAGTTGTAGTACTGCGCACAGATATAGGGCCTAATTTTTCTTGCAGGAATGACACAGCCATGGTCCCTTAAGACAAAAACCAGCACAATTTTTAACATTGGAAGAACATATTTGTGGTCCTTTAAACATAGTTTGGGCGAATTATTTTTAATATTTTGAGCTGGAATTTCAGTGCCTTGCGTAAAGACACTGCAGTGGTTACATGCCTGATTAAAAGGATTTTTTCTTTAATCTTTTTTTTTTTCATCCCAGACAGTAAGAATGAAAACTATTGCATCACTATGCCCACCTTCTCTGTACTTAGCATTTTTTCTTACCTCCGTTTGGTCCTCGGATCAAGGGCGCGCCTCTGCTCTGCAAGGTGTGCAGCATCGTGTTATCGAAATGTCCCCCGGTCCAAGGTGAGGGCAGCTGGGAGAGCTGCGGTGCAACATAAGGAGAGTATGGACTCGGGTAGGTCCCGCTGAGGGGCCGAGAAAGTCCGTACTGGTCTCTGTTGCTCACATTCAGTGTGTTACTGTAGCCGCTGTCTCTCGGCGTCCCGTTATTCATGGGCGGACTTGGAGGATAGTGGAACCGGCTGGAGGTGTGCGGGCTCCCGGTGCTGTATGAAGGGCTCTCCGGGGTGGACTGAGACCAGACCGAGTGGCTGGAGACGGCGTGGCTGGGCTGTGCAGAGCCGCTGGCCTGCAGATAAGACAGGCTGGGTATCATGGGGCCTACCCGGGAGCTAGGCACGTACACGGGAGAGTTGGGATTGGAGTGCATATAACCACCAGAGGAGGAATCATATCCAGTCTGGCTCTGGGCTGCGGCGATGGCGATTGTTTGGTACATGTCGGCCGGGTCCACCAGCAAGCTCGCCTTGTGCGCTCCGCTGGAGAAGACGAGTTTGCTGCCTTGGTCTAAATCCGTAAACAGCGGGATGTCCTCGGTAGTGGTCAGGGTGTTGTTATGGTGTCCGAAGTGAACGTAGGAGTGTAATGATCTGCCGTCGGAGCGGCGGTGCCCCAGTGCGTCAAGCTCGCTCGGAGGTGTCCTCAGCTCATCCGAGGTGGGACCGTCCCTCCTGCTGTCACCGGGCAGGTAGGTCTGCTCAGCCGGCGACCCTGGGCTGCTGGATACTTCTCGCTTGACCATGGACCAGCTGTTTTCGCCCAGGTCCATCCAGGAGCACTTTCCATACACCGTAGGGGTTAATAAAAATGGTCAGGGAGTAGTCCACCCTGTGAAGAAAAAAAAATGAGAAAAAAATGAGTGGGAACCGTTAGGAAATCAGGGAAACTACACTCGTGGGAAGTTGTGGGCAACTGAGTTCAAAAAGTACCCCAAAAACATCTGGATAAAAAACTCGCAAATATTCTGGAAAAGCGCAAATCCACCTCTGATCCTTCACTTCACCGTGTGTCATCCTTAAAACAGCTGCCACAATACAAACCGAATAAACTGAATATTAATTCACACCATGTTAACTAACACTGTATCATCTCTAACTCCAGTAAAGCACGTCAGTTCACAGTGATTGCCATACTCCCATCAAGAGCTTTTAAGAGGCATGGATCCATCCGTGTCAAATCTCTGTCCTCCCACACACACACACTTACACACACACACACACACACACACACACATACACACATACACACACACAAGTAAACACACACACACACATAACAGATAGGAAACAAAACGCAATATGTCTTCACAGCAAAAGAGATAACCGTTTGATAAGACCCAAAACAGATAAGGGCCGAGAGGCAGGCAGGAGCGATAAAACGATACCCCGAAATGAGTTAGTTCCAGCTGCACTCAAACCAGCTGTTCGACCCAGCTGTTTGCCGCACAACAGAAAAGACAGTATAGGTTAAGAGGGTAAAAGAGGAGACATTAGTCGCTTTTCACCACATACCTGCTAGTTGTGTGCCATAAGTTGCAGTCAAAGTTCCTAATAGTGAGCCGCTGCTTCTCCTGGAAGTACTGGGAAACGTTACTGCGGTCTGACGAGGTTTATGAGAGGAGGCGCTTCTGGTGGCTGCGGCTGCGGGAGGCGGACCAATCATGTGGAGTGTGAGCCGCAGCAAACACGATGGGGGTGCCAGCCTGTGAACTCCTCCAATCAATCACACGGACAAAACAGAAAGAAAGAGAGGGAGAGGGAGAGAGAGAGAGAGAGAGAGAGAGAGAGAGATACTTGATCACGTCTGAACCTTCGAATAACCTGCAAATGCAATCATGCTCCCGACAGTTTTCCACAGCTCATGTTTTTAGACACAGATGGAGCTCCGCGTCTTCTCAGCCGCTTTTCTTTTTGACTTATCAAATGTAATTCCCATTAATAACAGTTCTCCCGAGTTTAAATACGTGCGCTGTATAATAGTCAGACATACATTTTTAACATCTTTTTAATTTCATTTTTTCTACCATTGTTTTGATTTATAGATTTGGTTAAAAATGTTACTAATAAAACCTGTTGATATAGTGGTGTAAGACATTTATTAATAAAGCCTCGGCCCACTACAATTTTACTTTGAGGTACATACTTCAATTTTTTGCCAATTTATTTCTATAGGGAAATGTATTTCTTTCTTCAGATCATTTATATGCAGGTACAACTGAGAACTGACATTTAAAAAAAGACAATGCAGACAATGTTTTACTTAAACTGTAGATAAAATTAGCTCCAGCTCAGCAGTGCAGTGCTAATTCCACGTTAATGTATCATTAACAATAATCCAGTGATACAGGCTAATATATGTTTGTTTACATTTTGCTGGTAATAGCCCGCCCCATATTTTGGATGCAGGACTTTTTTTTTTTACAAGTTAGATTTTTACACTGATGTATTGTTACTTTTATTTTGGTAAAATATCTGAATACTTCCTCCACCGCTGGCTGATAATTACAGCTAATGATGGACTGTTCAAACTAAATTTAATGTCTAAAAGAATTGAGATTATTTTGATTTTGGGTATGTATTTGTTATAGACTTCATTAATTTTTAGACCGTTTAAGAATATTAATGAACTAATAGGCCTACAACATATTTTCTCAATGCAAAAACAATGTAGGCTTTGTTGGTATTTATTGAAGGCCCCGGGACACAGTCTTGATTCTTCCTTTGTTTATTCTCTACACACGGCGCAGTGATCGATAAATCTCTTCCTAATCAGTTTATTTAAGTCAGACGCTTTCATTCAGGATTAAATGGCTTCATCTGTGCAGCAGCACAAACTCACAGCACGTCTCTGCTGCCGCTGTGAACAGCCTCACTTTGAAGCGCGATGATTCGCTCAGCCTGAATATACATGGAGCTGAGTGAAGTGATCAAAAGTGGCCAAGGTGTCAATTGAATCATTCACTCATTTACAGGTCTTCTCGTGCGTGTTCACAGAGGTTAACAAACAGTTCCCGGTTCATCACAGTCACAACCATTCAGCAGGGATTTGTGTCTGTTTACATTTTGTCTGGATGGGAGATAGCTGAGCACTAAAGACTGAATTGCAGAGGACACCACCATTTACGACTAATATTACTACTACTGCAACTGCTGCTGCTACTGCACATGCAGCAGACTGGAGGCTGCAGGGACCTACCTCTAACATTTATACTGCTGCTACTAAAAGGTCACTACAACTCAGACTGAACTGAAGGGAGTGCACTATTTAGGACTTATATTTCTAAGTATAATTACTACTAGCCTATTACTACTGCCACTGTTTAACCCTTCTATTAACACTACTACAAGCCTAATACCACAGTCAGTACAGGAAGCTGCAGAGACCTGTGCTCCCTCACTTTACTGCAAATTTACCACCTGCAATGCTAATTATTATATTACTAAATTACTAATATTACTACTACCACTACTACTACTACTAATAGCTTATATATATAGGATACTATATTCCAAAAATTGTTATATTAGCCTAAGCTATATGCTTTTATTATAACAACTATTATTATTATCATTATCATTATAGCTACAGCCACTTTGTGTAGCCACAGTTCCTACTACTAATCTGCTACTACTAGTATTATAGCTAGAGATAGGCTACTATCACACTGTTACTCTACCGCTACTACAAATATTACTGCACCTAACTGCTGCTTAGTACCTATAATATAAATATTAACATTTAGGCTACTTAGGCTACTACTTTCTTTTTGGCATATACATGGAACTATGTTAATTTATCTTTTTGTTGAGCCAATGTTGAATGTGTAAATTTAAGTAGAAAACCACAGGATTAACACGCGGAGCCCTTTAGGCTTCACAGTACAGCTGCAGTAGCAGCTGATAGGACAGTACACAGTTAGGCCCACTGCTGTTATTATCACTGCTGCTGCTGCTACTAAAACTCGACCAGGCTACAATACAGTTGCCACTATTAAAAAAGTATTGCTGCTGCTCTGTACGCCTAACTTTAGATATCGTGGCTGTATTAGTGTTTAGGTTATAGGCATATGTGTCTATCAGGATATGTTCTGCTTCAGGTTCAAATTCCCATTTAGAACTCCGCTCATATGGATTCATATTTTGGGTCATATTATGTTTACGCACGCAGACACAATGTGTTGTCTTGTAACTCTTACGTCTTCTTCTGCTCAGTTGTTACAGGATCAACCCCGATATGCAATCTAACCGCCAGAGAAAAGGTCTGGGGGTGTTTTTTTTTTTTATCAGAGGGAGTAAGTAAACCATGCGCTACTGTCTCCCATCCCATCGTCTCAGTGAGCAGTTGTCAGGGAGGTGCGAGAATACAAAATCCTGTTGTGCGCCCCCCCCCCCCCCCCTGCACTCCTTACTCACTGGCTGCGGAGCCTCGCGTTGATGAATGAGGTGTTTTCGCAGTAATGTCAAAGTGTGCTGCTCTGACACACGGAGCCTGTGAGGAGAAGTGGCAGGACGCCGCCCTGTCTCCACATTTATCCACACACGGTCAAACACCGTGGGCCTGCATCACTGTCAGCCACGGTAAATCTAATTATCTTTATCATCATTTTAACTGGAAAACACCATTTAAATATTAACTTACATTTAATTGCATTCAGAGTATGATAAACATTATTTAAATTCTAAATTGATTCTTGGGTCCTACTTCCACTCATATTAAAAATATATATTATAATATTAATATACAATATTAATAATATAATACGCTGTTAGTTTCGTTAGAATGAAACTAAACTAAATAATAACAATAATAATAATAACAACAAATCTATATTAATTTCAAATTTGACAGCTTGTACATATTAATTTGTTTTTACACCCGGACCGTGGCTCCAATTTTATCTGAATAATGTTTGTTTCTTTCAGGAGGTGTACAGGCTAATGGCCGACCCTCTTCAGGTGTCAGTGGCTTATGTACCGACTTGATAATGATTATCTCCAGTACTCCAGCTCTTGTTATAGAGCCTGCTCCTGATTAGCCAATACTGCTGCAATATGCATGATGTTATTGAGATAACAAGGAGCAGGAAGAGCGCTTCTTCACTGAAACATGGACTAATATCACATTACTACTTGAGTGTGATTCATTATTCATGTCGGTGAGTGTACAACGTGGTGATTATTGCGTGGCTTTTTTAAATTTTTTATTGACATGTTGGTTGCGACAGTTTTTTTGTGACTCAACGGAAAACCGTCGACAGGTCTCGAATATGATGAAGGAGAAGTGACTGAAGTTACTGTAGCTACACATAAAAAAAAATAAAAAAAATCAAAGGAAGAGACTTTATCCGTTGTATTCGTTGCCTTTTTCACATATTGGCTAATGTGTAGTTTTAAGTAAAGCAATGTGGATCATAATAGGCTTTTAATTATGGAGTAAGAATAATAGTTAAAACTTGATTTTTTCATTTAAACCTTATTGAGATACGTTTGCACTATAATGCTACAAAGAAACAAAATGGCCTTATCTTTTAGTAGCTTAAATATCCACTAAAAAGGCCATTTTCGATCAGTTTACACTGTAATGAGCTACTTAACACTGCAACTGAATTTAATACCTAAATGGAGACAGGCGGGTTTTTATGGACATTAGATATATGGCTTCAGTCTGGTATCACACAGCGGCGAACCAATAACTCCAGTTTCTTAAGCCATTTTGCGCGTTATCACTACGTAGTTTTTGCTTTTCGCGTGTCATGTCACACTACGTAATTTCTCTACTGACAACCCCCCGATTATACATTACACAACCATTGCCCCTAAACCTATCTCAAACAGCGTTATACGACGTTTACAATGCGTATAGGACGCACGAAAAAACCCTAAAAGTGGTGTCATACGCCATCCCATCATGCCCCGACTGTAGATAAATAGATGGTGCATATTTTGAGATTTTTGCATGATGGTGTTAGTGATTTTTTTGTTTGTCTTTTATTTTATAAACTAATCCAGTCAAATACTTCACTTACTTAACAGAGCTATAAAGACACATACATTTTTGTGAAAACTCTACAAATATTAAAAGGATATTTTAAGGTCTAATGATTATTTTCTAAAAGAAAGAAAGACATTGAAACACTAAGTTTCAAAATAAAATACTGATTAAATATAAATAAAGAGTCTGCTGACATGAACATTAGACTCTTTAGGGATCATGAATTTGAAGGTTTCTCCTAAAGTGAAAGTAATTATCAAATACAACTTTTTTAATGTGGCATAAATTTTTTAAATATTCCAGAATCTGTTGTTAATTAACAATCATCAGCTTACACATAACAATCACAAATATCCATATATATCCACCTAAATATACATACACATACACCTCAAAGAAAATCAGATACAGATTTGAACTTTTGTTTGTACAGCTCAAACAAAAACGTTTTGTCCCCATGAAACTGAAAAAAAAAAAACTACTCAATTTATGAATAAAGCAACAAGGTTACAGCACCATAAATGTGTGAATCCATACAAGAGGCATCACATTAATTCAATCAAGATCAGTTTATGAGGAAAAGCCCTGAATTTGTCCTATAAAGTTAAATCAGCCACAGCACCAGTGGACGCTGTTTCCTGTATCTATTACCTCCAAGTCCTGCTGCTAGAGCCTCTAAAACATTGACCTATTTGTTTTTATTTTATGGAAGACACAGTTAAGTTTTATACCTGCACAGGTCTGTTTCTCCTGGCCCTCTACTGAATGGTGGCTTGTCCAGAGCTGCTGGAGCAAAGGCTGCTGGGAGGCCCGAGAGCATCAGACTCTCCTGTTTGAAGTGGTAGATGATTAAACGGGCCCTGACAGGTGTAAAAGCAACCTTTGTCATTTTGGACATGCACCGTCCTTGCTTCCTCGGCTCGCCCACAATGGAACGCCCTGCTCTCACCTGCCTGCATTTACTGACTGTGTGTGTGTTTGTGTGCGTGTGTTTAAGTCAGCGTTGGAAGAAGATTTTCAGGAGGTGACAGAAGGCTGCTGACAATCCTGCACCATCATGTGATGAATGACTGACGAATACATTCCTCCTCATTTGAGAGGTTTGTTCGCTTTTGTGGTCTTGGCTCTGTGGTGTAAAGAACAAGAACATGAGTTACCTCAGATGAAGATACACACTCCAGGGGAACAGATGCAAGCTTTTCTGCGCCTTGAAAAAGATGGAGGCACATTATTTGTATCTCCAGCAGCTCCAGTTTATCACTCCAGTGTCATGATGTCATATCAGCCTGACACTGGATTCAGGGTCCATTTGACCTATTCTTTTAAGTATGGCTCCATCCATGAATCAGCTGTAGCTTTATGTTATTGTATGATGAACTGCTTTTATCACTTGTGATGCTCTTGTCTTGGATATGTCTTCTCTTGGAAAGAAGCCTTGATATCAGTGGGAATACGCCAGTTAAACAAAGATACAAAATTTAAACTTCTGTTGTAAGCATAGATACAGTATTTCATTTTAAGATTTGAATTAAGACACACGAGTTTGTCCTGATATCATATGGAGTCAAAATTCAAACACAGCTTTGATAGGGCAAACTGAGGCAAAGCACATTGCTCTGTAATATGAGGGATTAGGTGGATTAGTAGAGCAAAGCCTTTCTGCATGTAATTATAATATTAATTTGCACATTTTTCAGGTTGGGTTTATTCATATTGGAAGTGGGATTAAGTGGATCAGGAGCAGGATCTCTTATGGAATAATCAAATGGGTTTGTACACTTTTCAAGCTGCGCTTAATTTAATCTGCGCCAAAGTTCATTTACTATTTTTAGGTATCCTACGCTATGAATGGATGACAGGGAGTTCCACTGATGCTTTTATTTTTGGTTATGGAAAAGTGAAACCTTTAATGACACACATATGAATCAGGGTTTCCTGCATTTCTGAATGCAAGTAGAACAGGCCAGGAGGGTTCGAGAGAAAAATATTCTGCACTTAACTCCGTATCTTAGTTCATTTTAATTTCCATGCCAGGTGCTGACGCAGAGCAGGAATCTCCCAGTATTTTAGGGTTTTAAGGAAGCTGTGATAACTTCTGCCACTTTAGGTCCCACGTCAAAGGAACCCCGTCTGGAAAGAACCAGTAGTTAGATAAGGCAACCATCCATCACCTATAAAACTTAAGTGTTTAAAAAGCTATTAAAACAAGATAAGGCAGAGGTGTACAATTCAACACACGTAGCCACTAATTCCATTTAAAGTGTGATCATTTCAGTGCAACTGTATTAAGAGACATGTTAAGGTTAAAAATAATCTCCCTCAGTTGAAAAAAAATCATCACTGTTCCTAGAAAGATGTGAGTACCAGTGGTTCAAAACCTGGGGTTTGAGACCCCTACAATAGGTCACAAAGCTCTCGTGTCTGTATTCTAAGTATGAAACTGCAACCAGGAGTGCATTGGGTTAGCTTTGCATAGAGACTGGAAGGGGGGGGGGGGCAGGGGGGGGGGGGCAGCTAGCATGGCCTCTATCTGGGGGGGGGGGGCAGCTAGCATGGCTCTATCTGGATTAAACAAACTACAACATGCTAATTGATGCGCTTTAGAGGTGCTGCTAGGCCAATTTGTTGCCTTTGTATAGATTCAGGCTAGCTGTTTCCCTTAGCTGTCTCCAGTCTTTGTACTAAGCAGAGCTAATTGAGATACCTATCTCCTGGATGATGCATCATATTTAGCTTAACTATTGGCAAGAATACAAATTGGTGTATTTCCAAAAACTACTTTTTTGAAAGAAAAAAATATTGATACTCCACAAAATTCTGTTCGTTTTTTTTCTAAATGTTTTGGTTCTTGTAAATTTTAGACTGTTTTAGTTATTTGGGACTTTAAAAAAATATTCAAATCAAATAAATTGAAAAGGGAAAATCCCTCTTCTATTGGACTGTCGATGAGCTGAGATCAAAGAAGGATCGAGTGTGAACGCCAAGTTTCATCAACTCAAAAACGCCTGGCCGACCGGCTTTCTGTGTTCGTCTCTGGAAAACCGTGCCTCATCTTTTGAGTAGATTCAGAGGCCGTGTTATTGTTTCCACGCCAGCGTCTCCATCCTGTGGAGCCAGCCCCTCTCTCTGTGTTTTGTCTCAGGAGAGAAGGTCAGGTCTCCAGTACACTTTGTGACTTTTCCCTGAATCAGCTGTTTGGAGCCGCAACCCGAGAGAAAACAGCCTTGGGCCATGGTGACGTCACTGATAGCAAAACAGAGACAAGTTTGGAGGTGAGTTGGTGGTGGTGGTGGGGGTTGGACACTTGGGCCGGGCACTGTAGTATAGTATGGACCGAGCCGCTGTGTAGACCTTACAGGCACACTCATGCCTCCAAGGTCGAAGGAGTCTCAGCTGCTTATGAGAAGAGTGAGTGGTGGAAATGAAACAATCACCAATTGTTTCCACCAACTGATTCCATCAATTGAGGAATCACAGAAGCCATTTTGACAAGTCCCAGTAAGAAAAGAACATTTTGCAGCTTCAGTTTCAGGATCTTGGTATTGTACATGTTGGCTCCCTCTTATACTGTCCGATAGATTGTTAATGCTTCTATATGACAAGTCAAAATGTTGGTTGTGAAAAAGGGCAGTTTGTTCAGAACCAGAACTCATTTCCAGCTTATTTCTTATTTCTCATTTATAAATGTCAGTGCTCCCCTATTGTGCAAATACATTTTTTCTCACTTATCTCTGGTGTCTTTCATTGAGCAGATAGTTTTGTTTTTATTTGTTCAGTTTTAGGGATATCCATCTCAGATTACTGCCTTCAGTGTTTTTACCGGTTTTAATCACCTGGTTAGTTTGTTTTGGAGAAGAGGAGACCGCTGCGGATATTTCGGCTCCTGGTAATGTAAAAACCTCCTGAATGACTGACACTGAAGGAATCCTAACTGAGAGAAGATTAGCTGACTGCAATGACGGCTAAAACGTTGCAAATAAATTGAAAATTGCTTTCCAATGAAATAACTTTATTTATTTATGAATGTTGTGTGATTACAATTTATTAGTAACTTGAACTTCATGCACAGATGCTGTTGGACTTTTACCTTCACTTACTGCTGCAGTATATATATGAAGTTTTAACATGCCATGACTTTCGGCTGAAATTTATGGATTTTGTTTCACTTGCGGTTTAAGTGTTTCTGGGCTCATGTTTGCTGGTTTACTCTCTATATGTCCATGAGAGCGTAGGTACCCATGTCGCCATTATCTGTCATTTAGTAAAAGTCTGGTCATGTCATCTGATCTATCTTACATAAGGGAAGGGTGGTGGCATGTGGTGGCAGGAAATTCTGGCCCAGAATGTGACTAGAACTGGGTCTCAGTCAAGTATTTGTGGTGTACCTCTGGGTTGGACTGCACTTCAGTCATATCCCTCATCCCAGACTCCGTCCAGAACTATCAGTCCGTGCTGCAGACATACCTCGTGGCTGAGACTGCAGATTCCTACTTCTGACTTCAGAGCCGAGCGTGGACGGGTGCAGTTTTGCTAGCTGGGAGGGTCACTGCAAAGGGAGGGGATCCACGGTTAGAAGAGCTACAAAAATGTAAATGACTGATAAGAATTCTGAACAAGAAAAATATTAATTGGGGAACAGGCAAACACAGAAACCGGTCTCATACCTGCGTTCATTTCCATGGTAGGGTGAAGAGGAAACGGGCTAGCTCGGCAGCATGAGCGAAACAGCAAAAACATGGCTACCTTTGTTTATAGACTGCCCACATAGCTGAGTGGTTAGCGGTTTTTACTTTATATGTACCTTCCCTCATCCTCTCTGTGCTCACATATACAGTATCCAAATAAAGCCGAATTCCCAATAAAGCAGTTCTCATTTACATGTTTATATTGTCAGAAAACTGAACAAGTGTAAGACTATATGTTACCAGCAGTAACTTCCAAGCCATTTCCAAGCTGTTGCTCTGCTGCTGCTAAAATCCTGATTTTTATAACCGTAACGAGGTCTGACAACATCACTCAAACATAAGTTGAAGACAAAGACTTCGCTGTTTTCTCGGCTATATTTACTTGTTAGATGGGAACTCAGAGAGAAAGTTAAAAGTGGTAATATATTTCCGTTTTGCTTCTCGCTAGTGCACAGCCTCCTAAATGTTTTCAACTACTGTATTTCTTCGATTAGTGACCGGGGTCTTGATATTGGTCATAACGTATTTCACTAAAGCCTCTTTTTCATTTGCTGTGTTAATGTTACTGCATTGCGTGTTAATACAAACCCAACACTTGCTGAAACCGTTTCCAGTGGCCAGAAACCCTTTATTTCTTAACGGGGCGCCATTGCTGCGCTGACGTGCTGCAGAAAGCGTATCATTTCCTGTTTGCTGGCGTTTCTGTTGTTTACGTGCTACTGAGATGTGCTAGTTTTTCTAGCTTAGCAGTTTCCGATGGCTTCTCTCTCCCTCCCACTCTCTTGCTCTCTCTGCCCAGTGTGTCTTCTGTTTTGCCTCCTTTAGTAGTAAAGAAACATGTAATGACAGTAGTTTATTTTCCGAGGGTCATTGACTTACTTCTCCGTTTCCCTGCAGCTCCCGAACAGCCGGGAAACCAGGGCGGCTGGGTGACAGCCCTCGTAATAAGAGGTGTAGCCTTAAGCCCACGGTTTGCACCGATACATGGCCCAACCATATAGGCAATGCCTATAAGTCTCCAAATCTAGCAACAAATCCACTAAGTTGGCAACATCACAGAACCTGTTTGTGCCAATTAATTTCGAAAGGGCAATGGCCAATGAGAAAGCTCTAACTCAGTCACGTGGCATTCGTCTGACCAATGGAATTATGATCTGTCAGACGGTCAGGGATATTCGCGATCATTGGATTGGCTCCGCAGGTGTGGTCCAGCAAGGAAGTGTGCATGTGCAGAAGAGATTTGTATTGGTTAAAAACTGTGAACCAGAACTATAAAAAAATGAAATCACTGGTGAGGTTACACAAAGACTGTGAAAGAGGAAGTGCTTTTGTGAACATCTGTGTACAGAAGGCCTACCAAGCAGAAAATTGTAAAACAGTGCTCAAGGTTCCCACACAGTGTATGACACTAAAGTTACATGTAGAAATTTGACCATGTTTTTTGACATGTGAATCAGGACAATGACACCTTACCTTAATGTCTGCTGCACATCTGAAAGGTGTCATAGATTTTCAAGCTGCCATCCATCTTGAAAATCTACAAAAACTTTCTGCTAGCTTGTGGTTTTTGTTTTTTTCATTATGGTTTATAACACTTCATGATCCCAGTGGACCAGACCATCGTGAATGGCATTGTTCACAATTTTGACAATGCCTTTGTACTGATGTTTACAACATACTACTGTATCAACATCAGTTATCCACCAGAACTGGGAGAAATTGTTGCACAGGTAACTTTCATGGTATTGTACTAAACTAAAAGTTCTGTGTGCAAGCTGTTTCCATTGTGATTCAACTGAACAATGAAAAATGTTATGTTAACTTGACTTCCATCCATTCCAATATATAATGTTGTTTTTACATACAGTTATGACACATAATTTTGTTTGTGTTGATTAAATAGGCCTATGAAAAAATAAACATTCAGCAACCCAGCAATTGTATGTTGTGTAACGTATTCCCTGTTAATATTACATTAAATTGAATGCTCAAAAAAACAAACTATTTTGTTGTGATTTTTAAAATAAAAGTTAAGTTGAATTAACATAAGTTTCCAGTCAGACAAGGGTCATGTGTGCTATTTTGAGTCTGGTGTACTCATACTCATTTCATATTACTGTCCTGTTATAAACTAATGTTTTGTATGCAAGTAGTTTTCACTAAACTAAAGGTTTTACAATGTATGGAGCCAATGCATGTGCGCACTGAAAAGTTATTTTTTCTGGCTTCTTTGCCTTTGTTGTAGTGAGAGATAGAGACAGGGAAGTTGGGGAGAGACAGAGGGGATGTCATGCAGCGAAGGGACACAGGGCGGAATCGAACCTGAGTCGTTGTGGGAAGGACTAAGCCTAAATGGTACGTGCTCCACCACTTGAGTCGCTGGGGTGTTCCCACACGTGTGCACTGTAGATGAGAAAAATACCTTTACTGTAAACTCTTGTACTCACTAATGAGATGCAGTTAACCATATCATAGTCGCTCTATATTACTTCTGTATCTACTGTTGTGCTATCAACAGATCAAGTTTGATTCATTCTTATGCATTAATTTAAAACCTATGCTGTAACTGTATATAGCATGTCTCCTTGTGTCAAGTATAAATCTAGCTTTAATGTAGTTCATTTACAGAAACAACTATCACTTTTCAATGGTAGAAAGCAGGTCCTATAAAAACTATTCTGTGTTGGAGGCAGAAATCTCATGTGTCAGACATCTACAAACCCCTGGGCAGATACAACCAACACTTTCTGCATATCTACCTATGGCTAGATAATCACTTGAGGTAAGAGTGATTTTTTTTTTTTTTTGACTGACCCTCTGAACGCTTCTAGAGCGTAACAAAATGTTAAACAATGTTTCAAAATAACTGTTTCTCCAAGTAGGAAGTGCTAAAGTTTGGCCTTGACCTTCTGTAAATACAGTTAAACTTTCTTTCCAGAGGGAAAATGTGTTCAAATGTGTCTATAGCTTTTCAGTCAGAAGAACAAATAAGCCCTCTGAGATCTGATAAGATTTTTGCTTCACTCAAAGGGGTCTGGAGCTCCACTAGACATGGCCGACTTTGCACGGCACTTGTCCTTCCATGACCGTACAACCTCGCCTCGTCTCAGCCACTCACACTTAACACACATGCATACAAGCGCACGCTCACACGGCTCCCCTTCTGCACACATTAAACACACTCTCAGTCTGACTTGGAGGTTTCTGTCGCCCTCTCCTTCACTTTAGTCAGTTGCCAGACAATGAAAACATTGAGAGGCAGTTTCTATGGCGTGACCAGGGCTTTTGTTTGCCTGAAAAACATATGCATTCTACATGCTCCAATTATGGTTTTATCAGATCGCTGTCAAACACACCAATCATGCGCCTTCCTTTGTGCCCTCTCTAACGGTGTGTACTGTACCATGCGGAGCAGTGGCTCGCTGTGTTTGCATGTTTGCCCATGGTGGGAGTATAATATCTCAGACTGGTTTGTGTCCCTGTTGGCAGAAAACACGCGGCTTAGTCGAAAAACAATGTGTCACAATCCCTTCTACTTCACAGTAACAGATTGGTTTCGAATGCAGAACTTCCTTGTGTGAATATTACCACAAAATTAAACATGAGCAGCGCTGGCCTTCTACTGGTATCTAACAAACATGTCCAGTTTCAGCCCTGACCACAACACTGGGTCTCCTATTTGAAAAAAGGGAGGCCATATCAGGGTGATCTGCAGCACGTACAGTTAAATCCCTTATTGTGACTTGTACTGTACGCTTCAACAAAAGAGGCCAAGAAAGACATGGCTGATCTGACTTACCATTGGCTCAGTTCTCGACTGGCATGACTTCCATTCAGTGTCAGAGTCACGTCCACAAGGCCAGTTATTTCACAAGAATGCTGTTATCGCAACCGAAGTTGTATAACCATATTAAATATATAAAGACTGTATGGCACACCTGTAACTGGAAAAATGTCAGTTGATAATTTTCTGAATATTTAAACTGTCTTAAAAAATCAAATTTGATTCTGTTCCCAAACTAAGATGCAATCAAATCCTTTCCTGAACTTCAAAATAAGACGGACTCTGGCCCGACTCCAGCCATTATCCCCACTGACACAAAGACAAACCTTGGCCAGTGAGTGTGGTTTGTTTTGATAGAAGCCGGTCAGCAGCTTAGGTGCTTAGGCTCCACTAAGCCCAGTGTTTACAGATCTGCTAGGACGCAGCCTTGTAGCCTCAAGATGTTGCATCCAGGCAGCCAGACATCACTGAGGTTTGAGGTCTGGACTGGGAGATACAGTATTATCCACCCAACGTGATTAATGCAATGTGATAAAGGTGGCGGATCAAGGCGAGGATGGAGTGGTTGTTGAGCTGGTATCTTGAGCATGACTCCATGACATTATATGACTGTTAAAACAAAAAACTGCAGAGCAATGGTGATGATGGAGATGATCTACATTCAACTGCTGTGAGAACCTACTGCCTTGGTTTTGAAATCTGTCCCTGCTTTCTTTCCATACAGTGGAGGTGAATGTGATTTCATTCACTTTATCACAATTTAAGAAAGGCAGTTTAAAAAAATTTGACTGCAATTGGTGCTCCACATATTATTGTGAAATAGTTTACAGACAG
Source organism: Seriola aureovittata (assembly GCF_021018895.1). NCBI lineage: Eukaryota > Metazoa > Chordata > Actinopteri > Carangiformes > Carangidae > Seriola > Seriola aureovittata. The sequence continues at coordinate 11,481,615 of NC_079375.1, forward strand.
ATACTGTCAAGAGTTTTGACAGGTACTATTTCTTTGGTAGAAAATGCTAACTGTAATTTTTAATTTATGCAAAAAATATTCTTTGCAAATCTATTTTTTTTAAATATAATTTTTAATCTGACATACATCAAAAAAGTCAAGTGCAGAACCATCTCTTTTTTTTCCAGTTGACTGAGGCTTTAAACGTTAATGTGAATTTTTGTGGTGTCGACTGAATTGACAAATTACAGGAATAGTTAAACATTTTGGGGAAAATGCTTATTTGTTAAATATGGAACCAGAGCCAGGAGGCAATAAGTCCAAAGTAAAAAAAATGTACCTTAAAAATATATTTTAAAAAATATGCAAAACTTCTAAAGTGTACAACTTAATGTTATATATGTACAAACACTTAAATGTAAAAATGACAATATGTGTTTTTAGGGGAGGTACATAGTATAAGGATGGATAAATGTAATTCCCATTATAAAGCACAGGTTAAGCAAACAAGATAAAACGTGTTAATTAGTGAGTTTAGCAGGTGTTGGTAGACACAGTTCTAGACTAAGCAGAGGCTAGATGTTTCCCTCTGTTTCCCTCTGTTCCCAGTCTTTATGCTAAGGTAAGCTAATCGCCTCCTGGCTCGAGCTCTAAACTTAACGATGGTATCAGTCTTTTCATTTAGCTCTCGAACTGAATTAGATCAACATTGTGTGAAATACACTATTTCTTTAAAGAGACACATTTTCTGTGGCATCTCAAAGATGGGAACAACTGCAGTTTTAAAATCAGTGTCTCATTGTAGAGCTTTGGTGATGTTTTCTTTGACTAAAGAATTATTTATAAATTGCTAAAGAGAGTCGATATCTTCCTGCGCTAAGCTGAAAATATAACAGTGTATGGCAGCATAAGCAGAGCTCCTGTAACAAAACGTGTTTATAATGCAGTACAACACCTTGACGTTTCCTCATCTCACGGCAGCATGCGTTGCTGTACATGTGCTGTGAGTCATTCATCAGTGTCCTCTACACCTTAGACTTTTGCCCCAGAGTAAAGTACCTGGAGCACAACATGTCAAAGATGGTTCCTCTCAACTTTGTACAAGACATCTTTACCTCTCTGCGTTTTATGGCAGGAAGGATAAAGGTCATCACGAAGGTCGTTGAAAAGATTCAGGGAGGGAGAGGACTAAACTGTGCGAACAGCTCTGCGTAGGAGAGAAGGAAGCAAAGAGGGATGAATAGAGGGAGGGAGAGGAAGAAGAGGAAGAAAGAATTATGACTGGGAGGGAGGCTACTTTCTAACACCGCATGGTGAAGGCTGGTGTGTGAAGGCCACACTGTAGCAGCATGCACAGACAAATACACACCTTAGCGGGATTCCTACCTGTGACTCAGGTCAGTGGGAGTCTCAAGAGCGAGAGGCGGTAATCAGTAACAGTATTATATGGCTGTGTTAATAGTTAACGTGGCCCCTAGACACTGTGCCCCTGGCCCAAGCACCTGCAGCCCCTTTTACAGGCATCATCCACGGAAAGAACAAATAGTCTGAATGCTTGTTGGGCACATCAGCTTTACATGAACCATCGCATCTGACATGCCAGCAGGTGTCTGGCGAAATATTCCCCCCAAAAAAGTTAGATCTTTGGTTTACAAGGTTAATAACTGAAGTTCGAACTTTGTTATTAGCTCCATAAAGCCTTGGCATGCTCTGTACAAGTTTATTGCCCAGTTTTTCTCTTCTCTTCTCTTCTCTTCTCTTCTCCTGCATTCTGTCGGCCCTCTGGCTTCACACAGACAAATATATCTTTGATTAATACTTTTGTTAAAATCTTGTTGATGTTTCATAATTACCCCCCTGATTTCCACCGGCTCTTTCCCTGCACAAAGACACACATACGAGCATGCACTGGCAGGCACATATCTGTACGAAGAAAAAAAAAAAACCCACACACAAAAACACATGCCTCCCTAGGCTCTTGATAAATACAGGCAAGCTCAGGTCAGGATAACCTCATTGTGACCCACCGGCTCCATCTCCTGTAGTGACTTCTCTCACCACCTGCTAAGCCTGGCCTGTTTGGCCCATCCCTGCTGCCAGGCCAACCACACATACACGCCAACGCTTGTGCGTAAAGGCACAAAAGCAACCAGTACTCCCTGAAACTTTACAGCTTTCAGTATTCCATGTCCGAGCGGCATTGATCAAGTCTCAAAGTCCAAGAGCTTGATGCGAACGTAATGGCAGTGACATCAAGAGAGCACTAAGGCAATGTTAATGCTTCTCTCTCCGGGCAGATGGAGGTGTGTGTGCACAGTGCAAACAGACCCTTGTACTGAGGAGACTAAGCTGGAGCACTCGGCAGTGTAAAAAAATCTGGGCTAATGTCTGTTTCTCTCACTAAATTGTTTTTTGATAAGGGAATATCAGGAGATAAGTGTTGTCACTATCCTATCTGAAAACCGGAAGCCAGTTCGATAAATCTCCTCTGTAATCTAATAGGAGTCATGGGCAGTTGCTGCGATCGAGGGAATATTGCCTTCTGCGCAAGTGAAGACTTGACTCTGATTAAAGAAGAGGGGAGACGTTAGCCAACACTGTCAACTTGTAAAAATTGATAACATCTTTACATTAAACAAACGACTATCGCTGCTCATTCAGAATTACTTTGGATTTGTTGACATATTGAAGTAATACTGATAGCCTTTGTCAGTAGCCTAGTGAAAGTATATCTCTGTCACAGCACACAGAGCCAAAAAGTGAAACAAAATGGAACAATCTGGCACCTGAATGTATGTTACACTGTATGTATTTGAGGCAGGGCCGAAATGGTGAAATCCTCTCTTCAGCATGGAAATATAAAATGTCATTTGGAAATATTTTCACGATAACCTCCTACACGGAGGATGTAATATATAACATTATAAATAAATGAAATTTTGTAGCTCTTTTATAGTTTCTTCATTGTTTAAAGTTTTCAGAATCCACAGTGATGATATTACAGGCATATAAAAAATGAGTCATTACTGAAAATATGTTTTGAAAGGAAACGTCCACATTACTACAGTATGTTGTAAATTAAGTGAAACAATTACAGATAGTGGATTTGGATGTCAACAATTACCAGTCTAAATACTGAAAGCGCTTCTGGACAAAAATGTTTTATTTTTGTCTTCACTTTTTGGGAATTTGTTTTGCTCTGTTTTTCAGTCGCACATTTAGACACATTCAAACCCCAGTGCTTTCAGTTCAACCACAGTGTTGCCAGAAGCTGATATACTTTATTCTTTTGTGCCACAGACCTCCATTGTTGTTTAAAAAACGACTAAATCCATCAGCGCAGAGTTGCAGAGACTTGAATCTTGTTTGAGACAACTAATTAAACACAGCATGCATTGAGCCTGCTCTGTTTTTATACGTTTACACTGTGAGGTTAATACTGTGAGAAGCTAGGCTAGGTAGTTTTTTTTACTTCCTCATTGGTGCATTTTACCGCACATACCATAGCATGTCGGGTTTAAAAGTCAGTTACGGAAAAGCATCACATTTATGAGCCATGGTGACAGGAAATCAAAACCTGGATGACAAACAATGTTAACTCAGGCCGCTCGGATATCTTACATGCATTACTTGCGTGACACAACGACAGACTTCTTCTACAACCCCTCCAGGTTTCCAACCAGGCGAGGTTGTCCCTGTTTGCAAACTGCTTTATCACACTAAATGAGCTCAAACAAAAACTGACTAAATGGTATGATCATTGCAAGTTCATTCGCCGACTGTATTGACTTAATTGAATGCCAGTGACGGCTTAGAAGGTATTGTTAGAAATCTATCAGTTGCACCAGCAAAGCCATATTGTTCCACAGTCGCACTGTCCTCCAGATCAGTTGGTGTGACAACACAACTCTCTGAGCTGGAGATGAACAGGGTCCTCCTCCCCTCCCCGGTGACCCGCGCTCCCAGGGGTTGGTGTTAAGTAAACTTTGTCAGCCATGCAACAGTCTCCAGCAGAGAACCGTCTCTCTGCTCATCAGGAGACCTTCTCCATGACCCCCACTCCTCTCCGCCTTGGCATTCCTCTGCCACACCACCTCCCCTGACCCACCTTCTCTTCATCTCTCCTGCCCCCCCCCCCGTCAGCCCCACCATCCGTCCGTCGCCTTGGGTCCTGCTCTCTGTCCCAGCAGCCCGTGCGGCCGACTGGTGTCTCATCCATTGGAGACAGCCTATCAGGGGCCTCACGTCATCTGTCTCCAGGACCTGACTGACAGGTTGACCTCAGAGATTACTAGCTACTATCGGTGGGGGGATGTCTGCCCTCCCTAAGTGGATGCTCCTTTCTCTCACCATACACACAGTGGTTGGGAACTGGAACCTGCTTTAGGTCTCTGCAAGTCTGATGTGGCATTTTATCTGTCTGGTAGCTGCCCTGTTGATTCGCTACAAGGTCTGCAGGGATGACGTGCCAGACAGTGACAGATATCATCTATCTTGGCCAGCGGAGACTCAGAAGGGAGAGAAAACTTCAAGCTTGTTGGGCTTTGGTGTAAACACATAGCCAGTTTCTGCTGTCCAACAGAGGAGTTTGGAATAACAGTACAGAAAAGTGCCCGGTATGCTATCAAGCTCCAGATGCTGCATTCCCAGGCTGCATGCTGAGACCTTCAGTAATATTAACAGGGTGTTTTTTTTGTTTTTTTTTGGGGAAGATTCTTCCAGTGCAGGTTGAAAATATTCCATGAAAATCAATATTTTCATCCCTTATCTCTTCTTGATTGAGACACAAAGCACAAAGTAGCTTATCATAAAAACAAAACTGATAATTGTGAACAAAAAGTAATTTATTATAGGAATAGTTTGACATTTTGGAGGATATGTTATTTTTTCACCCTATGAGTTATATAAGAAGATTATTCATCTTTGCAGTCTAAATAATTAAGCTACAACCAACAGCCTGCTATCTTAGTTTAGCTTATCTTAAAGACTGGAAATGGCTAGTCCGTCTCTGGCCAAAGGTAAGAAAATATCTTAACTCTTATTCAGTCATTTCAGCTAAATTAAAAGGCGCTACATGCTGTTCGTATAGTTGTTAACAACACTTTTCAAAGCATTAGCCGGAAGCTACAACTTCACATTGTGAAAACATGACAGGAGCTTTTGAAAGATAAAGTATTGGCTTTTTGCTCTCTATAAGACCCATGGATTTCAAGCTAGCAGTGCTCTTTCTACATGGACTGTCTTCCAGAAGCTTCTGGCCTTTATCATCATCAATAATCTGACAATTTAAAGCTTAATCGCTTATTCCTTGTCTGCTTTGCAGTCTTCAGTTTTTAGGCCTATGCTCAGATAACCGGCTGCTCGCTGTAGCTTCATGTTGACCATACAAATATGAGAGTGGTATCGATCTCTCAGTAAGAGAATTAATATATTTCCCAGAACGCCAAACTATTCTTTTAGCAGTTGTTTTCCAGGCAATTTATCCTGGTAGGTTACAACCTTCAAACTGTCAAAACATGACTTGAAACTGTTGAGTGTTGATAACATCTTGACTTTTGCTTTCTGTGGGAGCACTGACATATATTCTGGTCTCACATTTTCGACATTGAATCAACCAGAAGCTTCTGGCCTTTTAAAAAAAACAAAAAAAACCTCCCTCTGCCAGGTGGTGTGAAGCTGGCTAACTCTCAAGCACTCGTCATCGCTCTCTGTCTAGAACATGGAGCCCTGGGATATTTGTGTATCAAGTATTGATTTGGAGGTAGAACCCTTGGCTGTAAACCAAAGATAAAGAAGTTAGGCATTAACTATTTTTCCAGGGGTCACTCTGAGCCTGTTTCACATAGCTGGAACCCACCTGGAAAGAAAGAAAAAAAAAAAAACACACCAAAATGCCTGCTCGTGTGATGGACTCTGGAATATTGATTTTTCTCTTGGAACAAAAAAAGGCCTTTGCAGTCAGTATTTCCCTTTGAGCTCAGATAGGGCTGCAACATTCCTGTCTACTCCCTCCAAGGTTACTGCCTGCTCAGCGGAGGCGAGCACCTGTCAGATGTACGCTTGTTTTGTTATACAACGTGTCTTTGTAGCATTTGCTGTCTCCATAGAACCCCCTTCTTTTCCAGTAATGGAAAGAAACTGGAAGAAACAGAAAGGAGCGCTCAGGGGAATTCAGTAAACTCTGGCTTGGGGACTTTCCTTGTTGTCTCTATTTTACTTTACAAGGACTACAAACTGTTGAACTCTCTCATATGCGGCTTAAATACTGAATCCTAAAAGCAACCTGGTTTAAAAATCATTACCTGGCCCTGTGCAGGAGGACAGAGCCATCAACACTACCTTATTTGCTTAGTTGAGTGTGATGAATGTGATGAAGTTTGCACTTTTTGATTAAGTATGTCTACCTCATTGTTCTGCTCACTTGTAGTGGTGTGAAACTAATCACATCTGAAGAGAGCTCTAGTGCCACTATTGGTTAATTATTTGAAGAATTTACTAGTGGCTCTTCTGGCAGTAATTAGTGTTTTACTTTCAGAAAAAATCATCTAAAATGTGAAAATACTTCACAAGTTTTACTTTGTGTGTATGCTAATCAGTTCAATCACTAATTCTTTATGTATTTTTAAGCATTTTGGCTTCACGGGAAATTACTGGTCTGTTAGTGTTTGTAGTCTGCCCTGTAAAATTAATAGGTTGCAGTATTTCTAACCCTGTCAGGAATCTTTTCAATCTCTGCATCAAAAGCACTTGACAGTTTACTGCCCAGGCAAAGGTTGCACCTCCACCATTTTATAGAATTATTAAGTAAGCAATTATGATAACCCACTGTTTTAAAGATAATAGGATGATAAGGTTCTGCCAGACTCACTCTGTAGTTTGCCCTCACGCTGCTCTTCCTGAGGAGAAAATCAATATCTTTTACACTTCAGGCCAAGTCAGGCCACTTTGTCCTCTCGACATGCCAGGTGTTTATTTTACCTGTCGAGCATTAAAAGTTCCAGATGTTCCACAGAAAATAATCATAATTATAATCTAAAAATTCACCCCATAGCCACACATTGCAATGACCCTGCTTGGCTAGTGGCATTTTATCAAAGCTCATAAACCTTGAATGACTATATATTGATAAAGACTGTTTAAAGTGTCATTGGAACGATAACATTTGCACTGTAAATGTGGCTTGCAGGCTCCAGCCTCCAATCATGCCGGGATGATAAGGACAGCACAAGTGGGATACAACTAATAGGTCAAAAGCCACAAACAATTTGGCTTGAAGATGTTAAAAGAAAACTTTTACTTTGTTGAAATATATAGAATATAATTAAATTAACTTAGGATCCGTGGGCCTCTAAAACCACATGGTAATTTAACCATGATAATAATCAGCAAATAGATTGCGATTGACACAATATGTCCTTAAACAGTGAACTGGAAAATTATTAATATTGGATAAGGAATACTGGGTACGGCCAAGTGCACAACTTGCAACCACCCTCCTGTCGTGCCACACGTGCACATGATTTTATGTTTGCACAATGCAAAATGTGATAAAAAAAAAATTACAAAGGTATTAACTTTCAACATTATAAATTGGTATTAAATCACAAAAAAATATTGCTAAAAATATATATTGGTTACTTTTTGCTTGCTTTACTAGAATGGGAACCTTGTTCACAAACACATACAGGACTTGACTCCATTTCCATTTCAGTGTTGTTTGTGTTAACCTCCCTCCACATGCATAAATAACAACCACCCACCACTGAGAGAGTGATGGACGAGTGGTTTGACACTTTGCCCTGATCAATATCAATAAAGCAATCAGCACACCAGGAGCCTATATGTTTTGAGGAGAGATCTGTGAGGGAGGATAGCTGAGTTTATGGCTTTACTGTGGGAGGTGGGGCCGCTAATTTCAGGTACACTCACCTCACCCACCCACACAAACACACACAAACACATGTGTGGTTATATCACATTTAGAGTCATTTGAATTACTTATATTTGTTTTACCATAATGTTAAGAATGACTAATCTCTACTAAAGTTTACCGTGTAACTGTAAATGAACATCAACATGCAGACAGTTTAGCTTTTGCTGAATGTAACTGTGGTTGAAATGAGCCAGTTTTCGACTTTAGTTTGACAAACGTCCAACTGCCTTCGAATTCCCCAAACTGTACCCAAAATGTGACACACACAGAAAAAGGCTCGGGCCACACGTCAGGCCCATCCCTCCTCCTTCTTCTTCTTCTGGTCCTTGAAGAGTCCGTCCAGGCAGCCACAGTGCACTTTGCTCAGCCCGTCTATAAACTGAGACAATAAATCCAACCAGACTTCTGAACTGAATGACATGAGAGAGGGAGAGAGGGAGAGAGGGAGAGAGGGAGAGAGGGACCTTCAGACAGTCAGTGATCAATTCCTCCAACATGGCAGGAAAGCTCAAGTGGCCCAAATAGATGGGAAGAAATGTTTCTCCCTTTTTCTTTATCTGTGTGGTCTGACTAAATCCAGGATAGAATTGATTTCTGCAGCTCCATGTTTTTTTTAATTTAAGAAAAAAAAAAAAACAACAAAAACAAACACTGACACTGAAAATTTGAGGCCTGAAAATTCCAAATAATGTTGTGTAATAAGAAATGTGTTGCAGATGGAAATGATTTAAGGTCAAACATACTAACTCTACCCTCTTTTCTGTTGGTCAGAAGCATATCACACCTAAAATTCCTTTTCCATTGAGACCTTATAAATCAATATATACAATTTAAAAAAAAGAAGCATTTTATGCACTTTAAGTAAACTTTTTGTTTTCATAGTTTGATGCATGCAAATGATCTTTGTCTATGGTTTTCTTTTGCTCAGACAGTTTAGCAGGAACAAAGCACACCTGGGATCACAACACGGTAAGTTCAAGTTCTGTATCAAGATGTGGTAGTAAATTTATACAGTTGTATTTCTTGCTGGCAGCCAAGGCCGAGATTAACAACTCTGTTTCAAAGTAAGCCTGTTGCTCTGGAACAACTACAGGATAACCTCTACATGAACGATGGAGTCCATAACTACCTGTCACACCAAAATAGAATACATGAGTAAGTGTCTTATTGTAAATTTTGTTGATTTGTCCTCTGCACCACAAATGCAGTTACAGGAGAGACATACAGTGTTTAGTCATTGGATGTACTGCCACCTTGTGATGTGCTTTGAAACCTGCATGTCCAAACCCTGTAATCAGAGCGTCACTTCACATTAAATGTGGAGAGAATATATTCATTTCTGTCAGGTCATAACTTCAGAACTAGTGCCAAGGGCAAAGCCTCGGGGGGGGGGGGGGGACAGACCCCCTGTGGCATGCTGACTCCACCGGCAGATGGATGCCACTGACCCTGCTCAGTGATCACAGCAGAGACTTGAAGCAGGGTCAGAGACATTTTCCTGATCGTGGTTGCCCGTTCTTCTCTCCAGGGGTTCAATTCATCTCTATCTGCTGCTCAGTCAAGCCTGCTAGTGCCGGGCGACCATCACTCACACTCTGCGGGGCAGCCAGGGGATTAGCTGACCCCCCGGTGTGGGAGTTAACAACCCCTGCAGTCCAGTCAGCAAACGCTGCAGCCTTCAAGCGACTGAAACCAGCAGGCGTGGCGGTCAGGGATGCTCCCCAGGATCAGGCCATGGCCAGGGGAGAGATAGTGTCGTCTCCGGCACCCTGACAGTCAGTCGGCATGGCAGCGCGGGGGTCTGCAGTCGGTCAGAGTGATGGACAAGCAGCTCGGTCCTGACACTCACCTCTGAATGTCTTTTTTCTGTTTACACGGATGTCATGGTTTTATGATTCTGTCCTAAACCAAAAGCACGTGGATTGTTGAATGTCTCATTCCAAAACCATAGGCATCCACTATTCTGGGATTCCCTTCCTCAAGTGTTTGCCACAAGCCACAAGAGCATTTCAGAGGTTGGAGTCCTATGTTGGGCAATAAAGCCTGGTCAAAGGTGTTGAGGTTGGGGCTCTGCGCAGGCTAGTTCAACTTCTTCAACACCAAACTCTCATCATTTTCATGCTGAAACATGAAACGGGCCTTCCCCAACCTGTTGTTACAAAAGTTGGAAGCACATAATTGTCTGAACTATCTAATAACAATTTGACATGTATATAGATACAAGTCTTGTTACTTATCTCTATCTTGCTGTAAATTTGTTATCTGAAGTTGATTCTGAAAAGTTATTGCCTCAATTGCCCAAATTATAAAACAACTGCTTCAGAACCAAACATCCAAGTGACTGGTGTCCACATACTTTTGAACACACAGCAAATATATGTTCCCCCTACAGAAAAGGGTGACAAATCGGCCTGCTGTCACTGTCTGACATTCTTAACAGGTAAACCATATGAAAGCCCATTGTTTTCAAGACAGGTACTTGAATGTAATATGACAAAGCACAATCGACATGACACCAGACTATACACCAACTGTCTAGGCCTGATGCCAAGTCACCGAGATCTGCGGGAGCATAAAAAAGTGTCAGCGTCCGCGCCACAGTCAGTGTGCACTGACGTTGTGAGAGGATGACAGCATGATGAATGCCTTGTTATGAGCAGCTGCATGTGAGCCCAGTCCACAGATGTCCAGGTTATGAATGGATTCGTCAATGAGCTGGAGCACAACTGGCCTTTGGTCATAATTTGGTAGAGGTGGGGAGATGTCTTGTGAGATGTCCCGCTGTCACACCTCTCACTGGAGGAGATGCATCACTCTGTTCATCTTTCTCTCTCTCTCTCATCTCTCCTGTGTGGTTTTCCTTTATTGTTGCTCTACTCTGTCTCTCTGATTAGCATAGCTGACCTCTCACACGCTGGCGCTGAGTCATTATTAGGTGTTAGCATTTTCAATTACCCCACACCTCCCATCTCTGCCACCCTGTCTCCTCTGTGAGGCAGACGCTGCACAGCAGGACAAAAGCAACAAAATGCTAATTTTCTGTTTATAAGAAGCTCACTACATCTGAGCTCAACGTGATAAACAAAACAAAACACAAAGCTAATGAACAATTCAGTCAAAGTTAGAATAACAAACAGCACTTTTTAATGTCCCATGGTTCATTTAGAACTTTATTTCAGCTATATGGTTGTTTTAAAAGCACTTTTTAGCAATACAGACTGAACGGTTTTCATGAAACATGTCGTACTGCATGTCAAACATTCATGCCAAAGAAAATACTACTGATACATTTCCAACAGGACAATTACAGGTATTGAAAATGAAGTACAAAATAGGCTTTTTCATAACAACCATAACAAGACAACACTACCATAAAGCGTATTAGTGCTTCTAGCTTGAAGTGTTATCATGATCAGTGAAAAGAATTGAAACTGTACTCAAAAAAGTTGCTTTCAGACCTAAAAAGAGAAAAAAAGATGCTTGTATGCAAAATCCCACATTGCGGAGCAAGCTAGCCACCTTGCCGAGCCTCCGCATGGGCAACTGCCTTTTAAAAGAGGTAAGGCAAGTTCTCTCTTTAAAAAAAAACAAAAAAAAAAACATTAGCTTTCCTCCCAAATAAAACACTGGTGAAAAGATACTTGACACTTTTGACAACAAAATGTCTTTTTTTTCTCCATTTCACACAAACAAGTTAGGCTTACAGAGGCCTATTTCAGAGGAAAATGCTTCTATCTTTCTATCTAGAAAGCTACTGCCAACAAAAAGCAAACGAAAAGAACATCACAAACGTATTAACATTAATATCAAAGCAGAATGTTTTGAGAGATTTTGAGGCTACATATTAGGAAGGCAGTGATACCTATAAATCCTATTTTTTTGGGCAGCAATACAAAATAATTTATTCTACATTTTTATCTTTAGTGTTCTAATAGATTGTACTTTCTAGCTCAATAAATGTTGATTTTGAGAAAAGGAAATACACTTAAATAAAAAAAAAAAAAAAAAACAGTAATACAAGATAAAGAGCACCTTATCCCCATACAAGTTATTTAACCAGTAGATTTTTGGAAGCAAATGGCACAGTCATCAATAGTAAATTAGCAATGCTCATTGAATTGTACAATTTTTTTTATCAGACAATACCACCAAGTCTCAAAACAGTCGAACAATAAGTTGTGACAGCGGACTCTTGTTACAGAAACGTTTGCATCATGTGGGTTTGTGTGCACAACAAACAGTTACAACGGTGGCTGATCGCTGGACAGAAGTTGAATAAGTTTGTGTGTTTGTCTTGAATCCGCAGCCAAACAGGGTGTTGCAACACCGCCGTCGTTCTTGGTACAGCTTGGTAAACAGAGTACGGGGTGTGGTGTGCTACCTGGCAGTCAGACTACTCTATCTGCGTTTTATCACTGACCTGGAGTGGACCTCCAAAGTAAGTGTGGAAAGGAGTTTTTTTTTTTTTACCCTGACTCAGCTTTTCTAGTGCAAAACTGCCAACATCTGGTCTTCAACTGCGAGGACAGTCGGCATACGGTGTGTGTCACGACAGCCAAACTCAACACATGACATGACGCCAAAAACACTCACTCAACTTTTAAATGGTGCAAACAGTAATGTGTCACAAACTTGCCGTACTGTAATGAAAAATTAGCTTCCGATACCAATACACTTGCATAAAGATTTACAAATACAATAAAACTTGACTGCAGCTGGCGTTGACTGCGACAGATGCATGAGAACTTTACATCAACTTTACACCTCCTCTACACTTGTGAATTCGCTCTGATGCTAAGAGCTGTTCCAGGGGGGAAATCCAGGCACGGGATTGACCCCTTAAGTTCATATCCAAGACTGTGAGTCTGAATATGACTCCACAGACTCTGAAGAGAGAAAAGAAGTTTCACATATAAAGTAAAAACAGATTAAGGGATGAGGAGAGGATAGTAAGAAAGAGAGAAAAAGAGAGAGACACAATGAGAAACGAAGGCGATGTCCGAGAGGCAAACATCTTTCTGGCTGCATTGAGGAAACATGGTGACAAAGCAGCAGAATTGAGTCAAGTCAACTCATATTTTTTCCTTGTTTTGTAACAGAAATTCCACGTGAACACAGTCAGAACATTAAGAGAGCAATTGTTGTGTAGAAAAAGACATTTGAGGACGCCCTTGGCTGGCTGACTTGGGTGCTGTGAGGATGGTCGAGCAGCGGCAGCAGCTGGTGTGGTTGTGGCGTTGCGCGCGTGAACTTTGAGAGAAGCGACAGAGTCTGTGTGGAGATCTAGTAGAGGAGGATGCGGCGCTCGATGGCCTTGCGGCAGATGGGGCACTCGCTCATTCGGTCCCCGCACAGCTGGCAGGTGCCGTGGCCGCACATGAAGATCATGTTCTTCAGCCGATCCAGGCACACCGGACACATGGTCTGCAGACAGACGGAGAAAACAATCACAGTTCATGTTTTGTTGTGACGGAATCATTTCAACCTTCACAGAGAATCGCTACCTTGGCCAAGCTCTACATAAAAACTTCATGACATTTGATCACACAACATTTTACAGCAATGTTCATCACCTCCCAGCTCAGCTCAGTTCTTCATTGATAGTTCATGATCCACGCCTGCCTTGTGTCTGCATGAAATCAGGGTGAGTCCAGCTCAACTATATTATGGTAAAGCTATTTTTTTTAACAGAAATGGTGGTGTACTGAAGATCCTGTTGGTACTAGTTGCTATTATTCGAGCTCACACGATGATAGCTTAATTAACCAGTTTATCAACCGCAAATTAATCTGCAACAATGAATTCATAATTGTCAGAAGTTGTAAATTAATTGTCGTTGGTTTTGAACCGCTGGTCACACAAAAAAGTGAAGACATCATGTGTGAACTTGTGATTGGCATTTTTCACAACTTTAATATTACTATACTGTATTACTAATGTTTAAGGCTAAATACTAATATAATTCTTAACAGTGGCAGTTGCAGCTTTAAAACTCAGCTCAGATTAAAGATTTAAATATAATACTTAATGATGCATGATGTTCCCCATGGTGCATTCGTGGCTTTTTGGAAACCCTATAACACGTGAACCTGTTCCTGTTCTGCTGGATATTCATCACATATGTTTTGGTTTACACCCGCGCCACAGCCACCAAATGGGAGCAAACGTATCTCAAAGGATGTTGCAAAATGTTGCACACTATGCAAACTTAGGAGGAGTATCACACCTGCTGGCTCCTGTCCTTCAGTACACTTTGGGCTTACCTGCTCCTTGATGTCTTGAAGCTGTTGCTGTAACTTCTGTACATCAGCGTTGACGTTGGTGTTGTCCTTGTCTCTCTGCAGGGCTGGGATGTTTCCGCTGGCTGTTTGAACACAACAGAACAACACGTTGAGGAGGAAAAAAAAAAAAACACTGAATTCAATTACCAGCCAAGGGACTAAACAAATTAACAGTTTGCACCAGCGGCCACATCAGACTTCACCTCCTCATAATGATAAACTATATTGCCAATAAAACAGAAATGCAGCCACACCAACACTGGCATTCTGAAACAAGCTGGGAGCTCGATTATATTTAAAACATGAGCTCTGTAAACAAGCAAAGATCACAAACACATGCACTCAGAAATTTATTATGTTTGGCAGATCAAACTCAGGCTCTAGCAGTCTGTGTTGGCGGAGCGCTGACTTTTAAACGACTTGATTTCAGAAATGCATACTTTCTAATTGTCTACATTATAGAAACTGGCAAAACATCATGCAGTGTTTTTGGCATTGTACAATCCACTGGATGCGAGTGTATAATGATGCAAGTGTGAAACTGCCTGGATATATTATTTGAGTGCTCAACAAGAATTAGTTGGACTGAGGCCCTGTTGGGGACTCCATTCCAGACTGGCAAACATCTGCCAGAAATAGTGATCAGCAGTGTGATTCTTGGCATATGGATCATTTACAGTTTAGGGTGTATGTATAAATGAAAGAGAAAGGGAGGGGGGAGGGGGGGGGGGGTTATGGGGAGGGGACAGGGGCCAGGGCAGCACTGTGGGGAGCTCTTTAAAAACAAGGCTCTGATAACGGACAGGATCATGGAGGTATACTTACACCAACTTAGTGCCAGATTGTTGGGCTGGAGAAGATCCTGCGATCCCCCTGCCATAGTGTTAGAGCTCCCTGCTGGGAATAACCAGTCACATTGTTACAGCAGGAGCCGTCCTCACCAGCTCAACAGTTGGCATGAGGACCAAAACTACTCAACTACAGCCTCGAAGGGAGGTTCAGAGAAAAAATTTAAAGAGGAAACTAGAAAGCTGGAAACAGTGATCAGGGAAAGAAAGGGAAATAAGAGTCACTTCTATGTGGAGTTGATAGTTAAAATGCATAGTGGCGAGTGTTTCTGTCTTTTTCTGTAGAAGCAGAGTAGAAGTTTCTGGCACAACTTCACCTACTTCCAAGGTGCATGGAGAAAAGAAAACGTCTAAAGGAGGTCAAAAGTCCAGCAACACTTGTATCTAGAATTTGAATGTTAGACCAAAGCGTTTTGGCTTGTGGCCTTCACCAGGGTCATACTACAAGTCAGTGTTGCTGGAGTTTTAACCTCTTTATTCTTTCTCCTTCTGCCATTAGCCGATGCTTAAGCGTGAGTCTAATGCCTGTTCTCACTGGGTTAGAGGTACTTAATAAAACCAAGTACCAAACTAGAGATGTGGGAGCTGAAATAATCAAAGTGACAGATGAATTTTGCTTTCGTAACAGACATCAACTTTCATTGTTACTGGGATGCTGCCCCTTGCGTGAGTGTCTGCGTGTGTTTGGGTTTGCACGTCGGGTTGTGACTGCGTGTCAGATCTGCACGCCATTAAAACCAATACGTGGATATATATATTTATATAATATATGTAATGTGATGTAATTAATACAGGGGTAAACATGAAGTTAGTGAACTTACAACAGTTTCCCTTTTAACCCAACATAAAATGTGGAAAACATGATAGAAGTAACCACTAGTGAGATACACACCACTAAAATAAAGATATGGACAATAAAACGGTTTCAGTAAGAGACAGGAAGATGGATTGTGAGTGAAACCAGAAATAAATAAATGTATACTCTATATTACATTAAGACTCATGGAATAGTTAAATCCACTGATGACAACTCATGTTCTGCGTCCTTATTTAGAAACTCACAAGGGAGGAATTCTAATTCAGGTCTTTTACACATTCATGTATTAATATACATATATCATAAGGACTACAGGTTGTTTAGCATATGACTACAAATAAATTTTATGCAAATGTGATTAGTCAAACTTTTAGAGGCAAAAATAATGTAATCAGGTTTTCTATAAACTTTATGGCTTCAGAGATCTCATTAATAAAAAATAAAAAAGAGTACGGTTTGTAACACAACATCCTTTCTCTCTAGAAGATCTATGTGGCAAATACCAGTCAGGACAGCTTAACATTAGTGAGGCCACAACAGCTGCTATCTAAATAGAAGCTAGAACAAATGACACAATCAAAGTGGATGCAGTGATTTGAGTTTGGAAAGTAAGGTTGGCTGATTGAAATTTCGGCCTACATTTTTAAATATCTAATGCGTCTACTAGTATGGGGAGAAAAAAAAACAAAAAAAAAAACAGCAAAACAACTTATCAGTGATGCAAACATAGGAATAAAATGCATAAGCAAGGCAGCAACAAAGCAAAAGATAAAAGGAGCTAAAGAAGATATTTTGAAAAGAGTAAAGAAATAAGAAAAAGAAAGGAAAGAAAACTAAAAAATAAAGGGGGATAATTAAAAGGGAACGTGTGGAAGATTCACTCACTAAGGTCATCATCATCATCATCATCATCATCATCAGCGGCATCATCCTCCATACCTTTCCCTCCACAGCAAAGAACGAAGGGGGTGCGGCGTTCCACTACAGCCCGGCACTGTACGCACTTCTTCATGAGGCTGGCACAGTCTGGCGGGAGAGAAAACACACGTATTGGGTCAGACCTGAACCTAAATACAGTAAAGTTATTTCTACAGAAGCTGGCTTCAGATTGCGCAGCGGGTGCCAAAAGTAAAGGATGTGGAAATGTGTCTAACTTACTCTCACAAGCGCACATGTGACCACAGGGCTGGAACAACACGGCTGCCTTTTTGTCAGAGCACACTACGCACTCCTCAATCTGTGGAAAATTTAAAAAAAAAAAAAAAAAGGGAAAAAAAAGAAAGGGAATAAAAGTGTCTATGCACTCCATCTATTTCTGGGTAGGACAGATAGTAGTAGTGTCTCTGATACCTTGGTTCTTGACTGGACCTGATCCTTGCAGATGAGACACTTCTTGACACGTGGCGAGCAGAGGGAGCAGGTGGCGATGTGTCCGCAGGGCCCGAACAGGGTGTCTCGCTTCATGTCTGAGCACACCATACACTCCTCCAGTGACTCGATGTTGCTGTTCAGAGACGGGCTGCGGGTGCCCACCTGGCCACTGGAAGGGTGGAGAGTAAAACAACAGTGTGTGAGAGCAGCAGAGACTTCAAGCAAGAGAGGCTGACAGAGAACAAAGAAAATAGGGGGAGACAAGAAGAGACTAAAAAAAAAAAAAAACAACCCAAAAACAAACAGTAACAGAAGGAGGAAAGGGCAAGAAAAGGAAACAAAGCTCTACATGAAACCTATTTAGCAAAGACAATAACAAAAACCAAATGTAAAACATAACCTCTCAAAAATCCACATACTGTTATTTTTTTCACTTTTGTTTCTGTACAGATTAAAAAAACAGGTTAATTATTGAGCTTTAGAAGTGTTAGCAGATTTTCATTGTAGCTAAAGCTGAGCGTCTCCTGGCTGTAGCTCGATATTTACCCTACATACATGAGAGTGGTATTGATCTTCTCATCCAACTCTTGGCAAGAAAGCAAGTAAGTGTATTTCCTAAAATGTCAAACTATTCCTTTAAGGTATAATGTTTACCTGCTCTTTTCTTTGTGACATTTGGCCAGAGCTTTGCAGAGGCTGGGGTCAGGACACAGGTCTAGAGGGGACTGGCCCTTCTTGTTACGAATGGTCAAGTCCGCTCCGTTAGCTGCCAGGAAGCAGGCGATGGATGCTGCACTCTTCTTCTCTGCCCCCTGGGTGCCCAAGCCCATGATTAACTGCAGAGAGTCAGACAGACACACAAAAAACAGATGAAATCAGAGACACGTGAGGCTTTTTGTTTTGATGCACTGGCACTCAAATGATTAATGTGGAGAGCAAAGAGTAAGAGGAATGAGGAATCCTGGTTTTTATTTTATTCAGATGGCTTCAGAGTTAAATCCTGATGAACCATATCAAAGTACCATCACATCACCCCTAATGAGCCAATCAAAGACATGCCTTAAGATGGCTGTCAGGCAGTGTAACCCCCTCAACCCCCCACCCAAAATCCCATTAACTGTCCCATCTCTCTCCCTCCTCCAGCTCATCACCTCCCTCGGTCTACCCCTAAGTCAAAGCCTCTCTCTCTCTCAAGCAATTTGGGCCTTCCATGTCTGATTGTCTTCAAGCAGTAGCTTTTACATCTCTGCTGATGGAGCCATCGGGCCGACTAATTCAATTCTCATCTTGGGGGGGGGGGGGCTATGGGAGAGTGACCCAACTGCACATATCTCAATTAGGCCCGCTGTCTGTCTGTTCCGCTCCTTCGCTGGGGAACCGGGGAGGGCAAGACGAGGGGGGGTAGAAGAGAGGAGGCGGAGGAGGAGAGAAGAAAGAAGTGGGAGGGAGACAGAAGGTGACAGGTACGGTAAGCCTGTCGCTGCAGCTAGGCACTCCAGCCTTAAGCACATCCCTGTAGGGATTAGTGATGTGGTGTTAACACGGAAATGGTTCAGGTCTGACATGTTGGCCTCTACAGAGGGATGAACTCATTCACGCTGGTCAGGAGGTGGCAGCGAGCTGGTTGACTGCTCCCCACTCACGTCAGGTGCTGCTGTCTGAATGATAGCCCGCTGCAGACTGGGCTGTCCAGTGATGCAGATGACAGGGGACTGAGGAGCACTGAGCTTCCTGTCTAGGTGTGATCTGTCATCATTTTTCACACACAAGGCAGCGAACCCCACACGCACACACACGCACGCGCGCGCACGCACACACACACACACACACACACACACACACACACACACACACACACACACACACACACACACACACACACACACACACACACACACAGGTGTGTGTACAGACCCTGCAGAACACTGCCCTAATAATTACAATCTCCCATAATCACAGATACTGAAAGTCATGACACGATTACACTTCTCTCTCATCACTGGGTGGTGTTGTTGACAGAGCAAGCATACCCTATATATATATATATATATATATATATATATATATGAAGGCTTTAAAAAACTGTGTATTTTTCCTATTGAGTGTGGTTTGTGTGTTCTCTCCATGTTCGTACAGTGGACGCATTTTGGTGTCGGCCCAAAGACAAACAGATCATATGAGTTAGAGATTGCAATATGTCTTTTGTGTCTAATAAGTCTAACTGTTCAAATCAATTCAGTAAACAGAGGAAAAGCCCATGTTTGTTGTCAGTCAGCAGGGGTCACACTTAACACTGTTAGATCCCCCACAGTTACTGCTGAGTTTTTATGGGATTACTAGAACCACAGTAAGTACTGGTAATGACTTCTTGCTCTCTCAACCATTAACTTTATTCTTCATTCTCGAAAAGACATAATAAAATCTTCAGTGGAAATGTTGCAGCAAGTCACAACATGTTCATTATTCTGCCTCACACACAGGGTTTCTGTATGAAGGTAGCATAAACTGTCCCTAGGTCTGTGCATCAGCCCTGCAATACAGTGACGTCCTGTCTTGGGTGTTTCCCAAAAGCAGGTATAAAACCCAGACGGAATGAGTGACATTTTAAAGAGCCCTGAGTGATGGCTGGTAGTGTGTCATATTTCTTTTATTGTGCTGTAGTAGTGAGCATTCTGCTGCTAGACAATTATATTTGGGAATAAATAATTTCACATCAGCCTGTTAGATAATGAAGAGGCACATTTCCTTATTTTTGCAAGTGACCTCCAATAAATATTTATGAGGAACCTAGAAACATTACTCATTATTATGAACCAAAATTAAAGATTTTTTTTTTTTGTTGCTTTTTTTCTGCTCTTTGCTCTTCCACTACAGCCACATGTGATTCACCCTTTTTCCAGTTCGCTGATGTTTTTCTTATTGCGTCTCTTGGCTGTTAAGATTTGCACACAATGTTGTTTTCATTTTTATGTATGAACACCTCAATGATGTGACGCCTTACTGTGTTCTTGGAGGGTTCCCAGGGCTCCACTTTGCTGACATCCTGCATATCTTGGAGTTGTCGCAGTTGGGATAGTGTGTGGTGACGCAGTGCCTCGTGAAGCGGTGTGTCCCCGTCCTTGTCCTGCACATCGAGCTTGGCCTCTGCCCGTACCAACAGCTGTTAAGAGGAACATATAAACAAAGAGTTACGCGAGCAGGCGGTCAAACACGAACTCTAGCAACAACCATAAAACAACTTTAATTTTATGCTACGATGCAAATGCCACAGTGCTGATTTATAAGGCTGCTGCTCACAATGAACTGCCTCTGTGTTGTGGTCCCCAAATATAGAGTGCATTTTTTCGTCAGTCCACAAGATGGCAACGTGGCTATCTCAATCCAATACTACACCAAATGACTCTAACCAAGACACAGCCTCAGAGAGCATTTTCCCTTCACAGCATCAATCTGAAGCAGGACCTCATTCAACTGCAGGACATCCAACCGTGGAAATTAAATGCGGGGCTGCACTGACGTTATTCTACTCCCTTTTGTGTATGGTCCAGAATGAGGGACTGACACAGAGATAACTAGAGACAGGATGTTCAGTTTGTGCTGAGAAGTGAAAGAGGAAAAAGGAGGAGAACAAATGAGAAAAAGGATGATGAGAAAGAAGAAGAAGTCCCACTAACCCGGACTATCTGAGTGTGCTGGCGCTCCACTGCCAGGTGTAATGCCGTCTGCTGGTTGACATTCTGGATGTCTAAGCTGGCGTTGCCCTGGGAGGTGGGAACAAGGTAGAAGCAAACACACACAATTAACATATGGGAATTTTTGCATACATTAACAACCAACCATAAAGTGTCACTCACATGTGCACATAGAGATGAGAGACAAGTGATAAATATGGACAAATAAAATAAATGAAATAAAATGATTGTTCAGCACATGAAAGACTGTAACAAGCTTTCTGGCTTTATGTGCCTCAAACAACCTTCCTTCCTTCAACCCTGCCGACCAACAAAGTATCACCTAGGGGGCTGGAAAAAAACGCATCCCACAATAACGCCGCATGTGATTGTCATTTCCAATTGCGAATACCTCAGCTGAGGAGATGTGGAGGGAAGATAAGCATTGTGATCAGGCAGTGTGTGAAATCCCCAAGTAATAAGACTGACTGACTGACTGGCTGGCTGGCTGGCTGGCTGGCTGGTTGGCTGGCTGGCTGGCTGGCAGGGAATCTGCAGTGCACCTTGTAGTGTGGTGCAATTTCTGAATAGAAAGCTGAGCCATCACTGCAAACCAGCCCATTGCAGGGACTTGGGAAAAAGGCCGTCCCCGCTGAAAGGTACATGCGTTGGAATGCTGCAGCAACATTGCTGCCTTGCACCATATCCTAATTAACCCAGTTCCCGCTTGGTCAGGTGACTTTTGCCGTACACTCCTGCATGTGTTAGTCCTCAGGAAGTTAAATCTGCACTCTCAGAGGGAAAAGAGAGCACAAACCTATGACTGCAGGAGGAGGAGGATATGAGGGCCCAGCAGCACTAAAGATTACCTCTAGAGGCCTTGTGAACCGTATGGATTCAATAAAAAAAAAAGGGCAGTTATAGCTGCTTCAACTGGTCTACAGCTTGCTGGCTGCAGGGAGTGCAGTGGAAGCTGCTCTTAATGGTCTGTAGTGAGGGGAAAGCCGGGAGTGCAGTCTAAGCCGATGCAGCTATGCTTTGGGCTAATATTTGCAAAATGGTAAGAGTCTCTTACAGAGCATGAATAACTGCATTTGTTGTCAGTTTGAGTGCTAAAGTATGCATTAAAATGAGCTATTTGTTTGTCTGTGAGTGCTGCTGCGTTGTCACCTGGTGCACCAACAGCTCAGCCACCTCCACATGGTTGTTGAGGGCAGCCAGGTGCAGTGCTGTGTAACCGTCATCCTTCTTCTCATCTACGATCCAAGGCCTCGGCAGTTTGGATAGCAGCACGCGCATGGCACTGCACAGAGAGGAGAAAGCGAGGGAGGGAGAGAGTGAGTGGATTTTGGATTTGGACACATAAGAAAAAAAAAACCCTAAAAAAAAGTCAAGACAATGCAGTTAAATTGATGAAAGGTATACATCTGTGATGTAAAAGGCCAAAACTCATATATCTGTGAATGAATGCTTCATGCACTGCATGATATCGTGGGGTCAGACTCAAGCTGTTGGAGGCAAACACATCACAGTGTCTGTACTGCTGATACACAGCATATTCCAATACACTTTTTTTCTTTTTACAGCAGAGCAGATCCCATTTTCACACATGGGGACAAGAATACTAAATCAACTTAGGGAGGAGTTGCTTTCCCAAGCACAGTGTTATTTACATCAAGCTTTGAGCGGTACAAGTGCTGTGTGTTATTTTAGAGTACCCGTCCCTCTACCATCTCTTCGGTTAAAAGGGGAAGCCACTTTTCCCTTGATGATGCGCAAAAGCGCCTATCATTGGGAGGCAAAATGGTAATTACATGAGATTTAGCTGCATTCACTCAGGTCTTCTCCTGGGGAAGAAACAGACAGGGTGGGAAGGGGGAAAATCCATTGTTTAAACAGCGCTGTTTAACACAAGTGGCCTGGTGTGGTGAGAAGAGCCAGTCAGTTCTGTGCCATTGAAGGTCATTTGGAGGATGTGTGCCACCGAGAGATGTGGCTGCAAAGGCAACTGTACAAGAGGAAGGCTGAAAAGGAGTCACAGTGGGGATAAAGAGGGAGGCTGACTGTCACTCCCCACAGTGCCACTGAAGAAGAAGAAAAGAGACTTACTGGTAAAAGGAAGCCACAAACATATTTCCATTCTTTATTAACTTGACTGCAATTACACGGAAACGACAAAAGGAGGCAGCAGATTTTACCCTGACTTTGATATGGCTGAACAGCCCCCATCCATACACTGGAGTATTTACATACACAATAGTCAGGTAAATATGGTCTGAAACAGTACAGGGTGGGGGGGGGGAGGCCACAGCCTGCACAATCAATGAGAATGGTTAACTATTAAGACGGGGAAAAGAAAGCAAACCAACATGCTGGCAGGCTTTCAGACTGAAGGTAATCAGGATGACTGGTTCTCTGCAGGTTTTTGCTAAACCTACAGCTTGTCTCCCTCCTTCTGGAGTAATGAAAGAGAGCATCATCAGTACACCCTCTTGAGGAAAGCAGAGAGAGAGGGGCAGAGAGGCAGGGGGGCAGGCAGTCAGCACCTCTGTACGGACAGAGATCCGGGGCTGGTGTACTGCTGCAGTGATGAACAGCGCAGCACACTGATCCCAGGCTCCCTCGCTCTCTCTCTACCTCTCATTGCACAGAGGCTTACGCACATACACCTGCATTGCTTGCAGCCATCTTCAACCACTTAATGCAGAGGAGCGCTGCTTAAATGATATAGCAACCGCACCCACTCTGCCTAATCTCATATTCATAATGTGTCGCCTTTGTTACAAAGAACTATTTGCTTGCGTATTGTAGATTTACCATCTCATGGGGGACTTTTGAGTAATTTCATCCATTGCACTCCCACTGGGCAGGAGTTGAGACTTAAACAAGCAAATTATTCAAGAAAAGACCTTGCCACATCAGATTCTTGCCTGAAGCTATAACATAAAACTTATTCCCAGCGGTGAAGCATAACACTCTTTTAGCTTTCTTTCAAGAAAGACTGATAGACAATACAGGAATGCAGTTTTTTTTTTTTTTTAAACTACCAACAGAATCAAGGGCGTTTGTCCCACATAAAGCCTTTGTTCTTTTTGCGCCCATGTTCTTCCTCCTATTGGTGCAATATAGAACATTTGTGCGATCTGGATTGGCTGGAAATGTCTCCTATATGTAGAACAATTGGCCAATGATTGCATGCCTCATACAGGGGCAGACTGGCGCCTTCTAGTGTCAAACACAGGCACTTGAGTGCTGGGCAGGTGTTAGCTGGTGTAGGGAGCCCCTCCAATAGAAGTCTAGATTGACAGGCTCCCTGCCATGCTGGGCAAAATGGGCGGACATTAATATTAATGCCCCATACTGGCACTGCTGCATTGCAGTTAAGTTATTTGCTGTAAAGGCAGAAAAAAAAGAGAGTGAATTAAGAACCAAGAAATAAATCCAAGATGTTTTCTAAATTTTTTTTTATCTCTTGGGTAAGCGATGTTAGCGGTGACTGAGGGGTTATGAGAGGAACTGGCTCTTGACGTAGGATGTTGAGCAGGAGGGAGACAGAGGAAGAGAGCGAGTTTGGCCAGCTCAGGCTGCAGACCTTTTACTGAGCAGAAGGCACAGTGTCGATTTGAGAGTTTACATTTGGACACCTAAAAATTTGCTATGAGAAGGAAGCATACTTAGAGTGCAGTGAGGATTTCCTTATGACAGCTGAACCTTAAAACCAATGCAACGGTCTGTGTGAATGCAGGAGGATGTGCAGCTGAGGAGGGAGGATGGTGGAGGAGAGAGGGAGAAGGGGAGACGTGATGGAACTGGGTCACCCTGTGAGAGATTTCAAGAGTCCCTCAGGAGAGCTACACCGGGGCCTGTTGTCTTGGGCTGCAATTTGTCATTGACCAGGACGCTCTCTGACGCCCTCAGCTCTGTGTGTGTTGGCGTTTGTCATTGTATGTAAGACAGTGAACTAAAAGTGTGTGCGTACGCGCGGGTGTGTGTATGTGTAGGGGTCGACAGGGCCCTTCTGCTGCCCTCGCCTGGCTGACAGCCATCTGTGTGGTGGTCAGTCGCCGCTATTACAACAGGAAGTGAGAGTCGAGGGACAGTAACTTGGGTAGGACAGGGCAAAACGGGAACAGTCAACATCCAGCCTGAGATTAATGGCTGTGCACAAACATATGGTTACTCTGATGTAGGAGACGTGTTTGGCATACCATCAGCCATTAACTAAGGCTTCAAGCTCAAGACAGGAGATCCAAATTCTGCATGGGAAATTAGTCGCCAAAAGGTGCCACCTGCCAAAAAAGCTTTATAAAAGTGATAATGACAGTGATCAGTCTTACTGTCAGAGTGTTTATATGATCAAATATACAGATCAGATCTATTTCAGTGGTTAAAAATACTCCATGAACAAATACCTTAAACAAAATGTTTAGAACCTAAATTAATTCTTGACCTTGGAAAAAAACCAAACTAACTAATTTAGTAAGTTTTACTGGAGCTTTCAACTGTGTCACACAGTCTTCATCTACAGACGAGGAGAAGATTTTATCCACACCATTTTCAGGACTTTAGCAAAATGTTTAACAAGTTTAACGTATAAACAAACATGGACAAGAAATCCTGAAAGTGCTATGGATTACATTCTGCTACTTAGCAGACATGCCAACAACTCCATCTCCATGACAACAGTCTCTATCTGCCAATGAAACCATTTGATATGTTTGTAAGCCCTTGGGGAAAAAAAGCTATTAAGTGGGCCTTAAGTTCAAATAGTTTTGTCAAAAATGTGTTTAGTTGCCTTACGTTATCCAAACTGCCTTCGTCAAACTTAGTTAGTCACATGAAGTGTGTCTCTATATTCCTTACCCAAAACTGGCAGTATTTTCTTCCCTGATGCAGAGTCCTTATTGGAGCAGCCCTTCCAGATGATACGACTTCAGACGATACATGAGGTGTCAGCTCATCGGGGACAGAATCAATACTTTCAGGTCCTTTGAAATAGTGAACCCTGTTCCCAACAAATCATTCATAAATGCAACACACCAACTCCAAATGGACCCCCCCCCCCCTTGATGAAGGTGCTCTTCATCAAGTGTGAGAGGTTTGGAAGGCACAGAGTCCCTAACTCAGTGGCAGCTGGGAGGGTTATAGTCATAAAACTGTTGAGGATTTCACTGATCTTAAAACATGCTGCTCTGAATGGGGTTGTTGGCTCTCATATTGCATTTTTTTGAAAATATGTGTGTATGACAGCGAAACAGTCACAACTTCAACGCAAAAAAGGGTTCAAAAAGTTCCATTCACTGAAATAATTCAAGCAGCCTATAATACCCATGCAAATGTAACTGGTTGGAATTCAGACCCCTCAAACTTCCCCCTGGCTGTCACTCCACCCCCAGAAGCAATTAGTTACCAGTTAACTTAAGTCAGGGCCGTCCCACTGCTACTGGCTGTCCTGCTGTGGACAGAGTAAATAAACACAGGTAGCGTCCAGGCCAGCAGTGCAGCAGAGAGCTGAGGACAAGAACCTAACTGGCTCCGCTCGATAAAAAAAGGCTTTCATTACCATGCCGTGAGGAGAATAATTTCCCCTACAATGTGACCTTCCCCTGCTTGCCTGTACCTGAGGCCCCTGAGTGAGCATGCTTTTATTAAGGACTATTTGCATAAACCGGGAAGGGAAAGACAGGAAAGGGGTGCATTTCTATGATGTTTTGGTTATCACTATGGCTATTGCTTCTGGCTTGAAGGTTGTTTAGGAGACGCCAGGTGCATTTTCATATATTCTCAGGTATAGTTGTCTGTCCGTTTAGGAAGTAGGTGCAAGCCTATAAAGGCTTAGCTCTAATTAGCCTTAAATCACCCGGTATTATGGGGTGTCCTGATTCATAGCAATTTATGAAGAAGGAGGCAGCAAGACAGTCAGAGAAGCCCAATGGCGCGTTAATGTCCCATTGGTTCGAGATGACCCAATTATTTTCCCATGCTACTCTTCCTTTGCACTTTATTCTCCTCAGTACCTTGAAAAAGTCTCATTCTCATTTCTGCACCAGCCATAATAGCTATAATATACATCCTTTTACCTAAAAAGTGAGAAATGGCATAAAAGAAGAAGCAAGGACATGCAGATTATATTAGAATAAAGAGACGCCTAAATCATACGTACTCTATAGAAGAATTCCTCAATAGCATCATTACCCATAAAACAACCATGTAATTATTGAACATCACTTTGTGCGCAAGCCTGGAACATAACATAATATGTTCTACATTGGTTTTTAGTCTAACACGAATATGAATCTAAGGAGGGCTGAAAAAAAAAAAAAAAAACTGAACTGAAATTAACCTGCTGTATGAAAAGGACTTACAAGAAACTGACTTGACAGAGTGAATACACTTTGACAATGTGCAAATAACCAACTTGAAAAGTGACAAAACCACACGACAGGATTTGGTAATAGCATTTTCAATGGCTGACTTGACGTAGGACAAAAGTATACAAACCGGAGCGCAGAAAATGAAAACTGTAGCTCACATCACTTGTCAGCCAAACATACAAACAGACTGGAGTACGCTGTCACTGGAGCATCCAAACTCACTGGCCTCTCTTGCCTATTATTACAGTCATTGCTTCTCAAACAAGCTTCTAACAGAGCAAAGAAAATCATCTGTGACCCCTTAGACCTGCTCACTCCCTTTTCGACAAACTGCCCTCTGGTAAATGTTACGGATCAGTGCCCCCCCTCATATGACCTGCAACAAATACAGCTTTTCTATGTCCGTGATGCAGAATTTAAATCCATAAAAATGAAACCTACAGGTCGATACGTATGTATATGTAATATTTTTTTATTGATGAGTGTGATGTCTTTGTGTCCATCCTGTATCTGTTGTGAGAAACCTATTAAAATACTGTACTTAATGATGATGGTGATGACAAAGGCTTCAAAGCATCCCTCCAGGAGCCTATGGGTAACATCACACATGCTCCATCGGTGTTTTTCTACAGTGCAGAGATGCTGTTAATCAATACTTTTCGAAGCTATGTCACAGTCACTAGAAGGAACTCCTGTACTGAAGTTACAAGCTACAGCAAAACATTTTGGTGGCTTTGGGGTTGGTTTTTGTGCTAGTGGACTTCCTCTTATTTACCTACTTGTTATTTGAATGTTTTTCAGGTTTTCAGGCATGAGCTCACTCATCTAACATCATCTAAATAACCTCTGATCTGTGAAGCCAATGTGACTGACAATGACTCTTTTATTGGGACTGCGATACTGGCCATTTTGTGATTATATAGTTCCTTTCTTTGCAGCAAAACTAGACTTTTACTCCTGCCTGGTGAAATTAACTGCAGGTGTTTCCGCACAGAGGTACGGAGCGGTAAACAGAACCGAGGGATTGACTCTGGGCTTTGCAGAGCGGCAGAGAATTCAGCCGCTCTGAAGGTCCTTCGATCGACAGCCACTCAGCAGCCTGCCACACTGTCACCATATGGGCAGACAGTCTGAGAGGCTCCCGTGATCTACGATCTCACGGCAAATCTACCACTTTAAATCAACCCACACTCCCTGGACTGCCTCCCACCTTCCTGCCCCCACAAACACATTACGCTCACACACCAGCCTTAAATGTTCCATCTCTGTATGTTGCAACTGCGAGGGTCCCTTTACACACACAAAGCCAGCAGTAACAGTATCGCCCCTTAAACACAGCGGCAAAACGAGGATAACACATCATCAAATGCTCTGCCACAGTAATTGGCAGACCAGATCCAAAGTGACACAAACAAGCTGCCATATTGCAGCTGATGAGTCTGACTTCTTTGGCAGTGCACTTCTAGGCACATATGCAGAGGAAGAAGCTGTGGCTGAAAGAGCGATTTGGTAATTAAAATCCATTGTTTGCAGTGGGAAATAATGGGGATCAAAGGGCCTTGTATCAGCTACTGCCTCCTCTAAGCACTGAGACAACAGGCCATATGCCCCAGAGCTGAAGAGAAAATGTCTAACAGCCAACTTGTTAATGGTGGGGGAATGGAGCTTGTATGAATGTACTGTACATTACACAGATAAGGCTCCATAGAAACTTGAATGTATTCCACACGGACCCATGATTCTACAGATAGCACAATGAAGGTTTTCTCCTGCATATTTCCCACGTAAGCTATTCTGCCTAATCCCAATAATGTAATGGCTTTTTACAAAGCAAGTGCTTTGCTGTCGCCAACTTTCCTCAGTATTCTTTACATGTTTGTACACAAGAATCCACACACACTCGGGCATGAGCTCACCGACAGACACAAACACAAATCCTTAGCCTCTCTGACCTGTCATAACTCATTTACGTGGGAGCCATTGACATGGATGTCCGTACGGGTTACCAGGGCAACATGGCCTGCATTATTCAGCAGCATAGCTTGGTTTAGATGTGAACGTCGGCCTGAATGTGTCCCTCAAGTACATTAAGGTACTAATACCCCTTTCAGTGACAAAAATTGTAGATGACTGGACATGGGACAATAAGCATGGGTTCTGCCCACATTTGATCATACATATCACACAGTCTGAAGTCTGAAGCTGCCCTGGTCCCTTGGTCTGCTGCATTTTGACAGTACCAAAAAAGGATATCTGCACTGTTGTTCTTACAAATTCAAAACTGCTGAATCATCTGTGTGTGCAACCAAGTATTCCTTAAATTATTTTGTCACTGTATTAAAAATTTATTCAACTACTTGATATGTAAAGTCTGATTCATTTCCGATGGTTCTCTAAAGATTGCTTGCTCGACAATCTCATTTAAAAATATGACATCTCACTTGGTATTGATACTCAATATGTGGATTAGGATCACAAAAGCATGACGGCATGGGATCACAAAAGCATGGCGGGATCCCTAACAACCCAGGATGACATTAATACTTATATTATGCTATCAGTCTTAGATTGATATAATAGGAACAAAGCAGGAAAAAGGCGGTGATGTGAGAGTGATGTCATAAGTTTTGTGTTGAGTGAAACCATTTTAAGTATACTGCAAGGTTTGTAATGAGGTTTTACATGAGTTCACTCAGCTAAGAAATATGCAGCAAGCTTCTCAGTGTTAAAAAAAAAAAAACACAAACCCAACTGCCATCACTGACGTTAAAGTCCCATCCAAAGCCCAAACAAATTCTATTACTTATTCGAGTACATCAAGTAAATAGATAAACTACATTTGTTTTTAAATAGGGGGAGAAAATATTAAAGATGCCTGACAGCTGTGCTGTGGAAGTACATCACCTTGCTCTGTCATATTTATTACCTGCATTGCTGAGGCACTTAAAGTGCCACAAATAAATCCTGCTCTTTCTAGGTTTGGCAAGTGGGCGAAAAACATATTATCAGTGCGTATGGCGGCTTCACAATGCAAGCTTTTCTTTTTTGCATGCTATAGTCACTTTCCCAAAAGCTCTTTATGTCCTTGAGTCCCTTCAGTAAGGGATGCACCCCTCCCTCTCCCTCCCTTCATGCAGCCATCCCTCGATCCCTCGTTCCCTCTCTTCCCCCTCTATCCATCCATCCTTGCCTCCCTCTGCTACCCCCACCCCTCCCTCTCCCAACATGTGCTATAGCAACATAGCAGCCAGGACTCAATGTTTCAGCATGCCACAGGACAGACAGAGCATTACAGCATGGCTGAGCTTATCTATTGGCTCAGAGCCACTGTTGGCCCAGCCCTAGGAGGAAGTGTGGGCGTTCTGATTGGCCACAGGGGGATTGGGGCTTGTATCAGCTTGTCCTCTGGCTGATCTGTTGGACTGGTCCCAGCTCATAGAGAGGTGGACACTGGGAGGGATTCTAGGATTGGGGGACTTTTCAATTAAGTCACAGCGCATGCTGCAGCAAACTGGTACTCTGGCTCACTGAATGAACCTGTCACTGCACTACATCTTTAATGAGTGCACTCCTCAGTCAGTAATTTAACTAGAATAAGCTACAGCAACATAATGCAGAGTCTAATTGAACAACTGAAGATGATAACAACAAATAATACTAAGGAGACATGTAATAATAAATAATAAATCAGTGAGATAAATCTCTCCAGACTACATAGAGCATGTTATAATAACTGTCCAATATAAGGTTATTACCTCCCATTGTGGGCTACAGGAACTCTCTTAGTGAAGTTCATCTGGATTCCAAAGGTTACTTTGACATATCTCTGCGATCACTTATCTTTTAATGAATTACAACAGAGCACCTGTGTATACCATTTCCTCTCACCAAGTTTATCGTGTCCACCTTCCTGCCATCAGGAATTATCATATATTACTCAGTAAACATGGCGCGATCACACACAGTGGCTAAACACACAAAAACTAATAGCCAAATCACTCTGCCTAAGTGATGTCATTCCTCAGTTTTACCCTATAAAACCACAATATTCTACCATCACGTATTGTGCGAATGTGTGTGTACGGTGTGTATCTGCATATGAGCATATGGTGACAAGGAGGAACTCATACATTGTCCTCAGCAGCTACAAAACCTTTCCTGTCACCTCTCTTTATTTTATCGATAGGTTGCTGCTGGTCGGTGCATCTGGCTGTCCTCACCCATGTTAACTTCTAAAATCTGGAAAAATTAAAACTTCAAATCATAAAAGATTAATTCAGGTTAAGCATAATAATTAAATCTGTGCACGAGCATGCAGCCATTTACTTGAGTGGCATGTGAATAAACAGACTGCAAGCAGTGTGCTGCGGGTGTGTGTGCGCCTCTGAGAAAATGGTCTGGCACACACATACGCGCCCCTGCAGTGCATAGGTATTTGTGCAGTTTGGGAGTCACTTAATGGTAACATGCAGCGCCAGTAAGGCACGGTAAAAGATCAGAGGCAGCAGAGGCAGAGGAGCTTCCCCTGCAGTGAGGCTGGAGGGAACAATGGGCTGCTGGATCAGAGAGCCTGACAGCCACTGGCTTCCCCCTCCAGCACCCAGGTAGGCTGGCCCATTCATAAATCACTTTTATTCCTCCTAGTGCTCAACAGCCTCACCTCTTCAAATGATGCACTGTGTAAAGGGATGAGGAGAGAGGGGGCGGCGGCGAGGGGGGTGGGGTGGGCGAGGGACAGGAGAGTGGGGTGTGGGGGGAGGGAGAGGAAAGGAACTGACGAGAGAGATAAAGTAAGCACGAGGAATAGCCGGGCTGATGGAAGAGGAGCATGCAGATTTTCTCAAAAAAAAAAAAAAAAGCACAAACTGGACTCATTAGACGTAGCTCTAATCCCTCTATGATGTTGACTGGTGGGCAGGCACACAGAAAGGAGGAATTAAGACAAGCTGAAAGACCGACCAAGACTTTACCAGCAGGCTTGAAGCTCAAAGAAAAAACAGGGGTGTCATCACCATCTAAAGCTAACCAGAATTCCCTGAACAAACCTTTTACCTTTTCAATTCGAAAGGAGACTTACCTCTCAATTTAGTAAACTCAGAGGGACGAGCTCTCACTAGGACTGCTTATCAACCAAGAATATATAATGCTTCTTAAAAGATATCCTCCACGCCACACCTGGGCTTTCCCATATTTTACACTTATACAACTTCGAATCACAGCGGAAGCAATCAGGCTTTTTGAAATTAATTTAGAAATAAAAAGACAATTTAATGTCAAAGTGAAAACAAATCACTACAAATTCATCTTAATTAAGAACAAATAAAAAAAACAAAGTAATTGATTGTATTCACCCTTCTCAAGTCGATATTTAGTAGAGGCACCTCTGGCAGCAATTACAGCCTGAACTCTTTGCGAATTGCTCTGTGTGGACACTGCCTCCCCTCATCCCTGCCCATTCTCCTTTGCTAAACTGCCCAAGCTCTGTTATGCTGCATGAGATCCATGAGTAACAAGCCACTTTAAAGTCCTGCCACAAATGTTTGATTACAATCCTTCCAGAGGCTGCTGCAGACAATCATCGTCACAGCATAATGCTGCCACCATCGTGCTTTATGGAGTTGCTGCCTGTGTGAAGTGTTTGATTTCTACCGATCACAACATTCGCAGGTTGATTAACCAGTGCTGGGCCTTCTACATAGACTTGTGTTTGATCTAACATCACTTATCATACACTGATGAGAAATAAAAAAAAATCAAAAATTGGTGATCTCTATTTTCTTTTGTAAAACTTCTACAAAGAACTAGCTTCACCACTGATGGCTTAGAATCAGAAAAAACTGTATGTGGAGGGTGAATACTACTGCAATCAGTTGTTTTCTATTTGTACCTAATTCAGATCAGTTTGGAGGACAATTCCTAAATAACAACATGAAAAGAATAGCTTCAAATATTCTCCAAAAAACCTGAAATGAGCTGATTAATGTTGAATTTGTTTCCACCCACGATGCATCTTCTGAAGAAGATAAAACATCACAAAAACTTAATGGTTGATTTCACGCCAACCTGTATCATTTATTTATTTTTTTCATTTGAATGGGGGTACGTCTTAAGCAGCACTCATAGGGGAGAAACACCCATTCCACCCTTCCATCCAGTGAAACAATGCACATCCATTAGTAGACCCTTTTCTTATTGATCGATTAACTGCTCAGCTAAACATTCAGCCCCGCGCTATTCATCATGGAGGGAAGATGTAAGCCATGCTGCTGAGTTTCAGGGGCAGATGGGATGTCGGGTTGTAATTGAGATTAAACTGGTGGGTTGGGTGGCTGGAACAGTGAGGGTGGAGACCCACACAAAACACACAAGGGCATCCTCTATGCAGACAGTTGGTTATGGTTTCTGTGGCCTATAACAGAGTAGAGAATGAACACACAACAATTTCAAATGTGCATGCACAGTGAGTGCATCCGCTGTGTGTGTAAATTTACACACTACATGAAAAGACCAGGTTCAATTTTAAGCCGAGTGAAAATGTAGAGACTGTAGTGCAATAACAGGTGGACATTTACAGCTGCCATTTATGCAGCTGCAAATCTGCACTTTGATTGGCCATGTAAGGTCAAGTTTTGAGCAGACACATTAGCTGGGAATCCATTTTATCTCACAAATGGTCAATTCTTGTAACAGCCGTAAAGATAATGTAATCGAAAAGCTATAAATTGCAGTGACAATACATTAATTAAATTGCACACTTGAATCTATGCAGAATTATCTCCACCGCGAAGGCTTGAGATATAACTGTGAGTGAGGGCAGAATGACTGTGAGCTTCTTAAAAGGCTTATCAAATCAACGACCAGAGAAGTGCGTGACATTTTTCTGGCTCATGAAAATACACTTTGATAAATGTTCATGGTGCATTCAGGGTGTTTGTGAGTTTTCACAGTCTCATTCATTACAAGTGAAATGCCACAGTCTGGTTTCCACGTGATTACCTTATTAAAAAGCATATTTGGTGTGCAAAACCATAGGCTTACACATCCTGGGGCTTTCTGCAGTTAAAATGCAGGTGGGGTAAGTAAGAGGACTTGTGTGCTGTCATTGAGGTATAAGAGGAGAGAAGAGGAGAGAGTGAAAAAGAGAGGAGGGCACAGAGGACATTGCTTCCGTACAGTATAGATGTGCCCCGTGATGAGACCAACTAATTAAACAGATTCTTCAGTGGCCGCGCCTCGGGAAAGCTTGAAAAAGACACTTGAAAATTAATGAGAGCTCAAAAAGGAGAGAAAGCAGCCCAAACTTTTCAGTGCCTCAGAGGTGAGGCTGCCACTTGTCTCCCTGCATTGCCAGAAGCTGCATAAATAAATAAATAAATAAATGGGAAAACACAATAATATTTCCTGCTGTCTAACACCCTCCTTGCTTCTCTGCGCTACACATTCAGCCTTACTCTCTCCTCCCTTTCTCGCATATACAGTTATTCTAAGTATAGAGGTGAGCAGACGGAAGCTCTACCATAAGCAGCGTGTTCCAGCTCTATTTAAAAAGAAGAATGATAGAGATGGGGGGGGGGGTCAAAAGGACACAGAGAGTGAGGGGGTGGTATCAGAGGAGGTGGTGGAGTTGGTGGTGAAGGATGTAAAGCAGGGGAGGGGGGAATCAAGAATATACAAGTGGAAGCACGAGAGACCACTTTATTTGGAGCTACTAAAAATAGCGCAGCAAATGGTAACAGGGGCTAGCTGGCCTAACTCTCCTCTCTCCTTCCAGACCCGTGGAATCGATAGGCAGGGAGCCGTAGGGAAGGCTTCCCGGAGCCTGTAGCCAACAGTTGCTGAGGGGGGATATGGAAGAAGAGGGTGGGGGCGAGGCAAGGAGAGGAGAGGAGCAGAGTGGAGTGGAGCGGAGCGGGAACTATTTTTTGCACTGCTTGACTAAATATGGTCAGGGAGGTGGTGAGACAAGACACAGGAGCAGCCCGGCAACAGGGGCCTAGGCATGTTTCACATGCTTGGCTTCCCACAAAGTGCTAACCGTTTAGCTTAGCCCTCGCACTGTGGGGTGCGAAGCCGCTGGCTGGTTGGCCTCTTGTTCCTAATTTGCTGCCACTGTGTTTGTCCTGTGCTCTCTGCCCTCCCAACTGCAGCAGCATCTCTGCGTGATCTCTTCCGAGTAAAAAGGTGACCCTTGGTAGTGCAAGTCAAAGAATGCATAAACTGCATACTGAAGACGTACAAGTGCAAAAAAAAAACAAAACAATCTAAACACCAAAAATACCAAAACGATTTGCAATATCCTTCATCTCTAGTCCCTGACAATGGTAATCAAATTTGCATGGATCGCGAGGGACTATTAAAAGTACAGCTGTCTTCTACCGCAGAGGCACAGACACCTCTTTTTTTTTAAATACCTCTATCACAATTCTGCTCTCAAACATTCAGTAAACTCCCTCTTCTAAGCTGCTGTATAAAGTTCCACTGAATAATAAAAGCGCATTTTAGGAGCAGGATAAAGCTCTGGGGCTGCGTGTGTGTGTGTGTGTCGAGTGAATAAGAAAAAGGCAGGGTGGGAGGACGGTTGGTATACTTTCTGCCTCCTCCACCGACCAGGGCATCCTCCCAGCTCTCTCCCTCAGAATGCACATGATGGAGAGGAGAGTGCTGCAGAATTTTTTTTTACCCCTCCTTCTCTTCCTCTTCTCTCTCTGCCCCCCCCTTTTTTCAAATGGCAGCTCTTCATGTCAGCTCTACATCTTCCTCTTCTAAAGGTATGACTTGTGTTTGTGTGGGAATGTGTGGGAATGTGTGCGCATGTGTTGTGCGTGCATATGTGTGTGCGTGTGTGTGTGTGTGTGTATGTGTGTGTGTGTGTGTGTATGTATGCCCGCTTTCTCTCCTTTCCCCATCCTCCCCTCCCTGACTCTGGCACTCAACCCGCCCGCCACCACCCCTCCTCCCCCCAATCATAGAAGCTGATTCAGCGAGTCAGGCGTGCACCCGGCACACACGATGGCTGCAGCAGCTGGAGCGCTCTCTAGGTCATTATGGCTCTCTTCACTACGGGAAGAGGATGAGAGGAGGGGAGGAGCGGCTCAGATAAGAAACTGATCTGACAGGTAATATATGCTCTTCCTTGGCTTTCGGACGGAGTTTACCCCCTGACGGGCCTTGGCGTCTCCTGTCCCGTCTCTTCCCTCTCTCTTCTTCGGATGCGATCAGTTATTAACCGCATGGTTTGCCTGTGAGTCGCGTAGTCGAAAGGGGGAGTGGAATGTACTGTTCTGCAGCAGCAGCAGCAGCAGCAGCAGCAGCAGCAGCACTGGGACAGAACTTAACCAGAGAACACCTTTGGGCATTTTTTCCCTCCCTCTCTTGTTCCTCTTGTCTTAGAAGAAGGGAAGAAATAAAGGCTTTACAAAAAGAAAAAAAAAAGTATGGAGAGGAAGAGGATGCAGGAGGAGGTTGAACAGGGGAAAGGGAGGCTGGGGAGTTGCTATGGTCCACATGGATTTTAGCCCTGTTTTTTGCACTCTCCACTCTATCTCTCTCATCTTGTTCTTTCTCCCTCCCTCCCTCTCTTGTCTTGCTCTTGCTCTCTCTCTCTCTCTCTTGTGTTCCTGGCACTGGCCGGACATGCTGCAGCAGCAGAGCTCTTTGGCTCATT
Organism: Seriola aureovittata; assembly: GCF_021018895.1. Lineage (NCBI taxonomy): Eukaryota > Metazoa > Chordata > Actinopteri > Carangiformes > Carangidae > Seriola > Seriola aureovittata. Next base: position 11,518,553 of record NC_079375.1, read on the forward strand.
AGGCTTCATGGTTGCAGCCCTGCCGCTATCTAATGACGGACTCGTTAACTCAGACCTGCACTGGTGTGGAGCGACATTCCCTTATGCACAATTCGCCCTCTGCATCCAACCACTTCCGAGATGTTTTTTGCCACCATGACTAAGGATACTATAATTACTGGGACTTTTTAATGTGTTATTTTTGTCTTTTTTTTTAAATATCTTTTCCCTTCTTTCTTGGTCTTACCAGACCACTTTTCAATTAAACTGAGGGGCGGGGGAGGTCACTGGCATTCTTAATTGATGGGAGGTAAGTTTGAGGACACGTCGCACTTTTAAACTCAAGGCTGGCTGATTGGGGTGGAAGGACGGAATCTGGCGACCAGAGGGATGACGAAGCATCAGAATAATGAACAGCGGGCAGGTCGGGAGTTCTGAACAGGGGGAAAAGCGGATTGACGGCACACAGCTGTGAGAAGTGTATTAACACAGATGTGGGGTTGGGGGAAGGTGAGGATGGGTGGGGGGGGTGTTGGGCAGCAATGGTTGGCTGACTAGATGTGTGTCACTGGCTGAACCCACAGCACTTAGGGTAGTAACCCAGTTTCTTCTCTCTCTCTCTCTGTAACAGATTGCTATAGGCTAGGCAGGGCATGCAGGGCACACAGTACTGCAGTACTATCGCCCAAACCAGAACAGACACAACAACCACTGAGCTAATTCGCTGGTTCATGTTCCCCAACCTCCATTCCGCTAAGTCTAGGAAGGAATTTCACCCCCTCTCCGTCCTATTTGCTCACCCTCTCGGGTGGCTGTGACATTTCCTAAACAGGACGTCACACCTTTAGGACCCGGCTCATCCACCTGCCCAACCCTATCTTTGTGCTGAGAACAACTGTCACCTCCAGTTCAACCTCCCCTCATTACTATTCCAAACCCTTCCACTGCAAAAACATTGCACCACTTTTCCCATTTACTCAGTTCTCTGCCACCCAGTCTCCAAACTCAAACCTAAGCTGGTCTCCCCTAATCCATTTTTCGATTTACACCCGTTGCCTCAGCATTCAGCCTACTGGCTAGCTTAGCGTGGTTGGAAGCAGTGTGGACTTGTGGAATGTGTTGGTCTGGGGCAAAGATTCATTAGAGGCTTGCTGAATAATTCTCACTACCATGCAAATGGTTATTGATCTGTTCCACCCCCTCTGCAACAGAACAGCTGGCTTCACTGTAAACACAGACAGGTGAGGTTTGATCAGAGGAAAGAGGAAGTGAGAAAAGATGACCATAAAAACAGTGTGGGAAGCGAGAGAGAACGATGGTAGAGAGAGAGAGAGAGAGAGAGAGGGAGAGAGAGAGGTGGTTTTGATGGTGGGTGGGGGGTATGACCAGGACCAATCCACAAGTGCTGAGTGGGCATTAGCGCCTTCATGTGACCTATGGCCTGCCTCTGCGCCTAAAGCCCAAATCCTGCTCACAATAGCTTCCTGTTCCACTTGGATCACCCTCATTTTCAAACATCAGCAACCGCTCCAGCTAGCAACTGGGGACGTCGCTGACACAAGAGCAACAGGCAAGAGAGGGGTACATATTGGTCGAAGTGAGAGGTGGGAAAGGAGAAAGGATACAGGGGTGGGGGGTGGGGTGGGAGGTAGGGGGGTGGGGGGGGGTGAAATAAGAGAACGAGATGGTGTGAGGGAGACTCACTGAAAGAGCAGTGGGAGGAGTGAAGTGAAAATGTTTAGTATGTCAGCGGGGCCATTCAGCTTATAGGTGCACCTCTGCTCCCAGGACACAGCAAATGATCGTCACACAAGACGAGGTGCACACAGAGGCACCTTACACCAAGGACTTTCTATCAAGGAGAAAACTCTTCTCTTCTTTGCTGCTGTTTTTTGTCCAACCCCTTAATCTCAACGTTTTTCATGGAAAGAGAAAAAGACCACCTTCTAACTGCTGTAAAAAAAAAAAAAAAAAAAAAAAAAAAAAAGGGGAGCTGTATTCCTCCCCTGATCCTCCTGGTTTCTCCCAGTTGTCTGGAGGACAGCGGGGGTCATTGTAACAGTCGACTATGGTATGGACTGCAAAACTTTTGTTATGTTCAGGGGCGGGGGGACTGGCTGTTCAGCCTTACATGGCAACCAAAGGAAAGCCTTGAGTGTTGAACTGAATTTACACTCAAAGTCACCTTACGGTGCAGACTACCATACTTGGGAGAGAGAACGGTGAGGAAAAATGTTCTGCTCATAACTTCCTGACCTTGGCAAAAGGTGAGAAAATTTCATACCTAAGATTACCTCCTTGGTGTACATACTTCTTTATGTACCCATATGAACATATGATAGCTATGGAATGTAAAGAAGTATGTATTCTTGGTGAGGTGCGAGTCCTCGCTCTGGGAAAATGATGCTGGACAGCACTGTCTGAGGATATGTTTGTGCTTTGCAAATTGTTAATATGGCTGTGATCATGGTGTGAGAGAAAATAGCAAGCAAAGTAAAGAGAGAGAGGGAGGGAGAGAGAGAGAGAGGTAAAGGGAGCATGAATGTGAGTGGTGAAGCTCATACATTAGATATACTGTCTCTGGGCAGTCTCACTGCAGCAATAATCGCTGTAGGGAACTTACTGCTTTCTCAAATTGGCTGACTTGGCCAATAAAAATCTCTCATCCAAGATATGCCAGCAATTGAACAACAACAATTCAATCCAACAATTCATTGGACAATTATGTAAGTTAGCATAAATGATAACAATCATGTTTTGGGCTCGCTCTGAGCAGCATGAGTTTAGGACAGTACTTTCGCCACCTACACCAACTATGGGCAAAGGGGTCGCCTTGTGACATTGCCATATGAACAGGGCCTCCTTTCATTATTGGGTGATTTTACTGCATTACAGCCCTTGAAATTCAGCCAGCGGCAACTTAGCACCAACTTCAGCAAGCAGAGAGCGGTATGCTGGAGCTGCTCCTGTTCATTAATACCATAATCTTTTCCAGTACTTCCACATGGCTCAAGGGGAAAGGAAAGCAAAGTGAAGTGGACCAAAACTCTGCCACTGTTGCTGGCTTTTTTTTTTTTTTTTTTTTCTTTAAACATGCAACTGAAAGAGCAGGAAATAGTTGCTGAGTAGGCAGAATGAAGAGGCACTGAGGCTGCTGCTGCTGCTGCTGCTGCTGCTGCTGCTGCTGTTGCTGCTGCTGCTGCTGCTGCCACAAGCTGGCTCTATCCTACTGCTGTATCATATGGCTTCCGTGTTAACAATCTTGTGTGTTTAACTATGACTGCCCTGCCTTTATGCCGCTGTCCTTATCCGCACCCCCACCCCACATCAACCCGGCTGCCCCGTGCTCCCCTCCCTCCCCCTCGATTCCTGCTCTCATTGTTCACGTTTGCTATGCTTGCCAAATGCTTTGCTGGGCTGCATGGCAGTCAGATTAGACCATCAAAAAGTGACAATGCAGGATCAGGGTGAACTCTGGCATGTCAGCTGATTCCAATTGTCGACTGCTTCAAACAAATAAAGGCAACAGAATATGGACAGAGGCACAGAGCGAAATGAAGCCAGGGGGGAGGTGGGGAGCAGTTTGCATGGCGAGCTATTCATATCTAGCACTTTCACCTATTCTGACCCTCTCTCTGGCCTGACCATGGATCATAGATAAGGCCTGTACCAGTTTTAGCACAGGTTTACCTCTCTTTAAACCCCTTTAATATAGAATCACCGCTCTGCTAAAGGTAATTTCCCGACTCCAGCTTCAAAAAGCACACGGAAGAGATAATAAACATTAAACAAATGAGACTGTTAATACAAGCAAATAAGCTGCCAGTGTATTTTGATACTTCTACACAAATTAGCTCATCAGTGCCTTAACAATACTGAATACAAATTTATAACAGTAATTTCACTGTACACTAAACCTTGTAAGGATGATCAATGATATTGTGAAACGAAAACACATACAGTGCCTACATATATCAAGTGCTCCTTCATCAAATTAGATTTATTTTCCTAAATTACAATGAATGCTGTTAGCGGCTGCGGGCTGGAATGTATCCGTCCCTACAAAATTTCTCCCGCAGTGGAGCAATTAAAAAGTCTACGCATGCCACTCTCGTAGGACAGCTCTATTCTACTGAAATACAAGACACTTCGTTCTGGACTGATAAATGTGCCGAGTGTAGGGCTGACTTACTCCTTTTGCCTTGAATACAAGAAATATCTGAGCTGAGGTGACATTAGTGACACCAATACTGATTCGTTTTTTTTTTTTAAACCCAGTTTGCTGACATTGGTGAAAAACCTTCAAGTTGTAAACAAAAAAATAGTGTGTAACTTATAAATCCTGAATTCTCTAAAGAAGTCGTATTTGATATATGAAGAATAAAACAAAAGTCCTGCTGAAATGTTCTAAAGGGAAATACACTGGGCTTGAATCAAATTCCCAACAATTTACACAAGGCTGAATTGATGAGTTATTGATCCCTTAACAGCTGCTAAATAGGATCAAATCAGTTTATAATAATCCAGCTTTAAAAATAGACAAATAAGAAAAGGTCACCTCAGTTCAGATCTGAGGTGGAAAAATCTTTTTTTCCCTTTTTTTTTTTTTGAGAACATCAGAATGAAGCTCCATTTTTAGGCATCACTTCTTTCATTTTTTCCACCATTCAGACCCATCTGCATGATATTCTGTCTATCTATCTCTTTCCTGTCAAGACATAAGAGGCGTGTAGGAGTGAATGGCTTGCACTGCATGTTTCTCTCAGGCCCTCAATAGCAATGACCTGCTGTCTGAGTGACAAACACAGCAGATGCTGACATTATCAAATGCTCAGTGCCTGTCGTCCCCCTTTGCTTTTGCCCTGTTATGGCCCTTAGACGAGGTGAGCAGCCTGGCCACCTGACTCTGACTGACTGAGAGACTGTGCGTGTGTGTGTGTGTGTGTGTGTGTGTGTGTGTGTGTGTGTGTGTGTGTGTGTGTAAGTGAGCAAGCATGAATGTGCATGTGTATGTTACAAATAGACCTGCCTCTGGTGTGCCATATCAAGCTAGCCCTATGTTGACCTCCATCCTGTCTACAAGCAGTGCTGTATATCCCTCAGCTGTTGCTGGCCACTCTGAGAACCTCTTTCGTGCCTTGGCAGAAAAGAATTCAATAATTATAACAGCTGACTATGTTTCAAATCCCCCTTACAAAATAGTATCAAAAGAACATTTATTAAGATTAATTAGAAATGAAGGCTAAAAATAAATGTTACTTAACCGTCTCTTAATGCAAAGATCGACATCGCAGGACAGTTGCTTGAGAAGCTCACCGCTTTGTGGTAGCAATATAAAAATATTCCAGCAGTGAAATTAAAAAGAAAAAACTGTATAACAGCACTATGTATGGCTAAAATATAGGAAAGGTGGTTTGGATTTTTCTAATAGCTGAAATAGTTTAGTGATCTTATGATTGACTAAAACTACCATAAAAAAAAAATCATAATCACAATGTTTGTTACACGAGTGCTACTGTGATCATTTTTGTATTAGCACTGGTTGGATTTTTAGCAGAAAATGTTACAATAGTGTATTGCTGTAGAGCGCGGAAAGAGACATAAAATAATCTGCCCTCAGTCTCTGTTCAAACACTACCCTCTGCACTACAAATCAGTCTCCGGGACTTAAATGACTGGTTTAAATTAATGTTGTGCCTTGAAGCCCCAGAGTGCTACAGTAGGAGTATGAGTGAGAGGGCTTGTGTATGTGGTTGTGCCTCTGCATTTGTCTGTTGGCCGTCTCGGTGACCGGAGCAGCAGCGTGCTTGCAGCAGGGCCCATCTGTCAGAGCCTGTAATTGCTTCATGACTCCAGGACATTTGACTCAAGTGCACTGCCACAGATTATTATTATCCTTTTCTCAGGGAACAATTTTTCTCACTCTCCGGGAGGGGGGCAAGCATAAAACTTGAAAAGATAGCGAGGAGGATAAATAGGCTGCCTGGGAGGCAGCAAAGGAGAAAGTTAGGTAAGGTTGATCAACTGTACCTGTGTGTTATTGGTGTGGTGGTAAATGGGGTGTAGTGTGCTAAATGTACCTGCGTGTCTCACAGAGTGGGTGAAGGTGAACAGGCATAAGAAAAAAAGCAGCAGAGAGAAAAGAGATACAGCACTGTCTGTTTCAACTAGTGGGTGGACATGGTGTGATGGGCCACATCTCAGATTTTAATAAGACGTTCAAATGCAACATGGCCTTTCTCGCTTTTCTGTTGCTCTGGAGCTTTTTGGATAAAACTTTACTTCAGTACGGCCTTTCAGAAAACTCACTTCTCTTCAGCAGTTTTCCACGTTTGCCTCTGAAACAGTGATTCCAAAATGCTTTGCTAAAGCTGGTAAAATGGAACCAAATCACCTCTTGAATGGATTTGGTCCCCTTCAACCAGCTGTAGCTATGCTTTGATGACACCAGGAGCTGAGATGGAGATGCCTTCAACACAATCACTGCAACAACAGCACGCCACTACTTGATGAAGGCTGGCTTATGGCTTCCCTCTACCAACAACATCTGGAGTGGTTCGGAGATTGTCATGCTCAATGTTAAATATGTCTAATTTCTGACTAATAAAAAAACCAATCCCTGGTTCAAAACTTTGGTATGGTCCCCTTTCCTGACTGAGTGTTGCCTGTCTCTGCCTGTGGAGGGATTGATATTCTGACCACACTATCAATGGCTGTTTCAAAAATAGCAGGGGGTAGACTGCGTGCGCTATTTCAGAAACACAGCACTCACATGTCTGTGTGAGAATGTACGGCTGTCTTGCTACGACACCTCCTAAACTGACTGTCACTGGATGCTAACAGTCAATTACACTGTGGGTGGGAATAGGCAAAAATAAATAAATAAGGAGACAGCTAATGCAGCTCAGCAGGGGTAAAATGGCAATGTAAAGGATTTTAAAGAAGAAACACGACAATAAGAGTACAAGAAATAAATAAGGGGCAACATACAGTTGTTTAGAGTGCGCAATACACACAAACACACACTCAAACCCTTTTCGCCTCCTTCCCCTCAAGCCTCCTGCAGCGATGTTGGACAAGCCGGGGCAGATGAGAGCCAGATGCTCTGGAGGACAGGAGTTGAACGCACAAATCACAGGAGCAGACACTCGCAAACAGTTACAGCCTCACACATTCACTCGTCGTTACTGCGGAACAAGCAGGCAGATAAAAACCAAACTCCCTCTCCCCCACTCTCCCTCCCTCCCCCCCTCCTTCTCTACTCTCTCTTTTTCATTTGGCTTCCTAATTTGGCGCTTAATGCTATGTCATGATGACATGTTTTCAAACTCAGACAATATACAACATAACCACAAAAAACACACTCCTGAATTATGTGTTCCATAATTGGTCTAAATTTCTCTAATTACTCAAATAGATTTGAGGATGTGGGTGTAACATATAGAAATTGACTATCAAATTCATTGTGAACAGCTTGGTATTCTACATTTCTTTTGAATTTGAAGTGTTTTCCATTGGACCAACAACCATGAAATCTATTCACGTAATGTCTTACTCAATCACGGTAGTCTGACTTGATTAGCCTCGTCTGAAACGAACAAGAGAGAAGGTGAAAATTGAATGAATATATTGGCAAGCCCCTAGAAATGCAAACATCTGACCCATCTCACAGATTTATCCCCATGGACCCACAACACTGTTTTCTATCTAAGTGTGATCCCCATTAGGACACTGCCATTACGGTGCTGCCTATTAGTCCTGACATTATATTGGAAATACTTGTCTGCATACTGGAGGACAGTGTGAATGCTTGGAGAGCCCTCCGTCTGCCCAGGTGAGGCGATTAACATATGGGATTTGCCTGTATGTTGCCATATTAAAGGAAAGCTGAGCACTACATGAGAGAGGGAGGAGGGCAAATATTACAAGGAGGTGACACGTAAAAAGGATACAGACCGCCGCTGCAGGGCTTGTTTGGAGCTCGTTTATGAGTCATGGGCTATTAATCGTATTGTTTACAGTATTGTAGCAGCTACTGGCTTCTAGCAGCCCGAGGGTAAGACACAGAGACGAGCCAGGCTCTCCTTGCAGGCTGGGGCTGCAGTAAACACACACAGGGAGAACACACAGTGTGGATGGCCGAGAAAATCCTTTCCCGAAGATGTTACTGCTGGTTATACCAGCACTTTCAATTTACTGGCAATTGTAAAACATAACAACTAGGTCTAATTTACGAGGGAATGCCTTTACACGCGCTCTCTGTGGTGTGTGTGTGTGTGTGTGTGTGTGTGTGAGTAATGAACAAGGTGAAATATAGTAAAACTCCCCTGTTCCCGCTGCACCCCTGTTGGTAGAGTTGATTTTTCTCAGTGTTTGGGACTCCAAGTTGAAAGATTCATCTGTCACCCACAGCGCTCTTCCTATGCGTCTCCCTCAAACTCTCTACTTGAACCTGAAAGCTATTGACGTTGGTAACTTACATCACTTACAAAGAGAAAGCATAAAAGAACACAAAGTGGAAGCATTTGTTTTTTCCCTGTTGTTTTGTTATAGCGTCAATGAAAAATTATAGATTAGACTTGTTTAAGCCCCGAATGCCAGAACATTCTGTGCTGGTGCTCAATCTAAACACGAGGAGACAGAGCAGACCCAATTCTTAAAGTTACTATCAGGAAGCAATCGTAACATCGATCATTAACCAGAAAGACTTCATGTCACACTCTTCATCTGAGGGGCTTCTGATTAGCTTCCAACTTCAAGCACTTCTTCATGACAGTCATCAAGGGCACTTTTTTTTGAGAAATATGATTCTTTAGTGGGAATTCCTCTAAGCACTCAATCGAAATAACTGCCTCTCCACTAAAAACACACCAGACAAGGTACTTTCACTTCAACCTAGGGAGAGATTTTCGAGGGCTTTAGGACTTGTGGACTGTCTCCCTGATATTGCAGGAGCTCGAGCGTGAAATAAAAGTAAATGGGCAGACTGGAGAAGGCGACATATATCTTTGTTTCTGTGAAGGCAAGGGGACAGAGCGTGGACCGAAGCAAGCAACGCGCACACAACACGACAGGGGCCCGCGATACACAAAACACTGTGCTACAGCACTTTTTGCCTCTAAATCAATGAGTTATACAGTGGACCAGCTTTCTCCTCCCCTACATTCTGAATCCTGGTTTAATACATTACACACCCACTGCATTTTAATATTTATAATTTAGAATATTTAGAATAACAATTTTGTTTAAACTGCCAGTTTGTGACCTTCCCTAAATAGATTTACTATTATTCATTAAAGTTTAAAAGCTGTGTAATAAAAGACAACACAGTAGCCCTGTAATATTTCTTTTTTCCTCTCGGACTACAAAGTCAGGCTGGGACTGCTGACCATATGGCCATTTGTGTGTGTGTGTGTGTGTTCTACAAGTGATTTTTATTTATTTATGTAATTTAATGGTATAATTTGAAAAAGAGTCAACGTGGATTTCAATCAGATAGACCTACATCTATATAATTACATTTAATTAGAGAATGTCAGGCATCATCAACTCTGGAACGACCTTCCAAAGAGGATCGGACAAAATACTTTGGCATCTTATTGCAAATTTAATTATTTTATACTCTGCGTCTTTCTGCACATTTATAGATGTTCATACTTTGTCTTTATTTGTTAATTGTACACTGTATTCCCATCTGGTTCATTCAGTGTCATTTTGTCTTTTAAAGCAGCTGTATTTCTTTTACATAATTTGTTTTTGAAAAGTCCTAAATAATTACTGTTATTAATACCATCGTCATGACCCACAATCTATATGTTACTTAAATCTATCTGCCTATGAATTTTCATCAATCCCCAGACAACTGATTTTTAACCTTGATGAGCAATATTTTTTGCTTCTATATGTTACTCTTTATGTCTATTTCAATCTGCAAATCACTTGATCAGTGTACCATACAGGGAACAGGCCCTGGCCTATTCTGCATTGTGCCAGAGGTGGAGGGCTGGGTCTGGCCAGGCTTGTGGCAGGTGGCAGGTGTTCCAGAGCCCTCTGACCTCAATTCCATTTGTCCTTATGCCAAAGGAATGAATGCCAGTGAAGGGGAATGACATTTAGCCGAGGATAACCACGCTCATGTACAAACATACACATACACACCCAAAACGCACGGCAAAGGAAGCAGCTGTTAACTTTTCTAGAAATCGCTCCAGTCTATAACGCTGACCATGTAACGTCAATGTCCATCACCTTAAGAGATCCTGGATGATCAACCTGATACAGACAGCCGTCTCTCTGAGCCATCTTTAATGTGCTCATGGTTGAGAGACAAGAATAAAACAGCCAAAGTGCGGAGCAGCAAGCTGCGGCAGCCAGAAATAGCAGTGGCCAAGGACAAGGCGTGCTGCTGCTGCTGCTGCACGGGCCAGCAGCTGCACGCCAGCCTCTGCTCACAACACAAGGAGATGGACAAGCATAACAGTAAAAACAAACAACAAATGAACTTCAAAGGCTATTAAGTTTCACTAATAAAAAAAAGTCAACATAAAACAGATGCTTTCAGGGCCTCAAAGGTAGTCTAATGTCAGTTGAGACCATACCATCTGTTGGGGAGATGAAGCCTATGGGCCCTGCTTCAGACGTCAATCAATGTCAAACTAAATTAAGTGAAGATTATGGGTGGATAACATGTGTAGTTTTAACGACTTTTTTTCATTTAAGTGGAATCTGTGGAGGAAATATCCACATCAGGTGGTGAGTTCATTTTAGATATGCAACTCTTTTAAACTTGACAGGAGAATTTGAAGAGAAGGCACCACACAAGGCTGCAGTAGTGTATTACATAACATGGTTGGTAGATGCTGAATAGATGATTAATCCGTGAGTTTGATCTATAGGTTTTTGCATATTCATTTTAGGACACATGACTGAAAAATCTTTACAACAAATACAACAGCTTGTGAAATAAACACACGTCGTGAACTTGCCATGCTTTTAATTGTCTTTCGCCTCAATAGGATCCTCCGCCAGTTATCTAAAATGTTTCATTTTTTGTTTGTCAATGACTGAACATAGTCTGCCTCCAAGTTTAGACCTGTAGGTGGTGAGCCTGCATCTTTCATTCCAACGGGGGATGATTAAGTAATGGATTAGTAGCAGCAGATTAGTGCGTCTGCCATGGCCTCTGTCCTTTAGCTGCTAAGAAGCAGAATATAAAGCCTGGTGGTTCTGGTTTTGACAAATATTTTCAAAAGTTTAATATGGCTCAATCATAATCACACTCTGACATTCCCTTTTTTTCTCATGTTAAAGCTCTTTCAGTTGTGCTGCGGTGAATATTCAACACCAAATAATATATTAGTTAAAACATTATTCAGTTTAAATAAGCAAACTAAGGCGAGTACTGAATATATTTGTGGAATTACTACCAAATGTGCAACCTAATACAGTTTATCTGGTGCCCATTCATTATTAGGGCTGAGGAAAGCTAGGTTAGTCCAGTTTGGTTTTGATTAAGGGTGGTGAGATTCTCAGTGCAGCTCAATCTTTTGATTTCCATACTTTTGTTACTTGTTACTGAGTTCTGTGCATCAATGCTGAATCATTCAACGATCAGACTGCATAAAAAAAACCAATTATTTTTCCCACCTTACTCATTATCTATGAATTCAGAGTGTGGATAATAGAAATGTACACAGCTTTTTTGAGGCAAGAATTTAGGATTCAGCGTGTCTGTATCTAATATAAAAGGCTTTTCTCAAAGCATTCAGCAGACATTTATTGAGATCCTGAGGACACATTCTTCACAGATTCCACTTAAACATACCCTGGTCCCTCGTAGACACCAAATAAATAAGTGTGACAGCTAGCGGCGACAAGCGGGAAGTCGAGTGTCTCATACCTGGGATTTCCTCGCAAGGCAGCATGATGCAAGGCATTGAACCCGTTATTGTTGGTGATGGTAACGTCAGCGCCGGCCTCCAGCAGCACTGACAGCATGTCGTCTCGCTTCTTGCTTATGGCATCGTGCAGGGGTGTGTCACCCTCTGAATCCTACATGGGAAACTTTGTGTCACTTATTACTGTCTCACTAATCTGACCTCTCTACTAATGTATTATGACAAACAATAGCAGCAAAACTACAAAGTGTACAACAGTAATCAATGTGGACTGATCTTTGACAGCGCTGTTGTATATACTTGTTTCTGTTTTATTGTTTCTTCCTGAATTGCCATCATTTGTGTCACGAGATAGATAAATAAGACGTAGCGGCAGATACCTGGAGGCTGGGGTGGCATCCAAAGTCCAGCAGGGTTTTGACCACCTGCAGGTGGCCTTTGTTGACAGCTATATGTAATGGAGTCTGCCTTCGCTTGTTCCTGGCGTTCAAGTCGGCACCGCCCCTCTGCAGCACCTCAATGACAGAGCCCTCATCACCAAAGGCTGCGTGGTGCACCGCCCGGTCTCCATCTTTGTCCTGGGGACAGTAACACACCGTCATCATGGCTCAGTGTTGTGTCTGCTACTATATATTTACCTTTTGCTATATTGTGTGACATTCACTAAAATAAAGAGATGCATGTGTGATTGGGAAGAACGTGGATGAGAGAGATTTTTTAAAATCATACCAACCTCAGCCTCCAGGTCCACATTGTGTTTAAGCAGCAGCTTTAGGACATCCACGTGACCGTTCTGACTGGCTGCCTGCATAGCAGTGTGTCCAGCACACTGCCCGTTCACCTGCAAACACATCAAGAGTCAGAGTGAGACTATGAGTTCGCTACAATGTCGTGTTTCATGTTTAGCTCTGCATTTACTGAATTATCCGATCACCTGAGGGGGCTATGAGATCGGTGAGGGTGTGTTTAAGTGTTTGTATGTGTGGCTGTGCATGCGCTGCTCTGTGTGCATGTTTCATCACCAACTGCAGCACTGCAAAAACTTGGAGCATAAATATTAATGTGGACTCCTTTGGGAGTCTCGAGACATCTCTTGTCCTGGCAGGCGGATCACTTGGCCAGGCTTAGTGTGCTCAGCTTTAAGCAAATAATTCCACTGAAAGGCAGTAGGGCATCTGGCCAGCCTTCACCACTGACACACACACGCACACACCAGTCACACACACACACACACACACACACACACACACACACACACACACACACACACACCACAGACACACACACACACCAGACACACACACACACCAGACACACACACACACACGCTGTGAGTGAAGACAGTATTGCAGACTTGGTGTAACCAGCTCTCATAACCTCTACAAGGCACAGACTTCTGTCCTGTGGCCAACGGGTGTTTTCCCTGGCCTATAGCATGTGTCAGAACACAGTCTGTAACCATATGGGGTTTATGGATCTCCACTTGATTCTGAGAGTAAATTGGGTCTGTGCTGCAGTGCACACCAATGGTCCTTGGTGCCTCCTCTGGGCCCAGCTTTAATGCTTTTCAGATTGAGAGAGGTGCAGGAGTGGGAGGATCTCAGAGTCCTTTCCTATGAGACTCTCAGCCTCCTCAATATACTGAGAGCAGGGCAGAGCACAGCCGGGAGTATTCCAGCTCCAATTATCAATGTACTCAGATCATCTGTATATGTTTAAGGGCAAAATCATTTGGTGTTCATCAAGAACCCGTATCAAAATCCAGCAGGTGCTCTTATCAAAATACCAAAATGTTGGGGCACTTACGTCTACATCTGGTCTCTTAAGGATGTCCTCCACTTTGGCCAGGTCTCCATTGGCTGCTGCCTTGACCAGTTCCTCGTTGATGTCTCCGGACTCTTGTGTCTCAAACAGTTTCTTCAGCAACTGAGACAGACGCTCTGACCAAAGAAGGGGAGACAGTGTTTTGAGTGTGGGAGTCAGAAAAGAGGGAACAGTGGAGATAAAGAATTAAGATGACACTCTCTCTCTCAGCGGTGCGTTTTCACACATACCTCCAGAGGCGTTGCTGACAGCAGAGCCAGAGGGGGCGATCTTGGTGACAGCAGCAGGATTGTACGTCCAAGAAGTTCCACAAACCTCGACCTTCAGGTCACTGTCAGAGTAGATTTGCTGCACGCGACCCACCTTGCCTAAGGTCTGTTGATAAATGTTGCACAAACTCATTAGTATATGGGGGGTTGTTGTCTTTGAGCTATGTTTTGTGTAACGCAGTCTGTATGTGGCAGGGGAAAAACGGCGCAGTATTGCGAAAAACAGCAAAAAAAAAAAAAAAAAAAGCAGAGGTGGGAGGAAAGAATAAAGTGGAGAAAATACCCACAAAGCAGTTGTTGGACACGGAGAAGAAACAAAGCTCGTTGCGAAAATGAAAACTGACAGAAAAAACAAAATATTGTAGATTAAAGCCGCTTATTCAAAGGACATTCACTTGCACGAGAAGGAAGATGGATATGAAAGAAAGAGACCGCTCTGCTTGCTAGTCTATTCCTCATCTATACAAGCAATACAGAGAGCGCAGAGCAAAATGCTTTCCAATTTTGAATCATATCATCTCGATCCAGGCTATATGAGAAAGAGGCACTTTGAGTCTGTCGAGCCGGGTCTGGGGCTGTCCTGGAGGATGCCATCAATAATGGAGACTGCTGCAGTAGAATCAGCAGCGGGCGGCAAACAGCCGTGGTTAGTGATCAAAGCTACAACCCATCTCAGGGTTTTAAGGCTCATTAGTTGCTGAGGGGGGCCAGTTTGGCAGGGACAAGTGGCATATTGGAGTAGACTGGAGTTACATAACCTAAGGCGTGCTGGGCAGCAATGAATAAACTTCATAATAAGGAAAGAATAATGTCTTGTTGAGACTGAAAAAAGATAAATTAAAAAAAAAAAAAAAGAAACATTGGCAGCAAAACAGCCATGGACTGATTTGAGGGGTGAAATTGTGTCTCTGCATGTTAATAATAATAATACGGCAACGTTTCTTTAAAAGAAGATGAGGGACTGGCTCTGCCAAGTGTGAAGGGAACAGCAGAAAATTACACAGACAGTTAGATGAACTGAGCCTAATTCATAGAGGGTTCTTGCATACAAATTTTGTGCCTGCGATGAAGTGCAAGTGAAAATTCTGATTTTAAAAAATATGCCAATAACAGCTCTGATTTTCCAGGTAACAAACATTACACAGACTTCACTCATTGGGTTTAAATTAAACTATCTATCGGTGTGTAGTTTAGATTTGATGATGTTTTGTTACATACACACCTTTAGAGCCACAGTCCAGTGGATGTTTTGATCTGACAGAGGCACATTCTTTGAAAATCAGTAAAACCATCATGTTATTGAAAAAAGGCTATTTTTTAACATTTATAGACGTTTATGTAAGAATTAAATTTAAACTGACATCTACATAAATAAGACCCAGTGTGGTTACATTTGCACAAATCGGTGTGAACATATTTCAAACTCTTACAGGCAGCATCGCCTCAGCCCACTCTCCATGGCCTCTCTGTAGCAGCTTGATGCGGTCGATGTCGTAGCAGATCTGGACCAGGTCTCCCACTAGGAACTGGGAACTGCCTCCCTCTGCCCCGGCTGCAACTTCGCCGCTGCGCACTACATTGGCCTTTGTCAGCACTGCTGGATTAAATGTCCACCTGAGAATAGAAAAATGAACGGGTTACAGCAACACAGACTAATTTGTTCACAATTCATCAAACACAATATCTGACCAAGTATAGATTTTGGGCAGTGATATGGAATATTTGAGGATTTGCAAGTTGCGATAAAGGGGGATTTAAAAATAAATAAATAAATAAAATAAAGTAAAATGCTGTTTCGAAAATCCACCTTTAACAAATGTCAGACAAAGTGGTGAGATAAAATTTTTATGAACAGTGATAGTAGACTGAAAAATTTGCAGACTAAAAATATTTTACTACAAATGGACCACTAATTTTTAGAGAGTCTCTCCTGCCAAGTGTTACAAACTATAATTACATCTTATGGTGAAGATGTACTGTGAAGTGTTTTGTGGCTTTTGACTGAGCTGAGGTGAAAAGGGATGTATAAAACTTGACAGATGGGAATGTATGCTGAAGAGATGAAGCAGGCTCATTGGTCTTATTCACTGGAAGCCAGTAAATCTGAGCCAAATCTTTCGAGGGACTCACCTGTTCCCACTGGGGTACTGAACCACAATGTCGTGATCCTCGTCGATGCCACATACTGTGCCGGTGGTGGTGAGGGTCTCAAACATGCCGTCAGTCCACCCACCATGGCCATGTTGGAGTGACTGGACAATCTCCAGGTCTAAGTCAATGTTGACCAGATCTCCAATCTGTAGACCACCGGGATTTCTGTTGCCATTCTGCTCACCTGGGAGATAAAGGTCAAGTCTATTAATAAAGCTGTATTAGTACAAGTGTAATGAAAACTGTGCTCCTTTTGCACATCAAGATTTAGAGTCTGCAGGTGATTTTAAACTCGAGTACAGAGAGACAAATAGGAAAATATGTTTTAGATAAATACAGCCTAATAAATCTGATAAGTGCATATGTGTTTGCAATTTGCTAACAAAACACAGATGAAGCATTAGTACTTGGACTACACATAAAAAGTGCGTCTACCTATGAATAATGACTCTATTCAACCTAATGAGAGGCTTCCACTGCAGTGCTGAATCCAGAGAGACAAATAATTCCTGGAATTCTTGGAATACTGTAACTGCATGACCTGAGCCTGCGACTGGTTTTGGCAGCCTGGTGACTGGGCAGTGCTGCCATCTAGTGGCCTGACACGATTAACTGCAAGTGAAACTCCCCTAATGCCCTTGAATTCACTGCACCAGAACGGTAGGTGAGAGAATTGGTGCAATAATGACGGTGGACACAGATCACTGGCTTACTTACCTAAAACGGGACAGTGGTCTCTGTAAAACGAGCCTCCTTTGGCATCCTGGACACATTTCAGGTCCGACTGAGGGAGGAAAGAGGGAATGGGGTTAGATAATTACCCAGGGTGATTCCATTAGATGAGGGGCGCGATCATGAATAATGAAACTGAGAATTTACACACTTCAAGCTGCAGCGACGGTGGAGTTGTCTTGAATACCAACAATATCAGTGCCCTAAGGGTAAGGCAGGACAGCGAATCACTATACTGCTACAGAGAGGAAGCGCCATTTGTGATGACTCAGATGTGCAGAGTTAGAGGGCAGAGTGGAACGTGAGGCAGAGCAAACGTCCCTCTGAACTGATGGAAAACTTAAGTCCTGTCTACAACATGTCTCGACAAATTAAATAACTCTGGTCTATCCTACTGCACCCAGCCAGCAGGACATGTTTGATCTTATGATGGTTCGAGCAGAAAGCAGTCATTACGAAAAGGGAAAGGCGTTGACTTCTCGTTCTGCATTTGGAACATTCAGTAAGCTGGACTGCCTTTGTATTTGTTTGGAAGATTTGCCCAGTGTCCTAACAGGAAACAAAGCCAAAATAAAACAGTCAAGATGGGGGGTCTAATCCATGATTTATTTAATCCAGAGGCAGATGCCGTCTACCTTCCTTTCAACCTATTAGAATAACAAAGGACAAATCTGTTATGCAACCAAGACACCCGATTGGCCTCTTTCATAAAAAGGCAAGGGCAGTCTCCACCAATGAGGAAGATGCTTTTCATTTGAGACGCGTGTGTCGCTGCACTCGCAACAACCCCAAGACAATGTCCCCCTCCACTAAAGTTGACCTCCATGTTCACTCTCTCCCCCTAAAAAAGCAGAAAGAACAGATTGCCTTTATCATGCAGATACCTTCCCCTTCCAGCTGCCTGTACAATAGTGCCTTACTCATGCTGGCAGCGTGGCTCTCACAAAGGCCTGGCAGCCATAGAAAGAGCCTCAACCCTGCGGTCAAACACAAAAGCCACCTGACAACTGATCTTTTGTGAGGCTCTGTGTGTGTGCGTGTGTGTATGTGTGTGTGTATGTATGTGTGTGTGTGTATGTGTGTGAGTGACTGGGCTTTAGGGTCAGACTGGAAGTTTGCTCACCATTCCCTCAAAGCCAACTCTGTACAGGTTCTTGGCCCCATTGTCCCACAGTACGTAGGCAGCGCTGTGAGGGCTGGCTGCACTCCAGTCCTGGATCTCTGTCACCTGTGGAGCAGGAGGAATGAGATGAGAAACACACACACGCACACACACACACACAAAAAAAAAAAAAAAAAGGACACAGCATAGTGTTTTGAGGTTCACATCATATTTACATTTACATGAAAATAAAAGGTTTTAGCATACTGAATGTGAAAATATAATACTGAACAGCAGGAGTTTTTCCATCTTCAAACCTCATAATGATAGAAAATATGATACTTTATTGATCCCTGTTGGAAATTAACTTTTATCTCTCACTGGCTGCCTTCAAATGGAAGGTCAGAGTCAAGGGTGAACTACAGAACAGCAACCCTGGAGTCACGTAAGCTCTAAGACGAGGAGATGTCTCACACAAACACAAAACTTGAACTTGGGCTCATCTAGGTGAAGTGTCCAGTGACAGTAAAGGGTGCCAGTTTGCACTTTGAGGCTTAGAGTATTAGCTTTTTGTGGCACTTTTTTTTTTTTTTTTTTTAACATGGTGCATGTGACAGAGGAGAGCAAAAGTCACTGGCAAGAACATGTTGAGTAAACCTATACACTGTAGTATCAGATGCACCATCACAGTTTTATTATTTCTGCTGAGAAATATTAGGTGTGGGACTTATCAAGAACAAATTTGATTAGGTTTTGATTCCTGGGGTTTAATTCTCCCTGCGTTGCATTTTTACAGTCAATACTAAACCTTTTATTGTTTTACTTTTTTTTCTCACCAATTGGGAATACTTGTGCAATCCGCAAGAATGTTTTAATTAAACTTTTGCAACCATCACCGTGTTTATTTGCAAGGGGAAAACAAATAAATTAAAAAAAGACAAGCCTAGTTCAGCCAGACCACAGAGACAGAGCCTGTGGGAGATATTACTTATCAGAACAAGGAACCTTTGACACATAATGTTCCATCCCAAAAATGTACAACAGTTTTGTTCTGCTAAAGGTTTCAGGGGACTAACTCTTCTTCCCCCAATGAAAGGGAATTAGCTGCTTTTCCCCCATGTGCGTAATAAACAAAGCTCTGAGTATCCAAATTGGCCAGCAAAATCATCTTTGATGAATTCAGGAAGTTGCTAAAATCAAGAGCCATGTACTTTTCCACCACTGAAGGGCTGGAGACAAACAGTGGTTTGCAGTTATGCGGTATCCTTAAGTGAGTCTGGGAAGCATCTTCTCTTCATGATCGTGTCAATTAGGTCTCCAACATATATTTAGGACATACATTTTTACAGACTTTGCAAACACTCGAGAAACTGCTCTAGACACATTTAGAAGATAATTTAGAAAACACTCCTATCATCATGGAAACAGCAAAGATGATTAATTACTGTCACCGCCCTTCCTCCAAAGATACAAAAATTATTATTATATAAAAAGGTAAAGGGCTAGTAGCTGCTTTCTGTATTTATTTAGTTTTTTCATGGTGGTTTGGGCCATTAATCTTATTTAAACCACGGTTCTCACCTCGGCTCTATTGTACCCCTTAACAGTGCACAAACAAATCTGCCCCCAAGATTTTACACAGGTTTTTCTGGAGTTGGTACTTGTACTACATTATGACTAATGCCATACTTGACTTTTATAGTAAGTAGCAGCTCACAGCTTTTCTAAAAACTTTTGAAGGGCACTGTAAGCTGAGGAAAATGGTTATAGGGGTAAATAAGCAATGAGCTATGAATGGGGGACTGCTAAATCTATTTAAATTTGGAAGATAAGTTTGGGATTTTTTTACATTAGACAATTCTCTCATGATCACAAGCAGTGCAACACTTTCATAACATTGAGAAAGTGTCAAGAGAAGAGCTGTGGTGGAGTAAATTAATTCTTTAATTAAAAGCTGTGCCCTAAGTAAATACAGAAATCAAATTGTTAAATTATTTTCAGGTCCCTTCCAGAGGTAATTGATTAATGGGCCTTAGGAGCTAATATTCATGCTAAACTAAGGCAACATCTAAGCTGGAGGACATGTAATAGCAGTTTTCTGGAAAGCATATTGCTTACAGCATCATAAAACCGTAATGAGATATGCCATTAAATAACACAGCAAAATGAAGTCTTAAATTGCCTGGAGGGGCTCTTAAATTGAATACTCTGGGGTCTGGACCATAGTCAAAATAGAAGCACTTTACAGCACAGTTACAGTATAAATGTAAATAGGGTATGCTAAACAAATGCAACCTCATCAGACATTGTATTACTTTCTAATGAGGTATTCAAGCCTGGAATAACCTGCAGCAAGGAAATCTGTTAATAGCCTCAGTAAAGATGAATAGGGATCAGTGGAAAGCAACTAAGGAATAAAGGTTTTTCAGTTCATTTCAGTACAAATTTAGTAATTACATTTTGATAATTCCCTAAACTCTGTGCACAATATTAGGAATCCTCCTGCAGAGTATTTGGATTATTTGCCATAGCTGTATAAATTTAGCAAAACTGTGTTTGCTAGAGAGAATCACAATCAAGAAATATATTTTCAATTAGTCATTTAGGACAATGTGCTAATTTTGGTTAATGAATGCAATACAATGGATTACAGATAAATATAATTTACTTAACTTAAAAATGTCTGCAAAATGATAGATATGAGATAGTGCTGTACAGTGCAGCAGACCTAGCTGGGCTTTACAGGAGTGAATTGTTTGTGCACTCTTTCGCCTTTATATGTCCATACTACCAAAATGTTGTGTCAGGCAGTGCCCTTCCTGTTTTGGTCGAGGCTCCTGCACACTTCAAATCAAATCATATCCTGGGATGCAAGATTGTTTTTTCCTCCCTAGCACTGTTTAAGGCAAGGGATCCTTGTTTTTTCACTTATACACAACCCTCCCGGGTGGTCATGCTCCCGTCAGTGGCACACACGTGGTTCTGATTGCCTCTGGCACGCTCACCAAGCCTGCCTTACCTCCAAGGATTTATTATCCACTTAACTGTGCTGCTCTGAAATAAAGTTGGGACAAGTTTGGCCATATTTTTTCAGCAGTATCTTTCAGCAGCAATGTTCATTCAGCAAAATTTTGAAATGTATCTGCACGCTTAAAGCTCACTTGGGAATTGGGATTTATTGGAGACAAATGTTCTTTCTTTTTATTACCACTGAACCTTTGCATCAAGCGCCGTTTACTTTTACTTAACACACCTGGATGGGACTGGGACACAGACAAGCTCTTGGGTAATGTGAAAAGTTATTTGGAAAAAAATAATGGCAAAGCAGAATAGCAAAGATAATAAGCTAGAAACCACTGATGACTATCCACTGATGACACACACACACACAGACAGACACATATATATGTGTGTGTGTGCATGTGTGTGTGTGTGTGTGTGTGTATGTGTGTAGATGAATGGGACAGTGTTCGCTGTTGAGCATTTCATCATATCAATATTGTACATATTTACAGGTCACAACTGCAGGTTTTTGCTTGAGGGGCTGGTACCCTACCTTTCCTCTCCTCCCGTTGCCTCCATCCTGGTCCTCCCACTGCCAGTCCACGCCTCTCACCACCCGGCCACCAGTGAAGATCCCTCTGGCTGTGATTTTCTTTGACTTGCGCCGTGACTCCAAAAGTACTCTGCACAGATAAAAGGTTCAAATGCAAAGACAATTACTTTCATTTGGACTAAACTTTAATCACTCATATCACAGTGTCAGACAAAGGACTCAACAGCAGGTGTTTACAGGGGCTCTGTTTACATGGATCAATTGATTTGTTTTTTTTTTTAATTACAAGCAAATGTGGATTGCAGAGGGGATGCTTGTGCCTGCTCCACAATAATTTTTAACTGAAACTGATTAAAAATGATGCCCTCCCTCCTGCTACCTCGTGTCCTTAACTGCCCTTCCCTGTGTGCCTACTGTTCTGAAGTCATGGTGTAAATTTCTTTTAGAAAATGGGACATGGCTACAGATGAAAAATCTTACTGTGAGTGCTGGGTTTTACCAGCATCTAATCTGCTGTATCAACAACGTAGCCCCCGACAGTCATTATAACTGTCTCAGGATTGGGCAACTGATGACAGGAAAACAAATCAAACTAAAAATATTTGGTGTGTGTGTGTGTGAGCAACACATCATTACTGGCCTGTCTTTTCAGTTCTGTGAAATCACCATTTATGAGACACCATTTCAGAGTGGCCGGAGCACAGAGGATAGTTTTCTAAAAGGTCAAAATGAAGTTTTGGCTTTCTACTGCCTTTAGGAATGCCACTGTAATACAGTTAAAATCACTGAGTGTGTCATCGAGTTGCAGGTGTCAGGTCGTAACATTACGAATAACAATCATTTTTGGAACAGCACGGCTTTCACACCTTACTGACAATTCCTTCCCTTTTCATCCATACCTGACAATCATTGCACTGCAAATAAAAGCCACTGGATAAGTAGACAATTGGACATATCTGACTTTTTTTTTTTTTTTTTTTTTTTTTAAGTATATTTTTTGGGCTTTTATGCCTTTAATGGACAGCACAGTGGAGAGTGACAGGAAACAGGGAGGCAGAGAGAGGGGGAATGACATGCAGCGAAAGGTCGTCCGATGCGGGATTCGAACCGGGGCCGACTGCAGCGAGGACTGTAGCCTCTACACATGGGGCGCCTGCTTAAACCACTACGCTACACGACGCCCCCATATCTGACATTTTTAATTCACTACAAAACTGTGAGCTGCAGTCTAAACTCCAGCATAGCTGCAAGCCTAACCAATGACAAAGGTAATAGCAAATAAACCATCCAGCTGAGTTCTATATCAAACAATGTGAGCTTTGATGGTAGACGCGGCAGCTGGACAGTGTACGTCTAACCAGCGCAAACAGCTTGTGGCTTCCAACCACTCCCTCTTCAGCAGTTAGTGAAAGAATCTAATGTGGTGTAACAAAACACCCCACCACGCTGTCGGAGCAGTGCGGGCTGGGGAGACCTCCAGCACCCATTGTGCATTATGTAATGTCCGTCTCCGGGGAAATGAAGTCGTACTCGGTTGAAAAGGCTGCCAGCTGTTGGGCCATGTGTTCATTTAGTAAAATATGGTGTTTGGGTGAAATAGTCCTGAAATGGATGAAGTCTCATCACTTCATGCAAGTTGCGGAATTTAGCACGCATGCATACACACTATCCCAAATATTGCATTTAAAGTATTGATAGTAACCAATCAGTAAATTATTTGATTGCTTCTTTTTCCTACAACACATTAGCCAATAGCAACCTTAATCTCTCTGTAGAGCATCTCGGAATGCACAGACTAAAGCGTCCTTCATTTGACTTGATCTTGTCTGTACATGCAGTAATTGGTAACAATGTCTCCACTTACCACACCCCATGCCTGAAACATCGTTTCCATTAGTGATTCTTTCAAGAGTGCTCAGGAAGGAGGGGGTCATTGTTTGAAATTTTTTTTGACATTAGTTTGAAAGTTTTAAAATTGCTGAAAGCCAAAGTGAGCTGCCTCATGCAAATAAATCCATCTGTAAACACCTGCTAATTTATGTGATTTTTTTTACCTGAGGGACGGGATACATCAAATGCACATACTCTCATATGTTAAACACACACAGTTCCAGTGGTATTTTGCACAGATCTCTTGGTGTGCTTACCATTGATCATACCCCAGTTTGAAGTTTGCCCAAACTTTAAAAGCCGTAACCTGAAAACTCGAAAAATGTCTAATTCTAGTTTGATCTAAACTTTTATAATTTCCCCTTTTAGTAATGCCAGATAATTATGCTGACAATGTCAACACTTCCACAGGAGGCTTTACAGTAAACCTCCCATTGCCTTCACAGTTCAGCACCTACGCACTAAAATGCATTTATTGCTGGTCACATGTAGAAAGGGCTGATTTCCTGTAAGTGCTAATTTTACACATCAACATGAACTTCCAGCTGCAAATAAAGAGCAAACAAGAAAACAATGGGACTTCCACTATGACACTGCCATTTGAATGACAGCATGACTTCAGAAAAATAGTAATTAATAAAGCAGTATCAAGCAGAAGGAATTTCTGCAACTGAATGAAGCAACAACAGTGGGCTGTACATGTATAGTGTTATTCTTTTATATTATTTTTATATATTTATTAACTTCCAAGACAGATATTACACACTTATAAGTCTTTTCAATTAACAGTAAGGTGTCTTACATAATGCAAAATGTTCTCTGCAGAGTCAAAGCACTAAGTTCTGACTGTGAAAGTCAGCAGGAAAACAGACTTTTAAAACAAGCTGCAGGGTTGTTCCATAACCATGCCACCTTGTGAAGACATAAATAGAAAAACAAAAACAAAAAAAACTTGGAAATCTGCTTGAATAAATTCTATAAATAGGATGAACTGCATTAATAAAATTTTTAAAAAGGTCTGACTGGATCCTAAAACGAGGCTGAGTTGTTGCCTGGCAACTGAGGGCTGGGAGCACAGAGATAGATTCTGTCTGCCTGAGAGGCAGGGTGCACAAAAGACTTCTCAAATGTCACACACACACACACACACACACACACACACACACACACATATATATATATACACATATACACACACACATAAAGCAGCATAAAGCTAAACTATGGGAGTAAAAGAGTAAGCCAACCAATCACAGTGAAGTACAGTGATTACCTGGCTACCTTGTGTCTATGTCATCATTGGTGGGTTTAAGGTAAAGCACAATGGCATAATGGCAAATGTTGCTGGGTTAACTAACCTCTCACTGCCCGGGGTGGTGATCCTGTAGAACCGGTGTCTCAGGTGATGTTTGTCTCCATGGTAACAGGTTGTGCAGAGGTCGTAATTGGTGCACTCAGCACATTTCCAGCGAATACCAATGATGGGCTGTTGACGGCAGGTGTCACACATGGTTCCGTCATGCTTGATGCCTTGGGGGCAGCAGTATTAGTCAAAGTTAATATATCAGTGTGATAATACATGTACATTGTAACTCAGTGATGCTACTTGAATAACTGTTCAACATTTTGCGATCAACAATATGTATACAATCTGTGCAGAAAAATTACTCCACTTACTAAGCAGTCACAACTCTGCATATGGCACACTGAAATGTGTTCATATTCTCATTACCTATTAGGAAGGCTATATTAATTGTCATGAAATCCTACACCTGTTAATGTAAGCACTTTAGACTAACTTTGGCTTTATGGCCTATCACTCTCTTTCCAAGATAGGGTTGATACATCAGAATCATGAAAAGAACTACAAAAGATTCCTTCCTAATTTCATGCCTGCATCATCAAGTGGGCATGTAAAGTGTAACTGTACTGGTTTGTAATGATGTGACTAATACAGAGAAGGATCAAGCTAAAGGATGGTGAAGCAGTCCTTAATCATATATGTTACACAAATACTGTACAACCTACTACTGTTCTGAGCAAGGAAAATGTTTTTCCTCTTACTGGGCAATTTGGAGAAGCAAGTTATGTTGACATATTCTAACATGCATATCTTGTATGTCTCACACAGCTTTTTTCCATATCTTGCACACAATGCTGTCTGCTACACGCATCTGCTCAGACAGGATGCAATAAAATAGACATCTTGATTTTATGCAAATTGGGGAGAGCCATGCATATGTCGTCTGCATTCATTACACAGAATAAACTAGCCATAACTAATTTGCTGCCTCCAAGAATTTTCCACACTAAAAGTTTCTTTAGGAAAACAACTATTTTATAAGGCTGAGATTTTGCGTCACAGGCTCAATCTAATCTTTTAATTACAGCAACAATTTATTCTCGCTGTCTGGTTGTCTAAGCATTCTCACTGTATCCCCTCGAAACCCCCCAAATTACAGCCAACAAAACAACATCTTCTCTGTTGTGCGTAACCCTGTTGCATGGGAAGAAGCGTGTCATCAATTAATCTGAAAGTGCTGACAAACTAGCTGATGTGAAGTTACCTGTTGGTGCGCTGTCCAGTATCCTCACGTCGTATGCTCCGGAACAACGGTAGTTGGCAGCCGTTCCATTATCCCAGACCACCACCACCTCCTCTGGACTCTCAAAACTCCTAACCGTTCCAACGTGTCCCTCTCCACCATCCTGCTTCCCCCACTTCCAGTCTGGTCCGCGTACCACTCTTGCTCCCACTCCTTCCATCATCGCTCGGTTATTCCTGCCGGTGGTCATTTACGAAATATCTCACAATGCCACAACGATTCTTACAAGTTAGCAAGCTAGCAGTCTTTGCTAGCAAGCTATCGGTGCGCTGGTGGACAGTTTCCTAACGCAAGTGGGAGCAAGTCCTAACAGGAAAAGGACTGGAACAATCCACAAAGCTAGCCTGCTAGCTGAGTAGCTAAGTTAGCTACCTAAGGAGGCTGCTGGACAACTAACTACTCCCACAAGCTAACGTTAACGTAAGCCAGTGCCTCCTCAGTGTTGCCTGAGAATAAGAAATCGATCACCTTAAAAGCGTATTAAGTAGGCACATTGCCAGCTTAGCCAGATCTCGCTACTCAGCAAGCTCCCTGTTCCTCTCCTCCACTCCACACACAAGAATACCACCTCTTCAACTTAGCAAGCTAGCGAGCTGAGTTGCTAGCTATCGCAATGCTAGCAAGATAAACCTCTCTTGGCTAGCAAGTCGTTCTCGTGTTAAAAGAGTCGTTCTGAGGGTGTTTATCCTTAATGGTGTTGTGTATGGCGCCGACCTTCCATCCAAGATGTTCCCTGGAGTCAACTCAGTATGACCGCGTCGCCATTATTGTCAATCATCGTTCAGATCTCAGACGAGCAACAACTAGCTACGGAGGTAAACGATAATGCCCGAAGACGCGAGGCTTGGAAAACAAGCACAAGTTCGGCCCACGACGCGCGTGCGCATCTGGAACAAATTTATTTCCATAGAAAATGTGTATTTCGTGGGAATATTAACAAACCAACACTGGTGAAATGAATATATGACATATCCATAGGCCTACTGTAGCCTATACATAAGTATATATACTCACGTAAATGAATACATCCACATAGGCCTATACATTGTAGACATACTGTATTAGATAGATAGATAGATTTACAACAATTAGCAACTTGCTTTGTTGAAGTCTGTAATGTTTTGCGGTGGCAAATCCAAACTCCATACAAATAGGCTATAAAGGTAGGATACAGAATGACGACCATTGGTACATTAACAAATACTAGGGATGTTACAATGATTTGAAGCACTTATTACTTAATGGGAAGTGACTCCAAAGACCTGGCTGAAGGAGAGAAAGCCTCTTGTAATTTCATTTGTAGTCAGGATCAACAAATTATGTATAAATTATATTAATATTTACCTCAAATGCAAATCTTAATTGACTCACCAGAGACTGCATGTGCTTTAATCTGATAACACCAACACAAGTCTAAGGTAGACTGCTTTCGAAATAAGACTACATAAACCTCTGGTGGACCAGGAGTAGAATAGCCCACTACAGGGCCCTGGGGAAAAAATGTCCTGCGAGCCCCCATTGAGCCCCTCTTCATTGCTTTTTGTGCATTCTGTGAGTATTAAGTATTTACCTAAAATGCACCATGTAAGCAAAATATAAACTGTAATTTAAAAAGGACTTAAAGATACATTTTAACTCAGGGCCCCTCTCTACAAGATATGGCCCTAAGATTAGGTAATAATGTATATTAAGTGTTGCTTTAAGGCTGCAATTATTATTATATATAAGTTTGTGATGTGCATTAGTGGTGCACTGCATACCTAATACTATAAACAAAATGTTCAGTTAATTAAATTACCACAAACTAAATTCTACACTGTGAACTTGGATCCTTTGGGCCCCCTGTGGCTCTGTATGCAGGCTTTTCCTGGTGGTTAATGCAGTTTTACTGTGCACTACCACTGCAGTAAAACTATGATCATTTTTTAGAGGCTGAGGGTGTTCAGTGACGCTCATGTTTGCCTCTGCAAGTACTGTCTTTTGGCTGAGCTACTATATGCTGCTGGATGTACAGAGGGTAGAGACTTCCAGGCTCACATCAGCTCTTTTGACTGCAGGGGGCGACTGTGTGACTGTGAGCGGCTCCATTGATAACTGGTCAAAGAGCGCCACCGTTCGCTGCTACATTTATATGCCCACCCCCACCCCCCCACCCCCCAACACCCGGTCCCCTTGACTGTCTCCTTCACAGTGCGCTCACAGGCAGATACAGCTGAATTTCAACCGAGCTGGCCACTGTCCTTGCAGTACGGGGGAAAACAGGGACCTTGCAATGATCTCGCTGGACTTCAATTTCAACATTTTGACAAGGGACCTGTCATATTATCTGGAAAATCAAGTGAAAGTTGGGCTGTTCGGCTCGGGAGTAGGACTGTCTCTGGTGCTGGGCTTTAGCGCAGCGTACACCTGC
Source organism: Seriola aureovittata (assembly GCF_021018895.1). NCBI lineage: Eukaryota > Metazoa > Chordata > Actinopteri > Carangiformes > Carangidae > Seriola > Seriola aureovittata. Next base: position 11,546,969 of record NC_079375.1, read on the forward strand.
TACTATTTGATTTCAGTAGCGAAGGTAAGTAACGTTGACACATGGTTTATGACCTGAGCGGCTGCTTGTGCAGGGACTCGTTGCGCCTTATAGCTCGCATGTTCAAGTTAAACCCGACGTGTGTGTTTTTCAGGCGGGGGCATCATCAACGCGTGTGATGATACCCGACCCGGTGCATTGGATGATGGAGGTTTCGATCGCGTTGCATCTGTGCACCGGTGGACTAAATCTTACACGCCTGCACATGTGGGACGGATCTCAGGCAGCAAGACGCGCTCTTAATCAGCATCCATACCTGATATGAATATTTTCTGCGTTCATGAGCAGCACTTATATAACTGCATTAAATCAACCGGCAGCAATACGGTTAGATGTCGGCATCGGCGAAGCTAAGCTAACGTTACTGTACGTTAGCTAAAAACGCCGGTATATGGTTGTATGTATTGCTGTTCAGTCGCTGTAATTTTTACTGGATGGCTAGGAGAGACTCAAAATGTGTGTTCCATAATTATGACTTACCTGTTGATTGAGTTCATCACGTGCGTGTTCAACATTTACAAGGTATGAATAAAGCGAAAACCGAGTTAGAAATGTTAAACGGCAAGGTGTTTGAATCGATCTCCAATGGCATGAACTCGATCGCATGCTACATGACCAGTAAGGCCAACATTTTCTCCAATGGGATGACTTAAAAACAAAATAAGTAGTTAATAGTCCAAATTAAGCAACACATGTATATTATTAAATCTACATCTCAATATATATAACATGTGTATGGCTGTTCATTTTAATTATGCAAAGCTAATGCATGCCAAGCGTTTATTCTCGGTCTATCCATGTGTAATAAAGGCCTAAACTGCAGGTCCATGCAGATGTGCTGTGTTTATCTCATATACTTCACACTCTGTGGTCAGGAGGCTGTTCTCAGCAACAACCCTGCTCCCCGCTATAGTTGGATGTTTTTAGATTTTAATCATAATATCCTCTGTCAAGTGTTATTTTTGCATGTTTAAACAGTTTTGATATATGCATCAGAAGAGTTGATGTTCAGTTTAAAGAAATCGATGTAACCATTTGAAAAAATGATTTAGATGTGTTAGGACACATGATGGAACAAAACATTGCTTAGAGCTAAAATAATGTTTTATCACAATGATGGATCTGTTGTGATTTTAAATAACATCACAGTAATTAAAAGACATTTTTTAACTCACAACCTGTGACACACTTCATTCACTCTTATTTTTCAGAAGCCACAGCTCATCTCAGGGGGTAAGAAGTTCTACCAGTTTCTGAGGGAGCAATGTCCGGTGGTGTCAGAGACCTACTACCCCACCTTTTGGTGCTGGGAGAGCCGCATCCAGACTCTGCTGAGACCCTTTGTCACAGCCAAACCTGGGGTGGTTTACAGAAAGTAAGTCCTCACCATGACTGACATACTGATTATCCATTACACAAGATGTTTCTTTTCCCAAACTGAAAAATGGGTTTCTCCCTGCGAGCAGACAGACATCACGTGCATTTGAACTCATAAAACGGATTAAGTCATAGAGGTCATATCCAGAGAGAGATAAACGTGAAGCATGCAAGCTAGAAAGTTCACCTTTGACACAGTGCAATAAATGTGTATTGAATATGACAGCTGTCTTGCTCTGCCACTCTAGAGTTAGTAATTGTGAGGGAAAACATTCAGATTTTTTCCATGCCCACTGTGCACAGCTTTGTTAAGAAACTTCTAAAACCTAGCCTGGCCTTTGAGAAACTGCCATTGTCTGTTCCCTGATTTCTTTCTTTCCAGTTTCACAACTGGAAACAAATCCCAGTCTTGTTCTAAACCAAGACTCAAAAGCTCAGAGGAGAAAGAGATCTTTTGTGCCACGATGCAGGCTTGGGCTGCCCGGCCTGCTGCTCGATAATGTACATTCTGTTGAAGATTAATTGGCGCTGCATTCTTTACCCCCTGCGTATAAAGGAGATTAAAATGAATTAAGAGAGCCTTATTTTTCATTATTACTATTTATTATTTATTTATTCTTGTTACATCCTCATGTAATTTGTTCAATGTGCATTCCCTGACATTCCCTAATTGACATGGCCATGCTTTTTGGCTAAGTGTGCGTGTGTCTGTATTTAATATAAATTGTACATATATTATGTGATGTGATTAAGTGTTATGTATCAGCCAACCATTTGGGGTTGGACTGAAATAAAAAATCAATTTCTGTAAATGTAGTTTTTGTTTTGTTCTGATGTGGCCCATCAAACTATTTGTAGTTCTTGCTTTGTTCACCCTTCACATACAAAAATAAATCTTAACCTATCATAAAAATAGGATTAATACATTTAAAATCAATTAAGACTCTAGTATTTATCATTAATATTGGTAATCAGTAGAAGAAATCAGTTATTTGGCAGTTTTGAATTCTTAAGTTGAATTATTAGTCCCGTAATTTGCCTGTCCCAAGGACCTTCACGCTGCCTTTGACTGTCTGGTGTCCCCCTGAGTCAAGGAGATAAATATTCCCATAATGCACAGCAACTATATCCAACCCAGTCCAACTCTGTTATCAAACATGGTAAGACTGATGGTCACGATGGCTGAAGTTATTATCACATTTCCTCTGGGGACAACAGGACATCCACCCCCACCCCCCACCCCCCATAATGAAGTTACACAAGGTCGACCCAAGGACAAACGCCATGAAAACTGTCCTATTTGTCGTACGCTGTCTGGGGTGAAATTTCACTCATCTTCTTGTCCCAGCAGAGGACTGGCAAGAAAGTCCCCTCCTACTTTGAGCGCTGGACACTCTGGATTGGCCCTCCCTGACTTTAAAGGCTAGCCTCAGGTGCATATTTCATGGCGGTTCTGTAATTTCATGCTGATGTCTTTACCACTGGTCGGGCCAAGTCGGCTCACGGGCTGCTGCGTGTGTCTGTGTGCAGTGCAGGTTTTCAAATACACTGGCACTGGGAATGAATTACCTCATCTGCCAGGCTGGGGTTGTACAGCCCAGAAATTGATTGACCATAAGAACCCACTGGTGCAGTGCCCTCCTCCTTATCTTAACTTGCTGTGTGTTGCAAAGCATACTGACAAGATGATCACAAGGGAAATGAGGGAGCTGTCAGTGAGCATTCTACTCACATATCCAGTCCCCCTTTGGCAGCGTGTGTGATGGATACAATGACACAGTTTACCTGGAGCTGAGCAGAAAGTATTAATTGTGCAGAGAATTGAGTATTGTATCCTTTTTAAATGACCATTTAGTAAGAAGATGTGAACTTAAACCCAAATCTAATATTGATTTTAGTACTTTTTCTCATCAATAATGTGTGTGTACTTGAGTGTGTGCACACGTTTGAAACAAACAAATCAGAGAAATAAATAAATAGACACATAGAGATACAGAGAGAAGATAATGTTCAGAAAGACCCGTGTTGCTGAGTTGCGTGTCCCGCTCGTCTCTGCAGTGAACTTATTAAGGCAGCAGATGGAGGACAGATCTCTTTGGATTGGTTTGACAACGACGACAGCCTCTCTCATCCCGACCCCGCCACCAGGCCCACAGTCCTCCTTCTCCCCGGTCTGACCGGCACCAGCCGAGAGTCCTACATCCTGCACATGGTCCAACAGAGCCGGGATCTGGGCTATAGGTGGGTGGTCTTGGCTGGATACCCTGGCTGAGGTCCAGCGCTGAGCACACATTCAGGACACTGAATCACAAAACTGACGTTGTATGTGCTTCATGTTCTAATTTGATATTCATCTAGAATACAGATTTCTTGTCCAATCAGAAACGAAATACCTTCCGCAGTCATACCAATATTGATTAAATTGTCTTGTAGTGATTTTACAACTTTTATATAATGGGTGCATGAGAGAGAGGGGCTAGGGGTTATTTCAGGCGAAGTGCACAAATAAAGTTAGACAGCTAAACTCTGTGTCAAGAGCTGCTTTTGTAAATAGCCAAACGTAGCACAAGCTTGAAGAGTTGCAGAGGAAGCAAGTTTTTTTTTTCCCCTCCTCTTTTCTCCCTCTGCAATAGGTCCTCTCTGTATTCTCTGCACTCATTCTTTCACCCAGATTTGGGAAGGCATGGGAAGAGAGCCGGCAAACTCAGCATCTTCCACCCCTCACCCCTGTCTGTGTAGCTTAATGAATTACAGCTTATCCCGGTACAAGCTTTGCAGCTTAGCCCAGACCAGCTTCCGAGTATATGCTGCAGTGTGTGTTTAAGCACCCCACCACCACCAGATTCCCCCCTCCTCTTGCCCAACACCACATCTAGCCCCTCCCTGCTGCTGAGTTACACAGATAAAAACAGCAGGTCTGACTCCACCAGATAATAGATGACTTGCGGTGTGGGGCGAGGAGGGGATGCTGATGCCTTTGCTCTACAGTACAAACAGAATGGTCCTCACACAGCTGTGCCTCTCTGCACGTCTCATCATATTCTCACTTCTGCTTTTTTTTTTTTTTTTTTTTTAAGCACGAAACATTTGGGCCACTGTGTTCCTTTGTGCATGGGGGTTGATAACTTGTAGTGACAAGAAAAAAACAAGCATAAGCCTACTGGAGCTTTTACCAGAGCTTTGAAATGTTGTTGTTTAGGGCTGCAGTCAAATATTTTCATCACTGCTTAACCTGCCAGTCGTTTTCTCGATAAACTGTTTGATATGTAAAAAAAAAAAAAAGATTATTCCAGAGCCTAAGGTGACAACTTTAGATGCCACCATCCAAAAAAAAAAAAAAAATCTAAACTGATTTACATGTGAGAAGCTGGAACTAATGATTTTTTTTCTCCATTTATGCTTAAAATTGTTTTTAAAATGTTGGGATAAATTTTCTGTTGTTCAAACACTTGATTAATTGACCTGCTGTGTCAGCTCTTCTTGACTTTGTTTCAGTTAAAATCAACAGATGATGTGATTAAAGGAGTCATTAATGAGACTATAATAATTTAATAGCGTATATGATTTGTGTATTTCAGATGTGTGGTATTTAACAACAGAGGGGTTTCCGGTGAAACGCTACTGGTAAGAATCTACAGTATCACAGGTTTCAACCTGACATTTCATTTCGTTATTTGTTTTTGTCCATATTCAGGAAGTCAGACATGTAAACAGGGTAAACAGGACTGTTAAGGACGAACAGTTTTCCCATTTGTTTCGTATGAAAGCTTCCCAAGCAGAGTTGTCCTTTTCTTTGCTTCAGCCAGCCCAGAGTATGTCAGTTGCACACGTGTCACGGAGCCTGCAGGGAGTCCGAGCAGACGCCGCACAGACAATGTTGTTGCACAGCAGGGATTAAGTTGCAGGCAGATACTGTATTTTAATGCAGATCCACAGAAATATGACCTCGTTGAGCACGTGCTGTTCTGACACCTGGCTTAATCTGTCCTCTTGCACCCGGGTATATTTAGCCAACAAAATGGGCTGTGATAGTGCTTAGCATGCCCACTGTGTTTTATGTGTCCCCTCTCTGTCTGTATATGTCTGCGCTTTGGAACAGGAGGCACGTTCTTTATGGACGACCGTATCACCCTGATCTAATCATGCCATCACTACCATACAGAGATCTCATCCAAAGCACAAATGGTGTTTCATTACAGGCAGGGATTGCCCACAATCAATCTAATGTTCCTCTTAGTGGGTGTAAATCTGAATCAATGGCTGATGTGTCCTGCTGCTGTCTACTCTGTCTCAGCTGCAAAAAAAACTATAAATGTGACACTGAAGCAAAATGTCCAGTGTCACTCAGATTGATTTAAACCTGTATTCTAGGTCATATCCAGAGTTTGGTTGGCTCAGCTGTTCTCAGATTTAGAAAAAAACAGAAGTTGGACATTGTAACCTTGGCGCTGTACCAAGAGGTGGTGGTGAAGAGGGAATTTTCTCCCTCATGTCAGAGGGGAATTATATTCTATGCAAATGATTTAGCAATTGTACGCTCCCGTGAGTGTTTTCTCTGTGTCCAGTTAGTGTGAATATCCTCCATTGTTTAAATAGGCCAGTGCTTTGGAATGACCCACTGTGTGAAAGATGCCCCCTGCCTCAAAAGATGTCCTAAGTACGTTTTTCCCTATTTCTGGATCTTGTAAAAAAGCCCATTACGTTACACTTTCCTGTGGAGTGGCTTTGCAGTGCAGAAGTTTAAGTCTGCTCAAATATTCCCCCATAACGATATGTATTTTATTTTTGCTTTATATAACTTCATTTGTTATAATTCAATTTGTAAGTTGTGCTCTTTTGCTGCAAAGTCCAAAACCTGTGCGTGCCTCGTAGAGGAACCATAAGAGAGCAGAAAAACAGGAATTTTCTTTGCCTGAGTTTCTGCTTGAATCTTAATGAAGGGCCTTGAAGAGCTGGAGATTCAACAGCCTCCTGAGAATTTAGGCTCCTTCAAATTAGAGCTGCTTTGTTTTATAATGTTAAGTAACCTGCTGTGTCTGACAACTGTGTCTCAAACTGAAGGGATTTTTACCTCTTTCCCTAAAAAAAACTTGGACAGTGTTTTTTTTTAATTTTTTATCAGAGCCAGAAATACACAAATTGAACATTGATCACATGGTATTTGTCAATATTAGCTGGAAAGCGGCACCTTTGCAACATTCAAAAAAGAATTTAATATACAGTATGTTATACAGGTAAAAAGTAAATGTGCTTCATAAATGGGACAGAGCAAAATATAGCTTTTAGGAGAAAAAAGAAAAACAAAGCAGAATAATCATAATCATAATAACAAAAATTACCAATTGCATAATTACTTTTTTAAGGTTTAAAGCTGATTTAGTGAATCATGTTGATCCTCATACCTGTTTCCAACAATGGTTTGGATGTTTGCCAATTAATCAGTTTCATTGTTTAGTCACAAATGAGTTAGTGTTTCCATAAACCTTAGATAACATCTTTACATGTCTTGTAAAGATCTACAGTCTACAGTTTTGTTTTTTTTTGGAAAGTAAGTAATAGTGTCAATCCATTGAATTCTGGTTTTTGGACCATGAGGTCTATGGATTTCTTGTTGCTACACACCCCAGATGGGACTTGAACCCACAATCCCTGGCTTAGGAGGCCAGTGCCTTATCCATTAGGCCACTGGGGCTACACAGGGACAGTGGGGGGGGGCTATCTAGACTGACACTGACACTTTAATCCCTTTATGTTCATTTTCTATGGACAGGAATGGCAGCCTTTGTGTGTGAGTCCTGAAAGAGTTCGCTCCACGCCTGAAGATGTCCACTGTAGCCGACACTGCAGGCTAATTGTTCTGTCTTCAGCTACTGTATATTTATTTTCAAGTGATGCTTGCCTGCTTTAGCTAGTTGTTTTCCTCATTTGATCACATAACCAGAGAAAGTGGTTAGATACTGTAGGTGGAATATCTTTGTGAAAAAAGTTGAGTGTGACTGATATCTGACAAGATAAAGTAGCCCTGATAGAAAATAGATAAACGGCATGTAAATCTTTTGGAGGCAAGCATCTTACAATTCACCATTTCTTCATGTTGAGTCCTCGTTATATTTTAAATAGAGACAGAAACAGGAAGAAAAGAGTGACTGTATTGTCTTCGTGTCCCATCCAGACCCCGAGGACCTACTGTGCGGCCAACACAGAGGATCTGGAGACTGTTATTGAGCACATCCAGAAGACCAATGAAGCTGCTCCAATCATGGCTGCTGGAGTATCCATGGGCGGGTAATGAAGCCACTCACTATCAGCTGACTGGACATTTCAGTGCAGGCAACGATCCAAACAAATCTTAAAGGTGTAGAGGTCAACATCACGCATTTGTTGGCGACTCAGTGGTAACTAAACCTGCAACTAAAATACGTAGTAATACCCAGAAATAGGCTGACATAACATGTTCCAACATTAGTTCTGCAGCAAGTCTGTGATTGGTTTATGCCGAATGCTACCAAAAGAGAGGCAAAGGAGCTGTAGTATCACTTCAGTCGTTCAGTGCAGCATGCCAGAGAAGGTTTTTTCTTTTTTTTCTTTTTTTTTTTACTGCACAGCTCTAATCCCATGAATTGAAGGATTGGTCAGAAATGGAACATCTCCCAGTCCCTCTCTTTTTCCCCATCTGCCCTCTCCTCTCGCCCCTCTCCCTATCCAGGATGATGCTGGCCAATTATTTGGGGCGCAAGGGCCGGGAAACCTGCCTGAAAGGTGTTGTAGTCTTCTCAGCAGGCTGGGACGTATTTGAGTGCACCGCTTCGCTGGAAAAACCCCTGGACCGTTTCCTCTTCAACTCCTACCTCACCAGCTGCCTACAAGCGTCTGTGCACAGGTCAGCCGAGGCCAGAGCGGGATTAACACGGCCGCTAACTCACAGCTTGTGCAAGGGGCTAAACATTTCATGAGCTTGAATAACTGGGTTTTATATGCTGATTTAAGGTTTGGTTTTTGCAGTGTTAGGCAGAACTACTTAAGGGCTGTTTTTTTTTCATTTGTTAGCTGCTGGAAAAAAAAAAAACATATTTGTAACAATTATAATTCTCTCAATGTATTCCGGTAAATGATACAAATGCACGGTAATGCTTTTACTTTGAAAGTTGAGCTTGATTGTTGTTTCATTAGGTGCTTACAACCTTGTCGGCATCCTTGAGGGACATCTTCGAATGCACATTATTTCCCCTAACAGCAGTGGGTGACAGTTTTATTTTTAATCTCCCCTCCAGACACAGACCAGTGCTTGAAAAGTGTTACGACATCGATCATGTCATGAAGGTAGGGATTATTTTCAGTGACACCTGGCTGCAAATGCTAATCTAATTAAATGAGATGGCCAGAAGTTAATGATGTTACCTGACCCGCTACAGGCAAGGACCATCCGAGAGTTTGATGAGAGGTTCACCTCCATAATGTTTGGTTATCCCACCAATGACGACTACTACCATGACGCCAGTCCTGTCCACAGGCTGAAATCTGTTCAGGTGCCAATGCTGTGCCTGAACGCTGCTGATGATGTCTTCTCTCCATCTCATGGTGAGTCCCGGCCATGTTCTGCAAAATAAGACTTCCTGTACAATCTTGACCTCACTACGGAGCTTTCGTTATGACAAATTTTTTTATTTCCTCAAAACAAATTATAATAACTGCTCTCAATGTACTAATAATGGTACTCATAATACATAATAAAATAGTAACCAGTATGTGCTGGCTGTCAGTACGAATGGAGTAGCTTTAGGAATGGAAACTAGTCCACTGTAGGAGAAAATAGACCTGAATGCTTTGTTTCCTTTGCAGCCATTCCAGTGGAGGCAGTGAAGCAGAATCCCAACCTGGCCCTGCTTATTACCTGTCATGGCGGCCATATTGGCTTCCTCGAGGGCCTGTGGCCTCGACAGAGCACTTACATGGACCGTGTCTTCAAGCAGTTCGCTAAGGCGGTCATCGAGCAAGGCAGCGGACTCACAGACCTCTCCTGATAAGAGAACTTAACAAAGTGTTCCTCTACTTTTACTTCCTCTCTCCTTTTTCTTTCTTCTTTCTTTCCTTTTATCTACGCCGTCCATCCTTCCATCCTTTATTCCTTCCATTTCTAATTCCTTCCTTCCTTCCATCCTTCGACCCTTTTCCCTCTTTTCATCCTTCATCTTTTTCATTCGCCCTCCATCCCTCCTTACCGCATTCCATCCGTCGTTTATTCCCTCCCTCTCTACCTAATCCCATTCTGCCTTTTCCTTCCTTCCATTCACCTTCTTTTATCTTTGCTCTCCATCCTTCCGTCCCATTCTTCCTCCACAAGCAAAAAACAATAATTCTTTCTCATCTGAAAGGCACATCTTATTGAATGCAGAATTTGTGTTGCATTCAACATCCATTTATTCATTCCATTGTTAACAAGTCATTGTATGTAGTCATGCTCTCAATGGCATGCTTATTAAAAAACAAGCATAGCTGTTCTTGTCACTGTTGAGAAGCTGAATCTTTGCCCATCTGGTTTAGTTGCATTAGCTAGCTAAAAAAAAAATTCAGCGATTACCTTGTGCAATCATAATTTTAAAGTACTGTACATGAAAATCCAATCATCTTTATTCTTGAAACGTCCTTTAGTTCAGTTATCAGTAGGATTTTATCCCTCAGGGATTTTCTTTATTGACTCATATTTCTTTCTTTCCTGTATTTTATAGTTTTGTCAGTCATTCTCCATCAGTTTGTATTTTCTTCATTTAAAAGTTGATGTTTCTTATCAGTTGACAAAAAGTAGTATTTTTTTTTCTTTAAAGGAATAGTTTTACATTTTTGTGACCTACACCTTGTTTATTTTCTTGCTGAAAATTAGATGAGAAGATTGATACTGCTTTCATGTGTCAGCCAGCTAAGCTAAGCACATTAGCACATTAGCTCAGCTTAGCATAAAGACAGGAACCAGGGAGAAACAGCTAGCTTGTCTTTGTCCAAAGGTAAAAAGAAAAGAAATTCCTACCAGTAGGTGGGTTTTGTTACTGTTGGACCCAGCTAGCTGTTGCTCACTGTTTCCTGTCTTTATGCTAAACTAAGCTAAGCTAAACAGATGCTTCATATAGACAGGAGAGGGGTATCAATCTTCCCATTTAACTCTTTGCAAGAAAGCACATTTCCCAAAATTATTTCTTTCCTTAACCTCCTTCTGCATGCACTTTTATTTTCGCACATTCTACCTTTACGCACACCAAATAGTTCTACAAATGTATAATATGGAGAATAATTCATTAATGACAAGGAATGTGAAATTGCACTATTTTAGTTGAAACTACCATGCCTCTAATTCCTTAATGCAAGGCACTTCATTTCATTCGATATATGAAAGTATTTCCCAAAGGCTGAACATAGAAGTATATGAATTCCATGAGGTTTTCTATGTGAAAATGTTGGTGGATAGATCTGTTAGTAAGTCTTAGGGTGCTAGATACAGCGGTGTGAATGAAGTAATGCACATAGGAAGACAGATAGTGTATATGTTGGCTGTTCAAAGTGGTGGATGTTGCTTTACGAGATGCGTAGTATCGTTAATGGGACCTGGCTGTCAGTCTTTTTTTTTTTTTTTCTTTTTGTTTTGCCAACAATGATCAAGCGGCTGGCTACCGTGTATGAGTTGGCGTCGATGAAACAAGCAGATCTGACTGGCGGCCAGGTTTTCAGTAATGCACTGCATGAGGGATTTTTGGACTTCCTGTTCCTGTGGAATTTTGGTGTCTGTTTGTTCTGCCAAGTGTCCATTGAGTAGCATGTGTCTCATCAGCGTCATCATGTCCTGAACCTTAACATCACCTCGTAATCTGTAGCACAAAGGACATGTTTGTGTTTTTTTGTTTTTTTTCATAGGATGCTGCATTTCATTTTGTACACTACTTAAAAAAGAAAAAATGTGCAGCAATAAAATTTTAAATTAAAGAAGTGTCTCTATAGTATAAGTACTAGTATATGCACATTATCAACATGAGTGTAATATGCTGTATTTAATAAATTATTAAACAGAATCTAGGTGCATGTGTCTATTGTCTCCAGTGCTTTTGCTTGTAGTGCATTTTTTTAACAGGGTGTATTAGGTTGCCACTGACCATGTACTCCAGTTCTTTCTTTCTTTCCTTCTTTCTTTCTTTCTTTCTTTCTTTTTATTTTCTTTTCTTTTGGGGGTTCACATCTGTGGGTAAATACTGATAATATCCAGATCGTATGGTCAGACGCTCGTCAGCTCACGCAGGACCTCACCCTTGGAGGCAAGACATTTGACAGTCTACCGCTGGAGCAGGCTTTGCTGCGTGACCGGTGTGTCACTGCAGGGTCACACTCCCTCTCCTCTCACATCACAGTATTGGGTTTTCGCTCCCTGGAATTGACTCACTCCACACTCACAGGCTTAGCCGCTGATAGGATATGCATCGCTGCAGTAGTGGATGTGATCCACCAAAGGCAAACTGTAATCCCCCGGCACTCCACTTACCTTCACCCCAACCCCCCAATAAGCACACAGACAGATGAGCTTTGGTTTTAGCTAGATGGTTTGTGGAAGCCTGAGAGTAATTAGAGTAGACTGCCAAGAGGGATGAATGATATACTCTTGGTTACCATCTATGAAAATTGATATTATGTTGCAGGAATCCCTCTGTTATGATTGTGGCTGATATCCCTGCTCATGTGAGAATGTGCTCTGCATAATTCTATAGTTATAGATCTGTAAGCAAACAGTGTTTAATGCGTTATGGTGATATAAAATATTTCACAGTAGCATCAGTGATATGTTTAATCATGTGTTTAAAAGTAGTTTAATATTAAGTACTGCATTGCCTGAGGACTCAATATCTGAAAGAAATTGGTCAGAGGGAATTATCAGGAGACGTTTTCTTTTTCTGTCAAAGGCATTTGCTGAAATATCAGCCAAGAGCACAAATCAAACAATGACATCAATCTGAGAAGCAAAATCACAGCATAATGGAGATCTGTACATATTGTATAAACAGTCAATTAACCCTTCGCCCTCTTTGTAAGCATTGGACCAATGAATCACTTTAGGACATCCGAAATCTTTAGAGACAAGCCTCTCATGAGCTTTGTGCACAATATCTTTCTGCTTTTCCCAAAAGAGCAATTATGAGGTGCAAGAATCAGCATGCCAGCCGCTTTGCCCTCCCTTCCTTATCCTTTCCTGACAGCAGCTGGCTGAAAATAGCCTTGTGTTATATCACACAGGGGCTGTAGGTTGATGGAAAGTGTGCTCTAATATTACCTCGCAGGAGCTGAAATAGGACTGTCCCTGGACCAACAATGCCCCTGCGCCCTTACAGTGAAGCCAGAGAAGATCCTGGCATCCATTATGAAGCCATATCTGCCCTTGATAGTGATAAGGGTCATTGTGTATGGGCACAGCATGGTTACAGAGGTGTTAGGGAAAGAAGGGATGGTGCTTAGGAAATGAGCAAGGGGCCTGGGATTTTACTCTTTAGCAGCATAAAAAGATCTGGGATTGAAGGCAGAGGGGAGAGTGAGAGGATTATTAATCACAGGCTGGAGACAGGGCTGCACATGCATTTCAACAACACTGCTTAAGTTTTGCATTAATCCACTTTCAAAATTCTGAGCAGATACACAGGAAGGACATTGAAATAATGACCAAAAATCTGAGTTTAAAGGGGCTTTAAAGCTTTTCAATTTGATAGTACAAAAAAAGATTCACCCAAATCAGTGTCTTTGGGTGAGCACAGTGTTTTTTGCTTCTACAAAGTTTGATTAAATAAAAAATGATCTTTAATAAATCACTGGAATTCAACTCCAACCACTCAAAACCATGTTAGAGGCTCTGTGGTGACTTCGACACAATACATGCTTGTGTTTTCTGGAGTTGCGCTCACCTTTTCTGCTGTGGGTATATCAACAAAACCATAAAAGACATTATTAGATTCAAAACAACTGCACTGTGACAGAGTTAAAGACAGACACTTTCAGTATTATATTCAACTTTTAAAGTAATATTATTGCCTGTGACCTACTCTAACCCGTTTTATAGCTGTGAAAACATCTTAGATGTCTTGAGTATCATATTATACAGTTTTCCCATATTTAAAGATGTTCACTAGAATTTAAAATACATTCCAGTGAGTTGAAATAAGCTTTGTTTGCACAGGGTGAGTTTGTAAAAGCTCAGGGTTAAACATGGAAAACAATGATTTCAGGTTTAATATTTACACCTGACTGCTGATGTCTTCAGATTTCCAAAAATAAAATAAAAATAACCCACACAGAAATTAATTTAGAAGTCCTTTTTAATACATTCATAAATTTCCAACAACAATCACATGGCTCTAATATGTTCACAGCCCACAACCACAATGGTAAACATGAGGTAGATCACCCAGACACCAAGGCTACCAATGGTACATGGTTCTCAAACATATTTCAGTGAAGATTGTGAGAGCAAGTTGCATATTAAGTGTTAAATTATCAAAAAAGAAAGACACATTCTATGGACCATTGGAGTTTGACAAAAACGTTTTGATCACCAGTCTTATAAGTGGAGCAATTCTGGGGGATTGGGGAACTTAATTTAATTGTTTTTGCTTATATGGAAATATACTTTTATTTTTTTCTTCTGCTGGCAACTTGTATAGTGCAAGTTCACATTTTTCTGTCCCCCAATGACATTCAGTAAATCTAAGAATCATTCGTTAAGGTCTTGTGCAAAGCCTTCATGAATGGTTTTGAAGAGGACACACTCCCTTGGTTTAAGCGAGCTCAGCATGCAATCAAATATTACACTTCAATATGATTATCAGTCCAAAACGCATGTCAAATAAATAAGAATCCCTAATGGACCTGATTTTCATTTTCAATAAAAATCCAACACAAGAACAGGAGGGGATACAGACATATGGTTAAGGACACATCTAGGTAGATTCTTCTTGCCTTTGCAACATAACATAAATTGCAGAAAGACATTATGACCAAAATATACGGGCAAAAGATACACAAGACTAAAAAAACATCAGTAACCCTCAGTGGTTAAGGGGATGATACAATATATTAATAATGTAAACAAAGCTTTAAACAGTACAGTAGTCTGAAATCAAATTATTCCATCTTGCTTCACTCTGACAAACATTTCTTCTCCTCACAGTTAAATGGTTTCTTCGTTCTCATTGGTCCGAAAAATGTGTGACTTGAGCAGTGACTGTATGAAACGTCACTTAAGGCATATTCTTTGGACAACCCTGTGCAGAAAAAATATAAAAAACATTCCACTTTCAAGTATATAAATTGACCTGGTCAGCTGCTTTTGACACTGTGTAGCCTTCTCTTTGTGATTACCCTTTGTTTTTTCGAGGGAGAACGGGTTTAAGGTACGTGGATGATGAGCCGACGATCATCAACATCCAATCTGCCTCTGAGCTTTACAATGGGAGGTGAAATCGTCAGGCAGCAGCAGGAGATTTGGCAATGAGGACGCTTGTTTATTATGTTGCATTTACTGACTGAACATAATTCTTGAATGAAAACACCCAGAATTTAACTCAGTACATGCCTTAATGCAAAATACATCAGTGAGAACACACGTCCATGTTGCACCATCCGAGTGGAATTACACACGAGCAGACGAGTTGTACAAATACAACTTGTACTTTTCTTTAGCTGTGAAAATATTCTTTGGATAAATTCATGCGAAAGTCATTTTGGAAACTACCACCACAGCTGTTTGTCAGAGGGATTATCAATGCCACAGAAATATTTTAGAGGCACGAGAGAGAGAGTTTAAATGTGCTAGCTCAAACAGAGGTTGATTGTTTGAATCCCTCTGGTGTTACAGTAGAATTTGATACTCAAGATGATAGAAATCCAAAGCAGGTCAACCTCTATGTTTATATTTGTTTGATGTAATGGGCTGATTTTCTTTTTCTTTTTATAGCCGATGAGTGTCGTGGAGTTTGAGAGGCAGAGCAGGTGGAGAAGGGACAAGGAAAGCGAAGGAGAAAAGGCAAGGTGCAGCTGAGGGTGTCTTTGGTGCCAGCTAACATTAAAGCCAAAAATACACAGTGAACAGGGAGAAAAGCTTTACCCCTTTAAGCGACCACCCTTGGATCTCCCTTAAAAACCCTAAGATAAACACATATGTCCTGGGACATACTGTAGTCACAGTCCATGTACACTTACAAATCTTCGAATAGTCACATTATCGATCAGAAAGCGTCCATTTTTGCCAAATACAGTACAAAACAACAAAACAAATAAAGTTCAGTTTCAGCTGTGCTTTTTTTTCCCCCCACAGCAAAGTGTTTTTCAGTAGAACAAAAGCTGAAGTGGAGACAAGCCCAGCAACAAGCAAGAGTTTAAGACATGCGCTGACCCTCTCCAGAGCCAGCCATAGTGCACTGTGGTAGTACAGGTGAGGAAAAGCCACATTATAGGTGGCCTATGTGTCCACTTGTGGGGAACTTCAGGTCTTGTGCTCCAACAAAATCCTCTCTGACCTTCCAGTGGGATGCCAAGAATTGTGATTGCTGGCTGGTTTGGAATCGAACCTACTCCTCATTCGTGATTGTGCTTCTGCAGCAGAGCAGTCCGGACTCAGAGCAGTTACAGGTTTCAAACATGGCGGCCAGTCAGAAAGTAGAGGGGCCGGTCCTCGGTGCAGTTGGCTGTCTGAAACTCGTCGCGCAGCCGGAACTGCCACTCGTCCTCCAGCTCCAGCCGGACGATGGTCTGACGCAGCGAGCTTCGGTCCTGGCAGATCACGCAGAGGGTGGCACCTGCGGACACGATCACGCATCAAAACTTTGATCAGAAAGTGTAGATCAAAACTAGAATACTAGCCTAAAAGCCTGCTTGTCCTGATGTTTCGTCTTTTATTCCCACAATGGCAACATAGAGTCACATACAACTTGAAATAGATGATATAACAACAGACTACAGAGGCAGCAGTATCATCTACAACTGCTCTAATGGGTCACCTTTGAGGAAGCGGAATTTCTTGAGGAGTCCAGAGACGACAAAGGAGTCACAGAGGTAAAGCAGCAGGCCACTGAACACCAGGCCCTGATGGTTCAGGTTGGTGGAGTGTGGACGAGAGTTGATGTAGCACACAGAAATCTGCAGCAGATGATAAGACAAGTTAAACTTTACTAACCCCACTCAAATAAACTAAAGGAAACATGAAGTGCATTCATTTTAGGTTAGAATTAATGAAGTAATCATTGTGAAACTTTAATAATCCCTATAGGAAGCTGTTGGGGACGTCTTTACAAGCAAATTTAACTGCTTGAAATAAATCACGATGCCATTGCGCATTGTGATTTATTTCCATTCCAAACACAAGAAATGTGTGTAGGTATGCAGATAATGAGGCTGTGCAGAGTGTGCGGACTGTTAACACCTCATCTGCACAAATATGGATGGTTGGCATTCATTGTTTGCACATGTGCGTAAATGCAGGTCGGAGTGTCCTCAAGCAAAACAGATGGTGAAATCATGCAACATGCTTCTCTGTGGGTTAAGAAAACTCAACAAACTTTGGCTTATGAGAACATTCAAAAATAAACTCAGTCAGCAAGTTTCACTTTCTTTTTCTTTTTTTTTCTAAGAGCGGTTCCCCTGAAACAGTTTGTTCAAATATATGAAATTCAGCATGAGCCCTTTATCCCAGAAGAGAGGAATCTGGCTGTTAAGTCTTCCTGTAGGTTTAAGTTGCAGGGAGGATGCTAATAGTCCTCTCTCTTGCTTCCAACTGCAAACTCCTGGGAGCTCTTACCTCCGGGCTGATGTTGAGGTAGCTGTCGATGGACAGAACTGGGTTGTTTCTGTTTTGAACAGCCTTTGGAAACAGTCTGTGGCTGCAGCTCTGCAGAAACCTTTCCAGCAGGAACTGGGCCGGGGCATCCAGGAGGGTCTGCTCGCTGTCTGGGGCGCAAACGTACTGGGACGGGCTGATCGGAGCGGAGTTTTCTATTTCCTGGAGAGAGGAGAAAGTAGTTAAGTGTTAGATGGTGTTTCATATTGTTAGAAGACAAAATATATTCAATATTGTCTGAGTAGTGACACCTACCATGAGTTTAGGTTTGACCTGAAAGTCTTTGCTTCCCCCAGTTGGAATGTGTTTCTTCATCAGGCTGAAGTAGTTGAAGCGACACAGCAGCAGCCCACTACTGTTCACCCTTAGATTGAAGTCCACCTCTTCACAGCTGTACCTGCATTAAAATAAAAACAGCGCGACCAAAAACATCAAGACACTGCACACATCACTATATTTGCGTGACTGGCTACCGTCTTCTACTCACTTACCGATTAAGGTCATACTGAACATTCTGCGTCAGGTCTACGTTGAGCATGACGAAGTCGTGGAGATGACACCGGCTGAAGGGGCGGCTGGGAGCCCTGCGAGCCAGGCCGCTGCTCCACTTGCGAGTGCCGCACATTGCGTACAGGGAGATCTTCGGCGTGGATTCCATATGCTGCAGCACCGCCTTCAGAGACACGTTGGTGAGGGTTGGACTTCCATCTGATGTCTCGCTGAGAGACAGAGCAAAAGGAGGACAGGGTATACAAACATGAGAATGTGATTTTGGGACAATACAGTTTAAAAATGTTGATTTTTTTTATAAATAAATTATAAATACGAACTTTAAACATCATAAAAAATTAAAAGCTAAAAGTTTTCAAAAGTGAATAATAATTCGTGTGAATTACGGTCAGCGACTCCTCTCTCTGCAAACTTCACAAATCACAAACAGTTACTACCTGCCGCCTGCCGACTGGTGGACGTTCCACAGCACGCAGGAGTCGTCCATTATGACGATGAAAGGCCATACATCTTGCCTCCTGACACCTTGCTCCTCCAGTCGGTTTCTCTCCAGCTCCAGGTTGTGGTATGACAGCTCTTTGATCATGAAGCGAGCGGCGCCTTAAGCAGACAGGAGCGAATGTGTCAATTTTTTCATTTATACTTTCTCAAAATTGTTACACCTACAATGCCCT
The DNA here is from genome assembly GCF_021018895.1 of Seriola aureovittata. NCBI lineage: Eukaryota > Metazoa > Chordata > Actinopteri > Carangiformes > Carangidae > Seriola > Seriola aureovittata. The sequence continues at coordinate 11,565,419 of NC_079375.1, forward strand.
TCAGCCAAAAAAACCCCAAAAAAAACAGAGCTGCAGGAGGGAATAAACAGCGCAAATTAAATTGAAATGCTGAACATTAAATTTGAAAAGTGTGTGCACTGGATGCAATACAACTTTACAAGTGAACTCTTAAAGTTTCAGGAAAGACAGAAAAGTCAACACTGTAAGGTACTGAGCATAAATGTTTAAATATTCAGGACAAAGTGTACTGGGTCTATCCTGACAACATATATTGCATGTGGCCACGTTGTCACTAGACAAGGGTGTCTTAAACTCACTGACCCCTGTTGCCACTTATCTGAGAGCATTTTAGTTTAGTTACACCCATTTCAGACAGGCCATGCATCTGATTGGCTTCCTCACAGATCAGACTACTGCGCTGCACATTATGACTCTCTCCAGTTGGTCAAGACGATGTTTAACGTTTTACCTCGTGTAAACAAACCATGAAACGTGACCGACTGCAATAAATGTAGGACCGTGTATGATAGATTGCAAGGTGACGTCAACTTAAAGCTACCACAAAGGAGTTTTTTTGACCACCTGTAGTGCTATGGAGCAATGTTTTTATGAGTGGGTTCCTGTTTGGTCTGTATCATGCGTGCATGAGAAAATGCAGGTGCAAAAATTCAAAATATTCAGTGAAAAACACCTGATGTAAACAGAAAATTAGTTTGTTTACAACAACATTTTAAAGGATACCTTTGACTTTATTCAAGTTCACCTGCATAAACAGTAAAACACTGGGGGGATGTGGTTTATTGTGTTTGTGTGATTGATCAAAAGTGCTGGACATTGGTATAAGTTTATTTTACTCCAAATGAAGCCACAACATTTACAATTTCTATGTGTTTATAGCATCTTTCAAACAATCCTGATGGCATAAGTTTGCTGTTTGTAGTAAAACGATACCCATCCTCCACAGTGCATCCGTGGAGACTTCAATACAAAGATAATTCAGTTCAGTTAAGCCAGTAAGTTGCTTACCAACTCCGGCGTTGTTGAACATAGCCGGCAGGACGAGCAGGATGTGGTTGGGCCAGTACTTCCTGTAGTGAGGCATCTCAAATTGCTTAACCACAAGGATGTGCACATGGGTGGCGCCCTCAGTGGCGTGAAAAATGTTGAGCAGCCCGTGCTCTTGGTGTCCCGTAGTCGGGGTGAAGATTGGGCTCTTTAACAGATCGGGGTCCTGGAGACAGAGACAGACAAAGATAAAAAGAAAAGTAAGAGTGTGAGTCAGCTGAGATAAAGACTGCAGAACGACTCAAAGGAGTCATTTCTGACGGATGCCTCCAGGTTTAAACTTTAGCTGTCTTTAGATATATATACTTACCTACATATTGAAACATCTGTGTGCTTTTTCTTATACACGGGGAGGGAGTGGTAAACTCACCTTGCTGGAGACCAGAGGCAGGCGCATGCTCTCCAGGTGGCTGCCCTGCTGACTGAAGACAAAGTGCTGCTCCTTGGCTTTGGGAATGACGAACTGGAGCTGGACCTCTTCCCCCAGCATGGACGAGCAGAAGGTGAAAGCATGAAAGGTGCACTCCGACAGCTACAACACACACACACACACACACACACACACACACACACACACACACACACACACACACACACACACAGATATGCATTATTAACACAGAGAGGTCACCATTAGACATGACTTCAGAGAGTAAAAAGCTTTCAACTGTCAAAGTATTTTGACAGGTCAGGATATACAGTATGCAGGTGCATTTATAAACCTGCAACAAGGTTTATGTGCCTCAGATGTTTGATGTAAGTCTGTGGACTGCACTCACCTGTGAGGCTGGGCCTGCTTCACAGTAGTGGTGACACTGCTCGCAGTGATGAAAGGCATTGTGGGTGGCAAACCTGCTCAGACGTATAGACTTGGTCTCTCGTTTGGCTGGTGTTTGGCTCTCTCCTTCCTGCTTAAAATCTGCAGATACGAACATAAAAATCAAACACATTCACGAGTGTTTCAGTTAAATCGACACACATGTACTGCACAAGTTTATTTACAAAGGCAGATTAAAACGCTGTGTTTGCACATTTCTGCTGACCTTTCAAGAACTTTAGTATCTTGTCAGAGAAAACAGGGCTGGCCTTCCTGAACTTAGGGTCTCGGGGATAGGGGTCAAAGGGCAGCTTTCGAATTTCCTCAATGTCAGGCCACTGGGTGTTTACTGGAGTTGTAACCTCTGATGTTTCTGAAAATGAGAAAAAAACGGGATGAGAATCAAAACTGAATCACTATTCTGTCACTACCTTCCATACAACGTTTGCCGTTATTATCTGATAAATTTAAGAACATGTGAAGTCAAAATAAGTGACACAGGAAGTAAATGCAATCCTCACCCTGCTCCTCTTCCTCTTCCTCATCATACACATCCACCTCCAACAGTCTGATGAGCATCCGGAACAGGAGACGGAGAAACTGCAGGTAGGCACCAGTTTTCCCCACCTAGCAAAGGACAAAAAAAAAAATCCTCCCTGTAATACTGCAGTGACTGAATTTTGCATTTTCAGCAGGAAGAGTAATAGCAAATCAGCATTATTGATCAGTCATCCATCCTCAGCTTATCCGTTTTTCTATCTGTGAATAGCTGATATTCATTCAACAGGTCATATGATGCAGGGGAAGCAGTACTTGTGTTTTGTTACCTGCGGTGGTCCACTGAGTAACAAGCGTCTTGGATGCGACATGGTTGGAGCCTCGTAATCGGCATGATGCTGCCTGGCGACGGTCCACTGGCGGTAGTACATGCTCTGCTCTGCCCCCTGCAGGTTGTGAGTGATGAGGGGCCTCAGCGGGCTGCTCCATGCCACATCTGCATGAGGCAGCAGGGAGAAGGAGCTCAGCTGACTGCCTGACTCCCCCGCCAGCAGGTTGTACGCTGCTCGTGACATGATGACCGTCCGCGGTGACACTCGAGTGGGCTTAGAGTCTTGGCCGCACTGCGTGGACTGGCTGGGCCTCTGGGTAGAGGAGGAAGATGGGGAGGGGGAAGAAGAAGAGGAACCGGAGTAGAGGGAAGGAGGGGCCTTGGAGGCTTTGGAGGGGTTGGAGCAGAGCTGGGAATCGCACTCTTGCTTGAACACTTGTGTCACCGTGCCCACGTCTGCGATGGCGGCACCTTCAGGGGGGCAGGTGGAAGTGGAGGGCTTCTGGAAAGAGTCTGCAACATCAGATGAACTGACTCCGTTCTCTGCCAAAGAACCTGAGTGAAGACATGAAGAAAGTCAAATGTGAAAAAGATAATAACAAATTTTGCCCTGTAAAACCGCAGCACAGTAGGTTGTTGTGTGTTTGCGTCTTTAATCTTAAGATTCAGTGTCTCAGTGAGGTTAGGGACTAACCAGAAGCTCTGGTTGCAGCGCTGCCGTTGCTCTGAGGTCTTTCCAGCTCGTCTCCATCGTTCAGGCTGGAGGTGGCCTTCTCTCCGTCTGATTCCCGAGGGACCATCGTCTTCTTGGGCTCATGTACAACACTCATGGACACGTAGGTGCAGGCCAGACCCACCTCCTGCTCCAGGGCTGTACGAGTCAGGTAGCTGGAGTCTATCAGACGCAGGTCGCTGTATTTCAGAGACCTAGAAGAGCACAAGCACGAAGAGGAAGATAGCTGCTGAGAAATGTTCGTATATTTGGGATTTGCGTTCATGTATATTTCCATGTTCTCTCCCACAGATCTTTCATTTTGAAAATACATAGCCGAAAGCTAGAAGGTGTTATAAATTTACTGATACTAACACAACACCAATACACGACACGGGACTGATGGACTGGGTGCAGCACAGAAAGTAACAGGACCTCTCTTGTAGAGAAGATAAGACACACTGAGTGAATGCAGATGTGTAAAGCAACACTCGCATAAACAAAAGACACTACAACAGCAAGAGCAATAATAGATGAGTTAAAGGGAACTGTCCTGCACCCACCCCCACCCCCCCGCCACCGAGAGAATCTGATATACTGCCATGTTGAATGTGTAGTGTGGTATTGTGAGGTATGAGGCTACCTGGGGAAAGTCTCTCCGAGAGGGTCTTTTCCCGTGAGGATGACGATGCAGGGAAGCCCCTCCAGATCCTCATAGGTGTGCGGTACCCAGTCTTCATTCTCACAGCCTCGCCACGCCTGCAGCAAAACGCAAAACACAATTAGTGCATAATGTTTGCTCATGTTTAGTTTTAGACACTGATAATATGGTATTATTAAACAATGTTAAATATTTAGTAGTCTATTAGTAGTCTAAACTAAAAGGTGAACACTGAATGCTGTTCAGAAGATGAATAAAGCCTAAACACATGATCTGTCAGCGTTTCAGTGGAGAGGTTTTGGTGTTTCTGGTGGTTTAAATTAGGTTTGAGATATCGATAGTCTGAGAAAAAAGTCTGAGAAAATAAAATGAGACAATTCTGAGAATTAAGTCAGCTCCCTGATAATTACTTCAGACTTCTCTCTAAAACCCAGTTTCATCCAAATTCTATCTATTTAAACACTGATGTACTTGAGTGATTCAGTCATGGATCTGATTTCAGAAACACATCTTGCTTGAATAAGCCAGAGTCCCTTTGTTTAAATATCTAAAATTTTAGTAGAAAGCATGTTGAAAAGAACTGACTCATGTTTTCACGTCATTCTCACCCTGAGGCGGCTGGTGAAGTTTCTGGGCAGGTTGAGTTCAGAGGCAGGACTTCCCAGAAGCACAGCGAAGCACAACTGGAGCCCCAGCTTATCCCTTACATCCTCCAGTCGTTCCCGGGCCAGCATTGCTAGTTGTAGTGAGGGGACACGGACCAGCAGCATGTGGCCCCGCCCCTGGGAGCCCTGTCTACTCGGGGCATTGATCAGGTCCTCCACCATAGCCAGAGTCTCTGGGGTTATGTGGTCTCTCAGAGACGGGGATGAGGTCAGAGCCATCATGGCCTCACTGTACTGCTGAATCAGCAGGTAACTGCGTATCACCATGCTGTGTAGGTGCGGATGTCTGGGACAAGAAACAGAAGATTATTGTGAGCTTTTCAGGTCATTGTGCTATTTGTTATGATCACACTGACAGTTTGGAGTTTCTGAAAATGACTGAAACTCCTTCAGTTTTCAGTGAATGTCATTTGACAAAAGGCAAGTGTAAAAGATTTAACGTTGGATGACAACAACCCATACTGACCTTTCCAGGAGAGTGTGGACCATCTTCTCAAAAGCATCATCACAGCGCAGAATAGGGCTGGCCACGCCCCACTGCAGGGAGCTGCTGTAGTCCCTCAGGCCAAAGTAGACCAACTCACTGGGAGACTGCTCCCCCTGCTGGAGGAAAAGTGTACATGGCTGAGTCTTCATAGTAAATTACTGCATCCACTAAGAACATGGCATATTCTCTTATCAGTGCAATTTGTCCTCAACATTTGTGCTTCTAAACCTTTTCAGCTTGGGACTTCTTCAAATGACAAAGGCAATGTTCAAGAAATCAACCTAATTCTGTGCAGTAATTTTTGTCTGCTTTCCTTTCCTGCTAATTGTCTCATGACCACGTAGATTCGTGTAACCGTAAGTCTGGCCTGTGATGGTAAATGATAATAAATAATACAGAGTGACAATAACATTCTTCTGCTGCTATGAAATACAAAACTGAATTTGCATGCGCTTGAATTATTATAGAATTATTATATTTTTAGTAATAGACAGTTTGGACAATTTTTGGCATTAAATGTAAAAGTACTGCAATTTAATGTACAATGAATTAAATCCATGTCTGATATCTTTTTTTTAAGATTGAGCGGTTATAGCGCAAAAGATTTGTCATATGATCAGAAATATTGGCAAATCTGAAAGAGCAGCGAAGCTCCAGTTCACCTTCCTGTTAATGTAAGTGCATTTCCGTCCACCAGGTGGAGTAGCAACACCACCACATTTACAAATGGCATCTCTATGTTACAGTAACAGTGTAATTTGACAACATTTAGAATTACAATGTCTTAGATGTCAAACTATCCCTTTATACCTTTTACTGAACCATACCTCTTTACATTTGTTTGATTTTGACACCTTTTAACTTGTAGGCTTTTTGAATATAGATTCAAAATTCATGAGGATCAAGCAGATAAAAAAACATGTATTTAGATTCTGGAGTTCCTCCAGTGAAGATGTGCATCACAGACCGAACTGATACATTACACCTACAGCGAATTAGGTTTACCTTGAAGGATAAACTGAAGCAATTTAAAAAAAAAAAATGCTCACCATATATTTCTTTTGTCCAACAACGCACAAATGAACACAAACTCAATAATTCTAAGTAGTGCTGGGCAGGTGGGTGAAAGGGTAATTAGTCGGTTATGCCTTCCTTTTTCCTTTTTCTTCTTCCTTTCCCTTTCTTTTTCCTCTTTTTTATTCTATGACATGTTTGTGAATTAGTGTCAACATTAAAGGAGCCCCCGAATTTGTCTAAATTGAAAACAAAACCAATAAAAATATTTGATATAAAATTTGTAGAGGCTACTCTGGTGTCAAAATGAAAGTACTTACCAGACTGTTGTTAGAGGGCCAGTGAACTTCGTTGTGGATGCTGATGCGCGACTGGCGGGTCTGCAGTGTGTATGGGAAACAGCTGACCTGCAGGACCAACAGGTTCATGGCATCTAGGACTTCCTGGCAGTTCACCACCCGGTCAGCGAGACCCTGCAGCTCCCCATGGCACACAGAGCCGGACAGAGCACTGGACAGAGGGTGGGGCAGAGTGTTTGAAATCTGTGATGGTTATTTTTAGATTCCTGCAGGAATCCTACCATAGCTGTTAAAAAACATTTCACAAATAAGAACTCATTTAGGGGCATCGTTTGTGGAAAAAGCTTTTGCATTTGCTCCTCTAACTACCTAGTGCATTGTAGGTCATTCTCAAGAAAAAATGCACTGGAAAACAGGAAGTGATCTATTTTATGTTTCTGGCAGGGAAAACAGCAGTTTGCCTGGAATAAACAGAGGGTCTTGGCATGAGCAGCAAAAAAAAAACAAAAAAAAAAAGCACAGGCATCCCAAATGATGTGGCCTACATTTTTACCAAGATTCAAGGTTAAAGATGTTCTGTATTTGTTTTCTCTTGCTTGCAGCTGTTCTCCTCTCTCCCCTTTAATCAGAGTATAAAAAGGGACAATGGCACCGTCTGCAGCCACAACAACTCATATTTTCACACAGCCTCAGATTATCAACAGAGCAAAACAATGTCAGCTCTCATAATCTTTAAGTGGGACTTCCTGTGTTTCCGTACCTTGTGAGGTCAACGTGTGAGTTGTCGTGAATGAGGACAAACAGGGTGTAGGGGTTCTGTTTGACTTTCTTCATGAAGGCCTCCATCCTGGCGTGAACGTCACCGTCCAGTCGCACCACGTACTTGTCTGATTTCTGGTGGGCTGAGGAGATGTCTTCGATTCCCAGGTCCACAAGCACCCCTGAGCAAAGAAAAAAAAAAAACAACAAAAACACAAAGAATCAACGACGAGACTCACCTGGTTTGATATGATATTGTCGCCACAACATAATGAAACAACACTGGATTGGACTCCATTACTCTATAAAATTCATCCTCGAATCTTTTGTTAGTGTGGTTGTTGTTGGACGCAAACCTGATTGTCGGATGCGCTGTGCCGTCTGGTGCACCAGAATGTGAGAGGGCGGGACCAAAACGAGAAAGTCCACTTTACAGAAGCGCCCCAAGTCGAGGTTCTGGGTCCCTGAGTCGGCGATGGAGCACACTTGAGAGAGAAGGCTGCGAGCCACACTCAGCTGGTTCGGATAGATCTGGAACACCTTATTTAAAAGCTCTGCTGCAGGAAAACGTAGAAGAAGAAAAATAACTTGATAGCATCAATATCGTTGTTGATTTAATGTGCAACAAAATAATAAATTACCTGAAGTAATACAGATATTTAAAATGTGGAGAATACTACTATCAAAGACAAACATTGCTATAAACTTGTTGTAGTTTATAGAGTGAAGAAGTCTCACATTAGCAGCTGACCATTACAATGAAGCTATATAGCTTTTGACTAATAAGAGGCTGTGATATTCCTGAGTGAAACAGGACTATGGCCATGGTCTGGACTTTACACCCACATGTGCCAAATGCCAGTAAAATGTTGAGTTCACTAAAGTGGTTCAGGAACATATTGAGCCATATTTTGTTTCCGTGGCGTTTGCTTAGTGTTTGGTCTTTGCCTCACTTTTCCTCTAGTGCACTCTTACTCGGACCATGAGCCACTTGATTGGGTGACATAATTATATGTCAAATAAATATTGATTGTTTTGGTTGGTAAAAAAACCCAAAAACTGGCTACTGTGCCAAGCTGTTCAGTTTTGGACAGTGAGTTCGATGGAGAGCAGTCAAACCTCTGTCTGAGGGCGGTGACATACTGGCAGCCTCCTGAGAGTGGATGTGGTCAGTGACATCCCCCTGAAAGGGCTGGATGACCTGTCCCTTCCGTCGGCGTTGGTATCGCACCAGCTGCTTGTCCAGATTGTCCCCTAAAAACAACCAATCACAACAGTCATGCAAAGACACGGAGCCAGAGATGCGGGTTACAGCTGCACCCAAATATTCCCTTTCACATATTGTGCAATCAATAATGATTGCGTGACACCACATGCATTCACTTTATTTCCTTCATCAGACAGCAAGAAAAACAAAGAGCGCATGTATTGCGGATGCAGAACTCACCTAGTGACGTGGTTTTAAAGTGAGACGCCAAGATGCTGACTTTCCCTGTGATGAGCTCATAGCTGATTTCTTTCAGAAACTCATTGGTTGTCAGCATGCCTTCAGCTAAGGCCCGTGCTTGGTATTTTCCTGTGTTCAAAAATTGATTTAGATTTCATTACTGCAAAGTCAATATGGTCAATTAGTCAATATAAGATATGAACAAAGTCCAAATGATGATGAAATGGGTCAGCCAGGCTACAAAACTCACCCAAAACAAGCACACAGAACTCGTTGCTGTTCATTTTAGAGGCACATATGATGACCACATAGGTAGGCAGGCACTGCTGGTGCTGAGGACCATCACTGAGAGAACGTAGTGACTCAGAAATGCCCTCTCCCAAGGAGTTATGGGTAACCACGACATGGACGCTGCCTCCAGAGACGCTGGCTTCCAGTCGAGCCAACCAGGGCAGCTGGGACGGAGAGATGGCGGGACCCCCAGGACAGCACAGCATGGCCTTCAACACTATCTGCTCCAGCTCCTCCCTCAGTGGAATCTGCTCGGAGCCTGCAGGAAATATTGAAATATCAAAACCATCAAACCACTGATGAGTCATTTCGAGAAAGGTGCACCTTAGTTCACCTGGGGTCATACGTATGCCAAAGTTAGATATCTATTTTGCCAGGGATGTGTCTGTGTTTGAATAAGACACCAGCACCCACGGTCATCCACCCCCGCTGCCCTGTGTGTTTGATAAGAGCCACCGTGCAACATTCTGGTAAAAACAAATGAGAAAGAGATAATGTGAGGTTGTGTTTGCTGCTTACCTAAACGTGCAAGATACTGCAAAGTGAGCAGAATCATCGTCTCCACACTGAGTAGCTGATTTCTGTTGACGCCCAAAGTCTCCAGGGTTTTCTCTGTCAGCTGGCTGCTCTTATAGCAGCTGACCAGCAGGGGGCTCACCACTATATCCCCGACATTCCCATAGAAATAAGGTAAAGTGCCATGCCCTGAAAAGAGAAGTCTTCATTAGACATAACTGAAACATATAGAGGCAAGAAATATGTAATAACAAGTAAATATAATCTGTAGCTTGTTCTAAAAGTAGTTAAAAGTTCAGTTTAAAGTTTGATTTTTAGATACTTATTTTTTGAAAACAAGTACAACAGGTTTAACATCAGAGTTTCAATTGGGGAGTGATACAATACAAAATACAATGGGCATCCATCTCATGGAAAATTGTCAGACTTCTGGATCAAATCAAAATATGAAACAAATCACAGATATTTTTATTTTTAAATAAGTTGTGTCATCTGAATATGGGCTGAAATACAGGAAATGCTAGGCATGCATCAGTGTGATAGGTAATAAGCTGAATGTGGGAATATAGCACAGGGTAAACTTATCTGAGCTCAGCTTTCACAGAAATAGAGTTGAACTATCTTATATGGATGAAACATTGTTTCGTTAGTCAACAGTATCAGACAGCGATATGATGAGAGACATCTGCAGCAAAAAAAGTGACCCACTCATATGTCTCTCTAACTTCGCACTTCTAAAAGTGGCTGATTATCATCACCTGCAATACTTAATTTTCAATTTGCTCTGAAAACTTATTCTGAAAATGTAAGATTCTGTGTTTCTGAGATTAGTAATGGTTGTTTCGATGGGTGCTGTGAGATGGTGCTTAATTTTCAGTATAAAGAATGAGCAGATCACTGAAATAAAGCTTGTACCGATGAGGATGACAGGGCGAACACCTGAAGAGGTAAGCAGGTTGTCGGGGACGATGACCGTCTCTCCGGCTGTGACAGGTTGGGGCTGAATGACTCCAGCTGCCGGTGGCTGAGGAGAGGAAACTCCTAATACAGAACCTGGATGGAATTAAAGGAATAACATGTCAATACTAGGATTAGTCTTAGGTTAAGCTTTACCATATTAGCTTTTTTAGATTAGCCAGAAAACACTGTATTAGTATTTGTGGCTGTTGTACTCTGATGACAGAAAAAAATTTGGACAGACAATTTATTTGAAATAATGGTGGTATGTATAACCACAATTACATGATGTGGCAGAAGTCTTTTTCAATCATGCAATTTTTAAAATAATTTCTGCTACAAACTCTCCATCTCTATCTCCATGGAGATACTCAGTGAATCATCCCTAACAACCAGACGTCAGGGATGTGGTATACTTGTCTCCAAACCAGAGGGAGGGAAGAGGGGGGTTGTAAACAACATAGTCGGCACAGAAACACACCACACACATATACACACACAGCGAAATTAACTAAAAAAGGAGATACATGACATATGAGCTTCAATTTACAACCCAGCTCTGACTGACTCATGTTAAATACATTAGAGCTCAAACAGTCATTTTGACAGGGGGAGCACGAACTGACCTGGGGAACAAACAATTGGTCGGATGGCTGGAACAGGGACTGCTGTTGGCGGGACCGGCACTAACGTGGAGGGATGCCAGCTCCGGTGGCGCTTCTTCGGAGGGCCCGAGTTCATGGCAGAAGATACTGAACATGAAAAACAGACACAGAGAGCGACATCAAAATAAACAATAGAGCAAAAGCACCAGGTAATGAATATATAACATGTTGTGCTCCAACAGATATGTGAGTTGATTGTCAGAGAGAAAAGAGAAGGGCTGACCTGGACTGTCTCCTAAGTCAGCTGTGCGATACCCCTGACCCTGAGGCCCTAAGGAGACCTGGGAGGGGCTCAGTAAGGGAGGACGCCCATCAACACCCAGACCATTGGTCGGCCCGTTCACCCTCAGAGCTGTGGGTACTGCAAACACACACACAGATGCACACATTAAAACACTACACACAGTTAACACTGTACATTTAACCATGCACAGATTTAATTAATGTGGAAACATGACTAAGAGGCTGTGCATAGCTATGACCAAAATGCATACATCTTGCATACATCTTCACAATTACAATGCTAGCAAGCTGATGTTTAGGAGGTATGATGTTTACAATGGTCACCATCTTAGCTTAGAGTGTTAGCATGCCAACAACTGTCAATTAGCACTTCACACAAAGTACATCTGAGGCTGCAGTATTTAGTCATAAAACAAAGTTTTGGACAAATTCAAAATTTGACCTAATGGTGGTGCTAGAGGAAAATTCATTAAATCACAGCACTAATAAAGTTGTCTTCTCTGCGGATCATGACTATCTATAAGAAAATGTATGGCAATAGCAGTTACTGAGATATTTCAGTCAAAGTGATGGACCGACCCCCAGACAATCACCGCCATCCCTAGAGCCATGCCACCGATGTGGCTAAAACAATATTAGTGGCTAATACTTAAATAAAATGTACATCTAAAATATTGTCATAACTGTAATTGTCTGCAGGGACAGAGCAATACATAAAAATGAGTCAGTACTAACAGTGGCTTATTGATTTCCTATACATGATTGTCTATTGCCAATGACCAGATTGGACTTTTTCCAATCTCATATTCACTGTGTATGCAATACACCAAAACATTGATTGGTATGTGTAGCCTTTGCTTGTCAATATCACAACCTTGTAAAGGGGCTAATGGATAGCAAGGCCTTAAAAAGTCATTACAGCATTCCTTCTCCCAGTATTGATTGGTGTGTAAATACTGTATAAGAGGACACACACTCATGTGTTTGGGTGTACATGTTACATCCGTGTGTGTGTGTGTGTGTGTGTGTGTGTGTGTGTGTGAGTCTGAGCGGGCCATAGCAGAGGTTAATCTTGACTCCATAGTTAGCCTCAGCTCCATCTGCCTTATGTTGACCCATGTTAAAAAAACAGAAAAAAAGAAAAACACCTGTAGCTAAGCAACCCCCTTTCAACATAAGGGCAAGGCCATTGAGATATCACTCACATAAAGGCAAAGGCTTATCAGCAACTAAATCCTTGCAAATGCCAGTGTCAAAGCATGGATGCAGCTAGGAATGTGGGAGTGTGACTAAAATTTATGCAGTGTATGTCATTATGGTTTTTTTTTTTATATCATGCATTGTAATGCAGAATGAAATTAAATTGAAACCATGCAAAAGCTATTGGTGTGCTGAAAAAGAGCTTCACCTATTGGTAGAGTCTTGTTTCCAGGTGTGGAGGCCAGAGGTTTGAGGAAATTGCAGTCTCTGCTGAGGTCCTGACTCCCGAAAAACACAGAGGATGTTTGTGTCGTTCTCGTGGGTGGAGAATCTAAGAATGAAAACAGACGTGTAATATTATAAAATAAAACTCGTAAAACTCTTACCAACACTCCGTCTGGTGCATGGTGCTTGCTTGTGCACAGACTGGCTATGAATCTTCTGAATAGCTCAAAACCCTCCATTCCTCTGATTGGTCATTTTGTTGCCTTTGGACATCATGCTATGACCTCATGCTAGTATCAAACAAAGGTCAAATACTAACTCTTCTGCGTCTGTATCCTTTGTCCATTGCACAATACAAACAGACCATAACTCTGCTTTTCATCACTCATTTCAGGATAAACAGTCATTTGGCTCTGAGAGGTGCACGTTACGGTATCTAACCGCTTGGCTTCCTAAGCGAGTGTCAGTGACCTCACAGTGTACCTGAAGGTCGCAGTCAGGCGATTTTAGGCAAGAGTTATCCCAACAACCAGCCCCACAGCTCAGCTGTCTAACACATTAAAGTGTGAGATCTCTGCTGACAGGCAGCTTCCAGGTTCAGAACAAATCAATACCGTAAGCCCAGGAGCTTTTTTCAATCAAAGAGGGAGCAGGCAATGTGTGTTGTGACAGGTCAGAGAAGAACAACATCTCCTTGTGGAGAGGCAGAATCTCTCTTGCAGTCATGATGATCCAGGCTTATGTTACATTACACTCTTGTTGAAGTTGGCGTCACTTCTATATAGGCAACTCATATAAGGCAGTGCTTCAGCTAATTCTAATAACAATATATATTGTTTAGTTTTGATAAATAACAGAATAAATATAAAAGTATAATTGCAACAAAATGGGATGAAACCCAACCAACACAGCCCCCTGTTTGTCACCAACTGAATCATAAACAGCTAAATGGAGTGTTGTGGTTCAAGAGTCAGGCTGCGCTTACCTCATAAACTTCAGGGCTTAGCCAACACAACCTGTCTCTATGGCAACAACATAAGCCTGTCAGCATATACCCACAGATGCAATGAGCCTTTCCGGTGAAATACACAATATATATTTCAGATCGTCATTTGAGAGGGAATACAGGCAAAACATTTTGTGTAACATCAGATTATTCTGTAATAAATGCTCTATTTTGTTTTAGCTTGAATACAATTTAAATGTTTTTCTTCACATGAGTAACTTAATGTCAGCTTGACCTGGATCCTGCAATATTTGCGCCTGTGGTGTGTGCAGTCTCACCTGAGAGGGAAAAGGGAGAGGAGCTGTGTCCACTGGTGCCTCCGTTCTCTTTACTGCTGAGAGAGGAGGACGAGCTGGGTTTTGAAGTTGACGCGTTGCTGGTTAACTGACGGGTTTTACAGTCTGAGAAGGCAGAGAGAGGAATGAGAAAAGCTGGGACATACCGTATGGAAAAGCACATCGTCAGGGACCACATCTGTACACTGTAGGGCAAAAGTTTTTTTTTTTTTTATTACCTTTCCAACAAATGAGGGGTCCTTTGCACAGAGCACCCTGAGAATTCTTCACCAGGTAGTATTTTAAGTGCTTCTGCTTCTTGGGCTGGGTGGATAACTTCAGGTTGATGTGGTTTGAAAACTCAGTGAAGTATCTGAAACCTTTTTCACCACAGCCCACACAGTTTCCTGAAAAACCTGCAGGTAACGTAATAAAACCAAAATTACTGTGTGTTAGTTTACAAACTAAATTTCACATATCTATGGTCCAATCCAGTGTATGACCAGTACAAGCTAACAACAGAATATATTGATATACATGATAGCTGTCTGTCTGCTTCACTCCTATCTCAGACCATGGGAACAGACTGACCTAAAAGTGCATTTTTCCCATTCTCGTCAGGCAAAAAGCGGCGGTCCACGGCGCACACCAGAATGTGCTCGGGGACACTGGGGGACTTGGCACCCACTAGCTCGAAGCCTGCTGGGACTTCGATGGGCTCCGTTGCTATGGAGACCAGGCGGAGGTCTTTGCCGGCCTGACAGAACCCTGAGAGAAGAGGAAGAAGCAGATTTGGAAAAATAAAGATGCTGTTAATCTTAGCAACAAGCTTAATGGCTGTATTTTCTTCTTCGATGCTTTGTAGACATATAAACGTGCTGAGATTTTATAGGCTCAGTTAAGGCCTGTGGGTTTGGGAGGTTACCGTCCAGTGTGCAGCAGCCGTCTGGTGCAGGTGCCTGCAGGTAGGGAAGTGGAGGGCTGCTGCTGTCTGAGTCATCGTCCTCTTCCAGCTCCTCCAGATCGTTGGAGGAGTGGCCGTTCATGTGCTCGTGGCCTGGTGTCTCCCCGCCATGGAGGTCGGCCTTCGACTTTATGTCTGATGGAGATTTTAAATCATGTTATTTTCACTAGAGGTGGATTACAGTTGTGGGCAGCAATGTCTTCTACAAATTCAGCATTGATGTAAAGAAAAGAGAAATCTTGATAAAGCCCTATTGCAATTAAAAACCACGGGTCCAGGGTCCTACCTTCCATGTTACCAGGATATTGCTCCGGCTCTAGGTAGAGCTGTGTGAAGATGGGCTGTGGGTCTCCACTGCTCGAGCGTAGTGAAGCCTCAATTGAGTTATGGAGAACCTCTTCAAATCGAGCAGACTTCAGCTGCCCGGCGTATGAATTCCCCATTATCTGTGGAAGCACAGAGGAAAGATGCACAGTCACGATGACGTTAATCTCTGTTCATTGATTAGTTCCTTACAAAAGAATAGCAGGCTCGACAGACTGCGACTCAGCAACTGGTGTCTCGCACAAATATATTCACATTTTCAAATGAGCACAGCTGTATCTGTCTGAGGGGTCAGCCAGTGTTGGTCAGTGGCCGTCTATTAGAAACTCTGTATGAGCCTATTTATACTGTAGATGTCTCGAGAGGAAAGGACTTATAGTGCAGTCAGAAATTTAACCCCTTCAACTGTCGTAGCAGCAGTGCAACATCAGACTTATGTGTTTTGCATTATCAGCTGTGCTGTACATTTAGACCTGAAATATTCACGTTTTATACTTTATGAAAATGATTGAGAAGTTATGCTTGATCACAAAATGAAAATCTGTCCAATGTTAATGCAAGAAAAAACAAATTGAGTAGCCCCACTCCTTCTTGTGGTGTTGAAAGGGTTTGTTAATCAAACAATATACTTTTTTTTATTAAAAATGCTAAAATGTTGCTCATTTCAGCTTCTAAAAATGAAGATTTGCTGCTTCTCTTTGACTTATATCATAGTCAATTCAATATTTTAAAATTTTGGGCTGGTGCTTGAACAAAAGAGGAATTTTGAATACATTATCTTCGGTTCATGGAAACTGTGATAGGAATGTTTCACTATTTTCCAACATGTCATAGAACAGACGCAATAAAACAGGGAATGATCAGATTAATGAATAATGAGAAAAATCATTCACTGCAGCCCTTTAGTATGTTCTATATCTTTTGTCTTATTTCATAACAAACAATTACAACACATGTGCACACACACACGCACGCACGCACTCACACGCACGCACGCACATGCACACGCACACACACACACACGCACACACACACACACACACACGCACACACACACACACACACACACACACACACACACACACACACACACACACACACTTTCTCTATGTCAGACCAAACATAATGGCCAAGGCCAAAGGCTTTTTCCTATCTTTTTTTGGCTCTTTCTCCTTCTGTCTGTTGTGTCACTCTGCCTGCTCTGCCCCCGTGCCCCCTCCACCCTAGTGTCCACTCTGGGACATCTGCCGGGGTCGGCTGTGTGGGCCCGGGGTTGGCTGGCTCTCTGGTGGCAGGTGGCAGCTGGACAGAGGGCTAAGCATGTGGTCTCAAAAAAGAAAGCAAGAGAAAGGGACAGAGAGCAGGACGGGCAGAAAGCACTCCAAATGTGGTGAAAAAGCAGCACTGACCAATGGCTTCGCTTCATCATTGTGTCCATTCATCACATCAAGGCACTCCCTACTCAAACTCCCATTTTTTAGTTTGTCAAAACATGTCACCAGATCTGTTTTCAATATACCGAGCCAGCAATCAAGAGTGTCCAAACTGTGTGGGAGGAAAAGTTGAAAAAGAAAATAAAAAGGAGGTTTTGGCTGCTTCCCTGACACATAAGTTTAGCCTGAAATGCTTTTCATGTTTGTCCTTGGACTACTTTTGACTGGCGCAGACCAGTGTTGTGGTTCATGAACACTACAACAGCCAAGTGGAGGCCCAGGTTGCAGACTTCAGCTGTTTGGAGAAAGCTCAGACTTCCCATTCAGGCCTAACATAGATCATTCATAGCTGATGAAGCACTTACATGATCAGCTCACGTGTATCTATATTCTGTTATTGAATATTGATATATATGTTATAATATCAATATAACATCATATATTTATGTATGTTATAATGTAAATATTGTTGAAAAAGTAAAAATATAGTTCTCTTAAGTAACCATGTCTTTATTTATACATCATCTAAAGCAGGAACATGGAGGTAGGGGCTTGTTTGCACTAACCCAGTTTAAGAAAAAAAAAGGTTTTATTCTTTGCTGCAATAAAATCATTTCTATGTTTGTTGTACCGTGAATTAATATCGACTAGATGTGCAGTGTCTTTTATTTTATGACTGGTGGGGAGGGTGGGAATCAAGCTGGAGTTGCCTTTCTTCTCCCAGATCTCATTTTGTCCACGCCTGGACAGGTTCCAGACCCCGTGTTTACCTAACAACCTTCCTGGGGAGGAATATGACCAACCCAGACAAAAGACAAGATTAACAGTGCCTGACTGTGCTGTCAAGGAGATAAGCAGCTTAACAGAGTGAAGCTACAGTATTTCTTGCTTAACTGATGGAGGGAGGTGGCTGCATCGAGAAACAATGAGAAAAGGGGTTTAAAAAATAAAAAGAAAGAGAGGGACAGAGAGAGAGAGAGAGAGAGAGAGAGAGAGAGAAGGAGAATGAGTGCCTGAGGGCGTTTTTAAGCAGCCGCTGCCTGTTTCGATTGTGAAGTCAAAGGAGGCTCCGGAGGCCTGTTTGGCCGGCTGACCCTCAAGCCTCAGAGGACAGGTTTGTCATTAACCTCGTACAGGCCGGAGGTGAACACAGAGAATGACCTTTTATCACCTGCACGACTTAAAACAAAGCGTGACTGTGGCAAAGGTCGCCTAACGGATGTTTCTGGGGTGTGACTCCGGTGGTTGCTAAGGTCATCTGTAGTGGCAGAGGGCTATTTCAGGTGAGTCAGCGGCTGCAGTCTGCATGATAGATGAGTGGATTCTACCGCGGGAGAAGCAGTTTAATGTTCAAAGACTAATGGGCTAAAAGTGGAGTTTTCATGTCAGTGAGCGGTGCCGGCCTCTCAACCAGTCAGACGCTCAGTCAAGGCCATTCCTCATCTCCTGGGTGGCATCAACAGATTGCATGAATATGACCCCAGGTCACAATAAGCTAGACTAATCTCCACTCAGTGGATATGAGAGGACCGAGGCAAAGAAAATATGAGAACGCAAAACACTCTGATGTAACAGCTGAATTGACTGAGAGATAACACACGAGCGAGGAGTGCATTCAAAAACAAAAGGTGACTTACGTTGTCAGATCGTTCCCAGGCGTGAAGGGACTTGTTCACCTCTGCTACATGCTGGGTCACTACCACTCAACAGAAACGTTCGGCAAAGACTGAATTTCACTCAGGGCTTCGGGACCTGGGGGAGAGCAGTGAGATATCTGATTAGTTCACAGACTGTCACTGTCAATGAAACAGTGAGACACAAATTTAAAGCATAAAAATTTAGGGCTAAAATCCAAACAATTCTCATTTATTGAAAAGACACTGACAGATTAAAGCAGATTGCTGAAGTATATCTCAAATTAATTACAATTTATCCTGGAAAATTCTTGAAAGGGCATTTTTTTTCTAAGTTTCAACACATAGGTGAAATAATTGTGACAATTGGCAGTTTCAGTTTTCACATCAAGAACATATGATTGTGTGACTACGTAATGTAAACAACAGTTTTTTTTTGCAAGATAAAAAACAATGTTGCGGTAAAGCACCATTGAAAAAAGAATGCAAGAGATAATCTGGTACTACAGGTCACCACAGTCCAAAGAAAATGCCCATTCACAAAATGAATAGGTGCTCTTATGGCCACTCAAACACAAAATGCGGCTCAAACCGTGACATATGTACTCACTATCAGGAGGCTAAAAGGGTGTTATTTGATACCACGGGCCCTGGGGCTATTTTCATGAAACACAATTGGGTGTTTTAGTTTGTAGCTGCACTCACACACACACACGCAAACACACGCAAACACATGCAAACACACACAAACACACACACACACACACACACACACACACACACACACACACACACACAGTCACTCTCTGAATGGATTTGCCAGTTACTTTGACCCTTTGACAAAGTATTGTTTAGCCACTCAGGCTCTGATATAACGGAACTAAAGTTCCCTCTGAAACATTGACTGTCACAATCTACCCAGTCATCACTTCTGACCGTGTGCTGCTATTCTGTAAGAGGGAGGCCGGTCTGGGGTCCAAGTCCTTCAAATAGCAAGTGTACACAAGCTGGTTCAACTTGCATTTACTGACTGGAACTTATTTTGTGAATGATTAGCCAGCTAGATACAGCTAATCAAACTTAAGAGTAAAAAAAAACGTCAATACGTCAGACAGAAACCTATGCTGCTCTGCCTCCGGGGGGGGGGGGGGGGCAACTGAATTCCTTACTCCAAATAAATATATATATGTGTGTCAGAAATCGACTTAGCATTGATCATATGAAATCTGCTTTCCCAGCTTATGCAAGTTCATGCTTTGCCTTCCACTGGATGTTCTCACAAAAGCTATGAATCTCAACATAAGCTTCCACACTCATTTCACAGGGAGCAGAGTCTTGAAATATTTTGATGCTTATCTAGTTCTGAAAGGTAGACGACACAGAGGGAGACGCAGATGGCTCCTGAGATGAAGACGAAGGTGCCGTAAATCTAGACACTGACGAAAGCCCAGCCCGAGGCGCTTAATAAGGTCCTGGTTTTCGAGTAATGACATTTGAGGGAATGTTCAGGTTGACGGGCTGCTGTAGTTTTCAATGGATTCAAGGCGATGGTTAAAGATAAATGCATTTCTCGCATACACACTTTAATGCAAGTGCGACTACATGTACATATATATATATATATATATATATATATGGTACAAAAAAAGGATTTCTTTCTTTATATATTTAATATCTATTTTTTCATTATTCCATGACCTTTCTTAAAATACTGTCTTGTGTACCTCCATCTGTGTTATCTGTAGTAGTATGATTGCTTAGATTTCACATTGGGAACTGTGATCAACAATGATCTGAAATAACAAAACTATTCCAATGTAAAATATGGCAATAATAGCAATTCCAAAAGCACACATTGGAGTAAGTAAGTAACACTTACTGAAGCATAAATGTTTATATTCTCTTACATTGTCTGGAATTGGTTTGGTCACAGTTTTGGTTTGCTTGGATTAGAGTGATTTAAAAGTCTGACTTATATCACATGCTAATATAACCTCAAGATGATAATTAACATTTATCCAAACCCTGCCTTTTTCTTTCTCTCTCATCCCTTTGTTTCTCCCTCAGCTGCATAATAACATTACAGTGTTTACAACAGAGGGAGAGAGGTAAGATTAAACTTAGGTCCCATCTTCACTCGGTTCGATCACATTCTGAATCGGTAGACGCTCCGTGTCAAAGTCAAAAATATTCTACAGTTAATACTGTCCACACAGATAAACTTGACACTTCATCATTGTTTTAAATAAGCTAATTAAGAAGCTACAGGTAAATAAACCTGAGTTTATCCAGGATTTACTTAAATTAAAATTAGCTATTGAATTTTTTTTTTTTTTTTTTTCCAGTTCTAAACTTGACAGCAGATAAGATGTTAATGGGAATTTGGATAAATATCTCAGTCGTTTTCACTTCATTGTTATGCTTCAGCATGTAGAAGTCCATACCAATAGGTGAAATGCGGGAAAGAGCTCAGCACACTCTTAACATTAGAAAAGCTGTGGTAAAGAGACACTGCCCATCAGACATGAGAGAAAGGGGGATGGGGGTAAGAAATGAGTAAAGAAAAGACAAACATGCCTCCATGTTCTCTAAATTAGGTGCTAAAAGCCCATCTCATTAATGCCACATCAGGGCCCCATGTGACACACAGCAAGCAGTTTAAAAAAAGCTTCTCCTGTACCTTCCATGACTCCTCGACCAGCGGGTGAACCCTTAAAATCCAAATCAAATGCAGTTAATCCCAAATGTGAAGGCAGCTTTTTTTTTTTTGTTTTTTTTTTAAATACAGTCCATGTTAGATAATAAATCCTTTTGGGAAGAATTTGTTGATATCCAAGCAGCATATGGAGTTTCACTCTCCTCTGGTAGTTCTCAGGTCACCTTTGTCATGATCCTGTATAGAATGAAATGGGAATCCCACTCTTTCCCTCAGTACAGCAGAAACCCTCCCTCTCTCAGTCACATGCAAACAAACTTACACACACACATACACACAGACCCCTCCCCCAAGTCCCCTATGCCCTCCTCTGTCCTGTGCCATTTGCCAAGGAGGGAGGGAATCCACCGGGGGCTCATTCATCTTGGCCCTGCTGACCCCCTGTGGTGACAGATGCTCTTGGAGGCCTGTGGGGGGAAACAAAGAAGGGGAGCCGCATCTCCCCACTGCCACACGGCCACGGCGCCCTGCCACGCGTGACCCCCAGCACGCCGACACATCTGCCGTGGGCACTGTGTCTTGTGGAGGTATTCGAGAAAAGGAGGAAATCTTTAAATCTAACTTTCACTCTCACACTTGAGCTCAGTTCAGTCTCTCGCTGCCACACCCGACTTTTTTTTATTGGGGGCCAATTCAGAGACAGGAGAATCCGTCTTAGGTCAGCTTGAGCATTTTGTCTTCGTAGCCTTGCCCGGGATTGACCCCACACTGGGGTTTTACTCCCGCTATAAATACCACAGGCTCATCTGGTCAAAATAAATAAACGGAAATGCACCACAAATCAACAGGCGCTGGCAGATGTTGAGAATTATTTGTCATTATAGCTCAATGATCAGCCGTAGTACCTTATCACGATGTTTCCAAGAGGAGAGGGAGCTCATTTTGAGGAAATACCCAAGGAGTTCAGGACTGATGATATTGTACTGTATGTAGGTGAGTGAGTGAGTGAAGTCAGATATGTGTCACATCACCACTGGGAAACATACACATCTACAACAGTTGAGTAAAACATTAAATTTACTTGGGACTACATCGAAATGTAGGAAATCACTTTTTTCCTGTGAGTCAAGTTTCCTCACAGGCTGCCAAATTCTTCAGTTGAAAGGTTTCAATGTCAGTGATTACATTTGCAAAATATAGTTTAAAAAAAAAAAAAAAAAAAAAATCTTTTTCTATTCAGGTTTGCTAAAATGTTGGACTATCTCCTGGCACTGAATGAGAAACACAACTAGCTGTCAGATAGTCAAGTCTAACTGTACTGCCAGGATCTTATTTTGTTTTTAGAACAAATCATTCATTCTTCTTCATGTAAAAAAAAAGAAAAAAAAAAAAAGAAGTTATCTATCTATTGTACAGCACCCTTAAGCTTCTGTGTTTGTTTTCCTGACAACTAATTAATGTCAAGTAAAGTCAGCAAGAATTTGTCAGGTAAATATTAAGGTCTAAGTAAACTCACATCTACTTGATAACAGGGTAGATGCACTCAACACTCAAGTCTCTCCTTATTGCCAATATTTCCCTGCAAATAAGTTGATTAAATTCATTAAGGCAGATGAGAGCAATAAAAACCTAGAATTGTCTACAAATTGGGTTTTGGTTTTCACTGAAAATACTCAGTGAAAACACAAAGTAATAATGGTAAGTAATGTCCGAAATAAGCTCTGGAATCACTTCTGTTGTTGTAAACGCTCACTTATTACCAACATCTCCTTTTACTGGCCCAGGTGTCTTTCTTCACTGAGCCGTGTGACTGATGTTCCAGTTCATTACCACAGACACAGTCAACAGTTGTTTTAATCAGGTTGTGTGCAGCTCTTCTCACCTCCTCTCCAATGGTTATATTAGGGCGCAGTCAGTGTGAGGGCTGCTGTAAACCACCACATGAGCCAATCAGGGCTCCCATTAGTCCTTACGGGGCTTTCATGCGCTCATTTCTCTCAATCAGCCACATTTGTCTAAACATTGGGCTTGAGTTTGACTGTGAAATTTGTCCAGCTATTGCTGACTCGGACCACACATGGTACATATTAGCTAGTCTCAAGCAGTGCATCGGATTACATTGGACAGTTTAATATTGTTAATTAACTGTTCGCTATCAGGTGTAGCAAAAGTGAAATCTTTACAGCGATCCATCTGATGCCAGCGCAGCCAGAAGTTCAACTGGGGGAAAAGAGCTGTCAGTGTGATTTATGTCTAAGCCCCTGACTTTGACATGGCCAGTCTTAAATAGCCCATTTAAAACGGAGATAATGAGTAAACCCGGCATTTTCTTTGGCCTCAAAAGACACTGTGCAAAAAACAAAAGAGTGTGGATTGAATGGTTGCCCGCCCCTGAGCCCATCTTTCACCGCTGCATTGAGCTCCTGCTAAAATCCCTGACAAAGGGGAAGTATCCCTGCCACTGCCACCTGAGGAAAGACAAGTCACATGATCAGCTATGGGGGGGGGGGGGGTCCAGGGAGAGAGAGAGAGAGACTGAGAGAGAGAGTGGGGGGTTCTTCCTCTCTTAGGATTCCCAGAGGAACGCCACAGCTTTGTCTTAGCTGACTCAGCAGCTGCCCAACACATGATGGTTGTTTGGAGCAGCTTGGAGCGAGCTCCAGGAGAATCATCTACCAAAAACTTGCAACTGCTACTGTTCTTACATTATTGAACCATCCTAATCAACCTATCTAACCCAGCACATGAGAATGGCTTCCATTTATTGCATAACAAGGCGGGCTGAGGGTCTTTCACTGCTGGAGAAATGAAAAGTCATCTGCAGATGAGGTTCGACCGACAAATTGAGAGATGAGAGGCGAGTATCGGGTGAGGAGGAAGTGCAACGGCCATGGTGCTAATTAGCACGTCTGACTCTTATAATAAGAAAACAATCCCGCAGTGTAACTGTCAAAAAACCAAACAAGAAAACAACATAGCTACCATGTGAAAATTCCCGCAAGAGAATTCCCTTTTCTGCTCGCTTCATATGGGCTACCTGACGCCAAGGGTGTGAGGACTCACACTGTTGTTTACTATCCGGGTGGCAGTCCACAGCTCTAATTTCCTTATAAAAGCCCCACAACCTTCTTCGAAACCATCCTCCCCCTCTCCTCGGGACTACCTGCTGGGCCCTGAAGTGCAAATCGGTGCTAGTGAGGATAGCAGATGAGCTAAGGTCATTCATGGCTTTCCAGTAGGCCACACAAACAAAGGCAAACATTCCAGCTGAATGCCATTGCTGAAGTCGGCAGCAACAGAGAGAAAGAGAGGGATAAGGAGACAGAGCAGGGCTCAGTGGAGATAATAGCCTGAGGGTGTGTGTGTGTGTGTGAATCCACGTGCATGTGTGTGTGTGTGTGTGTGTGTGTGTGTGTGTGTCTGTGTGTTTGTGTGTGTGTGTGTGTGTGTTCGAGGGGATTATCTGTGGAACTATAAAGTGGGGTGAACCAAGGTTTAAGGCCTGGTGTGACCATAGGGAACGGGGGCAGGGCCCAGGGCCTGAGGAGGGGCGGACAAAAGGAGCATTTGGGCAGATGAAGAAGCCATCATCATTAAGCCACTGGAAGTTTACTGTCCAGTTATAAAACTCATTTCAAAATTAGGGGCTAGGGGGTGCGTGTGAAAGGGCAGCAGGGCTGGGAAGGCCTGTCGGGCTGGAGGTTGGTGTAGCGACTCATGAGGAACTGTAGAGCTAATCCATTAGGGGACAAGCAGCCTTTGTGTTAACACTAGGTTGATTGGAGTGGTGACCTTGCCACACACTTTGGCCCAGCGGATGAGTTTAAGGGCAAGGCATTTAACCTTAAAATAAATCTAAGCCACGGACAAAGGCCAGCAACATTTAATGGCAAGGGCCCACTGAACAGATGACTGATGCAGCACAAACGAAAAACAAACCTTGTTAAAAGCAGCCAAGTCCTGGATGACACAGAAGGCTCTACCTACATGTTCACAACAAAATTACAAATATCATAACTAATATTTCATCTTATTGCTTGAAAAATATTTCTAAATATGTAGCCTCGAGATGTAACAATTAGCCAATTAATAGATTAGTCAATCAAATTCTAATTTATCATCAACTATTTTAAGAATCAATTATTTATTGAAGTCATTTTTTAAGCTTCATAACTCGAAGTATTTGCTGTTTTTTTTTTTTTTTTTAAAGCTGTTTATGATAATAAATGGAATATCCCTAGATTTGATTTGTGTGATTTATGTTGTATGGTACGTTTTGATCAGTATGCGTATGGTTAAAGTAGCAATCTCGAAGATCTCTGCTTCGTTATCTTTGGGAACACCTACAAGGTGAGTGCAGGTTTGTTTTTGAACCACACGTTATTAACTTTCTGTTAGTGACTCGTCTTCCTTGTGGTTTAGCGGATGGGTTACACTAGACACCCAGTTTGTAAAAATGTAAAATGCAGCGACTTCTATATAATTTCACCAGTGGGTCACAGGCTCAATCACCATTGTGTTACCTCAATATAGTGACTTGTTTAAATGAAAGTCTTCAAGATTGCCACATTAAATATTTTCATGTATTTTTACATAGGCAGTCTCATCTCACTGATTCTGATCCATTTTGACATTCAGTTCCATTAAGGACAAACAGATGGATGACGTGGCTGACCTCCATGCCACACGAACAATTTTGTGATCATGTGGTACACGCAGTAGACAGATACCGGAGAGATGAGAGAGAGAGCATGATAAAAACATCCAGAGAAAGGTTGCTAAACTGCAACTGGGTTGAGCTGCAAGTGAAAGAGTAGGCAAACCCACCACAAAACCAACAGAGGGGCGACATGGGGGTCAAATTTATGATTTCAGATAAACCTCGAAGATTAAAGCGGCAGTTCACTCCAGATGACGAAGTAGAGTTAGATGCGATAGGACTGCCAGCAGGAATCCCTGGTGAACTTAAAGCACAAAATGAGTTGACATCAGGATTAGAGTCCATATTGCCCTGGATCAATCAACAAAAATGTAGCCTGGATAAATTATATCTACAATAACCAACTGAGATATATCAACTACTAGGGGAATGCTGGTGGGGGAGGTAGCCTGTCTGTGGATTGGTTGGACCAAAAGTTAGGAAAATGGGGAGCCGCTTTGGCAAAGGCAGCCATGAGTGCTGTCATAGTCCTAATTTTGATTTCTTTTCTGGCATGTTGCATCGTTCCTATGCTGAGGAGACAGTGCCTGCAAGCCATGGACAAACGAACGGACATGATGATGAGCCTGCAGGGAGCTCAGATGATAAATGTGCTGGCAAATGGACAACTTTGGTACCTGTTGATGGACTCAATGGACTGAACTTTAACACATCACACAGAATTATGCATATGTAATCACCAATGTTCTTTAACCAGCAGTGTACTCGAATAATGCTTACATAATGATTAATACTTACATGATTTGCATACATGCGCACTTATAGGTCTACATACATATATAAATGCATTCATGTAACCAGTAAGAACTAGAAGAACTATTGGGTAATCAATGTTTTCGTTGTCTGAGCAATAGCCAGGTTAACTCGTTATCTATTGTATATGTGCTGTGTTGACTGTGCATGGTTCAAGGTGTGACTTGTGAAGTCGGTCGCCTGTGGGGAAAGGGGCCATGGGAGAATTTTCCTAATGCAGGTTTTTTGCTCCCATACATCTTTGAACATGCAAACTGTCCCATGTACTCTAATTGCATTATAGTGAAAGATACTATTATCACAGTAGTGTTACAGTCATAACTATATCCAGAATATCATATAGTTTCACTGTCACCATTTTTGCAATGTAATGTTATCCATCATTCATATTTCACACGTAGTTTAAATCACGATAGTGATTTCAGGGGGAATATGTAGGAGCGTGAGAGCCAGAATATGGTTTCGCAGCCAACAGAGTGGGCCAAGACACTTTGACTGTTTGGGAAAAACATGGAAAATAGGAGATTGGGAAATAGGAATAAACATAATGTCGAGGCACATTGCCAATGAGAGCACAGTGACCTGGATGCGCGCCAGGAGAAAACATAGTTGGTTAATAGTTAGGCAAGAGTAGTACGACGAAGCCAAAATGATTGGAAAACAGGATGCACATACACACACATAGCCATCTGAGGTATAAAAGAATTTCACGTTCTGTGTTTGGTTGTTGTTGTCTCCGTCTATGGCTGCGAGTAGGGCCGCTGTGAATAAAGAGACTCCCCGCTCTGACACCTGTGTCTCGACTGTCTGATTCCTTTTTCTCCCAATCTCCTATTTTCCATGTTTTTCCCAAACAGTCAAAGTGTCTTGGCCCACTCTGTTGGCCGCCAAACCATATTCTGGCTCTCACGCTCCTACAGTTAAAACAATGGCTTCCCAACAGTTTCTCACAAGACTGTTTAAAACAATGCAACTGAACATGACTAGTAACAAAAGGTTTTGGTGTCATTACGATATTGTTAATGGATGTTATACTAATGAACAACACACAATTTCGTCCTTTGCAAAGTTAAATATGATAATACTAATATAATAATACTTTGCGCTTCTCAGCCATGAATCATAAGATCCATAATTTCAATTTACAGCAATTAAAAAGATCAAATAGCATCATCACTTGCCAGAAATGCCAGGTCTTTGATAATGTGACGAGCATTCAGTGGGATCTGCTCCCACGGCTGTTGCCCCTGATAGAATAAGTGAATGAAAGTGAAGGACGAGGGAGTTTACAATGCTGTTCATGACTGTGTAATAAAACGGAAGGCCTGTCAGTCAACCCAATCTGCATTTTACAACGCTGCTGGGTTGAACACCAGTTCACCCTAAGTCATAACAACAGGGAGAGACACAGGACCCTAATGCATTTATGGACTTATTCAGGGAAGCCATATTGAATAAGACAACAATGAGTTCTATTTCATACTGTAAAGCTGTCACTGGCAGCGGTCAAACTCTGGTCAATGGTAAAGGGCAAGAGGAGGGAAGGAGTAAAAACAAAGAACAAAAAACAAAAAAAACATGAGCAGTTACAAGATTCACTAAAAGTTTATATTTTTATCCTGCAACAGCAAAAATCATTCCTGACCTTTTAAGTAAAAATGCTTAAAAGTAATTTGGGAAAAATTAAATATTATACAGAAATTAAACCACTTATATTTACCAGTTCTTTAACTGCATCCTACTCTCGTAGACAGAAAACAATCCTCCACCATCACCATGGCTTCCTCCAACATCTGGTCCACACCTAATGGCTCATCCCAGAGTATATCTTTGATGATGGTTGACCAGGCCTTGTCCTGGCCATAAATGGTTGTTTAGACAGCCCTATTTGTTATGGGGTGTAAAAGGTGAGCCATGGAGAGGGCCAGCACTATCAAAACATTGGCTCTTATCAGATGACACAGCTAGCAAAGGGGTCAGGTTCTGCTGCCAGGAGCCGTCCTGAGCTCTACATCACGTCAGTCAAACTGAGGTGGGATCTCACGTGACACCAATGATGAGATGATGACCGTGTTCTATCATCTTTTAAAAACTGAAAAGTAAATACATAAGCATCACTTGGTATTCTTTGACTTGTAGAGTGGTGACAATACACCTGAGTTTTGCCACCAATACCGACACATACAGTATGTGTGACAAAACACCCTCAACTAATGATCCACTCACTGGATTTTTCTGTATTAGCCTTTTTGTGTGTATTTAAAGGTCTCAAATAGCAAATGGAACTGGCTCAACTATCATCATAAGTCAGAAACACATCAATCCCATGATTACAACAAATCAACTTAGTACTAATTATTGGGAAAACTCAAATCAAGTAAAATATTAATTAACCCTTCATTTATTACTGGAAATGTTGTCTCTGTATGTGTTGAACTGTATGCTTGCATGTAGACAAGAAGTTGGAAAAAGAATTTCCCTTGTAAAAAATATAGTGTAAAATGACCAAAATTATTCTTCAAATTAGGGATAGATATTGAATTGATTGTGAATCTGAACGGCTTAATGCCAGATTGGGGTGTGAGATGGTTCTTGATAGTCTTTTGGTGCTTCAAAAGCAGTGAGATCAGATTTGAGGTTAGACAATTAATCATCAATTATCTCGATAATCAATACATATTTTAGAATCCTTTTCACGACAATCGTTCCGGCTTCTCCACTGTTGAGCGTGTGCTGCTTTTCTTTGTCTTATGTAACAGTCAACTGAACATAGTTGCTGACAGGACAAAAAAAGACAATGGAAGATGTCACACTCTGAAATTTTTCATTATTTTAAAGGCGGTTAATGAACTAATTGAGAAAATGATTAGCACATTAATGTATCGTTAGATGCAGCCCTATCTGCTCTACTCATTATAAATATTGACGGCAAGATGAAGATAAAGAAACCTTGTGTCTGAGTCTAAAGATCTTCACATTTTAGTGATTAACTAAAGGTATATAGATAAAAGGCACCGATACAATAGACAGGCGAGCCACTCAACCTTCCTCCCTGAAAAGTTCACACCACTGACACACTAACTTAATTTAGCCATGCAGATGTACTGAGTGCCCATGGAGAGGACATAAGAAAGAGGTCTGTTGTGTTTATCAGGCATCCAGAGAGAGACCCACTTTTCACAATAGGACCTCTCCTTTCTTTTCCCCCCTGAAAAAAAGTCTCAGCCACCTTGAATCCATTTGAGTGACACCGTGACAAAGAGGCTTCTTAATGTCCTGACGAAGGAGCCTCCTCTCCTTTCTCTCTAAACTTCCTTACCGGGCGATCAGCTGTATCCATTATGCCCCTCTTCCTGACCTCAGGCGGCACTGCTGCATCAACAGCGCCCCACCCCCGTTTACCCCTCTCCCTCTCTTGCCACAGCTCCTCCATTACCTCCCACCCTCCCGATTAATAAGCACCAGGTTGCCCTCGGTGACGGGACTCACACTTAAATCTCATCAGTCCTCCTTACTTTAGCAAGAGCCACGGCATCAGCAGGACTCTTTTTGTCTTAACGGGACAATGGAAGCAGGGCCATCCTTTGTTGAGGGCTTGACCTCACACACAAACCTTGCTGATGAGAAAAAGTGACAGTAAACCTATTCAGCACTGGTGCCACTTCATCCTGCATTGATCCCCCTGCGAGATATAGATAGTTTACCAACTGGCAGATGTGACAGCTAAGACAGGGAGTTTTGGAAAATATGGTGTAAAATTCTGGTTAATAAGAAACTCAGGTGCACGCTGATATGAAATTTCGAATGAAAAGATGCAAAAAAATCTATTTCAAACGTGTTCCTTTCTTCTATCCAGCCATGTTCCACAATTTAACCTATGTGGTGCAGCTGATTGATAAAAGGGCCATTTAGAAGCAAATTTTAAGATGTTCTCTCTTCGAGATGGACCCACCAAAACATGGCTTTCTTTCATTTAACAGTGATACTTATCAAAAATAAACACAGAGAAAATTTGGCCACAGTAGATTTCATTGTAACCCTGATTTAATACAGGGCAGCATTCTCCATTCACTCCGATTTGTGGATTATAAATCACAGTTTCTCTTTAACGAACATCAGTTTGGCAGGACAGTAAACACCCCAACTTTACTCTCTCTCCCAGTTTTGCTGTTACACCCATTACTGTAATACATACAACTGTAAAGCAACAGCAGAACTACATTTACCCCGAGGCAATCGGTAGAAACAGCTAGCCTGGCTTTGGTAACATATTCCACCTACAAGCATCATCGTAAAAAGCTCATTAAATAACTCTATATATGTCCTTTGCTTAATCTGTAAGAAATTTGAAGTGAAAAAAATGAAAAAGTTCACCATTTTAAGGGCAGCTGTGTTTTTCCTATACAGTACTTATACAGAGCCCGAGTGGACTACCACACTACAAGCACAGCCGAGTGTTGCTTGAGCATTCCTGACTTGGCCCTGCTACTCTTATCATAGTGAACAAAGAGAGAGAGAGAGAGGCGAAGAGAATCTTTGTAGATAAATACTGTATGTCCTCAAGTATTTAGTATTTTTCTTCTTAAAGACGGGAGCTGAGATTGAAGGTTCGCTGCAGTCAGGAAAACATTAGACGAAACAGCCAACGTACAGACAAATGACAAATGAAAGGAAAATCTGATATTAAGT
Source organism: Seriola aureovittata (assembly GCF_021018895.1). Classification (NCBI taxonomy): domain Eukaryota; kingdom Metazoa; phylum Chordata; class Actinopteri; order Carangiformes; family Carangidae; genus Seriola; species Seriola aureovittata. The sequence goes on from NC_079375.1 coordinate 11,596,686, forward strand.
GTCTTAGCAACATGTTGAACCACCACTGGCCAGAAAAGCTTCAATGCTCCTTGGCATTAGGTCAAGGATATCAACTTATTTAGTGTTTTTCACATGTTGATACAAACTCCCCCTCTATTCAGTCGGGTTGAGATGTATTGACTGGATCATAAAGCCAAAGCATATCATTCACATCACTGTTATCCAACCATTCAGTCATCACCTCATCACCTGTGTGGAGGCACCGTCCTCACAGCTCAGCATAAACTGAAATAGAAAAAATGTCTAGCTACAAAACAGGTTGGTATGGTTACACGTGAGTTAATGTGATTAAAAAAAAGCAATTCCTTGTTTTAATGCTAATTGATTTCATCAGCAAGTCAATACACAGATCTACTTAGAAAATCAATGAAGAATTCTACCAATACTTTTCTATTTACTGCCTGTACTTTCCAATTGTTCTTGAATTGTACGTGCACAAGCAGAGAGATTGAGAGAGAATGAAGAGAGATTGAGATTGAGAGAGAGAGAGAGAGAGAGAGAGAGAGACACACACACTCAAAGAGAGAGAGAGAGAGAGAGAATGACCTCCCCTGCCACAGAGGAACGTTGAGTCCTCGGAGCAGAGGGCTGGGTCTTGGTCACCGTAGCCTTGGACAAGCTGTGACAGCCTATGGCAAAGCCTTCTGCTACAGGCAACCCTCTCCCCCACGAACCCTGGCAACGTCAACACACAGTGACCTTGTGATTCAATTTGTGGAGGGAGGGAGAGTGACAGAGGGTGAATTGTTGGTTTGGGATAGTGTTTGTGTATCTGTGAGTGAGTGCGCGCGTGTGTGTGTGTGTGTGGGTCTGTGAGTGGGCAGGGAGATTTGGGACAATATATGTGTGCAAAGGCGAACGATGCTGCTGTGGAAATCTGGCTACAAGCCTAAGTGTTTCCAGCTGTTGTTAGCACACGTCCTGCAATTCACAGCAACAATACAGAACACACAATACTGCAGGATGCTTCCAACTTTTTGTGGAAACAAAAAAAGTGGATGAGTAAGATGCATATATAAAACTACAATAGATTTGGGTTGCAACTAATGATTTTTATCTGATCTATTGATTTTTATGATTAATCGATAAAACGGTTAGTCTATAAAATGTCAAATAAAAAACATTGAAAAATCTCTGACCCACAGTCCAAAACCAAAAGACAACAGAGAAAAACAGTGAATCCTAACATTAGAAAAAGCTAAGCTAAGCTCATTTAGTCATCGACTAATGTGTGACAAGTCTAAAATTTGCCAAAGCTGACATAATTTATTGTATTTGATTATGTTTTGCACAAATATATAATTTTGCCTGTGCACTGTCAGTGAACCACTACAGTTGCCTCAGGGATATTAGATGCGGCATATAATCAAAAGCAGAGCACTTGTGAAAATGTGAAGTGGGCCTGTTGCAGCTGGCACAGAACAAAAAATGCAATCAAAGTATAATAATGAATGTAGATGATCACTGTCATGTGCATAAAAAAAAAAGAAAAAAGAATCTGGCACTTGTAGCAAAAGGCCAGGACAATGAAAAGCAAACTAAAAACCATTAACTTCCCTCCAGACTATTGTGCAATGATCCATCCCATGGCACAGCACATACTGTACTCTTTAAAAAGAACATGTAAGCTGCAAACAGTAATTTCTGGCCGCAGGTACTGTTCCACTGGGATTGGCATCTATGCACAGAGGGGGGTGGGGGTGGGGGTGGGGGGTACGGCGGTACACCCTGTGAGAACACACTGTTCCATAACAGCGCTGTACAAGAAGGGATTCTCAGCTGGATGATTTCCAGGTTTCAGTGGCAAGAATGAGGATATATTATTACTAAGTGCTCTCCACAGAGCCGCACACATACTTTGCTCTACATGAGCTCACATCGGTGTAATGGAGCCCACAAAAAATCCAAGAGATTGATCTAAAAAGTAGGAACACTGGAGACACGAGACAAGCACTTCATGCCACAGCCATGCTGTGATGTGATGTGATGTGAAGTGATGTGAGATGCAAGGTGACTCAGGTGATAGGGTTATTAACCTCATTTGTGTTTATTGTGGCTGCAAATGAAAAGAGTTCAACTCAAGGAGCAGACAACTGAAACTCCTCCTTCAAGTTGACATGCCACCACTCCCTTGCAAACACACAAACACACACACGCACATGAATGCGGTCACGTTTAATGGCGACCCTTTGACTTTGCCGCGGACACGCTTCCTGACGAACGACTTGGGAGCATGTCCAGATAAGTTCCATTCATTTCTGTCAGGGAGGCATTTCGGCTTTGATCTAGGGGTGGAGTGGGGTGGGGGGAGAAAAAGAGGGCAATCGAGGTACACATTTGGAGCTTTTAACTTTTTATGCTTGTTGTAGCTTTATATTCCGATGCTCTGGGGGAGTGCCATGAAAGAGTTGTTTGTTGTTATTATTGTAGTATTATGTAATAGAGACAGAGAGCTAAAATAAACCAGGGAACGGGTTCATGCATTTAGTTGGTTGGTAAACCAGGAGATCCAGTGGTGACAGATAAGAACCTGTCCTGCATGTCAGAATCAAGAGATAACCAACAGGACAACAGGAAGTGCCATCTACTGGGGTCATGTTCCACTCATGCATGAACACACACACACACACACACACACACACACACACACACACACACACACACACACACACAATTAGCATCAGGAGCCTGCCTTGCAACAAAGAGCAGGATGTTCAGGCCAGTCTTTTTGGCTGTACTCCTACGTATTGCATGTCCTACCTTCCTGACTGTAAGTTCCTTCCATCCATCACTAAAAGCCACATTCTAGGACTGCGAGAGAGGCAAGGTTTTTTTTTTCTTGGCTCAGAAGAATGTCATATACACACAAGCTTTCCCTTTCCCCTTCACTCCTGAGCAGGCCATAAACACCGGGGCATTAAACACACTCACACCCAGCAGCACAAATTCATGGTCAAACATTTAGCCAAGAGTGATTTGTCCAAGAATTACGTTAAATAGATAATTAACTGCAAAAGTTTCTTCACATAATGCACTACTTTAACTCAACAGAGTCAAAGACGATGAGAACATTTGCAACATTACAGAACAAGCTTGTATGGGCTTTAGGCCTAAATTCGTGTTTTGAATTCATTAAAGATAAAAACGATTCGGCTTAGCCTCAGGTTTAAAACGTGCTCTTGATTGGATGTTCATTTGAAAAGTTCATCACTATGCTATTTGTTCATTGAAAAGCACCGTAAAACTTTACATTTTATAACCTAACATTCCTTTTCCATAAAAACATAGGCTTCAATATTCTAATGCACTATAGTGACTTTCATTGAATACATTGTCACTGATCTGATTTGTAATTAAAGGATGTGATAAATGAGTCTTGCTGACAGACACAGAGCCAAATTGAGACTTTTGAAAACTGGTAACAAAGAGGAGAAGAGGAGGCGATATTCCTTTTTTTGTGCAAAATGTTCCTTGAGCTTTATCAGCTGCATCTACAATGTAGTTTTTGCTTTGTGCTCTGCATTGTGGAACAATAGCAGGGCTGCAACCAGCTAACTACTGCCAATTTCAATTTATTTTGTCGATTAAGTATCTAGTTTATGAAATGTCAGACAGTAGTGAAAAATGCATATCACATGTTCCCATAGTATGCACATTTACCACTGGAACACACTGGAGATAATTCTAAACATTTAAAACTAAATAAAATAAATAGAGTTAAAAGAAGAACAATTTATGGACGTATAAAATATAATACAAAAATAAAATAAAATAAAACAAAATAAAATAATTTTTCTGCTTCCTGCAGGTGAAACTAAGATACAACAGCTAATGGTGGAGGGCTTTGAGGAGGATGCCCCACCCCCCGCCGGGGGATCAATGCACATAAATGGAAGAGGTCACAGACCTTTGACATCTCCTTTCAGCCGGGGGAGGGTCACAGGCCTTTGTGAGATTGGCTTTAATGATCCAATTGTCAACTGCGTCATACACCTTCATACAGTAGTGCATACAGTTTGGCTCACATTTCACTCCACCCTTATGTCCATTCATCATCCTAAACCAGCTACAAGTATGAGGTCTAGATTAAAAAAAAACAAAAAGCATTGCCCTGTATCTCCCTTTTCTGTCTGCATCCAGCTGCCTTGTTTCGTTCTTTATCACTCCCACATCTGTCTGAACCTCTTCTCCCATCTCAACCCCTCTTCAGCCTACCCTGCTCCTCTCCAGACCTTATCTGTGCCTTCCCTCCCTCTTCTTTCATTCTGCATTTTTGAAGAGAGATTTGGTCACTCAAAGGGCCATGGCAAGAGAAGATGACCACTTCCAAAGATTCTTTGATGCATTTGGTTCTATGGAAACATTAAGAATAAAATAGCAAGAAGCAAGACCTTAAATAAACATAATAATCAGATGACAGAAGAATGGATGGATGAGATGGAAGATGGATGAGGATACACACTCAACTCAAACCACTGCTTTTCAGTGATGGAACTTAATTTAATTATATGTAGATCTGATTTCCTACAATGGCAAGAAAAACCACCCAACCCTGACGGTGCCATTACAGTCAGCGAATGTTTTTGCTCTTTTTTTATTTCTACTCAGACACTACCAGTGAACATGGTGTTCCTGGCATTCTTGACCCTCAATAAAAAGGACAGGTTAAAAGTTTACAAGCATCCATGTGGAACACATTTGGCTCTGCAGATCAGCACCGAGATGCACTTTTAATTCTGATGTTTAACTGAGAAAAACGGTCTGACATTAACTGATAAGGACCTCACTGTGGCTCACTGTGGTAATTAGCCAATTCTTTCTATTCTGAGTCTAATAAACTGCCTGTATAATTAAGCTGAATGCTTCTTACTTACACTGGACAGTGCAAAAAAAAAAAAAAAATATATATATTTGGCATAAATGTGTGAATTAATCCAGTTTTGTATGAACATCTCTATTTGACAGTGGTGGAAAGTACTGTTCTGTTACATTTTCAGGTACTTAATGTGCACTTAAGTTTTTCAATCTGATTCTTCTATTCTAAAACATTTTACAGGGAAATAATGTATTTTTTTACTCCACTACATTTATTTGAAAGCCACAGTTACTACTTTGCAGATGAATATTTCACACACAAAATATATGATCTACATTTAAAATATGATGCATTGTTGCAGATTACACTACCCAGTTACAATGAGCTTCACCTCCAAGTGCTACAACATTAAAATGCTGCTCAGACATTAAAGCAAATGTAATAATAGTTAAATAATATGATACATATAGTAAAACCTCACAGAGGCCATATTTTATGTAATGAATATATTGACTTTGAATACTTTAAGTACATTTTGTTAATAACGTACTTAAGAATGTGAATACAGGACTTGCGCTTTTACACTGTGGTTTTGCTATATTTATTTAAAGATCTGAACAGTCTGAACACTTCTCTCACCACTGATATTTGATTAGCTATGCTCAGATCATAGTGTGTGTTTTAATGGAACGATCACCTCTCTCTGTGTCAACATAAATATGGGGCATAAGGAACGTTTTGAAGAGAGCCTCCTGACTCCTGCCTCAGCAGTTTGAGGAATGATAGCTATTATGAGGACCACCTGTTTTCTGGGTCCTGTCACATCACGGTCCAAAACATGGGAAACAAAAGCACTGATCTCTCTATTTGGGATTTGTATCATCTGCAATCAGGCTCAGAAAAGCCCCTGTGAGAGGATCAAGAGAAGCGTCTGCCTGCACTGCCGACTAGTCCCCAGTGATGGGTTTGTGATCTAAACTGGTGTTACGAATGATCTGCGAGGGTGTTTCATGTTAAAGATTTTGACTCATTAGATCAATATTTAAAATGATGATTCTGGAGCTGCTCTGAAGCCACAGCAGAAGCAGAAACCTCTGTCTTACTGACCCGATTGGTAATCAATTGCTATGTATACATTTTTGTTATGACACTGGATAGAAATCTGAGTGATCTCTCACACTCTGGTTTGTCATAACAGTGTGCAATAATTAGAAAAATTGTTGGCTTTCAAATGAACATGCATCTGCTTTCTCCCCAAAATATAAAGAGAGAAACGCTGAGGGACAACTGAGCACACACAAGGCACAAACAGTCAAAGAGGAGCCATGATGTGCTCCAAATGATGGTGAGGGAAGAATGAGAGAAAACGAATCAATCTGTAACCCTGGTGACAATTGCTTTATGTACAAATGGATGTAAAATAGCCATCCATCCACAGCTTGGTTGGGCTTTTTATGAGAGAAATGTCATGTTGCATTTTTTGAAAAACCTCTTTGCCTCACAGCAGGTCTTCTGCACAATAAAAAAACTGCGAATGAGAGATGGGGCAAAAAATAGAGAGGGAGCCATTATCATAACAAGATAAAAGCCTAACGTTCACAGCGAAACTTGTTGTGAGAAGGGGGATAATGAGGGTCTGAGTAATTTGGACTACAATTTTCGGTTTTCAAAAAACTCCATCCAACTCATCCGCAGTATCACGCCTGTTTGTAAAATAAAAAGTTAAGATCATCACACAAACAAAATGCCCAGAGCTAAACCTCAAAGCCTTTTGCAAAGCAACATGAGAAAGAGACGTCTCCTTCAAGGCTAAAGAGAGAAACCTGTCCGAGCACAGGAGTGGTGTCACGGGGGGGGCCTTACTTATCTCCTCCCAGATTAAGTCCCAATTGTTCAGCAGGAACAAAGACAGCCAGTGAGGAAACCAGCCCCCCAAGGGCCAGATGGTCAGTGTTCAGAGCCCCCTGACCCCTCCAGCACTTGCCCTCTCTGACAGGGCCGCGCGTGTTCTAGTCAAGACAGGCCACCCAGCAAATTCACAATGCACACTGCTCATACAGTGTGTGTGTGTCTGCTCATGTGACACTGCACTACCTGTGTGACTTTAACGGATGTTTTTCTACAGTAGAATGCTTACTTTTTATATGATGTATAGTACAGAAAACAAGCTTGATTGTCACATATGATGACAAATCTATCAGCAGCAAGAATCAGGATTTTAGAATTTCTAGTCATGTAGCTGAAAATGTAAATTATAGTTGACTGGTCTAGAAGTTGCTGGATTAAAATGAGGCTTTAAGATGAAACGTAGCTGTTCAGCATTTGAGACTGAAGTGCAGCATGACCTGAAATGAAGTTGCCATATTATAATGGCCTCTCTCTGCACCTGGTAAAATGAACATCCCTCCTCCACTATAGGATCTGGAAATGTGCAAGTAACTGCCCTTAGCTCTAATTACATTTTTTGGAGGTACAGAAGGGGGGTAGTGGAGATGTAAGCAATGCAACCTCTGGGACATCAAACATAAGAGGAATGGAAAGACCAGCTGTAGTCAAGACAGACTGGTTTGTCTGTAATTACAATGACAAACCACTACAGACATCATGTTTATCTGATATGACTTTATCTAAGCTGCTGAAGCCTGTTTCAACACCAAGCCTTAGGCAACTGTAACAGTATACAAACATGACAAACATGTGAACTATGGTAGCCCAGTTCCACATATACTTGGCATGACTTTGTTAATGATTAATCAGCAGAGGAGACTGATGCCCAAATATCTGAATATCTATAAGATAAACTAATTGACTGCTCATTTGAAATGAAGTATTTCTAAGTTCTAAAGTTCTATAGACACTCAGATGACACTGCAAAATACGTTAATTACAGACTAATAAGGCTATTATATGTAGGTCTGTGACAGGCATATGTGCAGCCGACCATCAATGACAGCCACAAAATCAAGTATTGTTCATTTGTGCAAATGTAAAGGAGCAAATAAAATAATAAAAAATGGTTTAAAAATGTTGATTTAGTAGCTATTCTCGAGCATTCAAACAGGCTAACTGTCAGACTTTGCGTGTCAATGAATTACCTATCTGCCCCACGTCATTCTTAAATTTCCCCTTTCCAAAAAAAAAAAAAAAAGACCCAGCCTGCACTGTGCCATCACTTGGTGAAATTTCAGAGGAAATTCACCGTTGAAACAAACTTTTTGAAACAAAGCTAATGTTTCAGCCTCGTCCACGGAGCTACAGGCTGCGGAGTGACAACCATCACCCGGAGAGCGTTAACGACCCGCTGCTGTTTAGACTGACTCTCGTTCTTTCGTATGACTTGATACTGAACAGGTGTTTGAACGTGAAGGGACAGAAACGTACTATACGTGCATACATGCTTACCTTTATCAACACGGAAACGCGTTATATGCGGCCATGTCCATGTAGAGTCCCCAGCACCGCTCACCGCTGCTGCTGTTGCTGGTTGTCCGGACGCTCCGCTCCACTCCGCTACAGCTGATCTGATCGGATCTGCGCACGGTGAAGGAGCCGCCAAGTGACGTCAGGAAATTTCTGTACGTACCTTTTGGTTGAGTTCAGCTTGTTGCTGTGATGGGAGGAGGAAACACATTAGCTAACTGTAATTAGTCAGGTGGTATTTTCCTCGTTATAGCTTTAAACTTTGATTTTAAAAACTTAACAAAATTGAGAGATAGAAAATATGGTAGTTTCGTAGATATGACAGCACAAATAAATTAATTAGAAAAGGAATTAACAATCAAATAGTGAACAAAACAGTTAAGAATGAATAAATATGCAAACATAGTAAAAAATAATACAAAATAATAAAATGCCAAACAATGCGATGCCTACATAGGCCTACATCTGCATGCATTCAAACCTGCATAAATACATACATTAAACTGCATGTTACAAAGTTATCATTAGCCTGCCTAAAGGCTACAGTGCCTGTGTCAAGTTTCTTGGCACAACTCATCAAGTATGTATTTCTCCCAACTATGGGTTTTCAAGTTATAACATATTCATCTGTTTGCAGCAATACAAAGTTGATGCACAGTTTATTCAAGTCTCTGAACATATGTTCAGAGATTTGAAGAAACTGTGCTAAGGTTCTCACCATAGGTGGTATAGCAGCGCCCTCTGTTGGGTGACATGATGAACAAACAGACAAAACAGAGGATCCCTGCTGGAAAGGTTATGGGGGGGGGGGGGGGGGTTGCCTGTTTTATTTTTTTATTTTAAAGTATAACTGACATTACTTAAACTCACATGCTTGAAAGTCCTTGCGGTTCTTCATGTTATATGATTACATTAAAAACTACTGATATTATGTATAAGAGAGAGTGGCAGGCATTTCTAAAATGTGAAACAAAAAATAGGAACTTCATCTTTTGGAAATCACAGTTAAAAAATTCATGCATGAGTCCAGCTGCCATTCTCTAGGGAGCAACTGACAGCAGGTCCTAAGCATTTCCTGTTCATCATTTGTTCATTCGCAGAACTGCAAGTCCAATCACAAGAGAAAAATAAAAGGGGTAAAAGTTGAGATGAGCTTTTAACTGTTGAAGCCAATCTCATCTTGTATAAGCCCCAAAGAAAGAAAAGAAAACGTCAAAGTGCCTATAATCATTATGGTATAAATCTCTGTGACATTAAGATAAACTTTAAAATGCAGTATGGTAGAAAAGATGATGAGCTTATGGTGACTGAACCTTACTAAATATCTATTTCTACAGGGGTTCAAGTGAGTTAGAGTGACCTCATTGGAGCTGGTATTCCTGCACCTTAAACATGTCATCACTAACAATCCTATTATTCATATGATAGATGATATTATGGAATGAGGGTAGCAAGACTTTTGCAACCATACAGAATAGCATAGAATAGATGAGGCAATCATAATAAACAATCATCACAAACACAAACACGTGAACCATAATAATTACAAATATTATTCAAAGTATCAGTACGTAGAACATTGAATTCCCACAGAGGAATGGCTGTCTCTAGCTTCAGTTTATTTTGCGGTAGTAAGGTGTAATGGAAACCAGTCTTACTCAGTTCAGAGTTGGGTGAGGAATTTTTAAAGCAAACTGATCCTGTGATCTGGTGTCATGATCGTTCACTTTGGAACTCAACCAAGGATGTTAAATATCTGTGCAATTGAGATGTCAAAGCCTTAAACGAAAACACAGGCATGCTGATGCTGTCGAGACATTAGTGATGACCATCTGACCTTTTCATGCAGCTCACAGAGGTGAAAGTGACAGCTACATTGGGTAATGAATGGAACAGCACTGTAAACTGGAGTAAAAGAATAGAATAGATTAAAATAGAATAGGCTAATAATGATTAAACACCAAGAACATCAGTAATCCATAGAATAGCATACAATTAAACAGAATCAGCCATTTGATTATAATCCAGAAATAAGAGCATCTATAACCCATATTGAACTATAGAATAGGCTAATTATGGTCCAGAACAAAGTGCATCTATAACCAATACTGGACTGTTATAATAGAATAGAATAGAATACATAGAATAGAATAGATAGAATAGAATAATTATGGTCCAGAACAAAATGCATCTATAACCCATATTAAACTGTTAGAATAGAATAGAATAGAATAATTATGGTCCAGAACAAAGTGTATCTATAACCCACTTGGAATAATTACTGAATAGAATATTCAAGGGAAATATTTTTGGAAATCTTAAAAATAAATGTTGATGACACTTTAAAAACTCTCGTACCTTTGATAGCATCTTTTTGGTGAGCTCATAACGTTTCCATTGTAACATCGGGAGCAGCAACATGTTGCCTTCAACAGTCTATGAACTCTTTGAATGCGCCTCGACAAAGCGCATGCGCAGTACTTGACATTTTGAAGTTGCTTCTCCGGGGTGTTTGAACAGGAAGGCGGACATGTTGGTCAGGCTGTGGGAGAAAATCAGGCACCGTCTGCTGTTTTTTTTTCCGAAAACTAACACACATCTAAACCCGATTTTTTAAGTCTTCGATCTGAGGGATGAAGAAGTTTGGACGGGAAACAGTCGACAGCCAGTGACAATGCACGGGATGCAGCGGAGGGACTGCAGTTAAACGCTGTAACGAGTCCGTGTTAAAAACTGGTCGAAATTTGAAAGAAGCAGAAGTTTTTTCCCCCACCACTTCTACTTTTGAGCTGTCAGATTCGTTTGTCGTTTTCTGCAGGGGCCTGGCACAGAAATGGGAACCGGCCTGGACTAACCATCCCACAATCTGTGCTTTTCTGAGAGACATTACATTTAAGTTTTAACAGCCTTTTGTTTGGATGCACCAACATTTTAAGCCCTTATCCTCAGTGGCATCCTGCGGAGGCTGACTAATCTGTCGCCGCATTTATCGTTTGCCTCTGAAGTTGTTTGTCACTCATACTGGGAAAACATCTTTCGACTCTGAACATGTGGCTAATGTATATTCGGTGCAACCTTAAACGTTTCATCGTCTGTGAAAGCTCGAGGAGAACGATGTATTTTCTGTGAAGTGCGCTGTAAAGTTCTCACGAAGAAAGGAACATTTGGCTAGCTAGCTACCGCTGGCTGCTAAAGCTAGCTAGCCAGCCTTCTGCCTCGCCAGTGAGCTGTTTTTGTTCATAACCCAACATCGGGACTGAGTTCAACAGCAAAAATGTCTGCTGGGCAAAGCATGGAGGCTCGATTTGAAAAAATCGATGCCATGTTGAAGGACCCAAAGTCAGAAGTAAATACGGATTGTCTTCTGGTAAGTTTGTAGCTTGCTAGCTGGCTAGGTAGCTAAGCGAGTCAGCCATTCTGGTTCAGTCTACTCCTTGGAGCAGAAATTCTTTCCGAGACCAACAAGTCGTCTCAATTCTCACTGAAGAAATGTGTTGATGTTGACTCCAACAGGCCAGTTTGGCTCACACACTTAACTCCAAACACCTGTGTACGTGTGAGTTCGTATATAAAGTAAGTTTAAGCGAAAATAACAACCAGCAGTTTGAAACCTCCGTTATCCTTCAGTCAGACACTGTATAAACTCGCAGACAAAAACAACGAAACTGTAATTGCTAGCATTAGGATTGCTATTTAACGGCGGTGTGCTGTCAGCTCTCATAGCCTGGCATCAATAAAAGGAGAGTAACTTATTTAAAAGCAATGGTAACTAAATAAGACTGACAGATGGCGACCGTCTTTCCGTCCTTCACAAAGACAGGCACACTTTGTCAGATTATTTTTTTGGAGCAGTCCAGGTAAAACAATTCGTGTTATTAAGTCCGATCAACTGAATTGGTTTCCTTGCCACCCACCACAAACTGATAATAGTTTGTGTCGTAACTGGTGTGCCTTTTAGATCATTAGGAAGTGGTTGTTTAGGTGTGTTGTTTTGTCTAGGTTTACTTATTGAAGGCTCATTTCTAGTGATAGGGTGCCTGCAAGCCTGTTGTAACCTGTAGGCCCCCAGCTGCATCAGTACACCTGTTGGTTGGAGTTTGCCCTGGCTGCTTCCTGTCTATGGGAGAGGACTCATGAAGTGACTCTCCTGTCTTGAGAAAAGAAGGCGTCTCCTGCCACGTGCTAAACCTTAAAGCAACACCTTCATAGCTTTTTATTACATGCAGCAATCCCAGGAACTGACTCAATGTGGAGTGGATGCCAAAGGGATGATGTTGTGTCAAGTGTTTGTTGATATCAGGAGCCTTTCAGCTTGGGTGATGGTGGCACTAAGTTTTTTCACAAGGAACTGGCTCTTTGTGACTCATGGGAAAAGTTTTGTTCAGATGTTTAGTGTAATTCAACCAAAATTCACATGGATTATAGGACAGAATATTTTGGCCTGAATGCCCAGGGACGGACATTGGCATTTACGTTGTTGTGTTTGCAGTAGGCCTAAGTTTTCGCCTAGAGTCCAAATAGTTCTGGATCTCTGTGTACAGTAGTTTCTTTGTAACTGTGTCAGGTGTTGTACACATAAGGTCATACTCCTTGTTTAATAATTCCTGTACCTTGCTTGTATGACATGGGATATGTTAGCAGGCAGATGGACTAACTAAGCAAAGGAACATTCGGGAAGCAATCTGTTTTGGGAAGGGGGCTTGTCCTAAAACTCCACCCACACCTAACCTAACCCTAACCCAACTTGGAGTGTTTGTGTATTGGCTGCTGTAGATAGCTGTCTTTTCAGAAGAAAACTTGCTTAGTCTCCATGACCTCCCATCCTGTTGCAGAAAGAGGCAATTAAACTCACCTAAAAGTGCACACGTTCTGCATTTTTAATGGCAAAAAGCTGTGGGGACTGTTCCTGCTGGCAGCCACACACACAAGGGTGTTGTTTCTCCTTTTCCCCCTCTCTGCAATCTCCCCTGATCAATGAATGGAGGCCTTTTGCTGAGGCTCTCTCTGCCACCATGCAACTCCACCCACAGCTTAATAAAATTCCATGCTAATCAAATAACCTCTTGTCTTTGACTGGCCTGGAGTTCCCTGTGTGTCCCAAAGCCATTCTGCACGTCTGGAGAGAGTTGAGACCAGGCAGGCAGCCCTGAGGTAGCTGGGTGTGGGCTCTGCTCTCTACCCATAAACCAAAATTATGTGGACTGAAGACTCATGTTTCTGAAGGCCGTGAATCAGGACATTTAACTCATAAAGCAGCCAGCATGCTTGGGTATGAGTAATAGGTTCCATCAGAATGCACAATGCAGGCCTTTTACTGGCCATGTTTCTGTACCTGGGTCTTGAACTGGAATTGCTTTCTGTCTGAAGTATAGCACTGTTGGGTTTCCACTTTTTTTCCCCATAGAACCCTGAGCTGTGTTGTGTGATGGTGACACTTGGACTGCACCTTACCACTCAGCTCTCAGCTGGCCTATCGAGCGCTGTATTCCAACCCTGTCGCCCTTATCTTCACCCAGTAAATAAATCCTGCTTGGAGAGAAGAGCACCTTATCTGGATGGGCTGCCCCCTCGCCAGTCATTGTGCTCTAGGCAGGCTTCTGAGAGCCAATCTGAACAGACAGAATTCCTGACATTGTGATGTGAGAGCTCACTGACAGTAAGGGACTGAGCATTGCCCATATATGCTTTACCGCTGGCAACCATCAATAGCTTCGATCAAATGATTTTATTAGTTTATGTGTCTGGATTGAACATCCTCACCTCTGAACGTTAGCGTGGAGGAAGTGGTGTGTTCGTCAGTCTGTGAAAACATTGAATTTCCTAGTTGCTTTTGCGTTTGATCCTAAAGTGCCATGGTCTGTTCATCATTTGGTAAATTAGAATGGTTGAGTTGATATGTTAGAACTTGTTTTGCATGGGCTTTGCCTCTATATGAGATATATAAAGGCTTCCTGGCACAGTCTTTGTTCTTACTTTTACACTTGGGGTGCATTAGCTTCCCTGTGTTTTGATCCCTCTTTCATCTACTATTTGGACTCTAAATCTGTAATAAGGGTAATTACAGGAAACTGCAAGGCCAGTAAACCAGATTTGTAGGCAGTGATTGCTGCATGTACATGTTAGGTTTGGGGCTCTTATTTTGAAGTGATTTATAATATGAGTTGAATAAGCTAAATCAACAACATTGTTAATACTGGAGTTTGTGTAGTAGACTGCTTTGATGAAAAAAGGCAAAATTAGCTTTGATGAGTCCATGCATGGTTTAACATTTTGCGCTATTACAGTGTTACAGTAATAAGATAATTTACAGAGGAAAAAACACAAGCGTGTTATTAAATGAATTTGATAATGAATATGTTTTGCAGGTTAACACTCTCAGTAACTATCGCTCAAATTAGATTTCATCCCACAACAGTATCTGTGTTGATTGATTGAAAGAAGTGCTTATTATTATTTATGTGAATGTAACTGATTAATGGTGCCATGTGGCAAAGAAGCTGTAGAGTAAAAACTTGCTCGTGAGAAATGTTTTACTTGGTATTATTTATGTCTTTGTTTTTTTTCACCTCTAATTATGGTTGCATTGCCACAGTTGGACTATGGCATGGTTTCCATTTCAAGCAAATTTCAGCCCAGTTCTCAGAGTTTAGGTATTCAAAGGAAACGATCATATAGCAAAACCAGGGTCTGCAAATGCGGCTGACAGGCAGAGAGGCAGTTTTGAGTCAGAACTGCTTTGGAACTGAGCCTTGAGACAGATTTGAAGGACCATTTTACTGACATACTTCCTAATTGCCTTGCACAGTCAGTCTGCTGAGGCCCAATTTGAGTAACAGCCAGAGCACAGTCAATCCTTGTCTTGTCAATCCTTGAGTCCCTGCCCTTGTCTCAGTGACCTTTGCCTTTAATGGACAAACCCTACCTGCAAAGTGTTGTCTGCACTGATAATGCAGCTAAAGTCTGTATTGGTTGTAGACATAGAGACGGACTGTCAACACTACATCATATTTTTATTTTTACAGGGTTAATCCAGTAGTTCTTACTTGACACTATATATAACACAACACATACACGTATATACAGCACAACGATTTTGTAAAATCACATCATTCAACATAATTTTCTATGACTTGTTAATTTAGAGTGCTGCAAGAGATCATAAATTATCATTATTTAAACAACCATATTTGTCGTTTTCTATGTTTAGCTTGTTATGTTGTGTACTGTGTACAACTTGCTCATACACTACATCATTTGTGATCAGTTAATAAAGCATAGAATAAGATTTTGGGTTGATTTACCTTCCAGGCAGCCATTTTTTCAGGTTATGCCAGTACAGTCCAGTCACCTGCTTCTACTTTGCTTTGTCTTTGTTCTTCATGGTCATTCAAAACGAAGAGTGTGCAGCATGATGACCTTTTAATGCTAAATTCAGATATAGCATATATAGCATTTATATAGCATGTATTTGTAGAACATTTTATGATAATTGGGGCAAATATGTTGCCAGGAGACACTTACTTTGAAACTTACCTGAATCTTCGATGTGCCAGCATCCTTGAATGCACCACCATTTTTATTTGCAAATGGCCCTTGCTTACGGCTATGTTATTCCCTGCAAGGGTAATGTAACTGACAAAAAGTAAAAGTAACTACATTTTCATGGTGGTGAAGCACCTGCTTCATATGTG
The DNA here is from genome assembly GCF_021018895.1 of Seriola aureovittata. Taxonomy (NCBI): domain Eukaryota; kingdom Metazoa; phylum Chordata; class Actinopteri; order Carangiformes; family Carangidae; genus Seriola; species Seriola aureovittata. The sequence goes on from NC_079375.1 coordinate 11,612,634, forward strand.
TTTCATGTCTCTACAAGTTGATTTTCATGGCGTGCTGCCTGGAAGCAACAACAACACGCTAATAACTTTTTGTATGCTTTGGAAAATTGACAGGAGTTACGCAAGCTCTATGTAATTTGTGGTTAATTGGCTAAAATATGGAAACTCACTAGCTTGGTCTTATTAATGATGAATTACATATCCTTGGGGCGAAAAGCATGTATTTGTAGTAACGGTTATAGTCAGCATTTAATCCATCCCTATTGTCATAAAGGTTCGGGGCTGCCAGTCGTAAACTGCTCTCCTCAGCTATTCATCTATGGGAACAACAATTGGCTGAGCTGTTTGTAGCTCTGCATTCCCTCAACTGACTGATTATGTGCAGGGATGCATACTAAAATGATCCAGTCTTTTAATAACGGAACGCTTTTTTTCCTTTGATTCACCCACTGAACTTTACAGCCTTTGCTTTTCTTTCATCTCGTTTCTTGAGGGCTACAAGGCCAGTTGGTTTGTCCCATTTACAAAGGACTCTGTGACCCCTGTCCAGTGAAGATGGTCGAAGTGAGCTGAGTCGAGTGTTTAATAAGATGCTTATTTGTCGGGCTGAGGTCATAAATCTTGGGCAGTGGAGGCAAGATAGCAGAGTTTCGCTTGAGAAGCCAGAGCTCAGTCAGTGGAAACACGTGAGTGCTCGCCACTGTTGGAATAACTCAATTATATTTTGACATGAAAGCATTTGTGACAGTGATTCTCGCTCACTGGGACTTCATAAGGAAATGGAATGCCCCTGTTTTGCCACCCCTGGGTTCACTGTCACTGCTGTTTATCCAGTGGAGTTGTTAGTTAGGCAGTCTTTCTAGGTAAGTGGGATTTCCTGTCAGTAGATATTATGTGCAGCAGGAGTGTGCAAAAGGAGTCAAGGTTTATTTAAAAAAAAAAAAAAAAAAAAAAAGCTTGAATCTCTCACCGGTGGGTTCCAAAGTGTACAATATTAATAAACACCAGAGCAGATGGATATGTATTCCCCTAAGTTTACATTTCTACCTCAAGGCCTGTACCTGGAAGTTAGTAGTGAGGAAGTGTTGCGGTATTTCATGCTCTGAATGGCTTCATTGGTTTGTATGATCACATTTGTGTTTACATGGGTGCAGCCTTCGATGGAACTGCCTTTATTTGCATGTCGAGCTGAATGGCTGTGTGCACATTTGCTCACATGTGGAAAGCATATTGTCTTGAAGAGGTGGCAGAAAAGGAAGTGAGAAGTAGGGCTTGACTTAGGCCAGTCCACATGCCTTGTGCTGGCATGCAGAAAGGGATGATGTGGCTGAGTCTCCAATGGAAATTTTAACTCAGACTTTTAATGTCTGGAAAAGAGCTTGTGTGTTTTTTGTGTGTGGATTTCTCTCCCCTAAAGTTTAAAGAAATAATTGCCATATGTAATGTCAACCACTGGCTTTGTGTGTTTTGTATAACTATACATTTTTTTTTTATCATGATTACCACATTTCATTAATAGGGTGATGAGATGGTTTTTCATATTATTATTTAGTAATCCCAGGGATGTGTCGCCCTCTGCCTGAAGCAGCATCAGCAGAAATAGGATAACATGGAGCCCTGCAAGCTCTGGTTTGTTTTCCCAGCCATTTTTTTTCCCAAGACTGCCACATAATGAAACATAGCCTGTGGACTGCTACCGCCCAGTGCTTGTTGCAATGAGTGAATCATATGCACGGTTTTACTCTGTCTCTAGTAGGACATTGTTAGATAATTGTGTGTGTTCAATTTTTAAAAGCACATATTCTCACTGGCTCTTTAAATTTGATTAAGATTGTCATAAGATTGTTGATTCAAGGCTGTCCCTACAGTGTATGAGCATATCTCTCTGCCTGAAGAACTACAGCCACATGCATTTAGAGTTTAAATGCTTTGTGTGTTACTTTTTTATCTGCACCACTACAGCATTTTTTCCCCTATTTTGTGTTGTACATTTTAATCATTGATGGCTTTTTGTTTTCTTCTCTTTGCGTGGAAACTCCTGAGCGACTGGAAATTTCAGAGCTGCAGGAGAAGTGCTTATCTAGGAACAGTTTCACCTCTGGAAACTACTCTGAATTACTAGCTTAGAAAGAGCTTTGTCACTGATCTCGGACCATTATTCTCATATTTGTTAGCGTAGCCTGGGGCAGATTTTTTTTTTGGGCTGAGCCATGTTGGTGCAACTGGCTGCTCCATCTGAGTGGTTTGATAGCTAAACCCAAACAGAGGCAGATGATGTTTGGTCGCTAACCTATAACTTTGATGATCACAAATCAGACACCAGAGTTAACTTATGTTTCATATTTATGCATTGAACCTGATGGCCGTGTGTGTGTGTGTGTGTGTGTGTGTGTGTGTGTGTGTGTGTGTGTGTGTGTGTGTTGATTTTTAAACAAAATGTAGATGTAAAAACAAACATAGAGGACTCTTGATATTGCAGATAAATGTACTGGTACACCAGTGTGTGAGGCATTCAGGTAAACCTCTGTATGGTTGTCCGATTTGACGACACTTAGTTTGTAATGATATAAATTTACTGATATGATTTTCTCGTGTGTATGTGGATCTGTATGATTTTTTTTTTTCTATCAGCGCCAGGTATTAAATATGCAAGTTAGGCAAAACTGATACTTTTTTTTTATTTTTCATTTTTTTATCCTTCAATGGTTTCTCAATTGATTTTCCAAAAAAATGATCATATCACAAAAATGAGATATATCATCATAAAGGATTTTATATATATATCGTTCACTCCTAACACCTCCGTGTCTCTGAATGCAATTGCCCCTAATATCTTGACACGGCCCCTCTTTCCACTAGGATAGCTGGTAGACACCACAGCAGATATACAAACTTGGAGCAATTGCTGCTCACACAATTGCTAATTTAATCTTTATTCCTTATTCCTTCAATCAGTTGTGCTCTATTTACCAGTTGAATTTGCAGTTTTATTTTATGCATTGCTGATTTTTTTTTTTTTTTTTTGATTACTATACCTGGTTCTTTTGTCACTCTGGTGTTTCAGTAGAGGACTCTGAGCATGCCTGTCTTCCGATTTTCTTTGTTTTTTCCTTCATTTGTTCTCCTATTGGACTAGCCTGCCCCACATGTACCAGCCCTCCACTCCCTGCTCCTTTCCGTCATAGTGTTAAGCCCTAGTACTGATTGAAAATAAGGCTCACTATGTGACTCTGTACTTGGGATGGATTTTTTTTCCTCTCCCTTCCTTCACTTTTTGTTGAGAACTTGTTTGGCCACATACCTAAAATAGCTCTCTGACGTGTACAGTCCTGTTAAGGAATGTTACTGTGGCTGTCCAGAGTTCTCTGCGGCAGGAAGTTATGCAAACGTGCATTGCTGAGCACAGAGCCTTGTGATTAGGGTCCTGAAGGACTCAGTTCTTCAGCGTTTTTTTTTTCCATTGCAGGCTGGCTGGAGTCTGTGTGGCCAACAAGGCCCCTTTTTTCTCTCAGCCTTAGGTCTGTCTTGTGTAAATGCTCCCTCCTGAAAGTTGATGAGCAAATGATGACTGTAGGCTCTGCCATGTGCGCTGATCACAGCCTATCCTCTCCTTAATTTCCCACATTCTGTCTCTGTGAATGCCTACGTTGCTTTTGTTCTTCCCACCAGCCATTCTTCACCTCCCATTTTTACTTTCTCCCCTCCCACCTGCTTTTTTCCCTGCTTCCACCCATCCCGCAGGGCGTCTACTGCTTTTATGTCTCATAGAGGGGTGGGGTGGGGAGTGTGGGGGGCATTGCCCTGACCTCTTCTGCTGAGCAGAAGCAACAGAGTTACTTAAGAGGATTCCTTGCCTTGTCTGAGCTGCTGATTCACCATGTGTCATCATTGTTTTGCTCAGAGATGCAAAAAGAAATCTGTCATCATTTCATAGAAGACCACTCACAATGTGGGAATGACAAGATTCTTGCTATGATAGTGAGTGCAGAGATTATGTAGCCAATGTCAAAAGGTAACATTAACATGTAACAGTAACATTTGTGAGCAACTAATGTTTGCCCCTGGTATTTGAATAAATAAAATGCAGGTTAGCTGACCTCTGACTGTGTCAGAAAATGCTAATTTATAACATCTGGCTCACCCCTGCTAGAGGGAATGCACAACAGTATTTTGCGTTCAAGTGTTTGTGTGCCCATCTTGTTTCAGCCATTCTGGATTATAGACGATTAGATTAAATCCTGCCAGTGGCACTTATGCTCCTGCTGAGCCTGAGGCAAGATTGCCTATACTGTATGTTTGTTTACAGCTCTTGAAATTCCAGTCTTGTAGCTGTCGCATCATAATTTGAAATGGGTATTTATGCACGGTCCTTTTCAAGTCTATTTAATGACAGCATCATTTTTCACCCTGTTATAGCAACGTATAGGAACAATACTATTCGAGTTGTCATGAAAGGGATTCTAATGAGGGTCAGGAGCTGGTGAGGTGGGAGTAACTTCAGTGGGTGTTGCAGCCCTGTATTGTAAAGTACACAGTCGGCCTTACTGTATGGTTATTGTAAGGCACCACCCTGTTGCCTCAGTCATCAAAAGCTACTTAGTTCCTCCAGTTGCTTTTATTAGAAACTTGGTGATCAGGGTGGGAAATTCAGCCTCTGGTCACTCAACCAGTAGGACTGGTGGTTGTTTAAAATCTTCTGAAGCGCCCTCCTGTTCACATTGTCCATGCTACTTTACTGGCCTCATAGTTTTCTAGTAGTATAGCTGATGAGTGCATTTCTGATCAGCAGCTGACTCAAACACCCCGGACGTATCAGCCTTTCTCAGCATGCATATGCTCACGTGAACTTTGAACTACATGGCTATCAATAACCTAACAAAAGAACCAGATATGCTTTGCTTAGTTCTTTTGTTTTGTTACAGTAAATGATGCCACAGCCTCTAATAGAAACACACATGAACGCTTGAGTTATCAGCATGAATTTAAGAAAAAATCTGCCGACACCTAAATAGGTTTACAACAATTTGATTTTAATTTAAATTGATCTTAGTATTGCCCATCGCAGGCATCATGCAAGACATAATTCAAAGCTCCTTTTCATAAACAAGCATCCTTTGATTTCCCTCCCTGGATCTCTTATTAATCACTTAAAAAAAAAAAAAACAGTTAATGCCTATAGTAGGACTGAAATCTGGTTATTTGTAACAAACTTAAACCCTTCTAGATTTTATTAATGTAATTCAGGCTGGAAGCCCACTGCTTGGTCTGCGCAGAAGTCTCAGCTCAAAGCTGCTCAACAGAGACCAGTAGCCCGACAGGACACTATGCTTGCATTTTCCATGTTGTTCGGGATGTTGTTGGAGTAGTAAACACTGTGTGGATGTGTTTGCCTCCTTGTTAACCCTTCTCCTCTCCCCTCAGGATGGCTTGGATGCGCTGGTGTACGACCTTGACTTCCCTGCCCTGAGGAAAAACAAGAGCATTGACAACTTTTTGAATAGATGTAAGTAGATCGCGTCGTGCTTTTCTCCTTATGTCCTGCTTTAATGCTGATCTCTCCGTGTCTTTCACTTTAACCATTTGTGTTTACAGACCCTTGTTACATGTGGGTACAAGCCTAGGCTCAGAAAAGAAAACTGTTTTTGGGTCACGGCCTTTATGTAGGCTTGGACACAATAGGTGTCTGCTGTTTAGTGTCCCCAACAAAGGGGCTTTCATAAATGGCTGGTGACCCACATGATGCTGATCGTGATGGCTTCTCTTTTTCTCAGTGTGCTCAAATTAGGGAATCCCCATAACTATGTTGCAGGCAAAACAAAAAAGTATCAATCGAAGGCTGAGAGTGAGGCTAAACCTTTCCTTAACAGATCTGGTGTAACTGCCCAATTCTCATTTACATTTCAAGGAAATGGCAGCTATCATGTTACAGTGTTTATTGCGGGACTTGTTCTTGTAAATCCAGGAATGTCTGAGGTGGGGGCAAAGAACCACTGTTATATCTCAGGGATATACGTGTTTAATTTCCTGAATTATCCATAGACAAACATATAATTTAGCAAAACACCAATAACCAAACATATGCTTACTCTCCTTGCCTCCTTTGGTTCTATCTCTTGTTATAACCCAAAAATATTCTCCCTCTCACGTTCTCCCTGGCAGGTTTTGCAGCCTTCTGTATCACTTTTCATTTTCCTTGGTTTGTCTTCATAGTCCGCCTGCAAAGAAACACTCCTCACAGATCTATTCAGAAAGATTAATATTTATGTGCAGTAAGGATCAGGTAGTGATTTCTCACATGGGGAAATGATTGGCACTCTGTATGCTGTGGAAGTGCACAGCTTTTTGTACGGGCCTTTCTCACTGTCCCCACAACAGCAGATATGCATTAAGCCTATTAAAACCCTGCGCTTTTTTACTAGCAACGCATAGAATAAATTAATTTGATATAAGTTGATATGGTCACCAAACCAGCGATTACAACCTGCCTTGTAAGATGTAGTTGCGAGAAAATTGTCAAGTTGTGTCTGAGCAGGACTTTTAATGGTTTGAGGAAAACTAGAATTCAGTGCTCCATATTTGCATATCAATCCAAGCTACTGTAAACCCTTGGGCAAAAACTGCCATTAGGTATCTCCTCAATTACGCTTGGTACTGTACTTTTGTGTATAACACCCAAGAGTTGGAAATGCAATGATGGATATGGATGGACTAATGGACTGGCTGTCTTGTGAGACACTGGCCCTCAGTTGCATGCATTGCCTGAAGGGCTCTTTACTTGGAACTCTCTCCTCCATGTATTGTGCTTTGCACCCTGATCGTATCAGCTGATTGCTCCACTGTATATATGCTGGGACCTACTGGAAATAATCCTCCTCCACACACAGCAACATGAAATGCTATTTGTACCATTTCTAAACATGGTTCATAAGTCTTTTTGGTCCTCTGGGATTTTTCCAGTAAGGATCGTGATCCCGGGAACCACTGCACAGAGTGGAAATGACTCACTCTCAAATGTTCTTATTCTAATAGCTCAGGGCTTACTTTTTTATTTTTAGATCGATTGAACTTGGATGCCCCTGCAACCCCCTTTTCCATGCATTCCCGTGCCAGTTGTGACCCATGTGAATTGAAAATTATCCCCCTAGTCCAGCTATGACCAAATTTGGCTGAACAGTGAAAGCTATCTCCCCTAGGGGAACTAATGTTGTTACATCAGCAAGAGGTCTGTTCTGTTTGCCAACACACTGCATGTTCCTATGAAAGTCGTCCTCTGTTTTATGTAGATATTAAATGACACCTAATGATGCGAGATGATAAAATCAAGGCGGAACTGAGTGGGAGGGTGATCTTGCATACAAAATGTAACCACTAGAATCTGCATTGTAATAACACAAATGACAAAATAGAACCCATCATCTGCAAGCTCTCTCAGGCACCTTATGCTGTATTAAGTTGACGTCACTGATCTAGCCAACTGTAACTTTGGCTGTGATGCTTCGGTGCACAAGGCTCAGGATAAGACTCCTCTTAAAGGTCAAAAGGCAGTGACTTAAGCAGAGCATAGATCCCTGCATTGATTCTATTTACTGTAACATCTGTCTTTGCTTGTTTTGCTTATTTTTCCAGACAAGGAAACCATTAGTAAAATCCGTGATCTACGCATGAAAGCAGAAGACTATGAGGTGGTTAAAGTTATTGGGAGGGGTGCATTTGGAGAGGTGCAGTTGGTAAGAGTCTTTTTTGTTTCTTTTTTCTTTTTTTTGGTAAATAACACTGTCTACAAACCTCTACTATAGTCAGTATTTATTTATTGGTTCAAAAATAATATATAATTTCTTATGCACTGCTTTAAAACAACTTGTGAGATCTTGAGTAAGTCTGACTTGATTGTCACCTCATCATCTTTTCCAGGTAAGACATAGAGCCACATGTAAAGTATACGCCATGAAGCTGCTCAGCAAGTTTGAGATGATCAAGAGGTCGGACTCTGCTTTCTTCTGGGAGGAGAGGGACATCATGGCTTTTGCCAACAGCTCATGGGTGGTGCAGGTGAGATGTGATAAGAATATTTAACCTAGTTTATAGTTTTATATTAAATCCAGCCTCATGTGAGTCTGAACCTAATTAGTCACTTTTCTTTGATATTTGTTATTTTTCACCAATCATTTCTCACTTTCTTTGTTTGTTCCGCAGCTCTTTTTCGCTTTCCAAGATGATCGCTACCTCTATATGGTGATGGAATACATGCCTGGGGGTGACTTGGTTAACTTGATGAGCAACTATGACGTCCCAGAGAAGTGGGCCCGCTTTTACACAGCTGAGGTGGTGCTGGCTCTGGATGGGATCCACTCCATGGGCTTCATTCACAGGTAGAAGAATACTTCTAGCTTCTCCTTGTTGTGTTTGTTGGTCTTGGTTTTGAAATTGGCTCCAGTCAAACACACAGATGTGATACATTTCTAATGGAACTGTTGTTTCTTACCTCTGTGAGGCACTCCTTAAGTTTTTATTCTGTTTGGAACAGCCCCTGAAGCCTCGTACAAAGGGAATGTGTAAAATCATTTAGCTTTTATGGTCCTTGACGACTGTGAGATATGCTGGAGGCTCCGGAAGGTGTGGTGGCAACCTATGATCTAAGGGAACCATTGTAATAAGCAGGAAGTAGTCCAGGGACAGAGGCACTGTTTTTAGCATGAATGCTAGCTGCTAGTGTTCTAACTATAGGTCTCATGGTACATTACTACTTGTTTTCACAACTGCGACTCATTTACTTGGGCGCAAAATTCCCTCTGAATTTATGCTATAAACCAAAAAATAACACTTTTCTTCTTCTCTACCTGAATCTGTGAGAGGCTTTTGAATGAACTGTTCTCTCATTCCTGTTGTTTTCTTTCAGCAATGATTTAAAGGAGATTTAAACTGTCTATTAGAGTTGTTTTCATTCAGTTTCATTCCACGATGGTGGTCGTGGATCTGTTGTATCTCTTGGAGAACTAGGGGCATTAATCTCTGGACTAGGTGGCACCACATTTATATGATATTATGTCTCTACACAACAGCCATAAAATATTTTTCCCCCCTTTTATTAAATGGTTACTGATATTATTCTGCACAATAAGCTCTGTGCACAGCTGCCGTGGTGGAAAGATTCACACTTTGACAGTTGTATTAAACAGTTCTCTGCTGTTTTCCCATTAGCTTGCTGAAAGTTGTAGCGAAAGGAAATTTCAAGAGCACATAAATTCTGCTCCCTCAGTTCCCAGCTCCCTTCATACCTCATTACATCTGACCTATCGCTGCAGTGGACTGTAGCACCTTCAGACAGCTCTGATTTGGAGAGCTGTTTTCCCAAATGCTCTAACCTTAACTGCACACAAACACTCCTGCAAAGTGCTTCAGTTCTTGATATATGCTTGAGTTTGATGTATTGTGTATATGTGTTTGATATGATGCATATTTTTTACTTTTTGCAGGGACGTGAAACCTGATAACATGTTGCTAGACAAGGCAGGCCATTTAAAACTGGCAGATTTTGGGACCTGCATGAAAATGAACAAGGTATCACAATATCATCAGTATAAGTTTGCTTTATGATTAACATCTCTCCAGTTATTTTGATTGACTCCTTATTCCAGCAGAATATTTTTAATGTTTTTTTCCCTCCCCTCAGGATGGTATGGTACGATGCGACACAGCAGTGGGAACTCCGGACTACATTTCACCTGAGGTACTGAAATCCCAAGGAGGAGATGGCTATTATGGCAGAGAGTGTGACTGGTGGTCAGTGGGAGTGTTCCTGTACGAAATGCTAGTTGGTGAGTTTCTGAAAAAGTCAACAATTTGGGGTTAATTTTATAATTTTACCAATTATAAGTTTACTAATAATGTGGAGTATATGCTCTTTTTTATAAATCATAACAAAAACCCTTGATCATTTTTACCTTTCACTTACAATATAAAATATAAAAATGATTTATTTTTATTGTCTTGATTAAATTTCCTGTGGACACATCAGTAACCACCGACTCTTGTTGGTCTTGTGTTGTGCACAGGCGACACTCCTTTCTATGCAGACTCACTGGTGGGGACCTATAGCAAAATTATGAACCACAAGAACGCCCTGACCTTCCCTGAAGACAGCGACATCTCCAACGATGCCAAGAATCTCATCTGTGCTTTCCTGACTGACAGGTTAGAGAACCACAGAATAAGTGCTGGATCATTGAAGAGGGTCCTTATCTGTAGAGCCTGTCTTTGTTTAGGTGCTAAGTGTTTTCTGGTGTAGAGGAGCCTCTGTGGAAAGAATCCTGATAGAAATGTTCATACTACCAAAGAAGCTGTGCCTTTTTGTGTCAAGAAGAGATATCCCTGCTTTCTTCTACTACTATTTTTAAAATCACTCTCTCTCTCACACACACACACACACACACACACACACACACACACGCACACGGATGAAAGTTCTCCGCCGCGGTGCTGGGGCTGTTAAGATAAGATAATAGATCAAAAATAGATAATTATATGTCTACTGCATATTCACATAGCGAGAATATGGCTGTATATGTATGTGTACAGACATAAGGAATCCTATATTTTGTATTAATAAAGTAGACCTGCTTTATTCATAAAAACCTTTGTTTACACGCTGGCTCAGCGAAGTGTGCACGTGGCTGTGCTACTTTTAAAAGCACTTTTTGCTTTCATATCATGGTTGCGATCTTTTGGACTAATTTGGCAATCATTTAACAGTAGGCCTATCAGGCCACATCCGCTGTTTAGAGACCGACAGAGGAACAAGTGTTGAAAAGTTTGAAAGATATGCATATCGGATATTGTTTATGGCTTTGGTTTATGACTTGGATACAATTACCAGACTGCGGTCTCTGACTGAGGAAAGGGTGAGTTCGGCCATTTGAACCTTTCAAGTCAACTGTCAAGATTCACATTTAGAATTTATTAGATTTGGTTTTCTTGTCTTTCTGGAACGCTACAGCCGTCATCTGTCTGGCTTGTAGCCTACAGCTCGCTAGGCTATGTTTTTAGCATCATATGACCAAAGTATCTCTAATTTCGGGCACAGAAATTGTCCTGGATTTAAACTCTGCACATAGAACTGTTGAAATTATAAAGTATTAAACTAAGCCTGTTCTCTCTGACCTCTACAGGGAAGTCCGGCTTGGCCGTAACGGTGTTGATGAGATCAAGAGGCATCCTTTCTTCAAGAACGACCAGTGGACATGGGATAACATCAGAGAAAGTGAGAACATTTTTCACCGCTAAGGCCACCGATTACTTTCACACCTCCCATGTCTGCTCCCTGTTATTTCAATCATGCAGCCTGCGTTCATGTTTTCCATTTGACCTACTACAGACAGTTGCAGGAAATTCTTGTAGACGAGCCATTCATTCAGCATCCTATCCAAGACTAAACGTGATTCCTGCTCAGAGTAATAATTGGCAGCGCAGCGTTTTTGAGGCCAACAACAGGGGAAGCAGTTCAATGCAAATGTTAATGCGCTGGGATTGACATTGGAGCAGAGAGAGATTAGAAATGTAGAGCTAAATCCAGTAGCTAGAGTCAGTCCTTTAGTGGCTTTATATTTAATACTTCACTAGGCTGAAGTCAGCACTTTGGTGTTGGCCACCCCTGTCGTTCCACTGGCTGATCAGCTCTGCTAGCTGGCTGGTTTCCCTTGTTTTAAAGAGAGTTTCAAAAGAGATCTGTGATCCAGCAAAACTCTGCAGAGAAAACTGAAACATTGGTTTCTGTCTTTTATCTGTCCCAGATAATCTAACTCAAAATGCAGCAATGATGGATACAAAAAAAAAGATTTCTACTTATCTATTTACAGTGATAGTGGTGGGAGGGAGAAAAATAGTCAATGTCAAAAATATATAATAAACCTGAGCATTTTCAAGGCCTAATGTGATCATACAAGTTAAGGGTATACTTGTATCTATCATTGCAGTTTGATTGAATGATGAAGAATGAACATTAACTGATCTTACTTAAATTATAGGCTTATTTTACTGCTGTGATCACTGATGTGAACTTTAACAGCATCAGAGAACATTAATAACATAGATTTCAGTGCCGTTCAGAGATGGTCCGCGTATTTGAAGAGCTTCAGTTGTTTTGAATCTTTATTTTGAGGCTTTTGCATCATGTACTGTACCTTTAACACACAGAACAAACTGTACTGAACTGTGAAGGCCCTATTTTTTCCTGTATCATCATGAATCTTCCATCTCCTTGTGCCACGTGCAGCGGCTGCTCCAGTAGTGCCTGAGCTGAGCAGTGACATTGACACCAGTAACTTTGACGACATTGAGGAGGATCGGGGAGAGGAGGAGACCTTTCCCATACCAAAGGCCTTTGTGGGCAACCAGCTCCCCTTCGTGGGCTTCACTTACTACAGCAATCAGCAGTAAGTCTGCCAGATACTGCTGCACACCATGTCCAGGCCTATACTTTGTAATTTATTGAAGAAATAGTGGCAGTTTTAAGTTTTTTTGTGGAGAAGAGGTTTTAATTTATTTGTTGTAGTTATAAAAAAAAAAGTGTTCTTCTTCCAGCCTTTTGCGCGGCTCCACCACCACAAAGACCAGTGACAAACGTAGCAGCTCCACGAAGGAAGACAAGAGTCATGTGAGTAGAAGACCACAGTTTTTAAGAAAAAGTATTCTTAAGAAGAAGTAGACTATTTACCAATTTTCCATCTTGATCATGCATTCAAATGGTCTGTTTCTGTGTAGCTGGAAAACCTGCAGAAACGAATCTACCATCTGGAGGAGCAGCTCCACGGTGAGATGCAGCTGAAGGATGAGTTGGAGCAGAAATGCAGGTATGCAACCGGGTCATTTATTCATACACAAAAAGGTTTACTTAGTCAAACTAAAGACCTGATGCAAATTCTTTGGTTTCTGAGACAGGTTGATAAACAAGGGTGTTATAGGGAGATGGGAAGGAGCATTGAGGCTTAATGAGAACCTGTATAAAAAGTAAAATTGTGATATCTGTAAAATACAAAAAGGGCCACAGATAAATTGTCATCACTATTTTATTATAGAGAGGAAACCAGACTTTCATGTACCCTCCAAAGTACTTGTTTTAAGAGACATTCAATGTTGTTAAGCATTTTTTTCTCAAACTCTTCTTCTAGGACGTCAAACACCAAGATCGACAAGATCATGAAAGAACTGGATGAAGAGGTGAAATTCTAACACCTTTTTTTTTTTTTTTTTCTCTCTCAATTTTTAAATTTTAATTTCATGATAGTAGCAGCTTTGCAATTATATCCATATAAAGAAAACGTACACTGAAGCTACAGCTTTAATGTTTTGGTAAATTGAGTAGATGACTGTTTACAATCAGAGGCTAAGGATTAAGGATTGGTTTGTGCCTGCCACATGATAGCTACTTTGTTGTTCCTTGCCACAGGCAAACCTTAGGAAGAGTGCAGAGGCCAGCGTGTCTCTGCTGGAGAAGGACAAGATCATGCTGCAGCACAGATTCACCGAGTACCAAAGAAAAGCTGACCAAGAGGCGGAGAAGAGACGCAATTTGGAGAATGAGGGTAAAGTTTGAACATAGTTTAATTACATGGTAATGCATTCATCCTCTCAGTGTCATTTGATCTGGCCAAGACGGATGTCCCAAATGGATTACTTGGTATCCTGGTGTGAACCCCCCCCCACTTTGCTCGCTGCTAGCTACAGATCTAGTTAAGTGCTAAACCATGCACATGTCTCTCTGAATTTCACATTGACTTTCTACAGTAGATAGCACTAAGTGGATTAACAAGGTGGGAGCTACTAAAATTGAAGACGTGATATACTGTGCACACAATTTAACATCATTTTAATCAGGAATTTGCAGTTGTTATTTTGTTTGGCTTTGAAATAGGACTGTAAATGAAGCCCTGTCTAATTCATTTCCTGTCTGATTATTTCTAGTGTCAACTTTAAAGGAGCAGCTTGAAGATATGAGGAAGATCAGCCAGAACTCGCAGGCCTCCAATGACAAGATTGCCCAGTTGCAGAATCAGGTACAGAACACATGCACATGGAGGGTTTTCCCTGCCATTATAAGTCTTCACTGCAGATCCTAGACATTTTTGCAAAGGGCCTAAACCCAATGAACGGAAATAACTATGCTCACAGTTCTCAACTGCTCTGGACAGAAAGGATTGGCCCCTAATATGGCGCTAAGTATGTATGTTTGTTTCTGAAACTTTCGTTCAAACAAACTGGGGTTTGTTTAATATATCAGGACTAGATGTGTTCAGTCATTACAGCAGATATTCTTTTTAGAACGGAGAGAGAACCAGTGTAACTATGGTCTCTCTCAGAGCATTATGGGTTAGTGAGTTTTCCAGTCTGACTATAGTGAATCTTTCTGGGTCAATCAACCTTTAAAAGTGTTTCGTTAGTCCAATTTAACTCGCAGGAGTCTCCGGTGGCCGATGTAACATGTTGTAACAGAGGAAATAAATTCATGATGAGTGAGAACGAGTTCTTAGCTTCTCCTCTTCACTGCAGAACTGAGCCAAGGAGAAAATCTGTCCAACAGCCAAGAATTACGTCAGTCACAGATGATGAACTCAAAAAGACTGAAGTCTGAAAAATGTTAATGTCAGTGAAAATAATTAGGCGAGAGGAATGAGAGGGAGAGGAGAATAGACTCGCTACAGTAACTCAGTCAGCTGACTTGTGGCCACAGGGAAAGTGAGCTGCCTGCAGACGTCCAACCGAACAAATATTTTGGGAAACAGCCAAATGCTGTTACGCTGTCAGATGGCTATGGATGGATGAGAAAATTGGAGTTTGTATCCATTCAGTACAAGTCTTTTCTGCCAGTGCTATTAACTGTGGCGCACACTGCGATCACTCACAAAAATATTGAAGGATTACTCAAGGACCTAGTGCTCACTTCATCAGTGAGCATATTTATTTCACTGTTCTTCTTGCTTAATGTCTGAGTGTACTGTGAAAAACAACCAGCGTTGTGTCTTTATAAATATTTTAATGATAATGGTCCAAAATGATGAGATATTATATTTTTACAATGCACGATATCCAAACGCCCCGACAGCGCTTTGGCTCACCAGAAACCTTTGGTAAACCCTGACGTGCACAGACGCAGACAATGCATTTGGCTTCATCCCTTCTCAACCTCTCTATTATGATTGGCAGCTGGAGGAGGCCAATGACCTGCTGCGTGCAGAGTCGGACACGGCAGCAAGACTGAGGAAGAGCCACACAGAGATGGCAAAGTCAATGAGCCAGTTGGAGAGTTTGAACCGTGAGCTGCAGGAGAGGAGCCGCGCAGCCGACGGTGAGAAGGCCCAGCTGGAGAAGGACCTTCTGCTCGTTCAGAGCACCCTGGACTCGGAGAGGAGGAACTACAGCCAGGGATCAGAGGAGATCAGGGAGCTGCAAGGTGACCCACTGACACACAAATGATGACACTGACACATGCAAATCAAATCACTTCAAAACACTTCCAAAAAAAAACACGCTTAACCAGTTTTATGTTGTAAAATCTGATTTTGATGTTTATCACAACAGAGTAAAAAGCTGACTTTAAAGACAAAGCCATGCAGGGGTGTATAAAATACAAACTCTATGTGGTTCCAAATCACTCTTGAAGACTAATAATCTCACTCTCATTCAGACATGTGAGACAGCCGCATAAATAGAAGCACTGACAGCAGCCAAATCCATCTCTGGCTTATCCCTCAGCTGTTTATCTTTTAATGGGAAACAAGATTTGAAAGTTATTTGGGGTGGAGGGATACTGAACTCATTTTAAGTCAAACTGTATGTCAAAGAAATATGACACAGACTGAAACTATGAAATATGGCTTTAAAAAAAAACAAACAAATTTTTTCCACTGAAAATACCAACTTGTCATAAATCATGATTCTGACTGTTTGTCTTTATCTTTTGATTCTCAGCGAGGATGGCAGGGCTGCAAGAGGATAACAAAAACTTGAAGCTCAGCCTCTCCAAAGTGGAGGCAGAACGTAAACAAGCCCAGGAGAGGAGCAATAACCTGGAGAAGGTATACACAAGAAGCAGCAGTAGTAGGATTCATGCAATTTTAAGAATTGCTGTTATTTTAAATGAGACAAATGGAGAGTGGTGTGTTCAGATTGCTTCATGTTTGCCTGGTTGTGACCCCCCCCCACAACAGGAAAAGAACAACCTGGAGATAGACCTGAACTACAAACTGAAGACCTTACAGCAGCGTCTGGAGCAGGAACAGACTGAGCACAGGGTGACGCGGGCACAGCTCACTGACAAATACGAGTCTATTGAAGAAGCCAAATCAGCTGCCATGAATGGTATGCCAGTCCTATGTCAGAGCATGCCCTACTCATTCTTTTTCACCATGCTTTGATCCCTTTTCTCTTTCTCTCTACAATCCTACTTTGCCTTCTCTCTCTTTCTTAATTTTTATTGCCTTTCCACCGTTATTTAACGTCTTCCTCACTCCATCACCTTCTTCCTGCTTTGTCTTTTCTTTTCTACAATCTGATCAGACTCAGCGCCTGGGGCTGTTTGGGTGGGAGGAATTCAAGGAGTGTCAGTCAGCCAGTCAGCGTGTCAGGGCATTGCCTCATTGCATATTAAAGCTGGACTCTAAAGCAGTTTTTGCAGTAGAATGATGATCTGTCCAGGTGATTTCCTGCCTTTCACATAGTGTATACTGCAAGAGACTCCAGCTTCTTCTCGTCAAATTTCTTCCATGCTGATGTTCTTCCATCCTTGTCCATGTTTACAAGTTCTGAATATTTTAAAAGGTTCAAATCACACTGTTAGTTTACAGAACACAAGGTTCTTTTGAAACAAACGGAGCTCAGAACATGTGGTTGGTAAAAGAAAATAAAGAGAAAATTAGTTAGAAAATGTGCTTTAGCTGCTAATAATCAGATTTTGTGTTAATCCAATTGTCACATTTATTCAAAGTGATACTCGGAGATTGATAAAAGATCAGAACACACAGTGTTCTTCTATATACTCATTGAACATGGAAGGGAACTTACAAATTTGGTAGATATTGGACAGATGCAATGGTCAGGGGGATTCAGGATTACCAAGCATCCAGAGCATTTAAATTATAATACAAGATGTTCAGTTTGCTTGATATTGTGTCAGGTGGCAGTAGGACAGAGTTGACTGTTAGTCTTTCATTTTGCTTCTCCAGCTGTTCAGCAGAAGATGTCTGAGGAGAATGGAGCGAGGATGAGAGCTGAGAGCCGGGTAGTGGAGGTGGAGAAGCAGTGCTCAATGCTAGAGTTTGACCTCAAGCAGTCTGTGCAGAAGATGGAGCAACTGATGAAGCAAAAGGAAAGGCTGGAGGATGAGGTAAGTGATCCCTCTCACCTTTATAATATTCAGTTATATCAAAGAAAAGATGCTTGTGTATGGCATGTGTGCGAAACCTCACCTCTCTTATGTCTTCCTCCTCCTCCTCCAGGTGAAGAATCTGCGGATACAGGGCGAGCAGGAGTCGAGCAAGCGTGTCCTGGCTCAGAATGACTTGAAGAGCCGCACGCAGGAGGTGGACCGTCTTAGATGTTCGGAGAAGCAGCTCAAACAGGAGATCAACACAGCACTAGAGAGTAAACGCTCGCTGGAGTTCCAGCTGGCACAGCTGACCAAGTAAGTGGTCTTTCTGCATGTTAAAAAAAAAAATATATATATATATTGTTCATCCACTTCTTACATTGCACCAGACATAGTCTAGTTTAATGTGCATAAAATAACCCTTCTAGGTTTTCTAGGAAAATAGGAACATTTGAGGTTACCTGTGATATTGTGCCAGTTGTTATTATTACTCTCAAACAAACTGGCAGCAACTCCAGCCAGGAGATCTACTTTTCTGTTATTGTTGCACTGCCCAGTAATGCTCTTTGGAAGTCGGGGCGTAAATTGCTCTACAATTGACTGCTATTTTCAAATAGGTGCTATTATTCCAGCTTAGGGGGTGACTATGCCAAAGCTGTTCTGTGACCGTGTTTACACCACAGGATTAAGGTTTACTCTGAGTCCAGCTCCATCCACTCTGTGGCTAATCCTCTGGCGAGCAGAGCAGCCAGTGCTGCTGGGTTGTGCTTTTAGTTGCACTCACAACAGCGGCTGACTTTTTAGAGTCTGGCTTTGTTTGCCTGGCTAAAGAGTGTTGCATAGAAACACGTGAGAGTGTAAAGTTAGTCAGATGCATGGATTTAATGAAGTTACCTCATGTTTTTTTCTGATGATTTGTTACCAGACAATACAGAGGCAACGAGGGACAGATGAGGGAACTTCAGGACCAGCTTGAGGCCGAACAGTATTTTTCTGTAAGTACAAGTCTCTCAGTCCCCCACTGCCTCTGCCCACTTTATTCAGTGTAAACGCTGTGGTCTAAATTAACCTGTCTGTCCTCCCTCAGACGCTTTACAAAACTCAGGTCAAGGAGCTAAAAGAGGAGATTGAGGAAAGGAACCGGCAGGTACAAGAGGCTAATAAAAAGGTGCATGAGTTGTGCAGTGAAAGGTAAGAAACTGAATTCTCTTCATGCACACTGCAGCCATGCGACTAATAGATTTAACCATCCAAATATTCATAATTGACCAGCTAATGTTTTAATGCTCTGTTGTTTGTTTAAATTTTTGTTGTTGTCTGATGTCCGACGACGAGGATTTTATTTAACTAACGTATAAAATTTGTTTCGTCCTGGACAAAGGGACTCCCTGTCTGCCCAGCTTGATCTGACGGTGACCAAGGCCGAGTCAGAGCAGCTTGCTCGGGCGCTTCAGGAGGAACAGTACTTTGAGCTCAGCCAGGAGAACAAGAAGGCGGTGACTAGACATAAGCAGGAGATCGGGGAAAAGGAGGCTACCATTGCACGAGTGAGGAAAACCTTAAGTGTCTCTCCAACTTATTATGCCCCTCCACCATGACAACGTTTTGCAGATACAAGATACAATATTAATCAGTTTTTTAATCAGGAAAATAAATAAATTTCACATTTCTGTGCAGCTTGAAGAATCCAATAAAACTCTGACCAAAGATGTGGAGAACCTCAGCAAAGAGAAGTCTGATTTGAATGAGAAGCTTCATATTCAGGATGAAGGTACCACACCTTTGTTGGCCTTTATGTTTCCCTGCTATATTGTAACTCTGCTATTGTACGAGCTTGACTGTCTTTTCCTTGACAGAGTATGCAGCTCAGAAGGAGGAGATTGCAAATACAATCAAGGCCACCTATGAGAAGGTCCTCAACACTGAGCGCACACTGAAGACTCAGGTAAAGATGGACCTTTTCAGTCCAGACGGTGAACACTGGTAATGCATGTGAGGAATGGTGGCTGATCTATCTCCCTCGATCTGTCAGGCGGTGAACAAGCTGGCAGAGATCATGAACCGCAAGGACATGAAGCTGGACCAGAAGAAGAAGGGCAGCACTGCCGACCTCCGGAAGAAGGAGAAGGAGAACCGCAAGCTTCAGCTAGATCTTAACCAGGAGAAGGAGAAGTTTAACCACATGGCCATCAAGTATCAGAAGGAGTTGAGCGAGATGCAAGCGGTAAGTCGCCTCAGGGTGCTGGAGGCTAGAATAATTATGTAGGACCCCCCCCGCGCCCCCTGATTTTAACCAAAATCTCTTCACTTTCCCGGCAAAAGCAACTGGCAGAAGAATGCACATATCGCAACGAGCTGCAGATGCAGCTGGACAGCAAGGAGAGCGACATTGAGCAGCTTCGAGAGAAACTGAACGACCTGCAACAGCGCATGGATAACTCAAGTGTCACCAGTTTGCAGACGGATGAGACAGACAGCAACATCGCAGGTAAGGTCACCACCACGGACACCGCTGCTTCCACTAACACAAATCTCAACCACAGGATTCCTCCGCAGCTAAAAAGTCTTGGAAATGAATTTTAGTAGTATCTTCACAGTTAGGAAATGGCCATACTTTTATATTCCTCTTCGTATATTGCTGTAATGTAGTGTGTTAGGATTTCTTTTATTACCTCTTTGAGAGATGCTACCTTTTTGGTGCTTTTGACATTTAATTATTACTTCAGGTAAAACCCTTTGTCCTTGTTGAAATCAGTGCGTTTCCCAGTTCTCTTACTTTGTGTGCAGTGTGTAATTTAAGCCTTTAGGGAGTTGAACCTTTTTTTCTACATATTTAGAACATAGTAAGAGGTTGTAAGACACTGTTCAACAGTTGCCTTTGGTTTTAGGTATGGTACATTTAGGTAGAAAACCAAGGCAATCATAGCTTTATTAAAGTCCAGCTGCTGTACTTCCCACCATATGTTGAGTAACAGTTGTTCAAAATGAGTGATAAACTCATCTTTTCTAACATGAATACGAATGTGCCTCGTTCTAGGTCTGTTTTCATGTATTGCTGGTGTCTGTGGTTAAACCATTCTCTCTTTATTTCCCTCATGTCCAGTTGGTTCTCCTTGCTCTTCTTATCTTTGTAACTTCTATTCCTTTCCCTCTGTGAGTAACTGAGTGGACGAGCCCCCTCTTGCCTGGCCTGCGTTGCAGCTGCTGTGTGTTTTGTCCTTTTGCCCCTAATTTTCTTAAGTGTTCTTTTGCCAGAGGTGACACAGCCATCTCTGTTGGGGGAATTCATGCAACACTTTTGAAAGACGCCTTATTGAGTGGGAACTAAAATGACATTTATAGATAGTCAGAAACAGTCTGAGCAACAAAATTCATTGACTAACATTAACAGGATGTTAAATGTCAATGCTGCCAGTGACTTTGCTTAATGTCACATGGTCTGCCCTAACGGTAAAATGACCACATGAGAACAGAGTTTACTGACTACACCCTGTGTAAGGTTTACCGCATCACTCTCAGCACCTTTCAAAATGTGTCTTGAAACTGAAAAGGCTTTTTTTTAATTCATAGCACTGTGTGCTTCAAACACTTAACACTATTGGTTTTTTTTTGTTTTGTTTTGTTTTATTGTGTCGGCATGTTCACCTAGAAGTACTGCTCGTTTTGGACACTCACAATGGCACATTTAGCAGACAAGCCCCTCTTAGTTCACTGTCCTGTTTAGCTTGTGTTATTTCAGCTGCATGCACTTAGAATCATAATTTGACCACAGAATAATGTTTACATATGTTTGTTTCTATTAAAGGAGTGAGTGATCAAGCTAATTGGATGAAAATAAACACTAATTCCTGCTGCAAAACTGTTATTATAGAGCTATTAACATTAATAAATTATCAAACGCCCATGCTCTGTTAACAAGCTGTAGGACGGACTTAACTATGAAATATTTTCCTCCTGCATGGGGAATGTGTAACAGCAGCAGCATGGGATCTCTAAACTCATCCCTTGTCACCTACTCCAGTGCAGTTACCTTAATGCTGGCAGAACTCCTTGAGGGGTTCATCTAGTGTTATGAAACAATTATGACCTTTGTGATTTGACTTTTTTTTTTTTTTTTTTCCCCCCAGTTGAGTTTGGATTTAATCACTTCATGGTTACATACATACACTCCATTGATGTGTTTTTTGACTGGGCTACTTTTCAGAATCCAGATTGGAGGGCTGGCTGTCCATTCCTAATCGTGCTAATATCAAGCGATACGGCTGGAAGAAGCAGGTGTGTTGTGTTTCTTTGGAATTTCCTCTGTTCACCAGAATTTTGTTAAACTTTGTTATGCTGCCCCTCGGACAATATCTGCCTTCCTTTCATTGTCTATTTAATATTTGCAGTATGTGGTGGTGAGCAGTAAAAAGATTCTGTTCTACAATGACGAGCAGGATAAGGAACAGTCCAACCCCTCAATGGTACTAGATATCGAGTAAGTATTTTTTGTCCTGACCTTTGCTCCTTTTGACTGTCATAATTTTCAAGAAAAGCGTAATCTACAGAGGTGATGTTACAGATCATTAGGGCTGACAGATTTAATGATATTTAATTGTTAATTCTGTATCTTCTTGTGCAGCAAACTATTTCATGTGAGACCAGTCACTCAAGGAGACGTGTACCGGGCTGAGACAGAAGAGATTCCAAGGATATTCCAGGTAGGAGGCTCTTTCCTGTCCTGGGGTTGTCTCTAGATTTTTAAAATTTGCCCTCCAACCCTGTCTCCTCTTCTGCATTTACTTCTGATGTCAAGTTATTTTTCTGACGAGACGCTCCTTTTCTCCGTCTGTATTCAGATTCTGTATGCCAACGAGGGGGAGTGCAGGAAGGAGGCGGACATGGAGACGGTCCCTCAGGGCGACAAGACCAACTGTCTCCCACACAAAGGCCACGAGTTCATCCCCACGTTATATCACTTCCCTTCAAACTGTGAGGCCTGCGCCAAGCCTCTGTGGCACGTCTTCAAGCCGCCTCCAGCTCTGGAGTGTCGCCGCTGCCACGTCAAGTGCCACAAGGACCACCTCGACAAAAAGGAGGATGTTATTGCTCCTTGCAAAGGTAACCTGACCACAGTCTTGTTCTTGTTAGTCTAAGCTGTGATGATTTATAGCATATATTACACCTACAGTTGATATTTTAGCCCTAATCTTGACATGACTGTTAAAATGTTGGTGGGATTCACAATGACTCTTGAGGAGTTTGAGTTACACAGGTTATTTGCCGCTTTTATAACTTAATATTACATAAACATTGGAAATGAAAAATCTTATTTTATGTCGTAAGATGTATTCAGCTGCGACTTAATGTCCTTAATGGTGCCTAAAATTCTTTTAATTTGGTTTTGAGGAGGATGTTTTCAGCAAAATTTAACCATGAAGTAGAAGTTTAATGAATGTTCGATAAGTGTATCAACAGAAAATTAATCTGCAATAATCTTGATAAGAGCTCAGTCATTTCATTAAGTGTTTGCTGATTTTTTTTTTTTGTCTTCTATGATAGTAAAATGAATCTTTTTGGGTTTCAAACTCGTGGTTCCACTAAGAAAGCAATTGAAATATATCATTTGGGCTTGGTAAAATTGTGATGGCGATTTTTCACAATTTCTGACAATTAATAGATCAAACAAACAATCGATTAATCAAGAAAATAACAGGCTGATTAATTGATAATGAAAAGAATCCTCAGTTGCATCTTTAAAATCTTGAGATGTCATGTTTGTCAGATTATCATCTTGATCAGCATCATTTTATGCCATCCCCTACAGTAAATTACGATGTAACCTCTGCCCGGGACATGCTCCTGCTGGCCCTGACCCAAGATGAACAGAAGAAATGGATTGGTCACCTTGGAAAGAAAATTCCCAAGACCCCACCATCTACATTTTCAAGAGCCTCTCCTCGTTCTATGTCCACTCGCTCTGGGCCAAACCAGTCCTTCCGCAGGAACCCTAAAAGCAATACAGGAAAGCTGAGGTAACTATACATTTTGGGACTAATTTCTGTGCTTTTGAGCTGTTCATGTGTTTTACTCTGGTTGCGTATAAATACGTTTTCTTTTTTTCAGTCACTAATATTCAAATAGCTATGGCGAACTGCATGGCCTACAATAAGGCACTGTAATATTATTTTAGGCAGTAAGTGAGGGTGTGTGCTCCAGTCAAAAGTCTTATTTTATCCCATCTGGTGGGCTAAGATGTGGTCAAGTCAGTCACATGACCTGCTGTTTGTCTCCTGTGTTGTAGCAGAGCGCAGTCCAGCCTCCAAGCAGCAGACACAACATCCAGCACTTGTTGACAGGAACTTCTTCAGAAGTGTTAATGTGTTTTTTTGTTTTTTTGTTTTTTTTTTAGACTTTTGTCTACAGCTTTAAACTTGTCTATTTATTAATTGTGTTACTGGGTGCTTCTAACACGAGACACTTCCTGGTTGGTTGGTTGGTTGGTTGGTTGTTTGACTCCTGGGCTCTTTCCAGTTGACACTTGGGATTCTCGTTTTTCTAATTGGCACTAATGTGTTGTTGGGCTCAGTAACTAACTTACTATACAACTCTTGTTAGAATGGTCCACATTAAGGATTTTACAATACGCGTCAAACATGATGCAAAGGTCTTAATGGTGTTGCAGTGTCTGTAAGCAAGCTTTTCTGTTGTGCGTTGACTTAAATTGGGTTTACTAACCATGGTAAAGATACTATCTTTCTTTTACTGGACATTTGTCTCTATTCTTTCTTTCAGCTAACCATCTGAACCGTTCCTCATCCTCAAACACGGAGAAACCTGTATTACATAGAAAATTCAATTTAAAAAAAAAAAAAAAAAAAAAAAAAAATATCAATAAATAACCAGCGCTGGACACATGTCAGACACAAGGCATCATGGACATTAAGAGGCCTGAACTCCCCCTCCCCCCTCCGCTGCCTTTCTTCAAGAGAAAAAAACCATCATCCAACTCAACAAACTTGCAGCTCTCCATGTCTACCAGAAGATGGCACACTTGTCTTGAACTAAACATGGACAGTGCAGCGCTATAGAGGGACTCATGTCATGGAGCCATTCTGTGTTTCATATTATATGACAGTTCTGATGGAAACGGCAAGGTAAAAGGGGGTTTTGCTGGGACTCCTGCAAGTATGTGTTCAGTTTAAGGTACTGTCATACAGGGATTTCAGATCTGCAGTGAGTGGTTGTGTCTCAGGGGTGGAAAATGAATATCTGTTTTGTAATTTCTTTCCCCACCTTGACAGATACTCAAGCTAGATGCAAACATAATTCTGTTTCCAGCTACAAAAAAAAGACTGATGCCTTCATCTAATGTTCTGGCCTTTTTGCCTTTATTCTTATCACTCTGCAAGTCACTTATCAGGTTTTGGACAGAGTATTGGGACACAAGTATTAGATGTTTTGAGTATTGAGTGAGGAGCATGCAAGATCATCACAAGTCTATGCATTATTTTTATTATTATAATTATTTTTATTGCTCCAAGCCATAAGGAATATTCCATTGTAATGGCATATAGGAGTCCTAAAACTTAATTGATTTTTTTTTTTCTGTTTATTTGGTACATTGTAATATTGTTTCTTGTATTGTTTATTTTTTTGTAATGTATTGCCTTACATTGATTCATAGATAAATGGTTCAAAAGGAAAACATTAAGTTAACAAAATGTAAAACTGCACTGTTTGAATTGTAAATTATTTGTAGAAGACTAAACAGGTGTAGCATTTGGCCCACCTAGTGCCTTAACGTTTGGATATTGATTTTACTGCCATATCTGTTTGTTTGTTTTTTTTTTTTTTTCTCCAAAACAAGACAAATCTTAACTCTTCCATCATTTATTTTTTAAGAAATCGCCACACATTTGTGGTTTTATCGGAACTTACTCTCTCTGGTTTGAGTATATAAAATATATATATTAGATTACCTCTTTATGGACACATTGCAATAGAGTTAGCGTGTCAAAACGAAGTCCCCAGACTCGGTTCATATCGTATGACAAATTTTGGGATGGTGTACTTTAAGTGAGCCTACCTGTGTCAATGATTGTCCTTGTTAACACTCACAAGTTGTGTCTCTAACAAGGTAATGTCCCGTTAATGCAGACCCCCCTACAGTGTATATAATAAGAGAGACATAAGGATTATGGAATACCTCCGCAATCTTTTCATTTGTAACTTTTTGTTCAGTTAAAAAAAGAAAAAAAGCACTGGAACTATGATCTACTCTTGTCTTGGATAATTTGCATGGTTAATTGCATTGGAGTCCGCACTGATGGATATGTCAATAAACATATCTTTATCATTCATTGTATACTAGTTTTCACTGCCGATACTAATCATTGGTTTCATATTTTATAATCAGGCCATACATGGAACCATCCCAAAACTAGATTACTATTGAAGCAAAGTGGGCAACTGTCCTCAGGGCTCTGAAAGCTCCAGATTTAACTATGCCAACTGGTTTGTATTAATGTAATTGAGAATTAGGGATATGTAGTGCAGAAGAACAATATCTGACTTGAAGGGCCTTAAGATGGGTTCGGTTTTATTTTCTAATCTTGAGGCCGAGTCTGAAGAGGCTCTAGTTGCCAAAAACTACTTTCCAGACCTTTCATTAATTCTGTTTTGTGCTTACTTATTGCATATTCTTAATGAGTATTTGCTTAATCAAATTACTAAACTGTTAATGGTGGTCTATGTAGTATTCCTGTGTGGAAATTTTACACACTGCACAGGAATTTGGGTTATATATATATATATAAGAATAGGGCAGAAGCAGTTTAATCCATCCACAGTGCACCAAATACAGAATACACAGGAACAGGTGGACTGACCATGCATCAGTAACAACAACCCTGACTCTCAGAACTACTGTAATCAATGCGTCTCCAAATGATCTGGGCAAAGATCATCTGGGTGTGTTTAGTCTGGGTGTGTTGCATGCAGCAGGGTGGCTGGCAGATGTCAGAGCGCATCGATAAGTTCTCAGCGTGTTGTTGCAGCGTCATTCTGTTTGAATGAAGTTCAGACTGAGAACTAGCCAACTCTTCATTCGCGCCCCGGTGGATTGAAACAGGAAAAAATAAAGAGTTGAGGAAGTAAAAGGTTGCCAAATATGCCGGTGTTTACAGGTATGATATCATTTTAACACAGCACATTCATTGCCACGGACAAAGACAATAAGAACTCGAATACTTACACGTGTTTTAGTGCAGTAGCGCAAATTACATTAGCGTGTTAGCTTAGCTAGCTTTAGCGTGATATGCGGTTAGCATGCTAACGATAGCAGACAGTCTTTCAGCCCTATTAGGCCACTGGTGAAGTTATTTCAAAAACAGTATTTTACGCAGGAGAACATACGAAATTGTTGCACTGCTGTAACCGTGTTGCTGTTTGTTAGCGGTGTTAAGAGGATGTGTGGGGTGAAGCCGGCTATGCTAGCTGCCATCTGACTCAAACCAGAAAACAACTAGCTAACTGTCAGCTAGCTAGGTTAGTCATGTAACAGTTAAGTAGTTATTGAGGGTTAAGTAGTTATTTAAAGTCATTGTGTCTAAGCATGGCGTAGCCACTTTGTTTTCTTGTTATTTTAAGCTATTTACGTGTCTAATTTTGAGCATGAAATTAACGGAAGCAGAATGAAAATAACGGAATCACGCCTTTACTAGCACAGGCAGCATTGCTAACAAAGCTAGCCAAATCGTGAGTGTACAGTTTGTAAGCTTTCTATTGCAGTTGCCCCTTGTTGGAGATCAACAATGCTTAAAGAACACGAGTTTGCTATTATAAAATGACAGTCATCTTTTGTAAGTTTCTAAAATGGTTAATCAGCCACTTAATAGCACTAAATTAGCATCCAAACAGCTGCTTATTTGTGAGCTTGCATGTTGTGCTTGTAGCACGACAGTGAGTTGGACAGTTCGTAGCTGCACGATTCCTTGAAAGACTTCACTTCACCTTACTAGATGCTGTGTCATACATGGCAGCAGTTTGATAAAGTTATTTTATTTTCCAGCATTTACCCTGAGAGAGAGGCTAACGTATTGGTATGTGCAATTCCACTGTTTCGGTTTCAGTAAATGTGAAATGGGGCAAAGAGAAGTTTGATGCAGTAGAGCTGAACACTGAGGAACCACCCATGGTTTTCAAGGCTCAGCTCTTCGCCCTGACAGGAGTTCAGCCAGACAGACAGAAGGTCATGGTGAAGGGAGGCACTCTGAAGGTACGGATGTAAACAACAATCAAGACTTTGGTTCTGAAGTGATTTGTTAAATACAGTGTTACAGGTTATTCTTTAATAAAAGAATAAGGCAGCATTCATTGTATTTTCTAGCTTTCAACAAATTCCATGAAAAGTCAAAAACTAACAATTATCCTATTAATTAACTGATCCTACTAAAAAGTAAAATTTGTGAAAGCATTATAAATTTCTGTTGTACAAAAACTATTAAAACGCATTAATAAGCCACACCAAAACATGAACTGACATATTCCTTTATAACACCGTGGGCACAGTTGTTTACTTGAGTTGATCCCACGTACTGTATTCCATCCTGCTGTCATAATTATTCACTGGAGCACCAAATGTGTTTTAATCCATGGCAAACAAATGCGCTATTTACTCAGGTTTGAGTAGCATTTATTAAAAAATATTGTGCCCAGATGTTTTGGTCATTTACTTAGTTTTGTTAAAGCAATGAATCTATATATTTGTGCTCATTAGAAAAAAAATTGGGTAGGGTAGTCGGATAGTATTGAGAGATGTATTAACACATTGTTGGTTTTGGCCTTTTCATTGGATTTGTTGACATTGAGAGAAATAAAGTGGCCTAATCCTTAATCCATTTTCCAGGAGCTAATCTATGTCTTGTCTCCATTCTAGGATGATGAGTGGGGAAACATTAAACTGAAAAATGTGAGTATTTAAGCGCAGTCTGGAAGCATCTATTGTACCAAGCAGTTGTTAGTTCGCAGAGCATTTTAACAAATGAATTAGTACATTTTAGTGTATTTCTATTCTCTTTGTAGGGAATGACTCTGCTGATGATGGGCTCAGCAGATGCCCTGCCTGAGGAGCCTGCTGTCCGGCCTATGTTTGTGGAGGACATGACTGAGGAGCAGCTGGCCTCAGCGGTGAGTAAGCCTTGAAATTACCAGTACGCCTAAAACAAATATGGATGGTGATTGTTGCGTTCCGTGCTGACGTGGACTCTTCAAATGTGTTTTCGTCAATGTGGTGTTTACTGAGTAGAGAACATAATAAACTAAATATACAGTATATACCCTTTTGAAGGCATCTGTTGCTGAAAATGACATGTAATCAATTGTGCATATGTGTGGTTCAGGGAGAAATGTGGTCATGATAAGCAAGGTGTTTAGTTAGTCATTATTTTTTTTCCATTGATTACAGAAGGTAAGAAACACAAAGTGCAGTATGAATCGCAAACTGCATCGTCACCTGATGCTGTGCTGCTGTTTGGTCTGCGGTCTCATCTCAGCAAATTAGCAGTTCCTCATTGCAGAGTCATGTTTTAAAGGGAGCAAGACTCACTGATTTGATTGCCTGTGATGTTGCCAGTGTCTAGGGCTCTTCATTGAAACCCACACAAATGTAATTATTTTATGTGTTAGCAGTTCCTCACGGCAGAATGACTCACTGTAGCTACTCAGCACTAATGGAAACTCAGAGGGTACTGGAAACAAGCCTGTTAATTAAGGATGCATTTTCAAAAACATCACAGGACTCTTTATTTGATTAGAAAATGTAGAAAGGAAAAATATTATTAGTAGATTTTGCCAATTATTTTTAAGTAGCTGTGGTATGGGAGGAACCTTCATCACACTGGCAGTGGATGACAGGACTTACAAATATTGAACACCTGATGGATATGGTCAGCTCTTTGTATAAACCCAGTGACATGTTGGTCTACCTGTATTATCATTTCTCAGTAATTAAAGGCTATGCACAATGAAAGTTGATTAATAATACAATGGAAGGAAGGAATTATTTGTGTCTGTTTTTACCTTGTTAACTGTAGAGGAACTGATCCCACTCTGTTATTTTCAGATGGAGCTGCCCTGTGGGCTGACAAACCTGGGCAACACCTGTTACATGAACGCCACAGTGCAGTGTTTGCGCTCTGTGCCAGAGCTCAAAACTGCCCTCAGAAGGTGGGTTTTTGTGCTATTTTTGCGTCTAAGCAATATATTCAGAAGAGTGAGATTCTGTGAATGCTAAAATGAATTGTTTGAAATCAGCTTTGTCTTTCACTTAAGTGTCTGTTTCCTTTCCCTATTTGTTGCTGTTTATGTAGTTTTGCTGCTGCTGTAAACATCTGTCTCCCTTTACAGGTATTCAGGTGCTCTGCGATCTTCAGGGGCAAATGCACCATCACAGTATATCACAGCAGGTATGAGGCATAGTGAATCCTTAACTTTGTGAAATCACAGGTATATATTCCTCTAAAATTAATTTATACATATATTTGCATCCTCAGCTCTTCGTGACTTATATGAGACCATGGACAAGACCTCGTCCAGCCTCCCACCCATTATTTTGCTGCAGTTCCTTCACATGGCCTTTCCACAGTTTGCTGAGAAGGGGGACCAGGGACAGTACCTCCAGCAGGTGAGAAACTCTTCACCACAGTTCTCCACTCCTTAATATCACTGGAATTGATATAGCCATGCCATATGTCCTGTACCTGTGTTCATATGATTTGCCTTTTTTATTTTTTTAGGATGCGAACGAGTGCTGGCTGCAGATGATGAGAGTGCTTCAGCAAAAGTTGGAGCCACTAGAGCCAGAGACTCCCATGGAGGTAAAGCCTATTTTTTTAAAACTTGTGTTGTTTTTATAATGAAAAGAGATGAAACGTTCTCTTATTAACTGATACCATAAGGACAAATGACATTTAAGGTTTTGTTTCTTTCAATCTTTAGATGGAGTCTGAGAGCGGAGCTGCTTCTGCCTCTGCGAAGAAGAACTTCATCGACCAGTATTTTGGAGTAGAATTTGAAACTTCGTATCCTTGCAGTGTGCCTTTGTTGATGACATATTTTTAGATGGTCCAGTATGGTTTGGATCTCCAAGCAGTGTGGCATCATTCTACCAGACTTTTTCTTAACTCTCTTGTTCAGCATGAAATGCACAGAGTCTGAGGAGGAGGAGCCAATCAAGGGCAAGGAAAGCCAGCTCCAGCTCAGTTGTTTCATCAACCAAGAGGTCAAATACCTTGCAACAGGACTAAGGCTGGTATGTATCAGAAAAACACTGAGTACTTTCTTCAGGGTGTGCAAAAACAGGAACATGTGCGTTTCCTTCATGAGTGAAGTTTCTACTTCAGAAGCTGTCATGCACCTTGGGTATCTTGGATGTTAAAACTATACTTGGATGTTGCATGTTTAACCAATGTGAAAGAAATGAACACAACATACATGTGACAAACTGAGGTATAGCTAGTTTGTCTTCAGGATAATGAGGATCTAATGTTTCTGCCTGTGTTTTCTCTGCAGAGACTGCAGGAAGAAATCACGAAAATGTCTCCATCCTTGGAAAGAAATGCCCTGTATATAAAATCTGTAAGTTTTACTTTGCCTTTAATTTCCCTTGGACATTTGAAATATTTGGTCTTGTCTACTTGCAAACTGGAGTTTAAAATTTATTTACCTTCTGAATTATTATTTTTTTTGTTTAACGTCCTCTCCCACTAGTCAAAACTCAGCCGTCTCCCTGCCTACTTGACTGTTCAGATGGTCCGGTTTTACTACAAAGAGAAGGAGTCTGTCAATGCAAAAGTCCTTAAGGTTTGTCTTGAGTCACTAAAATCTCATGTAACAGGGGTCACTGTTAGAAGCAGTTTAACTCTGAAACAATACTGTATTGTCTCTTTGTGAAGGATGTCAAGTTCCCACTCATGCTGGATGTCTATGAGCTGTGCACCACAGAGGTCCAGGAGAAAATGCTGCCAATCAGGTCAAAGTTTAAGGAAGTCGAGGACAAGAAGCTAGAGAAACAGCAACAAAAGGTAAGGCCGATCTAGTAGCATAAACGCTCCCACTTAAACATACAGTGTAACTGACAGTTCTGCAGTGTCTAACAATTGTTTTGTTTTTTTTTTTGCATCAGTTGTTGAAGAAGCCAGATGCAGCAAAAGAAGTGAAATATGAGCCTGTCTCATTCCCTGATGGTATGTTCAGACATGACACTGACACCTTCTGTACACATTTTAAAAGCAGATTCCACCCAAGACACTTAACACAAGTTATGAACATTTTTACCACATACAGTGAGAAAGATTCATTCATCCAAGCATAGAATAGCAGAAATCCTTAAATAAATATGGACATGATAAAAAATACACAAATTTGTAAGCGGGTTCAGCTGTCTGAATCACCATCAGCTTTTACTGTTGGTTCTCCAGTCTTGTATTCAGGTTTTTTAATTTTCCACCAATATTTAATTATAAACCTGTTTACAAAAGTGATTAATAAAAAAAAAAATCTATCTATTTAAGTCCCTGTACTATACTTGACTGTCTGGTAGTGTAGTAGCATTTGAGGTTGGAGTTTCTGTCCATTTCAGTCAGTTCTGATCCAAAGTTTAAGGAATGGTAACACGCTTCCTATTTTTCTCTGCAGACCTTGGATCCAACAACAGCGGTTACTACGACCTGCAGGCTGTGTTGACACACCAAGGACGCTCTAGCTCATCAGGTCACTATGTGGGATGGGTCAAAAGAAAAGAAGGTAACCACAAATGTTTCACACTGTGGCATATATAGCATGTTTGTGTTAAGTCTTGTATTAGTCACAACTCATAAAAGTACACAGGAACCTAATCCTAAGCATACACAGATGTTCAGGAACTCACTGTTTCCCCCTTTTCTCTTTGGTCTCTGCCTCTGATAGATGAGTGGGTCAAGTTTGATGATGACAAGGTGAGTGTGGTGTCTCCAGAGGATATCCTGCGACTGTCTGGTGGTGGAGACTGGCATATAGCATACGTTCTACTGTACGGCCCCCGGCGGCTGGAAATACTTGAAGAGGAACAGTAGCTGTGGAAGGTTTCCTAGAAGACAAAGACAACATCCTACACACATACAAATTGCCATTTCCAAGCACTGTCTGCATAGATGTGCAATAAAACTGGTGTCTTTAAAGATCTGATTACCTTAATTTTTTTTGGTTTGTTTTTTGTAACCAACACGGATGCTTGTAAAACAATTTCTGTCAAATGGTGTTAAATATTCAACCGTAGTGGGCTTTGAAAATGGAGATTGACAAGACGCAATCTCTGGACTGGATCCTTGAAAGAGGTTTTTAAGTCTAGCTCTGCAGTTTCATTAAATGTTTTATACACATTGTATATTTTTTAAAGCCTTTGATAAGGTGCTCATATCATAAAAGCAAAATATTCTCTTTAGTCATTTAATCAACTTGTACAAAAATGCCTAGCCAAGCTGTTCTTGACATTCTGGCTTGTATCTTCTCAGATGTATTATGGAGGTTTTCACTTAACACTGTAAAGATTTGCTCTTGTTCACCTGTTGACCCTCTGGGAAATTTGGGTTCAATCTAAGGTCTTTTCTTAAGTGCTTGGCTTGCATCATCTCCTGGAATTGTTCTCAGATGTAGTGACAGATGAGCTTATTTCTGCCAAAACCTCACTAATGCTCTTTTGGGGGAAGTGTGTGGGGAACTGGTTCAGAACAGGTTGTCCTTGTGGTGAACTGTGTGCAGTTAAATAAAGACTTAAGATTCAACCATGATGGTTTACTCAACAAGCCTTGAACATTGTTCTTGCTGACACTGATTACAGACTTTGACATCTATACCTTTAAAATGCTATGCTTCACTTTGTTTCTCCATGCAGGTTTCCTGCTCACCCTGCCACAGTGTGTACGACCTAGCCATCAACACTCTGTAATAAGTTATTGACTGACTGCTTTTCATAGGTGGTGAAAATAAACTGTTATACCAAAATGTGGGCTTCTTTGTGTGAGAATGTGATAATGAAGGGTCTACTAAATGTTTTATTAGAAAAAAAACATTTATTGGATTTTCTACAGTGAAAAAACAGGGCTTTCAACTTGAACTACATACAAAAATTTTAGTCACCAATTGTTTTTGGTATTAAAAAGGATGTGGTAATGGAGGTACTGATTTAAGTAACAAATGGCCTACTTTAAGCCTCATTGAGGCCATCTGCAATCTGAGAGAATCCTGCAGCATTAAGAGCTGTGATCAGGCTCTCCACAGTGGCTTGTGTTCCCTCTCTGTCCTGCCAGGCTACAAGCAGCAGTTTGGCCTGCATGTCAACATCTTCACTATCTGTTTCGATCTCTCGCAACTCTGCCGCCTTCATTTCCAAATGAGAAGCCAGCATCTTCCACTGAGCGCCCAGTTTGGCTGCAATGTCATCCATCTGCTGGTTTGTCACCAGCTTGCTCTGTATGCTCGGACCTAAAAGAAAAACAATAGGGAGGATAAAAATAGACTCGATCTACAAAGGATGGAAATGAGCGGATACTTGGTGGATGAGGTGATTTAATTATCGTAACAAGGACCTAAAAGGTACAGAGGTCAAGCTGGGTTGAAGCTTGTTTTGATATTTAGCTGTAGATGCGTGTGAAAATGAGTGTAAAGGTAGATGTGACCGAGATTGAGCAGTTATGTTGAACGAGTGACAATTCAAACTCACTGTCATTGCTGTCTTTGAGAAGATTGTCTCCATTATCGTCATCATCCTCTTCTCCTGTCTTGATC
Organism: Seriola aureovittata; assembly: GCF_021018895.1. Taxonomy (NCBI): domain Eukaryota; kingdom Metazoa; phylum Chordata; class Actinopteri; order Carangiformes; family Carangidae; genus Seriola; species Seriola aureovittata. Next base: position 11,646,772 of record NC_079375.1, read on the forward strand.
TCTTCAGAAGGGATATCCTTCTGCATGTAAGGAAAGGATATTAGTGTTTGTCAACAGTTAGGCATTATGCAGAATGCTGATTTTTTTTTTTTAGAGTGATGATACTGTTTTTTTTCTTTAAAAAAAATCCTCACCGGCAGTTCTTTGGCCAGTTTGCTGACCATGCTATCTAGATAGTCTGCCAGGCTCTTGAACTTCTGGTTAGTTGGTTGAAAGAAGTGTGGACTTCTCCTGGACAGCAGCCTCAGAGCGCGCCAGCCATAGTTTGGGTTCCGTACAACCCTGAAGAGATTTACAGGAAGAAACAAAAGAATAACAGAGGCCCCTTAAAGTTCCTGGACTTTTACAGGATTTTGTTCTTGCAAACTGACTTTGAAAAGTTCTGAAAGGACACACGACAGGGCAAACTTACTTGTACTCTTCCTCCACCATGTTAGCAGGGTCGGCCTGTTCTATGGCTTCTGCAAAGAATTCATCCAATGATGGCATGAACTCTCTGAAAAACACCAGGTTAAGAAAGAACGATTTATACAAAAAAATGAATGTGATTGTAGATGGGAACTGCTACCTTGTTTTCTGAACCACTCACCTGCTGTCTGACTTGCAGGCTTCCATGTTGTCCTGGTTCAGGTTCCACAGCCGAGTCAGCTCATCACTAACAAAAAAAACATGAAAGAGCTTAATTTATGGAAGTAGATTTAACAGCTCTGGACATTTTTGTCTATTGGGTTCAATAGATGGACTGTTTTAATCACTGTGTGAGTGTGTCCGCTGTATAAACCTGCACCATTATTCAATCGCGCTAGGGCTCAGTCACAGCTTTTAGTGGTTTCAATGTTCACAGGGTTTGTTTCACAAGGACAGAGTCTGTTCTTCAGTGGACACATTTCTAATATAGTTAAGTTATTTTGTTGACATTTAATGTTTTACAGCAAAGTGAAAACACATTGGCAGCTTATATAAATGTGGTGACATGACTGCTCAGTTTAATTAATGGCACTGCGTTGCTTGTTTTCTGCATAGTGTAACAGGTGATGTTTATCCACATTAAACAAAAATTTTCATCTTTTTCGTCACATATTATATATTACATATTATTAATGAAAATGAAGTATTTTTTAGTTGTAGCAGCAGCTACATAAAATAACTCACATAAACCTTATTGACTTAAATGCTTCAACTCGTACAACAACCTTGTACAAAATGAACAATCACTAATTCAATTTTTCTAATTTGGGGGAACCAACCCTCTCCCACTTTCTGTGTCAGCTCTCTGCTACTACCACTCCACAGCTCGCTTCACATTTCCAAAATACATGCATACATGAAGTAAACAGATGAGGAACTGCTTTAGATATTATGAGCATCATTAGCCACTACGGCTGAACAGAGAAAGACAAGAGCAGCCGTGAGGAAAAAGAAGCTGCAGCACCCCTCACGCTGTTCGACTGACAGGTGACGTCTGGAAATTGCAGCGCAGAAACACACTGACAAGTATTATGCAACATGACTTGTGATTTTTTTAAATGCTTTTTGCAAAAACATAACTGCAGGGTTAATGTGAATCTTTAGATTTTCAGACTTTCAGTGTGTCTGCAGAAAACAAAAATCTGGGTCATTTGCTCTTCTTTAAATTAAATCTGTTTGTGGATCTATACGGTTATCTTTGTGATCATTAATTTCATTTTTAAACCACAGTGACGATTTTTCTGCGCTGCAAGAGCATTTTGGACGTCATCACAACTTTAAAGTACTGTTTAAAGGTTAAGTCTTGGCTAGAAATTTAGTTGTGATGGTTAGGAAAAGCATTATCTAAATGAGGGTCCTCACAAGTGTAGAAAGACAATCACTGGTTATATGGACAGAGAGACGGAAGGAGGAGGAGAGAAACCTGTTGTTCTGTTTCAAAACCTTTGTCCTTATCTGTCGAAGCACCTGCTTCATCTGCCGCACACAGGATGTGGTACATGTGTGTGTGTGTTGTATGTGCTGCGTTGTGTGCTGGTCCACGTCCAGCTCTGCTCACAGTGTGTCACTCTAATAATGGTAGTGTAAATAGCAGAGGATAATGCGAGTGGGAGGAAGTGAAATGTTCCCATTCACACAAAAACATAATAGAAGGTGCGTGCAGCTCTGTGAGATCATACTGCTCGTTTTAAAGATGGATAAACATAGACAGTGTGTGTTAACATTTCATAATAAGCACTAAACAAATTGCAGCTGAGGCTGATTGGATTCTCATTAGTTTTGCAGATATTGGATGATAAATCAAAATAATGGACAAACTTTAAGTTTAATCTAAAGAGCAACATGAATGTCAAAATTTCATGGCAATGCATCTGATCATTGTTGAAATATTTCAGTTCAAGTTCCAGTTGCTTTGTGGTATTTGTAAAGTTTATCTGAGCTCACTGGGAAACAACCAGTATGATGCTTTGTCTCCCTTCTTCCATATAACGAAACAATAATTAGGATCAACCACACTAAGTATAATTTGTGAATTAAGTCTGGAATGCTGATATTTCACTGGACAACTACTTCTTTGTTTGGTCTCCATGTGATGATGACTGCTATGCATTGCGCCTGTGTAAACTGCAGACTCTGTGCTGGGAGTAAACACGACTAGTTTTGCTACATTTTCAAGTTAACATTCAGGTAACTGAATAAAGAAAAGTTTTCAAACTCATTTACAGGGACAAGCTATTTTTTGGGATAGTATTTTGGGATAAGCTGAGAAACAACTGAGGTGATGGTGCAGAATCTGTGTAGGCTGCTCCGCCACCTACACAGATTCTGCACCATCACCTCCCCCTCCCCCGAGAGTGGGACGTACGTACAGACTGACAGATGGACAGACAACCCAAAAACATAATGGCTCCGGCCACAGCTGTTGCTGGCACAGAGGCATAAAAACACCTCTCTCCCCTTTGCACTACTCAGCTTTGCTGTATTATATCACATACTTTCCCATGAAGATCTTGCGGTCCGGCCCTTTTCCCAGGAAGTCTTCTGGTGCTTGTCTTTTCCTGGTCGGTCTTTTGGGTTTGTCATCTACCGTCCTGTTAAATAGTAAACAAGTGGAACCAACTGTCATTTTGACATGAGAGCCCAAAGCTCACACAGCACATTCAGACTAATCAATAAATAAAACAATAAGAAAACAATATAAGGAAAAAAAAAAAATATATATATATATATATATATATATATATATATATATATATTTTTTTTTTTTCAAATTATAAAATAATTATCTGCCATAACTTAGTTTGAGCTCTAAGTTGCTGTACCTTTCTTTCACAAAGCTTGGGCATCCCTCATTTTTCCAGACATTCCAGTTCTCCTCTGTGTTGAGGATATGCTGTCAAAAACAACAACACATTTCTAGTGTAACTGGTGTATGGAGAACTCTAACAACAAACTTTACAGATTGTGAGTGTGTACAGAAAAGCTAATTTAATATCTAATCATCACACTTGCCATCAGAACATGGCTTACCTCAACCATGGTGGCAAACTTGTCTCCATCAGGAGGGATTTCTCTCAGCAGCTGCAACAGAACAGACACAGATTAAAACAGGTTTGCTTTTCTCTCTCTCTGTCTTAATGGCAGATATCTCAGAACCTCACCAAATCCAACCAATGTTATCAGCATGGATACATATTGCTGGTGGGTAAGTGGAAAAATGATTTCCTGATTTCAGTGTGGTGATTCTACTTACTACCTACTGTAAGTCTATAATCCAGATAAATCTTAACATAAAAACAAGTATGGTAATGAGAAGACAGTGAGGCTTATTTATGGATTACAGTAGCAATTAGTGTCAATGATCTATGTCAATAAGATTTAAGACTAACCTGATAAACCAGTTTAGTTGTCTCCTCTATCCATGTAGTCTGGTCATCATTCAGAACAGAGCTGGAGCTGTACAAGCACAAAGACATACAAAATATGAAGCCCCAACAACAGATGGATGTTTTTTTTTTTTTTCACATAAATGAAAATGTTCTACAAGGTCAGAGGAATGCTTCACCTTTTGAACTTGACCTGACCCTTCAAGTACTGGAAGAGAATGAGGTACTGAAGTAGAATGTGTCGCCTGAAATTGCTGTCACTGAGCTGCAAATCCATCAGCTGAGGAGACAAAAAAAAAAAAAAAAAAAGATGCAGGAATGTCAAACCAACCCATGTTTGTGCAAGACTAACCTTCTTTACATGTAAATACAAGTGTACAAATGTAATACCCGCGCAATAGTTTAATAAAAGTAAAACATGGAAATAGTCTTATCCATGGCAGGAAAATTTATGTTTTGTTTTTTTTTTGCAAACCTGTGTTCATTTAATGAAGTTTGTGTTACTGATATTGTTGTTGGAGATTCACAAAACTACTATTAGTTTCTACAAATAAAACATTAAGCAGTAGGCTGTGTTGAAAGAAGTGGATTCAGACGTCATCCAGCCCTTAAACAATCTCAAAGCTGAATAAAACAATAACACAAACTGCAAATAATTCCAAGGGTAAAAATCTTTCTCTCACCTTCTCACTTGTGAGGAACTTAGCAAAGTAGACATGTTCTCCGTCAGATGCTCTAAGCTCCTCCAGTTTCCTCTTAGAGGCCTGCATGTCATCCAGCTTGTAGCTCTTGAATACTGCCAGCGTCTCATCTGAGAACTGAGCAGGACAAACAGGGGTTCAAATTAGCAGTGAGTCGTTATTTTTCTAACATCTGCTTTGGTGTTCATTATGATCTGACAAATGAGCAGCAAAAGAGAAAAATTCTCTCTGCGCTTGTGGTCAAGCGTTCTACCTTAAGGAATGTCATCCAAGAGAATTTATCGTAGCACTGCACAGGGTTTCTGAAGTAGTCCTGCAGTGTCCAGAACTTCCTGTACAAGTTGTAGTCAATCGGAATGGAGCTGGAAATAAAATTTGATTCAATTTGAATAAGCTTAAAAACAGGTGCAAGCCAAAGTGTCATTTAAATGAATAAATAAAAAAAACACATGGACAAACTTTATGGTGTATTCTAGAGAAAGACTTGAACTTACCATGGTGCAGGAGTATCATCCTCCCCCATTTCTCCTTCTTCCACCTCCATACCTTCTTCCTTTTCTTCTGTGTGCTATAAACATGGAACCATAAAATATAATTCAAGTTCATTTTTTAAATTAAATTCAAAATACTCACAATCATTACCAGGTGCTGTCATTTTACCTTCTGGCCGAGAGTACTTTCTTGTTCATTTTTATTGAACACTGTTATATTGTCCAGATTAAACTGGCTCTGTAGATTGAGACCTGGAAAAACCACAAACAGAACAGAACATGCACATAATAAGAGAAGCATTAGCATGGGTGCCAGACATAATGGACTATTTTTGTAAACTGCATCTCTGAGAGGGTTGTTGCAGTCTTGTTTATTTCAAGACAACATACAGATGTTGCTGTTCTTACCTGATTTCTCAGACAAAGGGAACAGGCGTGCCAGGAAAAGCTGGATTCGCCCACAGAACACTGTATTCTGAGATTTGGACAGCCTCCTCAAAAGGTCTACACAGGTAGAGAGGTGTGTTACAAACAGTTATGTCTTTTAAACATTAAAGTCTAGTTGATCAACAAGTGTGAGATATAATCTTTACCATTACACATCCTCAACAAGTAGTTCTTCCCAGCAGTGTAAAAGGAGTTCTAGGGAAAGGAAGAGAACATAGTGATCACGTGATCTAAATTATGTTGTACAAATAATTTCAACAACCTTTACGGAGAGGTTTTAACTTATTTACCGACTTCCATGTGGAGACATTCTCCTCGACAAAAGAGAATATTTTGTCACACTGGTCAAGAGGAAGGCAGTCCAGTACATCTCCCAACAGAAGGAAAGGTGTGGTAGCAGAGCAGATACCTGCATGGAAAGAGGGGAACAGGGTGGCAAAAGCTTGGTTACCACAAATCTTAAGCTTTGGGTGCAGTAAGAGACTTCGCTCCTAAGACTTAAGACACTTAAACACTATAGCAGTTCAGGCTTAGAAATAAATGCTTTACAAACACTCAATAATAAACAGTGTTTCCAAACCTGGAGGTTGAGTGAAAAAACCAATCAGTTTGTTTGTCGTCAGAAGACTGTGTCTCATCATGACAACAACATTATCTCAACCTCCAGCCACACATTAGAACATGCACAGTGCTACAATGAAGACGTATGTAGCTAGGCAAATATGAGCACTTTTATAAGTTATTAAAAAGTCACTAATAAGTAAGGCCTTACAAACACGAATTATGCTGTGTTCTTAATTTGGTTTTGTAGTGTGATTTCTGTGAGGATTCACTGACCTGCTGTAACCCAAAATACATCAGTTTTTAAAGGAATCTCTTAATGATGGCATTTGTGAGTAGAGGTTTTGTATAGGCAGCTTTTAGTGTCTCGATTTCATTTTTTAATGAACACATCATACTTTCTTTTATTTTATTTAGGAGCATGCAGAGTATGTGGTATGCAGCAAATATTTATCTTTCATTGGGACATGAATGTCAGCTGATTCAAGTCTTTATTTATATGTAGGGATCCTGTGTGTAATGTAACACCATCTGCCATTTTTAAGTCAACTGGATGAGTAGCATACCCTCTGTAACGGCGTCAATACTCAGGTAGATCAGAGACAGGTAGTCATCACAGCTTGCCTTATGCTCAATCTGCAGACAAAAAATAATAATTTCATGCTTTCGTGCTACATCATGACTCCGATTAAATTAATGAGGTTTACTGAACGAACTTGGAGTAAACAGACTTTAATTCACTTACAATCTGATCGCCAAGAACACTCCTCAGAGCCTGGTCAAGTGTGGTTTTCTTTTCCGTTTCACTGTAACATAGGAGAAAAACAAGTGATTGCTACACATGCATGACATGATTACTAAAATAATTAAGGAGATTACTTATTATTTACCAGTGCCTACAGAGGCTAAAAAAAAAATTACTTACTTGCCGGGGATCTGATTGAAAGCGTTTATCAAAGGTTTGCTGGTTTTACTTGTTAGGGCAAATCTGGCAGAAGCCTGTAGGTGTGTGGGAGAGAAGGAGAAAACATTTAAGAGGGAAAATACATCGTTAGAGACGTTTATGTTAGCTTAGCTAGCATCTGCTACCTGATATGATACAGTACGAGAATAAGCTTTGAATTACAGGAACAAGCGTGCCAAACTAGCTATGATTTAAATCACGACAGGCGATATGTAATAACACGTGTTTTAATAAGGAAAGACAATTCAGTGAGTTCTCACCGTAAATTTGTCTTTAGCCTCGACAAAATTAAATGAGGACGGCGACATCTTTGCACATTTGAAACCGGAACTGACACTGAAGTCTTTCCGGTTTCTTCCGCCATTGGGATGGGTGCATTCAGGAGCTCTCCGACACAGAGTTTAAACTGTGTATAAAAAATATAAAGACAGAAAGAAAAAGGAACAAGGATATACAAACATGAACACGTTATCGCTATACATAAACAGCTAAAGGTTTATTTTATATTTGTATGTGTCTTTTTTAATTTATTGTTTTTATTGCTACAACTCAGTCGTAGCTACAAACGTTTAATCTGCTTTGACAAATGCATTGAGTTGTTCAGCTACTAGATCGGACCTAATGCAGGTGCCACCTACCACTGATTTTATATGAGCAGAAATACAGAAGCCCAGCTTCTTTGCTTTGATGATTTAGATTATCTAACTAACTGTCAAACAGTTCTAGCACCAGTTAGAATGTAACCTGGCAAAACTACAAAACTCCAGATACACTGGAATAAAGTATTAATTAGCATCCTTCAAAAACATGCTTTCTTAGAAATCAAAAGTGTTTGAAACTGTGATATCTTGGATGTGCAGGGAAAAGCTTGAGGAGGCTGGGTAATATCACTCAAACATGTCTGTATTTTGTGATATTGAGGGGTACAACTGAACCACTTCACTTGGCTCTCCTTGAAAGACCTGAGTGAGATGGGGGAGAATATATTTTGGAAAAATTAAGATTCATTCATTAATTTAAATGGAAAAAATCAAGATGGTGGTGTCACTGTTATTCATTGACATAACTGCAGTGTGAGCAACATAGTGAATATAAGCATGCAGGCCCAAATCCAGAGGGTGGCAGTATTGCACACTCGTACACTGTTCTGTTTGCTCTCATGAAATACTAAGAGGTGTGTGTGTGTGTGTGTGTGTGTGTGTGTGTGTGTGTGTGTGTGTGTGTGTGTGTGTGTGTGTGAGGTCTGTGCCCATGGCAGGATAAAACCTGAAATCCACCCTTTCCTGATGATAATCCCTGCAGCATTTTACTTTATATGAACATGCACCTACTGAAAACCCACTTGACATTACATCTCTGTTTCTCTTATTGTCTCCATGTTATAGATTTGTTTTCAAAACTTGAAAAAGTTCAAAAATGAAAAGGTTTAGTTAATTTAGTCTTTATGAGAAGTCTTCACAGTGGTCACAGCAGTCATATTTAAGTTTTTGCCTTTGTGTTTGTCAGTGTGCATTTCCATGTGTAGTGGGCGTAGCTACAATTTAAAGTACAACTACTGAGCTGCAGGGCATTAATTCTTTGATGGGATCTACTGTTCAACAATGTCACACAGCACATAAAAACCAATGGGGCATTACACTGTGATGTCAGTCATTAAAGGTCGAATTTGTAAATTTTGATTACATAAACTCAAGGTCTATGCACATACTTGATTGATTCAACCATTATTTTGTAGGGTAAATTGAAAATATAAGCCTGTTTTTATGCTGTATTTACAAAACTTACTTATGTAAAAAACCTTTAAAAACATCATAAGATATTAATAATATTCATTTTGTTGTTGCCAAGTTTTAGTCTAAGCATCAAAAGCAACCTGTTTATCATTTGAGAGTGATAGCAGGTTCCAAACCCTTGTTTGGATTTTGGTGGCGGAGCAACCCTCTGGTTTACATTTGAATCAAGGACTGTGCCTGTGAGTTTAACAGAAGCCAATGTGAAGACTTTGGCCTGTTTTGATCTGTGTTTACCAGCAAGTTCACGGGTCAGGACCTCTGAAGTAGTTTGTAGTAGTGGGACCATTCACCCTCTGACAAGTGTTTATAGTGGTGCAGTTACAAAGGCTGTTACCTGACCCTAAAGGTGTTGTGCTTTTTAAACACTAAAGCTATTAGAATGTAGGTCAGAACTCTCATGTAGAAAGAGGGATCATTTTCATCAGCTCTGTGTGATCGCTGGGGTCACAAAAAGGGAAGTGAGAACTGTTTTACTCTGCAGTTTTGATTGGCACCTTGGTTTCCGAGCACAGAGTTTGCCACACACAGTTCACGAGAAATCCCATCCATCTCCCCGCGGGCCCCCACCCTTCTGACACAGAACTGATGAAAAACAGAAAGGGAGTGAGCGTGGTGAGTAACTCTCAGGGTGCAGATAGGAGCCCGGCATCAGTCAGTATATGCTCAGTATGTGTAGACAGGGTGAAGAGGGCTAGTGGTGGGGTCAGAATTGTGTTTAAAAGCAATTAGTCTGCAAGTTGGAGTTATTTTTGCTGGGGACAAGAAACCCAGCGTATATCCCTTTAAAGGGCATGGCAGGCAATATTATACATTTTTCTTTCTGACAACAAATCCCTCCCTTTGTACCTAGTAAATACATTAACCTTTAAAAACAGGTCACAAGACTTTAAAAAGAAGAAAAAAAAAAGCTACAGTACATAATTTTCCAAGATGGTGGAACACAGCAGGCATCTTTATTTTTTAGCAAACGTTATTCAAACAGGAGTATGCAGTGTCTTGGAGAATAATTCACATTTGGTGGTAAAGTGAATAATTACTGCAGCATTATGGTGTATGTGGGACTGGATTAGAATAAACAACAGAGCTCTCTCTACTGTATTAAAGGCACAGTGTGACTCATTAATGTTTTTAAAAGTTTTTGGACAACACTATTCAGACAATACTTATATATATATATTATAAATACATAGAATATTGCCATATCAGCCTTATCACTTAAATTATTACTCTTAATTTGTAAAGTGAAAAGAAAGCACGTTGGTTTTCTGTTACACAAATGTGTATTGAATAGTCCATATTTTCATGTCGGTGATTACTATTAACTTACTGTCACTCTGAAATCAGTTCAAAATCAGGTTATGGCCTCCATTCCCCACTTGTTTATTTTGTCTAGTTAAACAGAATGAGAGGACTACTGAACACACTCCCATGCCAAATCATGGAATAATCAAATTCAACATGAGAGCCAAATAATTTGATGAAGGACACTCTCAGACAAAATGACTGAGGGGCAACAAAAAGAGCATTGTCCATGTTGTTGAGGACAAACTTCAAAACAAGAGGCCAAACACAATGCTCTGACCTCCGAGGTTAAGCACACAAAGGAGGGAGATTTCAGATTGGCTGCCGTCACATGATTGGCCTCTGAGAATCCACCATAAAAAATCATGTGAAGAAGTGTCATGTCATATAAGCGAGATAATCCCATCTGCACGGCGATCATCCATGGATAAATTTAAAAGCACAGGGCACTGTAACAGGTTTATAAGGAGCCTAATTGACAGATGTGCGGGAACATACACCAGAGCAAAGCAATATTCCTCCTTAAAGGGAGGTGAGCCATGGGGAATGATGTATAGTCGGAATGTAGATAAATATTTTAAATCAGATTGTTCCAGTCATTGCGATTAAATATAATGAAACATGTTGATTTTTGCAGGCTCTGTAGATTCGTATAGCTTCCTCCCCATGCTCATACCATCACGTCAGTCTGTTGAATTTACGCCTCATGTTGTGTTTAAGTTTGTGTTACACATACAGTATATCAGAGTGATTTTCCATCACCTGCCTAGCTGAGCTACAGCTTTACTCCCTCACAGGACATTGTAAAAATATTTGGAAAGCAGACATTTTGTTAATGATCATCTCACACAGAGCAGAATAATAGCAATGTTCAATGAGGGGATGTGCATCCAACCACAGCGGTGATCCTGCCCCTGATTGGTTCTTAGCTAACAATAACTAACATCTACTTAAACAACCTTGGCTCGATTGCCCTCAGACCGCCGGCTTTCTGTTGGGAAATGTTCTGCAGTTGAGCTTAAAGTCACTTGATGGTTATTCAATGATTAGCCCAGGGTGTGTGTGGACCATCAAATATACTCATAAGTCATAAAACGGGATGTGAGACGGGCCGCTTGCGTAGATGGAAGGAGGACATTCTTGTGACACAGCCAAACAGGAAATCTCCATGATGGCCACATCTTGTCTAATCATGCTTTTTCTTATGAAGAATTTACAGTGCTTTCATGTGCAATTACCTGATCCACATCCTTGTGTTGTTTTACCTCAGAGAGATTTTTTTGGACTGTCGCCAAACACTGAACAAAATAACACTGTATACAGTATGCAATACATTATAGAGAAACTAATGGCAAGGTCATCCAGATCTAAATATACATATATATATACTGTATATACATTGTGTTATTTTGGTGATTGCACAATGTAGACAGGGATATGTTAACCTTAGTTTGAACTTTGTGGTTTAAAAAATGAGAAAGGATTGTTATTATAAGATATTCCTTGGTTTAAAAAAGCATGATATATCTGACACTACAAAACTAAAAATACATATTTGCTGTTTATTAGTGTGGCGACAGACAGGAAAGCGAAAATGTTGCATGGATATTTTATTTTCAGCTTCATCTTCTGCACCATGAAGCAGGACGATCCTGCGCATTCTAGGGTTTGGTGTTCGTGGATACAGAAATGTATTGTATATAGTTGCTGCTATTCCTCCACACGCCTGGAACGAAAGCGGAGATCATTGGATTGATTGAGAGAGTTGGGTAAAAAAAAAAAAAAAGTTTCAAAATGTGTGCTCACATTACCCAGGTGTTCTTTATTCCTTTATGTATCAAAACTGGTCCAAAGGAGCGAGCAGGATTGGTACCACATCCAGTGAAACTTATCTGTAAATGTAAATGGCAACATGTTAGGCCTATCAGGTTATTCAACAAATTCCTATCCTGGCATGGAATTGTTCATGTTAGCAGTCTGGGAATATCCATGTACAAGTGCAAGCCATTCCTACAGAATCAGTTTGTAAAATATATAGTTGCAGTATGCCAATGACAGAAACCCCTCACAATACAGTAGCCATGCAGTTGTAGTTGTAGTAGTTTAGTTGATACTTTCAGATGTGCTGATTCACCAAAATACATTATTTTTATACCATGTTATACTGTATATCTCTAATTCTTCCATGGCTATGTTGCGTGTTTAGTTTTGGCACCTGCAATCTGGGCAGTGACCCATTTGTACCTCTCTGCAAGTGGCCTTATGTTTCCAGGAAAACGCACTTATAAAAACGGTGATTTCCAGCCACTTCTCAAAGTTGACGGTGCTAATTTGTTTTCAGCTTTCTATGACACATGCCTTTGCAACTGTAGTGCCCGCTTCCTGAGCCACTAGCACATCAGATGCACAACACTGAAAAATTACGTAATGTAGCAGAGAGAAAGTCCTGAATCATTTCCACCACTTTTCTAAACACAGGAAAGCCATATTGGCAAAGAGAAGCAGTGGACCCTCACCAATAGAGACTGAACAGGATATTTGCTTTACTATACTACAGATAGACAGATAAAAAATATCAGGACCCTTTGACAAAAAGCTTCACCAAATTGTTATTTAGTACTCTTATTGAGTAGTGCTTTCATTTTGTCCACCCGCTGTAATTAAAATGAACTCTGTGTGTCTGTCCTTGCTCGGTTGTGAGCGCTGTATCAAAGACAGTAAATCTGCCTCCTAAAATAACTAAAGGTCCTCCTGAAATGTGAGATTTCAGGATTAGTCAGGATTAATCGACAGTTGGTTTTGTCAAAACTGCTGAAAAATTCAACCACAGATTTCACAGAATTATAGGATTGTGATTCACTCAGATGCAGCTGCAAAGTACACAAGTCTCACTGACAGCCCAATAGCCAGCGGCGTTAAAGTCTTTAACATCACTCTGTCGCTTATCAGTAACAGCTATCGCACACGCAACCAACTGAAGGGTGGCAAGGAACTCGATGACAAAGTGTTTTTTTAGAGCACAATAACTTTCCTGTGAAATGAAAGAAAACAAATGGACAAGGATAACCCAAGGACCAAGCAATTCACTGGGGCTATATCCATTCTCGAAAGCACTTGTGGCAACTGCTCCAAGCATCTGAGCCAGGATGTAGCACACACGCACACACACTCACATCTCAGCGGTCTGATCTGGAAGCTGACCAGCAGCGCCAAAGTGACTGCAGAGTTCAGGTTTGCTACACTGATGTGCCATCAAACTCCAGAGAGGCGAAACTCCTTCAGCTCCGGCACAACCCTCTCCTCAATATCTTTTCCAATAATATCTGAGATGCCAATGAATATGAACAGGAACATACTGACAAATTCTACTGACACAGCCCTCCTAAACATTCTTTTAAAAAATGTTTTATATCTGTCATCTTGGCTTCAAATGTGTTTGGTGTGTCAAAACCCAATGTATCACATACTTCAGGATTTATAGAGAAGAGGTTTGTGTGCAGATGGGAGGACAGAAGAGAAGATGAAGCAGGACAAAAGATTTCTTGTCACACATTTGAGCATCATAGAGATGATGAAACTCGTCATGTTGAAAAAGCATTTTATTTGACACAAATAAGCAGCAGTATACAGTGGTAATTTCCATTTAGACTGGCTCCTTTGACCATTTTGCATCTCTAGTGTTCTCCAGAAGGGGCTCCTGGGTTTCATTTTCCGGTGATGAGCCACTGCAGAATAACACCCTTGTTTTTTCACTCAAGGGCTCGTCTCTAGGTGCCAGTAGATAATTATAAAGAAGAGCTGCCACCACACCAGCACTCATTGGTCCTGCCCAGTATACCTGAAAAACAAATAACAGGACAGACACATCCCTTTTTCAAGCAGAATGAGTCATGAATACAACACTTGGAAAAATTATCTGATAAACATCTCAACCATAAATACCCAGTGATCATCAAAAGATTCCAGTATGATTGCAGGCCCAAAGGATCGAGCTGGGTTGATACCGCATCCTGTGTAACGGATCTGTAAACCATATCAGAGGAAAACACCACTTGGCTCTCCAGCTACACAGCAGCAGATTACATACAAGCCTGATTTACAGCCAGGTTCATCCTACGCAAATCCATTGTATCGGGCCACGGCGAGATGGGGAAACCATCTACCAAACTAATGAAAGGGGAAATGAAGGAATGTTTTGATGTACTTACCCCAGCAAGGTGTCCCAACCCCACAGACAGTCCGATAGCCAGAGGTGCGTATCCACTGATATCACGCCTTTTGTCAGTGACTGCGAGCACACACAGGACCAGCTGGAGGGTGAGCAGGAATTCTATGACATATCCTTGACCTGGGCTGATTCCATTTAGCTGCAAAGAAGAAAAACACTTTTTTCACCTCTTTGTGCATGAACAATTTTGCTTAAGGGATTCTTTTACTTCAGTTTCTGCAACACTTGAAGTAGAAATATCCTAAGAAACAAAAAAAAAAAAAAAAAAAAAAAAAAAAAAAAAAGAATCCAACAAAACAAACAAGTTATCCTATAAACACTCCCTGAAAAGAGAAGGCCCTGTTTGTTGGATGGCAGCTACAAACCAGTGATAATTTAAAATGACATTTAAAATTGAACAACTTATCTCCAGCAGTTGAGGTCTTAGAGAGCAGAACAGAAAACTTCAGACAATGAGTTGTCTGGCTTTTACAGAAAACTAGGTCAGACTGGAGGCAATTCCCCAAATGCCTCTCAAATGGGAATACTAAATGTCATTCATTGAGACAAGCATTACTCAGGAAAAATTAGAAGCACATGGGTTCCACCTTACCTTGTTAACACCAAGTGAATCTGTGGTTCCTGGCCTAATACCATACACAATGGCACTGCCAGCCACTGCTCCTAAAATCTGAGCTACGATATAGAAAAAGGCTCTGAGGACGCTGATCTGGCAGCTGGACAGGATGCCCAGGGTGATGGCAGGATTCAGGTGGGCACCACTAATGTGACCTATACACTGGGCTAATGTGGCAATGGCCAAACCAAAGGCAAATGCCACTTTTATCTCCTGGTCAGGGTAGGTGTTATTTTTGTCACCTATTGCCGCTGAGAGGCCAATGAAGATAAAGATGATCATTCCCAGAGCTTCAGCAAGAGCTGCCCTCCAAAATGCCCACGTTTTAATTTCTGACATGGCCACTTGGATGACCTTATGCTAACAAGCAGTATTTGAATGATACACCAAGATTGTGGCACAAGCAGAGATTTGGTTCCACCAGCAGCCCAACTGAAAACATCATGAGTGACGCTCATCAAGTGTGTGTGTGTGTGTGTGTGTGTGTGTGGCTTTGAAGAATCAGGCCTGATTAGAAACAGCTGAGAGATAAGCATTTCAGCCAGTGAGAGTGACCTCCACGTCTCCTGCTCTGTTCGGTACTTTTCCAGTTTAACAGAAGGCATTGCTGCATTCGCTGTTGTTCACAGCTCATTTAAGACCACAGCAAACTGTTACATCATGTCAGGTGAGGTGCTGAAATGGATGATTAAGAAAACATGTTCAAATAAAGTATAGGTTAAATTGGTTAAAAAAAGGAAAAGGTGACGGTTTAAGTCACAACAACACATACAGCTTGGATGCATAATTTATTCCATGGGTGAGTCAATTATAAAATTGTATTTTTATTATTGCGCTAATATAAAATTAAAAATATAAATTCCAAATTATCCAGGAATAAAAAAAAAAGCAATACATCTTAAAATTAAGGGCTATATTTTCAATATGTATCTAAATTCCAGTCACGTGAAATATTAAAGGTGTGAAGGACATCAATCAGATGTGTGAAGGACACTCACAGTCAAAAGCCTGTGGAAATGGTTTTCCTATCTTCCTACCACTCTACTTAATCTATTCTGAGCGTGTGTCATTGCAGGGCGGGCTGCTCTGAAATTAAAATCAGTCACATGTCATGTGAAGGAAATGGGACCTTTTGAATTCACGCCAAGGAAACCAGTCTCTTATTCTTCTTTTCTGTGTGGAAGAGCTGGCAGGTCAAAGGGTCACAGTGCTTCTTGTCTTCTTGTCAAAAGAAAGAAAAAGAAGCCCTTCAAAGCGTCACCTTTGACTTGGGCCACAATGCCTCATTCCAAAAGAAGAACACATCCACATTTTTCTTTTTCTAACAAATGTAGTTTTACTTGCACCTTACACCATACTTTTATTCAGTTTTTGGTCTCTATCTATTGTCAAATAAATGATTTCCAAATATTTAAAACCACACAACAAATGTATTGCAGTTTTGACTATATGTACAGTAGCATTTGCAGACATTATAGAGATGACAGCATAACTGGGAGTTTATAAGATTCATGCTGTCGGAGGAGCAGGATGGAGGAGGAGTAACCACGTGGAAAACTGACAGGGAGGACAAAGGTTATGTTTTCTAACCCCGTGAGCAGGAGCAGCTCTGTGGCCCTGCCAACTCACCACTGCAGCAAACTGTCAACTAACATTTCATTTATTGAAAAAAAAATCCCTGTTGTTTTTTTCCCCATTGGCACATGTGTATCTGATACCGTACTACTCTACTGCAGAGCATTTCATAACCCCCACCTCCACCCCAGCATCCACCTGTAGGCTCTCTCTGAGTCTACATTCCCCTTGGAAAGACGTTGGCATCGTCCCTCCCTGGTCCATGCTGTGCATCTGTGCATCTGGAGTTTCCTTGTGGGGAGCGAAGAGGTCAGAGCCCAGAGGAAGAGCATCAACTCTCTACATAGTCTTCATTCACACAATAATCGATTCCACATGAGATGGCTAACTGAGGTTATGCTATAGTGCGATTATCATATTGGCCACCAAGTCAGTGCACAGCTGGGTATGATTTCATCAAGTGGGTGTGACTTATTTCCAACCAGTTGATTGCTCGGAGAGAAGGAAGGCTTTCAACTGACCAGTGTTGTCTCTGGTTGAGGACAGACCCCAGGAGCACTTCATCACGTGAGTGCCCTCCACTCACCCACGATGACCCCCACCATCCCCCCGCCGCCTTTCAGATGTAAATAAGATACAAACACGACTCATTCCCCAAATCTACTCTTCCAGATGCATAAATAACATCACGATGCAGGTGTTCTGAAGAGCCCCACTGTGTGGAGCCACATTGGTTTATTATCGTGGCCTGTCATGGGAGTTGGACTTTAACTTAACTTGAGAGATTATAGGATGAACACAGAGTATTTAGTCATGCAGAAGTGGAGGCAAGTCAAGTATATAATTAATATGTATGCGGGTCTGTTAAGCAGAGCGAAATGGAACCTACAGCTTCAAAGGTTTTCCCTTCCAGTTGCTCAAACTGAGTGAAAACATCATAACACGGTGGAGAAACACAAAGTGTGGCCACAGAAAAAAACATCCTAAAATGAATTGAAGATTGTTGAAATGGGGATGAATGTGTTTCTGATGTTCAGTTAGTCCAGTTTGTTGGATCATTGCAAGCAGTGTATTCAGCGTCCAGTTCCAAGCTGGAGTTGAGTCCACAGATTACAGGAGCACTGATGGGAAAAAGACTCTGGTGCTTTTGCTTAAATCAGGCACCTAATCACATATTATATCCCCATCAAATAATTCCCGTTGCATATTTCTGGTCATGGTCTGTCACCACCCACAATGGCATCAGCTGTTTGTGTAAGGGACAGCACAGAACAGAACAATGTACAAAATTGTACATTGTTCATTTGTCAGACTAGATGTGACTCACATTAGATATATATATATATATATATATATATATTAGATAACATGATATTAATATAAAATATCTTTGTGACCTAACAGGTGCACGGCAGAGAGGAGGAGCTAAAGCAAACCATTAAAGACGCCATGAAATGTGGACTTGAAATTCTGAGAAAAATCCTGCTTCTTTGAAAACCGGCTGTGTGCCAGCTGTGCAACCTTTAAAAGGCCCTATATAATACAGATTCACAGAAAACTGCTTCCTGGAAAAAACGTGATTTTCAGTGATGATTTCACCCTGCATTGGTTGGTGTAGATAAAAAACTAGAATCAAAATAGCCATCACAATCTGGCGCTCCCACCCCTCTTGTCAAACTGCATTGGGTCTATATGAAGGAAGGTTTTGGCTTTATGCCACAAAACAGGTGGATGGAGAAAAACAGAAACAGCAAGACAGGATGAAAAATCCCTTATACGTGCATCTTAAAGAAAGCCACAGTTCTCAACACAAGCCAAGGGATAAAGTAACTGAGCAGGACAGTGGGTCGGGCCCCTTTTTTCTGACACCACTTTTGCAAACCCATCAATTTTGCTTAATGGGCAATGAAAGTGCACTGAGACTGTGTTGTCTGGATAGTTTGTGCAAACCTGTATTTGCCAGTGTTTGGCATTCGGCGCCAGAACATACCATCATAGTGTTTTTTTTGTATTATCTCCAAAAATGGAGGAGCGGGACAAAGAGGTAGTAATGTCATTTGGTGGACTACCTGAATAAAACATCATCCAGGATGTCCAGTTTGAGTAACAGATTAGTTTGAAGGCTTAGCAGATGCCAAAACACGGAGCAGTGGGTTACAATACTCAGAATTTGACAATTCTGGAAAGGTATCATGGTGGCAACTACCTTATCTTTTGTTGCAATGATCTAGTAAAAACCAGACAGTGCCATTCATATTACCAACCAGCCACTGGGGTAGAGTGCATCTCCACTAATCATAGGTTTTCAAACCCCAGCACCTCCTAGCCACATGTTCAAGTGTCCTTGGTCAAGACAACAAATCCCAAATTGCTTCTGAGCATTAGACCAGCACCTTTCATGGTATCTTGCTTTGGATAAAAGCAAACTCTTTAAATGCAGCCATTTAACATTGTTAGATTGCCAAATGATGTAACATTGCAGTTCTGCATGTTTCTGCTGGAGCCCTCTGCACCCCCACTATGTCACTGAACTGGCTCCATTCAAGTGAATGAGAGCGCTGCATTTTTTCACGCTTTTCTGAATGCAGCGATAAAACTCCCGCCAGTGATCCAGCTGTTGACTGCCCAGTAGGGGAATTCGTTGAGGAGTGATGCTTATAATGGTTCAATCTGATGCTCACGCAGCCATGTGAACCCACATGTACAGTATGTGCTGTGCAGAGGCCCCAGTGGAAGCAGTGGGTGATGTGCTGGCATATGACCCAGCATACTGTACTAGTGAATCTAAAAGTTGTTAAAATGTGTTGAGTGGCCAACTGCCTCTGGCCTTTTTGCTAGCTGAAACCAAATCAGCAATTCCATTAGGATAAGTAGGTGCCCTAATGGGTCACCTCTATGCTTTATCTGCCTACCTTTCTGCCCTAATCTAACAAGAAAGACACATTAGCAACCTATGTATGACTCTGTTCACTCCTCAATCTTTTTCTTTCCTTTTCCAGTGACAAACTGCATGAGCTGACCAGCAGACCCATGGGGGAGTGAGTGAGAAGCAGGGAGAGGGTGTGTCAGATCAATCTGTGCAGTTGGCACTGGCAACCTGCTACTGGATGGTCCAACTGCTGAAAAAACAAGTGGGAGAAGCTATCCATCAATCAGCAGCAGGAGCTGGGTGGCACAAAGAAAACACAAGATAGGAAGTGTAGCAGAGTAGCTTGGAACACTATTTCGACTAAAATTCCAGACTAGATAAGGATTTGCACCGTCATGGTGTGTTAGAGTTGACAATGCTGTTAAATCATCACACGTGTAAATACTGTAGGCTATTTAGTTACAGAGATACACTGGAATCGGCATGCACCCTTAAGTGTAAGTATTGGTGTATGTGGGATGAGGAAGATTGCCAGTTAAAATTTAATCAGGCCCACATAAGTAATTTTGATTGTGGGTATATTCACTAATATAACCAATAAAAAAAAATCAACATTTGTGTTTCTTAACTAAAAATATAGGCCTGTTCATTACAGGGCCATACTAATTACAAGCTAATTTAAAGACCAGTCAAATAATTTGAGCGTGATTGCAATCTTTTTCTTTTTTATATGGGGTGGCATTTTTTCATGACGGATTGTGTCTTTATTTCTCTGTCTGTTGTTCCTTCGATTTTACGCACATTACACACTTTACACATTCATGAAGTAGCTAGCTTCCTATAGATCTCTCTCTCTCTCCTCAGCTTTTGCCTTTAGGCTTTGTGCTTGATTTTCTGTGTTTCTGTCATTTGGTTGTGTTTCTTCTTCTTTGTTAATGCATCATGCACCATTTGTTCAGCATGTAGCTTTCATTTAGGCTACTAGTCTACGAGTTTTCTGATGAAAACTTTGCTTGTTGTTTTGTTGAGTTGTCCTTAATTGCATCGAGAACAACGAAAGATGAAACATGTTGGCTAATGAGTAATATACCTGCTAATTTATTAGGGAATTTGTACCTTTATCAACTGATATGGACTGCAATTTAACTCTAAAATTTGTTTGTAGAGGGGCCCTGTGTCAAAATCTAGTTTTAACAACTTTGATTGTTTTCTACAGTTTCCATGCCTTACTATACTATGACGTTTTTATGCCTTAGTATACTATGACATTTTTCTGCCTTTTTATGCCTCACTATATAATTTCCTTTTTATGACTTTTTATGCCTTACTAGAATATGTTATTTCTATGCCTTTTTGTGCCTTACTATATTATGACTTTTTCATGATGTTTTCCTATACATTTGTATAACTTTTTATGCCTTAATATAGTGTGACTTTTTTGACCTTTTATGACTTACTATACTATGACGTTTTTATAACATTATGTCTTAGTATACTATGAAGTTTTAATGCCTTTTTATGCCTTGTAATACTATGAGGTTTTTATGGTTTCTTATGACTTACTACACTATGAATTTTTTATGACCTTTCATGCCTACTATACTATGATGTTTTATGATTTCTCATGCCTTACTCTACTACTTACTGCTTTTTATGCCTTATTATATGATGATGTTTTTATAACATTATGCCTTAGTATACTATGACGTTTTAATGACATTCTATAATATGATGTTTTTATGACTTTTTATGCCTTACTATGACGTTTTTTTCCTTACAATACTGTGATGTTTTGATGACTTTTTATGCCTTAGTATAATAAGATGTTTTTATGACATTTTATGAATTTGTATATTTTGACTTTTCTTTTTTACTTTTTATACCTTACTAGAGTATGACGTTTTTATGACTTTTTATGCCTTACTTTACAATGATGTTTTTATGTCTTATTATACCATGATGTTTTTATAACTTTTTACGCCTTACTATACTATGACATTTTATGCCTTTTTATGCCTTACTAGACAATGTTGTTTCTATGCCTTTCTATGGCTTACTATATTATGACTTTTTCATGACTTTTTACTATACATTTTTATGACTTTTTATGCCTTAGTATACTGTGACTTTTTTGACTTTTTAAGACTTACCACACTATGACGTTTTTATAACATTATGTCTTAGTATACTATGAACTTTTAATGCCTTTTTAAACCTTACTAAACTATGACATTTTCATGACATATGATACCTTACTTTACTATGGAGTGATCATGACATTTATGGTTTATTATACCCAGACGTTTTCATGCCTTAATATATTGTGAGATTTTTAAGACATTTGATGCCTTACTATACTATGGTTTTTTTAATGATATTTTATGCCTTACTATACTATGACATTTTAATGATATTTTATGCCTTACTATACTGTGAAATTTTTAGGCCTTACTATACTATGGCGTTTTTATGCCTTACTATACAGTGACATTTTTATGACATTTTATGCCTTACTATACCATGAAATTTTTATGCCTTACTATACCATGGCGTTTTTATGACATTTCAAACCTTACTATACTATGGTGTGATCCAAACATTTTATGCTTTATTATACCCAGACGTTTTCATGCCTTACTACATTTTGACATTTTTAAGACATTTGATGCCTTACTATACTATGGTTTATTTAATGATATTTTATACCTTACTAAACTATGACGTTAATATGACATTTTAAGCCTTACTATACAATGACGTTTTTATGACATTTTATGCCTTAATATACTATGACATTTTTATGAAATTTTATGCCTCACTATACTATGGCATTTTATGCCTCATTATACTATGACATTTTTATGAAAGTTTATGACTTACTAAACTATGACATTTTATGCCTCACTATACTGTGAGATTTTTATGAAATTTTATGACTTACTATACTATGACATTTTATGCCTTACTATACTATGACATTTTTATGAAATTTTATGACTTATTAAAGTATGACATTTTTATGACATTTTACGCCTTAGTTCAATGTGACATTTTAATGCCTAACTATACTTTGACGTTCTAATGACATTTTATGCCTTAGTATGCTATGATGTTTTTATGCCTTAGTATACTATGACATTTTATGCCTTACTATACTATGACGTTTTTATGACATTTGATACCTTACTAAACTATGACGTTCTAATGACTTTTTATGCCTTACTATACTATGACATTTTTATGACATTTTATGCCTTACTATACTATGACGTTTTTATGACATTTGATACCTTACTAAACTATGACGTTCTAATGACTTTTTATGCCTTACTATACTATGACGTTTTTATGACATTTGATGCCTTACTATACTATGACATTTTTATGACATTTTATGCCTTACTATACTATGACATGTTTATGACATTTTATGACTTATTATACCCAGACGTTTTTATGCCTTACTATACTATGACGTTTTCAAGACATTTGATACCTTACCTAACTCTGATGTTTTCATGCCTTACTATACTATGATGTTTTTATGACATTTGATACCTTACTAAACCATGATATTTTTATGACATTTTATGCCTTACTATATTGTGACATTTGTATGACATTTTATTTCTTACTATACTATGACATTTTTATGCCTTACTATGCTTTGACATTTTTATGAAATTTTATGACTTACTATACTATGACATTTTATGCTTTAATATGTTATGACATTTTTATGAAATGTTATGCCTCACTATACTATGACATTTTATGCCTTACTATACTGTGACATTTTTATGACATTTTATGCCTTAGTATACTATGACATTTTATGCCTCACTATACTGTGACATTTTTATGTAATTTTATGACTTACTATACTATGACATTTTATGCCTTAATATGTTATGACATTTTTATGAAATTTTATGCCTCACTATACTATGACATTTTATGCCTTACTATACTATGACATTTTTATGAAATTTTACGACTTACTAAACTATAACATTTTTATGACATTTTATGCCTTACTATACTGTGACATTTTTATGAAATTTTATGCCTTACTATACTGTGACATTTTTATGAAATTTTATGCCTCACTATACTAAGACATTTTATGCCTCACTATATTATGACATTTTTATGAAATTTTATGACTTACTAAACTATAACATTTTTATGACATTTTATGCCTTACTATACTGTGACATTTTTATGACATTTTATGCCTTAGTATACTATGATTTTTTTATGCCTTACTATGCTATGAAGTTTTTATGCCTTGGTATACTATGACATTTTATGCCTCACTATACTGTGACATTTTTATGTAATTTTATGACTTACTATACTATGACATTTTATGCCTTACTATACTTTGACATTTTTATGACATTTTATGCCTTAGTATACTATGATTTTTTTATGCCTTACTATGCTATGAAGTTTTTATGCCTTGGTATACTATGACATTTTATGCCTCACTATACTGTGACATTTTTATGTAATTTTATGACTTACTATACTATGACATTTTATGCCTTACTATACTTTGACATTTTTATGAAATTTGATGCCTTAGTATACTATGACGTTTTTATGACATTTTATGCCTTACTATACTATGACGTTTTTGTGAAATTTTATGACTTACTATACTATGACATTTTATGCCTTACTATACTGTGAGATTTTTATGAAATTTTATGACTTACTATACTTTGACATTTTATGCCTTACTATACTTTGACATTTTTATGAAATTTTAAGATTTACTGACGTTTGCCTTAGTATACTATGATGTTTTTATGCCTTAGTATACTATGACATTTTATGCCTCACTATACTGTGACATTTTTATGTAATTTTATGACTTACTATACTATGACATTTTATGCCTTACTATACTTTGACATTTTTATGAAATTTGATGCCTTAGTATACTATGACGTTTTTATGACATTTTATGCCTTACTATACTATGACGTTTTTGTGAAATTTTATGACTTACTATACTATGACATTTTATGCCTTACTATACTGTGAGATTTTTATGAAATTTTATGCTTCACTATACTATGCCATTTTTATGCCTTACTATACTTTGACATTTTTATGAAATTTTAAGATTTACTGACGTTTGCCTTAGTATACTATGATGTTTTTATGCCTTAGTAAACTATGACATTTTATGCCTTACTATACTATGCCGTTTTTATGACATTTGATACCTTACCTAACTATGACGTTTTTATGCCTTGCTATACTATGATATTTTTATGCCTTACTATACTATGACATTTTTATGAAATTTTATGACTTACTAAAATATGACATTTTATGCCTCACTATACTGTGAGATTTTTATGAAATTTTATGACTTACTATACTATGAAATTTTATGCCTTACTATACTGTGATATTTTTATGAAATTTTATGACTTACTAAACTATGACATTTTATGCCTCACTATACTGTGACATTTTTATGAAATTTTATGACTTACTAAACTATGACATTTTATGCCTCACTATACTGTGACATTTTTATGAAATTTTATGACTTACTAAACTATGACATTTTTATGACATTTTTATGACATTTTTATGACATTTTTATGCCTTACTATACTTTGATGTTCTAATGACATTTTATGCCTTAGTATACTATGATGTTTTCATGACATTTGATACCTTACTAAACCATGATATTTTTATGACATTTTATGCCTTACTATACTGTGACATTTGTATGACATTTTATTTCTTACTATACTATGACATTTTTATGCTTTACTATACTATGACATTTTTATGCCTTACTATGCTTTGACATTTTTATCAAATTTTATGACTTACTAAACTATGATATTTTTATGAAATTTTATGCCTTACTTTACTGTGACATTTTATGCCTCACTATACTGTGACATTTTTATGTAATTTTATGACTTACTATACTATGACATTTTATGCCTTAATATGTTATGACATTTTTATGAAATTTTATGCCTCACTATACTATGACATTTTATGCCTTACTATACTATGACATTTTTATGAAATTTTACGACTTACTAAACTATAACATTTTTATGACATTTTATGCCTTACTATACTGTGACATTTTTATGAAATTTTATGCCTTACTATACTGTGACATTTTTATGAAATTTTATGCCTCACTATACTAAGACATTTTATGCCTCACTATATTATGACATTTTTATGAAATTTTATGACTTACTAAACTATAACATTTTTATGACATTTTATGCCTTACTATACTGTGACATTTTTATGACATTTTATGCCTTAGTATACTATGATTTTTTTATGCCTTACTATGCTATGAAGTTTTTATGCCTTGGTATACTATGACATTTTATGCCTCACTATACTGTGACATTTTTATGTAATTTTATGACTTACTATACTATGACATTTTATGCCTTACTATACTTTGACATTTTTATGAAATTTGATGCCTTAGTATACTATGACGTTTTTATGACATTTTATGCCTTACTATACTATGACGTTTTTGTGAAATTTTATGACTTACTATACTATGACATTTTATGCCTTACTATACTGTGAGATTTTTATGAAATTTTATGACTTACTATACTTTGACATTTTATGCCTTACTATACTATGACGTTTTTATGACATTTTATGCCTTAGTATACTATGATGTTTTTATGCCTTACTATACTATGAAGTTTTTATGCCTTAGTATACTATGAAATTTTATGCCTTACTATTCTTTGACATTTTTATGAAATTTGATTCCCTAGTATACTATGACGTTTTTATGACATTTGATGCCTTACTATAGTATGACATTATTTTTTTTTTATTTATTTTTTTTTTTAAGTATATTTTTTGGGGCTTTTTATGCCTTTATTTGACAGGACAGTAGAGAGACAGGAAATGGGGAGGCAGAGAGGGGGAATGACATGCAGTAAAGGCCGTCTGATGCGGGACTCGAACCAGGGCCGACTGCAGCGAGGACTCTAGCCTCTACACATGGGACACCTGCTTAGACCACTACGCCACACGATGCCCCATACTATGACATTTTTATGAAATTTTATGACTTACTATACTATAACATTTTTATGACATTTTATGCCTTACTATACTGTGACATTTTTATGACATTTTATGCCTTACTATACTGTGACATTTTTATGACATTTTATGCCTTACTATAATATGACGTTCTAATGACATTTTATGCCTTAATATACTATGATGTTTTTATGCCTTAGTAAACTATGACATTTTATGCCTTACTATACTATGACGTTTTTATGACATTTGATACCTTACCTAACTATGATGTTTTTATGCCTTACTATACTTTGACATTTGTATGACATTTTATTTCTTACTATACTATGACATTTTTATGCTTTACTATACTATGACATTTTTATGAAATTTTATGACTTACTAAACGATGACATTTTATGCCTCACTATACTGTGACATTTTTACGAAATTTTATTTCTTATTATACTATGACATTTTTATGCTTCACTATACTATGCCATTTTTATGCCTTACTATACTTTGACATTTTTATGAAATTTTAAGATTTACTGACGTTTGCCTTAGTATACTATGATGTTTTTATGCCTTAGTAAACTATGACATTTTATGCCTTACTATACTATGCCGTTTTTATGACATTTGATACCTTACCTAACTATGACGTTTTTATGCCTTGCTATACTATGATATTTTTATGCCTTACTATACTATGACATTTTTATGAAATTTTATGACTTACTAAAATATGACATTTTATGCCTCACTATACTGTGAGATTTTTATGAAATTTTATGACTTACTATACTATGAAATTTTATGCCTTACTATACTGTGATATTTTTATGAAATTTTATGACTTACTAAACTATGACATTTTATGCCTCACTATACTGTGAGATTTTTATGAAATTTTATGACTTACTATACTATGACATTTTATACCTTACTATACTATGACATTTTATGCCTTACTATACTATGACATTTTTATGAAATTTTATGACTTACTAAACTATGACATTTTATGCCTCACTATACTGTGACATTTTTATGAAATTTTATGACTTACTAAACTATGACATTTTTATGACATTTTATGCCTTACTATACTGTGACATTTTTATGCCTTACTATACTTTGATGTTCTAATGACATTTTATGCCTTATTATACTATGATGTTTTCATGACATTTGATACCTTACTAAACCATGATATTTTTATGACATTTTATGCCTTACTATACTGTGACATTTGTATGACATTTTATTTCTTACTATACTATGACATTTTTATGCTTTACTATACTATGACATTTTTATGCCTTACTATGCTTTGACATTTTTATCAAATTTTATGACTTACTAAACTATGACATTTTTATGAAATTTTATGCCTTACTTTACTGTGACATTTTTATGCCTTACTATACGTTGATGTTCTAATGACATTTTATGCCTTAGTATACTATGATGTTTTTAAGCCTTACTATACTATGTAGTTTTTATGCCTTAGTATACTATGACATTTTATGCCTTACTATACTATGACGTTTTTATGACATTTGATACCTTACTATACTGTGACATTTTTATGACATTTGATGCCTTACTATACTGTGACATTTTTATGCCTTACTATACTTTGACGTTCTAATGACATTTTATGCCTTAGTATACTATGATGTTTTTATGCCTTACTATACTATGACGTTTTTATGCCTTAGTATACTATGACATTTTATGCCTTACTATACTATGACGTTTTTATGACATTTGATACCTTACTATACTATGACGTTTTTATGACATTTTATGCCTTACTATACTATGACATTTTTATGCCTTACTAAATCATGACGTTTTTATGACATTTTTATGCCTTACTAAACTATGATATTTTTATGACATTTTATGCCTTACTATACTATGACGTTTTTATGCCTTACTATACTATGACATTTTTATGACATTTGATGCCTTAGTATACTATGACGGTTTTATGACATTTTATGCCTTACTATACTATCACATTTTTATGACATTTTATGACTTATTATACCCAGACATTTTATGCCTTACTATATGTCTGTGCAAGTTCTCATTCGTCCAGGTCATTGTTATCTCTTTCTCAAATTAAATCGAAGGCATCTGGACTTATATTTGTCTGTGGAAGACGTTTCGCCTCTTATCCAAGCGGATAAGACTAGTTTGGACTAGAGAGACCAATACATAAGAACTGATGAAGCCACTTGGATAAGAGGCGAAACGTCTTCCACAGACAAATATAAGTCCAGTTGCCTTCGATTTAATTTGAGAAAGAGATGCCTCACGTTTTCATGACATTTGATACCTTACTAAACCATGATATTTTTATGACATTTTATGCCTTACTATACTGTGACATATGTATGACATTTTATTTCTTACTATACTATGACATTTTTATGCTTTACTATACTATGACATTTTTATGCCTTACTATGTTTTGACATTTTTATGAAATTTTATGACTTACTATACTATGACATTTTATGCCTTAATATACTATGACATTTTTATGAAATTTTATGCCTCACTATACTATGACATTTTTATGTCTCACTATACTATGACAATTTTATGAAATTTTATGACTTACTAAACTATAAAATTTCCATGACATTTTATGCCTTACTATACTGTGACATTTTTATGACATTTTATGCCTTACTATACTTTGACATTTTTATGACATTTTATGCCTTACTAC
This sequence comes from Seriola aureovittata, assembly GCF_021018895.1. Classification (NCBI taxonomy): domain Eukaryota; kingdom Metazoa; phylum Chordata; class Actinopteri; order Carangiformes; family Carangidae; genus Seriola; species Seriola aureovittata. The sequence goes on from NC_079375.1 coordinate 11,675,993, forward strand.
ACTATGATGTTCTAATGACATTTTGTGCCTTAGTATACTATGATGTTTTTATGTCTTAGTATACTATGACATTTTATGCCTTACTATACTATGACGTTTTTATGACATTTGATACCCTATCTAACTATGATGTTTTTATGCCTTACTTTACTATGACATTTGTATGACATTTTATTTCTTACTATACTATGACATTTTTATGCTTTACTATACTTTGACACTTTTATGAAATTTTATGACTTACTGAACTATGACATTTTATGCCTTACTATACTTTGACATTTTCATGAAATTTGATGCCTTAGTATGCTATGACGTTTTTATGCCTTACTCGCTATGACGTTTCTTATGACATTTGATACCTTACTAAACTATGACGTTTTTATAACATTTCATGCCTTCTTATACTATGACATTTTTATGACATTCTATGACTTATTATACCCAGACGTTTTTATGCCTTAGTATACTATGACGTTTTTATGCTTTACTTTACTATGACGTTTTTATGACATTTGATACCTTACCTAACTATGATATTTTTATGCCTTACTATAGTATGATGTTTTTATGACATTTGATACCTTACTAAACCATGATATTTTTATGACATTTTATGCCTTACTATATTGTGACATTTGTATGACATTTTATTTCTTACTATACTATGACATTTTTATGACATTTTATACCTTAGCTAACTATGATGTTTTTATGACTTACTATACTATGACGTTTTCATGACATTTGATACCTTACTATACTATGGTGTGATCCCAACATTTTATTTATTATACCCAGACGTTTTCATGCCTTACTACATTTTGACATTTTTAAGACATTTTAAGCATTACTATACAATGACATTTTATCCCTTACTATACTATGACATTTTTATGAAATTCTATGACTTACTAAACTATGACATTTTCATGACATTTTATGACTTACTATACTATGATGTTTTTATCACATTTTATGCCTTAGTATACTATGATGTTTTCATGACATTTGATACCTTACTAAACCATGATATTTTTATGACATTTTATGCCTTACTACACTGTGACATTTGTATGACATTTTATTTCTTACTATACTATGACATTTTTATGCTTTACTATACTATGACATTTTTATGCCTTACTATGCTTTGACATTTTTATCAAATTTTATGACTTACTAAACTATGACATTTTTATGAAATTTTATGCCTTACTTTACTGTGACATTTTTATGCCTTACTATACGTTGATGTTCTAATGACATTTTATGCCTTAGTATACTATGATGTTTTTAAGCCTTACTATACTATGTAGTTTTTATGCCTTAGTATACTATGACATTTTATGCCTTACTATACTATGACGTTTTTATGACATTTGATACCTTACTATACTGTGACATTTTTATGACATTTGATGCCTTACTATACTGTGACATTTTTATGCCTTACTATACTTTGACGTTCTAATGACATTTTATGCCTTAGTATACTATGATGTTTTTATGCCTTACTATACTATGACGTTTTTATGCCTTAGTATACTATGACATTTTATGCCTTACTATACTATGACGTTTTTATGACATTTGATACCTTACTATACTATGACGTTTTTATGACATTTTATGCCTTACTATACTATGACATTTTTATGCCTTACTAAATCATGACGTTTTTATGACATTTTTATGCCTTACTAAACTATGATGTTTTTATGACATTTTATGCCTTACTATACTATGACGTTTTTATGCCTTACTATACTATGACATTTTTATGACATTTGATGCCTTAGTATACTATGACGGTTTTATGACATTTTATGCCTTACTATACTATCACATTTTTATGACATTTTTATGACATTTTATGACTTATTATACCCAGACGTTTTTATGCCTTACTATATGTCTGTGCAAGTTCTCATTCGTCCAGGTCATTGTTATCTCTTTCTCAAATTAAATCGAAGGCATCTGGACTTATATTTGTCTGTGGAAGACGTTTCGCCTCTTATCCAAGCGGATAAGACTAGTTTGGACTAGAGAGACCAATACATAAGAACTGATGAAGCCACTTGGATAAGAGGCGAAACGTCTTCCACAGACAAATATAAGTCCAGTTGCCTTCGATTTAATTTGAGAAAGAGATGCCTCACGTTTTCATGACATTTGATACCTTACTAAACCATGATATTTTTATGACATTTTATGCCTTACTATACTGTGACATATGTATGACATTTTATTTCTTACTATACTATGACATTTTTATGCTTTACTATACTATGACATTTTTATGCCTTACTATGTTTTGACATTTTTATGAAATTTTATGACTTACTATACTATGACATTTTATGCCTTAATATACTATGACATTTTTATGAAATTTTATGCCTCACTATACTATGACATTTTATGTCTCACTATACTATGACAATTTTATGAAATTTTATGACTTACTAAACTATAAAATTTCCATGACATTTTATGCCTTACTATACTGTGACATTTTTATGACATTTTATGCCTTACTATACTTTGACATTTTTATGACATTTTATGCCTTACTACACTATGATGTTCTAATGACATTTTGTGCCTTAGTATACTATGATGTTTTTATGTCTTAGTATACTATGACATTTTATGCCTTACTATACTATGACGTTTTTATGACATTTGATACCCTATCTAACTATGATGTTTTTATGCCTTACTTTACTATGACATTTGTATGACATTTTATTTCTTACTATACTATGACATTTTTATGCTTTACTATACTTTGACACTTTTATGAAATTTTATGACTTACTGAACTATGACATTTTATGCCTTACTATACTTTGACATTTTCATGAAATTTGATGCCTTAGTATGCTATGACGTTTTTATGCCTTACTCGCTATGACGTTTCTTATGACATTTGATACCTTACTAAACTATGACGTTTTTATAACATTTCATGCCTTCTTATACTATGACATTTTTATGACATTCTATGACTTATTATACCCAGACGTTTTTATGCCTTAGTATACTATGACGTTTTTATGCTTTACTTTACTATGACGTTTTTATGACATTTGATACCTTACCTAACTATGATATTTTTATGCCTTACTATAGTATGATGTTTTTATGACATTTGATACCTTACTAAACCATGATATTTTTATGACATTTTATGCCTTACTATATTGTGACATTTGTATGACATTTTATTTCTTACTATACTATGACATTTTTATGACATTTTATACCTTAGCTAACTATGATGTTTTTATGACTTACTATACTATGACGTTTTCATGACATTTGATACCTTACTATACTATGGTGTGATCCCAACATTTTATTTATTATACCCAGACGTTTTCATGCCTTACTACATTTTGACATTTTTAAGCATTACTATACAATGACATTTTATCCCTTACTATACTATGACATTTTTATGAAATTCTATGACTTACTAAACTATGACATTTTCATGACATTTTATGACTTACTATACTATGATGTTTTTATCACATTTTATGCCTTAATATACTATGACATTTTTATGAAATTTTATGCCTTACTTTACTATGACGTTTTTATGACATTTGATACCTTACTAAACTATGACGTTTTTATGACATTTTATGCCTTACTATACTATGCCATTTTTATGACATTTTATGACTTATTATACCCAGACGTTTTTATGCCTTAGTATACTATGACGTTTTTATGCTTTACTAAACCATGATATCTTTATGACATTTAATGCCTTACTATAGTGTGACATTTGTATGACATTTTATTTCTTACTATACTATGACATTTTTATGCTTTACTATACTATGACATTTTTATGCCTTACTATACTTTGACATATTTATGACATTTTATGCCTTACTAAACTATGACGTTTTTATGACTTTTTATGCCTCAATATAGTATAACGTTTTTTTTGGCTTACTATACTCTTACATTGAATATAAGGCAACATGATGGTGCAGTAGATAAGATATTTGCCTAACAGTCAAAAGGTTTCTGGGTTCGTGTCCTGGGCCAGGGACCTTATTATGTAGAAATAGCATGTTTTCCCCGTTTTTATGCCTCACTATACTATGATATTTTTATGACATTTTTTGTCTTATTATACTATGACATTTTACGCATTACTGCACTATGAAGTTTTGATGAATTTTTATGCCTTACTGTACTATGGTATTTTTTATTACTTTTTACGCCATACTATACTATAATTTTTTGTGACTTCTTATGCCTTAATATATTATAATGTTCTTATGACGTTTTATGCCTTACCATACAATGACGTTATTTGCCTTACTATACTATGTTTTGTGACTTTTTATGCCGTAGTATACTATCACTGCAAATAAAGGACAGCATGATGGTGCAGTGAATAAGACTGTTGCCTCACAGTCAGAAGGTTCTGGGTTCAAATCCTGGACAAGGGACTCTGTTATGTTGAGATTGCATGGTTTCTCAGTTTTTATGCCATCCTATACTTAAACTTTTTTGACTTTTTATGCCTTACTATACTATGATTTTTTATGCCTTAGTATACTATGACTCTTTTATGCCTTACTATACTATCACGTTTTTAAGACTATTCATTCCTCGCTTAATTATGTATATTTTTATGATTTACTGAAAAGATTATTTCTTATGACAGAAAGATAGAAAAGTGAACACAATCAGACTGACAAGTCAACACTTCATTATAGCTGGTTTTGTTTGTGCACGACACGAAGGACAGATATGGTACAAGGCACAGCAAGGTGTCTCTCTGAGTAACACAAGTTTGACTGCTTGGTTGATCTTTTGCTGTCCAATGTGTGTGACAAGCTGATGTTGATATGGAGAACTTCACGTCCGTAGTGCCTCTTAGCGGTTACTCGTCCTTCTTCAGAGCTCCTGAGATAATTCTCCATCTGTGGGGCTTTAACCATATACATAAACACAAACATTCATCAATCTATCCGGGACCTCCAGCTGTGTCTTATATACCACGGTGTTCCACACATATATACAGTCAAACATCACTTATGCCTTACTATACTATGACTTTTTTATTACTTTTTATGACTTTTATGCCTTATTATGCTATGACATTTTTATGATTTACTACACTATGACTTTTTATACCTTACTATATCATGACTTTTTTATGTCTTAATAAACCACAATTTTTTTATGCCTTACAATTCTATGACTTTTCATGTCTTACTATACTATGATTTTTTATGAGTTACTATTGTGTGACTTTTTACGCCTTATTATACTATGACATATTTATACCATAATATACTATGACATTTTTATGCCTTACAATACTATATTTTTCATACCTTACTATAGTATGACTTTTTATGCCTTACTATACTATGACTTTGTGATGAGGCGGCACGGTAGTAAGTGGGTAGAACTGTTGCCTCAAACTGAGAAGATTCTGGGTTCAAATCCTTTCTGTGTGGATTTTGTATGTTCTCTCTATGCCTGCTTGGGTTTCCTCCGGGTACTCCAGCTTCCTCCCACAATCCAAAGACATGTACATTAGCAACTCCAATGCCTTAGTATACTTTGACTTTTTTATGCCTTATTGCACTATGACTTTTTAATACTTCTATGTCATGTTTCAACCTTACTATACTATGAACTTTTAATGCCTTATTTTACAATGAGTATAGAATGATCCATAGCATGATCTTTTTATGCCTTACTATGACTTTTTATGTGTTACAATACTATGATGCTTTATTGAATGTATTCACAGTTTTTCCAATTAATTTTTTGTATTTGTGGAAGGTGTTTTATATTTACAGATTACACATTTACGCATGGATTGTTGATATGTTCACACAAATAATATTGAAACAAATCTACCTCCATATGGCCCCCTGAACTGAATGAAGGTAGTGACAGGAGTTTGAAAGGACAATGATGGCTAAGCTATCCTATTCCTGTTGGGGAACATCTCCCATCCCGTGCAACCCACTGTGACAGCACTGCGCAGCTCCTTCAGCGACAGGCTGCTGCTCCCGTGGCGTGGGAAGGGGAGATACCGCAGGTCCTTCCTTCCTGCTGCTGTCAGACTACATAACAAACACTACACTCAGTACACCACACACACCAAAAACTGACACACCATGTGCAATAATAAACACACTCCATTATCTGCAGCTAATTTTGATATATATTAAAATCTATTTGAAAATACCTTATTATCTATTATTTCTCTTTTTTTTTAATTTTTAGCATTTGTTATTATTTAGCTTTTTTGTTTTAGTACTGAACACAACTAACAGCAAATTTTCCCACTGTGGGACTAATAAAGGACTACCTTGTACTTTGAAGGGAACTTGGAGGTGACAGGGAACATAGACAATGCACAGAGGACTTACCTACATTCATTATGTAAGTAAGATACCAAATATTTACTGTTACCGTTTGGTGTCTACATAACAATAAGGAACAGATTAACAACTGTTAACAACAAGTGTTTTATTTACTTAAAAAAGTGAGAGACATTTCAAGAGTGTACACACAATACATTATTCATCAGAAATAAAAAGTGATACAGGCAAATAGAAATATGTATACAAAAGAAAAAAAAACATGGCTCAACATATAGAATACTGATATGGGAAATAAATTCAACACACTGCGCCGTCAAAATATCCACAACCTTGACTTATGTGTTTGAACGTCAGTTTGGATAAAAATTGTGTGTGGGGGTCACACAAAGGAGTGAATTAGAATGAGACACTAACTGACCACGTCATCACAATTCTCATTGGTATTTCAAAAAGGGCACAAAAAAGTCTGGCATCCTACACTAAATCCAACCTTTTTTTGTTTTACAGGAGTATAGACATGTACAAGGACACTAAATGGTTGTGACTTCATAGCCCTACTTTGATGTCATCTCTACACTTGTAGTCTCATTGCCTCCGTTAACGTCATAGTCGCCCACTGGACCACTGACCAGCACCTTCATGCGTTCGGGGAAATCATCAAATTTCGGGGAGAGCAGGAAATCGTAGATGAGAGCTGCTGCTACACCGCCACACATTGGCCCCACCCAGTACACCTGCAATGAGAAACTTTGATCAATCCCTGGATCGGTATTTGTTATCACCAGACATGTGCAAACCAGCGTTATCACAGGAAGAAATAACACGGATAACACAAAGATAGCAATCTGGTTCAAAAGGTTTACTTTTATCAATATCAGCCGGGCTAAAGATATAACTCATTAACTTGACAAGTTAGGTAATGGATTCATCTGTCTATTATGGAGCTTTTGAATTATTTCAGCTTGACATAGTGAAATATGCATGCAGAAAAATGTGAGGCATGCGTCAAGTGCTTGTCTGCTTCCCTCTTTGACTTACCCAGTGGTTTTCAAAGTTGTTCAGGATCAAAGCCGGACCAAAGGAGCGAGCCGGATTGATGCCGCAGCCTGTGTAACTGATCTGTAATCAAAAACAAAGAGGCAACTTAAGAGGATATCTTCAGCTACATGGTTTGGTGGTGTAACCGAGTCTGGCAGGGGGGAGGGGTGTTATCAAAAAACAGTCAAAATGCATGAAATTATTCCACCCCAAGAGCTCTGTCATGGTTGCTGCTGATTTTTCCGTTGCTCAAATGTACTGTGCCTAATCCTAGATAAACATTACAGTGCTTTGGGGATGGTTGTAAGGTACAACTTACAGCTGCCAAGTGTCCCAGGCAGACCGAGAGGCCAATGGCCAAGGGTGCTGAGCCGGTGACATCACGCCGCCTTTTATCAGTGACTGCAATGACACACAGCACAAGCTGGAAGGTTGCCAGGAGCTCGATGCCAACGCCTTGGCTGGGAGTAACACCATTGAGCTGCAAGAGTTAGAGAAGAATCCAAAACAACAAGAGTTTGTCAGTCAGTGTCAGCTAGATGGATAGCTTCCCATCACGACCACTTCCCACTTAGCAGTTGGCATTGCCCTGGAAGTATGACAGCGATTTGGCAGTGAGTCACATTGCTTAGTCATTTTTTTTATTTGTGGAAAACCGGAGCATTGTTATTCTGTATCATTTAGCTGTAGTACACTGCGTGTGTGTGTGTGTGTGTGTCGGTCAGAACACTTTCTCCATAGTGAAATATGTCATGTCTCGCCTGTCTTTAGCTTTTGAGTAATAATACAGCTGAATGACATAACTCATTACATATAGGTTAAACAAAATTGTAGCATCAACATGTTTTAGTATGTATGTAATTTACAACTGAGGATAAACTGACGCTGCATGTTTTTATCTGCAAATTCTTTAAGCTGTTGCAGCGTGGTGTGCTTTAAACATGTGTCATCACTATTTAATAACAAGCAATGACAGAATGTCAAAAGAACAACACAAACAGTGCCAAACCAGTGCTTACATCCTCACAAAAGTCTCTGTTTTCACTGTGAGGTCAACATTAGACTACAAAGGACCTTTAAATACATACTGTTGCATCATGTTGCTGTGCATCACATTTCTTAGCATTGTGAGAACTCCCAATTTGAAATGACAAATCATCACATCAGTAACAACATTATGAGAGGTTTTACTTACAGAGTTGAGTCCCAGTGCAGTAATTGCACTTGGACGTGCTCCATATACAATGCCACTGGCCAGAGCTGAACCCAGCATCTGGGCCACTATGTACATGACGGCCTTGAACACGCTGATCTGGCAGCTGGCAAGCATCCCGAGGGTAACTGCAGGATTCAGGTGGGCTCCACTGATGTGGCCTAAACTCTGGGCCAGCGTGGCGATGGACAATCCGAAGGTCAGAGACACCTTCACCTCCTGGTCTGGGTTTTGGTTGTTTGTGTTCCCAATGGCTGCGGCGATGCTAAGGAAAATAAAAAGGGTCATGCCAACCAGTTCGGCCAGAACGGCCCTCCAGAATTTTTTGCTCTTGAACTCTCTCATGGTGGTGGAAGAGTGGCTGTCTGGCTGTGGGTTTGGGCTGGTCCTCTGTAAAGTGTCTGTACTCACAAACAACAGCAACAAGCTGCATATATAAGGCCTGGGCTGATAATGGTCAGTGGGCGGGCTTTTAAAAAACTGAAAGAGAGGGCCACACTGAATTAATGAGGAATCCAAAAGACTGGTCTTTCACTTCCCTCCCTCTGCTCCCTCACCCTCCCTCCTCCTCCCTATGTCCTACGGCCCCTCTCCTAGCACCTCCCTGTGCACCACTTTCTGGTCTTTGGACTTTTGTAAATTACAGAACAAGGTCCTAAACCAGCTGTAACCAAAGGTAAATTTTTCACTCAGTTGTACAGCAGTGCTTCTTATTGTGAGTTTTCAATTGGAAAATATTTTTCCTTTAAATCCATGTGAATTATGAGCATTTTGAATTTAATTTATACCATTTATGTTTGTGGTTTTAGCTATCTTTTTTTTTTCACAACTGTGCTTTTTGCTCCTGTGGACTTAATCATACCACAGATCACTGACAGCACATGAGGGAGGGCCAGAAAGAAGCCAGACAACTCCCGAACAGTCATTTCAGGTCTCACCCTTCCTTACACAGAAAAGGTTTTTCAAGGTTTTACAAGACCACCCAAATGACACCTCACATGTCAAAGAAAAAGGTTGGGAGTACGAAAACATAAGGCATTTATTGTCAATGTTAAAAACAAATAAAAACAAGCTTTTTTTGGGGAGGGGTTTTAAATTGGTATAAAATGGTATTTGCAACTTTCAAAAGAAGCAAATGAAGACAATCAAATGAGGTTTTTAGAAACCTAAACTAACAAAATAAAATGTCACAAAATAAACACATTTATTTTTTAAAGTGCAAAGAGAATTTGTTTTAGAAATGGGACACGTTTCTTGTAGATGGAGCAACACTAACTCATTAACTGAAAGGATGCTTGCTAAATAATTATTAATTATTATGTATTGTAAAGCATGAAGAGGAAGTGGGGTAAAACATCAACTCTGAGAAATGAACTGCCTGTTGCACCTGGTCCCTAACTCAAGGGGGTGTGACAACAAACAGCAGACAGGCCACAGCAAAATCTGTCATGGAATTTGCTTCGCTGCTACTGTGAGTGTTTGTCTGTCTGTGTGATCTTTTCTCACGTGAATGAGTTGATTTTTTTTTTAACTTTTATTTCCAAAGACATTCAAGAGTCTGATTCAAATAAAACAAATTTAGCTGTGATACCAAAAAAAAAAAACATATTTCCCTTTGGTGCACAATTTATAATGCAACTGGAACATTAGATGCTGACTCAGCTTGTGGGATTTACAGTATATATAGAATGAATCAAGTTGTGATTGTGTCATTGCAACACATATTTTAGAAACAATTTTTGAGGCAGATGAGGGAAGTGGTTCTGTCTTCAAACAAATTGAAGACCTTTTGAACTCTTCAGTCTTAAGCTTGTACTCCTACGGGCTTCATTCATGACGGTTACAGTAATGTGGACACTGACGGGGCCAAATGCAGGCAACATTGCTTAAGGATATTTCGCAACATCATGAAAACTACACTAACGAAAACTACTGGTGACTGTCAGTCCCCAATTCCACTGGCTCAATAACTTCTGAATATCATCTGAACTTCAGTATATGGCTAAGAGCAGACTTTTAATTTTTCTTATTTTATATATATTTTTTATTTATTCTATTAGGCCTACATTTTATAACTTATACCTAAAGATACTTTACGTTTAAGAGCAAATGGGAAAAGGGCTCGTCATAAAAATACCTGTTTTGACTCTTGGATTATACCACATCAAATTTTTGACTGGGACACACCTAGAGCTCAGTTTTTGTATGTTCCTTTAGTGTGCGTTGCTGCCCAAGAACAGGATGTAGATAAGGACCATTTGTCAGTAGGGAATGATGGCATATCCTCTGTAGTCCTGCTCAAAATACAGTTTCTTTTGAGCATACTGTAGGTAAGGTATACTGCATAAAAATGAGGTGCTAGCGGGCATACTAATATCTCATTTGACATTTACCCTTTACTTTAGTGCAAATTAAAGTCTTGCATTCAAAATCTTAATAAAGCAATGTCAGAGGTATATTATTAAACATTACAATATTGGGTTATTAGTGCTGGTTCATTAACGTCTAACAAGCGTTTTGATATTGTATCTGAAGCTCGTTTTATTATTTCATGTACTGTTGTGCACTTTAACCTGTGACACTGCATCTTTATCATATTTTATAAACTCATTTTTTTAATAAAATATCCATATCTGCAAAGTAACTACTTACTATAGCGGTCGAGCTAATATTATGATGCACAATAATACCATATTTCCTTGTTAAATGTATTGGAGTTGTAGAAAATGGAAAGTAAAGTACATGTACCACTAAACTGTACTTCAGTAATAAGTGAAGTTCTTACAATAGTGCTGTTTTAAGCAGTTCTTTATCTGTAGTCTGTCGGCCTGCACTCTGAGACACTATCAGTATTGCTGCATGCTGTAAATGTTGCCACTAACATGTTTAGATTGACATGTTAACGTGAGCATTAAACTCAGTCTGATGAACTGCAGATGAAGCCAGTGATGTACCTCTGATGCAGAGGGCTGTTGATGCATATACTGTATACAGTGCTTGGGGCTATTGTGAATAACCTATTTATGGTAATGGTGATTAAACTCAGTTACCTGAGTTCCCCAGTGACCCAAGTTTACCCGATTTGTCTGATAATCGAGTAAATGTCCGGACGGATGTGTGGTAGCGAACAGGAAGCATTTTATTAGCGCCAGAGCATAGGAGAAGGAAAATGGAATTTTTTTTTGGCATCGAACACAATATGCAAAATGTAGAGAAAAACTGTTTCACTTCCATATCATTGTTCAACCTTACCAGAGCGTGCCCCGAATCAAAAGAGAAATGAAATAAGATTAAAGAGTATAAATTACACAATACTTTGAAGGACTGCCAAATAATCCAGGCCTATTTACGTTTACCCTGTTTTTGACCTTAAGTTAAGTAACTCAGTTACGGTGTTACTATGACAATAACTAAGGCATTGCCTTAATCTAGTAACTAACTAGACCAGTTTATAAATGAGGGCCAACTACCTCTAATCTGCTACATGCAGTGACACACAAAGCCGAGGTGGATAGTGGACCATTTCTCAGAGCTGAGACAAATAAGTGCAACACATATTTATGACTCCTTTATTGCATCTATCATGCTAGCACGAGAACAAAAAGTTCCGTTACAGTTGTGGCCCGAGGACTGTGTTGAGTATTGCAGCAGAAACATCAAATATATTGTGGGAGTGCAGGGGTGGTGAAAGTTTGGTATGCTCGTGGAGGGAAGTGTGCAGTGCACAAGCAGCACAGTCAAAAGTAAGATGGGATTTGGAGCCATACAGTTTACTGTCAAGACTGGCATCATTTACAGTCAATCATATCAGCTCCTCTCAGTCCCTTTAAAAGCAGTGTGCTTCCTGCTGAGGTGAACTGATAGCTTTGCAGCAGACGGGTGACCCACTGGCATTAGTAATGACTTACTACCATTTAAAATGGCAAATTTGATGGCTGAAAACAGAAATAATAAATCATTTATTAATTGCCATTTTGTCACGTCCTATTAGTCACAGCTGATGAACATTTTATGCTTTCTGTGCCTGTGCTTTCCCCTACTATCATCTTCTCCAACATGAAAATACAAAAGGATGGAATGAATTTTTAGCAGATTTACAAAGTGAAAAGTGAAGTCTTGACAACAATGTAAGAGAATAAGGATCTAATTTCAGATGGAAAATGTCAAAAATGCATGTAGTGGTAAGATTTCATGAAACAGTATGTAATGTGAAACTTACAATTATGTTGTAATGTAATATTTCCAGAGGGATGGAGATCACATCTTTGAAAGCTCTAATATTATTTAGTAATTAATATAATTATAATTAAATATATAATTAACTAGATTATGGAGACTAAATTTCAAGATGCATGAACCGTTGTTAACCAAGATTATTTCTCTGGATAATTGAAATTTATAGACCCCAAGATGACTCAGATGCCCTCAGTGTAAAAAAAACAACTATTTCCTCTGAGGAAGGCGCCTGATTGTTCAGGTCTCACAAAATCAGTATGAGTGCGAGTCTGTGAATCAGCTGAATCTTAAAAATATTTTTACAGAATGACTAATTGACTGCATTCCAGCCCTGTATCTATTATGTTCAACACTATCATAACACATAATCATCACCTCGATCTGAAGTCAACTGTGACCAAAGGAATGACGAACAAATAAATCAAAACACAGAAATACCATATTGATTTTGTGGTGCTGCATCTTAATAGAAAATGAACAACCGTCAGGTGTGGCCTGTTCTGACATTAGTTACGGTAAGTGATTCACACATCTTTCACAGATGATAGAGCAGCTTATCAGACTACTCCATCTTTGCCTCTGCTTACATTTTCTATACCTCCCCATGGGGCTTGTGAGGGGACGTCACATCAGACCGAACCGTGAGGTGCTCGGACTTAAAGGAATGTGGAGAATGCTTGAAAAACCCACACAAAGTATAAACAACCGTGTGAGTGATTTATGTAAGAGTTGAAATAAATGTTCTGAAAACCTTTAAAAGATTTCCAGCTAATGGACGTGACTGCTATAACAAGAGCAGGGAAGTACATGTCAAGGGGAGGTGAAGGTCTCGGTGGGCTTGATTATCACGAGACGTTTGTTTGGTATGTCAGTTCAAAGGTTGCACATACCATAGACAGAGGTCACCGTCTATTGTGAAGAACTGCAACGTGAAACCCACACCAACCTGGAGGCAAAAAACGTAAACGGCTGCATAGAAATGAACAGTTTTCTAGATTTATGCTGTCACATGTACATATAACTTAATTGCACTATTACACCATTATTCTTGTACTGAAAGACGAGAGAAAACATAGAAAAACCATGCAAAAAAAAAGAGAAAAGTCCTATATACGTTAAAATACTATGAAAAAGACCAAAGAAAATGGGTAAGGTCCAGTTGTGACTGAACGCAGTACGTTTTTTTTTTTTCAAATATTAGAGCTGCTGTCACAATTACTGATGCCGGCAATATGAAGGCGGACCAATGTGCTGATCACAGCAAAGGCTTAAAAGCAAGCAGGCGAGAAGGCACGAAGGACAACACAATGAAACGTGACACAATCTGGCGGTGGGCAGGTGGAGCTGGAAGGTTTAAGTAACTGGGAACAGGCGCGTGAGTGGCAGGGGACAGTCAGGTGAGTGGGACAGGAAGGAACAAATAAATTAGAGCTGGAATAAAAGTTCCTGCGGCTGACAGTGACTTAGGGGCAGAAAGCAATTGTGCAATCATAACATCTGCTAAAAGCCATTTTTTCATGCTTATGATCGTCAATGAATAACAAAACAAATTTAAAGAAACTCAAAGTTTGACAGTGCACTGAAAAAGGGCGGGAGATGGAGTCAAACCATACGCATTCTCCGAGTGTTTGTTGGGGATACTGTAGGTTGATGGTTGAGTGAACAGGGTTGAAGGTTGAGGAGCATGAATAACACAGAAATCCAGTGACCTGTGAAACCGCCTGTGACAGTTAGGAACTCATTTTACTAATTGCTCAAATTTATCTAATTACAGTTTGGTCACAAGGTATTTTTGGGTCCAAAGAAAAAGAAATTCATCACAGCAAAACAAATATGACACATTTGCATCATTGCCTGCGTCTCTGAAAAAGATTTTTGTTTTGTTTTTGTTTTTTTTTAAGGACACAATAAAAACCACAAAGAGAAATCACTTAATGGCAAGGTTGATAGATTTGGTTCCTAAACAGATGATAAAAACATCGCCAGGATAAAGGGAGGTCATTCTTCACAGTGACCTCAGACTGACAAGGAGAGGAATTTAGCTCCAAGTGTGTGAAAGTGGACAGAGGCAAAAAGGTCAAATGACCAGTCAAATGGTTTGCCAATGCTCAGATTCCTTACCATGTCTTTGACTGTTAGTATGCATTACCCAGAGACAAAAAACCACACACATCAATCATCCTGAATACACACGCTTAAATTATCACCAATGAACAGCTTCCTTCAAAGGCTTCCATTCAACCCCAGGAGACAGTAGCATTAGCTACAGTCATGAGACTGCTGCTGAGTTTGGGTCAGTGCGCCGCTGAGCTGCCCCCAGACTGGACTGTCAGTTATGTAATGAACATGAAGCATCTCAAAATAAAGAGGCCTTGCCCAAATTAGCCTTTTATCCTCCCATTATTCTCTTTGTTGGTGTTTTAAACAACAGAATCATCAGAAAAAGGATACATACACATCAACAAAGTCCTGCAGGTTCCTGTTGCACTTGTGTTCTATTTTTTAAAATCTTACATTTGTTTTTACTTCATGACTGATCAGTCTTTCTCAGCAACGCCGATGTGGCTTAACAGCCTTGAGTCCAGATATTTTTAGAGAGGACAGGTGAGTTATGACATCCCAGAAATTTCCTGCCACCTCTGCGTCACTTTTATTTGTTTATAGAATATCCAAGGTATAATGTCTGGTGTGGCTCTTTCAGGATAGGAAGCATTAGCAGGTCTAATGTTGCTTTAATGGTTTTTGGCTTATCTGACTTCCACAGTGGGAGTGTAATTAGCGAGTTATAAGGTGAAACTGTTTATTTTTGCAGCAACCATCATAGGATATCCTCTTATTCTGCATGTGTCTCATGGCTGAGGAACTGTAGTAAATTTGTATTCCCCCCTCCACACCATTGATCAGCGATTTTGGCAGGTGTCCAGTATGTGAATTCCTTTAGGCTGACTGTGTGTGTGTGTGTGTGCAAATCTGCTGTTTGTTTTCAGAAAATCAATTTTGGTGTAACAGCTGTGTGAACAAATAAACGTATTATAACTCATTTTAACACCTGGGTTTTGTGTTCATCTACTTTATCTGTGCAAAGGAAAGGCATGTGGTGCTATAAATACATTTTCTAGCACCTTCAGATTGTTTTACAGCTTCAGAGTATCTTATCAGTGGTGGGTTCATATAACTTTAAACATTAACTGATTAGTCTTTGAAGGGATTTTGTGCTCTCTAGATGAAACACAGCTTCTTCAGGTCTTTAAATGAAGCAACTGTAGTGAACTGTCAAGCTTGATCGAAACTCTTTTTGTTGGGCCACAAGTTTTTTTAGTTTTTTTTTTTAGATTGGTTGCTTCAAACAAGCTTCAGAAGTTTGGTCCTGAGCTCAAGCTTATACTTGTCCATCTCCAAAGAGATTTATATTTCCACTCTGTGTGCTCGCTTGAGACTGGCAGACTTGCAAACACACAGGGGGAGCCTTTTATTAGAGGGATCAGTTCCCCTCAATTGTTACATGTGGCTCCTGGCTCTTCGCCTATTTATTACCATTGTAAAGCCCCTTGCCTGTGTCCCCCCAACTCTACAAAACCTATACAAAAACATTTCTGAAAGGCTTAGTCAGGGGTCTGTGATGCCATGACGACAGATCCATCATTATAGACTTCTTCCCGCTTCGGAGACCATATCATGTTTTACGCATCTCTGTGGCGAGACCACCAAAGAGACCTGGCTGACTAACCACATTAATTTTGGAACAGTGCAGTGACTCATTGCTGAACATTGGTAGCTGCCAACATGAAGTTGATCACTAGATTTGTAAAAGCACAAATTTGACATCATTAAAGTTGACACGTGTTAAAAAGAAATAATAATTATTTGATGAATTGTTGGTACAAATTGTACAGTCTTTGTTCTTGACACTGTGTAAAACAGTTATGGACAAACTACAAGATTATTTTGTGATGACTTTACACATGGTAGAATAGTAATGTCCTGTATAGTGTAGCTGTCTCCCAATAAAACCTATTTTTTCCTCTAGATAACACAACACTTTATAAGGTCTTAATGACAAGCTGTCATCCTGGATTCCTTGGGATAACATTAACTCCCTGGAATGAAAACACGTTTATAAAATAATAAAAAAGTTGAGTGTCAACTGATAAGGATGGACTTCATACTGTCTGAAAGCTCATCTCTTCCTTGTCTAAAAGGGATAATGATAAACGATTGACCCTATTCGTCATGATGGCAACTTGGTTAGATGTGTTTGCGCTTATTTACATTCCTCGACAGGTGACAGCTGGAAGTACTAAGGGAAGAGAAAATTCGATACTGCATATATTTCGACACATCGCTGAAATCCAAACATCTTACTCACATCCTCACGACATTATGTTTAAAACAGCACTAATTGATTTTTGGCCACTTGGGAGCAACAATCAATATTATGACCTCATAAAGTTAGCAATAGTTCACATGTTAACAAACAGTTGCCTGTTTATACACAAACAGCTGACAAAAATGAACATTAGCATTCAATTGAAAATTATCTGTGACTCTGTCATTATGTGTGGCCACTTTCACATTTGCATTCCATCATTTATATAAAAACATTGATCAGAGCAGTTTTAAAGTAACTATCTTGCCAATAATTAGTATAAAACTAAATATTTCCTTCTTGAAACTTACACAAATTAAAAAAAAGAAAACTGATTTGCAGACAAAATCAGATGAACACTGGAGTATGTCTTCTGGTGAGGTTTGCTTGCAATGAAAAGGTGTTGTCAGGGTGATCTCTCTACTCAAAACAGAGCAGTCACCATTAATTTATGACTACGTGACAAAATCCTGAAACATACTTCAGGATGGCTCCTTGGCAAACATGTGGTTCACTGGGAGGCAAGATATGCACTGATGTGTATATTATATATATATATAAATATATATATATATATATATATATATATATAAGTCAGTACATTGTAAATTGTGAAAAGGGCTCTCTGGTCAAAATGAGATTCTACATATACTATGTGCAGTAAATTTTATCTGTGATGCAGTTAATATATTTTTACAACATTCATTCTTTCAAACCATTGAAGCAAATGTAAAGTGCTCCAGATAAGAGCTTGGAGTATCCAATGGTACAAGTGTATCAGCTGAATTATTTCATTCTATTCAGGTGGAACTAATTAAATCTGCATTTTACAGGCATACCCATATAAATATCCTGTGATAATTTAATAGGCTGGGTGCTTCCTAATAAAAAGTGCAAAAAGCAATCATACTGCAGACTAATCTGAAGAAAATACAAAATCAATGAAAATTTAAGTACACTTTATGCTGAATGTACGGAAGCCATGAAAGGCAAGTGAAAATGTGTTTTGTGTGAAAGTTTTTTTTTATGTTTGTAAAAAAGCCCCTGAAGGTGATTTTCATTGTTTTTTTTCACCTGCGAAAACAGATTAAACAGAACAAATCTTAACTCATATGACACATATTCTTACTACTTTATTGGTGATGCATCACATTCATACAGAAGCCCTGAGAAGCAAGTTAATTTTGGCAGTGTTTGTTTTTGTAATACTTATTTCGGCCACAAGAGGCTAAAGTGCTCCCCACCATAAATAGGATTAAAAGCACTCATGTTTTCCTTCTAGGTGTTTTTTAATTTCTCCATGCAGTCTAAACACAAGGTACGTGTGATGTGTGTTAGTAAGTTCTGTATCATTACTGTTCTGTTCCTTCTTTTGGCAAGAAATGTATTTTAATTGATGAAGGCATTCTGACAGAAACACTTTAGGAAGTCAGGTGAAATAGTATAAAGAGCCCAAAGACTGGGGTATGAATCCTGTTATATTTCATTGATTTTGTTAACTTTTTTTTCTCTATTTTTAGTTCAAACCTTTCATCCAGAAGGCACACTTCTCGCATTTACAAGAGCCACGTTTTTTTCACCTGCTTCCACAGATAAAAAAAAAAAGAAGAAAAAAAGACCCTGTCAAATTATTTTCACTTGTCTCTTGAGGGTAGTTTTCACATCTGGGTTCTCAAACACAGATATCTCATTGACAGATTCTTCAAAAATCTTTCAAAGCCAATTTATATCAAGAATACTATCATACATCTAACAGAAGGCCTTTCACATCATGGAGATCCCAATAGCACATTTTTTCACGATCAACATGATTAAATATATAAAATCAAATCAAATAAAATCAAACTGCAGAAATGCTCACATATGCGAATGCAGCAGAATATTATATATCGCATTTCATCCCGATGAACATTTCACACAAATGCTTTTGCGAGGGATAAGTTAACAATGTTAAGATAAACAAAGCAGCCAGTTATGTTGGAACAGAGGTGCATCAGATGCCAGAAACAATTTCTCTGTCTGCATTTCTGGCCACAGTGATCTGTGTTATACTTCATGAGTATTATCTGCTCGCTCCCTTTTGGCAAAAATTTAGCTTCACATTCATCACGCCACCTCTACACTCACATCAAATGAAATGTACTTACGTTAGATCTTTCTCAGAACGAACCTTTTGCTATTGTGATGACAACGATGATGGTGAAACAGGGCTTTTTGCACGGTCATAGGTCAAAGGGTCAGACAGCAACAGAGCAATGACGCTACATGAGGGCGGATACTCTGCTGTCATGGGAGGTCGATGCCCTTGGCTCTGTGATGGAGACTCCCTTCTTACTAAAACTCCTGCAGCTCACAGAGGCTGGGCCAGATAACAAAAAAAATCCTCCCAGGAAAGAGAAGTCATGGTGAATCATCTGCCTTTCTCAACCTCCTTTTTCTAAATAGAATAGGATTACACATACATGATATATTTACACAGTATATTTCATTCCGATTCAAAGCCAACACCAGGTTTATAAAAATTGGAGATACAACATATTTGTATGATCACAACTGATAATCTCGTACGGTTTGAGCCAAATTCAAGCCCCTGTGTGGATATTGAGGGGGTCACTGGGTCCAACTTTTCTACACGTGCGGTACATCTGTGTGGAAGCACAAGAGAGTAGTTGTAAGTGTATGTATGGGTGTGTAAGGCCATCTGTTTTCACAGGGAGGAGGAAAACAATGAAACTAAATTATTCCTAAGAGACACTCAACGGGGGGGCAGAAATAATAATAATAAAAGCGACTTCCTTATCATATAGTATACCACATATGCCGATGGGAGGGAAATTGTGCTTGGTGTAGTACACCTCTATCTTTACATAATCGAGAGGGAACACACATGACTGTACATATTGTCTCTGTGTGTGCTTCAGACCAAGACTGCATGGGAGAGGAGCTGGAGGACAATAGGTCAGCAATAATTTCGGATGTGTCCTCAAATATTTTTCTTTTATTTCACACAGTGTCTGAGCCTCAGTGTGGAGTCCCACCCAACACAAGGGAACGATAAATTTTCTCCCAAGTTGTAAACAAAATGTTCTCATGTAGCGGTCAGTTAGTGTCTCTCTGATGAAATTGACGCAGAGAAAAGGCAACAATAGTTCCCTTCAACTGTCTCCACTCCTCTGACCTTTTCACTTCGTATTAGAGGAGGACAATCCGTCAAAAGTCCTGTGGGTTTGGCAAGTATGGGAGATTACACACACTGCTAGAAATGATTGTTATTGACTGATGACTTCCAGGTTCAGATTTTAATTTACCAGTACTGGTAAAGAAAGGAATATCGGCAAAATAAGATATAAATGAATGACTAGTGTTCATCACATTGCAGATGCTTCTCTGAAGATGAACTTTAAGCATTTCAAACATCCACAAATATCAACACATTTTCTTAAAATGCCATGGGCTTAGCACAAGCTCCACAGCGCTGTATCTACACAAGAGGTAAACAGCATACTTTGCTATAATGTAACATAAAGCTGTCGTACTTTCCACAGAGTCTGGGTCATTTTTTTTTTTTAGATGAAGTCTGTAGCACTCACACATCAAAGGTCTTTTCCCTGGATGTTAATGGGTCTATTTTCATCTTGGCTCCTGCGTGCCCTTCATTAATGTTCTTTAGTATGTACCGTATCCACGTCCTTCTCTTCTACCCAGATTCTATTGATTTGTTTACCAAGTCTGAGCTGTGTATATTAGGTTGTTGTATTTAGAGTCTATATGAACATTTGATAACATTTAGATGTTGATTTTGATGGTTTAAACTCAGCAGTTGGAGATTCTTCCCTACATTGGACAATGAAATAATACTCCTTAACGTTTGAGTTTGCTGTGCTTATCTTTGTCGGTGGTCTGATCTTGTTTGACTTTTTAGTTGTTCTTCAAACTTTGGACAGCAAATTCTCGCCCCCATGTCTGTGTAAGTGCTGCAATGTTTTTCCATCAGTGTTTCTCAGATAGGTCAAACCGCTCCACCTCTACCAGCGACCGGCTCCATACTGATATTACTGGATTTACAGTTCATCTGCATATGTTGTTGTCTCCAAGAAGGTGCCGCTGAGTCAACTGTGAAGTCCAGGTCATCGAACTGGGTCCATCAGGTTGTCTTGATTCCTCTTTTCTCGTGGTGACTGTCATCATGACCCAAGCGATGATGATTGGGAGCAGAAATGGTGAGAACCAGCAACCCTGTCTGATTTTGCTTTTAACCCCAAAGGTTTTTCCCAGCTGACCGTAAATCATACCTAAGAGTTCCTAAAAATTCGACACTCTTTCCTGGGGGGGTCCATGAGATTAACATAAAAGGGAGAATTCTACCCTCTTAGTGGTTATACGAGTCGGCACTGTTTGAATCTGGTCTATGCAAATTCAGACAGTGCCTTACAGAGCCTGCCTGTTGGTCTTTCATCTTCTGGTCCTATACCAACATCTTTCATCCTTCCACAGAAATCCTGTGAGTGACCTTTCTCATGGCTGACAGGAGTGTGATTCCTTTGTAGATTTTGCAGAGCCTCAGGTCCCCTTTCACTGATATGTGATTGGTAAGATCTCTTGTCTTCAAATCATTTTTCTCTCATACAGAGGTATTGGAGAAGTACATTTTTCATAACAGGCACAAAATGAATCAAACGTTTTCATCCATTATTTAGGTGAACATCAGTTTTTGATCCTTTAAGGTATAAATGTGTAATGTGTGTATTAAAAGGTGTAATTTCTGAAGTCAGTCTAGGTGGTACACATAGGTAGCACATGTCTGAAACCACCAAAGAAACCTGGATTCACTTCCCAGCAGCGTCACTTTTCATGGATGGGAAGCTCTTGTGAGGGATCATGTCGTTTCAGCACTGACAACTCTCGTGGTTGTTCCGTTCACCATTGGTAATGAATACGTTTTTGGTGGCATGAGGTGCAAGAGAGGGTACTGTAGTATACTCCCAAAGAGTATTAATGAAAAGCTACAGAGCCAGATGGCCACAGTCAGGCGAACACAGGCTGATAACAGCAGAAATGTTGTTGTACTCTAGGCATGAGAGTGATACTGTCTTGAACACACAGGGTGTACTTTCAGCATCATAATCCAACTATGCCAGGAGGTACTTTATATGATGAGGAGAACCACCTTAATGCCCTCCGGCAGGATGTAGAGCAGGTTTCACCTATCATCAAGTGCCGGGTACAAGGAAACAACAACAGAAGGAATGGCTATCAGCAGAAACCACGCAGAACATCAAGACATGACAAAAGAAAAAGGAAGCAGTGAACAAATGGCCACGCAAAAAACCAGTCCCAGTGTCCACACAGGCAGAGTAGATGTATACCCATGAAAAGAGAGGTGACAAAAAAAAAAAAAAAAAAAACCATCATTGAGAGTTTGGCAGCAGAAGCAGAGGAAACTACAGTCTGTGGAAACATGAAAAAGCTATAAAACATGACCAGAGCCCTGACAGGAAATAATGCTAAACCAGAGAGGCCATTCAAGGATAGATACAGACAGATCTTTACACCAACTGAGCAGCAGTAAGCCAGTCGGATATAGCATGAAACATGATACTGAAATGAATGAATAAAATGACCTTAAAAACAATACCATTGACATGGCTCAGCACATGACATAATCGAATTCCCTTCTCCAAACATATAGCTTCCTCTATGGGATACACACACACACACACACACACACACACACACACACACACACACACACACACACACACACACACACACTTGTGATCAATAAAGCAGAGATTTGTAGTAGGTGGTGTTTTTCTGAAGGTTGGCTGTCTCTATTAGTTACTCTTAATATGCATCACATTTTCAAAAACCTTGCCTTTTTATCTTACTTTAAAAGAAGCCACAGGCTACCAGGAAATGCTCCTTGCTGATAAATTCATGCCTGTTTTCATTTTGTTTATTGTTTCATGTGCTTGTTAAGATCTGTTTTATGTGATAATAAAAAACAAAAGTAAACTGAAAAGTGCAAAAACTCAAAACTCTTTCTGACTTTTTTTGTCCTTTATACTAAATTTTAGCATTTACTGTAATTGTGCATGAATTTGACATGAAATGCTGAATTTACTTTATGTCTTTTTACTTTTTGTCTCTTAAAATATTTTATCAGTTTTCTCATAGTTGCAACATGCCATATCTCTGCTTTTATCGACACAGTACGCATGAATAAAACAATAAGCATCTTACTGCTTTTCAGACTTCAAGAGGAAGTTGGTACAATTTGTTGCCAAGGCAGCTTTAAGGCTGTCTTACCATTGTTGGTCTGAATATAGAAGGGACTTCACCCCCCCTAATTAAAAGACAATACATGGAATTGGGATACAGATGTACATGATCTGACATCAAATCTTTGTCTTAGCGAGAGATCAGATAGGTACAATAGAACCTAAGGTCAAGGTTTAACCCACAATCGGTTTCACTTTTTCCTATGAATGGAAAACAGAAGGGATCAGTGCACGCAAAATACACATCAAACCAGGAAGTGGAAGGTGCTACTTAACTGAGGGATTTACAGTTCAGGGACAAAAGGAAAAATCCAATAACTCCTCTGGTGCCATTACTTATTACAGTAGTTTCTATCAAAGACTTGACGAAGTTAAAAACACAATTATATTTTGTGTTTCTCGGGCTGCTTTTTGAAAGCAGGTGGGTTAAAATACATTCAAATTTTACTCTATTTGTTTTTACTCCTTTTTAAAGGAGCCTGATCCAAAGCAAACAAACTCAACAGACAAAAGAATGCTATCTGCTATCTAAAGGATGAACTGGATGGAGACACTCAGAAATGTCAGCCAGGATGCAGATTAAACTTAGCAGGCTGTTGATGTTTGGACAGGGCTGTGGTTTCCCCTTTGGACATACTAATGTGACATTGTGTCAGTCACAGTTGAAACATCTGCAATGACTATGATTTATGGTAATGTATGAGGAGGACTGACTGTCAAAGAACACTGAGGCTGACCACAGATGAACCTTTCTGTCTTTAATTTGTAACACGTGGTAAAAAAAAACAAAACAATATTTTTAGCATTACCATAGAGAATGAGAGGTTTAAGAGGGTTATATTTTGTATGATTTACATGAGGATGTGTCTTTAATTATGTCTATACTAGATGTGATAAAATCAGCTTTTGTCTGCATGACTCCACTCACTTCTTCCTACCTATGCAAAGACATTTCTGCCTGCTGGGAAATGAGAAAGCACTCCTCTTTCCCTTCCCATGCCCACCAGCTTCGCCAAGAAATCCTGTCTCAGTGAGAGCCACTGGTGATGGACGGCGAGGTCTTTGATGTAGTAAAAACCAGCACCTAGAACAATGTGGGGGAACGCCGGGCACCCAGCGTGCTGGATAATGTCCGATGCTGTCTACCGTTTTCTGGGTAATGATCAATGACACTATTGTGAGTAGAAGCTCCTGGGTAAGGAAGAGAGTTGCATTAGGGATCCAGGTTCCTCTGAGTGGCCTTCTGGTCAGAGGAACTGTCCTTGAACCACATGGGGAAAGTGGCAGCAGCATCTGTGTTAACAGGCGCTTGATGTGCTCAAGTGGCTTTAAACAAGGCACCACATCCCAACCAGTTCCTGACCTGACGTAAATGCAAACATAATCCCCCTATAGGGATTAATAACATGTTACAGTGGGCTCTTATTTACTGCGATTCCATTGTGTTTTTTGACCGTAAAACTGCTCACGTGTGCCTTGCTGTCGCCCTGCTCAAAGTGCTTAACATCCGGCGGAAGTTTTAATTTGCCATATTTCTGCAAAATGAGTGCATGCAGCAAAATGAAGATGTAGATGCACTGTGATGAAGTTGCAAGAGTGGTTTGAGAAGCTTTGGGTTTTTCTATAATTTTTTTCTGTGAATGAGGAAACCTTTTATATCCTTTTAGCATCTCTGAGTAAGGTCATGGTCACTACATTAATAGAAATGATGAAAAATTTATCTCAAAAAGAGAAAGATAGTCTAGATCGCTCTCAGTAGTATAAACTAAGTCATTTTTGTCCTTATAACTGTTATGCAACCTTTGCAGGAAAAAAAAAATCATGTCCTCTGTGCACTCCTCCCAAAACCACAGACAGACAATTAAATCACATTGCAAGCATTTCCTAGATGCCTGAGTGTCAGTGTTAAACCTTACATACAAAGCATTGTGTGCATAGTGGTGGAAATCAGTGAGGGCTGATAATCAGTGGGAGGTCGACTGGGAACTGAAGCAGGAGTGCATCAGTGGCAACGGGGCATGTGTTGGCGCCAAAGATACAGGATCTTCTCACACAGTGCTGCTCCCCAAGGTGCAAAAAGGACTCTCCTGTCTATTCTGTAGTAGCCACTGCCTTATCAAGGGAAGGAAATAATCTGGGAGCTGCTTCCCTGCATTGTGTTATTGTTCCCCCTAGTGAAAGGAGGCTGCAGTAGTCAGCAGGAGTAGGAAAATGCTCAGGGGCTGCTTCAGGCAAGTTTATTTGTGCTTTTGAGGAATATCAGTTGTTTTCACTCATAGGAAACAAACAGAGGAACCTGTGAGATTGTGTAATAGTAAAGTAGCTGATGTGGAAGTATAAACTATAGGTGAAAATATAACTTATAAGCCTTATTGGTAAAAGAGGAAATTGTGAATGCACATAGCAGCTCTCTCCCTGAAGAAGAAATGTGTGGGTAGGAACCCTTTCACATGAATCCTCCTAAATGCTCCTTGAAACAGAGTTGCCACATTTGGTGCTCCTAAAAAAAAATCCCTGGGTGAGCTTTTATCCTCCTTTATAAGTGACTGTCCCTCCACCTGAAATCCATTTAACAGCTGAGTTGTGTAGCTGCATAGCAAGAGGCCTGTTCTTTCACTTCCTCTGGCGAACAGTAGTGCCAAAAAACACACTCTGCCAGCTTGGTAGAGGAACAGAGGAGGTTCTTTTCTCCATTTCTTGGACAGATAACTGCACGGGAGGCATGTCACAACATTGACACTTTCAACCACCACTTATCGGCAAAGCGACTCAATGCATCTTTAAAAACAAGTGCAAGAGCGGATAAATGATTCAATATCTAAACTTGCACAGTAATGCTCTGAGCATGAGCACCACACTTTGCAAAGATCTTAGGAGGGTTGTTAAAAGGCTGAATGGCGAAAGCTGTATTAGTGTTCTCTGCTTAATGACATCCTGGGCTGCCTTGGCTGCTCACCAAGGCCTCATTCCATTACAGACTTACAACCTAACCAACACTCCCCTCTAAACCCTCTGGTTTATTCAAATTTGATCAATCAGCCACGAGACCTTCAAGGGACACCTCTCTTGGGAATGGTGCAAGTTATCAGAGCTATCTGTGGGAAGACTTAAAACCTTCCTCCTACCCTTAGATTGTCAAATTATTGGTGCTTCAAACACTCTCAAACAAGCTGCTTGTTTAAACAGGGCCTTAGCAACCATAACTAGGATTAAACATGTTCATCTGCTCTAACATAAGTTAACATATGTTAAGCATGCTGGTTTATAGCCTCACTACCTACAGCAGCAACCGACAGCTTACATTAGAAAAACACCTGTTTGGGGCTGGAACGTCTCCCATGTTAGAGCATAGCATGTATCAGTAATTAGAGTAACAACAGCTACTTTGTCCTGTTGTTTGAGGAAGTTTACACTTGAGCCAAACCTCTGTTAGCCTATATAGCATTATGTTTGCCAGACTCATGCTCATCCTCAAATCCTTTTCTCTAGTAAAGGTGAAGCATACTGTGTTGCTTGTAAGCAATCAAACAGCCTCTGGGTTGCAATACAAGAATGCTGCTGGTTTACTTCCATGTCTTCAACATTGACATTTAGCTTGAAACATGAAGCTTTAGCCTTGAGCCTTTTAACATTATATCATGTGTGAATTATTTACAGGGTCCTCATTATATACCAAATCATCTGGAAACATTAAAAGTCAATTAGAGACTGAGGAGTCTTCCAATTCATCCAGTTTGAGCGTCAGTAATATTTTATGCTATCTATAGCGACAACTGATAAAATCTGCTAGTGACATTTCAGATGGCAAAATCCATGGTCATCAGCTAGAAATGAGAACCTAATTTTGAACTGGGGTTTGGCCTTGATGCATGATCAATTAAAGTAACTAAAAAGAAAATAAGGAAACATGTTAGCAAGAGAGCCTCATGCAATACCTCTCCCTCCAGATAGCCAACATAAATATAGCCACAGTCCTCTCTGGGCTTAATGGGGTTACAGGGGTGCAGTTGTCAAGCCATTACTTTGAATGTCACATCATCTGATGCAGATCCTCCCCCTCAGATGTAAAGCCTCTCATGTAATCATAGCGCTAATTTGGCAAATGATACGTGCTAATTTCAAGTTGTAGAGAACAAGGTTACAAAACTGCAATTGGCATGGACATAAAATACTCTGACTGCTTTATTCCACCTTTAGCTCTTTGAATGAGAGCAGGTCAGAATATAAATATCACAAAGTGTGATTACGAAATCCCTGGTATTTGAAAAGGTCAGCTCTACTTTTTTATTGAAACCACTGATGGGATGCCAGCTCTTTCTCTTGAGCCACAGCAATGAAAGGACTTGTGACCACTTTTTTTATGCAGTCTCCTACCAATCTCCCCATAGAGATGAATAAAAGCTATTGAGGCAACTTGGGTGTAAGGCCCCTTAGTTGAAAAGGGATCAAATGTGCGAGCAGAAGGCTGTTTCAGACCTATATGTTAATGAGAGAGCACTGCCAAGAGGCTGTTGCTGCAGCAGCTCAGACTCAGGATGTGAGATTGAAGCCAAAATCCAGCGCAAAAACATTTGTCACTCAGCTCCAAGAAAAGGCAACTACGTGTTTTCAGTCCATTCCTGGATTGCAATTTCACACGTCATTAATGGATACAGCACAGCAGAAATAAATGTAAAAAATAAAAAGTCCTATTAGTCACCACACATAAGGGGTTTCGAAATACATTGTAATTTCCTTGTCTTATTTCGTTGACAAGTCACCATATGAAACGTCACCAAGAAGAAAGCAGAGTGAATCATTCTTACTCGAAATAAGCACAGTGGACTCCATTTACTGTATGTACACAGAATAAAATAGACTGCTTTGATTAGAGCAACATCTCAGTCTGTCAGTTCAGGGGATTGGGGGCTCGCTTTACTTCCTGTTACACAAAAGGTCTCTAAGCAGCAGATTGGGAAAAAATGTCACGAAATGGCAAAATCTGAATCCTGAACTTTCCTGATAAATCATGCACCGGCGATGCAGATGTGTGCATGTATGTGCAGTGGTGACAGGTTTTCTTAAACATGTCCTTTTCCGCGGAACATTTTGTACAATGGGTTAAAGCAGAACAGAGCATGTTGTCTTCAAATCCCAGCCTGTCAGGCATGGGGCCAGTCATTGTGACGGCCTTTCAAGTTCAAAACATATCTTCCAGACTGGACTGATTGGCTTGTTTTCGCTTGCAAAGTTTGTGGGCAGCTTGTGAGCTCCATCCACGAGCATGCACGCGTATTTTGTCATTTGACTGATAAGGTTTTATTCCTGTGCAAAAACAACAAATTGTTCTTAGCCATTTTCTTCAAGAAAAAAAAAAAAAAACACAACTTATTCAGCCAAATCCAAATTGCTAAATGATATCACTAAATCCATCAAAAACGTAGTGAGGATTTGAATGCTGAGCACATTTAAGTCTGTAAAACAGAAAGATTCTGTCAAACATTCTCCCACAAACTATAGGCCTTAGGTGGAACTGATCTCATTCTTTTGTATCCAGGCAACAGATAAAACATTATCATGTTTTCTTACACAACACAATTGGACCATGCCAACCACAACAGCCCAAAAACAAACCATTCACATCAGATAATATGGCACTTTTCACACAGAGGAGCTGATCTCTACCCATAGTGCACTTGTCTGGATTATTCTGCTTCACAAGAATGCACAAACACCTCGGAATTGTGAGTAACCAGACCAACTCGGCGTGAGTAATCGTGACAAAAATAATCTGTTCACAGTGCCAACTACGAATGAATTGGAATTAGCTATGATAGACTAATCTAATAACGACAAGACATGAGGAGCGGACAGCTCTGAGCCCCTTTTATCTACTTCCATCAAGTTAAGTGCGTTAAACTGCTGCTCAGAGATGCTGTCAATGAGTCCACACCCCTCCTTGTCTCCATTGCTGTCTCCTTCTCTGTTCCCACCCCAAGCTTAAAAGAAACACACACACACACACACACACACACACACACACACACACACACACATACGAGAGCGAGGATAGCCAACATTTTGCTTTCCTTTAACTACCCCTTTTTTGTGCCTGACTGAAATAAGTCCTTCGTGAAATTACAGTACAGTTCGGATTTGGCTACAATTTTCTCATGATGAAGATTATTTGGGGAAAGTAAAATGGGAGGACAGGAAACAGCACTATTGACAAAGTAGTTGCACAAATATTAGGATAACACTCTGCTGAACTCAAAATAAGGAAGGTATGGGCTGCATGTTATTACAACTCAGTATCCTGCCATTGTAGGATGGGATGGGATGGGAAAAGGCACAGTTGAAATCACAAATCAGGATTTAAATATTCAATAATAGTTATTCCTAGACATAAATGACAGAGAAACTGGGGTTTGTGAACCTTGATAAACCTGTGATCATCTGAGGGGAGGAATTCATCCTTGTAGATCCAAGCTTGACCCCCCCCAGCATCAGCTTTAATGATGTGCACAGTCATTAAGTGTAAATATATACCTTTGCATACAACTATGACATTCAGAAGAGCCTTTATAGGTCACCTCGGAGGTCGGGAGGTCCATACAGAGACCACTTTATCTATACTGGCATCAGGGCATACCTTGCATTCACCATAGGCCCATCAGGCCACACACGAAGTTAACCTTAATGGAATTTTTTTTTTTGTCAGAGTGAAGATATTGCATTGCATGAATGCTGTTTATTATTTATCAGTGTATAAAGTGAAATGGAAAAGCTCAGTCATCACCCCCTTGTTATCTTTGGTCTATGATAAGCTTGTATGATGCATTCATGCAGAGGCCAGGTTCAGTTTTTTAAAAGAGAAAGAAACAATGAGAATGTTCTGGTAGATCTCCACTGCTGAGGTGTGCTTGTTTTTTTGTTTTTTTTCTAATGACGAGGCTGTTAACATGTCTGTGACAGCTGACGACGAAAATACACAAAAATGAAGCAGCCGACACATTCCATTCATTTTTATCAAGTGCTGATAACAAATAGGCCACTCTAGATCCTAGACAGTTCAAGAGAAAATGATTACATAAGTGAAATTAAAATCACAAGTTTGCAGAAAATGTCCTGGATAAGATTCATTGTGACAAATGACAGAGGTTTTCTGTATTTACAATGTTGTTAAAGCTCAGTGAACCTCCTTAATTCCAAACATTGTTGGGTATGGTCTATCAAACATGGCTTGATAGGTCTTGTGGGAGTATCGGTCCACGCACACACACACACACACACACTAATGAAACAAGTCTATGTTGGTTAGTTATGCCTCCAAAGATGCCTTCATGGGGTCAAAGACAACATTTATTTTTCCAGCTCTGAATATCTGTCTACCTGACAAAACCTGTCTTGGTTCATTTATATCTGGTGGTATGAATTTCTTAGGTTGACTTGTTGATACTTATATTTCCCAAACTTTTAGTGGACATCATCATCTGCTAATGCAAGAGATGGGAGAAGCTGTACACTGTGCTTGATTGCTATCCTGCGGGAGTTGTTGTGTGCTGTGTATTCTGACCTGACTTTCATCTCCCTCTGCCCACACATCTGCCCTTGGACTGGTTAGAGAAAAAGCAAAGCAAGTCATATTAGTAGGGAATGGCGTGTAGAATACTCTTTTGATCATTTATTTATTTATTTATTTATCTATTTATTTTTCGCAGCCCGGCGGAAATGTACAGTTCCTTGACCTTCTGAAATGGCGCACTGGGGAATAAGCAGGAGTGATTTGGCCCCCCTCCGGACCAGATGGTGTACCCATTGGAGTTCATGGAGGCATTTATAGCTACTAGGTGGGGTTTGGCGTGCGACCGAGGTAGGAGACTGTTGGGATACAATACTGCCGAAGTCACATGCAGTACTCACTCCACGTGACACAGGTCAGATTGACTCCCATCACCACTGAAATCAACATAATGCGCCAAACAACTTCCCCTGACTAGATCTCATTGTTTACTGTGGTGCAAAAACTTTAAATAGCAGACTGCTTCAACTTCCTCTGCATTATACTTTGTGACTGCTTCTGACTTCATAACATGTCCATGGATATTTCCCAACAGACTTTTTTTTTTTTTTTTTTTACATAGCAATCGCATGACTCCTTGATTTGCATCTGAATTCCACTCATTCCAGATGCATTGTAAAGTACAAAATATGCACTATGTCCCTGCAACATGAGATAAAGGGACAGCACCTAAAACTCTGGGTCATTGCTCTAAATATCATCTCCTAACCTCACCATTGCCCTCTGCTGAACACTAAATGAGAAGTTTGGGCTGTTTCAAGCATTTTTAGCTCCATAGGAAACAGAAGCACTCTTTGTTTGCAGCAACCACATCAAATCTCTTTTCATTCAGACAGGCAGACAATATGTTACCTCTCACATATACTACTGCTGTTTTATCTCTGGCAGAAACACTTCAGGAAACAACAATATATATATATATATATAAAACCTCTTCAACCATGCTTTTTTTTTTTAAGTGGCTTAAATTTCACATACTGAAATTTAATTTCTGGTTTAAGGTCCTATGCATTATTTAAATGGAATGAACTGCAACTGACCTCAAACTATAAGAGTCTTACATTTCCCTGGGAGATTTTAAATCTCTGTTATTTAATGTATCTTATGACTATTGTAAATGTTTTTGCAAATTCTTTGTCTCTTAGTTTCTTGTAGTGTGTAGTTCTGTTGTCTCTTGTGACTGCCTCTTGTTGTCAGGTCTCTCTTGGAAAAGAGATTTTAATGACATTGAGACTGCCTGATTAAATAAAGATTAGATAAAATTTAAAAAAAAATCTAAATTGGGGTGTTAAGTTTAAAAGTTAGCTTATGTAACTTTTGAAAGAAAAAAATAACATTCCTCTTCTTTACTAATGCAAAGTTGAATTCACAAGCAGTCAAGCTGCTAAGACAAGGCACACTAAGAGCACTGCTGCGGGATGTGGGTAAATTGTTAATGAATGCAGTTCGGTGATGAGCTGATGTTGCAATACATCAACCACATCCACTACCCATCTAGTTTATGGAGCAAATGTTAGTGACACCATGGGCAGCTCGTCTGTAATAAAATGCCAATTCAGTATCTATTTTGAAATGTGTGTCCATTTGAATGATGAAGAAAAGCCACAGTCATAATTTAATTATAAAGAAAATGTGTGTGACAATGTATCAAGACAACCTACCCAGCATTCAAAGCCCTAGTGTTTCTAATACACAAAGGCAAGCATGCCTGTCAAAAATGTCCCTATCTCACCCTTTGGTGATATTTTGACTTATTCACCTCAATCACATCGGGGACACAGTAGATTAAGCCTAACCAGTTTAAATATAACTGATGTTATTTATACTATGTTGCTCCAAAATAATATGATAAATAAACAGCCCAACAGAGGAAAAACTGATTATCTCATCACGCATCTCTGCACTGCTCTCAATTTGAGTTTATTTCACTGCCACAAGCTGAGTTGAATCATTCCAACGGTATCGCTTTTGTATGGGCTCACAGTGAAATTGATTTCACTTGACTTCAGTCCGTCTGCAGAGATTCTGAGTGACTGGGCTTCCGAGTCACTGGGAGTTGTAATGAGACAGAAGTCTGCCTGAAAGCTGGAAACAGAGGAACACAAAACAAATAACTAAAGCAGTCAGATCAGTGAAGGAGACAAAATGTCTTTCTCCCTGCTGATGTTTTGATTATAAAGCTTTCTTTTGTAGATGCACAGTATCGCAGTTCACTAATTATTCAAATGCGGTGGCAAAGTCCCGCATGTTTCTGTTCACTAGTAACACAGCCACAGACAGAAAATTATATTTAGGAGTCATGCTTCATCTAATGCCTTCTTATATAAAATAGAAGACTGTTGTTTTAATATGGTGTAGCTTTTTTTTTTTTTTTTTAAATAAAAACCCCATTTCATTATATAAGACATGAAATTCATGCTTGACATATTACAGTTGTTTAGTTTTTGCATAATTTTTCTTCACTATGAGAGCTATCTAATTAAAAACGATTAAATACCAAAAAAAAAAAAAACATCTAAATAAAACCATTAGGAAAAGTTATACATACACTATTAGTAAAAGGACCATCACCTGGGAAAAGAGGTTTCTAATTCGATCTGAAAGCAAGATCAGATTATTTGACTACAGACATGAAATGTGAACATGCATGTGTGATGAATATGTAACATGACTTAGAGCCTGTGTTGTTGCCTTTCAGTGAGACCAGTGTCCAGCAGAGGGCAATAATGGATCAACTTTTTATTTTTAATAGCCCTCACTCACACCGTTCAAATTGTAGCTCATACACTTTGCATGATTTTTACACAAATATTTTTTAGTTATATGTTGAACAGTTTGCTGTAGTCTTGTTATTTGATCACTGTTGCATGTCTCTGTGTGTAATATCTGCCTCCTGCTTTACTGTGTCTGTTTACTTCTCTTGCCTCCTGGCTGCTGCAAGACCCCCCACCTCCCTCAGTTCCCATCTCCTTCTGGACTTCAGCATGACTTAAAATCAGTTTTTAATTGACTTGCCGCTTTGAAATAGAGGTTAGATTACATTTACCCTCCTCTTGGGAATGCACAGTTCAGAAAATTAGTTTTTTTAGAACTCGGCATGAAAACATGTGTGAGAGCGGATCTTCAGAAAATGCACAGGTACTTCTATTAATCCAAATCCTCTCAAGAATTCATTTGAACTTTAGTCGAAGGATTTATTTGAGGCTTGGATGGGGAGGGGGGGGGCTCCTACCCTCCATGCAAATGAAATATGCCTTTGCACATACAGTACAGTCAGCTGGATCATTCATATCAGGCTCCACCATCTGTACAACCCCACTATGACCTCCCCACACCCTGCAGAGGCAGGAGAGCGAAAAAAAAATTCCAGTCTATAGATCTGTGAAAAGTATATGAATATCCACGTGAGGCAGTTTGCCTCTCTCACTCTTCGGCTATTCAGTCTGCCTTTCAAAATGGAAATGATGCAAAACATTTCACAAGTCATGATGCTTCAGCTTTTAATATGGGCCTAAAATATTTCCCATGAAAATAATGTTTATTCAGCAGGCTGTCTGAGATCAGAGGTGTTACTGCGACATGCTGGGTGAACTCAGCAACCCTGTGTGTGCCGACAACTACAAAAGGATATAATATAAATATTGTGAAAATGAAGAACTCATAAACTGCCATCACTGTGTGTGCACTGCTGGATGTTGGTGCATGAGTCTGTGAGTGTGTTTGGAGTGTGAATAGTCGGTCATTTTCTAATAAAAAACAAACAATTCACTCAACTTGTGGATTTCCAGCAAATCCAAGCAAGCCTATAAAAGTGTCCTAATGCCGGCATTGTGGCTATATATACATATATAACAATACATATATATATATATATATATATATATATATATATATATATATATATATATGTATTGTTGTTTTTAACGTTCCCTTGCTCCAAAAGGCTAAAAGAGGTTAATCACTGGATGTTTGGTGTTTGTAATGTGATGTGATGAAGAGGCAGGATTACAGTATCAGAGATCTGTGCCCTAACACTGTTTAACCCCCCCCCCCCCCCCCCCCTCTCAAACTGTGTTTCTAGGTCTTAGCTAAGCTTAAAAGTTTAAACCCACACTGAGCCTGTAGCTTATTGCAGTTCAGCTCTGGTTTATTACACTTCTGATGTTTGACTCCATCAACGCCCCCGTCGGCCCCTGCCCCTGCCCCTGCCCCTGCCCCTGCCCCTGCCCCTGCGTCAACAATTTTCACACCATTCTCCTTTTAGTGATGACTGGATAATCTGCATCATGTACGCTAATCAAATTTGTTGCCATACCCAAAGAATTGTATACAGCACAGCTGAACAGATGAATGTCTTCCACACTTGGCAGATTACTGCAATTAGACACACACACGCATTCAGTCTGCATGCACAGTCAAATACAAAAGTCACACTTCCTCTGATGTGTCACAGTGTCTGGAGAATGTGGAGGAGAAACATAAACAGCAATTTTCCTGGGGCCGGGTTTGAATGCTGGATGTCATCCCCTCTGTCTCCCTTGCCCATTTCTTTCTCTCTCTCTCCTTTGTCGAACAAATAAGAAATGAAAAAAAAAACTCAGCAATTTTCTTGATGGAACTGCAGAGGATCATTCACATTTATTTCTATTCTTCTCTCACTGGGAACCTGGTTCACCATCCAGCAATTTGCAGTGATAACAAAAGAGGCACAAATCAAATATCTGTACAAACACCTCTGCTCCACTGTCTGTTGGGTTCTTTACTGTCTGTCCTAGATCTACAGTATATGTTGTTTGTACAGGTACGGGTAAAACAATAAAACTAAACAAACACAGAAATACACAAAAACGCAAGAAAATTGTAACAAATATGTTGTGTAATCTGCCAACCTGAAATCATTTCTCAGGTGTTGTAGTGGCAAAGGTATTGTCTCTTTTGTATTTCAGTATTTATTTATTTTTAAAAAAGCATGCAGTTTTGGGACATTTCAATAAGGGCAATAAAAAAATAAAAGCCTCACGTTGCAGGGACATAAGTAAAAGTGTGAGTGTGATGGGCCCCTGACAGCTACTGGGCCCCAGTGCAGTACATTTCTTGTGTAGTTAATAGAAACGTAACTGACAAAGACCCTATTTGAAACTGTGCTTGCAGCAATAACAATATAGTGGTGCTATTTAACAGATATAACATCCACACCAATTTAGTTTAGCATGTTAGCATGCTAAAATGAACAAATTAGCAACAAACACAAGGAATCTGAGGGCGATGATAATGTCCTCTGGCACTGAAAGTCTGATGTTTGTGCCAAATGTTAAGTGCAGTACACTCAATAACTGTTGAGACATTTAAAGGAAAAACAAAAACGTCAAATTCAGGGGATCACCAAAGTCAGTACAGTTCATCCTCTGGGGACCAGGAATGTCATCACAAAATTCCATTTTTAGTCCAGATATTTATGTCTGGACCAGAGTGACTGACTGACTGACTGACTGACTGACTGACTGACAGAGATTATTATCATTAAAGCCGAATTTACTGTTTGGGTTAGACTAACATTGTAAGCATGTTTGGAAGCATATGCAGATTTTTGACCAAAGGTTCACCACTGGACTACTGAAATATGATGTTTCTTTATTAATAACTGATGTCAGCAACACTGAAAGGTCTTCTGTTAATTCTGAACAAAACTGCGCCACTTGTTTCATATGAAGTCATAGTACAGAGCTTTATGATTGCCATTTCTCTTTGGACATTGTTTGTAATACATTAAAAAGCTCTAAAAAAGCTTTTCACAGTCAGGGAGCATAGATTTAGTGGCACTAAACAGATGCATGAAAGGCTCTTCAAATACAACATCAGGGAAATGGCGTCAGAAAACCCAAGTGGTGACATGATTAATGGAAATATCACACATATAATAACCCCTCAATGTTAGTTCACAATGTGGCAGGAAAGAAAGGATTGCGTTATTGTTGTGTAAAAGTCCAGCTGTTGTTGAGATGTCATGTCAGGTCCTTGGTTTGGTAATTGGGCTTGTAAAGTACCAGAAAAAGGTCAAACACTGATATACACATGCAAAATTGTGCAGTGACGGAAAAACTGCCCGGAGGTTTATTGAAACCTACAAAAACTGGATCCCCATGGATAATGACTTATTCCTGAGTAAAAATATTTTGTAGACTTAACAGTAAGAAAGGAAACACATGACAAGCAAATGAGAAAATATAGTGGACAACCCACTTATGTGAGAATGGAAATAAAAATCAATAAAGATCTATGGATGAATAATTTTCCTTGTTTGATTATGTGACATTTCACATGAAAAAGGCAAAGACAGAGTTGGAGGTGAGCGAGGATAAACATCAAACTAAGCTGTGGCTTTGCAATGAAACCTGGATGAAGTGGATTATGGAATATGTAATACTCTCACTCACTGTGAAGCGCTCTATTTTTCTGTTTGCTTGCTGCTCTTGGACACACCTGTGATGTTTGTGGTTCCACTTTCAGACAGAAAAATCTAAATGATTTAAAAAAAAAAACTTAAAAAAACTCTATCCACTTTAGTCTGATCAGTTGTGATGTCCAAATTACAGCTATAACAAGCCCCAGACATGTAATGTGTGTCCATCCCTAGGACAAACACACACACATGCACGCAAACCCCACGTAGCTCTCATTAAGCTTACATTAAATGCATATTCGGGCAGTTTATTAAATTCTCTAAACTGTTTACCATGAGAAAATTGGAATATTGATTGTTAAAATGGGCTGTGAGGATTTTTTTTGCCTTTAAAAAGTAATCAAAGAGAAAACATACAGCAATTTGCACAGTTGAACAGCTGGATCAGACCGGGTGATGAAGCAATTCTGTGAGTATTAGAGCAGCTCCACAACTGAAAATAGTTCCCCTGAAAATTACTTGAACATGATTTTCTATTCTAACTGCCTATGCAGCTCATCTTTACAGCTAAAAATAGATAGTAACCTTATTGATGAACGTAATGGAAACCATATCTCAACTACAATTTCATCTGAACTGGCTTCATAAAGCACTTTTATCAGTTCCCTTAGAAAACACACAGGGAGGCTAATAAAACACAAATTCAAATGAAATTAGTTTAGAGGCAGACACTAAATTGAATTGTTAGATCCGTACATCAGGTTCCTCCAAAGCCGAAGGGGCCTTGATGGAGGAATCTGATCATCTTTATTATTGAATAACTTCACTTTACTATAATGATCACACAGCTAGAGTCGGTGGAGTTTCACTGTGGTGCACAGCATGGGATAATTAGGCTCATTCCACACTGTCAGCAACATCATATACAATGAGGTGGCAGATACACCTAGCTAAAAATAATGCAGTCTAATACAGTAGACCTAAAACAAATCCTACCTTCATGAAGGCTATGACGCTGTCACTTTTTTAGAGAGGTGTTGTATTGCATTAAAAATTGAGGAGGACTGAATAATTAAAATACCTGTCAGTGTTATGCTAATAAACTAGAAACCGAGAAGGCAGTGTTTTCAGTCTATTCAAAGCTTCAGGGGGACATGAATGTGTGTACCAAAGTTCATCCATTCATCCAATTTGTTTTTGAGCGCAGATGTTGAGATGAGTAAACACTTAACTGGAACCGGCTGACTGAGCAATTTTGCCATCTTGTGTAAAAATGTTAAACTAATCCACATTTGCAGAAGATAACTATGTTTAGGATGAGTGACAAATAGTGGTGAATATGAATTATGATTCCAGGTCTTAGAGAACTTCTTTCCAAGCACCAATCCTATGCATAATTCCATATAGTACAGCGACCACACCGTAGATAAATTATTGAAGCTACTTAATCACCAACATTCTGTGTTCCTGATGTATCTCAAGTGGAAAGCATGTACCAAAGGTAATCAGCTTACTGACTCTCGAAGTGCGCTTACACTGGGTGCTTCGTCATCTCCTGCCTGAGCCTGTGATTTCAGCCTCAATCAAACGCAGCCCTGTGTTAGGAGAGAGATGTGCATCATCTGGATGTCCCTTTAGATAGAATATGTATACATGAGAAGAGTGGATGAACTGCAGGTGCTGCCTAACAGCACTATGTAGTGAACAGAGCAGCATTAGGCTACATGACAGATGAAAGCGTAACCAACTGAGATCTTATAGAGTCAGAGGCTCAGCCAAATCAGTGAGCCTCAGCACTCAAGGGTGTAGACAGAAAGCAAGTCTTCTGCTGATTGTCAAAATGTTGATTACTCAACATGAGTTCTGATTATCACAGAGTGGAAACATGCAAATTGATTATACGTGGTCAGAGGTGATTGCCCCCTGGTGATCTCATTTGAAAAGGGAGATAATTAAATGGATCGTAAAGCAGCATCTAATTAAAGATGCATTTTCTCCAGGGCTTACGATAACAATGGATGTGTAATAGTTTGACACCAGCTAATCCTTCATTCATAAATCCACTACTGTCCTTTCAACTACTGCAAGTGTTAAATACAGTCAAAAGCATAACAGTATTATTAGATGTGGATGTGACGCCAGGCTGGAAACAAGTTAAAAATGCAAGTGTGAAAAACAGCAAGAAATAGATCAAAAACAATGCTGCAAAACAAGGGCTTAGAAAATACACACACGCTGACTAATGAGTCACACTATAAACACCCCAAGGTGAAAATCAAAGGCAGTTAGGGAACCACATGCAAGTCTTGTTCAAGTTCTGGGAAAAACAACCTTGTT
Organism: Seriola aureovittata; assembly: GCF_021018895.1. NCBI lineage: Eukaryota > Metazoa > Chordata > Actinopteri > Carangiformes > Carangidae > Seriola > Seriola aureovittata. Next base: position 11,715,808 of record NC_079375.1, read on the forward strand.
CCACATCGGCCTCCACATTTTTCTGTTCATCTGTTGTTTCAGAAATTCTGGATTTCCCAGCCCACAGAGGAACAGAAAATCCTTCAGCTATAGTGTTAAAAAAAAAAACTGGAGATTTTCAGCAGATAGCAACAAGCATCCAAGCTGTGCCCAGCAACAAGTGCCTCCTCCTCCTCCTCCTCCTCCTCCTCCTCCTACTCCTCCTCCACTTCCTCCTCCTCCTCCTCCCTTCTCACAGTGGGATACTCAGCTCCATTCTTCATGTGACTGCAGAAATTCTGAAGAGCGGCTTCTAATTAAATGAAGGATCGGAGAATTAGCATGAACCCTTTCCGTTTATTTGTCATCAACTGTGATGGCAAATTAGTAAAAGGGTAAATTGTAACAGTCCTGAAGGGTTTGTCCTCCCTAATCCCCAAATCACATCTCAACTAAATACTGCCACATGTCACGTGAAAGAAAATACACATGAAACTTTAATTTCAAAATTTTCTATTCTACTCTCTTTTTTACTCCGAGAAACTCATCCTTATCAATTGGTGACTTACTAAAGGAAACATTTTCATTTGAACTGAATGATCAATTAAGGAAACTTGTAAGAAGCCGTGAGTACATTCAATTTCAGATTTTTAAAATGGTAATCAGAGCATTTGGGTGTAGGACAGGATGGAAATAATGAGGCCAGCATCCGGTGATTAAGATGCAGTTGTGGATAAAGGGGTGCAGCTGACGCCTTTGATTCCAGGTTTAATTATGTTTTATGCACAGTAAATCAGTTAAGAAGATATTAATGCTGGTCATCATTAGGATGGTGCATTTCTGTTTTCTTGATATGTAACATGTATGATGAGGGTAGAACATGTATTGGGAAATTAAAAATAGTAATCACATTAATGAGTTGAAACCTCATTTCTGGATCATTTCCACTATCACTATCAACAAAGCTTGTAAGCATATAAATTAGAGATGGAGCTGATAGAAAAGTGAATGACATTATTTCTGAGATTCTTTTCCTCCAGGTTATGAATGCATTCTCACTTTCTCTCTTGGATATCTTGAAGTATCTCCTTAGAGATAATCTCTTGGTCCTCATATAGAAGTGCTCCCATCGGACTGGTTTTTACACACAATGGGTTTATTGTGTGTAAAAGAATGTCACCATGCTAATCCCTTCATATCTTTATCTGGTCTTTGGCGACGACAATGGGAGCGAGAGGGTGGTAATGAGCCGGCTGCATAATGAAATCAGATAGACAAACACACAAGATTTAAACAGTTCCACCAGTTTCCCCACAGCCAAACATCTCATTCACCGCATCTTATTCACCTCATCCACATATATTTTATAATGTATGTTATATGTAAGTATCACTGTGCCCTTTTGTTTTGAGTCAAAAACGGCCTCTGAAGAGAGGCACGGTGGCCTCTGTGTGGCTTCGACACCCGCAAAGGCTTGGAAATGGGATTGTAAACAGTGTGACGACAAAAAGAATATTTCCACAACAGATGACAGTGCTAACCTCTGCAGTGGTGCCCCTCTCTGAATCCATTGTGCTGCCACCAAGCATCTGAATAGGGGGTGGTGGAAAGTTGATATGAGGGCATATTTACAACAAGTCCAATTGGAGAGGTTTATTCCAGCTTTTGAGTGTTTATCATTTCTGAGTTTTTTTTTTTTTTTTTGCTTTTTTCCATTGGTTAGCAGGGGAGATTGATGCCAATCAGAGTGGACTGTGGACTGTAGAACTTCATCAACATGTCTGAAAATATGCTGTGCAGTCCTGAAATCGGTTACAAAACTCCAGTAGAGCTACTTGTGAGTCTCTTTGTTTTGTTTTTTTATGCTGGTTATGCTGGACTTAAAACTGTGGACTTAATTGGTTTAATTTACGGTTCATATTCTCTGAATCAGATCAAAGAAAAAGAGCTGAGGATGTAACTGCACCCTCCATCCAACCCTAGCTTTTCAGTAAATATAAGCATGTTCAAAACGCTTTACAGAAGCAGTCAGCACCTTTAAAGTTTTGACTGGGCTCCAATTTTCTTTTAATTGTGTGCAGAAAATGCACAATAACCTTCTGGCAAAGACTCAAAGAAGAGCACAAAATTAGTGGCGTACAGTCATCGACTGTGTGTTTACTCCTCGTGACTCACTTCCACTGAATTTAATTCAGAAAAAGAATCTGATTGACATGTCTTCTCTTCAAGGCACGAAAGCTGATTAGCAAGTCGCTCGTGACTGCTGTATGCCAGAATTATAGATTTAGCATATATTAGTATACACTCTTAATTAAATTGCCAACGTGAGGTGCAACTCAGCATACAAAATATGGTCTGGAGATTTCAAGGGCAATGATCGTGAATGCATCAACTGAATACGAATTACCCTTAGACATATGTCTAAACAACTGACAAGATAAATATTGTGCAGAATTGTCATGGAAAACATTCCTACAGTGTCATTTTCTTCAGCGTGCAAGATCGCTATAAACTGATAACGTGGCAGGGTGCACAGTTACCCCTTCATGGAGATGATGGAGGCAATCATTAGAACATCAGAGTGGCGTGCTGGTAGGAAAAGGCAGCAGGGAGCTGCTCGCCTTCTGCTCAACAGGGAAGGTATTGAGGCTACAGTATGTCTACAGCGGTACCGTGAACAAAAAGCCTGCTCGCCAAGCTGAATGATAAGTGTAAATAGCCTATGCAAATCTATTATTGAGAGGGAACTGGCAAACAAAGCACTCTATTCACCAACCATCAAATCAACCATTTCTGAAAAGGCAAAATAAAATGAATTAAAGGATAAATAAGGAGAATCAATACATTGAAGTCAAAGCCTGCTATAGCGCACAGCTCATTAACATGCACAATGCAGTCTGATTACTGAGAATAATTAGATTAATGGTATCGGGAGATTAAAGCTTTTACGTGGATTCAGGTAAGATGCTTTTCACAGTAAGTCAAGTTTACGTGATCTGTATGTGCAGAAGGATGTATGATGGTCCAAAGGAAACAATTATTCAATTCTTTAAATAAATAGAACAGAACATATTGTGGCACTATTTTCCTTGTGATCACTAGAAGCGTTTGTGACCGTGGCAGTCCATTTGTCTCTCCTCCCGCCTGTTTCTTCTCCCTTACTGCCACTTGTCTCCTACCAGGAAACCACTGAAAAGCAAAGTGAATGAGCGAAGGAGACAGAAGTCGAACAGAACTGGGACAGCTGTTTGTTTAAATTTTCGTAAAAGTCCACAACCATTACAGACGAAATGTCTGTATTACAAACTTTACTCAAATAGAAAAAGGTTACTCACATTTGCTTGCTTTGTTTGAAGTAGCATTTAAGTCCTTCCAGACCGTAAAGAGACTGATGACAAATTGCGGATGCGTGTAAAATTGACTTTTGCCTTTATAGCTTTTTCAACAGCCAGTTGGAAAGCCGTGGCTGTCATTGCTCATGAGTGTGAATATTCAGCTTTAAGGAGTGCAGCAGGTGTGGATTTCCCTTAATCGTACAGCACTGATTAAAAGAGCCGGGCAGTCTTAAATTAAAGGTCTTTGTTTGCAGTTGTTTGTGAATGTGATTTTTGTGCTCATGTCTGCAATAACTCATGTCTAAGAGGAGAAATGCAGTGTGCAAACCCCATGAATCAAGATGTGTCATTTGTGGTTCATGGCATTTGGAAACCAGGCTACATCAGTGCCACTTGCACCAAATAAACTCATAGCCAACATCGTATTAGATGCAGGTCTTCTGAGTAACATATACTATGACATCTGCTTAAGAGACATTGTGCATCCAATTAACAGCACAAGAGACTGTACACCTCAGACTGCACCTTGTTTCCAGATGAAGCTGGAGATCACCGGCTAGGAATGTTTTTCCCCCTCATTATAGCGTAGTCTTTCAAAAATGCATACGCTCGCCATCATTTAACCTTTGCCATACTTCAGAGTTGCAAAGTTAACTTTGCTGTTTCACCCAACTATCTGCAGGGACCTTTGTGATGCATGAAGTTTTCACCACATGAATCAGTTATGCCACAGCAGATACGTCACATGACCAAATCTACTATACATTTTTAATACATATTAAATATATTCTTTTAATTGTGATTTTTTTTTTTTAATTTTAGTAATTAATTTTTTTGATTCTTTAGACACTTTCCTGTTGTTCATATTCCATTACCTCAATTATGTTCAATACTCTGCATTTCCTATATTCTTGGTGTACATTTGTTGTGTTCTAGTACTGCTTTAAAGCTCCATCAATCCAGTATCCCCACAGGGAACATTAAAAATGCATTGGCTCTTCTCAATTCATTAATCCAGGAGTTGAACGTGCATACACCGATATCAGGACTCTTTTGTGCTACACACGTTGCTGCAGTCACTGTACATGCTATCCATTATTAGGGACTGCACTGTTCTGCCTCCAGAAACAAGGGGACATAAATATATTTGAAACAAAATTAAGGAATAATGTGTGAGAAGGGAAGCTATTGGCAAGAAAGGGAACGACAGAATTAGAATTCCCAGTTGTCACTTTGCATGTGTGCACGCGTGTTTGATTTGCAGGAGCAGGATTGTGATGTTGGCACTTCAGAAGCATTTGTTGTTCCAGCTACAGGGCAGGGATTAATGCTGGATATTAGAGGAAGGGGATTGGTAATGTTGAAAGAGCCTTTGACAAAGGGAAGAAGGAAGCAGTGTAAGGGCATGAATGAACATAAACTCGGTATTCACAATGAAGCAGATTAGCTCAAAGACAAATATGTCACTGTCAAGTTCAGACGACTGTGGACAAAAATAAATTAGAAAGCTAACATGATAAATCTCCAATTAAAACGATTTCCTCTTTTTTTTTTTTAAGCACAGTCTTTGTGTGCTTAACCAAAATATCTCAAATCAATTCAAACTGGCTGAAGTGAAGCTGTGGGTGCAAATGGAACATCTTTCCTTTTGCCGCTCTCACCACATCCCAGCGGGGATTTCACTTTTCTCTTGGAAATGAAGCTGTGAAAGTCATCGTTAGAATAACACCACAAAAAACACCTGCTGACATGCAAGACTCCTCGCGCAGCCTCCCGAAGTGTATTTGTGAGCTATCAGACTGCTGTTCCACTCTTAATCTGGCAACGTGACTTTCAATTACTCACCTGTTTCAACGTCTTCTTCAAGCTTCACTCGAGGAGAAGGGGCATCTGAAACAGGTGCTGGGATAGATAACATGGACGACAGCTGAGTGTTAATGGACCAGGGCTCTGTGTTAGACCCCATCACAGAGGGGGAGAAGGTAGGAAGATGGACAGTTTTAAGAATGAGAGTGACATACAATTGATGTCCAGGGAGCAGAGAAGAATTTCATGGATGTTAAAGCCAAGTCGAGGTGTTGCAAAAGGAGATGGGAAACAGTGAGTGCTCTGCCTCATTTAAACTATGGCCAGTGAGCAGTGTAGCATCCAATACTTGTAGACAGGATTGGTGAGGTGCATGAAAAGGTACTTAATTATGGACTGCAGTAGGTAACTCCTGTGTGCTGAACTACTATGAGAACATACGGTATACACAGAGAAATAGATGCTGGTCAGATAGTTTTATCATAATATGTAAATAAGATTACACCCCTTTTTTTTCTCATGTTTTTTCTACCTGATAAATGTTAGAGGGAAGATATCTGACTCTTTAGCAGCTAAAAGCTCCTCCATGTTCCCCAGCTAGTGGCTAACTGTGTGTTTGTCTGCTGTTTGGTGCTGAGCAGGTAGAGAACAGTGGCTTCATCAGAGCGTGACTGATGAGAGCTGTGAGACTGAACCGACACGTTAAAGCTGCAAGCGGTAAAAACTGAAACAATGAACTCAAGGATACTAAAATACTCCTCAGAGCTGAGGGAAACCCCAGAGCTGGCTGGTTATTCTCTGTTGGTCTGTCTCTATGAGTGACCCCTTTAACGTTGCACCTGAATTCAATTTATTGCTAATATAAAAGTACAGATCAGAGCAGCGTTAATGTCTCATGGTGTATAAATGCAGATTTAGATGCTTTTTCATTCCACTCTTTGAATTGCTTGGCATGAAATGAGAATACTTGTTGCTTCAGTCACAGTGTTGTGCTGCTTTCGTTAAGCTCTTCAGTTGAACACTTTACACACCTACCGTAGATGCCACTGAGGTAAAATACTGACAATACAGCGGTGGATAAACCGAGTGTTGGTGGGATTCTTCTTTATCTAGTTGATAGGTTGTCCATCCATCTCTCTATCCAGTCAGGCATCCATCAATCCTTCTGAGTCAGTTGTCATGGTTGATGGATTGTTTATAATATCATGGACTGTTATCATCTTTAGAAGTTTTGCTTCTATTCCAATTTTATTCCGTCTTGTATCACATATCCTATCATCTCGTGTCACTCTTCTGGATTGTAAAATAAAATACCTCTGTGTAGAAAGTATTGCAACAGATTTCAAAGTAATTTATGTCTGAGAAGCATTTCACACTAATCTCTTTGTGACTCGATCATGAACTTTCACAATGACAGTCAGTATTTATAACCGCATATGGCGTTCTCACAGAGCCCATTTCAGGTCCATGATATCATGGAGATTAATCTCTATGTCTCTAGAATCCATTTGAACAAATGAAACATTTCAATCATAATAATAACTTTATATTTACACACACAAGCTTTGGAACTAATGTAATGCCAAACAACTTTTAGACACACACTTTTTAAATTTGGATTTACACAGCATGGTCTGTCAATTTTTAATGTTCGCTGAATATTAATAGAGTCAGATACAGATTAAGAAAGATGCACAGCTGCAGGTTAATGGAGGATTTATTGCAAATAACGATTAAAATGTGACAGGGCAGAGGTTTGGTGAAGGCTTGAGAGATAACCTTCTTTTTGCATCCAGGAGGGAGAATGATTATGAAATGATTTATACGTGTATCTTCATATTACATAACAAAGTGCTATTGTAATCACACTGCACTGCACACCTCCATTTCCTTCAGGAATATATATATATATATATATATATATATATATATATATATATACGAATATATACTGTATGTATCGTGTAAAAACACATCAGGGAACAGCTTTGTGATCTTATCTTGGAGGGAAGACAGAACAGGAAATTAAAGCATAAAGCTAAACTACACCGAAAATGAAAGTCAACACACATAAATTCATCACACTGATGCGTATCTGAAAAATAGCTGAGATGCATTGATTGTAAAAACACCTTATCAGGATTTCTAAGAAAATAACACTTCCGTGATACAACTCCAAAGATGCACTTGAAGCTGTTCTGATCAAACAAATAAATAAATAACACAAGCGCAAGAACATTTTCTCCCCGTGGAAAGAGCTGCCGTCCAAATTATGAAACTGGAATTACCAATTGGCTGCTCTGGCTACTCACAGGTGCAAACACTAGTTGTTAAATTGTACAATTACAAAACTGAGCAGAGGGCCAAAGGTGTCTCTCCCGCCTTGGAGATGAATCAGCGGGAGCATCACAGTGAGAGCCGAGAGTGGGAGGATGAATAGAAGGAAGATGAGGAGCATCCTGGTTTGTATCAATCATGCCGAGCGAGATTTCCCTGCTGTTCAGCCCAACAAGCCGCTGTTGTCGTAAAGCAGTAACAATTTAAGATTAATAGGCAGTGAAACAATCAATGAAGCTGCAGAATGCCTGTCTACGCAATCAGCCTGCTCATTTAAATATAAAATAATGCTTATGTTGTGTCATATTCGCTTTCAGTTTCTTTGTACACTTTACAATATGCATCCATCTGTTACATCATTTCTTTACCGAGATGGTTCAATCATTAATATGCAGACTAAATAGACTGCAATTTGCAGAGGGAGATGCAAATCATTAGATACAGTATCTGTCAGTCAAATGAAGATCTTCGCTGAAGAATGGGTATTGGCTACACTGTAGATACCAAGAGCCCATCACTAAAACTTTTTTTTTTTTTTTTTTTTTTTTTTTTTTTATAAACAAAACATATTATGGTCTCAATTCCTATACTTTCTTTATACTTTTATGATTCATACGTTTAGGAATCAACTGTGAAATAACTTCACTGACAAAATATAAAAAGGAGCAGTTTCACACTGCAGGAAATTGGCTTGTTTGTTTTCTTGCTGAGAGAGAGTGTGTGTCAGTCACCAGTAAGTCACCTTATCTTAACACAGACTAGAAACAGGGGGAAATGGCACAGAGACTTTCAGCACAAAGACAGGCAGCACAAAATGAAGAGACAGGACATGGCATTGAATTTTTAAGAGAGTCATGAAAAGCAAAATTTTAGTCTGGTCTATGTTTCTCGTCTGTGTGGTAAACAGCTCAATCGCATATTAAGACAAGTTGCTGCTGCAACACAGTACAATCTAGTCTCCATTGTCACGTCATGCTGTGTAATTTACAACTGACTCTCCTAATTTTTGGTTATTCACCACAAAGACAATGGACGGTAGCGGACACTGGCTCAGAAAATTGTGTGTGATGTGGAGAACAGCCCGGGGAGCCTCTCATGTGGCTCTACTTTGAATCGCAAATGTCTGAATTAAAACATAAAATAACAGTGAGGTGGGCACCACATTATCCATAGCTATACCTCCCACACCATCATCCCTTTCCCCCTTAATAATGGATTTGCCACACCTCTGGTATACCTATCTTCGAACATCATTTTTTTCAGTAACATATTATTCAGGGCTGGCAGCCACTCCAGCTCTTCTTATGGTGTATAGATTCTTTTGGTCATATTTATACGACATTGGCTACCACAACACATTGCAGTATATCCAAATGCACATACCACAATTAAACTGAGCACACTGTTTTAATAAAAAAAAAAAAAAAAAAACAGGACCTCAAAAGAGCCTAGAAAAGAGCAGAAACTCAATCCATCTTGATGCAAAGTCTCACAGAGAAAGTTTGTTGTTATTCGTATTTGTTCCTTTTATATTGTATTTAATAATCAGTGTACTATATCACTATCATTATATTTGCAGGCTCTTCAGTTAAATATTTATACCTCAGAACAAAATTTGCCTCTTTTTTTTTATTTTATTATTATTCCATGCTTTCCTCTGCATTATCTCTTATTTGTGAAAACATGTGCAGATGCATTTTGTTGCTGCAGGTCAGATCATGTCATGGTATAGTGTTCTAAGCTCATGTTCCAAATTACGGTACAGTTCAGAAATGCAATATGACATACGGATGTGAATATGGATGTGGAACTGATGGAACAAATGTAAATGTGCTCTGCATATAAATACCTTTTTGGAAAGGGGAAGATTCTGCTGTCCCTGGCTCGTGTCACTCACAGACTGATGAGACATCGCCGGTGAAAATTCAGCTACTCATCGGTTGGGGAAAAAGATTGGCACTTTTCTCGAGGGGACACAAAAAGGGTGAGTAATAGTGAGGTGATTACATTTCAGTATGATGCAGGGCTTAAAATAGTAACTAATATATTTGTAAGGAAAAAAGTATTAGTCAGTGGTTGTGTGGCACCTGATTCAGAGTAAATGATGAGCCAAGTGCTCACAGTTAGTTGGAATCTACTCATTACATGCTGGTTCATTAACAGAGCATTTAACAGCCTGTTAGTCTCGAATAAATTATATATAAGCTTAACTTTATGTTTCACTTTTTTTTTTTTTTTAATGATAATAAGTGATGGTTACTAATATTTGGATTGTCCATTTGACTCCATCTTAATTTCTCAACTTAACCAGCTGAATATGTTAATGAGACAGTCATTTTTAAATAGCCAGCAATTCATATCAAGAGCGGAATCAGCAACTGCCAAAAATGTTAATGATTTAATCATCTACAGCTACTGTTTGTTGGTCTAACTAGGTACTAGACAATAAAGCCCTGATGCATAATTTTCGTCCTCTGCATTTAGCAATATGGCACATATATATTTTATTTTTTATTTTTTTTACAATTACTGCAGAAAGTAAAGAATGAAAAAAGAAGGGAAGAAAAACAAAGACAACCCACCCTTAAACAAATAAATAAAAATACATAATCTCTCCCCTAGTAATTTTCAAACAGTCCCTTGGCTGTTCCAGTTACTTTCTGATTGTTCCCTGCTTTCTCCTTGGTAGTACGTTTTGTTTTTATGCAGCCCTATACTGCGCTATCCTATTAATAGAACATGTTTATGTTAAAAAGTTGCAAACAATGTTGGAGACGACACTGGAGACCCATGATTCACTGCAGCAAAATGTCTGTGTTGAGCATGTTACACACCCCGAGGGAAGCAATTTAGTTCTATGTCCTTTACCGCATTCTGTTCACTCAGCTTCTCTCTTCGACATGAGTCTGACATCTCTGGGGAAGCTGAAGCTTGGGAGCAGAGAGTTTTTGTTCTTGTGGTACCTACTGTATGTAGCAAACAGCACAAGACAGATGGTATGGGATCACAATCCAATATACTGCATTTCGGGATCTAAAGTGAATTCGGGCTTCCTTTCATGATACGTTAGATAAGATAAGCTGATAAGTCCTTAATAGTTATGGAGTCAAAGCTAGAGCTGGGTAAGACTGTTTCACCCTCATCTGGGACCCCAATCACATTCATGTTTTCCATCTTGAACTTTGTGCTATCTGTATCCAGCTTGTATCCAGCGTATCTGCATCCCTGGATAGAAGATGGAAATAAATAACACAAACAGCGGCTATAATAAGTCTTTAAGGGATTAAGGGCTTGAAATGCTGAAATGCCATCCATATCCCCCACTGAGCTACACTACAGATGAAATCCCAGTTAAGACGTGAAATCAGCTTTGTCAACTTATGGGATGTCACACCTGAGGTTTCTGTCAAAACCCAGCAACATAAAGATGATATTTGAGTGATCAAACGAATGATCAAATTTCACAGATTTCTAATAATAATCACATGATCCAGAGAATTACAAGGTGAAGGGTCTACTTAGAAAAACACATCACATTTGATATTGACATTCTCATGAAATATCTGACCATCAAATGAAAACCATTTTAATCATCATTCGCACTGAAATTTCTAATTAAAAAAAAGAAGCCGCTTTCTTCTCGTTTATTGTACTGTGCAGTAATCTAGAGAACGCTCTGTAAATTGAACTCTTAGAAAATTAACCTGGTTAATCAAAGGTCTAACAGCCTCAACACGAACAATAGCCCTTAGCAGGGAATGATTTTTGCAGGCACATCATTTCTCATTTCATAGTTCTAGTAAAAGAAATAGTGAGGAGTTGTGGCATCTTGAACTCTGATCAGGTGACACTGCTTTGTTTTTTTTAACATTTCGTCCACTCTCTGTCTCAAACACCCAGAAATCCTCTGTAGACTTCATTAGCACCCCGGCCTGCATTTCTTCCATTTCAAGTCAAGTGTAGCGAGAAGTCACCTGAATAATGACATCCGGTCAGTGGTATAGGGAAAACAGAGAATTGCTTTGCCCGTCACATGACAGTTTGTGGCGACGGTATCACCTCTATTATGATTCAGATGGCAAGGAGCGCAGCTTCATTCAACCAGTCCTTCATTAAGGTGTTGCAGTAAATCCAGACGATGATGCAGGATGTGAGCGTTACTCGTGGCAGTATGTGAGATTAGATTTCAGTCGTTATGCTGTTTATTTATTCATATGTTTACTTGTGGGATAAGCTTTTTGAAATACAAATGCCAGTGATGGGAACTGCACTAAATTGCTCTTCCAGTTAGTCGGAACCAAAACTAGACTCCATATTCACATGTCAACACAAGCCGGCTCAGTCGTAGTCAAAGAAATACTTACAGTATATTTTTTTTATTACACAAATTTGTTTCCCTTCATTCACTGACCCCTTGTCTTCTCCAGTGTACTTATATATTCATGCCAGAGTATTTTAATGAGCCCTGTGTCTATCTTCCTACATAATGTCACTGTAACTTGCAGGTGGTAATGTAAAGCGTTACCAGAAAATATATTAGCGTGTAAAAATATTACTGTGTTCCAAGCTGGATGTTTCAACCTGTTTCCTGTCTTTGTGTTAAGCTAAGCTAACTGTCTCCCCTCTGCAGTGTTTTAGTGCCTTTGAGCTCACAGTGTTGGTTTTGTGATTAACATCTTTGTTCCAGTCTCATCCGTCTGTTTTCCAGAAGCAGCAGGAAGCTGTTAGAGCAAAGTACCTCTAATAAACCACCTGTTCGCAACCTGACAAGCAGCAACTAGCAAGTGAATATAGTAGGGCATTTAGCCAGCTAAAGAGCCAGATGAACTGTCTGTTGGATCTGTAAACAGGAAGCTTTTCTCTAACACATTTCCCATATAACTTTTATGAGAAAAGAAATATGTGAATGTTGCATAGCTTGTTGTGGCTTGTTGCACTGTGCCTATGTTTCCAAAACACCAAATAATGCAGGTTTATGGTAATAGTTGCAACACATTGATGCTTTTTTGTCAGCCATTTCCAAAATTTTTTTTTTTTTTGCACTTATAGATCTACAAATCCATCAGGGAACGCACGCACGCCAGGAGTTGTTTGATCCTTGTGGTGGCTTAGATTTGTCATTCACTCTTCACTGATGATGTGTGTGTAGTCAACTGTGCAAACATGCCTCCAGAGTAAAACACTGCTTTATAGGGAAAAGCAAGGCAAACATTACCAAAGACCACTAACAAAGACCAAACATTATTGTAGAGATCCTGAGCCATCCAGTGTTTAAATACGCTGCTTATATTTCTAGCAAACCAGAAAAAAATAAAATAAAAATGAAATAAAATCAACGTATGGCAATGAGTTTCTAGAGAAACCATTGCAAAGTCTCTGAAGATATCCTGAGATTTGCCCCTGTCCCCGGGGGGCTGTTTGTGGAGTTTCTCCGCCATCAACTCATACTGATATATCGCCGTAATTATGTTTGCGGACACCTGGGAACGCCACGTGGCTAGGGTCTCCTGGATACAGAGTTGATCTTCAATAAAAATGTTTACATTTGAAAAGTTTCACCTCAAACTAAGCGGTGAGGAGCAGCAGATGTTTGAATGAGAGCTGTGACAACATCGTGGAACAGCTTAATCTTACTTTCCTGAACCGAGAGGCCCAGTATGACATTACAGGTGAACTGAACCTGTTCTATTACAGTCTGTTGGCATTGTGAGCTCCTGAGATTTGTCTTAAGCAGACATCTCGTACAACACCCCAGAACAAATTTCAAACATTATGACGCACCATCAGAAAAAAAAAAGGCCTCAGAACCAAAACTATTTCACACAGTGCTAATCTAAGGAAGTGGGAGTGACATCCCGTAAGGCATTGCTCTTTGTCAGGTGATTTCACAAAGGCATCCAGGGCATGTGAGTCTAGCATGTAATATTATGATGAAGGTCATGGAAGAAAGCAGCCTCTGGGAAATAAAGTGGCTGTGCTCAACATATTTCTTCATCCTACAGTGACTAACTGCAGTGTCTGACATGGCAGCTCACACAAACAGCTCAGAGTGGCACTTTTTCCCCATTGTACCACATAAGCCTGGAAGGTGGCGTTTATTCAGTTACATACATTCAGATAAGTGAAGAAATATATTTTCTTCGCATCCCTGCTACCCGCCACCCTCCACGTTAACAAGACAAAATGAGGAGTCTATGAAATGACAGCAAATTGCAGATTGCTATGAAATTAGAAAACATTGAGAAGCACTCTGTAAATGAAACAAAGCTTTGTTCCTGCTGCCAGCTATGCTTTTTACTCTGTGTTTGAATAATAATTTCATGCAGAAAATTAACATTGTTGTTCCCTCAGGGAAGAGCGGTCTCCGAGATGCTGTTTTTGCTTCAGTGTTATGTATAGCCTACTGGGTGCTTCCTCGAGGTTGTGGAAAGCAGCAACAAGGCAGTGGCGAATCTGGTTCATTTAAACCACAAGGTTCAGACTGAGGCCAACTGGTCTCTTTTAGAAAGGCCAGATAAATTAACCCTAAACTAAGCGCGCTCACTTTAGCAATGTCGTGGTGCAGCGTGGGAAGAATCAGAGAGGAAATAATGTCAGATAGGTCTTCCAGAATTAAGGCATAGAACGAGACATGTAGCCTCCTCCACAAACAAATATATTTATCATTGAAGTACCTCTGCATGGTTAGATGAATACAAAAACACAGCAGTAAAGATTGTAAGTAGAGATCTACGGTGGCCCTGAGAGCTCACTGCACCGCAGCTTAAGAAAAAACATGCAAATAGACAAAACACAAACAAAATTCAGAAAACATCTTCATCGATTTGACAACACATGTGCTGCAAATACTGACAACACTCTTTCCTTCCACTCAAGTGGGCCTTTGTTGTTCAATGCTTTGTGACTTTTGAAGTTAAAAGCATTGAACAACAAGCGTGTCTCAGCCAGGTTGATCACTTTTTTAGTGTCCCCTGGAAACACTTCTTTTGGGTTGTCAGTATTTGCAGCGCATGTGTTGTCAAATTGATGAAGATGTTTTCTGAATTTGTTTTTTGCATTGTCTATTTGCATGTGTTTTCCTAGGATGCAGTGCGGTTATTTCTCAGGGCCAATGGGAGACCGCTTTCTAATGGCTGCTTCCATTGAGTAAATTAGGAATCCTAACTCACATCACGCCTATCCACATCTTCAAAAAGTTTTGTTCTTCACTCTTTCACTCCCCCCAGTGTCTAGAGCCCAGGGGGACATTCCTGCACGGCTTATGGTGCAACTTTCCTCATAAAAATGATAACATCACTACAAGGTCTAATTTTCAATACTAATTATCAGCCACAACCATGGGGCTGCTTTCGTTTTCACATAGTGAGTCTCTCTCTCTCTCTGTGTGTGTGTGTGTGTGTGTGTGTGTGTGTGTGTGTGTGTGTGTGTGTGTGTGTGTGTGTGTGTGTGTGTGTGTATAATTTTGGCAAAATGTGTTCCTGGAGACACCTTCTGTAGCCAAAACTACCACAGAGGTGGTTTTACTTTGGCAGGTGATTATATGTCTCACTGATTGTGGACAGATGTTTGCAATAGCATCACGACTGTGCAAGAGGGACTCACAAAATTTAGGACTCATGTAATACTGTAGTAATATCTACCGAGTACTCACTCACACGGATGGTACAGTAGTAGTTATTACATGTATACTCAGTAGTTCCATCACAATGTCAATATCGAAATCGTTGTTTCATCTCTTACCAACCAAGGTTGCAAGAAACCTGGGTGTCATGTTTGATGACCAGCTATCCTTCTCTGACCACGTTGCCTCCGTCTCGCGGTCATGCCGCTTTGTTCTATACAACATCAGAAAAATCAGGCCTTACCAGACTCAGTAAAGGCCTCCCTTCACACACAGTGAAACCCTTACAGATGGTCCAGAATGCAGCAACCCATCTGGTCTTCAGCCTAAAAAGGGCACATGTCACTCCGCTACTCATCGACCTACACTGGCTACCCATGGCTGCCCGAATCAAATTCATGTCACTAATACTTGCCTTCAGAGTGACCTCTGGGTCTGCACCCATCTACTTGAACTCAATCATACAGGCTCATGCTCCTTCCCAGCCACTGTGTTCCTCCAAGGAGGGTCGTCTGGTATTGCCATCCCTGCACACAAGGCAATTGCAGTCCTGACTGTTCTCGTCTGTGTTTTCCCGATGGTGGAACAAGCTACTGAATGCTAACACAGCAGGGGTGTCCCTCTCCATTTTCAAGAATCTCTTCAAGAGTCATCTCTTCTGAGAGCACCACCTCTCCGAACACTTTTAAACACCGACATGCCTAACTAATACTTACATTGCAAGATGTGGTGTTTTCTACATCCGCCAAGGTCTCCTATTGCACTTAGGCTTTAGTGTTGTCCCTCACTTGGGGTCACTTTGGATAAAATCGTCTGCCTAATGAGTAAATATAAATGTAAATGTAGTTATTACTACATTACTACATGAGCACACAGTACTCACGTGTTGGACCACACCCATGAATTTGGCCTTCTGTTATCACTCTTATTCAAATCTGTCCACAGACAACAAGACCTGCCAAAGTATCTGTACCGTTTCTAGCTGAATTGAAAATTGTGTTTTCACACCAGATGTGAAGACTGATATATAGTGTATGCAACAGGTACCTGCGTACCACTTCTGTTGCCTGAGACCACAGCCTTATTGCAAAAAGCAATCTGTGTTGTCTACACTATTCAAGACTGATAGCCGCAGCGTGAGAGGATTTATTCCAAAGAGAATAAAACAGTGGAAGGCAAAAACAGATTAATTCAGGTAGCGGCGTTCTTGTAAGGCGTACTGAGAAAGAACATGCTCCGAGACAAAGGATTTAGTAAAGCAAATACTGCCGTTGACAAGTCTTTTCTCATCTTCAACCCAATAACTCACACTTCAGAGTCCCAAGAGTCATAGTAATAACACAAGCTACTGGCAGTCATTTCAGATCATCCACATGGGCTCCACATTACTGAAACAACAGTTAGATTATTCTCACTCTGGCAAAGAAACAAAACCCATGCAAATACACAGGAAGACTCATCATTCATGAGGGCACGCATGCACACAAATACACACAAACACATCAGCTGGTCACAGCTTGAGCAGGACTTTGGAGTGTATGTGTTAGGGTGAAGGCTGGAAGAAGGTGGTGAACATTTACTGCCCCCCCCACACACAGAGCTGGCTCAGTCTCATTACAGAGTGTGTTCCTTCTTTTGAGTTTTCATTGAACATGTGTTGTTTTGTCCTTTTTTATCTTCCTATTCTGTTTTATAAACTGCACACGCTCAGGCTTGTGTCTCAGTGTTTGTTCTTATAGGGGCTGTGACACAGTTTCAATCTTGAAACATACATATATATCAACACGTCAAATCCAACTTACTTTCTCCACTTGGATAAACACACAGTATCACCACATTTATCTTCATGTCATACAACCGTCTTGCTTTGAAGTGTCATCTTTTCATCGCATTAATACAAAATCATAAATGTGGTAAAGCTACAATCAATTATGATCCCAAACTAACTTCAAACGGGATTCAACTTCTTTTTTTTTTTTTTTTTATTCTCACTGGAAATATCACACAACTTCAACCTCTATTATGTTAATATGTATGTATGTACTTACCACTGTGACCTATACGAATGAGCTATAGAACAATTTGGTTAAACACTTTTTCAGGAATCACCTCTGTTAATGCTTTCTTATAGAATTCAGGCCGGCGACATATTTTCCTTTTTAAGGAAAACACAATCACACATTCATCTGCATTCACAGTTGTTATTCATAATGTGGCCAGGTGAAAATATAGTGCACAACACGGCAAGAGATATGAGTCACAAAGCATCGGCATCAACGGTACAAACCTGTACGTTTATCTACATTGAACCAGCAGGATGTGCAGCATCTCAGTTTGAGCTCAGCCCACCACAATGATCTGCTTTGGCAAACGATGTGGGATTTTTCCATTTACCCTTCATAATGCATGGGCAGTTCCCCGCTCGTGATAACACGCTGCATTCATCATGGTTCGGCATGGAAGCAGAGAACGCAGTGCGATGTACTGTAGGCAGATACCACTGACAACAGCTCATTTATTTTAGCATATTAATTGCAGTATGGTTGCCTGGGCTCAACCCCCAGAGAGGTCATTTACAGCTTTTTAACACCAATGTCTTTTTAAACCATGCAATGAACTGGAGGCTTTAACAACAGCTTTATGTCAGTTGGCAGTTTAGTCAGAACGTGATGGTCAAAAGGTTTTTCCTCCATGAGGCATGGGCTGTACATGCCAGTCTAGTGTTTTGTGGTGCAGTGACTCAGCGGAGTGAGTCGTGGCTGGCAGCGGCAGGACATAAGCTGACTGTACTCCGACCATTCACATCCTCCGCAAAATGAACTGGGAGTCAAACGGCTACAATGAGCGGGGCTTAGCACTCGTGCCACCTGGGCAGGGCTCAGTGTGCGACTGCCGAGCTGCACTGTCAGGCGGCTTTAAGCTCTGATTAAGTCACCTTGAGGCCTGCACCACTGTGCAAGAGGGATATTTATTCGGCAGCTGTCATTCCACTGAGTGCAGTAAGTAGCTCATACTAAACCCCGCAGTGATGCAGAGCTTCTCAGGCTGACTCATGAGATCATTCTGCCCTTCTATACTGTATGGAATCATGTTAAAGCCTAATCAAATCCTGTCCTGTTTGCTGTAGATATAATGTATAGGTGCTATTGGATTTTTATATTTTACACGATATGTTAGCACCGTGAGCTTAGCCAGTGGTATTGTTTTGCTGTGTCTCATTTACTGAATTGTTCTGAACCCACAAGGTACTTTAAGCGCTCCAAGGGACACTTTGTGTTCCACCCCCTCCTGTTGTCTTTCTGTAGTAACTGTCCTCCCGCTGTGCCCTTGCTCTGAGCCACACCTCCATGATCTTTTGACACATAGTCAGCCTGCAGATTCTCTCCTTCTTTTGGATTTGGCTCTGCCTTTGTAGGCCAAATGCCAAAAAAAACACTTGCAACACAGCTCACTTGTAGAAACAACTAAATTCAAAAGGAAAAAAGGATTTCCTTCAAAGGGCTTCCAAACTGATAAAAAATCTAACAAGAATTCAGAGTTATTCATTTTCTTTGGAATGCTCAAAAAGCAAGTAAAAAAGCAGCAATAATCAGTAGTTATATTTCGGCTCTACGGCCCACTGTGCATCTGACAAGCCATCCTCATGCCAGATGAAACTGGCTTCTCATCTGAAACCCATACTTACATTACCAAATAGAACCCTGAGTCATTAAGCACCCTGCTGCTCTGAATCACCAGAGCAATCCCATGTAAAATCAACACACTTTTATAAATCAACACACAATCCATGGTTGAGCTGAGTTATGTGGGATTTGGCTTAAAGGCCTTTTGGGTCTCAGGACACTTAGGCTCCTTGATCTGAGGCTCATGGTTGCAAGCTTTGGGGCCATGCAACTCTGATGAAATGTCCCCTATCTAAGCTCAGAGTCAACACACTGTTGTTCAAACAGTGTACAGATTGCTGAATGCATGAAAACATTCTGTATGTGTCATGTAATGTCATTTAGGTAGAAGAGAATATTATATTATTCTATTTCTCCTAAAGTTACTAAAATTTGCTGAGCTGAGATCCAAGGCAACATGATGGATTACACATTATTTAACAAATGTGCTTCAGGCAGATCCTCATCATTTGTGATCTATAATTCCTTTAAGTCTTGCTATGGTAAGCCCACAGGAGTGCATTGTTGAGTTCAAAACAAGTTCATATGTTAATTTTGCAACAAGTATAGATTGATCAGTACAGGACTCAGTTCATCAGCAAGGTATATAAGATCTATGTTAAATTTAAATTTATAGTGTTTGTAGTATTTGTAGCATCATTGTCTGAATCCAATTTAAAGAATGCATTTTGAATTCAATTTTTCGTAGTTATTTTTTGTCTGGCTGTTCCACTTAAAATAATTCATTCATTAGCTATACCGCTTATCCTTTCAGAGTCGCAGCGAGCTGGAGGCAGTCCCAGCTGACATTGGCCAAGGGCGGGGTACACCCTGGAAAGGTCGCCAGTCTACCACAGGGCTGACATATAGAAAACTTAATGTAATTCAATTGATATATTCTGGGGACTTGGGGAAGAGAGTGGGTGAGAAAAGAGGAAGGGTTATGTAACAGTGGGGCCAGCTCTACAAGAATATCCCTGATAGACTGAGTGATGAAGTTGCACTATTGGTTAGCTGAATGCCGCGTGATGGAGTGATGAGTTATACCACTGGTCGGCCGGCCGAGTGTGAATCAGCTTCTAAGTTTCTCTCTGAGTTACCGTCATACAGGTAAATATAACTGTACACTGTTAAACTGTTCCTTCACTTATATATATTGTCATTTTTTCAGACGACGTTGCGGTTATAAAATCAGGATTTTAAAGGATGTGTTCTGCCCAATTTTACATGCATGAGTCATACTCTCAGATGCACTGTGCGACAACAAAACAAGACAACATAGAAATATTCTTTTCACACTAGAAAATGCTTTTTCCATCACCAACAACCAAATTTAAAACAATAAATAACAATAACAACATGCCACTCTTCGCATCACTGAATGCAATGCAGCACAGAGCGGCTGCTGTGGAGGAATTCATTAACTTTTTGGTGTACTATTTATAGTTGGGGGCAATTATAACATTGTTCATCACACAGTCAAGTCGACATTCAAATGCTGGACTTGTGTAGGCCGACTGTGTGTTACAGATCTGCATGTACGTGATGTGAAAGCACAAGGCGGTAAAATGATGAGTGTATGAGTGCTAGATGCGGAAGCTCAGAGGGAGCTCAGAGAGAGAGAGAGAGAGAGCGAGCAAGAGAGCCGCACGCTGGCGAAAAGGTCACGTCTCAAATTTAACAGGTAAACAGCCAAGATATTAGACTCAGTTATAAGGCACATGTTTAGTCTAGACACTTTTCATTGGGCACTTTAAAGTTTTAGAGGTGTCATTTTGAATATTATGGCTGTTGTTATATTTATCAGGACTTATAACATTAAAACAAAGAATATATAACATTTTTGCCAGTCCACATTTCTAACTGCCATCCCAATTTTGTTTTGACGCAACGTATAGCGTTGTTTTTTTTTTTTTTTCAGAAACAGCTGGAAATAGCCAGTTTAGAGAAGCTGAGTAAAGGTCAATTTGTTAATGTCACAAACTGAACTTAAGTTCAAGTTCACACAGCAAATGTCTAAATGTCTGGCTACACTGACAAGTTTGTATCAACTGACTAATGTGTTGCGTTCGACTGTACCGTGAAAAGGTTTTCGTTTTCATGACACACACCGACACTAAACCTGCACTCAGGTGAACACAGCTGTCGATTGTTATGGAGGAGTGTCACTCAACCTCACTCTAATTTGCAGTGTTTTGGAAAATGTTAAGTGTTGGGAGTTCTGGACTATATGCTAATTTTCCATTGTGGTCATAAATATTTTTACATTTAAAATAACAAAAGGGCCTATTATGTTAAAGGTGAAAGCCATGTATTTTAGGAAGTCTCATTCTTTGTAAATCTATAGTCAGTGAAGTGTCAAATCCAGCTTTGCTCCACAGAAAGACAACAGCACCAAGTGTGGTATCATACTGAGCTAGGGCAGTCGCACTAAATTCATTTGTTTGTGTTCCAGTACTGCTGATAGGTATGAGCCAGAAATTGCTCAAAAATCCTATCGGTCATCAAAGCAGTGTACATGTTTCATCATGTAAACTACCTTTCACCTCAAAAGTAAGACATTATAAAAATACCTTTATGATGGAAATTATCAATCAATGTCTATATAGTCTTTGGGGTGGGTAATAACTAAAATATGAAATCAATTTTATTTAATTTTTTTTTTTTTTTCTTCCTTCAATACAATGGCCTACATTATTCCCTTCTCCTTTGTGCGTGAACTTATAGCTACACTTCACATTCAGGCTCCATCCACATACATCAACAGGTACGCGCCGCGCACATTTGTAACATCTCTCCCCTCATTCATTCATTTCCGTGTCACTGCAGGCGACTTTCCCCTCATAAATAAACATGACAGGCGAGTGGCAGGTGTGAAATGTCAGAGCGACAAAGCCCACGGTCAGGTCAGTGCGGTGTGTCGACTGAGTTTCACTGGGTTGCTGCTTGCAGCACGTGGACGGATGCGCGGATGACGGATCAGCTCTGATTGGCCAGGCGCGCGCTCCCCCCAGCAGGAGTGCTGAGCTCTCGACTTTGCATCTCTGTTGCTCCGATTCACAAGCCCACAGAACACCGCTGGGCTCGGTGCAAGCATCTCCTCCCGCACTTGGAATAAATCTGACATCATTTAAAGCTCGCACCATGGACGCTACCATTTATCAGATCATACTTGGAGAGCTCGGGGACCTAAACTGTAGTTTGATTGATGCTTTCCAAGACACTTTTTTGGAAAACGCTTCATTGTCTTTCCTGAGCACTGATGGTAAGATGGAATTGCTTCCTTTTTTCCCTTGTTCAGTATTGAAAGGTGTTTTGGAAAAGGAAAACTATAAGCGTCCGCTTTTTTTTGTATTTTTACTTTATTTATTTTCAAGGTTTATATTGTAATGCCACAACCGATGAGATTGGAACCTGCTGGCCACGGAGCAGCACCGGGAGGATTGTAGAGAGACCGTGCCCTGAGTACATCAATGGGGTGAAGTACAACACAACCAGTAAGACATTTGGCTGTCATGGCAAAAGTTCTTTAACATGCATTTGTTTGGAAATTCGTTGGCGATTTCTTACAAAATTGTTTTTTTTTTTTTTTTTGTTTGTTTTGAAAAGGGAGATTCATCTTTGCAAATGCACACGATATAAAGATGTGATTTAAGGTAAAGGAAAAAAAAAAGAATTTTAGTTCTAGTTTAAGGACTTCATCTGGAGTAGCAAACAAGTGCAGTAAACGAATGACTTCATTTACCATCTTACAAATTTTCATTTGTAATTGGATGATTTTTTCAAAGGCCTATTCTTCTTCTGTAAAGCAGTGATGACAGTGATTTCTCAATGATCATTACACCTCTTGCCACTGGAGCAGCTGCATCAGAATGAGCCTGTGTTGATAAAAACAAAAAAAAAAAACCAACAAAAAAACAAATCCACCTAAAAGCACTGAAACCTCAGCTGATTGTGCAGTTCTTCGCCCAGTTTGTTGCTTGGTAGTGAATTATGATTGTTCCAACAGATAATTGCCCAAAGTTGGATAATGTGACATTGCATTGCAGTACTTGCTGTGTGGCTATAATAAACAGAAAAGAAAAAAATGCCAGCAGTAAAATTTACTTACATGCTCAACACACAATAAAACAATCTTCAGTTTATGCTGCAACATCCAGGACTGTCAGCCAGGTAGCAGCATTTTCTGCCCACATTATCTGGTGCAGAGTTGAGCTCACGAGGTCTCCTCCCATCGCCAATGTTTTGCTGAATCTAGCTTCACCTTCCCACACCTGTCATCAAAGCTGGTCAGCCCATTGATAAAGAAAAAAAAAAAAGCCAGCAGTCTAAAGTCACTGGCACCATCTGTAGTTCCCAGCTATAATAACAACACCTCTTACTTCCTGTTGATTTCAACAGAACAGCTTTAATCTGCTGGCTGGAAGGACAATCCAAACCCAAACTGTATCAGCCAGCAGCTTTGCTAAGAGCTGAGAAAAGCATATCACAACAACGCTGTCACATTATACTCCAGTTTTAATCAGGAGACTGATGAAGCTGTTGACACACTCAGAAAAACTGTTACAGCATTGATCTCACAAAACAACACTACAAAATAATCCCTGTAATGTACTGCAGTGTCAAGGTCCTGCATGACAGTGTAAGCATGCCCCTGGCTGTTATCTCTTTAATAGGCTCAGGTGCAGAGTCATTACCCACAAACCCCCCACCACACACACTCACACACACCCTACCGTCTGCCTAGTCACCTCTTACTGCATTGATTCACCTTCCGCTGCCTCATGGCTTTATCCAGTTGGTGTGATAATTGCTGTCATTTTCCATGAATACATGGGTCAACCAACGTCACCTTTCCCAACATACAGGGTACCTTCAGTTGTTGACATCCTTGTGGCTAGATATAATATTTCGGACAGGCTGGGGATTGGTGTGAAAATGCATTGATTGAATAATCCTGTAAAATAGATTTTCCAGTCAAGCAGGGTTGAACTGGGAAATGAATTCAGTTTCAGGGTTGAAAGATTGGTTGTGATTGGCCAGTGAGCCCAGTCCTGCAACACGCATCCAGCATGCTCTGACGTACACCCTGAATGACAGGCACACAGAGACGACCGAGCGATGTCCGACACTGCAGTCAAGTAACAGGTCTGTCACATACGCTAGAGTGTAATGGCAATTTGTGGGTGTAGGAGGTTACAATATTCTGTTGCCCTATATAGTTTCACCATGATTGAAAAATCAAAAAGGTAAGAATGAGCACAGGAATCAAAGAAATTCTTTTAGGAAAATTAAGTCACAGTACTGAACAGATTGCAGTTGAAGTGGAATATAAGAGGTGACAGCTTTTTTTGTTCCCTTGTGTAATGCCCCTGACTAAGGTAATTACAGGAGTCTTTCCAGCAGCAGATTGTACAGCTTTCATTCTTGCATTTTTAAAAGTGTTGATTCACTTATACCACAGACTGAACTGGAGATCAACGTTGGTTTGTCACATACAATGTGCTTGAAGCAAGCTTAGACGCTTAAGTGATCATTATATCAGTGTGTAAAACAAATCATTTTATTTAGTTTCACCATGAGGAGTTCTTATTAAAAAATGATGTGTGATGGCATCAGTCTTTTCAGCAAAAGCCACAAAAAAACATGTTTACGTTCAAGTGAAAAAGCCCTGTTATGGCTATGGTAATTACGACTGTTGTGTACTTCCAACTTCAAACCAGTCAGTCAGTGTTGTTTCCTGTAACCATGACCACAGTCATTCTATAACATTAACATGTTTATTATGGACAAGAAAGGTCCAACAAAGTACTTATAAGAACCCCAACCATAATCTTTCCCAAAAACCTAACCAACCTCTTTGTGCGTAAACCTAACCAAACTTTTACTGTACCATTGTCACATCATGAAAGGTTTAGGTATTTAATTCTCAGCAGTGATTTTTAACAGTTTATCTGATATAATGTGACATAATCTCCTAAACGCTCCTATGGGTCATATGAGAGCAGGTAGAGAGTTCTCAGTATCATGTAATTTTCCTCAGAACACTGTATAAGAGGTTTCAGACAGGGAATATAGTAGGGAAGTAGAGACTATTAGGGAATTTTACACTTTGTCAACTTTGCAGTCATATAACAGAATATTTTACAAATTGTTTCCCACATTGACTGCAGGACTTTAAACTGATTTTGCCCACAAGTCCCACTTTACCAGAAGATAACACACTTTGTGGAATGTGGATTTTTGTATCAGAGCCACTGTGGCAGATCGGTTTAGCTGTCCTATCTAAAAACCCTCGGGAAACCACACAGGAATTTTAAGAGGATGGTGAGAACTGGCTGTATGGAGCTGTTTAATGCACTTTTGAGCATGTGAACGAGCATTGCAGTCCATGTAGATTATTGCAGTGATGCATATGAGCATGGAGTCTTCACAGGAGGTTGATGGCACTGTAGCATGATGTGTTTAAACATTGCGTGCTTAGCCTGAATTGAAAAATTAAATCTGCAATGTTCTGCAAGCAGTGGGGAAATATTAATTTATTTATTTGGCATCTTATCCAATAATAATAAGTTTTTGCTATCATGTCTCACATTTGCAAACTGCCCTTTCCTCTTCTGTAGGCCACTGTCTATAGGGTTAAATGACTAAACCATGTTACTGTAGTAGTTTCAGTATATTCAGAGAAGGGTAGGGAATTGATATCAAAGCACCAGTTTGACATTTTGGAAAACATGCTTATTCTCAGTATATCTATCTTGTTCATTAAACATGAAGCCACAGCCAGAAACTGGTTAGCTTAGCTCAAAAAAAAAAAAAAAAAAAAAAAAAAAAAGGGAAAAAAAAGTAGGAAACGTCACCCTGGCTCTGTCCAAAGGTAACAAAATTCTCCTTGTAACACCTCTAAAGCTCCCAAAATAACATGTTAAATTTTCTTTGTGTAATCAGCACAAAAAGGGGTTTTACAGGCAGTAATGTGGAAAGCAGGTAAAGGAACTATTTCTTGGCAGAAAGCAGTGAATTCCTTGTCTGGTAACCTCATTGTAACCTTCATTTATTCAGGGTAGTTTCACTGGAAGGCAACCTCTCTATTACAGGAACGCCCCGATCACTCTCACACAGTTACACACTCACATTCACACCTGGAAGCTGCCCAGTAAAACCACAGCGTGACCTGCTGGCCTCTGCGCAGCTCAACTGAAGCAGTTCGGGTTAATTGTCTTACAGAAGGGCACCCGCAGTGTTGTTGATGAAAACTTCACTTTTTCCCCACCCAGGTCAGGAGCTCGCTTCTCTAGGCTTCCACCCCCCATTGTGACGAGACTCCAGGAAGTCTCTCTCACCAGCTGTTTCGGCCTGTTTCCAAACCGTATGCCAAGCTAAGGAAACTGTCTCCTGTCTGTAGCTTTTTATTTGACGGACAGATATGAGAGTGGTATTGATCCTCTCATCCAACTCTAGGCAAGAATGTGAATAAGCATTAGTATTATTTTCATCTTTCTTATAAAAGTTTTAGGCTTTTTTCCCCTTTTATGCAGCAGCCCTTCATTCGTAACCATCTCCTATGGTTTAGGTAAATTATTATTTTTGCTTCCCAGTGCCTGCTCCTCTGCGGTTGGTTTTACACCTGGCTGCTTTGGTGAATTAACTCAGCATTTAATGATGGCGACAGTATGCGTGTTGAATGGTGCATGTACATGGAGCTTTCTTTCATGTATCTTGCAGCATGATATTGCACCATGAAGTCCTGTCTACCTTTTACTGCATATCTATATGCAGTGGGAAACTCTGCGGGCTGCCAGTCGATCCGCATTTACATCACCGGGTGCAAATGTGTTTCCCCATTCTTTTTCGGTCTAATTTCAGTTAAACAATGAGGTTTGAAATATTTTGTCAAGTTATGAACAAATAATGTCAGAAAGGAAGAAGAGTTGTTTAATTTCTCCCAACACTAATATGTTAAATTTAAAGAACATCCAGTGTATTGAATGCAAAGTATTAGGTTGAATGTGCTGAAAATGCAGCAGCATAGGCAAGTCTTTACAAAACTCCTGATTGCATAAGTGATGCTTGAAATCACAGGATACTGCATATTTTCACAACAAAGTGACGCGTGTCCCGAGACAATGAAGGCGATTATCTCGATCCTGCTGGGTCACATTAGCAGCACCACGGATAAATAAAACTTTAAAACAAAAAAAATCACAAGTAGGTCAGACTGAGAATAGAAGCAGGCCCCAACATCACATGAGCAGGTGTTAATTAACACAGTGCAGTGACACACAGAGTCTGAAGTAAAGTAGACTTAGAAAATTCATTGATTTGAAGCTATAGCACAATGTTTTCAGGACGTGTTTTTTTTTTTTTTAAACTCTCTCGTTTTGGCCACATATGGTGTCTGACCCATGGGACTAACAATAGATTCTCTTCCATTTGCCTCCTTGGTGGCGTCTCAGAGATGCACATTTCATGCACAGGTCTGCATATTAGAAAAGAATGACCCACTGTTTTATTTTAAGGACAAGCCTGTGAGCTTTGTACCCCCAGCAGTTGAACACCGGAAGATATAAATGCAGTATCGTGTGTAACCTCACAGGGTTTGTGTAGTACTTTAAAATGGCTGAAGTTTAATGTCAGCAAAATGTTGCAATTCTCACCCAAAAAAAAAATATCAGAGTTTTCACAGGCTTAGCAGGGACGCTCAGGTAAGGGGCTATAAATTCCTCTGCACTTCTTCAAACGTATATAAATATTAATGTCTGTGTAGAGTGGCTTAAGAGGTTTATGCATTTTTAAACCTTCCTGTGTCCCCTTTTTTTTGTGCATTTATTCAGTTCTCTGGTATACATGAGATACACATCACCACAGTTGAGGCAGAGATGTTAAATGTGGTTCATTGTCTCTGTTATTCATTGTCTCTGCTTTGTCACCCCCCCCCATGTGATGTGCTTTCTGTCAAGCCTCAGGCAAGACAAGATGTTCACAGTGGGATAGATGAATGATATCAACACTGCAGTGTCAGTTTTGCAAATTCAAGCCATATGTTGGTGACCGGTGTTCAGACTCCCAGAGTGTAGCTGTAATTATTCTGTGAATCATAGTTAACTCCCCTCATCCCTTTCCGTCCCCCGTTCATTCACACAGAGCACGCGTCTTGTCGCCATATGATGTACGTGTCTGCTCTACACAGCTCAAAGTCAGAATCGCTGTTTCAACAATAGAACTTTATTTATCCTCTTATCAGGATTAATAAAGTCCGAGGCATATCTGCGCTGCGATGTGTATCAGGTACAGAGAAGACAGCGGCGCTGCTGCTACGGCGTTGCATTTTGGGTATACAGCTCGACGCTTTATTTCCGAATTGGAGACGAGTCTGTGCGGCAGTACCTCATCTTTTAGAGGCAAACATGAAACAGAAACTCAGCGGTGAATAAATAGGAGGTTCATAGTGATGCTTTATAAGATGCTATCTGCATTTTTGCGTGTATGTGTGTGTCATAGACTGCATATAAAAAAGGTGTGTGTGTGTGTTTTTCCATTGTGTGAGAAAGCACCGAACACCTACATAAACGATCTTTTCGCTATAAGAAAAATTAAACTTACAAATCATTTAGATGCTTTACATCGAGGATAAATAAATCACTCACAGCGCAAACGCCACAAGTGACAATGAAAGACAGACGTGTGGGTGCAAATCTTTTAAAAAACGACTGAAGTTATTAACGGAGATCGTTGAGAGGTATGGTTGTGTAACTGATTTGAGAAGTTAAGGCAGTGTAAAAGAAATCCTTCCGCTTGTCAAAAGCTCACTTAGTATAACCTAATGACTCACCACTAAAGTTTAATGACAGTCTAAATGAGGGTGGGTAATACTGCTCCTCTACTACTTCTTGTCAGTGAGCTGTCATGTTCCCCTGTGGGGGACTGATATAAAACTAAAACTCTTTCTACCTGTAAAAGCTGTTAAGTGTGCTTGTGTGTTAACAGCGAACGAACCACGGAACGTCCTATTTTTCAACCCTCATCTTACTCCATGCAACTGACTTCCCATGTGCAGTTGCTCCTTGAATCATGCACTTCTTGCATGGTTCTTGCACAACCTGTGTTGTTTTGGGGTTTTTAGTTTTTCTTTGCTGAATCCAGTGATTGTCTGTCTGTAAATCACCTCTCCCTCAGTGAATCTACCCCCTTGAACCCTCTGATCCACTTCTCCATGGAGAGACTCAGTAAGAGGTTAGTCAGTCATCAAATTCAGGTCAGCATGTGTGGCAAACATTTCACTAGCCATTGCACACCGAGTCCCCCAGGGGAGGGGGTCCAATCAGCACCAGCCCCCCCTCGGCTGCACTCCCAACTGGCTCAGCATCCACACATACTACTCTCCAGCACAAGAGCTGGACACACATTTTTGAAGCCACCACATAACACACACACACACACACACACACACACACACACACACACACACACACACACACACACACACACACCCAGATGGTTACAATCGTTTAGAGAGGAGCTCTTAGCAGTAGAGCAATTCAATTATTAATTCCTTGTCTCTTGCCCATTTCTCTCATTTTATTTTGAATGCTGAATAACAAGCCCCCGTCTCCTAAAAATAATCAGGTTGTAGTGGTGCCTTGGTACTGTAGGTGTCTTCCATTCCTTCCCCACCCCCACGAGTTTTCACACATCGAAACTCAGCTTGTTTGTTAAAAAAAAAAAAAAAAAACTGTAGAATCATAGCACTTGGTAACAGCGGTAACACTGGTTTCAGTGCTATCAATCAGTTACACTTTAGTACCCCTGTGTAGGAGCGCCACTTGTCAGTTGTACAGTTGTCAACATCACTCCTTTCTCTGTTGCTGGTGTTTTCATTGTCTTTAATAAAATGTAAAAATGTGCCTTGATGCGTTCACTTCGTATTTGTAATTGTGGAGATGTTGCATGCATGATTAGGTAACTACTGTCTCATCTACACTCATCTATTTAATAACCCCTCCACTATAGCTTGATATTACATCGAAAGGTGGACGACTGATTATTGCACCCTTGCTCTGCAAAATGCACACTGATGTGTTTGCCTGGCTAGGCGGTATCCCCAAACCCGCAGGTGTAGTTGTATAGTAGGCATAATGCTCGTTCCTCTAAAGCAAACGGAGTAACACATTTGCGACAGTGAAATATGAGATTGGGAGCTTTGTGTTGTGGTGCTTTTATGTAAACGTCAAAAGGCAGCAGGACCAACAGACGTGAACTGATTTTAATACTATAAAATAGTCAGAGTGAAAAGCGTTTTTTGCTATCGCGCTGACCTGCTATAAATTACTTGGATCGTCGTTTATTAAATGCTACAGCATGTGTGTGCTTCTTGCTTGTGTGATGTGCTCTAATATATTCACATTTTCCAGACACATTATACATTATGCTCCACGTTTGGCTTGTTGGCTTCCCTCAGAGTGGGGTGGGGGGTGGGGGGGTTGCGGTTGGGGGTGCCACAGACTTGTAGCATACGCAGCCCATAGCTCATTTTCCAACTGACTTCGATACAGCGACAAGTATTTGACAGCAAACGCACTGGCGAACGTTTGAATCCGTGACCCACAATTATAGTTATTTCTAACGCGTCATGAGGGCATGAAGGCCAACATGGCAAATTTAAGAGACACAGCTGTGAGTAAAAGATTACCCAGCAACTCTTCCTCAGGCTCTGTTGGCCTGTCTGCATCAGTGGTCATCGCTCAAGGCACATAGCTTTTTGAGAGACTGGGTCTTCCCTGCTAAACAAGAGGAGATAGGCTGAGAGTTACCCAAAGTCCCTTTCACTGCAATTTATGGTGTGATGCGTACAAGACATCTGCAGTGAAGCTATTAGAGTGTTTGCTCAACCACCAAGATTATTTTGATCTGAATTTATATCAAACTGGACATTTAGGGGGCTTAACCGAATAGTCAATTGGCAAAAAAAATTTAATATAAAAACAATTTTTTAAGATTTATTATCAATTATAATCAAATAATTTTTTACAACAGAAAATCTCAAATCTGTTGTCTCAGATTCCAACTTCACAAATGGCGGATTTCACTAGTTGTTTAGTTTTCTGATATTACACGATATTATCTGATATTGAATATATCAACTTGAACAACTGATTAATCAGAATAATCATCAGCAGAATGAAAATAATTATAAGCCCTTAATATAATTAGCTTGGCTCCTGTTGAGCATTAAACTCATTCACAGAATGATATTACAATGCCTTATTAACTGTAAATATATGGCATTGATTTATTTTTGTAATCTTAAACATCAGGGGTTTCATTAACTCAGGTGTAAACAACCATAAATAATTATTTATATCCTCTAATTATTTAAATACTTAAGTCCTCACTTTGACCTGTGCGTCAGGCCTCTCACATGTTCTCCAGCTGGGGTCGTAAACTTAATTTTATGCAATGACCTCCTCAACCTTATGAAGAAAAACACACAAAATTTTCTTTCATAATAACAGCTGCATTCTCTCTCTGTCTCTCTCCCTCTCTCTGTCTCATGTCCAGCTGACTGACTCTGCAGCCCAAACAAAACCTGCCCCCCTTCTTTTGAGTTCAGCAGAGAAAAACCCACTTTCTATTCGCTTTAAATTCTCCTCTTCCTGAAAATAATCCAGTGCAGATATTTATGAACATCCTAAACCTCACCATAGGGCATGAGCAAGTAATACATTAAAAGGTATGTCACGTATGTACATCATGCTCTTTCATTTCTTAAATTCAACCATCCATCTCAAGTGTAATGACAGTGCCAATCACAGTTCCTCCCTCCCTCCCTTCTCCATCCAATAATTCTTCAGCCCCATATGTTCAATTGACACGTTAAGAGACATAAAATATCCTCCAAGTTCCAGCAGAGAACTGCTCCGAGGTGTCTTCGGATCTGCTCTGAAACCGAACAAGCTATTCTGTGTGAAGGTTACTCAGCCTGTGTTTTGCCTCTGGAAATAGCTCCTGCAGCCCAGTGGAGCAGCAGCGCTCCTTCATCAGGTCATCAAGTCACACAAACAGGTGGTTTGTTCCAAGTTCTTCAGACAACATAAAGCTCCCTTCACTATGATGTGACGTGGGAACCCGCAGGGCCCACTTGTTTCATTGATCTCTTAAACGAGAGGCTGACTAGAAATAGCGAGAGCTCTGGTGAATTAATGAAGGTAACTCTGTAGAATCCATTATGAAGCATCGACAAGAAGTAAAAATGTCAATAGTAGCTAATCCCACTTTTCCATCCTGCTTACAGGTGGAGGGACAGACGGTCTGAGAGTTTATTGAATTCTGACAGACTTACAAAATTACTTTTAGCGTCAAGTCAAGTGAAAAGAGACTGGGGCCGCTACTAACAACACTAAGAAACCCACAGCCTCTGTGATGCTCTACTCAAGCACAATGGCGACTTTAACCAGTGGAAGAGGAAACGCACATGCATATAATTTTTTAATAAGCTAATATATGTTCAGTGTAGCCTGCTAATAGATCATCACAATTAATTACACTTAGCTCATGAGAACATCGCTTTCGAGGCCTTACCACTGATGTATCAGAGGAGTGAAAATCATATATATTTCACATTGGTCATACTTTCATAATTTAAAAGATTATGCGGTTATTTTTGATTTGCTCTCAAAGCTGTCGCAGTACTTTAAAATGCAGAGATTAACAGCATGACACTGACTTCGCAGATTTCCTGTTGTGATAAGAGGACGCCACTTGAAACGGTAAGAGAATGATGACATGATTGAGCTGTTTCAACATCTTTTCAGCTGGCCACTCCTTGTAGCCGCATTTAGCAGCTATTCCAGGCGGAGCTTGATAGTGGATATGAAGTTTTAAACAACTACCTGTTGTTATGATGTATTATAATTAAAACAGGAAAAAAAGCAGCAAAGCTCTTTACAGCTTTCCTGTCTGACCCAGCTGCACAACTGCATGAAGTATGTATGGAAGCATATATTTTATGTCGTATTTTTGCAGTGACTGGATGTTACAGAATGTGGTCTTGTTCCTTTACTGCCTCTGGTCTGTCTACCTTATCTAATTTGAGTGGCTCAATCAATGAGTGTGGTTATATTCCTTGCTAGTTTGAACGCTTTTTTGAAGGCTGAAGAGATAAATTTGCACAGTATTTCACCCAAACAAAAAGATAAAATTAAAAAATCAATTCATTTACTCCTTACATTCATTTCACTACCCCAGACAGGTTGAGGCAACCTCTTGTTTTAATCTTTTAAAAGGAATAAGAAATGAATCAAATAACGAGGAAAGACATGCGCTCGTCATGCAGCATGGATGTAGTATAAAGACATCAAAGTCAGACACTGTGTGGCAGCAGGTTGATCAGGCAAGCAGCCAAAGCTTTTAGGCTAACCCCATATGTCTTTTGTTGATTGGCTCAGTGGAGTTTGACCTGAGCTTGTATGATTATTTGGTCCATGAGTGCAGCTTCTAGAGACAGGCACTCAGATGTATCTCTTTAAACCTGGTGCAGCATTTCTACTTCTACAGCAACATCTCCAGCTGCCTCTCTCTGTCTCTCTCACTCTCTCTCTCTCTCTCTCTCTCTCTCTCTCTGTCAGCCGTAGGAGGAAGAGTATGACACAGAGGCTTGAACTCACTCTGAGAAAACGGTAAAAAAAACAAATAAAACAAAAAAAACAGTGGGATTGTTTTTTGGTTTTGTTTTTTTCTGCCAGGTTTTCTGCTCTAAATTTTCACCTCCTTGTTGGTTGTGGTGCAAGTAACAGTCCTTTTTGTTATCCAGCTAATATCAACACCAATGTGTTAGTTATGTTCGTGAGTTATATTTTTAAATGCACAAAGTATCAACAGTAGAAGTGGGTGTTTTAATGTTGTCACCAAAAAACGTGTCAGTAACATTTCTGCACAGGCTATGAATGTGCATGACACAGAAAAAGCTTGAGCGTCTCTCTCTCTCTCTCTGGAGTTATTCCTCCCCTTGGGCTGTTCCCGTTATAGAAGCCATGAGTGTTTCGAGACTTCACAGAGGGAACAGATAAAAAAAAAAACAAAGATATTCAACACAGTTTGTCAAAATGTGCATTTGATTCATAAACTCTTCAACTTTGTATATTCTGTGCGACATTTATTAAATTTACTGCAACATGTTCATTTTCCAGGAGCAATTTAAAAAACACATAATTGGAAGAATAATCCTCCATTGTCTAAACTAAATTTTAAAAAAATAGGACAGGTGAGGTTATGAGTTAATGTTTTTTTGTGCCGATTACTGATGGAAGTCATATGCATATTTCTGAAAATATAACAGCTCTGAGCCTCAGAAAAAAAGCTGTTACCTGGTGGGAGGAGTTCAAATACTTTGATGTATGTGGAACTTGTGATCTAACTTCACAATAAACCTCCCAGAGGACTGTATTTGAGGTAATCCGGTCATTTTTGAAGTGCGTGTTGATGCGTGCCACAGAGCCGGGGACTTTGTTTTGCTCTGAAGAGGATCAGCACCTCTGACAAATTGTATAACAGAGTGAATATGACAATGACAGGACAGTATCATTTTTTTGTAAAGTGGTTTGGCTGCCATGTTGTGTTTGATCAAACTTGGGTAAATCCAGGGCTTGGGAACATTTGCATTTTAATGTGGTGATGTTGGCAACTTAGTGTTGACAGGTTAGGCTCACTGGAGACTAACGTTGTATGATGTGAACCACAGGTCATCTGGGACATAAATATATGATTTTTGGAAATGGGAGGCAGTCCTATCATTTTATCTTCACATACAAAACAGTTTGAATTCTCCATTATGTTTGCATAGGAAGAGAGCCTTCCTCCTTCCTTTCATATGTGATTTAATTCTGCAGAAATCTGTCCTCGGGTATGTGTTTCTGGCAAACATATCATTTTCCAGCCGAATGGTAAATGGGGGAACATGTGAGGAAAATAATAAAAAAAAAAAAAATAAATAAATGTATTTGCCCTTTGAAAAAGGACACTTTTTGCATCTAAGAGTAAAAGGGCAGGAGGGGTCGCGCACACACACACACACACACACACGAAAGCAAAACAGACTTGGAGATAAGCTGCCAGCTGAAAAATTGCAGGAACTGCCATTAGAGGTAACAAACAGAACCCAGAAACTCACATTATTGTAAAACCAGATCCAGACAAATATAAAAAATTCAACACTTCAATGGCTCCCTATAGAACCCCCAGCTTGCACAGTGGTAGACAAATATTTTCCACTGTGGTCTTTCAAACTAAAAGTAATGTAGATGAAGACTTAATAATAAAAAAGTGCAGAGACTGAAATTGCTGTTGTTGCAAACCTAATTAATATAAGATGGTGGCATCAAATAATGACCAAAAATGACTGGTGTTATCTATTAAATTTTGTCACGCATTTCCCAAAGAAGCTCTTACAATAGGCGTGAGTGTACGTCATTATAAGTTTGGCTCTCTGAGGTGCTGAGGGGGATTGGCAAGATTTCAGTCATTGCAGTTTAATACTACATGTTGCAGAAATCTGGGGGCAGCTGAACAAACTATTTTCATTACATAATTGCACTTTTTCCTACCATTCTGTGAACAACCTTGATCTGATTTTATGCTGCTCACGTCATGACTGAGCAGCGGGGCACAGTGAAAGAAGTTGGTTACTGAGAAGTTGGAGGTGTGCAGTCTGTCGCCCGCAGCTCTTCATCTAACAGATCATTGTGGCCGCTGCTCCTCGGTCCATTACTCCCTGCAACATTTCACACTGTTCTGCTGTCAAAAAATGACTTTGTTCATAATAAAAGTGGACTTGTGTTTCGCCGGTTAAGTGCTTTTAATGTGAAGCTGCAACAGCAGGAAATGTTCGGTTTGCATTAGCAGCAACTTAATCCAGCATTCTTTCTGGAAATGTGGCCACTGACACTCAGTTTGTAAAACCGCAAATATATAAGTAGCATGTTGCAATATTTTCATCAGTGTGCCATAGAATCAATCACCATTGTGTCACCTCATTCAGCGATAGATAGCGACTTAGAAAAACACATAAATCACAAAGTGTAAATTTAAAAAACACACAAAGAAGCAGTTTATGCTTGGAATTCTTCAGTATGAAAACGAAGATTAAAAGAGTACTTAAAAGATCAGCACTGATGCCAGAGACGTTTTCTTTCTGACTTCACACATTCCTGTTTCCTGTCAAAACCTGACGCCTAGATTACCCACAATACAAATCAACCAATGACACTTTAGCAGCTGATGCAGCCAACCACTAGAGCCTCAAGCAGCGATGAGGAGCTGGCTGCATAGGTCTGCTAGACGCATGTCTCTCTAACTCCTTACCCCCAGATTGTTTTCATTCTCTAACTCGTAGTCAGACAGGAGGACACTGAGTCAATTGATGTCACTTGAGGCAGATTTGTGTAAAGCCACAAAAGCCTTTACACAACTTTTTCCACTTATGTAATGGGGTTAGCTTAGTAGTAGCTGCTCACCAAGATCTGTAAGCAGACTTTGTGTGTAAAATTGATGGCCGGTCGGAGCTTTCAGCTCGCTGCCCTGTATAGTTCATCACTGGGTAAAATGAAGTTTAAAGGAAGTTTTAACAGATGTTCGAGGCAGATGTTACCACTTACCATCTGCCATTTACCAAGAGCACCAGTGACCTAATCAGATTTTAAAATGATCACAAACAGTAAAGTCGTCGGTAAAGCATGCAGGTTTCAGCTCCTCCTGCAGCTTTTAAATCTACAAAGGCAGGAGGGACTTAAGTTAAGGTATAACTAATACTTAAAGTGTTTATGGGAAATAATACTTAATCCTTTACGACCAGGTTCGCTTTAAGATGCTCTTGGGAAATGGGGCCCGGTTTAATAAAATGGTTACATGTTTGTTACTCCCACATCATTTACTATACATTACTACAATTATTGTCAGAGATGTATTTAATTTTAAATAAATGTGAAAGATACTTTAATGGTGATTTGATTTTTACCTCAATTAAATCACTACAAGTGATGTACAATATCAGATATGACTGACTGATTGAATTGCTGCTGTCATTATTCCCTCATCTCCTCTTTGTATTGTCATGTTTTATTTGCATCCGCTTGTCTCCCGCCTTCACGTCCTCACTTTGCCCTCTGACGTGTGTGTGTGTTGATATAACACAGCAGCTTTGCTCCAGTTCCTGCCACCTAAACGTAATATCAAACCCCAATGATCTGTGAGATTCCTGCTATGTTATGGTATGGCCTACTTTTACTCTGGCTCATGAAATTAAATTTCATATAGCTCAGAGGTAACGCTGCCATAAGTGGCTCAGGTTTACAACCTGCATGAACCGTTTTGATCACTCAACTCTGAGATATTTTAGCCTTTCATCTTTCCAACTATTTGAAACTCATCCAAATAGAAGGCTCTCAGTTTTAGTGGTTATTTCACTAAACAGCTGAAAGGAGTGAGTAATTTGTGATAAACCGTGAGCAGGAGCCTGGTGCTTTGATGAGGAGGCGTAGTTTTATTGTTTGTTTGTTTGAGTCCATCCATCAGACAACCGACCTCGTAGCACAACAGTAACACAGAACTAAAGAGACAGATGACAATCTGAAGCACAGAGCAATCAAACGCCAGCGACAGAAAGGCAGGCTTACACAACCTTTAAGTGAAAAATGTTGTACCGTTATATTCCTGTGGCATTGTTGCAGATCCCACGGCTGGTCGCACAGAAACAATCAGCTGAGAGAAACAGGTCAAGCTCGGCAGCAGTGAAGACGCACACTCTTTGGTTTGCCTTCCAGATTAATTAGGAGAATTTATTAGTAATTTTTCTTTCCACAATTAATAACTGAATTTTGTTTTCCATCCTTAATTGAAGCACCACTTAAGCGTGAACAACCAATCCATGCTTACGATATGTAATTAAAAGCTCCTTTACTTCTTTATCTCAACAAACAAGCTTCTAATCTTCCAATCCCTGAACAACAAAATGGTGTTTTTTGTTTTGCATGTACATATTTGTGCATCCAAGAAAGAAAGTTGGCGGGGTAGCTGGTGGAGGGGGTGGGCGCTGTTGGCGTTGGGTATGCCAGTTGGGAATTGCACATTTCTTTAATCTCGTTGTGTATCTTTACACCAATGGAGTGTTAGGTTGCTTACAGCATTGTTAACACCTCATGCCAGTCCCCGAACTCGTCAGAGACTGAGTCATCAAGTGATTTTTAATTTTAATTGCATGAATATGAAGGAAGAAAAAAAAAAAAGGTGAAAAGAATAGCTTTATCGTTCGTAATGCACAGATGGTTAGAGAGAAATCCACTCTCCGTACACCGGTGCCTTGAATTAGTCCTGCATCAGTGGAATAGCTCACAGGGTCAAACCTCACAACTTGTTCCCTTTCCGCTCATTTCTGCACCATCACTGATTCTTTCACAAAACCCAGTGTGATATTTGCCTGCAGAGATTGAGAACTTTATCTGGAGCATCTGCTGCTACTGTAATATTAGCTCAGACGAAAACAACGACAACACTGCAGTTTTTTGTTTTTTTTCAGTTTTCTTGATTTTGTTTGCAGATATAACAAGGCTCAGGGTAAGAATAGTGTTCATCATGTTTTGCAAATAAGTACAATGTTGAATATGTAGTAAAACCTTTGACTGAGTTGCTGTGTTGTTACGTCAGATGTTGCAGACTTACCTGCCTGGAGGAATGTTAGCTGCTGTTGACTTGAAAGTGATGCCGTAGATGTTGCCATGCTGACTCTCAACTTGATTCTCCAAAACTGTATGAATGACACAAAGGGCATATGATTGTGATGAACTGCACAGATTATCCATCATACTTTTCATTTAGAAAATGATCTCCTGGGTCACAGCTCAGATTAGAAGGAGTAAAATGCATGATTTAAAGACAAAACTGTTTACCTTAATTAGGCTCAGCAGACAAAAGCAGGCAAACATAAACAGGAGGTGAAGTCAGGAAAACCAGGCAAACAGTCCAAAAACAAGTGGTTGCAAAGCTACGATTCACAACAGACAGAGTGTAGGTGGAAATGGACCAGTATATATACCAGGAAGTAATTAGGTAGTATGGATCAGGTGAGCAGGTGGGCGGGGAGAAGTCAGGTGACTGGAAGGTGGGAAAGACTGGGGTTACTGCAGGGCAAGTGGGAGTGGCAGGGTCTGAAATGGTATTGGAAAAGACTGGCAGAGAATGGAGTGACCACACACACACACATATATATATCTATATATATATATCTATATATATATATATATATATATATAGATATAGACAATGTGGTGTTACGTCAAATATTTCTGGTAGCCTATAGCAAAAATGAGTTTAACCAGAGACAGAATCGTGAACATTATAAACACACCTCTATAATTAAAGAGAAGGTGATTTCCCACACAATCTTTTTGAAATAAAGTTTGATTACTCCTAACACCAAAAATCCATGTAGAAGCTTCAGCAGCAAATCTCTCCTTAGGTAACTGTTGAATCAATATGGAAGTAAAGCAGATTAAAATCAACATATTCTCTATAAAATCATCAATTCATACAAAATAATGTATTGTCCCATTCAAATGTGGACAGTAATTTTCCAATTTTCCTTTGAATACTGAGTAAAGATTTACTATTTTCCTGTAAAAAGCTTTTAAAAATAAAAAAAAAACATTGGGTTATCTTTAAATTATGTGCATAAACAGACGGATGTCAGGGAATGCAATAATATTATTCAGCTGGCTTTTTGTAATGGAATTGAAATGTACATCGTCAAGTTAGAAGCCATTGATAAGAATATCTTTTGGGTTACCAGCTTGAAAAAAAAAACACCTCCTTTGGCTGATGTTTACAGTCGTGAATTTTGTAATACAGTCATTGATCTCTTTTTACAAGGCATCAAGCCTGCAGATTTACATATATATAAATCACATCTGCCATTGTTAAAAGGCCAAAAGGTCAGAGGTCAAATGGTCAAATTGGAGGCCCAGCAACCAAAGAAGCGGATTTAAGCCAGTTTATAACTGATCCATGAAGCATTGGTAAATGCTTCATGGATCATTGGTAAACTCTTTATTATAAGTGGAAACAACAGTAACATGTTAGAGTACATACAAAGAAGTAAATCCTTTAAATACAGCCCATTGTTGAGTAAGATAGCTCTTGATTCAGGGGTAGTTTGTGTTGTTGTTGCTGCACTGCTTTATTTTCAAGACTGGAGACATTAAGGTACGTGGAGCCCAATGCAAACAACAGAAAGCTTTGCAAATTACCATAGAGTTAAATCAACAACACTTTCATTACTTCATGTCCTCGCTGCCGGCACAAACACAATCTGCAGCCCTGTGGTCGAACCATACGTGACACATCGGCTGTCCTATCACGGTTGCCTTGACTGCACAAGAACGCTGTAAATGCCACATGGCAACTGATCAATGAAAATGTCGAGGCAGTTTTTTTTTCATTTTTGTTTTCGCAAAGTTAAACAAACAAGCCCAGTGTGTTTTAGAATGTATTGCAACTGACTGTTTTTCTGCATCTCAGGGGACACACTTTCCCCTCATTCAAGAGCTTTAGTGGTTTAACTGACTGATTTATCACTCTGTTCTGTGCCACAACGCTCAGACTCAAATGTTTCGCTCCTAAACATCGCACAAAGCATTGCCTAGTCACAGTACAGTACTCACTGCCATGAGTCAAATGAAAAACATAATGTGAGCTTGTTTTAAAGGTTTTATTTTTCATGATTTTTCTACTTCTCTGTTTCTAGCCGCCACAAGCAGATTTCTGCTGTCTAAGCACTAATGCCGTATTACATAACGTTGATTCAAATGCAAAGGATCTGACTCTGCTGCTGCCATTGCCTGAAGAGTCGCTGTAGGGATTTCTAAGGTGGATGGTTTCCTCGCTGTTGTTCACAAGACTCTTTGAGTCAGGATGAGTGAACATGAACATTACAGTTTACGTTGTGCGATTTGTCTAAAACGCTAATGGGAAAACAATGGGAAAACATCTGTATTATGCAACTTTCTGGACACAGAGATAAACACATTTATTCATTTATCCATTCTTGTATTTTGTATTAGAGGCTCCAGGGTTCATTTACTCACGCAAAGTTGGATCGTTTGCTGCAACATAAGAACATAATTTCAAAGCAGCATTCAGCTAAACCAAACAATCCTACACGTCTGTCCAGCTCTGATAATAGAAAAATAAAAGGAAAAAAGCACTAGTATGATAACAACATTTCAAAATCATAGGTCTCAAAACCATAAATATGTCTGTTACATGTATATGTCTTTTACATCAATCAGATCCATACATCGTTTGGAAAATGTTACGGGAAAATGTAACCTCCTTGGCGGAAGTGATAATGTTTAGCTAAACTGATCATGTAGTGAATTCAGGATACACTAATCTGACATACAGACATCTGGACTCGAAGAATTCACACTAGAGGCCTTGACCTGGGAAAATATAATTTGGTAAAATAACCATAAAGGATGAACTGAATCTATTATTCTGCTTATTATGAAAATATTATGAATCCGGCAGTGGTGACTTCTGACGGCGGCATAATTGATGAGTTTTCATGCACAATATTAATTTTAAAAAAAAACTATATATATGATTCATATCTTGGCAGCAGAGCGGTTAAAATTATCACTTTAAGTGGCCGGTTATAATAGAATGGATTATAATAACCTTTACAAATTTATTTCTGCTCTGTTTTTGCCCAATTCTTTATACATTTGTCAGTGTTAAAAAGATAAAGAGCCCACTGAATGCACGGCAGGGGAAGAGCAAAATGAAAAATTCAGTTCAAAGTTGCTGGAAAGCGTGTTTTAAATGATATGCAAATAAACTGTCACAGTAAGAGGCTTTGTGCCCCCCCCCCCCCATGTATAAAATTTTGCATTGCCAAATTGGTATTCTGTGCAAGACTCAGACAGATAGTAGTGCTCAACTTTGAACTGAGCCCTGAGGAAATTACAAGGATGTTTTAGCTTTACCTGCTTGGCAAACACTTCTACAATCTTGCCACAACAAATAACAGGCTTGCACCATCACTGACTCGGCTAATGCAGCGTGTGGTGTTGAATGCAGATGGGAGATTTGATCTGACAAACAAAATCTTGGACAGTATCTATTAATAAATTTGTGGGTTTTTTTTAAACGTTAACAATATTTGCAACGCTGCTACAATTACACTCGTCTCAGCTGTGCTCCTCACTCTTTTCTTGCAGGGAGTGCTTACAGAGAGTGCATGGAAAATGGGACGTGGGCGTTGAAGAGCAATTACTCCAATTGTGAACCCATTTTGGAGGAGAAGGTTAGTGTGGCGACGCAGGAGAAATCCTGCTATGCCCTTCATTCAGTACACAACCTGTTAATCATCTCAGACAAATGCTCCTCACAGTCTCATCATTACTCTAATAGCAAACGGGGAGAAACTAATCAGATATACGGGAAAGTAACTTGTGGTGTTTTGATCTCTTCAAGCTTTACTGAAGTGCATTCAGTTTTAAAGACTTTAAAGATGTGTTTCCAGATGACTTAACAAATGCATAAGTACAGTGCTGCCTGTGTCCCTACGAACAGAAGCCCGAGGGCTCAGTGTAAGACTGATGTATTGTGTGTAATGAGTTTTGGCCTGATTGCCTCACATCATGTCTCCTGATTATGTGTATTTTTGGGTCTCGCTCTATTTTCTCACATCATTTTAAGCCACGACATCTGAAGTGTGTTAATGATGTTTCATTCACTCAACACACTGCAGCCAAAACAGACAGACACTTCAGACACACCCCTTTTCTTCTCATGTCTTCATGTATTCTTAACCTCATTTCTGTCTGTGCATTAAAGAAGTAATTCACATGTGTTCTTTCCAGAGAAAATATCCAATGCATTATAAAATAGCACTGAGCATCAACTACCTAGGCCACTGTATCTCTGTGGGAGCTCTAGTGGTGGCCTTCATTCTCTTCTTGTGCTTAAGGCAAGTACAGAAATAATGCTTATCTAAATGTGTCCTGTATGCCTGAGACCTCATAGAAGACAATCAGGGAAATTCATGTAATAATCTCGGACTGCTTATAATTAATTCACTTATGTCAAATGAATAGATGTCTGCAGCACAGTTCAGTTGGAACAGTTCAGGCTTTAAGAAAGGCATAATGTGTATTTCATAACACGTCTTTATCC
This sequence comes from Seriola aureovittata, assembly GCF_021018895.1. Lineage (NCBI taxonomy): Eukaryota > Metazoa > Chordata > Actinopteri > Carangiformes > Carangidae > Seriola > Seriola aureovittata. The sequence continues at coordinate 11,758,770 of NC_079375.1, forward strand.
AGGCATTATGTACTGTTTTAAATACACACTCTCACACACACACATACCTACATCTACTCTGTCAGAACACTGTAAACACCAAACAGCCTCAGAAGTGCTGTGCAGTAGGGTTGGGTCAGTGTGGGCTTCTGAAAGCAAATAGATATGTCTTTAGTTTAAAGACCAAAAAAAAAAAAAAAGTCAATATTTTGTCCCAGGATTGAATCTCTTTAGATTTCATGGAGCATCACCTTCTGTTTTGCCCATGGTTTTTTTTTTCCTCTGCATAATAGAAAATTGTCTGGGAAAAGCATTTTGACCATCATCTGAACCTAAAACTCTGTGTTAAAAGCCAGATAAGTTAAATTATTCAACTTTTAATAGCTCTTTAAAGCACGATAACCCACCATATCTTCAATATTTAGTAGTGGGAGTCCGTTAACTGCAATTTGCATCAAGATGACACCTTTTTCTCTGAGTCATAGCCGAGTCAAATCTGAAGACAGGGACATGATATTCATGATCACAGATTCAGTGTGACTTACACTTTATGGGGACATCAGTTCCTCTGATGTTCATGCATAAATGCTCATAAACAACTCAGAAATAATAGGGGAAAAAAGATGCTTCTTATAACTGCTGGACAGAGAAATATCACATTTTTAGGTTTTCTTCATTATTGAAGAAATCCAATGATAGTTGTCTGCACATCCATGGATACAAGGCAGACTGGAGCTGCTAGTAGGTTAATTCGGTATAAAAAACGTAGGGCTGGACAGACTTCATGACTGTTTGCATGAACTACAGGCGCCTCTCTCTGCAGTATAAGAAACAAATTTGCGTTCTAACCCTACTAAGTACAACACAGATCTGGCATCAGTCACACGTAGAATCTCACTTTACTATGAATGCTGTCTCTATGAAAGCATAACGATCAAACGTCTCTTTCGTTCGACTTGTGGTTTAGGAGCATACGATGTCTTCGAAACATCATCCACTGGAATTTGATCACCACCTTCATACTGAGGAATGTCATGTGGTTTTTGCTTCAGCTGATTGACCACAATATTCATGAGAGCAACGAGGTAACAGCACTGATGTATTATGGGCTGTTGTAATGTATTATTACTTCAAGTGAGAGTACAGAAAGCAATTAAAAAGTCTTAATAAGATATGAAGTGTTGTTCTTCATACCAAGAAAAGTAGTTGTGGTTCTGTTTAAATAACTCTGCGTCTTTTTTCTCTCTCTTTTTCAGCCTTGGTGTCGATTAATTACGACGATATACAACTACTTTGTGGTGACAAACTTTTTTTGGATGTTTGTTGAGGGGTGTTACCTTCACACAGCCATTGTAATGACTTATTCAACCGATAAGCTCAGAAAGTGGGTCTTCCTTTTCATCGGATGGTGTGAGTATGTTCATGCTGACAGTGCATTAGTAACGCTACACTCAGCTCTTGGTTCTGTACGACACACATGGCTCATGCTTTGGTACACTGAAAATACGACGTGGCAGCAGAGGTGTTTGCTCTTTCTCGTGCATGAGAATGTATTAAAACAAGGTTTTCCGGTTTAACCTTTTTCTGATTTTAATAACATTTCACTTATAATGTAATATATATATAATATATAAAATATTAGAACCTGAATTCTGAGTTTAAACTTAATATGAACTCAAATGCATTGGTTTTGTTGATTCATATGTATTTGGTGATACTAAATCAAGATTATGAATGATTGGGCTCATTATAGTAGCTGCTCTAGAGCTTCCAATCATATCACGTCGTCAGCAGATGGTGTTTGCTCCGTTGTCGTGGAAATGCAGATGGTCAAGTTTCCATATTTACTTCTCATCCATTGTTGCTTAAAAATTTTTGAGCTTTTGGTCATTTGATCACATAATTATTTCTGCATGACTGATGGCTTACATACATTGAAGATATACTAATCATATATCTAGCAAAATGCAATGAGCTTAATCAGAATTTGACTCAACTCCTTTAAATGAAAACCCGGTTGTGAAACAGCTGGACCGCAGTTTTATATGATATTTCTCCACAGCTCAGAGTGAACATTTGCTTGAATGAAAGCGGTTAGGTGAAGGCTGGTCAGCGAGTGAAGTGGAGGGAGACCCTTTAGTGTTTCAGACACAAGATAAGGCTCTGATTTCATAAGAGAACAGAGCAGCAGTGAAGTGTGGAAAATGTCATTTTTTGTGCTTGACTTCCACTGATAGAAGGAGTTTTGAACATGCAGCAGATTCCCTGTCATGACCACATGGATTATTTATGCTCACCTTGACTTAAATTATTGGAGGAAGCATATAGTAAATTGGACAGAGACAAAACCAGTGTTGGGATATTCCATCCTGAGGCAGAAAAATGCACATGGAAACATGCTTCACTGCTTCCCTGAGACAGTCTGACATTTCATTCCATCCTTTTTATGTAATGGACATTGTATGTTCTTGTAGGAAGAAAATACAGTAACCCTACTGCCTATAGGCCGGGCTAAAATGAGTCAGAGCTATATGAACATAAGAATGAAGTATAAATATATAAGTAGGAGATAACAGATTATTGGTAATGACAGATGGATGAAATGATTGGGAAGCGCATATGGACCTTAAAATAGAAGTCACCAAAGTAACATATTACACATATCAATCTAGTGCTAATGATCTAATAAGATTAAAAAATTTAAGTAACAGACAGCTTTTCGTATGATGATTATATTATCTGTGCTGCCTCCTCTGTGAGGATGGTCAACTCATCAGTACTTTAAATTCACAGAGCACACTGTGCAAGTGCAGATTAAACTTGTTTTTTTTTTGGGATCCAGTGTGACAGTGCTGCTACATACCACATGTTGGAGGTGTTTTCAGTTAACACAACATGTTGAAAAATCATGTTTTCATTTTCTGTCATTGATGCCCATCACCTGCTGCAAGATATTTAATCCATGAAAAGAATACAGTATCACTCACCTGTTACAAACCTGTTGACTATTTATCACCGGGGGGGAATTCATATGATACAGTAGCAAAAGAAACAGGCTAAAGAAGAATCACATAGAGGAATAATTATTTAAAATCAGATACATAAAATAAAATAAAAAATTGAAATGAATTGTTAAGAATAATGTTTAAATAATAGCTACAGTGTACATGTAATATGGTGTGAATAATAATTTATAAAATCATCTTCATTTTGGCTACGGCTGCAATCAGTAAAGAGAAAGGACTTCTCATTGTGCCGCTGACATTAGTCTTGAGAACATGTAAATTAGAATGCATGAGGAAATGATGGAAGTAGGGCACATTAAATCTGTCTTCCACTAGAGGCCTGATGGAAGCTGGGATCTAAATAGGTCCAGACCATTCTTTCAGCTCCATTAAAGGTCATTTTCGATGATCGTTTCACCTTTTCGACCACCTGATCCAATTCGTCGAGCTAGTTACAGAGTTGACCCTATGACCTTGTTTTTAAAACGTCTGATTCATGCACTGGTTAATGATCTTTAGCTGGAAGATGTTTTGCTCAGGGTGAAAAAAGTCAAGGATCAACTGCTCGTGTAAAAGGAGCACACTTTTCCTTGAACTGCAGTCCTGAGTGCTTTGGGCTATACTTTTCAACAGCAAAGAGGTTGTGGTGCAGCACAGGCCCACAGACCACAGACATGAAAACATCGTAGATTCATTTATTGTTATTCATTTTATTTTATAAAGCACTGTGTTAAATTGTTTGTATGAAAAGTGTTATACAAATAAAGTCTGATTAATTGATTGATTGATTGATTAATCGATTGATTGATTGATTGATTGATAATAAACTTGATACAAGTGCTCTAGTGTGAAAAGGTTCCTTAAAAATCTCCGTAATATTTTTGTCCCTCTGTTTTGAAAATTCAACCACACATTCAGACTTGATAAAATAAAATCCCCGGAGCCGAGTGAGCGGTCGTCCTCCACTCGAAACATGTCACGGCCATGTGTGGATTTCAACTCATGCTGATTGCAGATTACTGTTGAAACAGTGTTCAGCAGACAGAGCTGCAATCTACACACTGTGGAGAGTGTTTCTTGTGCATTTTAGCAAGTGGCAGTATTTAATGTAAATTGGTGACATTTTTTCAGGGATAACTGAAGCTAACAATGATTTTCATATGTACGGTACGGGCACCTGTTTTAAATCAAGTTCGTCATTAATTAATTCTTTCATTCATTAGCCACACAGCTTATCCATTTGGGGTAACGAGGGGGCTGGAGTCTATAAAGTCAGTCATCTAATTATGCAAATGAACTTTTCTACTTCTAGACCAGCAGCCACTCCACAGATACATGCACATAGGGCCGTTATTTCTCTCCTGCACCTCCATGAAGGCAGCAGCTGTGAGCGTGAGCTCTTGAGTGACGTGTTCTTATGACTGTGAAGCCTCTGTAGGGTTAAATGTTGTTAGTGTAGCTGACTCTGTAGCCCTGGAAAGTGGGAACATGTTTCTTCATTTTTTTTCCCCAGGTTTGTGCTTTGTAGAGTCCAGAGTCTTGCAGTCTTGTTATGTTTGATCAAGCAGAACAAATAGACTGTGTGGTCATCACCATCTGCTTCCAGTGCCATCTGAAAGCTGTTTGTAGTGATGTTACCAATGGGTTTACTGTGAGTTCCTGTATTATTTAATATATTACATTTATTAGTTTCGTTAAAATCTTTTCCTAACAATGTTCTATGGCCCTTATTGTCATGGCTCAGGTTGAGGACAACACTATGGCAAAACTCAGAGACCCTAATAGTTCAGAACAGTTCACCTGCATTAAGACTCGGCAGGCAGAACCAGGCAAAGGCAAACAGCAGGCGAAAGCAGAGCGTGGGCAGTGGTTGGTAACAGGCTGGCAGTTTAAGGCAAAATCCCAAAACAGGCAGGTGGTCAAAAACAAGAAAAAAAAGAGAGACAGTGTGGAAAAGACAATAGAGAGTCTAGTGGGGAATTAGTGGAAACAGGTCGATATGAACACTAACAGTTGATTAGGGAATTGGGAACAGGTTAGGAGGTGGGCAGCAGATAAAAGGCGGGGAAGCCGGGGTTATTAAAATGGAAAAGGCGAGCAGAGAATGGATGAATGATTGAATGAACTGTGATACTTGTTTTATGTTGCTCCTGGCTTATCTGAATCTTTTTATGTCTTTTTTTTTGTTACAGGTATTCCATTCCCTATAATTGTTGCCTGGGCCATCGGAAAGTTGTATTATGAAAATGAACAGTAAGTGTCCAAATCTATTTTCCTAAAATTTTCCTTGATTAGATGCTACTGATTCTCTCCTCTCCTCTGTCAACAGATGTTGGTTCGGTAAAGAGCCTGGAAAATATATGGACTACATTTACCAGGGGCCAGTTATTCTTGTCCTTCTGGTAAGTAACAACACAGAAAGCCATTGTACTGTGTCCCCGCGGCCATTATTCTCAGTTTTACTTTTTGTTAGAACCATTAATTCATATAATGCGACACTAAGAGAAGATTTATCACTAATGTTTGCTTGTAGGTGTAAACTGATGAAAAAAAAAAAAAAAAATCTGCCCTGAGATGAAAATTGTTTTTATAATGAAAGCCATTTCCATCCTTCGACTAGCTCGCCAAAAAAGGTGGAATTAATCTTCCTGATGGGTTAAGGTATTCTCGCAAATGTATATCCCTGAAAATAAGAAATTGTATTCATAGGAATGTATCCACTAATGGTTATGTACAAGCTGTTACACCAGCATGCAGCAGTGCAGTGACCAGTTCTGATTAGTGTTCTCCTCTGACACTTACTTGTTGAGAAAGTGGCTCTGACTTGTGTCGCCCTCTGCTCCTCCTACTCAGCATTTAATGAGCAAAGTTTGTTCGCAGCAGAAAATTGCTCGCAGTGTATCTCAGTGTGAGCCATTAGCGCAGGGTTCAAAACTAATTATTTTGTATGTCTGTTTTTCTAGATAAACTTTGTGTTCCTCTTCAATATAGTACGAATTCTTATGACCAAACTAAGAGCTTCAACTACATCTGAAACAATACAATACAGGTGAGTATCTGTGCAGGATTGTGTACGATATACAAACGACTTCCTCCTATTGTTTTGATCCTGCAAGGACAACATGCAGCGCTTTAAGGCTGTCAGGAGACAGAAAGTATCGCCAAAGTAGCCAGTTTAGAAAGCAGACTCATTTGAACCTTTATAATCAGTGTCACTGCTCTCGACGAGCTTCGTCCACAAATATTTTCCCATCCAGCAGATTTTTGAGGATCTGATGTTATTGACAATAAAATAAAATCACAGCCAAGTACCGCAATAGTAGTAGAGACCCATTATCATTATTATGGCTTTTCTTTGCCTCTTTCAGTGTTGCTGGTAATTGCAGTTACAGTTGGTAAATGAAAAACAATAAATCACCTTAACACCCTAAAACCTAATTATTTCTGTTCCCACTGATACTTAAAGCAAATAAAACAGCATTTCTATTGTCAAAAAGTGGCCAAAACATGTTGATTTTCTCAGCTGTATTGTTCCTCCAATATCATAGGAGAGATGCATGTTGAATTATTTTCCTTGGAAATCAAAGGTGCAATTTAATTTGTTGTGTTTCAGTAACATCCCGCAGAGCCTATTTCAGGTCTAGACAAACAAATTGGTCTGAGCGAGCCCAACTTGCACGAGTACATGTCCCCAGTCTTCAGAGGTGGAAAAAAAATGTGTCTGACAGGACTTGATGAGTGTTTGATATGTGCTTGAGTGAGGTGAGCGGTGCGCTTTAAGTTGTTATCTTGTACGTCTGACCGCTAAAATTGTGAGTTTGTTTTCTCGCCTTTTGTAGTTTTCTCCTTCAGGGATTATTTTGAGTTGATGGGGTGTTTACAGTGTCTCAGCTCAGATAACTTTAATTCAGGCTTTTCAGGCTAGAGTTGGTTTCCTTGGTTGGTGGGTGACAGACATGCTGATGTGAGCCATGCAGATTGCAAGTGAGTAAAGAATAAGAGTGTCAAGCTTTGAATTGTTGACCTCAAAATGAAATATAATGGTTCCTTCTAAACGCTGCTGATGCGTTGATGGGTATTTCTGGGGTTTTCTGTCATCTTTAAATATTCTGGCCTGTCACAACACATCAAGAAGAACATGGGCAGAAAACATATCTTCATTTTTAACATCTTGGGTTTCCAGGTTGTGAAAAAAATCCCTTTTATTCCATCAGAAAAAATTCTCTAATGGACAGTTACACCTGCAGAACATTACAACTTATCGACATTTACAAGTGATTATTTTAAAAACTACTTATGACTAATAAACATTTAGCTACAACCTGATGGTTTAAAATGTATGAGTAATAATTAATGATTTCCAAACAAACAGGACAAACACCATGCAAAAGTAGTTTGGTAACTTGGAACCTCATAAGTTGTTCTACAACTGATCTTCAAAGCATTAGTAAATGATTTGTTAACTATTTATTAAATCTATAAGTTACTGTGCATCTTATAAACCCTTTATACAGAGTGTCTTGATAGAAAGTGGCGCCCATCTTGCAAGCTAGACATTATAATGTGTTGAAAATGTGAGAAGCAAAAGCAGTGGTGTGTGTTTTTCCCACTCTGCCACTGACGCAGGATTGTGCGTTTGTTCTAACTTTCCAACACCTAGTGGAATCCAAGTTCTTATTTTTAGTCATTTTACAAATGCTGCTCCATCCTTGCGTTCACAGAAAAGCCGTGAAAGCAACACTAGTCTTGCTACCTCTGCTGGGCATCACCTACATGCTCTTCTTTGTGAATCCCGGAGAGGACGACATCTCACAAATCGTTTTCATCTATTTCAACTCCTTTTTACAGTCCTTCCAGGTGAGAATAATTATAGTGATACAGTGTGACATTGACCTAGAAAACCCACACACTCTGTCCTGAAGCGAACAATCATAATCACTATGAAATCTTAATAGTTTCATGCTGATTTCATTGTATCGCAGTGTTGTATCACTTCTTTCACGGTGCCATTTCAGGTTTGAGCTTACTTGTGGGAAAATGATTAGAAGTAGCATCCTGGCTGTCCTTACACACAGTATGGCCTTCCTGCCTCATGTTCAGTGTTCTCAACTGTCAGGATTAACAAGGCCACATGGGCATGATTTTTGCTCTGTGGCCTTTTTTTTTTTTATCTTTCTATCTCCTGTGTTTAAATCGAAGACTGAGTGGGAGGAAAGAGGAAAAAGGGATTTCGAGCAGAGTTCCTTTTTTTATATTTGGCATGACAAGATTTGCTCCCAAAATTGAACAGATATTTGTATTTTTATTTCATGACTGCAGCATGTGAATTCTCTTATGTCTAATTCAGGTGCCATTACACAATCCTGCAGCATTTTCTGTTTCTAACTGTAATGTCTGTGATTCTGCAGGGGTTCTTTGTGTCAGTGTTTTACTGCTTTCTAAACGGAGAGGTGAGTCACTTGAGTTTTGCACAAGACTGTCAGAATTTATGAATTTCATTCAGTTGTGAAATGTGTGTTCTTGATATATGATTTTAATAAAATTCCAAACAAATTCCCCTGATTAGTTTAGTAATGTTTTTTTTTTCTAAATTACCTCCGAGTTACAGGGGTAGGATCAGGTAGCTTTCAAAAGTGAGAAACAAAACAGCTAAAAGGGTTTCTGTTCCATCGGTGAGACTGTAATAATTTGATGAGGATCCTAAAATATGATAAAAAACCTTAATTGAGCTCTGTCATTTTTGTTTAATTGAAATAAAGCCAAATTGCTGCATATCCAGCTGTATGAAAGTCATTAATGCCTTCATAAGAATTACACATATGTCAGAATAGTGAAAAATGAAGGACCCTCTTGCAGCTCTCTCATAGCCTTGAATAATTGAAATTTGGGGGTGGAGAGGCAGCTAATAAAGAATTGTGAAGAATTTGAGACACCCCTCTTGTCAAATTATTTAACATAAGTTCAAATTGCCATTGGCAAACATGACTGTGTGGCATTAATGGATAGGTTTAAATGTTTTTGAATCACTGCTTTCATGGATGTAGGCGGTTTTCTTGTTTGCCACAGTTCTTCTTCATCTGGCCCTGATTTAAAAGGTTTAATAAAGGCGGGGAAATGCTTTATTGGGCATGCTTCAAAATGCCTGCGGTTTCTCCACATTTGGCCATTAAAACATTTACAGCGAAGGGATAGCAATAACTTTTCAAACTGCTATTCCCATAAACTCGAAAATGTAAATTCAGTAAGAAATTAAACCTACAGTTCCTTGCTCTTCCATTCTCTCTGGATTGTTTGTAGGATTCATCATTAAAGGAAATGTTTGACATGACATTTAATTTCTTTTGCAAAAAGGATCTTTTTCTTATCTTTAACAAGAACATTGATACAACTCATATCTTTCTGTTGAGTGCGAGGCTACAGCCAGGAGACAGTTAGCTTAGCTTAAAGATTGAAAAACAATGGGAAACAGCTAGCTTGGATCCATTCAAAGGTAAAAACAGAATCATTGAAGTTCACTTCTTAACATGTTTATCTTATCTGTTTAATCTGTACAAACTTAAAGTATAAGGACAACAATTTGTGACAGAGCCAGGTTAGCAGTGCTAGCCATGCTAGCTGTTCCCCCCCCTGGTTTTCTGCATTTGTGCTAAACTAAACTTCTTCTCATGTAGCTCTTGAAATGAAATCCAGAAAAGAATAGCTGACTGTCTCCAAAGGTTAAAAATATCTACCTAGCAGCTCACCAATTAATACATTCTCTCATCTAACTCTCAGCAAGTATGTTTCCCTAAATCAATAAAAGATCAAGGTCAAGGTTTGAAGTTGTAGCATTTCCTCTTCTCTTCTCATATGAAGCAGTTACAATAAGTGCTAGACCTATAATAATACCACTTTTTATCTTCAACATTTCAGGTACGGTCTGCAGTACGGAAGCGGTGGCATCGCTGGCAGGACAACCACGCGCTTCGAGTGCGAGTGGCACGAGCCATGTCCATCCCCACATCTCCAACCAGGATCAGCTTCCACAGCATCAAACAGACCACAGCCGTGTGACCAGGGGAACAAACACATACTGTAATCTCTACCACAGCATCTGAGGGAACAGACTTACTCTTTTTCCAGTACAAATAATGAAGTGATTTACAGAACGGACTGATTTCTCAAACAAGGCCACAGTGTGTCCAACGTGACTGAAGGTCCAGGAAATTTCTGTTGTCGGGTCAGAAAATTAAAAAGCACCTAAAATTACACTTGAAGTGCACATGAAGTAAAATGGACACATAAGAGTCTTGGAAGATTATGTCCATGTAACATACTGTAGCCTACATGAGATGTGAGGGTTTGAGTTTTTCTAGAGATTAGTGTATTAAAAAGATATAAAAATGACATCATCAAACTGTCACATCACAACAAGTCTTATCATCTGATTCCTGTCTTCTTACTGCTTAGTAGTTATTAGTGGACCAAGATAATCCTGCGGGATTTGCAGCAGGATATTTCATACACATGTAGGCACGTGGCTCCATTGTGACTTTGAGGGAAGGCATTGAGGAATACTTGCAGTTTAATTGGCTAAGATGCATTCACAATGTTGCCAAAGCAGCCATTTTTATTGAGTATGATGAACATCAAAATGCAAAAAATGCTCTTTGAGTTAAGTGCTCCTTGGCATCAACAGCTGCTTTTGACAGTTTGGAAAGGAGCTTTGGGGAAGAAGATGATTCACCTGAATTAAATATCAAAAAAAAAAACTGCACGGAATAAAAGGCATGAGATTCAAAAGAGTCACTGCTCTCGGTAGTGAAAAGGGATTCAAAATAATTTAGTGTTAGGTGAATAAAAAGTATTCGCCAAAACACAATCGGTTGAGGCGTATGTTTTGGTCAATCTGAGCTGAATATTTTATACAAACAAGCCATTCTAATGGAGCCTTTATAATGTTTCCTCAGAGGAGTCTTCTCCTTTAAGTCGTTTTTCTTTTTTTTTTATACCACATTGAATTTATATTCTCGTATTGTGCTGTTTTAAACATTGTTGAAAATAATTGTTCAAAAGCTAAGCTTCCTCTCTAATGCTGTGTTCCAGCTATTTGTTTCCACCATTGTTTGGTTTTTGTGAACATACAGCAACTTAATGTGATAAGTGTTTGAATTCTTTGAAGCTAATGGATGAGCAGTCCCAAATAAAAGCTCTCTTCCAAACAAGTAAATGGAAGATTATATATGGAGTTGCAAAAGTGATTTGAAGTCATTTATGTAATGCAAATGTGAGTTAAGTGCCATGCATGGATTTATCATGCAGGCACAGTGGAAGCAGATTAAATTCTTTTGGCCTCATAAAATCCTTGTGGCTTTCTCGTAATCAGTGTCACAACTAAGCTGCTGGTTCAAGAGAAGAGAAGCTTGATTAAGTGAGCGCCAATTGTATCCCTAACCACTTGCCCTGGTCAGATCAACATACTGTCGGGCTGTAACACCATCTCTTACATCTGCTCAGGCTGCTCAAACAGTAATACTGGGAACAGCCATATTTGTGCAATAACAAGCAAAAGTACCTTTGTTTGTACTAAAGGATAAAGTGGAGGAAGGACATATTAGTTTTGAATGGGATTACGAACAATCCAAAAAGTCTGAATTATGCCGCAAGCTTAAGCTTTGATGCAGATGTTCCCTGGTGTGTCCCAGAAAGACTTTTGGTCTGTCAGGTGGTACAATTAAGAATGTCTGAAGTAATAGTTTGACAATTTTGGGAATTCACGTTCTTGCCAAGAATCACATGAGAAGATTGATAGGCTACCACTTTCATGTCTGTTTGTTAATTATGAAGGTACAGCCGGCAGCTATTAGCATAGCTTAGCATAAAGACATGGAACAAACCCCCCCTCCCATTAAACCACACATTTTTTTCCCTTACTGTTACTGTTAATAAGTGAATTTTATAGAGATGTAATTGTAATGTGAGGACAGAGTAAAGCTAGCTGTTTCCCCGCTTCTACAGTCTTTATGCTAAGCTAAGATATCTGGATCCTAGTTGTAGATTCATGTTTAGCATCGAGGCATGAGAGTGGTATTGATCTTCGTATCTAACTCTAAGCAAGAAAGGGAATAAGCACATTTTACAAAACAAACAGTGAACATTTTTTAAATGAATTATCTTGTTTTATTTTAGTTTGTATGTAATTCTTTTGTTTGGTATTTATCTGTTATTTATAAAATTATTTGATACAGGATTAAAATCCACTGGATCTACACTTCTGTGGAGTATGGATTTTAAAAAAGTAAAATAAAAAATATAGAATTTATGTGAGACCTGTGATCATATGTATCTGAGGGTGTTGTATAGAACATAAAATATTTCATCAGTCTTTGTTTTAAAATGTAGATACATTTCAAATTTGTATTTTGCAAACTTTTCTTACAATAGTGCAGACATTTTTTTGTTTTTGTTGACATGCTGCTCATGTGGACTGATGTTATGTGTCATATCAAATGTAGGTCATCCAAAGTGATTTTAATGTAAATATTTTCATTTCTGGTTCCAGCATCATAGCTTGTGCAGCGTGTAACACTGCACACCCTTCCATGACCTCATCATAAACATAGAAAGTACGTCACAGAATGGTTGTGAAATATTTTCATACGTAAACAAGTAAACAAATCATTTATTCAGACTCACCAAAGAGACAAACCATGTTTACCAACATATAGAATTTTTATTATCTACATATTTCTATTGTTCCCACTGCACTTTGTAAACAAAAAACTTGTTGCTGTTATTTTGTACACCATTTATTGTAGATGAGTAAATGTATTCAACGCAGTGTGATGTCAGATTTGGTAAGTTATATTTGACCTACTGATTTTATTGAAGACTCTTTGTTGAACCACCCATGTTGCCTTACAAACAAAAGGAAATGCTTTTTTTTTGTGAAAAGGAAGCTAATGTCTCTGTAAATGATGTATCATTGTGTTTCTGATATACATTTGTACATGCACATGTGAAAGGAAAAATACTGATTTAAATTGAAATGATACTCTTATTTTTGCTCGTTGGTTTTTCTTGTTAACAATCTCATATTTTCGAGGGAGTTTGTAGACAACGGTAATCCGTGTTGACAAAGTATATGATGCATTATGTCCATTCAGTTACATTGGGCAACTTGGCAATTTAACATTAGCCACAGATTGCACTAATAGGATCTGCTTAGTTGATTCATTTGCCATTTATCCCATACTGTATGAAATAAATGCAGCACTCTTGTGATGACTCAATCAAGTAATTATTCTTATGATAGAGTACACTACTGCAGCCTCACAGGCACTGTGGCATGTAATTGTCTTGTAAATATAGTTTTTAGTGATGGAAGGAAAGATGCCCTAAGAGAACGCCTGTTAGGTTATGTAATATGATCGTGGATACAGTCTCATATATTTCAGGCTGGGCTGGAGAGAAGTGGAGCAGAAACTACTGCCTGTGCCTAGAACCCTCAGGACTCGATGAGTTATACATCCCCAAACAATTAGCCGGGACTCTGATGCGGCCTAATAAAGGCTTGTTGTGACAATTAATGCTTTTTATCGTTGACAACAGTATGAAAGGCAGACAGTAGATTAGATATTCTTCAGTTTAGCAATGCCAGAGGCCAGCTGCACATCTGCACTTTATTGTGGATTGTTTGCCCTGAGCTCCCTTGTGTCTATACTGAACTACATTTCACCAGTCATTACCTCAGCTGAAAATAAATGACTGACATGACAGCCTGAGGCTAGCTCTGCAGTCTTAACAATGCTTCGCCATTTATAATGTTATAATGAGGTGTTTCCCATCGAAAACAAAAACAAAAAACAAACAAAAAAAAAAAAGCAGAAATGTTAAGATTGATAAATCAATTAAGGAATGCTTGCTTTTAGAGAGAATGATGATCTCATCCAGAATAAAGCTCCTGGGTGGCATCCTTTAAAGAGCACCCTGTCGATTTTCCACATAAAAGTCAGTTTATTTGTCATTTTGATAATGTTTTCTGTGGATCCTGAGGAGGTTTGTCAAGACTGACAAGTCAAGTCTTTTTAAATTTAAAAGAGCCTGCGTTCAGGCCCAAGCCAGGATGTTAGAAATACTGAGATCTTCTGTCCAAGTCCCCACAGTTGTCTCCATTCCCATCCCCAGAAGATTCAGACCAGACACAAAGAGGAAAGTCTAGAAAATGTTTTAATTATTTGTACCTTTCAATAATGTTTCTCAAATGTTGTTACTAAGCCTTTTACGCACAGCAAGGAAAACAAGTCATGGTGGTAAACAGTGAATGTTTTATTGATGTGTTTTGTTTTTAGTTTAAGCAGTCGAAATTAAGTATGTTGTTTAGAACTTAATGTAATGTCCCTTAAAATTGTTAAAACTCCAAAAACGTCCTGCCTGTGTTAAACGCAGGGATGATCTGACAAAAAATACTGTGGTTACATGATGGGAAATGTGGGATCCAACATTTTTCAGGCTATCTGAAAAAGGATATCTCTTCTTTTTTAAAGGTGTCATTAGTGACTTACCCCAAACTTAAAGGAAGTGCAGTACTAAAAGGTACACCTTTAATTGGTAACAATTTTCTTGAGTGTAAACTAAAACATATGTTTTAAACGTCGGTTGTTTAGTTGAAGCACAGCACTGCAGCGTTTATGTTTACAATAGTAACAACAGAGGCAAAATTGTTACGTTGTGTTTATTCATATCCTGATTAACTTTCTTACTTTTCTTTATAAAATTATTGGAATAGAGGCCACGATGTTCAACATGTAATACATTTTTCCACTGGTTACATCAAAGCAACATCACTGTTCCACGAAGTGCCTGTTGCCAACAAATCATTCACTAATTGGAAACATTATTGAACGGATGCTCTTAATGGAAGTATGGTGGACTGCATTTGGACTTATGTTATGTCTGTAACACTGAAGCTGAAAATCGGAGGAGCCAGTAGAATTATATACTTTAGCTCAATTCTTTGCAAAGGGAAGGCTTAATACACTATCTGTCTAATTAATCAAATCAATCAAGCCAAAGCAAAGAATGTGAAATGAGAACATTTCATTTCAGTATTATTTTTCCCCTAAGGATGAGACTTTGGGGGGGGGGAGCTTGGGCCGAGTAAGATTAAATAGCTCTTTAACAGGAGCAGCATTTGTCTTTACTTGGAATAACATTAGGGGAATGGTTTCATTAAGATACAGCTGCTTTACTGAATCAAAACATCCCAGCAACCAGAAACTGGTGTCACAGATATCTTTTATTCTCTGGTACGCAGTAAACGGACAGACAGTCAAGATTCAGTTTTAGAACAATGGTTTATTTTTCCACAGGCAAGCTCATTTAAAACTGTTCAAATGGATTGGGGAGCAGCCCATGAAGTCTGAATTATTTGTTGGCCAACACAGTCTATATAGCCCTATTAATAGTCCCTGAGGCCTCTCTTTTTTCTTTTTTTTTTTTTTACTTCAGTCCTAAAGGCAATGTCTGAGAGAGGAGGAGGAAGAGGGAGGGGAGCTGGGACGTGGACGGCGTGGTTGCGGCCCTGGTGCACGCTCCTCGCTCCTTTCTCACTGCGCTTTATCTCGGGGAGGGGGAGGGAAAGGTGAAACATCGACATCACAGCGGCATTCAATAAGTCCTTTAAGAGTTTACTCGCTTCTCATGTTCTCAACAAGTCTTGCCTTGATCGGGAGCTGCTTTTCACACCCGTTCCCTCCTGCTGTTTTTTTTTCTCTCTTTTTCGGCCGCTGCTCCACAGCCCCGCTCTCGGTGTCTTTTCTATTCTGTCCAACCAATCACTGTGCGGGAAGGTGATTGTCCTCCTGCATCCACGCAGTCGAGGTCCTCCAGAGACTCAGCAGATAACCTAGTGACAAATCTATTAAACAATATCACACAACACTGCAAACAATTAAGTCAACATAGTGCAATCCTATAACCCCGTATCTCCAGGTCACTTTGTGACACTGGTGCCATCCTGGAGGTCCAGCGGAAATATTGGCTGTGCACAAATAATGGATAAATATATAGCCTGACGCTCAGGCTGGAAGTGCAGAGCTGACTCACAAAGGGTACGTGATGTGATGAAGGCCAGAAGAAATGAAGGTCATATCAGTGTTAAAATTAAAACAGTAAGGAAGGATTTGTTTCCAAATTTATCCCCAAACTGGTGGGTCAGGCATTACAAACTCATGTGGTGCAGCAAAACACTGTTCAAACCTGATTCCAGGATGCAAAATGTAAATACATTTTGGGGATATGTGTATAAAATGATACATGGAACAGCAAAAATTAGCTTGAATATTTCACTTTTCACTTTTCTGTAGTGTACACATCCCATAGGCTACTGCTTGTTGAATCAAGTTAATGCACAATACATATCCTACCGTTGGTGGAAAAGGATGATTTTGCCATTGAAAACTAATAACCTTCAGCCACTAAATATTTTATGGCGTAAATCAGCCTGTTAGCAACAAGTTAAGTAGCATAATAACACTGAAATGTTCAACCAGCTACAACACAAATCCATCATATTCAGGTCTAGAAGGAAGTTGTGTTATTTCACATTCAGTGGAAATGTGAGTGTGAAACAAGAGAGGGATTATTCCACAGCTACAAGTAAGGGCAGGGGTGTATTGCATTTTGAGGGAAAGAGCCTCTAACAGTTATTTAAATTAGGCTGATTATGAGTCTTTATTTAAAGTGTTGAAAGATGTAGATTCATCAGTGATGAGGTAACTGTGGTTGGAACAAATGGAAATTTGAATTTGAGTGCATGGGATCTGAGTTCTGTGGGATGCATGGGCTACTGACAGGTGAATTATAGCGATTTATTCTCATTACGCTGAAAACAAACCACTGGAGCTTTGGATCTGTATTGAAGTTTATTCACTTATTCAGCACAGGAATGGCAGGTTGTCTTCTTTATACCACTGTGTTTCCTGACTCCCAAAATGACTTGAGCAACACCTCCCTCTGCTGGGCAAAGAGTGGAAATACTACTATTCTAAACATTTCCTTCACATGATGGTTTCCAATTAATGGAACTGTGTCCTATATTGTTTTCTATATTACACCTGATTTGGTTTTTGATGCACCCACAGACCTCAGATGTTTTTTGCTTTCCAACTGTGATTTCTTTCTGTTCCGATGAAAGCAGGGATCCCGCTTTTAATTTGTCACGTAATTTACTTAAGTTTCTATTTTCTCTATTGTAATGACATACTGTAATGTGTATATGACTCTTTCTGAAGCACAACTTTTCCTGTGAAGCATACAGACGATAAACTGTGGTGAAAGAGCACTGTTTTAAAAAAGAACACCATCAAAATGTATTTATTTATTTACCATGATCTACAATATGAACAGGGGCAATGTGCAATGTGTGCACAGCATCAACACAAGTGGTCTTAGAAAAACAAGGTGAAATATTGATGAGTTACAGATCCCTTTGAGAAGCATGGAAATGAGAAATATACAAGATGGGATTTACAGAACGATAGAGATCTTCTGCAGTCAAGAATTCAGGGTGTTGGTTTTCTAGTGAAGTGAAGACACAATCTCATTACTCACTCATTGATTTCATAATGCAGTGTGATGTAGCACCAGAATGACAATGGTTGAAATACACATGTACCTTTTTTAAGATGCCATAATGTGTTTTACAAAAGCTTCATAATTTATGCATCCATTAGCATCCTCTTGGTTTTGCATGAGCTGCTCCACCTCGTCCTCCCTCATCTTCTCACCTGTGGTCCATGAGGCGGAAACTCATGCTCAGTGTATATTCTTGCAACAGCAGCGTTATGAAAAAAAAAAATTCTGTTTGCAGTAAAACTGCTGGACTCACCGAGTGTTGCCAGAACGTGCCTGAGCTCAGCTCCCATGACTGTGCCATTCCCCTCCTTGTCGAACACCCTCAGACCCTCAACAAAGTCCTCAAATGTTCCACGATCCTTGGCCTTGCAGATGTGTTGGTGCATTGGGAGGAACTGGTCAAAGTCAAGCATCTTGCTCTGCATGTCTGCGGAAAATAATGACAGTGCTGATTTTATCTAAGTTAAAAAAAAGAAGCTTAACAGGCTTCTTTCTCTGTATTCAACAGATGCTGCCCTTGAACCAGATTCAGCACAGAGTATTAACACCAGTGTCACCATGCACATACAGGGGAATCACTCAGTGTACTTGTGTGCATATTCTACCAACCTTCAGCTTTGGGTTTTCCAAGGACATACATGATCTCTGCATTGGTGGGATTCTGGCCCAGAGCCCTGATCAGGTCACCACACTGGGCATAAGTGATTTTCATCTCATTGGTCGGAGTCCTGTCAAACAGCTGGAAAGCATCTTTGAAATCTGTTAACAGAAATAAAGAGCTGGTTATTCCTTTTGAATTCTGTTCAGTTCAATGTGATCTAAGAAGCTTTGAGGAGAGGCCTTGAAGATGCTGCCTGTGTGGCGAAGTCATAATGTATGATGGCATGCCTCGGATAAAAGGGTCCTCTGCTAAAGACAAAGCCAGAGAGAGAGTCAATCCTTAAGGTGTTCGACCTCAATCAACATAACCCTCCTTTCAGAGGGATTGACTTAGATGTGTTTACTTGAAAACGATAGCACATCCCTGAACCACTGTATCATCAGCTGTTGTTGAACATGTCTCGCAACACCAATGGAGAGCACCATCACACAACCCATTAATTCCCTCTATAAATAGCAGACAGTCCATGCACTACAAATGACAACCGTAACAGCAACCTCAACCTTACCCTCAATCTGCTCCGGGGTGAATTCCAGCTGAAAAGACACAAAGCAAACAGGGAGCTTATAGATGCTGCTGCTCATTCAAGAATTCCTACAGCTGACAAGGCAAATGAATGGGATTTACAGAGGAGGATAATTAATAAATAAAAATAAAAAAAAGGATAACAAACTGCTAAGCATGATCCCTGACCTTGCCTCCACCTTCATCATGCCATTCCAGCAGATCCAGTTACAGTCTGCATCTGCTCTGATCATAGTACATTGTTTATCAGTGACCTTGGGTCTAACACCCCCGTCTTATAGTATTTATACTGTCAGCTACTGTCAGATTCATTTGAGTTTATTTTTGGATGTGATATGTGGCAATGAATTGTTGGTACAATAAACACCAGAGAGGGCAGTAATCCACAACCTAATGATTATGTTGGACGTTTGTGTTGAGCATTAAAGAAAATGATTGAAGCCGATAAATCGCACGGTCCCACACAATTTAAAATGAATAGTTACTAGAATACATTGACTTGCAACATGTGCTGCTATTTTTTTTGAGTCAGTTCAGTACTACAGCAGAGCATGTTAATGTTCTTTAGCAGAAAAAGAGATGAAGGTTTAACTACAGCTACAGTATCTGTATTGCATTTCGGTTTTACACTCTGCACTGCGCTCCTGTTTGATGAGTTATTCTAATTCTAAAAATAAATCATTATTCTGAACAGCCATGACAAATGTTGCCTATTAATACTCCATGTATTTTTTGGACTCCCATCAGATAGTGCCCTCACTTTTTACCTGACGTCTGGACCTCCACAAAACCCTGTCTCCACCGCGAAGCTTTGCAAAAATATTATCTAAACACTTATCTAAGCGTGCCTCAAGATGGATGGTGATGGATCTAATTATCTATATTTTTCTTCCTCTCAGTTTTTCCACCCTTTTCTGCCCTGGGAGGACTGGTGCGGGTGGTCTGCTATTCAGAGACATAATGAAAATCATATTTTGTGGCTTTAACCGCGCTCCATTGTAACATGGCGGCTCGTTCAACCAGGAAAACATTTATCCATTGAGAAGGGGCCAAGTCAGCAGAAGATCTTTCCATAATGTGTGGTATCAGCTAATTTGCCTCTGAACTTCCCCAAGAAGTCACAGCTTCCCTTACTGTGTAATATAATTTGCTAGGCCTGTTTGAACTTTAACAGATATTCTGTGAAATAGCTGTGAATCTTATACAAATTGCCAGGATAACCATAGTCCACTCAAATGGATGCAAAGTCTTGTTTTGCCTGCACTGCCAAGTTTAGGTCACATGGGGTCTCTGATGCTCTTTAAACACTGCTCTGGCTAGAAACTAGTGAACTAGATCAGAATTATTAGCAATAATCCAACTGTAAAATAAACATAAACGCTACAATTTTAATAAACAAATCTGTGGATTATAAGTTTCATTTCCAGAGTGTTCATCAGTCATTTCAAAGATTAAACCACTCTAATCTATCCTCATCTAAAGTCACTTTACAGTCTTGCAGCATTGCTGAATAAAGATGTTTTAGTTGTTTTACCGTGATTGTTGCGGCGTCAAACGCCGGGGTCTTGGGGCGCTCAGGCTCTGGGGGTTTTGGAGCTGGTGCTGGTTTAGGCTCTTCCTTCTTCTTGGGGGCCATTGCAAGAAGCTCTCAGGAGACAGAAGGGGAGGACTGATAGTGCAGGGGGATCCAGCACACTGCAGCTGGAGGTGGCCCATTAGAGGCTAGGTCCCTTTATCCACTGTCCACAGGTGTCATCTTCACCCCACACCCCTCCCTTCCACGCCCAACCACACTGCCAACAATAGGGGGAGGACTATAAAAGGATATGCCTTTGTGCTTCTATTTAAGACAAAGACTGTTGTGTATGTGTGTGTGTGTGTGTGTGTGTGTGTGTGTGTGTTGTGTGTGTGTGTGTGTGTGTGTGTGTGTGTGTGTGTGTGTGTGTGTGTGTGTGTGTGTGTGTGTGTGTGTGTGTGTGTGTGCGTGTATGTGTGTGTGTTTGTGTGTGTGTGTACATCATCAGGATATAGATGATGGAAAACTATATACGCCGAAATTCCAGGCCTGGAACCTTCTGTTAATTGGGCTATTTCCATCAGCACAAGTGAGACCCCGAGTAACCTCCCTTATCTTAGACTGTTGACCTTGTTCAGTGAAGTGCGGCTGTTATCAGTGAGGGGGGTGGGGGGTGAAGAAAATGATGATTGCTGGATAAGAGGGGAGTGAAGCTGTTTAAATTACAATGCCACAGCGCTGTGTGATGAACTGCAATTGCCAGTAATTATCCTTGATTATTATTCAAAAGTGCAACCAATGAGACAGCATTATTCACTGTGCACATGATGTGCCAGGACAAATCCTTGTGATGACCATTTATCTGGTCTGATCAGAGGGATTTGCAGAGTATTAAACTGAAATCCGCCCCGAAACAGGATTCACTGAATGTTGTTTCAGTCTGTATCTCGGACTTTTGTGTGTGAGTGTGAGTGTCTCGAACACAGGAGTCAAGAAAGTAATCTGGGATGACACTAAGTGCCACTTTGTGAAGCTGCCATTCACACTTGAGTGGAGACAGACAGAGTGGCAGCCAGGGTGGTGTTTTTTGGTGGCTCGCATTGTCATGGAATAAAGGTCATACTAGTGAAAATAAACATTCAATCAATTTGAAAATTAATTTTCGAGTGGATCTGACTCCGAAAGGGTCATGCTTGACTTCACATAAGATGTTCATTCAAAAGTCTTCTAAATAACCTCTTCTTTCTGTTAGACGGTATTCACACTGTAACCTGTGTATAGATCAATAAGCACATTAAAAAAAGCACACACTGTAACGCAACTGATTTGCAATAGAGCATTCAGTGATTGTGTTTGAATTAACAGCCGTCCAGTGTGGGATTGCTCCTGTGTGACGTTGTGCTCTATACAAATGAACCTGAACGTCTGTCTTTTGCAATGAAAGTTTTGCTAATAAATGAAGCCTCTACACAGGTGTGGTGACAAAATGTAACATTAAAATGTTACAGTATTTGTTAAGAAGAAACTTGTTAGCAAATATTCAAGTCAAGGATGATGAGCTTCATCCCTTAAAGAATGTGCAGTTTTTGTGGGTCACATTTGAATTTCGTGACAGCAGGTAAGACTGGAGTCGTGAAGATTAATCATAATTATCATAATTATGAGGGCCGAGTCATTTGGTTGACAGCTCACAGTCCTGCGAGAGTAAAAAATGGTTTGTGTGAGTTGTGTGAGTTTTTCAGTATTTTCCTTATTCTGTTTTGTTATATTTAATATTGGGGGGTGGGTGGGTTGTGGGGTTCGTTCAGTATGGACTGAAAAGGACGTTTTTATTTGTGTGCCACCATCTATTTTGATTTTGCACCTCTTGACATATGGAGGATGAAATATGACCTATCCATAAATAAACAAGAGTGAAAGCTATAAAAAAAAGGAAAAACAAAAAAGACGAAAACAATTTTTCCTGCAACTTCAAAGGCTCGATCAAGCTGAACATTGTCCGACTTAGAACTGTCTATTAATAATGCAGAGACATAAATTCAGTCCTGTATTTGTGTTTTTAGATACCTCTTTGTTTGTTTTTTTTCATCTTATCACTGTTCCCAACAAATGGTTTGTTTTTGTTCACACAGTGCTCATCCATAATCTCACAGACTTCATTACATCCTTTTGTCTTTGCGCTGAGAGATATTACTCGACAGCTGCTCGGGGTTTGTATTTAAAGTGTAGGCTCCCACACATCTCATGTGGCAAAAGGTAGTGGCAAATGGTGCAGTTTTGGCACATGTAAAACACGGCCTTCATCGTCATCTGTTCGGCCTGAAGTGCCGCATTACATACATTCCTCTTAGGTTTATCTGTTTGCCTTTAACCCTTGCGGACCGGCTTTCGGAGATGAAGAGCACAGACTTTTAAGTCAGTATGAATTCTGAACCAGCTGAGAGAGTTTCAGTGGTCTGCAATTGACAGGTTGAAAGAAACGACAATATTGTTAAAGCCTAATAAAGTGGTGATTTTCACTGTAGTGATGATAATCTAGTAGTTGTGCATGATTAAAACAAAACCTACTCATGTCAGTTAAAAACAAATCTTAATGACCGAACTGGAGAATTAAATTAACACTCTGGGGGATGATGTCGGAGACAATATCGGCTTTGGACCAAGATGATAGCTCACATTAGCACAGCCTGTCAGTAAGAATTTGCAGAAACGGATTTGCAGGGTTTGTGTTGAGATTGTTGTAGACAGGAAGAGTTTTTGATATGGTAGCAGGTTGGTATTGTTCATTGATATATGAGAAGACACTAAACCATAATGGAAGACCAAGAGAATATCATCCTTTAAACACAATTAAGAGAAGCACACACTGGAAAACAATTCGGCCCGCTATGCTCCTCTTGCTCTCTCTCTCTCTCTCTCTCTCTGTCTCTCTCTCTCTCTCTCTCTCTATGTCTCTCTCTCTCTCTCTCTCTCTCTCTGTGGCCTGGACTGCAGTGGAAGAGATAGGACATCCAGGGATAAAATGATCACCACATTAGTGCGAGCTGCATGGAGAAATAATAAGTCATTGTTGCAGTTTGTTCCTCATTATTTTTCAAACAGCACATGACTGAAGTTGTCAGTGTCTGGCTGGAGTTATAACCTACATAGAGACACAGACGGAAACAGTGTATGTCAGTCTGAGTATAAATGGATTCGGCCCTACATAGCCCTACACATACACACCCACCCCATCCCACCCCCTTTCAGATCCCACCAGGTGACTGCCATTGACAAGCTCCAACAGCAATTCACGACATGACCAACCCCATACAAGCTCTTAAAACATCCAAGACCTGTGCAATTTGCTATTTTGGAGTTAGCCTGTTGTCTTGCTGGCATGTACCTTGGAAAGGCTCCAATCTGTGCACAATGCCAATTGTTGCTTGGACCCATCCGACGACCTTCAGTGCAGCTGCAGCCTTTGCTGTACAGTGCATTAACAGCCTGGATAAAAGCAGGGCTGTTATATGATAACCCCCTAAAAAAGGGTAGTTTAATTCAGATGTGCCACTCATACGATATTAACGTTATTCATGAAGAAGATAATCTGCAGCCGAAAGACATGAAATCCTCACGTTAAAAAACATCTGAAACGTCTCCACAGTGCAGTTCAACAGGCAATATATGTCGCCCCGCTATATGTGCTGTGACAGTGGCTAGGTGTGAAATCCTGTTAGCGAAGATACAAAGGGCCCTATTTTCAGAAGGAGGAGGTGGATGAGGAAAAGGAGAAAGGCTCTGAAATAAACTGCAGTGACAAGACAAGACAAGAATGTTAAATCACTCACACAATAGTTTTGACAAATCTTAATGCTGAGTAGGAAACGCTGAGTCAACTCTAATGCTTGTATTACTCGTGTGTTTCGATTCTACTGCCACATCCTTTTGAGCACATGCAACACAATGCAGGTTATAACTGCAGGTTTTTGTTTTGTCGCAGCCGCGTGTTTGTAGAATTTGATGGAGTCACTTGTGATGCACGTTTTGATGCTGAGACATGATTAGATCAGATGAACCTTTTATAATTGTCTGTTTAAAGAATGAAATACTCTAAGCTTCAGTTTGAGTCATTAGACTTGATTAACTGTCACACTGCATGAGCTTATTTGGCATAAATAAAAAAAAATTTAACAATAATAACATGGTTAAAATGCCAGTTGATAAATTATCAGCTGGATGCCAATACAAAGGTCATAAACTTGATGTCTTAGAATGGTTTTCATGTGCAAAAAAATCTGCAATTACTCATATTAAACACAATTAACTTTCACATTCATCATTAAAAAGTTTGGATTTAAACTCAGTATTTGATCACTGTTTAAATACAAGCCTGTTTCCTGCTGTTTATCAGAGAGACAAAAAACAGCCATTAACCAGCACCAGGAAACATGAATATGTTGGATACAGATGTTGTCTAATGTTCGTACCTGTATTAAAAACCTGTCAGTCAATTTGGAAGTGGTTGCAGGTTCCCGTCTTGGCACAACCCTTTTATTTACATTTAGATTGCTTTAAAACAGGAGTATCAAGTGTGCGCCACACTCTGTAACTGCATTAACAGCCTGAAACTCCCCTATGGCTCTGTATTACCTCTCTGTGGACCTGTGGCGACACTGCTCCACTGTGATCATTTACCAGCACTCAGGATATAGCGTGTCCATGCCAATGCTAATACTAATAAGGCAGTTAATACACCAGCTGGATTCCTGGTAGCTGTGACGTGTTCATTATCAAATCCACAGGGCAGTCAGTGAAGTGAGCGAGCATGTAATTAAACTGTCCCCTGTCCAGCTACAGTGCCCGATGCGGTGTCCAGTTTAGTGTGCAGAAGCGGTGATGGTGCCAGTCTGTACAGGCTTCACTCCAACATAGACTCCGTAGCCATGTTGTTTGGCAGAAATTCTTGTTTAGTAAAGATAATATAAACACTGTTTTTATGGAGATTCACAGCAGGATTTCCGTTAAAAACATTTATATATCAAACATTTTGGCCTTGATAAACAACATTTGTGCTGTTCCTGTTTATGTGGGCGTGTGTGTGTGTGTGTGTGTGTGTGTGTGTGTGTGTGTGTGTGTGTGTGTGTGTGTGTGTGTGTGCTTCCAGGGTCCAACATAAAATTTACTAAGTCCTAGTTTTAACTATTCTTGGTTTCATTCTTTCACAATCAATTAAACACCTCTCACATCAGCACGTATCTTCACAGATGGAGAGTTTGTGCATCAAAGATTACACTAACAGAGGAAGAAGTATCATTTATTCAGGGGCCGGATGTCAACATCTGTGCTGTCAGACAGCAACAGCAAACTCAGCAGCTGAGCCACAGCGCCCTCCATTGGTCACAGTGTAACTAGCTGGATCACTTAGAAATAAATCTTCTTTTCAAACCCCAGGTTATTTGATTTGTCCTCTTTTGTTTCACTCATTTCACCCATTCCCTCTTTTCATAATGTTTTCCTTCAGCTGACATGAGTTCACACACAGAAACAATGGAGTCATTTGAACATTTGGCTGCTGAACCCAGCTGAGGCATGTTTCAGATAACCTTGTATAAAAGTATCCTCGCATTAGGCGCACACACACACACACACACACACACACACGAACACACACACACACACACACACACACACACACATACACACACACACACACACACATATCAAGTTAATTTGATTAAAACCCGATTCTCCCTGTTATTTTCTGCAATCTACACTGTCCCCTCAGACCTACCATACTGCCTTCTACTTTACTGAGCTGATAGAGAAGAGTTACGTATGACTCAGCAGAGCAGTGGGCTGCCACTCTCCAGCACACAGCGACCACCACAGCACACATCAGAACGCCCTTGCTGCGAGGCGACAGTGCCAACTGCCAAGCCACTGTGACAAGCGCTCGTTTATTTTAAAACTGCATTCTGGGTTGTGAGCTCTGCACAGTGCAGAGACTGCATTAAAGTTACAAACAGCCCCCTTGACGCAGCTGTTCTTCACGTCCCTTCAACCCCAGTGCTCTGATTTGTTATTGATCGGTTAAATGACCTCCTATGTTCTGTCCACATCGTATTTGTTTACTGGACACATCCCTGTCCAGGGCAGTGGAGCAAAGTTAAACTGTGAGGCGGGCGCCCAGGGCGTCCAACGTTATCACATGGCATCTCAGTTTATTCCTTAAAAATGGGAAATCTGTGTTCAGTTTAGTACGCCTTTCAAAATCATTTAAATTTCTTTTACATCACTTGATTGACAAATGCCTGAAGAACTTGGATCAGCTGACTCCAATTTTTGAATGTTTCAGTCATTGACCTCAAACATTTTGTTGTTGTTGTGTAATTGCACCATTGTTTTATTGTACAAAAAGTGTCTGTTATTGAAAGTTCATTCTTAACCATGGAAACAGTAGTTGACAACACAGACTCCTTTTAGAAGCTTTCAGGGTGATTTTCTTGGTAATTTAAGGACTTCTGAAGCTCGAAAGCTCCAAAAATGCTTCTAAATGGACCTTGTGGTGAGATTGATTTGTCGACTGCTATTTCCAAGATAAACTTTTCAACCTCAGCTTATAAGCCAGCACGAATGCGAGGTCCTTAAAATGCTCAGGAAACAAATGGAAATTTGAACATCTTCAGTTCCGTGACAACTGCAGGGAAATCCATCTGACTGGAAAGTTTTTTGCGATGCGATTGAAAGCTCCAAAGCAGCGACTAAATGGACTTTGTGAGATTGTTTTGACAACATGCATTCTGATTAGAGTGCGCTGCGTGCTGGACTTCGACATCAGTTACATACCCCCAGCTCTGTTTTTTTTTTTTTTATGTATTTGGTTAGGGGCTTTTTTTTCCCCTTCCACCACTGTCTTATTGCAAAACACTCTGGTTACTTAGGAATTTGTTGACATTATTGGACATTGTTGACTGTCACTACAACACTGCAGCACATTTGGTATTTTATGTGTATTCAGCTGCGGTGTGTTTTTTGCCTTTACTGTATTTGTTTTTATTCTGAATTTCAGAGCAGAATCAACGTCAGCAGTGAATCTTGTTGGATATCCTTTCCGAGGGCCCTCGTTTAGGTTTTATAAAGTTGATACTGACAAAATCTAAAATGTAGTATTTAATGAATTGTTTACTTCTCCTGGTGGTTCTCAAAGCCCTTGTTGTAAATGGCAAAGGGAAAAAAAAAACCTAATTACTGGTATCTGTGTCATCACAGGTCACAGTACAGTGTGTCGAAGACCTGCTGATGACGATCTGGTAGTTGTGTTTAGAGGTCAGGAAAAGTCATTGGTTACCTCACGTCCGCCTATCTTTCTGAGTCATAGGTTTGATCAAACTGGCCTCAATAGCTACAGACATCAAGGTGGAAGAATGAGGTTTGTAATCACAAAGGCCTCCACCTCAGCGGCGTGTATATGTGTAACCCATGGTCAAAGATTTGTTCCTTCACTCTATTTCTGGGGTATACCTTTGGGAGACCTGAGCGGATGAGCTGTCAAGACAACAAGTGTTGCCTCAGAGAAGATGAGCTGACCCCAATCCAACTGGAAATAGCTTCCTCTGGAGGATTTCAGCGATTTTTCTGAGACAAAGGAAGAGTGTTGTTTGGATTGCATATGACGTTTTCAAGTTATGGCTATAGTAAATGGAAATGATTAAAAATGAAGAGAAGAAGAAGAAGCAGAAGAAGAAGAAGAAGAAGAAGAACAACAACAACAAGAACAAGAACAAGAACAAGAACAAGAACAAGAACAAGAACAAGAGGAAGAAGAAGAAGTGATTACGATTCCAATCCCAAGTGCTTTTTCAGGGAACAGTGGTGGTCATGTGAAATTTCCCTTTTACCCATGGACATGGCAAAATTCTTGCGTGTAAAGCTTTCACATCGAAATTAAATATGCAAATGCGTTTGACAGGGTGATGCAAAGAGGTGAAAATGTGGGTGAAAACATGAAAAACATGTTCATACGGCAAAGATAAAAGCGGACGTATAAATAGAAATAGTCACATCTGAAGTCATATATGCTTCATGAAACCCTAAGTATTGTACAAAAAGGGTCACACATGAAAACCATCACATGTCCAAAATATACATGTGCTTTGAATTTATATGTGGGTTTTTCTTTCTTTTCTTTTCTTTTTTTTTTTCAGGGAATGCCTCACAGATATAGAGTTACAGTGTCCCAATTCCTGGATTCTTGCAGATATTTAGAGTGAAGTGTATTGCTTGTTTCTTTTCAGTGAATGCGTCAAGCAGAAGAAGGTGTAAAGTGTGAATACTGCATCGTTTACCTGATTTTTAAAGGCGTTAAAAACACCAAAAACGGCCGCCCCGCTGGCCTAGATGGACAATAACATCTGAAGAAAAGCCAATCAATGATACAGGAAGATTCTGAAATTACTTTTCTGTCTGTTTTATATTTGATAGATTTGTATCTGTATCTAGGGTATGAACCAGCTACAGCTTCCTAGATTATAATTTCTCACTTCCTTGAGAGCGTTCCCATAGCCATCTGACATCTGACTCCCATCATTCAACTGATGTAAATGCAAGAAAAGAAGCATCTATAAACTGACTTACTTTTGAGTGAAATTCAGGCTACAATGGCAGCTTGCCAAGATCTTTCCCAGAAAATTACACCGTCATTTTATATACTTGGCTTCCCCTTAAGGACTCAGTGAATGAACACCTCTTACACCTTGTTTTGTGGCCAGCAATGGATGGCATTCGCCAAGCACTTGGGATACTTACAACAGGTGGACATTAATCATTCAAGGATGAGAGGTGGTGTGTTTATGAGGTAAAAAATGAAGATTTCCACAGCCACAGATAAGTGCCATAACTAGGGTTAGTTATACAGTAACTGACTTTAAGGTGCAAAGGTATTTTTTTTATTAACACAAGAAAACCCTGACAGATTGGAAATTGAGTGACTATTGGCATATGCCATGAACCCGGTCTCTCCCTGTTAATCTTTTGCAGCTTAGTTGGAGTTCCCCATTGAGACACAGTGGGGTGCAACCTTCTGCATGTCGGATGAGCAAGTATATGGTCACATGTCTTATTCCTGGCTGTTTGTTTATGACAGCTTTCATATTGTTCATTATCTCTCACCCCAGGAATAACTTATTCATGATGGGAGTGAAGCCTCAGCTGATTAAGGAGGATATTCTCACAGTAATACCATGACCTCAGGAAGATGCATGCACAGAGTTTTAAAAGGGAAGGAAAAAAGAGAAGTGGAAATATTAAACATCAATATTCTGGTTAGCATGTTTCACAACATGAAGATTGTTTGTACACAAACTGGTGAGGCAGGTGTTACTTTCATACTGGTACTGAAGGATTCTTATGCATTAACGTAAAAAAAAAAACCAATACATCATTATGTTTCTGTTTGTGCTTCTGTCTTGGATTTACTGAGAAAAGCAATACAGCAACAGTTTGAAATCAAATACACAATACAACATAAGCGATTGAATTGTTTTTTTATGCTTCATTTTTTAAGTACAGAATATACTGTATACTGTACTAACTGTATCTAACAGTCAAGACAATTTCATCATGTAAGTCATCATTCCCTAAATAAAAAAATCACCATTAATTACCTTTAGTTTAGTTTTAGTCAGTCTTGTACAGAACCCAGCTGTTTTAGAAAATGATTTACCCTCTTTATTGAAATAGCTGAAAACATGTATGACCTGTTTTCAAAGATTCATGTCTTTGGTAATGGATTGGGGCAGAGTATCACAGGGGGAAGTGAAATGTCACTGGGAGATAAAGTAACACATTGTTGGTTCTGGTCTCTTCATGGGATTTGTTAAGATATAAAAAATAAAGATCCCCTGAACAGACTGAGCAAAGTCCATCTGCTGAGGTGTTGTTGACATCTCTGGAGAAGCAGTGAACCTTGAGTCAAAATTATACCATAAAAAAGGTCAAGAATAAACTTTAAAGGAGCTATTTGTTTTGCTATTGCTACATAGCCAGCGTTAGCATTTGCAGCTTTTTAGTTACCAGTCTTACTAAAAGCGTCAGCCATCGTTGCGTTTATAAGACAGGTGATATTATGTCCTAAGAGCAGTGCGACTTCTTCAGGACAGACTGAACGCTACAGTGACTCGGTATCGGAAAGTGATGAGACGTGCTAGCTGGTTAGCATGGTAACTTCACTTGAAGAAAAGAAGTGATAGAATAAGAAGCAAAAAAAGATGGTTGCTGTTCACCACTGGTGACAGCTCTTGGTGAGTAAAGGAATGAACTTTAATGCTGAACTCACAGCGTTTCTTCTAGACTGGTAAGTAAACAGCTGTTAATGCTAACGTTGGCTATGTAGCAATAGCAAAAACTTACAAATAGCCTCTTTAATGCTCAAACTTTTGTAGTGTTTTATAGTTCATCGTAACATTGTTGCTGCACTGTATTCATATTATTTATGTTAGAATGATATCCATCCTTATACACAGTGCAGCCAATGGTAATCATTATGGTAATTCAATTTCATATGCAAATAACAATAATAGCAATCCTGCTGTGGCCTATATTAGTAAAAAGATCTTGGTTATTACTATTTAAATCATTTTGAGCATGTAGCTCTCATATCTTTCCAGATGTGCATCCTCAACCATAACAGCACATATAATGAATGTAGGCGAGTTAGAATTTGATATTGTCATATCATGTGATCGTTACTGTCAACAACATGAGATTCCACTTAAGGATGAATGACGCTGTAGAGGAATGGCTTTTCTATCAAATCTCCACTCTCTGTGTGGCAGTAACATATGGCAGGTTATGACTTTGATGCTGAAACATTATTCTCTCTGTTGGATTACGCATATGTTGTCTCAGTGCACAACAGCAGTCCATCATTATGTGTCGGCAGTGAAAGTTTTTACACCAAAGCTATTTTCAGTGCGTCTCTTTTTGCTGCTCATGCAGTGTGTGCAGTATTTCAAACAGTCAATGAGGTGATTACTGAATTACACAATTATTCTGCTATCATAGCTGATGGCCCTGCATGGTTTGATAGCTGGAACATTTCACTCATATCGCCACAGTTAAGAGCTTGTTCACCAATCATGTAAAAAACTCTGTTGTCCTCTTGGCTGTTAGAGTATAATAGCTGCTAGAATTAGCAGCTCTGGTCATGCATATTGTTATTTTAGAGATAGTACTGCAGGCTACTGTCAATGATTTCCACCAAATAAGTGTCATCATATCCTGCAGAATTTATTGAAAACATGTTTCTGTCTCCTATTTTGAGAAAAATCAGTTTCATATTCAAACACATCTTCACACTTGAGTTGGTCCACAGAGGACATCAGACTGACTGCTGGCCTCAGAGCTGCTTCAGAATCAGGAAAGCTACTTTTTAAATGGGAACATCAGTACTACGTGCTTTATACAACAAAATGATGAACTATAACAGCTCAAAAAACACACTTAACATGGTCAACTTTATCAACCTGATACATCACAGAACTTCTTATACACATGATTTACAACTATTCACATATTTCAGAAAGCTGTAAAAAAAAAAAAAAAAAACAAAGGTTAAATACATTAGATATCCATATGCTCTGTATCTGTGATTGACAAAACTTTTTTTTTAAGCCGCACTACTCCTCCCAAATGAATGTGTACACACCTGCATGGACACATTTTGGCACACAAATTGAGTGTGCTGCAAGTGCTCACACACAGAATTAGATTTAATTGACCTCCAACAAAAACATCACTATGGATAGGACAGGATCGTTTCTTTGTCTAGAAATTACTTATTGGCAAAGAAAATAAATATATATATTGCCCATTAAATGAGTTGTATTTCCTTATTTGGTGTAATAACAATGCTTTATTCACCATTCTGGTCAATATCCTACTCGTTTATTGGGTTTAATGAGATCAGAGGAAAACATGATGAAATTTGAGGGTAAGTCGGTTATTACTATTATTATTATTATTATTATTATTATTACTACCATTATTATTATTTTCTTTATATCTAAAATAGGTCAGGATCAGAGGAGTCAGAAACCATATATTGGCGTTGAAAAACACGTCTTCTTCTTCTTCTCTTACTGCTCTGGGACAGTTCATACATTCAGCACTGTATGGCAAATTATAGCACAGTTTAATTTCCAAACAGGGCGACACGTTTAAAAGCTGTCAGAAAAATGTGCGGACGCCTCCTGTGCCTTAATGCATATTACAGGAAAGCAGCAGATGGTAGGCTACCTGAGATTTAAAAAAAAAAAAAAAAAAAAAAAAAAAAAAAAAAAACGAGCATCTTCTGCATTATGTCTCGGTAATCTAATCCTACTAGATGCAACTTTTGAGAAACTGCAGGGGAAAAAAGTGGTTTGGCAAAGGCCCTGCGATCTGTTCAATGTGGAGTTTGTTTGAGGGGTGAGAAAATATGTCATTTCGGAGTCGTGGTTTATTCCAACGTAAGAGAGTGCGCACCAATGAGAGGCTTTTACGCTCCACCCTACCTGCCTCCTTTCCGCCGCCCCCCCCTCCCCTTTTCCATCCACATACTCACTAGTGAACACGACCTGCCGCCTGCCACATCTGGAGACGCTTCCCAACACGAGAAACTTCAACTTTTGCTTTTGCTGTGTGCAGAAAGACTCAGGCGTTTGCGAGTGATCTGACCGTCAGGGCGAGTTTGGCTCTCTCTTGATAGTAAGTAGAGATTCTTGAAGCCAAGTTGGCGTTTTCTCTCTGCTCTTAAGCGGTTTTTTTTTTTTTTTTTTTTTTTCGGTTTTTTTTTTTACATCAGCATTTGGAAAACAAGAGCCCGTTTTGGGAGTTTCATACATTCAGTTGCTGTGTAACTGCCACGCTAGTTTGTGTTGTAGTTCAACAGGATTTCAGGAAATAACATAAATGACAGATTTCCATGTTGTGTTGCCATTAATGAGCAAAGAGAGACGCGTAACCAAAGGAAAGTGAAGTGCAGCAGCGCGTTGACTGAGTCCACACAGACCAAGTAGACAAATCTATCCAAAGTTGTTTTTATTTTTATTTTTTAAATTTCACGCTCTGCTCTGTCGCAAGATTGTTATTTACAGCTAGACGCAAAAAAAAAAAAGTGTGAGTGAGATCCTGCTGGTTCACTGACGCCTGCACGATATACTAGATGACTGCGTTGATGGTGACATGAGTCAGAGGGAATCTAATTGTGAAATTCAACAGCGACTGGTGATGGAGTGACACATTTCGGGCTTTTTTTTTTTTTTTTTTTTTTTTTTCAGCCCAACACTGATCTAACATTTGGAAGAGAGGACTGGAATAAGCCATAAGGCGCACAGCTCCATACTGAAGTGTTTAAGTTTTAGTCTGAGGGGAAATTTAAAAGACCTAAAAATACAGCGTTGGTTTCTTCCCTACAAAGAATCATTTGAACTTCCCACCGCAGAGCGAGAGCGACATAAATAGTTCTGACATGTGGATGTAATTTCAGAAGAGGAAAAAAGACAGATGCAGAGAAATACAGAGAGCGGGCTGAGCCTGAGCGTATAGTAGATTATAGGAAATTAAATCGAGGGCAGAGTGGAGGCGATTACAGAGTTATGATTTCACAAGCCGCCATAAGCATCGAGAGGCCAGATGGAGTAAAAAAAAACACAACTCTCTCTACTTTGAAGAGAGTTAAGTAGATTAAATAATTTCATCTGAGCATCATCAGCGTCTGTTCGAGCCCTGCAAGGACTCTTGGAGGTAGAGTTGCCTCAGGTCAGGGATGGGATCCGCTCTGCTGCTCCACAATCTGGACTTTCTGCTCATCTCACTACTCAGCAGTTTATGCCTGGTAAGTCATTTTTATATATTTTATCTTTAAATGCCATCATGTGTTTTTCTTTGTTTTTTTTTTGTTTTTTATAGTGACCAAAATGTTATTTAGATGATGCACTGTGGAGGTCCACAGATCAGATCAGACAGAGGAGCAGCTGTTGTTGCAGCAGTTCACATGTGTATGTTTGGCATAAATAATGAGGACACCTTTATAATGATAATATCTGCGAATGCTCACTGTCAGGTTTTGATTCATACAGTAGGGTTAGGGTTAGTAAAGTTTGTTGTAAAGATCATTGGGTTGGTTATATTAGTCAAATCTGATTGAAAAGATCAGAAGAGAAGAAGCTGCATTACAAGGAGGTTGTATGTGAGCTCAAATTGTAAAAGACACGGTTGCTCATTGACTCAAGTATTGACAGTGTCATAACTGGACTGCAGAGGTTGAAAAGGCTCCAGACAACAAGCTGCTGTTATTAGTGATTACACTTTTGTTTCAATAAATGCGTCTTCCCACAGTTACAACACAACAACAGAGTGTTTGTGGAGAGCAGCGGCTGGTAACCTAGTTCCTGTAATAGGCAGCACATTGTGTTTACTATGGATTGTTTCATAGCTTTGTGTAGCTCTCATCCGCCTGAACTGAAGCACTTCTTGCCGCCACAATGGGAGTAAATGTTTCATTCATAACTCCAGCAGCACCTGAACAGTTTCACATCAGCAATTCACAGCTGTAATGATTTACTTTTGCCCGACATTGTGATATATAGTTGCGCTCTCAAATATTGCCATAGCTATATCCAGAGGGCCTACTGCACACACATACACACACACAGACACACACACACACACACACACACACACACACACACACACACACACATGACACACACACACACACACACTCACACACACACTGTGCAAGCAGAGCAGCGCACCAAGTTGGTTCTGTGTGTTTTGGCTGAGGCAGTTCTGCATTCAACAGGCAGTTCGCCCAGGCTCTGAGGTACAGTGCATTTTCCCAGTGATGTGGTCCATCAGTGTACCGCAGTGGACCTCTAGGCTCATTGGTTTAGATGGCAGAGGAAAACAATTATAACATAGCTGTGTATTTATAGCTGATTCAACATTCAGTCGTTAAAAGGCTCTGTCTGTGAATGGTGTTTACCCGTTTTTAAGTTTGGTGTTTGCTTAGTCTTCCTCTCCACAAAAAAGTCTTATTTTTCTTTTTTTTTTTTCCAAACTGTGACCAAACGGGACGTTGATTTCACTGAAAGCCGCAGCTAAGAGTGGAAAGTCTGTGTCTCTGTTTAAAGAAAGAATACACAGCTTTTTCAACTGAGATACACAGTTGTCAAACTACAGGCTTGTGCCGCTTTGCAGGGGCTCAGCATGTAAGCGACGATATCCTGGTATAGGTACAAATATTACAGCAGTGCAGCAGCTCTGTGAACTGGTTGAGTCTGTGTATATCATCCAGCATTTTTTTTTATCTGATGGGATGTGGCAGATACAAGAACTAGACCAGGAATCTCTCCATTGTGTTGTACTCCTCAGCAGGCATGCTGCAGTGACAGCTCACAGACAAAGCGCTACCTCATGGAGCCTTTGTTCAGTGTGACTGGCTGCCTCACTTACTCAGTTATTACATTTATTAAGCGGAAGCACTGCTTTCAGGAACCTCAGTGAGCGTTTAATTTCTACCTCATGACTGCGCTTTCCTCCGTGATGACTTGCATGTGTCTCGATCTTCACTGGAAGCTCTAGAGCTGTATCTGTATCCGCCTGCCGTGGCCAAACATTATGTCAGATCTGGACTAAACACGACTGTGAGTCTGACTGTCATGTTTTGTAGTACACAAGGCCGTTTGGACCAGTTTGACTAGATGTGGAAAATATCTGTTGATGACTTTAGCCTAGAATGTCTTCCTCTTTTTATTTGAGGCTTGGTTCGTCAGAAATTTGGCAGAAATTTTTAGATTTCACATTTATTTGTTAAGTAATGCTAAACTGACATGACTGATAAGGAAGTGTTAAATTGTGCCCATAGATGGATGATGTATGTGTAATTTTCTCAGCAGGGAACCACTCATTTGATTTTCACTGGCAGGATAAATCAATTTGAAACCATGATTGTAGTCTACACTTTCATCAAAAGGGATGAGACTGGAGAAAAATGTGCCATGAAGTGCAAACAAACTGTAGCTTTTTTGTAATAAATGACTGCCTCCCTTTTTCCCCTGGTTTATCATTTAAAAGCCTTTGCAGTTAATGGCCCTAAGAGGCACACACTGCATGCCCCTCGGAATAACCTTTCAGAGTGGCTTTATCCATCTCCGCCAAATTATTCTCACTGGAACTTCACAACACAGATTAGTGTGCGGAATAATCTCATCTCAATCTGTCTCTGGTAATTAGGAGCAGCAGATAACTTCTCTCTAAGTCGTATGAACTGCTGGTGCATTTGTGAAATAGGCTTTAATATTGAAACTCATTTTTTTTCATGCCCCTTTAACACATCCCCAACATGACTTATGATAATTTCTTTCCCCTTTTGTCTGCGCTTGTGAGGGGATGTGTGTGTATCTGTGGGAGTACTGTATGAAGCATCTCCTTAAAGGTCTTCCACAAGTTTGCTTTTCATTGACTAATTTAAACAAAACTGCAGAGACCACAGTCTGTTTGATTGCCTCTTTTAATTATACTTAGTCTGCCATTTCATGCAGAGAGTTATTTAGCAAACTTTCTCTTGATAAGACATGATGCAGCTGGCCCTGCTGTGTAAGGCTGATACTTTATTCTATTGACGCTTATAATAACTGTCTCGCTTTATAAACATTTTCTGACAAAATTCTCATATTTTTATAGACTCAAATGCTTAAATTATAATAATTTTGTTTTCACAAAACACACAGAAAAAACAATTTTCTGACTCAATGTCAATTAAACTTTTCGTGCTTTTGTTTTGAATGTTTTATCTGGAATTCTAAAATTGAGTGTTTTGATAATCCTGCCGTAATTATTGCACTATTAATTGTATCGACATGGCCCACCCCCAACTGGAGTGTCTCATTATCTTTCAGGCACACAAACAAAAAGTGGAGTTGTTTTCCAATGTAATATACAACACTCATTCGTTTCCATAAAAAAAGAGATGACACCTCTCAAATTACAGGTGACATGAAAGGAAATTACTCATTATAATGGCCTCTTGCTGCAAGATATGCCACCTCTGACCAGTGTAATTGCCCCATTTCTCTCTCTCTCCCTCTCTCTCTCTATCTCTCTCTCTCTCTCTCTCAAATACTTGTCCATGTATTGAAGGCAACTGTTTGTCCTCACGCAATGTTTGAAAAGAAATGTTGTTGTCTGGTGTGAAATTGTGACTGTCAATAAATAAATAAATCTGTCATCTATTGGAAAAGAACATCTGTGTGACATCAGGAGATGCTATGGCAAAGTGCTACCTAAAGCACACGTAACCATTACTTCATGCTGTATTTACTCAGGGAGTTCAAACAGTCTGGACATGGCCTTGATCTTGATTCCCTTTCTTATGAGGCCCCATTAAGACACAGAGGGACAACAAAGCCCTGCCAGGACCAATTTGCTCCCCTCAGTGTGCATTGCTGTCCACTGTGTGTCATTTCTTATCCCCTCATTAAAGGAGAACCCGCACACCCAGATTTGCTTATAGAGGCTGTGTCATCAGTTAGTTTTCTGTATTGTTTTCTGTATTCCATAGGTTATTTTATGAAGAGCTCAGGTTTGTGTGTATGTGTTTGTGTGTGTGCTGCAAAGCCAGGATTCATACTGTGACATTTACTGCTCCCAAGAGGGAGAAGAAAAGCAGTAGGAGGTGTGTCAGCAATGATTAAGTGTCAAAGTGCAATTTTAGTGTCAAGAATTACCACAGTTTGTTGCACACCTTCAAACCAAAAAAAAAATCAAACGCATATAATTCAGATTTGTTATCTGCTATTTGTGTGTTTTACACACAGTAAAGGCTTCTTTCTAAACAGTCCTTTAGTGGTTTTCTTCCATGTTTGGTTCATCCCGTCACCACTGAGATTTGTGAGCATCACAAAGCCTTTACAGTATTGATATCGGTCACTGAACACTCAGAGCCTATTGTCACACTCCTCACAAAACAGTAAAACTGTAAGGAAGCCCCCTCGTTCCTAACACAATTTATTTTCTTACTTTATCCAGTTAGTTCAACCTCAGCAGCTGTGGATCCGCCCGTGGAGCGGGTTGCTAATTGTTCCTTAGCTTGAGCCAATGAGAGTGGTGGGAAGCTGCAGGGGAAGCCAAGCCAGACCAAGCCAAGGGAGGACTAGCTGGCCATCTGGCCATGTGAATCCACCAAAATCCACACAAGAAAAAACAAATAAACAAACAAACAAAATGCTTGTTCAGAGGCTAGCATCTGGGCTCACAATCAACATTATTTGTAAGACAATACTGTGACATAACATTTAAAAGCCATTAATATTTGTGAAGGTTATATGTACATATATATATATATATATATATATATCCAGATGATATTGATTCATAATAACCTGGAGTGACTTTAGTGAATTTTAGGTTCCTTATACATTGTAATCAGCTGGTCCTCACTATTTCTACTGAAAAAACTCCCTACTGGCCAACATGCCTTTGGTCTGATAGCTGTCACACTGCTCAACTTGACCGACGAAACAGGCCGTAAGCTTAAAACTTGCCCAAAGGTAGTTGTGACATATTTGTATGTTGGCTAATTTGAGAGGGATGAAACTGTATAGCTTTAATTAGGATTAGAGTTGTGGGAACTGCCACTGTCCTTCCAAAGTGCAGGGCGCCGACAATGATAATACATAATAGCATGTGGCTGTTTGGATGATTTTAATAATGTTTATTGTTATTGTTATGGTTATTACTCTGGCTAAATTAAGGTTAGATAAAATGAAAGTTTAATTAAATAAGTTGAATAAAACAATGGGACTGGTAGAGAAAGCTAGATATCAAAACATGTTTGTGTCATCACCCAATATCATCATCAAACCATTTTCCATATTGTGAAATTGCTCTCCTGGGATAAGAGCAATAACCAAATGTGTTATCTCCTCCAAGCTAATTTAATGTAAGGCCTATTCATTGCCTATTCATTTGTGGCGGCTCTCCATCGACACCGCAAACATGATAGAAGCTTATATTGGATCCACTTCAGACTGTTCTCTCCATCACAGAAATTACAGAACTGCAGCCGTACAGAAGACGGCAGCATTTGAAGTGAAGATAAGGGGGCAGTTGCTGCAAGCCTCTTTCCGTGAAATCACCATACTTCAGTCACCAGGCTCTCTGTGCCCACACCTTTCTGACAATAGAGTCTCAAGTGCTGTAATCACCTGGTTTGCAATGCACACTTTTTATCAGCCTGCCTCTGTACTTTCACACAGAATAATATTTGTTTTGAAAATACTGACAACTATGAAATTACTGCTTTTAGCCGGTGGGCGTATGGCAATATAACATGATATAGCTAATTAGCAGGCAGGGCTTGGCAGTAATTCCAGTAGTGCGCCCCCACCCACCCAACCCCGTTAGACAAAACTGACTTGAATATACTGAATATAACAATATATGCATATGCGTTGTGACTCCGAGAAGGAGTACCATTTTTGACTTGCAGACAAAATCAAGCCTCCTGCAGTATCTTTGCTGCTTGCACATGCTAATGCCAGTTTGGCCTGGTGTTAGTGCAAACAGTGGGTTCACATTATTGAACTGTTGAACAGGATTAGAGGATTGTATGATGTCACTCCTGCCGGCTTCAGACCCTTATAAACAAGTCTCACTGTGTAAAATGTAGAAAAAGTCAACAACACATTGCTGTATGAGGGGGTGGCAGTCTGATAATTGTAGGTTCTTATGACAGGTTCATAGCAATTTGGTATAAAGAAGGTTAGATACTTGAAATGGTGCCACATAAACCAAACACTTCAAATCACAACCCTGAGAAAAATGCTGACATTGATACAACGCTTCCTATAGGCTCTCTTAAAAACCACTTAACTAGGACTAGTATTAAAATGATCTGTTTCACAAGTCACTGTATTGTATACTCAGCATGGAGAATTACCCTCAAACTTCATTTTTTACAGAGCAGTATACATTTATCATAGCCAGAGGATGGGTGTGTATTAACAGGTATGAAGGGTGACAATAGTTCAGGAAAAATGTCAAAGTTGTGTTTTGAGGTTTAGTTGAGGATAGTGTTGCAACAACGGGACACGAGAAGCTCTGCGGACATGGTCCACAGACACTGCGCTCACTTCGCAAATGAAACGCCACATCGCTGAGTCACTGTAACACACCAAAATGACAATGTTTATACTTCGAGAGTATCCTGTAATTGTGCGTGATGGACTGTGAGGAAATGGAAATCAGCAGTAGCTGAAGGATTTGAGAGAGTGGTGTATTGTAGTGCACAGATGTTATTTATACCCACCTCGGTTAGGATGTAATTTCGCCATCCAAATGAGATTATGTGCTGACAGATTTGGGATGTCCTGTTTTGTAATTTTGTTTTAGAGCAAGTGATGTGGAGGTGTAAACTCCGCCGTTATCAGCCGCTGTACAGCGCTCGTCGCTGCAGATTGTGAGTCACTTGCTGTCGTCACTGGTCCGTTCACATGTTTGCCTGACTTTTCCTGGGATCAGCCTGGGATTCAGCTCACAGAGGCAACTTGTAGTAGGAAAATATAGCCTTCACACACACATCATTATGCTCACATCAGTATTTCACTGCAGAGCAGCAGTTTACAGTAGCTGAGAGGATTCCTGAGATAAGTGCAGAACAATCTAATTTCTTGAACCTTCTCATACATCCTCATGCCATAGCTTTTTTTTTTTTTTTTTCTTTGTATTGACTGACACATTGCTCAGTTTTTAGAGGCCCTGTGAGTCAGACTCATAACGTGCCTGTTAATAGGAGAGGCTTCAGTTTCACCAGCATGGTAAGGTTATACCATGGCTGTGTTTGACTCAGGAAAGGGCTTGTTTTCTTGACTTACCGTGACCCCTGCTTTTTTTTTTTCTTAACTTTTCCACTTGAAGAATGCTAGAGTATGTGTAACTCAATGCCACTTTTACACCTCACTGAAAAACTTACACTTCTAACTGATATTTTAATGATGTGCCTCTGCCTCCATGAACTTCAGCATTCATAAAGATCTGCGCACTCTGTATGCAGCTGAGTTCGTGGCAATGTTAGCCTTTTTACCTTTTGCCTTTATTTTTTATTTTTTTAACTTTGACAACTTAATGATGCATTTAAATCGGTTTATTTGGACTCAGTCATCCTGTGAATGACGCATCTTCAAAAGGTAAGGAGTAGCAGTTTGACAAAGATCAGTGAAGGCAAAGGAGGAAGTATTTCACGCTGCAAAAGATGCTTCCAGTAAACTACTTCTGACAGTTTCACTCCCCAGCCTTGCCTCTCACTATTTCTTTTCAGTTCTTCTCATTGTCGACATGTCATGTATGAAAGGTTTTTTTCTTTTTTTTTTTTCTTTCTTTTTTTTTTTTTTGGCAGACAGGCAGTGTCCAAATTTCAGCTGAATACCCGAGACATGCTGTATGTGGTGATGGTTATCTCAGGGAAGTTAAACGTCGCCGCGGTTATGTGTCAAAGACTTGACACATTTCAGCGTGATAGGCTGCTTCGCCTCTGTCAGTCTTTGATAAGGTGGTCTGGCTTCTATCCTGATCGCTCTTCTACTCACTGAGTTTTGAGACTGTACAATATCGGCATTGTTTTCACTCAAACATTGCACTAAGAAATTGTTGGACAGAAAACCCAACACTTCAAATAATCAGGGACACGCTGGTTGTTTGCCAGTGCTATGATGAGTTTGTGTCCTTTGTGGTCGTTTTTCATCAGGTACCTGCTGTATCAATATTGTGGTGCAGACTTCCTTGCGGGCAATATGACTGGAATCCCGGAGTGCCTCAGTTGAGTTGGCATGTGAAAATTCTCATCTATGTAGACACCTTTGCCATTGAGCAACGGTTCTGCTCAGCCCTACCCCCACTGTTGGTGAAGGGATTGAGTTTCAGATATACAAAAGCTACTAGACTCATTCTACTCTCCCAAATGCAACAAGAATTGAGTTTGTAGACAGTTAAGAGTCAATTCCCTAAGTGATCAAGAGCAGGAAGAGTAGGATTTCACACATCTGATTCGGTTGTGATTTGGAAGCAGCTCAAATTTTGGGCAGGGATACTCCCCTGGCACAAGGCTTATGGCTGAGAGGAGGCTGGATTTCTTAAAAGGACCTTTATTAGTTTCATTGCAAAACTCAGGGGCTTATGGGTTTGTAAGTATTCAGTTCACAGCTCCAGATTTTCCAGCAATAAGTAAGAAATCCTCACACTGCAGGATGGGGGAAATCTCAGACGATTTTTAAATTCAGATAATGGTGCGAAGTCTGGCTGAACTCTGCTACGTTAGCTCCACGGCATTTGACACATGAGCCGACGAAAGCACAAACTCTGAATGTGGTTGCACAGCTATAGTAAGTTGTAGCAGATCTGAAGTTAAATTGCTACATATGAAAATACTTGTATCGTCCTGGAGGGATTCAATTAATGTTTGGGATTGACATTTACAAGCGTGATGTTAATTGTGTGTTGAAGGTCAGATAGATTCATTCCAAGTGTTAAAGTTTTGCACATGAACTCTTCCTCCAACATTATATTATTGGTCATTGGTCAAATTTCACTGTCTCTCATTGGTTGACTGGTGACATGTGTACTGGGACTGACTCCAACCAACCCAGTGGTCCGATACGTTCAGTGGACAGCATGAAATGAATGAATCAATTGGTGATTTAACTAACAAATAAAAATAACTATATAAAGAAATACATTTTGGTTGATTAGATCGGAGCAGTCAATCTAATTATATTTTGTTGCATGTTTATTTTGGGAGTTGAGTTGCACTAAGCTCATGGTTTTTTCAATTAAAAACATATTTAATGTTTGACATACAACAAAAGCGTGTTAGCGAATCAGTGCATTAGTGCATTGCACTGATTATATGTATTGGTGACTCACTGTAAATGTAATGCATGGATTTTGCTGTTGTGTGTAGCATAGGGAGCTGTATGTATGGTACCCGGGCAGCGTTTCAGTAGTTCCAGAGTCACACGTAACATGTGACTCTGGA
This sequence comes from Seriola aureovittata, assembly GCF_021018895.1. Lineage (NCBI taxonomy): Eukaryota > Metazoa > Chordata > Actinopteri > Carangiformes > Carangidae > Seriola > Seriola aureovittata. The sequence continues at coordinate 11,802,125 of NC_079375.1, forward strand.
ACTGGAATGCCCCTTAGAGTTTGAGGCTTATTTCAGCAGTGGTTTTTTATTGGTGATGTAATGTGGCATGGTTGTTTTTGGACAAAGCAGAGCTCTGTGTGGAATAATCTTATTTGATGGGTTATTATTGATGAGGTTTTTTTTTTTTTTTTCAAGGATAATGAGCATCATTAAGACCACATTAAAGACCAGTAAAAGCCAGTCAAGAATTTGCATTCAGCATGCACTATGATACTGGAGTGACATCAACTGTGAAGACTTTTCTTATTTCTCTTATTTATTCCAAGGTTGTATTCATACCATGTCTTGTAAAAACTGTCAGTATAACATATCTTCTTATGCATGGTCACTGTGACAACCTGGCTCAAGGCTGTACAAAGGAAGGAAGACCACATACAAGTTGAACTGAAAATAAGTTTATTTACACAACAAAGGAAACCAATCTGAAGACAAAAAAAACTACAACAAAACCAAACAGAGTGGAAACCAGAGGAGAGAGACTGGCAAACTGCTACCAGCTTAAATAGTGCAGCCAGTCCAGGTGAGCTGAATCGTCCTGACGACCAAACTCCACCCATCAGGCTCCTGCAGGGAGAGGCCTGCTTAGAGAGGGTCGTCACAGTCACAAAGACGCATTCAATAAACAGTATACGCCTCCCTATCCCAGCCACTATGGGCAAATTTATCATAATAAAGACATAATTGTTTCCCAGCTGCAGAATTACATGTTATGCTTACATAACATTCCAGCAAATACACAAAGAATATGTGACTGTGTCAGTGTACATGCACTAAGAAGGGGAATGTCGACCATTTTACACAGAAAATCTGAGCTAAAGACTATGAGTAAAATAAAAGAATAAAACTGTATATATGGGGGTGTTAGAAAGTTAAAAGGAAGTGAGATTAGCAGACTTGTGTGGCCCGCCGGCTGGGAGTCGAACCAGGGACTCGCTGCTCTGGGCATTAAAGCCCATTGGGTATGTGACCTCTACTGTTCGGCTGTTGGTTCGCCCCCAACTTGCTCCTCATCTCTGCTCATCAGTCACTGCTAGCATAACACACCTGAATTGCTGATTAAACTGCCAGTGGCCCAGTTGCTTTGTGGGTAATGTAGGCGGCATGTTTTGACATAAAAGAAAAATGCATGGAATAGAAAAAAAACAAAAAAAAAGACTACATCGCCGGTTGTGCTGCATCGGCTCTGATTGTTCTCATTTTTGTCTGTCTGACGATGTTACGGGAGCGCACTCTTTTAAAGAATTTTTTAAAAAGTGCCAAAGCAGAAGTTGTGCTGTGTGGGGTAAATTTGAAAGGGATTACTTATAATTATGCAGATGTGGGAAAGCTCAGAAATCCTGGTCCCATGATCCTTTCATGTGCCGGAGATCAGTTCTACATCAGTTCACCGCTCCTTTTTAAGCACGGATGTACAATATATGATCAAAATTTAAACATAGGAACTGGTGCTAACCAGCCGATTTAAATGGAGGACTTCATTATTGAAAAAAAGCTAAATATATTCGGTCCATAAAGATGGTTTTGTACTAGTGACTGATGCACAAAGAGAATACACTCCTGTGTGGCTTCACTGTGTTTACAATGGGCCAAATGTGTGATATGGACTTGCACCGTCCTCTTCCGTGCACACTGTTTGCCTTTTGCTATACGGACTCTGCTCTTTACCCATGAGTTCAAGTCATTTTCAGTCAAATCAAAACATGGTTCAGAGACCTCAGCACCAGTGACCTTGTAGTAAGTGGAAAGTGGAAAGCTCATGCTGACAGGCCAGTTGCAGGCCTCTCAGTCGGAGTACACCGTTAACACTGCGGCCCATGTGTGCTCGCATTTTCTTCACTCACTAGACAGTCTGAGCTTGTTCATCCTCAGCTGTGTGCATTAACAGTTGTGTCTCGGGTGTGTATGAAATCCTTCAAATGCAGTTATATACACTGTACGTACTGTATGTATCTCTGTAATCCAGCGATGGCTCAGCACGTCATTTAGTGGCTTTATAGAATCAGATCTGTGGCAGAACTGCTTTTTATAGACTCAGCAGGCCCGCCAGCAGCGTTTGAAAAGTGATGTCAAAACATAATCAATTAAATATCAGCCACCTTCATTTGCCTTGTATACTTTTGACCTTTTGTTTGAGTGTCACAGAATGAACGACCATCTCCGACTTTGATTGCTTGATTGAAGTTGCAATGTGAGTTTTATTAAATCTTCCTTCACAGCGTGTGCTTCAAGTGGACTTATGTCGTGCAAATGCTTTTTCCTGGACGTCATGCTGAGAAGAATTATGGTACATGTTATTTATGTCAACCCTTACGGCAGTGCTTCAGGGGAAGACGCAACATATGCACATTTTTAATATCACTTTGAAGGTCATAGTAATGTCGTTTCTATCATGTTTTATTCATTTCCATGTGGCAGGAAAATCTGTGGTTCAGTAAAAATATTAAGATTAATCTTAAAATAAATTAGAATACTTTTATCTAATTTGGCCACATTTCAGCATCATGAATTACACTTGGAAGCAGATGCGTATTTCATAATGATTTTACAATATTCTTTGCTGTTCTCTGACATTAGAGCGCTCCGACATGACTTTGTATGCGCTTGGTGATTTTAAATTGTCTTCATTCTGTGTTAGAACGGCTCCATTGAAAAGCACTTCAATCAAGGTGACCATCTGCACAAGGTTCACTCTCTTCAGTGAGCCTCTACAATAAGTAAATCAGAAGGGTGGAATATTAGCAGACAATGAGAGACACCTTGGGTGATTATGCTGTGCCTAATTAGTCCACAATTTCGAGGCTTTATTGGGAAGGCAGTTACAATTAGCGGTCTTATGCAAACAGTAGCCTTGTCCTAGTTTTTTCGCAGGCAGCAGTCTGCTTGGTGCCCCGTTGGTTAACAGTGGAAAAGGGAGCTGATTGCTTCGAGTGTTGTCCTCTACATGCGTCACCTTTTTGTGCTCCACTCCTTCTTCACTCAAATGTTAAACTACATCCACACTGCACTGATTGCCGTGTTGCGCTCTGCTCTGCTCTCACTGGTAATGGCACACGACGTACTTGCTGCGGGAATGATTTTCATCAGGTTGGTAAGGTCAGAAGGACGAGCGTTGCACTGGCTTTTGACTTCAAAGTGTTTCGTTACTGCGCTCAGTCTTACTGGTCATACTGGCCAAATTCTTTGCACGCCAAGCTCCCACTGTGTGACTGTCTGCACTTAAGATTTGTGGGTGTGTTTGTGTGTGTATGTGTGTGTGTGTAGCCTCTTGGGACAGGCATTTCCACACATTATGTGGTTAAAATCACTCTCTGATTATTTTTAAGACACTGCATCAGGACAAGAGCAATCACAGCTGTGACAGTTGTAAGGCTGCAACTAGTGATTATTACCATTATTGATTAATCTGCCTATAATGAAGTCAACTGATTAATTAAAGATTAACTGTAAAAAATGTCAAAATAGTGAAAAATGCCCATAAAAAACGTCTTCAAATGTCTTTTTCTGCCCGACCAGATATCCAAAATCAAAACATGTTCATTTTGTTATCACATAAAACAAAGATTTGGTATTTTTGCAGAAAAAAAAAAATAAAACAATTAATTGATTATCAAAATAGTTGCCGATTCAGTCTCTGTCATTTGAAAGTAGCTTTTTACATTCTGTCGATCTATTATTTCCATAAACTAGTTCATCTCGTTCATTTGCACAAATCTGCACAAATAGCCTAAAACCACCAGAGATAGTAATGGGATAGTTGCTTCAGTATAAACTGTATTAAAAAAAAATCTCTACCAAATATGAACCCTTGTTGTTAGTGAGGTTCTGTTTTGTTTTCTGGTTTCATCAGGTTACAGTGACTCTTTTAAACTTCATGTAATGGAGTATGCAGAGACTTCTATGTGTTCAGTTTGTTAATTTCAGACTCTATCGACTTGTCTTGGTGTTTTGCTCATCAGTTCAGGGAAGGAACTGATCAAACTGAGTAACCAAAAAAAAAAAAAAAAAAAACACTGCAAGGCAATCCATTATATTGACACTATGTAAAATTGACCAAAAAAATATTCATGGCAGCGCTCAGATGGCCACAGATGGAAACTATAGTTTGTGGTGTTGTCGTATTGGATCGCATCGTATTATAAAGGTGTTATTTTGCTGCTCCTTATAGGAAAATGAGGACAAAGTCTTGTGTGTTGTTGACACAGTGTCTATATGACAAACAGGGGCGGGCTTGCTGATGGTGGCTGCATGGTGGCTGATAGACACATCCAGAAGTGTTACTCTGTAATGACACTGGCTCTGTGATGTTAAACAAAGTGGAATACGAGTTGAAAAACTCCCTGCAGGCAACTAATTATAATGTCGAGAGTGAGGTCCAGTGCTCCAATACTAGACCAAGGTTCTGCAAATGAAGTGGATTAATCGGCAGCTGAAACAGAGAAACATTAGTGGCGGTGATGAATACGCTGATTGGAATGAACAGAAACAAACCTCTGCAACGTGGACCTGAACCACTGATGCAGAGGCACGACCTGACAGTCAATTCCCTGTCATCATTCATTTATGAAACCTTTTGTGTGAAAAATGAACTTTGGAAAGCTTTCAGACATGTGAAGGCGAATGGTGGTTTCTTTCTTGCGGCAGTATGTATTTTGGTGAAAGTCTCATTTAAAAATGGATGAGGCCATTAGAACATACCTGCTGTCCACCTTGATAAATATTGTAGAGCCCTACTTTCTGCGAACTCACCTATTTCATTTTCACAATTACTAAAGGTCGGGCGACTTACAGCTTTGCAATTCGACCCACGAAGTTGACACTTTATTCATTATTACAGCTGATTCTAACAAATGGAAAACTTATTGTAAATGATAATTTTAAATAGCTGAAGTCTATTTCTCAACATATAATGTGTGAATGTTTTGTGCTAAAAAAAAAAGTAGTGGACAGGTATTTTTTGTGTGTGTGATATTCCTGTACTGGTGAACAGAGTCATGAATAATAATAATAATCACGAATGCTAATATGGAGGCTGACATGATCTCATGTTTTACCCTGACCTGCTGTGATTTAGAGGATTACTGCTGATATTGCCAAGCTGTGACTGAGAGGGTATCATACGCCATTAATGCTACAGTCGGTGTAACAGAACTACATGATCTGTTACATCTGAAAAAAAAAAGAAAGAGAAAAGCTCCTATGGATTATAAATCTACATTAAAATATATATTATTAACCCCATAATCCTCATAATCCATATATACAAAATGACTATATTTACATTTAGTGTAACTGATTGTCTTGTTTGTCTGCCACATGTGTTATTAGCTGACACTTTTGTGACATCCATTAAGATATTATGAAATGTTTAGTGCTTTTGATTGTTGCATAACCATTAGTAGTTTTTAAGCTTTTGATGAAAATTAAAATGCTGCATTTGTATTGCGTGATTGGAGGAACAGCCTATACTTTGTGTATTAAATCACTTATATAACACAAAGGACTAGTCCTTTTTAATTTAGAGAACAACACAATCACCGATATCTGGACTCCATGAAATGTATGCCGCCTCTCAGAGCTGCACACAATGTTTCCATCAAGGACAAAAGTGCTGTTCTTCAAGCTTACGACCAGAGCAGGGTATAATTAGGAACTAAATGCTGCTTTAAGTCAGAATGTGGTCTGCAAGCATTTCCAAAGGACAACCAGTCTTGTGGTTTGTGGTTTTTATCATCAAATGCAAATTGCACAGTTGAAGAGGAGTGGCACTGACTCATAGAGTTTATAATATCCAGGAACCTCATCCGCTAAAACATTCATGCGGTGCAATATGTCAAAAGTAACATATTCATGTTTTTTCCAGATAGAGGACAGGCCATTAAAAACTAGATTCAGCGGAGTTATAATTTTCTAGACCCCCCCTCCCTTATTTTGTGGAGAAAAAAAAAAAAACGTACAGGAAAGTCAAAAAAGCCCCTGGGATCAAATTTTGAATATATGCCAACAACAAGGAAGTGAATGTTAGCTTATGGTGAAAAGAATGGCAAATGACCAAAACACGTACATAAAACAAACATTCAACTGTATTCCCATAATAGAGGCGCTTTACAGCGACCAGAGTAAATATTATCAGTATATTATTTATCATCCATGTGATGAAGTGTGATCTGGAAAGGAAAGTCTCACATTATACGACCATTTACCTAAAAATCTCGTCCTCGCTGACGGATCAGCTAACAGAGAGCGGCATTATTGGATGACTCCGAAGTGATAGGGAAAATTAATATGGTTTGTGTTTCCAGTCAAAATACTTGCAGAGTTGTGATCAGAGGGTTTATGTTGACATACCCCCACCCCCCACCCCTTCGCCTCACATGTATAAACAATTCAATTGTAGGATTAATACTAATCTCATATTTTCAAAATCCTCCTGATATTTACCCTGAAATGAAAGGCATTCCTGGATCCTGTATCTCACACTGTAAAAGCATCTGTCAGTAGGGAGAAAATATCTGAATTACGTAAAATAGTCAAGATAATTTGGTTCAGATGAGCAAAGAAATCTGCCTTGATGATGATTGATGATGCCTATGATCATCTTGATTATTTCACAACATCATACAGTATATTCATAACTGCAAAGAGAAATGCAGCAGCTTGTTGAAGAAATCGCTCAGTCTCTGTTCCAAAGTCTGCTGTAGTGAGGTGTTTGTTGGTGTACCACTATGCAGGGAACTCACAGACACAGAGAGGGGGGCTGGGAAGTCTGGGAAGACCCACTGGGAGCATTTTATACGGATGAACAAAGGGGTGGGGGGGACAGTTTATAGAAATACAATAGTAATCAATGGGTGGGGTGTGATCTGCATGTAGGTGCTGCGGTGTGGATTGAGGATGATGAGATCATGGGGGTCTGGCCAGCAGTTGGCAATGATAAAGGAGCGGCAGGATCAAAGGGTCAGGGGGAAGTCAGCGCACCGGAACATGAGAATCTGTCTCTGGTCTTCAGGCAAATCACATGTCATTTTTATCTTTATTACTGTTCAGTGACATTTTTCAGGTGCATCACACTGAAGTCTCTTGGATGTCAGTTGTTGGATCAAATCAATTCATTTTGCTCATGCTGGAGATTATAGGACGGGGAGGGCGTCTACGTCCCGACTGCTGCTCTGGCTTTCAGCCAGTGGCCGACTGAGCAGAGTCAGCTCTCGTCCACACTGTGGACTCTAAGTGGGCCTCTAGCGCCACCGTTAAGCTCACCTCTTAGCTGTGAAATAAACTCATCTCCAGACATGTTACTTGTAAATACAAAATGTTCATTTTGCACAAGCATTTTAGCGACATAAAAACATTTTTTCCGCCTACAATCATTCCCCAGAGGTTTGTCAGTTTCTGGTGTTTTACTGGTCCAAGCTGCAGTCTTGCTGGTTAAGAAGTAAGAACCATAATGAAGTTGATTTGACTAGTTCTTGCTTGGTTGGGTTATTAACAAACTGTAATATAGTTAAGACATCTGTATTTGAGGGACCTCAGAATATTCCCTTGCTTGACCTTAGCTTTGCCTTTTTTGCTACATATTTGTAGCTTGCTATCCCACTTTCATGCTACGGGGTGAAACATGTATTCATCTCTGTGTGGGTGAGCCGCACCTTGATTCATTTCACCTATTCAACTTTTCAAACACGTGTCATGAGGAGACATTTCTCCTTTGAATATATATAATTAATTCTGACAGAGAAATTTTGTTTTTCGCTTGACGTTCAGGGGAGGCCAGGGTGAGGTTCAAACCCCTTTGTCTTGAACCTCCAAAACCTCTGCCGCCATCATGGTTGAAACGAGCGTTTTGCAGAACGATTATGTGATTGTTTTGTATTTTGAAGACTTTTTCATGGTCTGAGATACTACTAATGAGATCATTGGGCTGTACTTTGAATTCAAATCCATTGTTGACTTATTACAGAAAATTACAGTCCATTGAACTCAGTGGTGTTGTTGCGGTTCGTTTAAACTTTTTGGATACTCAGGTTTTTTTTGTTTTTTTGTTTTGTGCTTTCTAATGAAAGTCTACCTCACAAGCTCCAGCTTCTCTGATTCACTGTGGAGCGTCTCAGGAAATGGCTTTGGTCAACCACAACTTTCTTGAAAAAAAAGCAAAAAAAAGCATAAGGCTGTCCACAATCAAGACTGTTGGTAATGTACCGGAAACCCAGTGTCTCCACTCAATGTATGCATGGCGTCTGTCCACATGACTCCATTTCTGGTGGACTTTTTTTTTTTAATATTTATTTTTTTATCGTTTTCCTAAAAAATATTCAAAAATCAACACATGAACACTGAAGATATTCATCCGCGGCACTAGACAAGTTAAACCTTTATAACTAAATATAACATTTGGTTACTAAAATTAATTGACTACGCAAATGCTGGAATTAGAAAACTAAAACTAAACTGTAAATGTGCCTTCACTCCCATACTGTATAGTGTCAGTATTTAGTCATAGTGGTTCAACACTGTCTTGACACGCCAGCCTAAATACAGTTCTCTCAATATTGGTCTTATATCCTTGCAGAGAGCTGCAGTTTAAGTCATCAAGCCGCAGTTTGCAAAGACAAATAGAAACTTGTGGTTTATTCAAGTGGAGTTTGTATTCTAGCGACCAGTGATGAAAACACACATATTTATATGGTGTGTATTTTTCTAATTTTCATTTTGGCACACGCTCAAAAAGCATTTTGACAAAAGGAATACTGTGTTTTGAATGAAATGCAGTAAATAAGAATGTCCATGTTTCTCCCTGTGAGAGTTGTGTTTACTTTGGAGGCTTGGACGCTGGCCAGTGGAGGAGGAATAGTTTTCAGAAATAATCAGGGGGCGCACTTATTACCCAGGATTCTCTTCTTAAAATGGTAAATGATACTCTTCTACATCCCTGCGAGCAGGAGTCTGCAGATGAAGGAGAAATTCCTCTAGTTTTTGAGAGAGAAAATAAATCCCCCCCCGAAACTCCATGCTTCATTTTAGTTTAATGTTTCACAGGGGCTCAAACTGCGCTGTAAAAGGTTAAGATATTTGTTCTTAATGTGTTGGAACGGCAGTCTCACTTAGCAGGTTTGTAGAGAAGAGCTGGAAAAAAAGCAAACTGTAGCCGATGTGCACCCCTGTGATTTCAAAGTGTGGTAAACTAGCTGACATTTCACACCACTTTGAAGAGTTTGACTCAAGGAAAAAGTAAAAAAAAATATATAATATATTCCTATATGCAGTAGATACATCATTAGCAAGTTTATTCCCCTTCAAACTGTGAAGATACACTTATGTCAAACAAAGTTGCTCAACTTTTACTTACTATACTGGACTATTCTGTAATGATAATGACCCTTGTCCTTTCAGAGCAGTTAGCATCCAGATTCCCTGTCTCTGGTTTCCTGTTGGTTAGGCTTTTCACCTACAGTAACACCAGCCAGTTATTTAGATGAAAATAGCGTCGACGTCTCAGGAGCTGTCAGTGGAATATTCTATATTGGCATAGTTAGCACAGTAAACAGGTAGTATCTATCCTTGTTTGCCTGCGGTCAAATGTTGTTCCATCTGTGGTTGTTTACTGTGCAAAGCCATAAACGTCTTCATTCTGTAACCTTATTCAGCTCTCAGACTGGACATCCTTATTTCAGGGCTGAGACTAGTGAAAATATTGATGGATTGAGGTATTATGGTTTTGTGTGCAGCAAACCCATGACGGCTCGGTATTTACAGTTTAATTTTAAGATCACGAAGTTGCGCACACGCGCCGGAGACAATGTATATACATGTCCTCATTCCCAAAAATGACTCCTTGTGTCAGCGTGCAGATTTAGAAGTTTCTTATTGCTACTAATTCATATTATAAACAGGCACCAGAGGGGGTAGGGGGTGGGGGGTTGGTGTGGGGGGTAGGGTGGGGGGGCTTTAGAAAAGAAAAAAAAGTCTGGAAAATATATCAAAAGTTTGCTTTGCTGCAATAGTTGGTTGTCATGTCACTCATAGGAGCCAACTGTACAAATGTAGATACTGCTTACTGTGCAGGACTTCTGTTACAGTAACTGCATAAGCATTTCAGTGATGGAATATAAGTACATTTACTCAACTACTTGATTATGTACATTTTCTGACACTTTATGCTTCTACTTCACTACATTTCTGAGGGAAATAATGTGTTTTTTACTTCACTACAGTTAGTGACTCTAACAGCAGATGCGGGATAATGAGCACTTTTCCTCTTGAGTACATTCATAATATAAGTAAGATAGTGAATGCATGACAAAAGTGCTGGATCTGAAAACCTCCTGCGCCACTGCATTTTTCATTGTGAGAAACAGAATGTTAGACAGTAACAGCAAATGTTTAGAGTAACAATGATGTTCTGCAGGACTGATCATATTAGTCATCAGTTGTTAGCTGCTTGAACACAAACACAATTATGCAAGCATCGTCTTTTTGGAAGGTTTTCTCAACATCTGACATTCACAAATATATAAATCATGTTGTCCAGATTCAAATCTCATTTATAAGGAGACATGAACATTTCAGTTGACTGTAAGTGTAGTTTTAGACAGAACAGGACGTAATAATTACATTATAATAAGAATACCCTGAGAATATCTCCACATTCCCTTTGCCTTTTGTAAACCAGTGCAGTAGCTGTGGTTGTGTCTTGCATTTTAATAACAGATTTTAAAAATGTAATTTGACCTGAAAAGTGCTGTGATACATTTTTTAAGAGGTTTGAATTTAACTTCTTCATTCTCTCCGTCTTTTGGCTTCTTTCTCTCCATGTTGTGACTAAACTGCCTCCTGGTAATATTAGTTTCCTATCGGTACATAAACCAGCCCACTTCTTGCTGTGATGGACTCAAGAACAAAATCTGATTTCTTTACATCCACATTTGTGATTTGTGTCTGAAACTGACAAATGCAGCTGGAGCGAGGGAGTCAGCTGCTCTGAGCGAACGTCTGTCTTTAATTTGTACTGTTTGCTCTGCATCACTGAACCAAAAAAACAAGACTGGGAGTTTTTTTTTTTTGTTTTTTTTTCAGTCGTACCTCCAGGCACACTGTATGGCCCACACATTAGTTTGTGTTTCATTGTGTGGATACATATTGCGTTTTTTTTTTTTTTTTTGCTGCAGTATGACTCAAAGCACCGTGAAAACCCCTGTATGACAGCGTAGAAAATCCCTGTGATTTGTGCACTGATCTGTACTTTAGGTGTAGCGTCAGGCTTGAATTTTTATGTTTTCATTTCCACTTTTCTTGTCACGCTCTGTTAGAAATGAATGTGGTCATTTTCAATACAGTCACATTTGTCATTGCCCAAAAGTAATCCGTGGTCAAACAGCAAGCCAGTCAGTGTGTGACCTATTAGAATGGAAAATGTTTCCTTGACTGGAAAACCGCACCTGAGGTACCACGCCACACTCAAACACAATGTTCAAAAGCTGAGAAAATATAAGGTGTAAGGAAAAGTTGGGAGTAAAATGTCTTTTTTGTTTGAGTTGTAACTTTGTCATGTCTGATTAGTTACCACATAGACGATTTAACCACAGGAACACGAGCTGGAACTATGATCAACAAGTGAAACTGATCCTGTTTATTCAAGGAGGAAAAAAAACTCAATCTTTTATAACTGTTTTTTTGCTTCATGATAGTTAAGACATAAATAAATATCCTGCTTAGCTCATGAACATTTGACAGCTGAACTGTTGCGGTCAAAGTACAATCTAATCTGACCTTCCAGATACACAGCAGGCTGTGTAACGTCCAGGCCACCCTGTTGCCTTCACTCATATTCCATTTGAGAAAATGTCAGTAATATACATTTTGAGGGGTATTTGACTCAAGGAAACTGGATTTAAATTGTGCTGTCCGCAGCACTATATGGCCAGGGATGTAGAGAGTGGTTAGAGGGTTCTGAAGCAGCTGGGAAGGGGAAATCATGTCTGGATGTCAGCTAACTGATGCATTTCATGCTCATTTTTACACTAGGAGCAAAGTCAAAACCTTTGCTTCAGACCCAGATGGGACCACAAATGTGCAGTTAAATATTCACCCTGTTTTTTTTTTCTTCTTCTCCTTCTTCTTCTTCTTCTTCTTTTTTCTACAGTCACCAAAAAATGTCATGTCGCATATTGATGTTTGGATATTTGGATTTTGGTTTACAACATTCATTACACTTCAGTACATCCCTAACTCACTAACCCTGTCATTTTCTGTTTCTGCAGGTTTACGCAGATGATGTGCTCACAAAAGAGGAACAGATAGGCCTGTTGTTCAAAGCCAAACGGACGTGTGAGGGCAACATCAAGTCAAAGCACAAGATCCCCGGTGAGTAAAGAAGCAAGATTGAGTGTCTGCTATTGGGGGGGGGGGGCAGGAATGTCTGTACCAAATTACATAACAATCCATCCAGTAGTTGTTGAGACATTTCACTCAACACCACAAACATCGACCTCATGGTCTCGCTAGAGGAAATGTCAGAGGATCATCAAAGTCAAAAAGATTCATCCTCAATGGGCCATGAATGTCTGTACCAGAATTTATGGGAGATATTTAGATATTCCAGTGTGGACCAAAGTCCAGACAGACAGACCAGCACCGCCACCCCCACAGCTACGCCACCAGCATTGCTACAAAGGCAGGAATGTGGGAAAATATGACAGACCCTTAGACGTTGTGTAGGATGTGTTTTTTGCCATTGATCAGTTGGTTTTTTTTCTGCAATGACATCTATAATTATCCAAGAGCTGGTAGCTGTCCATCATTTGCTCCCTCAACCGATTACATTTTTTTAACGCCATCATATATATGTGTTAATGCTTGCCATGCAAATCAGCAAATTAAATGAGTGAGTTGCATAGATAAAACAGATAAGAATCCATAAGCCTATCAATCATGGTTTGTTTATATTGACCGAAATGCCTTGTACAGCAACACGTAGATACCACGGAGAGGTTATTGACAGATGAAAATGGAAGGAAACTAATTACGCAGGATATGTGACATTGCGACGGTTTCATGCGACGACAAGGTCCCACTTCATTAGCCTTGATTAGTTCATTAGTGTGATTTTTCACTACCTGCTCAGCTAGTGAGGGAGCGCCCCCCCCCCCCCACTGAATTCCAGCAAGATACAGAGGTTCAAAGGGGAGAGCAATAAATCCCCCAGGGGCTGCACAGGACAAACCCTCATGGACACAGATTTGAAATACTCATAATGTACCAGGCAGGGGACGCCGGGAGTACCGGCAGGAGGCTGGAGGAAGAAATCAATCAGCACAAACAGTAACATTTACCAGGGACTGAAGGAGTGAACACCTATAGCTATAGCAGCAGCAGCAGCGTGATGAACACAAGAGTGAAAGTGAGAGTGCATCAGACTGTAAGGACGGCCTTGTTGTCCTGATTGAATGTGATTGGTCACTTGTTTGAATGTGACTGTTGATTTTAAGAGCTTATAATCAGCTGATGTTGTCCACACTTCAGCGCTTCTCAGTGTTTTTTGCCTACTTTCTGCTGATTCGGGATTCAAATCAAATCCGTCTTTTGAGGCAGTTCCCATGCAGGCAGTCGAATGTGTACTTTAAAGTTGATGGTTACGTTCGAAAATGCTGCTCTGTTTCCTTTGTCCTCCCTGCGGCTTTCCAGAGGCTGGGATCGAGGGCAAAGCTGATCCTGGGCTGTATTTGTGTATTTATGGGTGTCTGAGGAGCACCATTTTCCAGCAGACCCCAGCATCTACTGTATCTCATTGTGGTTACTGTCATTTTCCCAGTTGATTGTTCAGAGGAGGATTTTGGATTCCACAGTCAAACCAATCATATTATTTTCTCTTTAACCCCAGTGTATTGCGGTCACATTGAATTCCTCGACCCTCCAAACGATACCCCCTTGTAGATGAAACACATAATTAAAAATGTTTACTTCCAGGCTCTGAACACAAAAACTTTTGTTGACCATTCCCTGGAGTTCCTTTGCCCTTTGCGGTGGTATTTCCCAACTTCTCATGGTTTTGATAAATGTCCATAAATCTCAAATTGGATTTAAGAAAATACGACAGAATTGCTACTATTGAGAACTGCAGGCGCCGAACAGCAGCTTGTGTAAGACGTCCCGGGGTTTACATAACAACGCTGTGCTTTTAACAGGACGGCCATAGATGCTCATGAAAAGCAGAGCAGTCAGTCAAACATTAGGCCGCTCTCAGATGAGAGTCTGTGCTGCTCATCCGGCCACATCATGCTTAATCCATCCTGACATGTCATAGTGACTGGCAAGCCTGGTGTCACACTTCAACAGCCACCTCCCTGCAACATTTGCAGCTGTCCGTTCATTTACTTTTTTTTTTTTGTTTGTTTAGAGTGAATTTTTATGTCATAATTTAAATTAATGTTGTAATAAGTAATTTCACACAATCTTGACTAGACTTGGGTAAGAGTGGCTCATACAATATGTCAGATTTAAGATTTGGACATTTACATGATTAAATGTAAAATTCAATCGAATTTCTTTGGGTATTTAACTATTTGTCGGACAAATCAACCAATTCAACCATTTGAACTTGTGATGAGCATTTTTTACTATTTCTTTTCATTTTTTTAATCGATTACTCAAAAAAAAAAAAATTGAAACTATAATATAAATGATAGGCATTTGCAGCCCACGATTTAGTGGACTATATATGCTGGGCATGCCTCTCTGTTTGTACATGAGTGAGGATGTTTGGACTCTAACAAGCCAATCAGGAATGTCTTGTCTGGGGATTCTGGGAAATGCTTGAGGTGCTTGTTTTGGGGGTACATGGGCATATGAGAGCTGGCCTGCATACCTGATGATGCTGGCACACACTGGACGTGACTCATCCTGCATGTGGTGGCTGTTTTCTGACCTCTTTTGGAAGGTTGAACATGTCCGTTCAATCACATAACAGCTGAAGGAATTAGAATAAACATATTACCTTAATAAAGAAAAAAAGAGAGTCCCCGGTGTGGTCGTACCGTATGCCTGGATAAGCACATATATGCTCTTTTAACATGCTTGATTTGAGATTTTTTTAACCTAATGGCACGTGAATTGCTTTCACTTCGCTTTACTTGAACCTGATTTGAACTTAAGAGTCTCATCTGGTTGTTTGTTTGTAATTATGTAATGTGGAAATCATTTAAAACCTGGGTAGTGGTTTTGCTGTGATGTGGAGTAAAATTATGGAGGCTGTCAAGATTTGAGATAAAGTTCAAGGAAATCATTACTTGGGCTTTCTGATGACCCATGTAAGCATTTTCTTTGAAGTGGTTGTTAGGATTTGGACAGAATTCACTCTTGTAATTTTTTTGTTTTACATATTCTTTTTTTCTCTCTTGTACTGTGGCGTAACCTTGAATCTGTGGGTTGAGGTAAACTCGGAGAATAGCAGCTAGTGTGCATTTTTTAGGACCTTGGCTTTACATCTGTGTTTGTCTTGCCTGTGTCCTGCCTGACCACCCCCGGAGTTTTTTTTTTTTTTTTTTTTTTTCTGGCACTGTAAACTCGCGGTTTTCTGAACTATTATAGGAGATGTGGAGTGATGACTATTTTAAAACACCGGCAGTGTGAAACGTCGGATTTACTCAGAGTAATGAATTGATCAAGCCCTGAAAAAGATGAAGTCCTGTGTGAGGCTGAAACTGGTTTGGTTGTATTTCAGCATTTTATCTATTTGTTTTTATTTCTCATTTGTGCTTTAAATACACAAAAGTCTCCATTACGTGGCCGAGACAAGGTTTTCATTGAGGGAAACACTGAGGTTTGCCTGGAGAGGACAGTGGAGGGATGTGGGTTCAATGCCCCAGACCTTGCAGTGTGAAAATAGCTCAGCCTTCAAGCTTGTGGTCTGGGTGTAGAATAACATCAGCAATCATTATAAAAGGTTGCATGTATCAGGAGAAAGTGCAATATGTGTTTTGACATCTGCACGTAAGAATCAAATGAGTTGGGGGGGGGGAAGAAAACCTTATTAAAAACCCCAGTGACATCACTAATACCAAAGTCCCCCCGTAGTCACGTTTATATTTAAATCGTGGTCAAGAAATTTTCGGGAAATTATATATGTGTGTGTGTGTGTGTGTGTGTTCGGTGTTTAATTTAAGCTTGTTAGTAGGTGGTCCGATGGTAATAAAACCTATGGCAAAAGTGAACAAGCAATTCTACTTTTACTCCCAGGATGTGTGGTCAGTGTGATTTTCAAAACTGAACGCTGTTTTTCTCCCACCAGAGATCTGTAGGAATCAGTCAGCTCCACTCAGTCTGCTCTTTAATTTTGTGACAGGCAAATAAAAAGCATGTCGTCATCACTTCAGATGTTTCTTTGTAGGTTTGATTACAGGAATGAGAAAATAATGGATCTACTGCAAAGAGAGTATAGTTTTAGTTTTATCCTCAGCTACTTATTAGTGGTCAAAGTGGGGCAGATGTTTTCAATAATGCAACATAAATGCCAAGCCATGAGGGAGGCTTTTGCCAGGAATCTGTGGGGAAAGGGACTTCGCGCCCACTATCAGAGGGCTGAGGTTCACGGTTTCGCTGACAATTAAGGGGCTCTGTGCTGCGAAACAGAATTTTTCCGCTTGAACCTGTAGCTCTTTGTCTGATCTAAGTATAGACGCGTTATTACAAAAATCACATCAGCTGCATTCCTCACTGAAAATAGATGACAAAGTTTTTGTGATGTCCAGAAAAAGAAATGCAGTCAGCAATGTTGTAGGAATCACACGAAAGTGAAGCAAACACTGAGAGGTTTGAGTTTGGCTGTTTACATTCTAAATGTTTTTCACCACAGCCTCAAAAACTCTCAACTTTAATTGCAAATCCCTCTAAGTTTTATTTGACCAGCCAATCCTGTAATTGAAACAAAACACATGAAGGGTAATTACAGGATGTTAAAATTGTTGATTTCTTCAAATTGGTTCGGCTGGTAGTGATTATTCATTAAGAAGTGAAATGAGACATTCTAGAAGACATGATTAAACATTATTATTACTATTATTGTTATTAGCAAACAAAGACAATACACATTTTTTATTTTCTTTTTCTGCGTTCAATTGAATAATACATTAGTGTTAAATACATGTTCACTTAAGTTCAATGGTTTTGTTATTAATAATGCCGGCATTATATATCAGCCATCAGCCACACTGCTCTCTAAGTATCAGCAGTGACATCAGCTATAGAATTATTAGATTGTGGCCATATAATTGGTTTATTAGATAGTGACACAGATAGATGAGGCTGAAACAGTTCACCAATGATTTGGTTATTTGATAAAAAGAAATGTAATTGGCAACAAATTTGATAATTAGTTCATTGTTACAGTTGTTTAACCAAGCAAAATAGGAAATATTATATTGTTGCACCTTCTCAAATGTTAAGATATGCTGTTTTTCTGTCTTTTATATTATTTTAAATGGAATTTGTCAGACAAAACAAGACATTTTAAGAACATGAGATGGGCATTTTTAATACTATTTCATGACATTTCCTAAAACACATCCCTAATTAAGTTGAATGTGATGCAGGCCAAAAACATCCTTATGATACAAAGAGGACAATCAGCTATATAACACTGCACTTTTATTTTGCAGTAATATGCTACTTGGGATACAACAGTGCAGCCAGTGTTGTAGGGAGTATTTTAAATGACATCCATACTGAAACCAATTCCATACAACATGAAAACAACAGGATGGTATCAACAGTGTAGCAGTTATGGAAATCTGCTGCAGCTAACAAATGGACAAGTTGTAATAAACACAAGATTCAATGGACAACTTGTTATCAGTGTTCTGTGAATCGCATGATTGTCTCAGTAATATCACAACAGACGGAGGTCGGGCAAGAATGTATGTTCTCAGGGTGACCCATGAACAAAACAGACTTAACACAGACTACACGTTTCCTCTGCTGTGCTCATTTACATATCCGTAAAGTTCAAGCATCTGGCCTAGTTTTTAAAGGACAACAGAATCATTTAAAACACACAGTCCTTGCTCTTGTAAATGCCCATAGCTGTGTAACCCTGGAACCAAGGGGGAGAACAATTCTCTGTGGCTCTATTTTTAAAAGTCAGCACTGCTTTTGTCTCTGCAGATGGTTTCTGCTCACCAGAATGGGACGGGATTGTTTGTTGGCCTGAAGGGCCTCCGGGAAAGCTCATATCTACCGCCTGTCCAGAGTACATCTATGACTTCAACCATAAAGGTGAGTCTGGCCCTGGATACAGTCAGCAGTTGAAACCCCGAAGCTCATCTTCAGTGTGAAGTGAAAGAGCACCAAGGCTCCGATGCTATACTGTATACTGTACAATCATAACCTGGGCTCCTACTGACACCTTTTTCTCAATTTCTAATTAATTAAAAAAAAAAAAAAAAACAAGCTGAGAATGAGTAATTTACTGTGTTGGCAAACGAAAGGGAAACTGTGGTTAAAATACACTCTTCTTCCTCTTGATGTCAAGGCCTGGCGTACCGCCGGTGTGACAACAATGGAACGTGGGAGCTGGCCACAATCAACAAGACGTGGGCCAATTATAACGAATGTGCAAAATTCCTCTACCATTACAACCACAGCCATGAAAAGGTGAGATCAGTCTCATTTACACATTTACAGTGGCTTCCTCCGGTATAATTAAGAACAATAGCCTGAATGCATCACCTGAGTAAAATGTCGCACATTAGCTAATACAGCCTTTTAGGCAACTATTGCATCATTTTAAACTGTAATTACAATCTCTCTGAAATGTGTAACATATTTTCGACTCGCCTTCTCAGTAATATACAATAAACCTTAAGTATATCTATTGAAATGTTTGAGATGATGATGGAGAGATAATGACAGCATGACAATGTGGCTGCTTTGTGATAATGATGAATGTGATGAAGCTGCAATTAGCTAAATGTCCATTCAGATATAAACTGAAAACGGTGTCACATTAGTCTATATGGCAAATAGCAAAACTTGCCAGAAAGCATTGCATTCAACGAAAATTTAGAGCTGACCAATCATAACTAAATCTCATATCCAGCTTCCAGTAACTAAAAAATAAGAATTTTGCAGTGGACTGATGTCATGTTTTTCTGGAAATTACGCAACGTTGAGTAATGCAGCTTTAAATGTACGGATTTTATTGTTGTTACTGTTATTTTTTTTTTCTTTTCTTTTCTTTTCTTCAACAAGCAGAAATCTTGTAAATGTGTAAAACATTACATCATGTAAGTTACATGGCCAAAAGTACGGTGACCTTCAAACATTACACTCAAGAGCGACTGTTGAGCATCTAATTCTAAAACCATGACCATGACTATGCTGTTATAACAGCTTTTTTTTTTTTTTTTTTTTTTTTACATAGTTCAGTACAAACTGGCCGCAGGGGTTTGCACCCATTAAGCCAAAAGATCATCGCTGAGGTCGGGCATGGGTGATTGGCACACAGTCAGTGGTCCATCTCATCCCAGGCGTCCCCAGGTGTCCTCGACCCCATCAAACACCTTGATGGGGTCGAGGTCAGAGCTTTTTTTTTTTTAAACCACGAAACGCAGAAAATGGTTTCTTTATGGACCTGTCTTTGATCACAGGGGGGCACAGTCACAGTTACACAGAAAATGCCCTCTGCAAGCTGTGGCCAAAAAGTTGGAAGCGCACTATTGTCAATGTAAAATCTCTATGATGTAGGATAAAGATTCTCCTTCACTGGAACCAACACATGGGGGGAAAAAAAAGCAGCAGAATAAGTTAAAGCACATACTTTTGTGCAAATAATGTGTTTCCTGAATAGTCTGAGGTTACTCACGTGTAAAGATGTAAGTGATTTAATTTAATTTAATTATTGTCATTTGCTGTTATCGAAGAAAACAGTTATTACATAATTACAGTGTCAGACCTAACATGGGGATGATACTTGTTTCATACCTGTCCCATCTGTAGCCGCACTTCGCTTTGATGTGCATTGTAACATTATGCAATAAAGCGGTGGTACACACACAAGCACAACACAGCGTAAACAGAACAGCAACACTGTGGAAGAGACTCCGGTAAAAAAAAAAAAAATGATGATGATCACATGACTGGCAGTGTATGACCACTTCCAAAGCGTCTCACTCTGACACCCATCACACCCTTGACATACACAACTCCTGCATTTGTAATCTTGAACCACAGCTTCCCGATACTGTGTACTACCTTAACGTCTCCATGAAGCGTAGCCATCTGTAACATACAATCTAAACATTACCAGCGGAGTCAAACCTTGGATCGTAAATACCGTAAACGCTGACATCAGCATCACACCACAGAGGCATGTTGGGCAAATTGTTTTGTAAACTGAACACGGCAGCCTTTTAACTACCAACCATTCCCCCCCTCGAGACTGACAAAGGTGGATGTGACCCCGATTGCAGTTGCTCCTCTTGTTTCTCTATCATTACGTTAGGGGCGGGGGGGAAGGGTTGTTGGATGTCAGAACACAACACTGGCAGTGAATAGGACCACTGGGTATTGTAAGAAGAGTGGAAAACTGCTAGAATCTGGCTGCAAATGGAAAAATAGCACTTACGCATCCATTATTGTGTGTATGTGAGCACGTTTTTCCTGTATAAGCAATTACAAGTAGTTTTTTTTTCTTTTTTTTAAATTATGATCCAGAAACATTTTAATAATATCACATTCTATAGCCTTTAAATGAACGAAGTGTATTATTATATCACAGTTTTGTGCGAAGTGGCTCTCTAGTTCGTATTGCTGCCAATGGTTACAATTAATCTAGCCCTTTGCAAGTGAATATGGGGCATAGAGTAATAGAGAAATCAATCACTCGTCGATATAACACATTCAAAGCTCACTCAGGAAGTTTGGTGGATGGCTGTGAAGGGTGTCATAGTTAGATTTCTACTCGTTTTTGCCATGACACAATACAAATATCAGCCGTCCCACATAAATTTTCCTCTCCCCTGCTTGAATGTGGTGTGGAGGATGTGGGCATAACCTCATCATGGCACCCTTCAATTTCTCTCTGACTTCAGACGTTTATGTTGATGGGCTCCCAAGGGAGCGGTTGAAGCAGTTAATGACAAATACATGCGCACGAATGAAAGCCCCACACAGCACAACTGCCATACCGCCGACCACCACCACAACTTAGACGGGGGGTTTACTGGCTCAGGAGCCTGATGCTAAATGATAACAGCAGTGCAGTATCTGGTTACATCACATGGGGCTCTTGGCCCCATCACGCCTGTTGACTCACAGAGGGTCTGCTTTAGTGGCTTTCCTTACATTGTCCTCTGGCTGTCAGCTCAGTGCTGGAAGATCAGACTGCCCCACCCAGCCTTTCTCAGCTCCATCACCCACGTCAAATGCTGTTTCCATTTGGAACTTCTAGGCACTTGAGACATATCTGTCACCAGGTGGCAATGCGTTTTCAAAAGCAGTGAAGTGAATGCATTATGAAGCTTCATTTTGAGGGCAAAATGTTGTTTGAGAATTTTTGTCATTATCTGTATGTTTACTTTGCCTGTTGGGAAAACGTGCTCTTTGCAATAAAATCAATTATTAAAAATAATGAGGTCGTAAACTGAATGTTTCTACTTTTCCAAAATGTCTGCATCACTAAAAACTGAATAAAATCCTGCCTGTGTAGATGTGATTTTCAAACAGTTGCAGATAAATGTTTGTCAAATTATTTTTATGAAAAAGATGATAGTGATAATGTATACTGACGAATGTTGTCTTTTCATTGGTGGAGCTGAGGCATCTTACTCCCCATATTGTACATGAGCATACAAGTGTACGATTCCAGTTTCTCCATTTTTTCACATAAATATGGCAGTAGAGCTATGCCTTTATTTATATATATACACATACACACACATATTCAGTACTGCACTGAACCTTCTTGGCATCGAGTGTACAGGTTCACAACATATTGTGCCGTCTATCCTGTTCCACTCCTGGAGGGCGACCTCCTCGAGAGCCTTGATGTTTGAGGTGGAGTGCTGCTCCGCTTGTCTCTTGTTCGGGGTCATTGTCATGTTGAACAAGTGTCCGTCGACCCAGAGTGTGGAGAGAGGGTAGCATCTTCTCTTTCAGGATTTTGCAGTTGCAGTACAACTCCCCAACCCCTTCAGCTATCATAAATCCCCATATAAGAACCACCGTCGTACTTCACTTTCACTTTCTCAAAAAAACTCCCCAGGTGAAAGCTTACAACGACGACCTGGACGTTTCCTATCCTTTCTGAAGTCCTTCCTTTTTATATTTCTGTATCACTTTTGACTTCTGACTCATCCTCTTGTACCCTCGCCCCTTTCTGTGCAGTGAAATAATTCTGTTGCTCAAGTCTCCAGACTATTCCTTCTCAAGTGGTGCCGTTTTTGTCAGCATTAAGTCTGAGAGTGACTCAGTGGGTTAGGTGCCACTTTAATTGTCAACCAGTTACACCTGTTTGAGTGGGATGGTTCAACAGACTCACCAGGTGATTCTGATGACCTTAACGAGCACCAAAAAAAACATCTCATTAAGTCTTAGAACTTGAAGTCTTGTAACTTTCAGGAGGGTGTACTCATTTTTGCAACATGTACTTTTACTATTTTGACAAGAAAATCATATTGTCCTGTTTAGTGCTGACATACATCATGGGTAACTGATGTAGGAGAGTTCCTGGAATATTATATCATAGAGGAACCCAAATATGTTTTATTTGTAAAGAGAAAGCACTGAATTTGTTGGGTATAAGAGAGGGTGAACACATTTATGCTGTATATTGTGTATATATATATATATATATATATATATATATATATATATACATATATATATATACAGTATATATACAGGGGTATGACATGCAACACAGATATCTCGGCCAGGAGCAAAACCGTGGACATTGTGGTTACATAGTTTACTCATTGTTCTTATGGACACAGATCAATGGTTGGTGGCCAGGTTATTTTTTTTATTTAATTTATTTTCTATCAAAATAAGATTTTTTTTTTTGATACACAAAACTGAAATAATTTGACTAAAACCTGCAGTACATCTAGCACCACGGTAACGAGAGGATGTGCTGTAGTCCTCTGAGACTTAAAGTCGTTATCCTTTTTTCTTTTAATAATCTACCAATTTATCCTCTTCCAACAGGAGGTCTTTCACCGCCTGTATCTCATCTACACAGTGGGGTACTCCATTTCTCTGGGATCGCTCATGGTGGCCGTAGTCATCTTGGGATATTTCCGGTGAGTCGATGCTGTCACTGGTAGTTTTTCAATCAATCCTTTCAACCACAAACGTCCTCAGGAGAGAGATTTATACACAGGGTCAGAAATGAAGGTGAGAGCAATTGCAGAAGGGATCAAAACAGGCAGACTAAATGTTTAATGGCATGATGGCACGATGAACACACCGGTTTCTCACCACGCCATGTTATCAGTCTGAAACATACAGCGAAGCAGAGAGCATATTAGTTTCACGATGACTTAATGGAGAAAAAAAGAAAAAGAGGCTTTATCGTGAAATCATGCAACTGTCCCTCCCTGCGTGATCATGCAATGTATTATATTTTGTGTCACGGCAACAACACAAAGCATGCAAACTGTATCAGACGCTACCTTTGACTTTTACTTTGACTTTTAACAGACTATGATATGTCCACATTTGAGGAGGAGTCTGCCTCCGGGCTAGCAGTAATGCATGCCTCATTGCCTGACATTTAAGGTTCTTTTGTTATTTTCATGCTGATTTCAAGTTTTGACAAAAAAACAGCCAACGCTTGGATATTGATTTTGTAATTCCGCCAAGCTTAGATATACTGCATTTCGCTTCTTTGCCTTTCGCAGAAACATGTAAAGTAGATAAATAAGTTCTTTGAAAATGTGAAGAATTGAGAGTACACACTCAGATATAAGGGTTTTTTTTCTTCACGGCTGATTAATGCAGGACAGATTTGTCATTATTTGCTCATTTTCGTTGAGCATAGGGAGTATCAGGAATCGATGTGAAGGCGCTGTTTACCAATGCTCCCACCGGCATGACTTACTGTACAGGCAGGCAGTCAGAAAGCTTTAGGAACGCTCCCAACTGGCACCAGGAAATCTACAGGTCAAATGAGTTTAATAAGTTATCCCAAGGGCCCATCTGACATTCTGGCTCTGTGCTTCGGAGCACTCCAGCCATGTCTCCCCTTCAACATGTCAGCTTTTAGACAGGAGCGCTCATAAATGTTTTCTAGGGAGAGAAAAGGGATATTTCACATTAGCAGTTGTGTTCGGTATTTTTCACCAGGGAAATGTACGCTACTCCCACTCCCTGCTCCTGAATCAATCATTTTCTGAGGGTAGCTAGTGAAATGTTCAGCTCGTTAATGAGGCTTTAATAGTTAACAAAGGATACAGTGGGATAATTTCTGTATTTTGTAGAATATTCTAGTTCAAATTGTCTTTTTGAATGTATTAAAAAGCTGGTGAATATTCAGCAATATTACCATTGATTTTTTTTTACTTGACTGTGTAATGATGTAACCTTTGCAGCTATTGATCCAGCAACTAGATTCCAATACGGGGGGCATGACCACCACCAAAGGCCCACTCCACAGGAAACTCTCAGACAGGATGTTTTGGGAGAATT
Organism: Seriola aureovittata; assembly: GCF_021018895.1. Taxonomy (NCBI): domain Eukaryota; kingdom Metazoa; phylum Chordata; class Actinopteri; order Carangiformes; family Carangidae; genus Seriola; species Seriola aureovittata. The sequence continues at coordinate 11,826,821 of NC_079375.1, forward strand.
TCTTTGACAGATAAACTAAAGCGCTTGTCTGGAAAGGAAATTTGCATGCTTTTCTCAACACATGCTTGCAATTTTGTTTTTACAGCTCACTTTGAGCCCAGCATTTCAATATTTGTGCGTTTCAAGCCCCTAAATCTCAAGAATGTGTTATAGTCAGCGTGGAATTCAGCTGGCTCTAATTAGGATGAGTATTGTTTGTGTGTGTGTGTGTGTGTGTGTGTGTGTGTGGTTCTGCGTGTGTGTGTGGGGGTGTGTGGGTGTGCGTGTGAAAATACTTACAGACAATTAAATGAAGGTGTGCCAGCCCACACGTACACACCCACACACACACACACCCACACACACAAACACAAACGCACAATCTTCAGCAGATCTATCTTCTGACCTTGTGTCTCTTGTTTGCTTTGTCCCCCAGACGATTACACTGCACCAGGAACTACATCCACATGCACCTATTTGTGTCCTACATGCTTAGAGCCATCAGTATTTTTGTGAAAGATGTCGTGCTCTACTCTGGATCGGCCCTAGAGAACATGGAAAGAGTCACAGTGGAAGACCTCAAGTCCATCACTGAGGCTCCACCAGCCAACAAAACACAGTTTGTAAGTAAACGCACTTTACACTTACAGTATAGATGGGGTCAACATAAAGCACTGTGTCCTTGAAAAATACTCACTGAATTTCTTTTTTAAGATTATTTTTTCAGTGCTTATGCCATAACATGGAACAAGGCATATTAAACATACAGTTATTTCTGTTTTTCTGCAGACAATAGAGAATAATAATATGTATCATCAATGATGGCATGACATGCACTGATCATTTCATTTGTAGCGTAGTTTGGCGTTAAACATTTTGCTTCCAAAGAGGAAGTGGTATTTTGCAGAGTCTCACCTGCTTTTCCAGAGCCGGAGCAAATAAACTGTACTATTTGTCACCATGCCAAGCTTTTACTAGGCCAGTACTTGGCTTTCCCTTTCAGAGTCAAGTTTAAAAAATGGGTGAAGACTGGGTACTTTTCACGCATGCTTTAACATGCAAACAAACAATTTGTGCAATATATTTAGTGGACACTTTTATCCCGTGGCTCTCCAAACTGAGTTACATTAGATTAGAAGTGGTTTGTTAGAGTAGGTGACATACTGTACGGGAACACAATGGAGGAAGGTACTGTACATTGTTTTTGCTGTATAAAGCAGCCCAGTGAAAACCTTATCCTAAGGCTACTGTAGAAACATCAATACAAATGTGAAGTTCACGGATTATACTGTAGGCAGGGGGCGGCACAATGATTAGCACCGTCGCCTCACAGCAAGAAGGTTTTGGGTTCGGGCCCTTTTTGTGTGTTGTTTGCGCCGAGTACGCCCGGATTCCTTCCCCCCTGCACGTTCGTTGAATTACTCTAAATTGCCTGTAGGTGTGAATGTGAGAGTGAACAACCCCCCACAACGCCTCATTTGAGGGTCACGGGGTTAATTGACAACAGGTTAATTGGCGACTCTAAATCGCCCATAAGTGTGAATGTGAGCAGGAATAATTGTTTTGTCTCTGTGATTTACTGGAGACCTGTTCAGGGTGTTTGGTGCTAAAATTAGGTTTTTATTTATTCACCTTCCATTTTCAAACCTAGCTTCATTTGATGACAGCACAGGGTTTGCAACAATAACTCGCTAACACAGGAACTCACTAATCAGCAGCTTTGTAAATATATTTCAGTCCTGACTTACAGAAAGATAATGGTTATAGGAACAAATCTATTCAATCACAGATCTTTGTCTCCATTAAAGGGGTGAAAGCACGACTAAAAAGCTGCCCCATGGCAACCCCCCCCCCCCCCGCTGTTGCCCAACAATGCTTGTTAGAATACACACTGATGAGAAAAGGTAGATATGAAAATTATAAGACTGGTAATCAGCACAGGAACAGACGGTGCTGAGTCTAATAATCATGGCATGACAATAGAGCAGTGAGGAGGCTGACTTTAACTGGAGCCCAATCGATGGCTGACTAAATCATTATGGGCTCCTGAGACTTCCACACATCCTGTCAATAGAACAGCACATAATACTAACTGGATTATTATGAACCTCTGTTCAAACACAAATAAGCTATAATGAGATAAAATGTCACTGTCAATATTTTATATTAAAGGCACTGTTTAAGGAAACTCATTTTGAAGCAAGACGTGTATTTATTTAAGTTTTTTTTTTTTTTTTTTTCAGTTTAATTCAATCAATAACTTGTGTGATGTGTCTCCCGATTTTCACTGCACTCCAGTACAAGCCAGCGAGGCCCAGGGGAAATTCACATGGTCCAAAGAGCAATTTAAAACATATAACTTTTAACACAAAAGCTGCAGCTTGCTGCTGTGACACCTCCAGTTTTCATGTTGCATCACCCCAGCCAATCAGCTGGAATGAATCGTCCATGTCAAACACCAATTTTCATTTATTTCCTTTTCTTGTGAAGTGCCAAACACGCTAAATGACAGCTGGAAACTCTTGTGAAGACTTGTTAACCATGTGTTATACTGTGATAATGCCCTTAATTTCAAAACTGGCTCTTATACATGAAAAAGTGTTTAACTAGTTTTGCATGTGTAAAAATGAAAGTGGTTTCAAACAATGAACTCAGATGAAAGTTTGGTCCTCCATGAGTGTAGATAATGAATCAAGCCTCTGTGCCAGAGAGAAATAACAGGTTGTGAATAACATGGGCATAAGGGCCATTTTAAATGTGTTAATTTCAGGGTGAGTTTACTGTAGGCTGATGCTCACACTTTAGGATTGGACTGCAAGGAGAGCCAAGAAGCATATTATCTATTCTGCGAGCACAAGTACATTATGTCCCTTCTCTATATATCTTTGCTTCATGTGTGGTATATTTGCTCTAGATACACTTGAGTAGGAAATAAATAATATTATAAATTAACGTGAAGTTCTGTTTTTCTTTTCTTAAATGTCATAGCCTTTACATTTATTAGAAACAAAGCATTTTAAAAGCAGATCATTATCTATAGGTTTTACGTTGATACTGGATGATTCTCCAATACACAGTACACAGCCCATCCAATACATCCACACCACCCTTCCTTGCCAATGAAAGAAGCACAGCTTGTTGTTTATGCAGTGTCGTGAAAGGTCAAGTTAGTGAGGTCAGGGCAACACATGGATGTAAAGCATTCACCTTACGAAAGGTTAGTGCCCTGCTTCAGAACAGCAATAAATGTGGGCTTTCAACAGTGATTAACAATGATGAATGATCTTTTTCTTCTTTTCCTCTTTTACTTTTTGAGCCGTAACTACAGTGTGTAGTTGACATGCACAGGTATTATAGGAACAATTGTTAACAAGTGTAAGAGTCTACAGCCACATGGTAAAATGCTCACAAAGAAAATGCTAACATGGTGATGTTTAGAGGGTAATATTTACCATTAGTTTAGCCTGTTAGCCTGTTAGCATGGTAACATACTAATTAGTGCAACAAAGTACAGCTGAGGTTGATGGGAATGTCATTAGATTGCAGATGTTTTGTCATAAATGAAAAAATTCAAAAAGTAAAAAACATTTGACCTAATGATGGTGCTAGATGAAAAGTCAGAGGATCTACAAAGTCATTACATTTTTTCCTCTTGGGCTCTTTAATATCTTTAACAAATTTGTTGTCAAGATATTTTCTCTCAAAACCAGAAAAGTAAAACTTCAACCTGCCGGTGCTACGGATACAATCAGATAACATTACTGACCTTGAGTCATATAAGGAATCCTTGGGGAGCACGTTTCAAAAAGAATTAAGACAAAAGATAAAAGAGACACAAGGCAAGACACATAAGGGATGAACACAAAATAAGACGAATGAAAACTGAATAAAACAAATAATAGTAAACAAAAAAAACAAAAATAGTAAAAGACACAAGCAAAGAGAAAAGTGTTAAGCTTTGATTTAAAAGAGCTGAGAGCTCAAAAACATCATTCTTTCTTGGTCTCAGTGAAGACTTTAGCAGCAGCATTCTGAACCTGAATGAATGGATTATACTGTATTTCAGGTTACATCAGGGTGTGTGTATTCAGTAATCTGAATACATTCCCCACTTCCAGAAATGCGTTGTTCACTCGCAGCTGTTTAATGTTGTGTGTAACTGCAGTGTGGGTGTTATTGTGTTTTAAAGGGTGTGTTGTGTGTTGTTGGAGTCTTTGGGCTCCTTCCGGACTGTATTCCCCGACAGCTGTGCTCCCTGCAGACTGAATCAGAATTAATCAACGTAATTACATTAAGTGGAAGATTATGAAAAAGCATCAGTCTTGTCTGCAGTTCGAGCTCAAATCTCACTGGCTTTACTGTGGCGCTACTGCAGGATTGTGAGAAAAAGCATTTCAACAAGTATTCAGCAGGTGTGATGTTTTGTCAGTGTGGGGATTGATTGCATCTGTTCTCCTTGTGTCCTCTTTGTGTCTAGATTGGCTGCAAGGTGGTCGTGACCTTGTTCATGTACTTTCTGGCGACCAATTACTACTGGATCCTCGTAGAGGGTCTGTACCTTCATAGCCTCATCTTCATGACCTTCTTCTCAGACAGAAAGTATCTATGGGGATTTACTCTGATTGGTTGGGGTGAGTCCCGCTTCATTTACATTCCGCCTGCATGCACGTGATTACAATATGAATATTAGGCTTACTGCCATGCGAATTAAATATTATGTAAGGTATTTAATTTTTGATGGTCTAATAAGTATGCAAAGAAGTTTGAAGAAAAATAAAATGGGAGGCACTGTCAAGTCTCTTGCTGATATTTTATTGATAAGCAAATGAAGACAGTGGAAAACTGTGTAAAGACACACACTCATGAATATGGGCTTTACAGTTCCTGCATTGTACACACTGTGCGTATAAGTTACATAAGCACAGCGCATACAATGTGGATGCTGTGTTCCCCAGGTTCTACCTACCTAGCAAATTATGGACTTATTTTGGAATCTTTTAAAGTACTTTCTTAAGTTTTTTTTTTTTTTTTAATTATTGTAATATTTTATTTTCTCTTTTATTTCTCAGGAGTACCGGCTATGTTTGTGACAGTTTGGGCAACTGTGAGAGCCATGTTTGCAGACACAGAGTAAGTGATCTGCATAAATAATGAGACATTATTCTTGTTAAACGTAATGCAGAAATACTAAGGTCATTGGTTTCTTAAGGCAAAGGGGGCACGTGCAAACAGAGTCAATGATGAAGTAAGTTTTGCAGCAGTGGTTTTATTTTGCTGAGTGTCTGTGGAAAGTTTCCTTCAACAAAAATAACTGTCCACGCAATGATGTATAAACCGGTCTAAATTCTGAAGGCTTAAATGGTGAAATTTAAATATATCAGTATTTTCCTACCAAACATACCTCAAGCTTCTGTAGTAAAGGTTGAGGACAGGGTTGAAAGCTGAGGAAAAAGAACTTAAGTGGAGTCACATCCTACTTCTGAATGGCTGCCTCAGGCAATCTTACTGGACCCACAACCCCTTCTGACTGGCACTATCTGCCACCTCCACATTGGTACCGTACCATGGTCGAGCACTGAGGAATCTGGAGCTGAGAGCTTACAGCTAAGCTGGTATCCAGCAGCTGTCTAGTGGAACTAAACCACATATTTCGTTGTCAGCAGTAGAGCAGCAGCATAACAGCTTCATGGGCAAGAAAACAAACCAAGCATGCTAATAACCACAGCTCGGTCATTGGTAGTATGGAGTAAGAAGTAATGGTAGGCATTTGGTTAAAAATTCCAATCTATCGACTATGGGTGTCGTATTGGTTAAAACTGACCTAAATCAAGCATGATCTATGCTTTTTGTCAAAAGATCTATGAATCTTTCTTGCTGCTAAAAGCCACACATAGACAGGAATAAATACAGAGGAGATGACCTCAATGTCCTCGGTGGTAGCTTAAGGCACAGATTTTGTTATTTCAATTCATTGGCACAAAGTAAAAAATTTTTTCCAGAACTGCAAAAGCCTTGAACATGAAGGCCAAATTCTGGGGTAATGAATCAATTCATTAGGGATTAAGGCTGGAATCAAATCATGTAAACATTTATTTTGACGAATTGAATTCATGTCTGTATGGCTTCATATGATACTTGTGTCTAGCACTTTCAGATGAATCTAAATGGAGTCAGTGACCTGGCTGAATCTCTATCTGATGGCAGTGATCATTAGAGACACCAGAGTGGAACAGAGGGATCCTGGATCATCACATCTGCCACCTTGATCCTTACTTATCTCTCGCTGATCCCTGTGTTGTTGTTTATCTGCTGCAGGTGTTGGGACTTAAGTGCAGGCAATTTGAAATGGATATATCAAGTGCCTATCCTGGCGGCTGTAGTGGTGAGTACGCGCTCGCTGTTTGCACCTTTCCCCTGCTGCGCGGGAAATGACAGTGTTTCACTGCACCTGTGGCATAACAGCTGTTGGATAAGACACCTTATTATGTTTCCAGTGACACCCAATCATATATTTGTGTTTCTATTTTTTTTCCAGGTTAATTTTATGTTATTTCTGAACATCATCAGAGTCTTGGCAACTAAATTACGAGAAACAAACGCTGGAAGGTGTGACACAAGGCAACAGTACAGGTACTGAGGACTAGCATTGTGCAAAATTATTATTTTCAATTCAAAATTTTACTAGAGCAGCTGCTTATTTTGATTAATTCATCATATCACATATTAATATCCTGCACCACCGCCAGCATGATGAAGCCATGAATGATGAGGCAGGATCGAAAATTGCAGCGAAGATTGCAGTGATACATAATAATGACCCTTCACTGTCATGAACCAAAGGCTGCAAGTAATGATTGTTATCATTACAGATTAATCAGCCTCTTATTATGTATTATGTAATCTATTTTATAATCTCAACGAGTAATAGAAAATAGTAAAAAATGCTGTTGTCAGTTAGAGGGTCTCAGGTGACGGTCTTTAAATTGCTTGTTTCATGTGACTCACAGATTTTGAATTTTATAAAGACTTTAAATGAAAAATAAAAGGAGCAGATCCTCACATTTGAAAAGATGGAAACAGAGAATGTTTAGCATTTTTGCTCAATAAATGACTTAAAGTTCACTTAAACTTAAACAACAGAAAAGAATTGAAGTAATGGGACTAATTAATTAATCAACTAATTGTTTTAACACCAAACCAGAAATAATTTTTTGCTTAAGTGAAGCCATAAAAAGTGAAGCAATAGTTAAACAAAATGAATGAATGAATAATTGAATTAACATGCACAAATTAGATGCTTTAGTTCTATAATGTGCTGAAGGTTGACCGTATAATATTTTGTTAAGATTACAAAAACGTTCCTCTGCTGTTACAGAAAACTGCTGAAGTCCACGCTGGTGCTGATGCCACTGTTTGGTGTCCACTACATCATATTCAACGCCATGCCGTACACAGAGGTGTCTGGAGTTCCCTGGCTGATCCAGATGCACTATGAGATGCTGTTTAACTCCTTCCAGGTGAAGCTGCTGCGGTAGAAATGTTACTTTCAGCTCTGCGGGCCATTAATATTAATGTGTCCTTTCAAGCTGAACAAATCTGACTGACCTGATGAGGATTTTACATGTCCTCAAGGTCGACATGTCTTTATCACTGAAAACACTGTCAGCGACTCGTTAATAAAAGGAAGAGGGATCAATTATCTATTAGTTACTTTATGATGAGGTATTTGGTTGCAGTTGGATCTTAATTAAGATAAAGAGGAAGAGAAGGGTGGCTGATGATTTAAAATACCATAGGAAATATCAATGTATACGGCTTAAATGTCATATTATCTCCACACTAAAGATATCTCTTATCTTCTCTTTTCCAGGGATTCTTAGTTGCAATTATATACTGCTTTTGCAACGGAGAGGTAAGGACTCATAAAGTTTTGCATTTTACAGTAAAAACTCCTGCATCATATTTAAGCTCTTTCGTGGCTAAATAACTTCTTCTCTTCAAAGGTTCAAGCTGAGATCAAAAAGTCCTGGAGCAGGAGAACTCTGGCACTGGACTTCAAAAGAAAAGCTCGGAGTGGCAGTAACACTTACAGCTATGGACCTATGGTATCACACACCAGTGTTACCAACGTCACCGCCAGAGGACCGCTGGCCCTCCACCTCACCACGAGGCTGGGACCGGTGCCTGTGAACGGGCACAGGAACCTCCCCGGGTACGTGAAGAACGGCTCCGTCTCAGAGAACTCGATACCTTCGTCGGGACAGGAGCTCCACATCCCCGAGGAGGAGCATTCTGCTCACACGCGGCCCTGCGAGGACGAGAAACCCTCGCCCGTGGTCGAGGAGGAGAGGGAGACGGTCATGTGACCGCTGTGTATAGGGATGAAAACTGGAAAACAAACAAACAAAAAAAAAAACAAATCATAACACAGTCTCAGGATGGTCTGCCAGTTTTTTTTCTCCTGTGAATCGAGCCAGAACTTTGGCAACTGATGAGGCTCAAGGTAACAAAAAAAAAAAGAAAAAAAAGAAAAAAGGGTGTATCACTTTTGTGAGCTGGGCCACCTTTATTTGAGGGATGATGACCCTCATTGTTGTGGCAAACACTCTCAACTCTTTCAACAACCACCTGCCACAGTGAATGTGTAAAAGGCTGAAAACAGACTGCCGTTTCTTATTTCTTTCCCACTGCCATCGAGTTTTCTGTTTGCTTTTTTGGCAGATGTCTTGTTGCTCAGCTCTTGTGCATAAATCAAACTGAGGTTAGTTAGTTGCAGTAGTTGCCAGGAACAGCCTTAATCACCTATGTAAAGCCAGGTGGATTTTGAGTGCACTTAGTGGCACATGTGTGGGCAATTTCATCAGCAAGGTTTCACATTAAGTCAGTGTGAGTAGACGACGTGTGGGCTCGGCTTCCAAAAAAATTATTAATGCTACTATTTTGAGGGATCTGTTCATGTTTTCTGGCACGGTTTCTCATTTGTTCTGCATTGACTTAAATCCACTTCAGTGTAAAAGGGAAGGTACTCAGGTAATTGAAGTCCTCTGTTGTTGCACACCTATTTTTATACGTTTAAAGTGGTGTTTTAGCATGGTCAGCATTTCTCTCCAGAGGATGTTGGTAGGTTATATAAGGCTGTGTTAAAATATTCTTGTTTTCAAAAAAACGTTGTACAGTCTCTGCTGTTTAGAAAGACCCGGTATTCATCTCTCTGATTGCAACAGATTTCGAAGAGTTCAAATGAATGTTTCATATTCAAATTCTCTAACAAAACACACACACAAGATACACACACACACACACACACACACACACACACACACACACATACACACACACACACAAAACGATGCCAAAGTAAGAATATCTCTTTGAGGACTGTCTCTTTCTTTGGGTTGAGTGTCATCTGAGGTAAAGAGGTCCTTAATAGAAATCTGACAGAAATAGTATCAAGTGTTCTCGCTAAGTTTTCAAAGGAAGAGACCCCCCATTTAAAAAAACACAGGGCGCAGGAAACGGTCATATATTTCAGTGGAATGTTAATTAAATGAGGAATCCAAGAAAATCTCAAATTCCCCTGGAAATTCCAAGAGCGACATTTGTGGTGGATATGAAGGAAAACCCAGAGATGAAAAACACACAGAAATTTTCACAGATGGTCCAGTGTTATGCTGCTTTTTGATGTATATATACAAGTCACAATGTTTACAAAGATCAGAAATACATTCTAATTGTGAGCTAATAGTGTTCATGTGTATGGATATGTTATAAAGCTATGTTTCAGTGTATATAATTTTTTTTTTTCATGTGTTTGTTTACGGAATGTTTGCAATATTTGATTATGTACATTGTCCAAATCAAAACTGGTGAATACATTTACAGGTGACAGAGGGCATTCAGACTAGCATTTAACGAAGCATTAGACAAGGTATTTCAAACTCTGTAACTTGTAACTTACTGCACTTAACCTGCACGGTTTGCAGGTTAGGTCACATAATCTATTATACCAAAGAGAAAAGGCATGATATGCTGCCAGGGAAAAAGGTTGTTTTGCAGTATTTTCATCCACCATCTTGTTTACAGTGACCAAAAAGTCTTAAAGTCACCCGCTCTCCAAAAAAAAAAAGAAAAAAGAAAAAAAAAAAAGTATTTGCTACTGGTAGTTAGTGTAGGAAAATGTCAAGATAAAAGTGTTGAAATACAGCTCCCACATAGATTGAAGTTTTTAAAATAAATATTCAGTTCCATGTAAACAGCAGTGAAGCAAATGAGAAAACCATCCACAACACTCAGTAGCTCAGTAACAATGGACTGAGACCATTAATATTAAAGGCAGTTTTGTTGCTCTTAAATCCTCCACTTGGATTTTTGACTTAACTTGGTCTCGGGAGCAGAATTAGTCACTATTTGGTTTGGACGAACGTGTGTGATGGATTTGTGATTTAGCTCAGATTCAGCTAAATGGAGTTTTACCTCACACATAAATTCCAACTGATATGTGACCAAAGCTAATATTTGCTCTTGAGCACAGTGTTATCCCATGTTTTTTATTTTGTTTTTTTTTATGTTTGGTTTTTTTTCACATCTGGTGACCACCGTTCGATGGCAACAACTCTTGTCCCTCTTGCTGTCGTCTGCCTTTAGTGACTTCACGCAGACTGAGTTATGCTTCCCACCTTCCTGATTCCCAGGTTTGCTCCACCAGTTGCTCAGTCCATTATCATGTGTGCTGTGACTCAGTTTTGAAAGGTTAGAGCCCGGTCTGCTCTGTTACAAGTCCACCCAGCAGATTTATACTGCACGTAAAAGAGTAGAAAACACTAAATTCAGACAACTTTATAAATTGTCTTTGCTGTTTTCCCATCAAGCAGATGTTTTAAGGGTCAGTCTGTCAATGTTCTTCTTATTGACAGCAAATCCCATGAAAAGACCAAAAATCAACATTTGCCTGACTTATAAGTATTGTCGGACACACTAATGAGCCACACCTTTTTATTGGGTGACATGTTTCTTTATTACAAAATACATGGGTAGTGTAGTTTTTTATTTTTTTATTTTTCTGAGCCAATCCCACAAATACCATCCTGTGTGCGTAAATACTCACTAGCTAACCAAATGTGTGTTAATCCGCAGCTAAAAAAAGTCCCCAACAAATACACTATTTACTCCTGTCTGAGTAAAGTTTGCCTAAAGCTACAGGGCCCAGGTGTTTTGGGAAATTACACAGCCTTTCTTTTTTTAAAAATTAAACAAAATATTTGAGACACACAATTTTAAACATTTATACTTTTAGTAGAAACAAATAGGCTTTTGGATGAGAGACAACAGCATGGTAGGAAAGTACTGAGAGATGGACTAACGCATTGATATTTTTGGTCTTTTTATGGCTTTTTTTTGGCAATAAGGAAAATATAAAATCATTTTAGATATATCCACAAAACTCATTTGAGCCAGACAACTTCCTGTTTTTGACAGCTGGTCAGACGCCTGTGATTTTGAGTCATTAGCTGTAGAATTCTGAGAAGCGTGTTTGGGCCTTTAAGGAACTCAAATTGGATCCAACTGGGACATTTCCATGGGGACCGGTCATGATTGCGACTCGAGTGGATTCGCTACAACAGTAATTAGAGGTGGCTTCAGGCCACAATGATGGAAAAAAGGAAAAGACTAAGGTTGAGGGGAAGCTCTTGTCACTTGATAATAAAGTGATATCCTGTTGGTATAGTCGTAACATGTACAACGTTTAAGACTGCAGCTGACTGAGGTGGTTGTTCTTCTAATCCAATCAGACTTTCCACTAACTGCCGCTGGGCAAGTAAAGATGTTGCCGTTGTGTAATGCAGTTTCTCATTAAAAGGGCAGGGGTGGTATCAGAGCATTCAAATCTTTTATTAAAATAACACTTGGAAAATTATATATGAGCACTTTAATACCCTATAATACAGTATTTTGTTCTGATTGTATCATGTAAAATGATTGTGTTTTGGAATCAAGTGTACAATAAGGCCAATAACCATAGAGCTAATGTTGTAATTCATTGTTTTCGAATACCTCTCATGGAAGTATAAAATGTGTTTCATTGTCTTTTATTTATCTCGTGCCGAAATGTACTCAGTGGAGTCGACATTGGTCTTCATGCTTTACATACAGTATGTGGGCAGTGTTTTTCTTTTGTTTGTTTTGTTTGTTTGTTTGTTTGTTTTGTTTTTTTTTTAAGACACATCTCACCTTCTCATCACTCCATGGTGATGTAGGCATGTTGTAGATATCAGTGTAAACTTGGACTCAAGTAGGAAGATGTTATCTGGTTTCTAATGTTCATCAGTGAATTGTGAATAAGTCAATAAATCTATAATTTTACTGTACTCATACTTTTTTTTGCAACTTTCATGATTCTGATGTAGACAAAATACCCATAATGCATGTTCTTATATATAATCTTTTTCTTTATTTTAAATATAATATCATACAAATATCATTTTAGAAAGAAATTGCCCAAAATGTTTGCAGTGAAAAGTATGAAATAATTTTTTTCTTCCAGTGTTTGTCAGTGGAAGGCAGAGTTCACTTCTGAGCTTTCTTGGCTCCCCCTTTAGCGCCTCCTTTTCCCCCTTTCTCTCATTTCTCGCCTTTTTCCCCTTTGTCTCCCTTCTCTCCAGATTTCTTTCCTTTTCCTTCACCTTCTTCTTTCTTGGCTGCTCCCTTTTCACCTTTTTCACCCTTCTTTTTTGTTGGAGCATCATTTTCATCTCCTTTCCCTTCTTTGGCACCCTTGCCCTCTTTCTTGACCTCCTTGGTCTTCTTCCCTCCTTTGTCACCATCCACTTTCCCAGACACTGTTGTCACCTCCTCCTTTTCTTCTGCTTTTGCAGCTGCAAGAAAAAAAACATGAAAAAAATGAGGGGTTAAAGGCCTCATGGCGGCATCAGGTATCATCAGGGTCCTGCCTCTAACAGTAATTGGAAGGGAGAATTAAACCCAACAGAAAGCCAGGCTAAGTAGGTTGCATGTAATGAAGGCACATATGTTTCTATCTGTTCTAATAAGCATGGTCTATTTATTCTTTTAATGGGATTGTTAGAAGTGCTTTCTGGGTGAGAAAAGCAGAACAAAGGTTTACAGTCAGCTTTGTGTGTGTGTTGACAGAAGACAGTGTTTTTCTCATTATTCTTCAAGAGGTGACACCCTGAGGATGTACACAGCCAACAAAAGATAGTGAGGATGAATATCTCCTAATGTTACCAGGTTTAGTTTGGTATATTTAGGTAGCAAGTAAAATAACAGGGGAATTTAGAATGAAAATAATTCCTGTGGACTTAGAGCCGTGGTTTGGCATTTTGGGAAACACACTTATTTACATTCTGGCCAAGAGTTAGATGAGAAGATTCATAACACTCTTATGTCTGTCCAGTAAACATAAAGCTTCAACCAGCATAAAGCCTGGAAAAAGCAGGAAACAGCCAGCATGACTCTTTCTAAAATAACACAATCTGCCTACCAGCATCTGTAAATCTCAATAATTAAGAAATTATAACTTTTATTTGTTTAATTCGTACAAAAAAAAAAAAGTATAAAAACGACAAGTTGTGGTCATGTGACGCAACCAGCAGAGAATTCACCGTGACGACAGCACTTCAGGAAGTTTATGCTGCCGGCCAAGAACGTTTATACATTTCGGTTTTGGATGTTGTTTACTTTGGACAGAGCCAGATATTATTATCAATTTTTTCTGCTAACTCTCTAGAAAACACATTTTCGGCTAGAAAGCATATTTTCCAAAATATCAAACTATTGCTTTAATTCTCTCTGACTGTCCCCACATCTTCTCTGAAGCAAATATCTCCAAACCTGCCTGATAATGTGTAAGAGTATACCTGCAAAAATAATAACAGGTTGGCTGCATGTGGAAATCTTGAACCATTAAATGTTCAAAAGTTTTTAAGCTTGAACTCTGCAGTCTCTTTGTTTTATGTAAAACTCATTTGTTCAAGTTATAGGCTACCTCATTCAAATTGTTTAAATTAAGATTTCTTTTTTTTTTTTCATGAAAACTAAAGGCAGTCCTTGAAAGGAATTTATTAAAAGGAAACATTAAACCCGTAGCAGTTGTTTTCAGGCATCAGATTTCCCAGACAGCTTTGCAAAATGAGAGCTGAACCCCTAAAAATAAAGCTGACAATCCTAACAGTGTCCAAAAAAAAAAGAACTATGCAAGACTTAACAAATTACACCTGACTGTGTCAACAAGAAACATTGGTGTGATTTTACACTTCAACAACTATTGTTTAAAATCTGTGAAAATTGCTCAAAGGAAAGACACCAGACAGGGTCAATGGAACTTCATTGCTTCCTTTTCTCTCTCTCTCTCTCTCTCTCTCTCCCTCTCTTTTTCCAGTAGCAAAGCAAACATTTGCCCGGTGCTCTACAAAAGCTGCAGAGACACTGGATACACAAACAAAGGCCAAGAAGCCAAATGACAAACACAGACCAAATGTCAGAAGTTGCCGGCGGGGGTCGGAGAAAACCTGAAATGATTTTGCTCATGTGTTATACTGTGTTGTCTGAATCCAGCGGACTTAAAATAATCAATCAACCATCAGAATGTTTGTGAATAGATTTCTTTGTGTTTTGACTGAATTCTGAAACGGTCTTCTGCTCTTATCCTCTGCTCGTACGCTCTTTCCTTTTTCATTTCCTGTGACAAAGTAGACGATGGATCAGTGCGGCAGGTTAAAGCCGGGGCTGGTGATGGCTAAATGGGGGGAGGGTGTAATTAAATGTCTGATTTCAAAACCCACGCGTGACTCACACATTGTTCCAACTTTGGTCAAACTTGGTGGGTTGGTGCCTTTTTTTTTTTCGCCCCAGTGTCCTGCTATTTACACACTGTGCACCATAGTGGAATAATTAAAGGTTAACATTGCCTTCTGCAAAAGGCCTTGACCCTGGCACCGTCACTAAATGTCAAAAGTTCAGAACAGCTACAACTGGTATAGTTTTTGAGGGCACAGTGCATTTTGGCATTTAAAAAACACAAACATGAGAGTTCATTCTGACTGAGGTGATATAACTTATTGTCAGGATCAGGACTGATGTTCCTGCTAGCCAGAAACTGTCTCTCTGATATCACTTAACATCGCCTGTTTTATTAAAATAAGTTTGTATTTTCATCCTTGAGGAACAAAGCCGGACTTGTAACCGGACCAAATTCCTTTTCGCAAGTCCGTCACTCATCAGTCGGCGTGCCGTGAACCTCAAACAACCTTTTCCTCGCTGCCCATTCAGAGCCACGAGGAGACAGATGTGTGAGGGGAGTGTTTGAGTTGTTACAAGAGCTGCAACAGTTTGGTGACACTGACACCGCTTCCATTTTCAGCCGTACTTGAAATTACACACTCCGCACTGCAGAAGAATCAGGTCTGCTGAGAGTCGATGCTGCAAGTATAAGTGACGTTCAAAACCCTGTCTTTTCAGTCCCTGCTTTTTATTGGATTTGTATGAGTGCTTGTGATGGAGAGGGAGAGAAAGGGATGACAGACAGAGACAGAGACGAAGACTTTGTTCCTTTTTTTTCTGTCTCACAATTTCAGACAGATATCGGCTGTGAAACCGAAAACTGCTTCCTTTTCTCGTATTTTATCCCCGATGCTTTTAACGGTTCGGTTAAGTACGTGTAAATGGAGGCGTGGAGAAAAGCTACATGGAGGAATGTCAGACATCTTAACGGTGCAAAAACTTTGGTCAGTTTAATCATACAGTTTACACAACACAAGTACCTTTATTTCTGATTTGATAAGCATCCGTTACGTCTGAAAAATATATTCATGCACACATCCAGGAGATGAGAAAGGGCATTTCTTGATCCTCATTTCTAACATTTAATTAACTGCTCAGTTATAGTGGGTGCTGTTTTTGCTGATTTGTCTGGAAGAACATTTCCTGTGTACTGTTCCTCTGCATAATCAAGCCCTCATTTTCTAAAGAAACTTAAAAAAGTTTTGATTATGAATTTCATTCTGTGTTTACTAGATGTTTACTGCTTCGCATTCAACGACACTGCATCCCCTCGATTTTCACTGTATGTGGTCATTTGGTTTGTCGGATGATTATTACATGTTGCATCTCGTCGTACCCATGACATAATCACTGGAGAAAGGCAGCAATTTGCATATTTTGCTTACATTTCTGTTCCCCTCCTCCTTAGTTAACCCAGCAGCAGACATTACAGTGTATTTTGTTGGGAGTTCATGGTTGAGAGCTGCTAATAAATATGTGTTCATCATCACTCTTTATAACGGCTGTAGTCAGTGCAGCCCCCTTAAGCCCCTCTCCCAGCCACATGGTTGATTAGTTAAATAGTCACGAAAGAGGATTTTCTCCAATGCATATTAGATCAAGTCTCTGTGGTGACTCTGGGGACTGAAGAGATACGGATGCTCTCGCCACAGCAGCTTCATCATGTGATTTTTCTTTTCATCCTCTAACACAGATCTCATTTGACACAGTTCTCATGCAAGAAAAACTTATTGACAGCTCGATGCTTTTTCTTCCATAATTAATTTCACAATAACCGATGACTGTACTTATGCACACGGCTGCATAATATATCATCCAGAGGAACGAGACGAGACAGATGTCAGTCCGTATCTGTCACCGATCTTAAAAAGCCACTGCTAGGCAGCTGAGATGGCTTAGACACACACAAGGCAACACACCAAATTCCAGAGAGAGAGAGAGAGAGAGAAGTAAGAACAAGAACAGTTAACCACAGACGAGACCAGTGCTGACATCCATGATCATATTTAATTAAGAGCAGTAGGAGATACTGTGAGTGATTTGCTTTAGTCAAATCTAATCTCAGGAAAGAAAACAGACAGGTGGGGGAAAAGACGGACACAGAGAACAGACAGGCATGCAGCGTGCGTTACCATTTCAACTGGTCATTTTCTCTTGACATTTTCATGCAAATATACTTGAAGCGAAATATGTGCATTTACATTAAAAACATCTAGGCGTTGAGAAAGAGGGGAGCCTCACAAATTACAAAAAGTATAAACTACATATAAAGTCCAGCTGCCCTAAAGAAGTCGTGATTTTTAGCCACAGTCAAAGTTGAATTTTCTCCTGCACAGTTACTGCAGCAGTGCAACTCCACAACCAAGCAAAATTTGGAAAATTAAAATTGTGCTTTCAAAAGTGATGTAGCTGAATGAAAGATGCATTTTTATTTTCTTGAATTTCATTCCCATGGCGTTAAAGGAAGACCAGATGGACTAACTGCAGCACAGACGGATGCTGGATGCATGAAGGTGACTTTTACAGTGGTTGCCAATGTATTACACTGTGTTTTTTAAAGTCACTCAGCCAAGAAGACTGTCTGAGAGAAGATTAAAAGAAAAGGTGAAAAAAGAAAAAAAAATCATCCCGTCTCAGGCAAACTGACGGAGCTGGAGGGCTCCTCGCTGACCCTAACTACTGAGAGCTGGCTGCTGTTTGCACTTTGAGGTTGGACCTGCTCAGAGACTGTCTGTACTGCAGAGGCATCTGAGGTAGCTGGAAGAAAAGCAGGAAGAAGAGAAGAGAAGAGAAGAGAAGATTAAGTATAACAGAGCCTAACACAGAACAGAAGTAAAGTAACCAAGTGCAGCAAGTTTTGTGAGGTGAAAAGAAGAGACAGTGAAATTTTCAGTAATTAAAGTTGCCCTAGAAAAGAAGTTATGTAAAAAGACAGCTGTCCTCTTAGCCTTAATCATAAAGTGGGACTACAACAGTGAAGTCCTGTAAGACCCTGTATTAAAAACTAAAAATTCAGTGTAGTATTAAATATTCTCCTCTGCCCATAGACAGAGACCCAAATCCAGCAATTACAGACTGGTGTATGGGGGCATAATGAGCAGTTTATTGATGTCACAGGACTTCAGTGTATGACCGGTCAGTTTTCAAACATTTATCTCCCATTCTCTCCTTTGCAGCCACCAGCATTTGAAGTTGCCCTGTGCAGCCTCAAACAGAGAACTACAAGAAACTGTGGCACAAGAAAAAGCAGGCAGGGCGATTCCAGGAAAGCGCCACAGTTGACATCAGAGTTAGAGCTCATGCTTGTTATTATTACCAATTTAATATAGTCATATTAATACTGGAAAGATATTAAAGTGGTACTTACATCCTGGGATCTCAGTCAGCTCATTCAGAGGTGGCACTGTCTCTAATGTGTTGGCGTATTTTTTGGCGGCTTGCCGTTGCGCGTGCCGCGCCTCTATTTCCTTTTTGGTTCTCGGGATTCGACATTTGAATATACAACACAGAGTGATAACTGAGGGAGAAAGGGACAAAAACACACGAGCCACTGAGTTGAATAGAACATGTCACTAATTGTGACATCTAATACACAATTAGTATAGATTAAAGTGTTTTAAAGGGTCATGGTACGGATAGTTTTGGCTGTATTTGCCCAATTTTCCCCCAAATTCCTGCATCCACTGCAGTACAGTGGTATAATAGAGGTTAATGAAACTTTTTACAAAATTCAAGCGTAGCACTTGACAGAAACAATGTTCCCATTATGGCAGACAGCCCACATCAGACATCAGACATCACAGTGGACAGTATCTGTAGGAACGGCTGTCTACAAAACAAATCATCCATGAAACCAATGACAGCAAGGTCAGTGTGGCGTGGTAGTGTTGGTCTGTCTGCCTGTTGGTCGACTGGTTCTTTTTTTCAGTCGGTCCACCACTTTGATCTAAACCGAAATATCTCAACAACTATTGGATAGAGTGCAATTTTAGACTTTGGTGATTCCCTGATTTTCATCTAGCCCCACCAACAGCTCCAATTTTTCACACATCCGGTCAAATGTTTCAATATCTACCGGACTGATTGCTACAAAATTTTGTACAGACATTCATGGTTCTAAGATGATGAATCCTGGTGACTTTGATATTCCCCTGACCTTTCCTTTAGCACCACCATAAGGTTCACATTTATGGTTTTGAGTGAAATGTCTCTAAGCTAATATAAGATGGTGAAAATCTGTGTAACATCTGCATGTTAGCGTTTACCACAGAACAGACAAGCACAACATTATCCTGAAATTTGCTGACGCCACCACACTCAGTCGTCTGATCACTGGAGGTGACGAAGCGGCGTACAGGAGCGAGGTGGCCAGACTGGTGATATGGTGTGACAACAACAATGTCTCTCCCAACACGGATAAGACAATCGAGACAAAATTCAAATTCATGGTGCGTCCACATCAGTGATTACCTCAACTGGACATGAAACCCAGATCACGCAGCTGGTCAAGAAAGCACAACAGCGGCTGTACTTATGAAATGATGAGTATATTCGGCATGTCACCGAAGATTCTCAGCAACTTCTACAGCTGCACCACAGAGAGCATCTTGACCAGCCGCATCCCACTGGGCACCGCCATGGACTGCAAATGCAAGCGGAGATTGGCAAAGACTGCTGAATAGATCGTCAGGGTGTCCCTTTCACCTCTGCAGGACATCTACCAAAGCAGAGTCCACAGAATATACCCTCCAGAATGAGGGACAGCTTTTATCCCCAGGCTATGAGATCAACAGATCTAATCCACTACCCCTGCCCTCACCTTTACCCACCTCACCATACAAGAAGCAGATCACATACACACTGCATACTCACAGAAACTCACTCACTGTCTCTATACAGAATTTTGTCACGTAATAATATTCTGTATAATGTATAGTGAACATAGAGTTCTTCAGATGTTTTATTCATTTTGTTTGTTCTCTCCTGATATTTTATTCATTTTCTCTCATGATTACATTTTTCATTTTTTTACACTGACATTCAGTGTGGAAGGTAAAGGAGGAATCTCATAGTACAGGAAAAACGGGGGGGGGGGGGGGGGGGGGGAGCACATGTACGCTTACTTCCTCATTGAGAAATCTGGATCAGGCCTTGTGCCCCACCCACCACCACCGATTACGTTACGTTGACAGGTGAAAGAGCAGTGCCTATTAAGATGGTTAGCGGAGGAAACATCGGAGAAACTCAGCTACACATTTCAGCCTCGGTCAGGTGTTGTTGTTGCATCAAACTCAGCGACTAGGAGACGTTATCAGAGTGGTAAGTGTAATTATTTGTTGGTGTTGTTTGTTAGCTTGTTACTGGCTGTGCTTGACATAGTGTTAGCGGCTGTGCTAATGCAAACTCTAGCTCTCTGTGCTGACAAGGTGTCGGTGACAGGTGAAAGAGCAGTGCGTATCATGATGGTTAGAATTAGAGGAAACACTGGAGAGACTCAGCTACATGTTTGAGCCTCAGTCAGACCCAAACTTCAGATGTTGGAGTCTATTGTGCACCAAAATAGACAACTAGCAGACATATCAGTCTGTAGTAAACATCTTCTATTTGTTTATGCTGTTTGTTAGCTTATAAACGGCAGTGGCATGCACAGTCTTAGTGGTTGTGCTAATGCAAATTCTTGCTCTCTGCACTGACAAGGTTTCAGGTTTATTTTGCCTGCCCACCTGTCCCCGCAAGTTGACAGGATTGGCTCCTCGCTGTTCACTGCATTTCCAAAGTGGAAACACGCAGTCACGGTGTTGACTGCTTATTTGACTCATGTCTTATATTATAATAAAAAATAAAAAAAACTCTTATGGACATAAAAACTTGATTTTCATCCAAAGGGGTCTTTCACTGTGAGTATGACAATGAACACTTTGACTTGACTAGAGATGTGCAGATCTGCAATTTTTCAGTCTTTTGAGCTCCAAAAACAAAGTTGTATGCACCTCTCTTGTATCAAGGTGGAAGCAGAAAACTAAGATGTAAATGTCAGAACCTGGGCAAATAAAACCAAAACTGTATCAATGGCTACATAGCATAGAGGAAAGTGAGAATATTTTTAATTTGGATGAACTGACCCTTTAAACAAAGACTAGACCAAAGAGTAGTAGAAGATTTGTTAGTTAACTACTTTAATATTAGATCCACTTTCCTTATTCTACAGTTACTGCTGTAAGTACTAATCACACTGTGCTTGATGATCATACTGTGGATAAGTAATTACATGCACAGACATCTTTGCCCTGCACTTATTTCTCATTATAAACAACAAAGTGATTTCAAGCGATATACTGACCAACTGCCAAGACAAACACCGCAAAGATGCCAATGACCTGCCATAACCGCAACCCCCAAAAAACAACAGTCTCTGAGGTCACGGGGTCCGGCTTCTTCGGGGGATCTGTGGGTAAAAGCTGTAGGGGGGGGAGAAAACATTTAAGCATCTGCACAACATGAATAAATCTTCACAAACGGGTCTAACAACAGCGAGCAAACTTCAAGGAGTAAAACAAGATCTCAAGCTTCACATCATCTAAGAATTATGCTTGGTTTTCTGTTCAATGCTTTGATCTTTAGGCAATGTAGTGTGTCAGTACAGTAATTGGTGTGAGATTTTTCAGTCACTTCTTTATCTTTCTGACTTCAAGAGAAAATGAATTAATGATGAACCCTTTTTGAAGCCAATATACTGTACAAATTGCAGTCATATATTAACACAATTCAGATATGAAAGAAGCATTTGAAATCCTCAAAAGGGCACAGATTCCCTAATCACCAGTTATTGCACAAGTGTCACATAGACAAAGTTTTCAGTGGTAATTCCAGTCTCTTCTCAGCGCAATTTATCCACAAGCATGCATCTAATGTTGACATATTCATTTTATTTGTTATTTTTCCTGTGTATTTAGATGAATGAAATTGAACTGAACTGACATACAGTTCCTGGCAAACAGAAGCACCCCAAGACCAAACCACAAAGCTGACTTGGAAAAGAAAAGCTGTTTCTTTTAAGACATGGGCAAAATGTTAAAAAAAAATGAGGAAGGCCTACGTGCAAACTGCCACGGAAACAGACACCAACATAACCTGTGGGTTTCTCTGCCTCTGTCTCCACCTGAATCTTCCCTTGCTCGGCACAGACAAGTGCTCCAACCCTGACCGGCATGCAGCCTGAGTAAGCCAGTTTCCAGACTTTTCCTGCATGTTCTCTGAACTTTCACAATGGTCTTAGGTGCCTTAATTCTCTGCTGCACAAAGTTCAGTCAATAGTGACCAAAACGAACACTTTCCGCATTTCAAAACACCCCTCTCTCCAGAGCTGGGGATTGGGGAACAATAAGTACAAACAATGTGTGTGTGTCTTTGCGTTAGATCAATGTGCCTTGGATCAGCCAGCAGAGCATCTTTTTTCCTGATAAAACCACCGGGAGGATTTCTCCCCCGTCTACTGTGTATCGATCACTTGATTGGATCATACACGGTTGTTTTGGAAACTCTATACTTTAGTCCATACAGCAACAAGCAATGGATCAGAAAATGGACATTTATTACATTTGTTGCCTTTATTGATATCACCATTATGAGGTCAAATAGAAAAATGGTCTAAGAATAAGTTGAGATGGTGATACAGTAAACACAGAGGACTGAGGCTTTACAGGAGAGAAGGAATAAATGAGTAAATCCTCAAAAACCCACACAAGTATGTACGCAAATCGGAATTTGTAGGTAAATTTTGAGCAAAGGCTATCATTATGAAGGATAACCATTTGCATATAAAGTTTTCGAGACAGTAAATCTAAGTATTTTTTACAACCAAGTAAATCAACAAGATGTTACTGTAATATTTAATGTCATTGTCCTTTATCCTTTGTGCCAGCACCAGGGGCAAAATAACCTGTTGTTTATTGCGCCTGATATCGTATTACTGAATTGTGACAGTGCAAGCAGTGTTCAGGGCCCCTACAGTGTTTGTCTGCAGTGGAAGACCCAAGAGGGTGCAAAGAAAAAGAAAATGGTCTGAATGAATTTACACTGTGCTTGTGCAACTCCCACAGACGGATTAGCCTTGATGAGGATATTTAGCACCGCTCTTAAATAATAACGATTTTTTTTTTTGCTTCAAGAGTGATGATGTAACACTAATTCTTTCCCTCTCGAGGGGCATTTCATGTGGCAGGATTAGTGGCTGTAAGCCTCAAGTTTCCTTTTGGTGGAACAAACAACAGAAATGCAGAATCATAATGACCTCTAGTTATCCAAGTACCACATTTATTACATATTTTTGTTTGGTGCATAGTTGAGTTTCTTCGCTTGTTGCATATTCAGTGAAAGTGTTCTGTTCTGTTTTGTTTTTTCTGAGATCCTTTAGGGAATAATCAAGGAAGAATAATATAATTTAAATTTAAATGAATTAACTTTTGAAAAAAGTGAGAAATCAGCACTGTTATACAGATTATTCCACACGTAAAGGACCAATTAACAAGTCATACTTAACAAAACTGATATCCTGTGTAAAGAAAGAAAAACATACAAATATGTGCCACATACCTACAGTATCTGGATTCTATTTCCTGATGTTTTTTCTTTGTTTTGTTTTTTTTTTATTTATATTGTTATTATATGTTTTACCTGAAGTTAATTAGCCACACACAACGTCTCTCCATTGTCTGACACCTGCACATGCTGACACTATATCTGGCCTACAGCATTTATTTACTGGGCATCATCTGTCACCAACTGGAACTTGACTTTTCCACTTTTTCGAAAGCTCTGTGTGCGTCATACCAGCAGCCACAGGGAGGCTGTTTTCTGTGAGTTTCTTGTACTTTCTCTGACCTTCTATAATAAGCTCAATAGTTTGTTTTGTTGCTGCTCGTTGCTGGATGTGAATGTCACATGTCAGAACAGGGTTATATGTGTATAAATACAATTTAGTCAGGACAGTACATAAACGGGATTACTCATACATTTGTCAACAGTATTCAACATACAGTTTGTTGCAATGTCAAGGCTGGTTTGTTCCTATGGCTTGCTTCCAATGCCTGTAATATACAAGCATAACTAATGATTTCAAAATCCAATATAATAAAGGAGTGTTTTGTCTGATATTTAGATCGAGATATTTTAACACGATGCACAAAGGGAATTGTCTTTTTCTTCAGAAGCATCATTATTTTATTACCTTGTTTTCGTGAAAACATAATGGGTTTCAGCTGCTAGTTTCATGGTCTGATCACAATAGTCGAAAGCACAAAAACAACAACTTGTCTGTACCAGGACTCATCTTACTCACCCTCGTGTTTGCAACCATTAAAACGTGTCAGACCGTATAATGTATCAGGTTGTAACTTATGGTGAGTCACACCTCATCCAGTAAGGCAAACAAAGCAACAACTCTGGCGACCAAACAGTAAACATGAATCACACAAAGCTACGGCAAAGCACCTCCACCCACCAACAGAGAAACCCTCAGGATATTCCTGAGAAGAACCTGTGGAGGACACGGTGATGTATTAGGCTCTTACCTCAGGATCCGGGATCTGGGAGAACACGGAGGACAAGCACTGAGACAGCAGCACTGCTCCCCAGCCCCGCAGTAGGAGCTGAGGTGGACATACAGGCTGATCCCCAACCATTCTCTGCCCCTCGTTCTCCCTGCAGCCACCCTGCCCCCTCTCTCCCTCTTCCTCTGCTTCCTCCTCTTTCTCTCTGTCTGCCTGCCCGCCTGTACTGGCGCCGTGTACAGGACGCGACCACAATGGCCCTGGGTGATTAATGGTCACTATGGTGCTGACGGCGTCCTCCCATCCACAGTTGTCTGTTGCTCTTCTCTATCTCCTTTCCTTTCTACCACAACACCGCAGGCACTCAAAAAGACACACCAGTGGTCACCGCTGTAGCTGAGCTGAAAGCTGCTCCACTACAATGGAGGGAGCCAACCCTGCAGTTAGGGTACATTAATTAATTAATAGACCTGGTGTGGTTTACAGCTAGCTCATCCTGCTGGGGACAGGCAGTTCACACAGTGTGGGGGGATGGGCAGTACAGTTAACCGTGAGGTCGGCCTGCGCAGGACAGGGAAGCAAATGGCTGTGAGCGTTATCATCTTCATTGCCTCAGAGTCTGGAGTGTAAAACATTCTCACTGCCTCGTACCTTCAATGTGGCAAAACAGCAAGAGCAGCGGTGCTGTGGAATCGGATTTCAATATGCACCTGCCTAAGGACAAAACTAAAAGTTGGAGTCAAATTACTTTGGCAGCAGTCATTTGTGTTCAAGTCAGAAGTGAAATTAATGTCATTTTTAGTTATTTTTGCTTCTTTTATGGTGTGTATGGTATGTTGCTGCCCTTAATCCATATGATCGCTTTCTATTATGTTTCCAGTGATGGGAAAATTATTCTATATATACGTATATTTATATATATAAATTTTATAACTAAAAAAAGCCACACCACAAAATACGGAAATACTACCATTCAAATATCCTCAAATATGAAAAATAGAAGTACAACTCTAAAAATGTATTTTAATGCCACACATGGTCTCCGTTATTGTGACCATGTCTAATTCATTCATAAATCTCTGTTTGTGTTTGAACTACAGCAACACATGATTTTCTTTGTGCTTATTTCCTTTTTTCGCTTATGAAATTTTAATTTGTAAACCACCCGATACTGCGAATACCAGATACAAAAGTACAGAAGAAATAATAATGGTGTTAATTCCCTCTTAAAAGTCCTACAAAAGGCAAATACCACAGGAAACACTTGAACACAGTAAAGTACGAGGTAGGGCTCTTTTAGCCACTTGGGGGCAGTATAAAAGTTGCCATATAGACATTCGGGAGCAAAACTTGATTTGGGGTCATGTCTCTGGACACCATGCAAACGAAAGCTCAGTAATGAATCTATTTTTAGCTGTGTTTTTGTCTCAACCAACTCCTGTGAGATTGGCCTACTTGTGGTTCATTAGCTGATAAAAGCTCTACTATATTCACAATCTTGTCGCCAACTTTGTCTGAAGTTTGGTGTGGGCAGGTAGTGTACACTGGGTTTATTAGAGCCTTTTGGTGAGCCAGAGCCAAGAAAGTAATCTGGTACATAACCTCCCGTCAAATAGTGACATGCTGGTTTTTGTATGGACTTAACAAATGAGACCTAACGTTTTAATTAGTGAGCTTTAAAATGCTGGTCAGCAAATTTTGTTTCCTGGACGGAAGCCAGGTTAGCTGTTTCTCCCTGCTTCCAGTCTTTGCGCTAAACTCAGCTAACCAGATGCTAGCTGTAGCCTTGTATTTAACCAACAGAGACGAGTGGTATGGATCTTCTCATCTAACTCACCGCCAGAAGGAAAATAAGTGTATTTCCCAAAATGTTGAATTACTGCTTTGATATAAAAAAATTTTGATAAGAGCATTTTACTTGGGTATATTTTCATACTTTCCATCACTAGATGTTTTCTGTTTTGTTTTCATTGCTAACAGAACATACTGCCAACATGGCTCTTAAGGTTATCTTATCTGTCCCTATTGTGAACCTCACATATAATCTTCACACCTACTGCTATAACAGCCAGACATTACACCTACACTTACTTCACAGATTACGTACGATTTCAGTTAAACAGCTGTAAAAGGTCGTACTGCATTGCAGAGAGATACTTTTTACGTCAAACTCAATCATCATTCTCATGTCTCAAGGAAGGTCTAAAAAGTCCTTTAATGAGAAATGCCATTCGTCAAAACGGAATCTTTGTCATTATACTTCCATTTACTCAACCTTTTCTTTTTCCTGGATAGGACTGTAATTATCAGTGATGAAATATCTTGTCATCGAAGATTTTCTTTCCAGGAAAAGACACAAGGAAACGCTCATTTATCACCATAGAAACTGAGTCACTATGCATGTGTATTGATCAGGGAACATACACTTACATTAAGTATGTAGTACACAGGGCTGTAAACTAACTTTTTGGCTCACCTGCCAATGGGACCGGTAGATGAAAAAATCTACCGGCCAAGTAAATTTTTTACCGGCCAAGTAATAAATTGCCTCTTTTTGTTACATATACATCTGTTTCAGTACTTTTCATTGAGATAACAGTGTTATATAGCGATATATATATATTAGGAAAGAGACCAAAATATTATTCAAAATACATTTTTAATATTTTGAATATTCAAAACATTGCGAACATGGGCAGTGCCAGTACCAGTTAACCTCCTGTTCTGATAACAAATGATAATAACAAAATTCAAGGAAAATAATAAAAAAAATAGAACAGAACAGAACAAAGTGGATCAGTGCATGATCTTTGGTCTCTTCTGATAAAGACGTCAGAGCAGTCACGGCAGGTTGAGTGAAGAGACACTGATTTGCAAACAGCGTGACATTTGCTTCCTTCGTGCTCTCGGATGGTCTCGAGTTTCATCGTTTTATTGCCAACCACAAATTAATTGGTGCGCTGCTTTCTCCTCTATACTCTTTCTTTTTGGGTCACTCACACCGGGTATGTGCCTCCACATTGCTGCGCCGGAACAACACTGCGCGGGCTGGTGGTGACGCGTGGAGGCTGATTTATACTACTGCGTCAAGTCGACGCCGTCACGACGCAGAGCCTCTGCGTCGACGTGAAACCCCGACACAGAGCCTCTGCGTCCGTCAACGTGCACCTCCAAAAATGTCTAGGCATTTTATCGCAGCAATGTTTTGCTATATTGTGACAAACACTTACCTGCCCCATGGCATGTAGCCCTCCAAAATTTAGTCGCCAGGGGAATATTTTAGTCGCATTTGGCGAGTGGCGACCGTTAGTTTACAGCCCTGGTAGTACACTTGAATCTGACTTCCCTGATGATGATTAATAGGAAATGTATGCGAGCAGCCTGCCGCCCCATCCTGAGGGTTTTTGGTGATAATGACAACCCTTGTCCTCAGCCTTTAGTCTGAAATGGCTCCCAGTGATTGGCTTTTGTCAGAGGTGTTGAATGCAATCACCATACCAGTGCTACATCAACTATGTCACATCAAACTCATGGCATATAAAAGAGTCTGCTGTGTTTTTTATCTGGTATGCACAAAGCTTAAGTTTCATTTTTTTTTTAGTTTTTTTTTTTAGTTTTTGTTACTAAAGCTCTCTGTCAACCAAGTGGTATTTTCAAAGCCAGCTGGAGAAAAATCTGTGAAATTCTGCTCCTACTTGGTTTGAAATTCTATTTTTATTATAGTTACTGCAACAAAGTGGGATGGAAACGACAGGAAACAACATTAGGTGATGATGTTGTTTTGTGCTGACATTTTATTTGTAATCAGAGTAAGTTTAAAGACATTAAGTAGCTAAATCAATGATTATTATTAGATGTCTGTTTTTACCAAGGTCAACGATGCACCAGCTTATCTAACTGGAACATTTTAGATGTGAAGCACATGGTGAACCCACTCACTCTTTCAAATGTTAAGTGATTGCACCATCTTGTTTAATTTCGCGTCATTACCGTTATAACGCTGCACTTGTGATTCCCCTCACTGCAATTTTGATTCCCCCTGAAATTTTCCTTATACTTGCATTCCAGGTTTACCAAAGGAAAAAGTACCAACGGGACTAAGTGAAATGTACAGTACATACTGTTACTAAATTAGTGTTAGAGTGTTTTTACAAGAAATGATAAAATGCACAGTCCGTTGTTAACCAAAATAGTATTAAAGTGCGGTGTGTGAATATTGCATGACTGACACTATAGGCTAGCTGAATGATAAAAGTGACGTCAGCATTTTTTGAAAAATATGAAATCTACAGTCTAAAGCGTGATAAACATAAATGTTTTCACGTTTGAATTTGATAGATCTGCATTTGCTGTCAGGACATCTATGCCAAGTCCCTGTCTTCTAAATGATGTTGATGGGCAATTTTCTTATATTTTGAAGTGTTGCTGAAGAATGGATGAAGAGTGACATTTTGCATCTTAAAGTCTGACGCACTGAAGGTGATATGACTTTTTCTGGTTGTAATATAGGGAATCAAAAGGCCTCCTACAGTGGGACAAACTCTTGAGTGTTTGACATTTTCGTCCTATGGCCGTCTGCTGAGCTAGATTCTGTGATAGAGGAAACACGCTCGGAGCCATTAACGCCTGGTATCAGAGGGTAGAGGACAAGTAAGGTGGTAGAGCCTCCGCTTAGTGCCTGGAAATGTGAGATAGACTTATCAAATATGTCTTTTTTTCTGAATTACTCATCACCTTTAGTGTAAAGATCCAGTTACATGATAAATAGAGGCAGAATGGTGTGTTCAGGATGAAGCAGCTGAACAAATTTTGCAATATATTGCAATAATAATTGCGCGAATATACCATCCTTTAAATAGAGCGCTACATAAAGAGCTACAGCGTATGAATCTCTGCTGACACAATGAGGACCCATTAAGCATTAATGATGGATGTGATTGTTGTCAAAACAAAGCTTCACACATTTATATTCATAAAGCATGCAGATAGTATTTCTCTGAGTGATAAGCAGCCTCCCGGGGGGTCGAGGTGGCTCAGCCAGCAACATCATCCTCTTTTGTCTCTCTCAATTATTTTGGTCTCTTTCTACTGTGATCTATCAGATGGAAGGTAAAACTAGAAATATCAACAGCCTGTGATCAGTCAGTCTTCAGAAGGAAGCAGATCCCACTGGCAGTGATCATATTCGTGAGCAAAAGGTCAATGTCATTGTGTCAGCATGTGTTAAGGGACTTGTTAAACAGCTCTGTTTGTTAAGGGGCTTGCCCTCACATTACTGCTCCTCCTGCCCTGGAGCTGCAGTCAGCACCAGAGTCTTTGTGTGTCAGTTAGGCTGGAATATGAAGGATATCTGCATCAGTGATGATGGCCACACATGACATGGCCAGTGATTCTAACTTCCAGGAACATATATCTAAATGTACAGACCGTATGTCTTTTATTCTCTGGCAGTGGCAGTTTGTTCAGGTGCATTAAAATGCAACAATGAGCAGCTGAGTACCAAATACTGAATAAAAAACAAAACAGCCATTTCTTTCATTGCCAGGACTGTCATCGGATGTGAAGCAGTGTTTCCTGAAGACACTGATTATTTCCGAGTTTGACAGAACACAAATAGCTATTAAATTCTGAGTGAGGAAATTGTTCTACCATTGGGGGTTGTTACAAGGACGAGTCACGAGTCAAGAGTGATGGCTCGGTTTCTGCAGGGACTGGAGGGGCAGCCTTTAGTGGCAGTACATGCAGGGGACAGACAGCGAGGAGCTACAGTTTGTCAAAAGATAACGGTTTTCTAAGAAAGGTTGTCACCACTTCAGAGTCAGTTTGTTTTAGTGTCGGTTTGCTCTCTGTGCCTTTGCTCTGTCAAAATATTTCAGTAGCAAAATACAGCTGGTGTATTATGCAGTCATGTCAGCACCACAATATATTCATGCATTTATGCTACATATATAGAGCAATACATGTTTATTCCTGCTTGTCTGATTTACAATAATGTCTCTACGAGGACATATATTGTACCATTATTGTATTTATTCATATTTCTATTTACTCTTTAATTCCCTCAAGAAGCAAAGAGATCACTTTCCTTTACAGTTTATTGATTTGATCACAACTGGGCTATCACAATGACAATAAAAATGTACTATTTAGAATAGATACTGCACATTTCTAGCAGATTAAGCATACTTTATATTAAGTCCTTGTCATTTTTGGCTACAGATTTCATCATTGCAGGACAATAACAGGTCACTGACTGTCAGAAAGACACATCAATAGTTGATAAATGAGGTGATATACAGTACGTGACTAACTACACTGCCATCTAGTGATGTTGCCTATTTTTAAACTTGCTCAAATAAACAAAATTACATAAAAAATTTAAAAAAAAAAAGCAGACAGTATTGACATGCACTTCACTGCTCCAGAATACATCTATTGAGAAACTGCAAGGGAAGCCAAAGTAAAAAAAAAAAAAAAGATCAAACATATCTTCAAAAGTTTGACATAAGAGAGAAAGAGGCAGAGATCAAAATCAAGATCAGATAATCCATTGACAGAACTTGCCTCCATACTTGATTTTGGATATCAATGGCAGCAACAATTTTACTCATTCGGTTGACTTTGACGAACATTTCACTTGTAAAAAAAAAAAAAAAAAAAGTGCTTATCATCGCTTCAGCACTGTCATGAAGTGAAGATAACAGCTCATTATTTTATTTCTACTTACTGTAAATGAGCACATTAGGACTCTGCTGTTTATTTTCTTTCCATTACATGTAAATGAGACGCACTGGGAGATGAATGGACTCATAGAGGCACAAACCGTTTTCTGGCCTGAGTAAAGTTCACAGATCCCTCATATACTGATGGCTAACTTTAACCTCTGCGTTCACAGCTCCACTATTTACTTTAGTTTCTGGATGCAGTCAATGGTCTGCAGGAAGCATCGGTCCAGAACGAGGGAATACCTCTGAGGAGAAGGATGGAGAAAGGAGTCATTCAAACCTGGAATGACAAATAGGTGAGGCTGTTTACGTATGCTGTGTTTACATAAGTTTGTGTTTGGTTTGGTGGGTTATTGGGCATTTTGGAATAAATCTACACCTTTCTGCGTAATACAGCTACATAAAACAATATTAAAATTGTTTGGCATAGTGTAATTTATTTGAAAGTGATGACACTCTCTAATGACTGAAGTCAACAAGAGTAGTTGCATCTATCTGTGACAACACTGGGGTTTAGCTGAAAATACAGGGAAATGAGTATTGAACAGCAATAAGCTTTATTTAAAACCCCAAAGCTGGTCATTTTGGCCTTGCTCCTATCAAGTAGCACATGTTCAAAATAAAAGCTTCAGATTACACTTTTTGGAAGATGTTCTACATGCTCAGGAACACTGACTACACTTTTATATGAAGTTGTGTTATTGCAGATGTTAAAAAAACAAACAAACAAACAAAAAAAACAACGAAAGACAAAAATGTATTAAGTGAAACATTTTCCCTGGAATCGGATGCAGTTAGGGACCATGACAAGTATTTGCTCCATCAACACCCTTTGTGACGCACATTGCTATATTTGATACACATTTGGCAATCCTGCAGGACATGTAGTCATAAGCCTCACGGTATCTCATCTGTTCCTCCAATGACACATCTCACTCTACTACATTAAAAGGTGCCTCACCTTCTATCCAGGAGGTATTCAACACAAGCTGTTTTTTGTTACTCTGAGCATAAAGGCTTTCTTCATCATGTCCAAACGCTGATATTTTTGTCATGTGGCACTTTCTCGCTTAGTCCAATGGGGACCTGCCAATCTCCCACAGGGTCCTGGAAGAAATAGTGCGGTATTTGAAGCAGCACACTAACTCAGCCATGGTTTTAAATTAAGCGTGATGTGGAGGGGGGAAGAGAAGGAGGGCGGGGTGGGGTGGAGGGGGGTTTCTGCTGAAATCCTTTTGGCTACATCGGAAGAAAATAACTCGGATGTTAGTACGAATGTAGGGGCCACTCCCACCAGGCTACGCATATCCAGACAACATTTGGAATTTAGGAGAATTTAAGATCACACAGCCATACTGTACATATGTGTGACATGCTCTGGGGAACGTATGGAGGACTACAGCGGGAGTTTGTGCAGCTTGAGTCCGCATTCATTTCCAACCACTATTCCCACACAGCTGGTTTCAAGTCAGAAATGATTAACAGTAATATTTAAAAGGAATATTGAAGCTTTTGGGAACTTAACTGAGGTGTTTACTATTTGGATTGGCCTGTCACACATTTACGTACAACCATCTGGGGCCAAAAAAAACTAAAAACTGTAGCAAGGTAATAGCCATGAAGGATATATTGAATATATTCAAAGCATTTAGTGAAGATTTAGATTCCTTTTCATTGATTAAATTAGATGTCTCATTAGTTTATAAAAATATTTGAAAAAACAGATATAGTCGCTAACTATACCTGCAATGCACTTAAGGTTGCCAGCGGAAGAAAAGACATACATTGATTTAATAAAATGTGACAGTGACATTTATAAAACAGCAAGCAGACAAAATATGAAACCATGGAGAGACGTCTTATCAGCGTCAAACATTTCTGTAATCGGTAGGAACACTTGTCTGATGCCATTAGGGTTAAGTTGAAAGCTCTGCTACTCAAGGTACTCAAGTGGTTAAACTGACGTCACCCAAATGCAGAAAGGGACCACCATAAACTGTCGGTGAGGGTTCAGATGAAGAAAAATAAGATCTGTGTGGTGTTTGTGAGGCAGAAGAGGAGAGCCTGTTTCCTGCAGGCTGATGTTTGACACGTGTGACAGGAGAAGGTAGGGCTCAGCTGGACGTGAGGTTGAACAGGGACCAGCCACTTCCCCTGGTTAGTGTCTTGTCTGGGCTGTCACAGAGCCTGCAGGAAAACATGCTTGACTTGTCTCATCACGTCACTGCAGAGCTGCAGGTCATGGTGGAGAGTGCTCTTTAGCGATGCCCTCAGTGCCTCCGTTACCTCCAGCTGAATGACCAGCCAAGAGATGACATATAAGAGTGACTTGAACATCTCTGTGCAGTCCAAACGTGAGAGTCAGAATGAGCGCTGTCCATAGGCAGTGTGTCCACTGCCATGCATCGCTGTTTCTGTTGGTGTAAATTTGATAGTTGGAAAAACAAAACTCAAGAACAGTTCAAAACATCTACAGTGTTGACAAAGTTAGAAACAAAATGTTTATGAATGCCAGTCAACGTGTTGGACAGCCTATTCAGTTTGTCTATGGACCGTTCCTGTTGTTTATAGACTCCTGCCGTCCTAGCACTGAGGGACACTGCTCCTGAGGGATGACAATCGTGACAGCCACAAGCAAGACGGACAAGGGAGAAATTAATGAGTCAGAGCATTAAAATAAAAAGTGTAAAATGAAAATCTGCTTGACATTGTCACATCATGCTGCCATACCAGTTCTACCCTTGCTGCTTGCACAGTCCTTACTTTGAATCTAATTTTGTCCTCTCCAGCTGCTGCTCCAGGATCACTGTGCTGCGGCGCTCCTCCTGATACTTCTGCTCTGCCTGCAAACACCTCTGGTTCATCTCCTTTTCCCTGGAAGATTCAAACAAAAACAAAAATGAGTTTCAATTAAACAAATGCAATTCTTCTTGAATGTAACTGTAGAGGTGGACTAATGACGCTTTAGATGGACATAAATATGTGAACAAATAAATGTACTTCTATAATTACGTACATGCACAATAATCAAACTGATACATCCAGGTAATTGCCTATATAACTTTTAAAATTGCTTAATTATGTTATTATCATAATTAATTTAATTTAATTAAACTTAACCTAGAACATTGAGTTTCTTTTAAGTTAGCACTGGGAAGATCTAATACTAACTTAACCTGAGGGCTATAAAATAAAACTCTTTGTTGTTTTAGTGCACCCCTCAGTCAGGATTTGACTAAAGTAATAAAATGAACTAAAAACAACTATTGCGAAGAACCCCGCAGTACTCAGAGAGCAATAACAATTGTCTATAGCCTTGAAATAGGCGCGTACAATGGGCTACAAATTAACTGAATATTGTGGTGATATCATGTTGCAACTTTCCCTCATGCCTAATTAGAGGCGCTCATCTTTATGATTGATGCACAAAAGTGTCCAAATTTCCAAATGAAAATAAATTATGAAAAACGAGATTTCAAAGGTTCAGTTCTCTTTGTGTGAATCATTTACGTAACTGCTGCAAAACAAGGTCATGGGTACTGCCATCTCTGGGACTAGCTGCTGACATGGCTGATATTTCATTAAATTAACATAAATTCATCTTTAAGTTAGGCAGTCTAACATTGGATAATTGCAGTAACAAGGGTAACAAAACGATCTTCTAATTGCTTTTGAAGATCATGTTTGACCAGTGCTACTGGCACAAAGTGTCCCTGTGTGTCCCCTGTGTTTGTTGGAATATTTTGTTAAAATCAGTAGAAATTGTTTTAAAGTTCCAGATCAGGAGACATTTTTAAGTTTATGTTTCTCCTAGATGTGCATTTCAACAAACACCATGGACCACTGACAGTGAAATAATGGAGCGCAATAAAAAATGTGTTCAGCAGGAAAACAACTTCATTGACAAAAAAAACAATTTCTGCAGTATATATTACTTTATCTGTAGGATGTTCACCAGCTCGAGGAGTCTGTCCCTCTCCACACAGAGGATTTTATATTCACTACACTGCGTCATGAGTGCACTCACATCAGCTGAACATTGTGGACAATTTGAAGAACCTGGAGCCCTGAAAACAAAACATTAAAACATTGTTTATTCATAATGGTAGCTAACTAGATATAACATTGTATCAGGAATGGTATAAACAGAGTAGCTTCATGTCCACTTACTTGAAGTCCACACTACTTCTCACAGAAGGCAGCAGCAGTTTATGACCAAATTTAGAAACTGAACTGGGAAAAGAAAGTTGACAGCATAATATGAACAGAAATCCCAGCAGAATATGCCGACAAAGCTGCGAGACATGAAACAAAATCAATAACCTGATTACAGGAAGTCCCCCATTAGCCAGAATATATCATTAACCCTTATCTTGCCATACAAGATGTCTGACATGCCTGTCACTGTAACAGTTAGCAGAGGAAATTAGTTTAAGATGTAAATACATCATACACCGTCTTAATGAATGTCAATAGCTAAATGCATTCAATTAACTAATAATATTCATATTCCAATGACCATTTAAGCATCGTTCCATTAGCATACATACCCTGAAGATGTTATTCTCTTGTCAATGTCTCCCTCTTCAGGGGCAAAGCCTGCACTGCAAATTGTTGTCTTGAGGCTGGACTGCACTTCCATGCCCTCTTCCTGTAAAAGTTGTGAACACACATTTAATGTCTTGCCAAATTTATCTAAGTCAGTATTTTTTAATCTATGAAACAGCACAAAAACACAGGAGTGAATGGTGAAGAATTGGTTGAAAAGTTTGAATAGACAAATTTTAGGGCAGCTTGCCAAAACGTAAAGTTCAACATGACATTTGCCTTTTTTTTCACCTTAATGGAGAGCTGCTGGATTTCCTCCTCCAGCTCTTTGATCTTGGCTTCTTTCTCAGCAACCACCTGCTTAAGCTTCTGGATGAGAGTGTTGTGCTCTGAAGGCTCAATGCTCAGCTGGCGTCTCGAGCTCTGCTGCGTCTCCTTGCTCTGTCCGTTCTGCTGTTTGCTGAGCCGCCTCAGCACCTCCTGCATCTGGGTCTGCTGCTTCTGCCAGAGGAAGATGAGATAAGGAGCAGGTATTGTTGAGAAAAACATGGTAAAGCATGGGCTCATCACTTCTTTCTGCATTCTGGGGCTTATTTTGACTTGTAAATATGATGTGAAATCTGTCATTATTTATTGTTATTTGGTATGTGGAACAAGAGCTGGATTGTTTATTTAATAAACCATTGCACCAAAACCAAATGTATAAAGCATTTCATACCTTTCATGGACCATTTACTTCTAAACTACAAATTGTCAAATGGGCTTTAATCATGTTACACATTCAACCATACTTAATTCATGAACTAAATGTACGCCTGTTGTTACTTGAAAACCTAAAAACCCCTCTAACTGCAGGAATGCTTATCTTGTCCATGAACCATATGATCCCATGATCATTCAGGCTTATGAACACCGGCCAAAACCTTATGAATAAACCCCATACTGCACTGTAGTTAATCTGAAGTCATGTCTGGTTTTCTTACTGAAAAGATTATCTACAGTTTTTCATATAATAATTGAAAATGTAGTCAAACATACTCTATAAGTCTCAGAACAGCTTCTGTAAAATCATAAAATCAGACACGAGTTTATAAATGTAACCGTAGATATTTTTCTTTTATCTAAATGCTTACCAGCAAAGCATCCACAAGCTCATCATCATGTTTACCCTTCTCGAGCAGGGTGGAAATCTGGACCTTCAGAGTTTTCACTTCTGCAGACAGAGATTTGCTCCTGGCTTTAGAGGCTTCCAGCTTTTTCTTCACATCCTCATGGTCTTTCAGGAGGGCCTCGTAGTCCACTGAGATCCTCTATACAGTAGTGGAAAGAGAGCAGGGCCTTTAAACATGATAAAATTCATATTTCTACTCATCAAATCCCGTTTGCAAATCTGTTTACACACCTCGAACGCCTCCCTCTTCTCCTTCTCGATGGTGCGGATGTAGCTGAGGTTCCTGTCTTGGGTGGGGGTTTTCAGAAGGTCCCCCAAGCCAAGAAATTCTTCCTCTGCACTCAAGACACTTGGCTGTCTCCGCTGAGTTGACTGGTTCAGCTGCTTCTCAAGATCCCGTACCTGATGAAAAATGTCCACTTTTTTGTGAATGTTTTCTACACACTTCATTGACTCTGTTATGAACTTAAGTTTGTATTTCTATGAGAAGGACATTATGACTTCATTTCTAGCATACCCTTGTCTGAAGAGCCAGTATCTGCTGAGAGCGACCTCTAAAGCTCCCTGGGCAGTTTAGTAATTGCTGAAGGTTGACCTCCTCTCCAACCTCACTGATCAACACCTGCAAAAGCAGTAGCAGTTCATATTTTCAAACACAGAAGTCACTGTGGATTGATTATATGAATATGCGGTGTCCTTCTTGAGCAGTTAGACATAGGGCAGGCAAAAAAAGATACTACCTTCTGAGCTACTTTCAACTCCTGTTTGGCGGATTGAACCTGGTTGCGAAACTCAGTTACTTTCAGCTGGGCAGCAGCTAATTTTTCCTGTAGGGATTTCACCACCAGATTTTCCTGCTTTGAGAACAAATTATACATGATTCAGATCGAGTTGCCATCGTTACAATTAGGAAGACATAAAATATCCTTTTGGTCCATTTTGACTACTACTACTACAAAAATTACCTCACAGTCTTCAGATGACCTCTTATTCTGTGGCTTTGTATCAATCTTTTGCCCAGGTAGAGAGTGCACCAAAGCGGTCTGAAGCT
Organism: Seriola aureovittata; assembly: GCF_021018895.1. Taxonomy (NCBI): domain Eukaryota; kingdom Metazoa; phylum Chordata; class Actinopteri; order Carangiformes; family Carangidae; genus Seriola; species Seriola aureovittata. Next base: position 11,864,639 of record NC_079375.1, read on the forward strand.
ACAAAAAGGATCATAACATTATAATTATTCATCCATTAATTTATTTCGTCTTCATGTTATTCCACAGATAACATGATAAACAACACTTCATTGTTTAAAGACTGTAAACAGTTGTGTGCTGAAACAATGAAATTCCATTCAACAATTCAAATTAAATGATAAACCTAACTCAAAACTTTGTTACCTCTTTCTCAAGCTCTTTTATTCTGTTGCTGTTTTGCTTCGACTTAATCTTTTCTCGCTCAACTTCAGAGGTCAGCTCTCTGTTCTTCTTGGACAGCTCAACAATCTTGGTGGCTGCTACATCCCCTGCCAAACCCGACGTGCCTACACGGATGGAGTCGATGAGTCATGAAGAAGCCGTGACGCATCTCTAACATCACTGTGGTGAAAAATATGTGCCAATTATGGTATTATACCTGCTAAGGCCAGTCGTTCCTCTTCTCTTTTCTTCTTAAGGTGTTTAATTTCAAAATCCTTTTCACTCAGAAGTTTGAAGAGCCGACCATTTTCATCTTGCAGCTCTCTCAGCTGGTCCACCAAATTCTGATTCTCATTCTGCAGAAGTCTATAGGAAGGCAATTAATTGCACGTTAAGAGCATACTTGTTCTGATTTGTCAACCAAGATTATTCATGTAAAAGATAAATAATTCCAACCTTAAAGATTTTTGTATTTCTACTCTTTATAACTAAAATGTATCAAAGCAATTGCTCAGGTAAAAAAAAAAAAAAAAACTTCAGTAAACATTTAATTCACTCTTTGTAAGACTCACCTGTCATTTGCAGGCAGGTTGTCTGCCTGCATGCCTTGTTTTGACAGATCCAGATCATCCTGTGAAACACTGACATTAGGCTTATCTGATTCTTTCTCCTTTTTTCTTTCCAGTTTTCTTTTCTCCTGTTGTTTCTGTAGCACTTGGAACTGAAGCCGCAAGTCATTCAGCTCATCATGCTCCATGATCTATGATATATATCACAATGAGAAAATAATCAACTAATACAGCAAAGGTGGAAAATGACAGTGGAAATCAATACATATCATATAGTACCTAAAGTTAAGTGACAGTTTTCACTTGAACGGTTTTACCTGAACAACAATAACCATTATATTTACCAAATTGGCCATTATAGCTCAATCGTTTATGATATTCTTCTAGGAGGCCATATACAAATACATGGTTAATAAATATCCTAAATATGTGTTCATCCATGTCAAATTGGCAGCAATCACGGATTTCCCCAAGGGGATAAATAAAGTATCTATCTATCAATCTAAGTAAAATGTCAGTGTCCTCCCTCTTGTTGTGTACAGAGACATTACTATAAAGCATGCGGTTGTTATTGCTGAGCCATTTGCTAGCCTAAATTTGGCAAATCATGAGCCTAAATCGAATGAAACTGACTCTAGTGCTCTTAGCAAAACACCAGTATTTGCTAGGCAGATTGTCAAGCAATTAGCAAGATAAGGTTGATGTTTATGGTAATGTGAGTGATATACATCGGGCTGCTCTCTCAGAACTTTAACTCTAGTCTTCAGTCCCATACAAAGTTAAGGTTTTATATTATTATGGTTTTATAAAAGAAAGAGAAAATAGCTCACCTGTCATTTATCCAAGTAAGGTCCCTGTAAGCGAACAGGAAGATGTTTTGCACCGAGTCGCGACGCTCCTGTATCCACAGCAACGGCCTTCCAGAGGCTCAGAACAAGATCTCGCGGGAGCAACAATATAGTCATCAGTGACCGGGATGTTTTGAGTGTTAACTTGCCTCGGTATGTACCGCATGAGAGGATACACCAAACAGGATATTCCGGCACAGAGTGTCGGTAAAACAATAAGCTTCATGATGTATCAAAATATTACGCAGCAGGCTGCATACAGCTGGTAACGTATGTAATCAAGAAGGTTTTACTTTCCTTACTGTGACAACTATTTTGATGCTACGTGTGTATTTTTATAGTACAACAAAACTCTACCGAATCCTGTGTTGTCATGAGAGTAGCAGGAGACGATAGACGTATTTAAATCAAAATGCAAAACATTTATTAGTGCAGCAGCCAATATGTCCAACTTTCGCAGGCTAACAAGCACTGCTCCTCTGTGTGACTTAGGTTCATACGGAGGGGCCCGAAGCTTCCAAGCGGTGTCTTCGTCATTCTTCGGCTTATAAGTTGCAATTCGGCATGTACTGCAAGTGGTGAGGGCAGCCTGCAGGGTGTCAGCTGGTAACAGCAGAGTCAAGTCGCGTTTGTACAGATCGCTACATACTGTATGTATGGGTTTGTAGTATTGAATGGTGGCAGCAGCGGGTCACACACACAACGATGGTAAGGCCCGAGGGGAAAACATGTCAGTCAGTGCACAAGTCAAGCTAGACTTTGTCACACAGTATTCAACACTATATAATGCTCTTATTTATATAGCAGAGAATTAGTTTGGTAACATATGAAAGTAGGTGGATGTGGTTAATTTAGAGGCGGTGGGGATAAGGGGAAGGTGTCTCATGGATGTGTTATGCGTTATAATCATACATGGGATGTTTGCAATGAGTTTACAAAATGTTACAATAGCACCATCTACTGTGATGCAAAGTAAATAGCTTTATTTTGTAAATGATTCTCCCCAATAGGCCTGTGTATGCTGCACATCATAACACTCCACAATTCCTTTTATAAAATCAGTGATAATGTTTTAATCTCAGTCAGCAGTGTCTCCAGATGAAATTACATTTATTACACCGAAGAAGTCTTTAGAAAGTGGAATATATAAAAGTCATATTATGGATTAATTTAATTTATTCAGCAAAAGATATCAACATCTTAAATATAGTTTAGTTAAAAATTTCATAAATGTGTTCGGTTTGGACCAGTAGGCCAATTTCTTTTCAATATGCAACATTTTTACATTCAGCCTCTTTCTGTCTAATTGAAAGTAAGGGCCCTACGAAAAAAGACATGACTGTGTTGACAAATATGGATCCCACTTTAATGGCTTTAACATAGTCTGAGTTAATCCATTAGGCTGCTTGCTCCTTGCCATGTGACCATTTCCTCCTGTGACACCCTGTGCTGCATGACAGTATTTGTTTTGGCCTATCCCTGCTTCCTTCTTTTCAGGTTCTTCCTGGTTGCCTGGCCCTTTTGGCCCTTTTCATCTCATTGGCTTCACCTGTTTGAAGCCTATATAAGCTGAGTCATTTCAAGATGGCACCCTCTCTCTCAGACCTCTTAGAAGGCTGGTGCCGTCTAGGCCCCCAACTTGGTTTGGTTTTGGATTGTGTTTAGTTAAGGCCTCAATTCATGTTGCAGGTAGTTTAGTAGTTTGAATGTAATATTGAATTACATTAAATGTAATTTAGTAGTACAAACTAGGTCCACTTTCAGCAGCTACAACAGTAACATGCTGCTTACACACTGATGCGTCAGTGTTAATCATTTAATGATGTCATATATAACTATGTACCAGATTTTAGATTAAATATTTTAACTAAACTTTGCTGTTAATACTAATGTACTTATACTAAAGTAGGACCTCATATTCTTGTAATGGAGTATTTTTACATTGCTATATTGTGACTTTAACTTAAGTAAAGGATCTGCATACAACACTTGCCCTTTCATGATTACACACTGCATCCAATCACTGTAATGAATGATTAATAATTCACAATGAATGACAAGTGACGAGAGCTGTAGGATTAGCATCACACACATTTGGATTTACTAAACAAGTGTGGCATATGTACTCATGTGGCACACAGTGTAACCTGATGCATGGCAGTTGCGTCATATTGATTGGATCTCAGGTAGTTTCATTGTGTTCTCTATTGTGAGTAATTCTCAGTATCACAGGAACTGAAGAGTCACAATGACACAGCTCTTTCCAGCATTTGCTTTTGGAACAATATACAACCTTTAAAGCATAAAACACTGATTAGTTGCAGAGAACACAGCAGTTTTATTTGATAGGAGTGGAAGAGTAATTTTCAAAAATATGCAATAGTTTTATTGTTTTGAATTTGTTTGGACATATCCTAGAGCTCAATGAAGTGAACAGTAAAAATTTTCCATTTTGTTATTTGGCAGCTTGTTAGTTAAAACCAACTAAAACTAATTAAGCCTGGAATAAATCATGCTGTCACAAATCTTGTAATGTTCAGTTTTTGTTTCAACTATTATGAAAACTTTTGTTAATGGCCATTGTGGGGGCATTAATTCATGGTGCTGTTGAATTGCACTGTGTTATACTGATAGGTGTTCTTATAATGTATAATAGTGTATATGCTCGCTGCATTTGATTTACCTGTGGTAGGTGTGCTTGATAAGATGGCAGTTGAGTGTATAATGGTATACTGTATGGTACAAAACACCAAGCAAACTTTGAGAGGTTCAAAAATGAACACACTACAAAATAGTTAGAATTACAAGACTGGTCAATTTTATTTCGAGAGGAAAAAAAAAAACATTCAATAACATCTTCTGTATTTGCACACAATATTCATATGATGATATACTATAGATTACTGCACAGTCTGTACAGGTGAAGGTGTCAGTTGGTTTATATGTCTCGTGAGGGCTTGTGAAGCTGCTCTATTGAAATATTGGACCCCCTTGTGTCAAAAAAAAAAAAAAGACATTTTGTGGAAAGCGTACCAAATTAAAATAATCCATTTTAATTCTACAAGAGATCTTTATAGTTTCGGTCAAGAAATATGAATAGTCCTTTTTTCCATTTCCTATTTTCATGTCATGATTTTAAAATGTTGTTTTATGGAATGATGCTGTTGTGAGTCAAAAACCTCTTGTGTTCTAGTTGTTTAAACAATGTGGGAGCTTAGGTTTCGTCTGTTAGTCAAGTGTTGTCAAAGCCTTCCTCAAGATGCCCAAAATGCACTGGGATGCCCATTAAAAAAGTGGGCTAAGGTGCAAGCATTTTTTTATTTGGCAAAAAGTTCCTAAATTAGTACATAAAACAATATAGCTGGTACGAGACAATAAAATACAGACAGAGGAAGAAAACTGTTGGGCTACCTGCCAATTGTGGGTGTCTTTAAATCCAGACTTTGCCTAGTCATACTGTTTTCAAATGATACTGTGTGCTACATTTCGAGGCTCGCCATGTTTCACTCACTCATCATTCAAATAAGAGGCTCTAAAAACTCTGCAATCAGTAATGCCATCTGTCTACACAGATATCAAACCAGCTGCGTTTATAACCGCAAACACAAGGAGTGTAACCAGTGTTAAAACAGCTGAGATCAATATAACTCCTTCTCAATACAGAAGTGACAACTTGACCCTCTGGTATACCACTTAGAAGATGTCAAGTGTGATCAATAAGTTACGGGTATTTACAGTAGAGGGGAGCTGCTAGAGTGATGCGTGCATATAAAAGTTGACACATCAGTAAAAATAAACACTCTACACACCTTAATATGAGGTAATATTAAGGGACATAAAATACCATGGTAAGAGGTGGTGTTCACTTGTTTTGCATTGATTTCTGTTCTTCTCTGGGTTTTACAATGAAATCTCTGTACATTGAATACAGGACTCCTAAAAACAAAGAAACAGAGGGATAGGTTACAAGACACTCCTGATATCTACTTAGAAACAGATAAGACAAATATTGCAGCTCAGACGTTATCACTGACAGGTAAAATTGGTCATAATGTAGTCAGTCACTAAAAAAAAAGTAAGTTTGGCACAAATTGAAACCATACAGCTATAATTTAATCAGAAAAGGTGACACTCAAGGGTACTTACCAACAGTCATGGCTCCGACCACAAAGCCTTGGGCAGCTACACGCATGTGGATCAGGTGTACCGACATTTTTGTGTCTCCCCGATTTTTCATTTTCATCAGTCTGTACCCAACAATGGCAAAGAATCCAGCAATCCCTGCATGGAGCAAAAAGACACATCAATCCACATAGATGGCTAGCTACAACAAAAGCAGGGTCAGGTGTAATGACTTGGGTTGGGGGTTCCACCAACAGCATACTTTAAGACAACGCAATTCTGTTTAACTTAAAGGTTTTAAAGTGAATGAAATTACATCAACTTTTTGTCTATGATGTAAGCATGAGGGCACAAGACGTACTCACCCACTGGGACAAATGGATTCTCCTTTACTTTTCGCATTAACTTGGATTCATTCTCATCATAGGCAGACATCCTGACTAAAAAGGAGAGGGGAGACTGGTATTAGTTTAAGTTGGATGTTATAACCAAAACATAGCATGCTAGCTCATTCAGGTGGGATGTGGGTGGGATTGAATCCTCCCTGTAAACCTAAATTTCAGTTGTGGGGTTGTACCCTGCTAAGGTACTAATGAATACTGTTTAAATTCGTACCTCAGGTTGGTTTGTAACTCGCTGTTCAGAGCTAATGTTAACATGAACTGCTCAGAGGTTACGCATGAAGGACAGAGGGGAGACACATCTTTTTATAGGCCTAAATAACTCTGCACACCCTGCATTTTTTAAGACATATCGGACATTGTGCAATTATGATAAAAAATTACAATCGCTTTAAGTGGCTTAGATTTTGGTCAAAGGCCATGTTACAGGGAATGAGCGAAAACAAAACAACCCAGAGCGAGGATTAACGGCAGATAAAACTTCAACTTCGCCATAGTAGATTAGACTCACTTGATTCTTACCTGTTTAAGAAGTGTCTCTTGAATCGTCTGTAAAGAATTATTTTATGAGTCTTCGGAGCCACAGATCCCTCGTACTCTGGAGGAAGTAATTTGCCGGCTACGTGATGTAACTACCATCGCACGCAGTTCTGACGTCAGCAGTTTCTCACGAGTGTGCTGCGTTAAAGTTACAAGAGAAAATGGTAAATAGTGTCTGTGCCTTGAAAATTGTGTTGTTTTAAATGAACGCTTGCCAGTGTATGAATTTAGGTAACACAAATTAGTCTGTGCTAAAAAAGACCCTCAAATAAGTAGGAAAAAAAATAAAATTTGTACCTATGGCAGCGTCCTTCAATATAGTACAAAGCAATGACTTTTGGGCGCTGTCTGTTGGATGTGGTTGTTGAAAGAGCTCTTAGCCCTATAAGAAGTCCTAGGTGGTGACGGAGAGCTATGTATTAATCAAGATGGTAAAGCATGACATCACATAATCTTACTCTAGGCAGCATAACATACTCTTTCATCGTTACAGTGCAACAATTTGATGTTGTAATAAATCCGAGAAGTCCTGAACGCAGCATCAATGGTAGACTCTACTTGTATAATCGAAGATTGTGAAACGATTGACATAGTACTCCCGGCTCACTGGGCATGTTGTCTGTTTCGCAACGAAACGAAAACTGAATTATTCATTATGTCAGATGACTTTCAGTGTCATAATCAGTTTAAGTTTAAAGTATTAATTTTACTAATCTGGAAACAAGGGAAACTAACAACTATTAAATGGTTAATGTTAAGCAACCCAGTTATTCTCAAGAAATTGAACTGCCTCTTTCACTTCAACGCTATTGCCCACGTAATAGTTTAAACATCTTACTGTAGAATGCCACAATATGAGTTACCGGTATTTAAACAAAGTTGGAAGTAGTTGGAGGTGAATCATCTTGCTTCACGTGTTAATCTCTGAGATGATGTAACAGTGGCCTCATGTCAAGAGGCACGTTTCTACAACGTGCTGCATCTAATTCAGATCATGTTAAATAAATATTAAATATATTAAATATTACAGTACTTGTAATAATAATACGAGGGCCAATGACTCGGATTATTATTAGTGGGTCGTAAACACATGTTTACACCCACTCTTAAATGAGTTTGTGTAATACTTTTAGCAATGATTTTAGAATTAATATTTGTATAAGAAAATGCTTATTCTTTATTACTGTAATTATAATATTTTTTTTGGCTAATAATAATAATTATATTAGTGTTATTATTATTAGTCGTAGAAATATTGTTGTAAAATAATTAGGAATTATCATCAATAATAGACTAATCAATCAGGTCCTAACAATATTAGTTGTAGTGCCCTGGTACTATCATTAACAGTATTGACATTCATTGTCTGTGTGTATATTGACACATTCTTGTTTACACAAACTCGTCCTTAAAACGACTTTTAATTCTGCCCTGAATCACTTACACTACAAGAGAGTTTTGTTGTCATAGAAATATTTGTGACGCTAATTAGAAGTACAAATTTTGCATGATTCATGATTAGTTGTACTTCTTGCAAATAATTCTACTTAAGCCTGATGTGATCAACTCAAACAAGCGTGGCCACTTTAATTCTAAGGATTTGTTTGTTTACAATGACAACTTTTCACATTTTTGTGAGAGCGTCTGCCTTGTGTTCATCCCTTTTCATATAAAAGTCTATGGTTCATCCCTCAAAACATCAACATAGCTTTGACGCTCTAATGAGCCTGTAGTATTTCCTTTATGTAATTATGGACTATTAGTGACCACCCTCTAACATAACATAATTAAAAATACACATTTTTTAAGAATTTATTTTGTTGTTTGTTGTATAGTGTAGTGTCATACCTTATACAGTACTGTACTATACTAGTCTCTGTTAACCTGGTAAAGTCAATATTGTTACTAACTAATATACATTTTTTCTAATAACTTTTACTTATTTTATTGCACAATTTCACTTTGCCTTGTGTACTGACAAAAAATATTACTGAAATTCAAAGAACTTTTTAAATGGAAACTCAAAAGAAGAAACATCTCCATCCAGTGGTGAATATGTTAATCACCACTCAGAAAAGATGGTACCTGTAAAGATGCCAAAGTGCAAGTGTAGACTACCCAGCAAAAAGGGTAACCCTTGGGGAATGTTCACTAAAGGTTCTCTAAAGGTTACACCTGCAAACTTTACTTACCTAACAGCTGTTTGTGTATTAAATTCACAAACAAATATTAACAGTAACATTTGAAACCTTTCTCTGTCTCTCTCTCCCTGTACAGGTGACAAAGAAGCTCGCTTATACTGCTTCTGACACAGCTGCCTGGGTTACCAATGTTGGTGTAGAGAACAGCCAGGTGCTCATCAGTGTCCTCATCTGCTCCGAGGGCTCTGAGGGCCTTTCCAGGATGGCGGCCGGATAGATGAGGGCACATCTTCGAGGGCGCCCCCGGAGGTGCCTGCCCATCTCATTGAGGCTTTAGCAGTCCCAGCTGGAGGGAAAGCCGAGGTTATTCGACCCCTGGTGACCTGACTGGTTTGATGTGGATGAAAATGATGTCAGTCATATGCTGTTGCCCTTACAGTCACCAGATGTCAACCCAGTTTAACAACCACCGAAGCTGTTTTACCTACCTTACTACACTTTTTCTTTAATTTTTCAACTGTCCGGTATATTGGATATCACTGAGATGTTTTACTAGTCTACATTTATTAAGCTGCCACATAATTTACAAGATAGATAGATAGATAGATAGATAGATACTTTATTTATCCCCTAGGGGAAATTCATGACAAAGACCCAACACTGTTCCGCAGTTGTTTTGGTTGGGTTAAGCTGTGCAACAACCCCTAAACCTAAACCTAAACCACTTTGGTGCACTGATAATTGAATTGCACGTCTTCATTCAATGGGACAATAACACATGCAAAGTGTTGACAGCGCTAAGGCGACATCGGCTAATTAAGAACGAGCTCACAAATGTCAACATGCATTTGCACTTAGCACAAGTAGGACAATGAAATTAGATAATACCCCCTAAGCTGGCATTTTTCGTTATACAACACAAACAACTGCAGTACAAATATGCTTCATGCACAGACCTTTGTGTTGTTTTTGTTCATGTTTTCACACACCAAGGTGCTGATGTTAGTCGAGGATGGACAACACTCACAGGACAGAAGAGCAGGACAAGATGCTCAGAAATGATGTCATAGCTTACTCATGAAAAGTCTGAGGTGAACTAGAAATTTCACAGACAGTTGATTAAGGTCAAATCAAATAAAAATTTAATAGGTGCCCATATACAATTTGCTAGACTCAGATTATAATATTATATTTATGTTCTGAGTAAGAATCACGTCCATACAGTGTCACATTCATACACTGTATTCCATATACCTCCCACTCTCTTCTGCCGATAACTTATAGCCTTCATATCTACATTTTTAACTTAACATTGAAGAGCTGTTAAATTCAATATGACAAAAATCCAATAAACCTTGAATAAACTCCACTTTCAAAAAGATTGTAGCTATAACAGTGACCAACCTGCAGCTGCTGCTTCAGCTGTTTTCCAGTACGATGTATGAAGCAGTAGATGGTGCTACATGTCAAGGGACCAACACAGCAAACAAGCAAGACAAATATGCAGTTGGAAATCAAATGACTCTTTCACAGTTATGTGCACATAAAGTTTGGTGATGTTATTTTGCTTCACATAAAGGATGAAATGGGAAGTTCAGTACTGTTGATATCCCTCTGAAAGTAATGTGTTTCATATTCGTTATTAAATGTGAGTATAAATTTAGTTGGTGTACATTCATTTGTAAATTTTCATACAATTCCTAAATGAGCAAACACATATAAAATGTTAAAATGTCCATGTGTCTGTCCTTAATGTTGTAAAGGCATTAAAATTTTATTTAAGAAAAGTAGAAAGAAGCAAAGATGCAGTTGCCCCAATGATAATTTCCATCATGATGTTAGACAATGAATCTCTCTTTGCGTAACTCATAGGGCAGATTTGATCTTTAGTACATTCTGTTTCACAATTGTGCACAAATATTTAATCTGCCAATCAATAGAGCTTTGTAGGTTATGTGCATTAGCAGAATAGTTTCACCAGAAACTCAGGGTTTTATCACAGGCATCCTATCTCTTTGAACCATAACTGTAGCAACTGAAGATGTAAAAATGTGAGAAAATGTGTATGCTTTCCAATTATTCTGTTTATTTGATCAAAAGACAATATTTAATGAAGCCAGAGTCTAAGGATTTAGACTATATTAGATGGAAGAGGTATTTTTATGCTTACTGAATAAACCTATGACATACTAATCTCTCACTCGTTTTGTGGTGAAACTGCATGATGACCCATTTTTTCCTTAAAAATATTTACTTAGTAGCTACATTACATAAGGTATTGCCACATTTAAACAACCCAATAAGCAGCTATGGGGGTTAGGGTTATACAGTGAGCTGAATATACACCTTTGCATAGGGGTTTGGTGGGATCCACTTAATATCCTCAGAATATTTTTTTAATGAAAAGAATCTCTGTAAATAATCTGTGACATTATTTCACCACTTGAGAAACAATATTCACGGACACAGTTCATAAGAAAAGTGGCTGGTCTTTCATGTTAATTTGACTATTGAAGTAGGCACCTCCCAGGAAGCTTGAACTGATCCCACACAAAGGGAGGAGCAAAAGTTCTCCATATGCTGAAGGATGTGGGGCTGAACTCCAGATTACTGTGTGGCAACCAGAGGAATCAGACATGGGACTACTGCTGCCGATCCTCCTTGGCTTTCTTGCCACTCTGATTGGAGGGCTGTATCTTCTCGGGGTGTTTCGACAGCGGCTTCCAGGAGAACCCCCTTTGGATAAGGGGCTCATCCCTTGGCTGGGTCATGTCTTAGAGTTTCGCAGGAACACATCAAAATTCCTAGAGAGGATGAAGCAAAAGCATGGTGATGTATTCACAGTGCAGCTGGCAGGGTTTTATATCACTTTCCTTCAGGACCCCCTATCATTTGGAGCTTTTGTTAAGGAGAGTCGAGAAAAACTAGACTTCAGGAAGTTTGCCAGACATCTGGTGCGCAGAGTTTTTGGATATGTATCTATAGAGGAAGACCACCACATTCTCCATCTGTCCAGCAACAAGCACCTCAAGGGGGACGGCCTGGAGGTAATGACCCAAGCTATGATGGGTAACTTGCAAAACCTGATGTTGCACAACATTGGCTCAGCTGCAGATCAAAGCACTTGGATAGAAGATGGACTGTTTATGTACAGCTACAATATTCTTTTTAGGGCTGGCTACCTATCTCTGTACGGTAATGTGCCTCACCAGTCAGAAGGAAGTGAAGAGAAAGCAAAAGAGAGAGACAGAGCTGAATCAGAAGCCTTATTTTACCAGTTTCGTAAATATGACCAACTCTTCCCAAACCTGGCTTATGGGGTCCTCCCACCGAGGAAAAGGTTGGAAGCGGAGAGGCTAATGGAATTCTTCTGGGACGCTCTGTCGGTGCAGAAGACGAAGACCAAGGACAACATCAGTGGCTGGGTGTGGGACATGCAGCAGACCAAAGGGGAGTTGGGTGTGACAGAGTCAATGATAAACAAGTACATGTTTGTACTTCTTTGGGCCTCTCAGGGCAACACAGGCCCCTCTGCATTTTGGCTGCTCCTCTTCCTCATGAAACACCCTGATGCCATGGCAGCGGTGAAGGGGGAGATAGATAAGGTTCTGAAGGAATCAGGGCAGGAAGTCCGACAAGGTGGCCCTTTAGTCAACCTGACCCGCGAAATGCTGATGAAAACACCCATCCTGGACAGCGCCGTAGAAGAGACCCTCCGACTCACTGCTGCACCCCTCCTCACCAGAGCAGTGCTCCACGATATGACCCTCAAGATGGCTGATGGGCGCGAATACATCATTCGCAAGGGTGACAGAATGGCAATGTTTCCTTACATTGCCGTTCACATCGACCCAGAGATCCACCCTGACCCACATTCATTCCAATATGATCGCTTTCTGAATCCAGACGGCAGCAAGAAAACCGATTTCTACAAAGCAGGGAAGAAGGTGAAGTATTACAACATGCCCTGGGGTGCTGGGGTCTCCATGTGTCCTGGCCGTTTCTTTGCCACCAATGAGCTAAAGCAGTTTGTTTTCCTCATGTTGGTCTACTTTGAGTTTGAGCTGAAGAATCCTGATGAGAAGATACCTGAAATTGACTTCAAGCGATGGGGCTTTGGATCCATGCAGCCCGACAGAGACGTTCAGTTTCAATACAGACTCAGAAATTAAACCAATCAATCATTTTGACTTTTCTGATTTTCTGATTTTCTGATTTTGATAATCTCTTTATGCTTTCAAGTGGCTTTTATGTTTCTAGGAAACATGAGATTCTACGAAGAAGTTTTGTTTTTAATTTTATACCAATGATATTACAAGCACATTATGGATGTGGCTTCAAACTTAATATTTTGGGGTATAGTTTAATTGCAAACCATATTCTAAATAAGAGCTATGAGTGATCCTCTTCAAGTTTACGATATACAAATGCACTACTATATTATGTGTAATTTGAATTATATATTTGTCTCCTATCAACAATAATACATTGCTCTTACAAATACTAATACAGAACAATGTGGATATTGTCAGTGCTTCTTTGCACAGCTGTTTAGGTCTAACAATTATTTCAAAGTTTAAGACTTTGTAGTCAGGATAAAATAAATGGGACATCAGTCAGAGCTGAACAGTTTCAGATGTTAACTTCTGGAGAGTTTGGTTTTGTTACAGCTCATTTGAAGAAGAAATTGGGAAACGAAACAAAGAGTGAGCATTTTCAGTGGTGCTGTGCTAGAAAGCTGCAACCACGGAATGTAATGGCACATAATGAGAGGAAAAGAAAAGAAAACAGTTGTGCATACAAAATTTTTGTTCTGCAGTGGCGAACACAAGGAGATGGAAACACAGATTTATTATGTTGTGTACATGTGTTAACTAAAAGATTTTTTGAAAAATAGAAAAAGCAAAGAGGCCGTTGCTTTGTTAATATTTTACATGCATTTCTGTTTGTCATGATGGTAATGTATCCATACTAAAATACATTCATGTTTGTGTAACCTAATCAGAGAGGTTAGGTGTCATCTGTGATAGATTCTGTCCAACGTACAAGATGTGTTATGGTCAAGACAGCAATCTGTGTTTACAGAGCATGTGCATACACAGAAAGAAATGGTTTCACTAGCATCAAGGTTCACTTTCACTGTTCTATTTCCACAAACTGTACCAGTAGACATAATAAACTTTGTTGTTGCTGATTCATGTCTGTCTTTCTAACACTTTTTTCTGTGGATTTTGCTTTTTACTTGACCAAGATAACAAAAGATCACATTTTATGGTTTTATGCTTTAGATAATTTAGTAAAATGGATTTTATACATTTCTAAAACAGTTTCTGTATTTTGTTCTCACATTCACTTTGTGAAATATATGTGTGGATGTTTTTGTATGAAAAGCCAAGACTACACTAAATGTTTCACTATCAGTTGAGAAAATGTTCTAATTTCTAATAGATGCTTTAAAATCACTTTTATACACTTAACAACCCACAAGGACAAATGTCAGAATGCCTAAAAGATCTTAGAGAAAGACTTTCACCCCAGAGTCACACACTGTGAGAGTGTTCCAGGAAAGCTGCTTTGTGTTGAAACATTCACTGCCACATGTAAAAGTGAGTGGCACGCACGGGAACACGTAAGTGAAACATCTGGAACTGATGTAGATCCAACATATCTCAGCAGCTGAAATTCCCTGAAAGGCATTTTCAGATATCACAGAACATGAATGATGTTTGGATTTGCACTTTAACAGATGTGCCATTTTCGATTCTGTGTTTCTGGACCTTTTTTATTAAGTTTTTTTTTGGGCTTTTATGCCTTTATTTGATAGCGCACAGTAGAGAGACAGGAAATGGGGAGGCAGAGAGAGGGGGAATGACATGCAGTAAAGGGCCGTCCGATGCAGGACTCTCACATGTGGCGCCTGCTTAGACCACTACGCCACATGACGCCCCTCTGGACCTTTTAAAAAAAAAAAAAAAAAAAATCTCAATCTCAATACATACACTCAGTGGCCAGACCCTCTTGTCATTTTTGAGGACTTTGTGGTGTTTCTAATATCTGGAACAAAAAATTAGCAACATTTCTCAATATACCCATATTTTGGCGTTTGTCTAGTTTGCACAATATACTCAATACTTCTTAAAATGAGTGTTTTTTTAATTATTATTATTTACCCAGTTTAAGGTTTAGGTATCTTTCTACATGTGATTCACCAGTCACAAATTTGGTTGAAAGATATCATAAATATACAGATATATGTGCCGAGGTCATACTCTCACATTCACAATCACATTTACTAATAAGATACTGCTGTTGTTATATCAGGAAAAGATTTCACTATATGTTCCTCTATTGTTTGAGAAAAATTACCTGCTTTAAAATTAGTTTAAATTTCACTCTGACACTCTGGAATTTTTTCACCCCACAGTCATTGTATTTACTAAAACAACCGTGACGTTGGCTGAAACACTCACTGCCATTTAATGTTGTAGGTGGCACACACACACACACACACACACATAAACACACACACACACACACACACACACACACACACACACACACACACACACACACACACAAACACACACACACACACACACACACACACACACACACACACACACACACACACACACACAAACAAACACACAAACACACACACACACACACATACACACATACAAAACCATCCACTCATCTGGAAAGCATTTGCTGTACTGTGCCATTTCCAGTATTTTATGAATGATGATGGATGTTTAAAAGCAGCTGGAGTTGAGCCAAACATCTGGGATTTTATTGTGCTTCTCTTCTCTCATCTCTTCTCTTCCTGACTTGTTCATGTGGCAATAAATATTGTTTATTGAGACTGATAAAATCACAAACGCTAAACAAATGTTTGTAAACCATCTGATGGTCATCCATTGATCACACACCCTCACACCTGCCTCTTCTCTCAGGTATATGACAAGCTGAATATGAAAATGTATATATGTATATATACAGTGTATTTGTCCAGTTACTCATCAATTCGGAATCTCAGTAGATCTGGATATGTGTATTTGAAAACTGACCAGATTTTACATTTGCATAAATGTGCATGTTTGTTTTCATGAAATGCAGTTTCAATTTTTTAAAGTTGGTTTTTGATTGGCAATAGCTCCATAACTTTTTAGATTACTTTTGCAGTTAGTTAAGCTAATAAAGGGTGTTAACCTTTATTAAAATTAAAAATAAAAATATTAACATTTTCATATTTCTTTCATTGCCAAATAACCACTGGCCAAGAACAAACAGAGACTTGCAGAGAAAAAACATTAAACAAACAACAGACAAGTTTATTTTGGCCTTAAGGGAAGTTACTTATGGAATTAACATTAATTAGCTCCAGCTGCTAAAATCTGCTGCCGGTGATGTTTGCCATTGTTGTTTCGTCCGTAGCGACGATGTTATGATGATGAAGGAATCTCTGCAGACACTGGCTCAGTTGTATATAAAAAAGTTTATTACAAAAAGGCACAGCATCTTTTAACAAGCATCAAATCTAACTGTGAGAGGACCCAAAGCCAAAAAGGATCTCCTCCCGTTTTTCCCCAAAACCATACAATCTATAGACTGAATAACCTCTAGTTACATATTCATGACATAGCTGATTCCTAATAACCTATAGAGGCACAGAGCCAACATTTATGTCCAAACATGGTCATTCAATATGAAGTTAAAAGATACTGTAAATTTTGTCCTTAAAACACCTGGCTGTCCAGTTCAACATACGGTAGCATAAATTGTTCAAGGGTAATCTCTTGGCTGTACTTCTTGTGGGCACGCCGATTCAGGCTTCATTTTATAGCTATTTTTCAATTAAGCTTTTCATCCAATAGTGATATTTATTTAGACCTTTAGCCCATCTGCTGCCTGCTCCATAAACCTCCCTATTAAAAGGGATCTACTCTGTGACCCCTCTGACCTCACGTATATATAGACCCTTGTCTTCCGGCAATAGGCTACTCTGAAAAAAATGCTAAACATGGAGAATTCCCCATTGATTGTGTTCTACGAAATAAAACCCAATGTCCTTGCCTTCAGAATAAAGGCAAGGAGATTGAATAAACATGTCTTTTTCTATCATTAACAGTGTTTGCATGGAAAGACATGGCTGCTTAGTTAAGTTGCTATGTGTTTTGGTTGGGTTCCTTCTGTTCAGAAAGAGTACTTTGTCAGCAGGAGCTTTTCCATCTTTAGTAATGGCATGATCTATTAGTGAGTAGTATGTTCAGCATTCACTTCACTGGGCATGACCCTTCGTACCGTTTTTTGGATCAAAAGGTTATTAACAAGACCAAAAGTGTACAGCCATACATGCAGGTTAATGTGTACCATGTTCACAATCCTCTGCTGCATCTCAATCAGCACGTAATTCAGTCAGCACACTCACACGTAGTACACTGTGTACACAGTGTGTTCACTGGCAACATTTGTTCCAAATCAAACACTGTCGTTGTGCACTCCCACTAAATGATGATTGCAACAGGTAACCGCAAGTGTCGCTGCTTTGCTAACTTGACATTAAAATTAACATTTCACAGTCCTGTGTGTGCTCATTTGTCTTGCAACATGGAAATTACAATGATAATGTTCACGAGTTTGAAAGTATGTTGGGGGTCCTTCTCCTTCCACTACATAGCCAAGATGGCAACCATTGATGGTGAGAAGTGCCCATTGTTTTACACTTAATTTTTGGAGTTTCACACATTTATTGTGTTATATATTATCTAAACTGTCCAAAGATCTCTGGCCAGTGCTAAACATTGCTGATTTATCACTGACTACGGGCACTGTCCCAACTAGTTTGAAAACAGCTGTTGTTAAGCAAACCTTCACACCAGGGTTTATAGGTAACAATCAGACAGTGTCAAACCTTATTTTCTTTTCAAACTTATCTGACAGAACACAGTGTATCTCCTATAACAATACTATATAGACATATTCTGATGTGAAATATGGAATAGCCCAGTGCTCTGTTCTGGCCCTCTGTTTTTCACTCTTTATATTTCACGTCTTGACCAAATTATTTGCAGTCACGGAATTAATTTTCACTGTTACGCTTATGATACGCTGTATGTGTCTATGATTGTAATTTGATTGATGATGATTGTATTGTAATTTAGTTATAATCATCATTATTATTATCATTACAGGTACATTTAAAGGGATTTTTAAAATGCTTGCTGAATGCTAAGCTAAATACTTTAGATGTGGACTAAATACAATGATAGAAATAATTATTGTGTTGTGTATCAGCTATTTCTTTTCTCAATACAGGAGTGATTACTCATTGAGAGATTACTTATTGGTTAGACATTTAATTTATCATTTCTTACTCATAGTCATATTTATATGTTTGTGTATGTCGCTTAGAATAAATAGCATTTTAAATAATCTTTAACTTTTGTCTTTTTAATCTCGTAAAAAATATTTGGGGGCTGGTAATTTTTGAAAAAAATGAAAGCTGTAAATTTTGAATTTTGCTCATCCCACAAATGTTTTACATAGCTCTTTCATAGCTCTTATTATCATACAGTACAAGCTGCTTCTTTCTCTACACATGAGTTCAACTTCATTTTTATACCGTACTACATTTGAGATACAATAAGAGGTCAAACATAATGCCAAAAAAAGAATGAATGTCAGATCTTTTATGTTTTGAGCATGCCATGGCACATCAGGAAAAGGACTTGTCATGCCATATTTCCATCACTTGACAAAAAAAAAAACAACAAACCGCCTTTTGCATCCAGCTGAGGAAATGCCTTATGCAACCTTTTTTTGGCCTTGAAAATAACCTTTACAAAGGAAAGTCTTCAAATTGTGTCAGAAGAAACTTTTAAGTAGATAATAAATGCCTAAAAATCCACTGGAGGTTGACTAAACCCTTTAAAAAAAAAATGAATAAAAAATAAAGTGGATTCCCTGTGATAGTTAAGTTGTCATCTCACATCTCAGGCACACACACTTTAGCACACATGGCTAAATGAGACTAAGCAAGGTTTTAGAGGTCTAGATCTACGTCACTGTTAACTTCTGGGTGAATGAATGGGGTTATAGTAGAAGTCATCCTTCATTAAACAAATAAACATTCGGTGGTCATGACAATGGAGGCGGACAGGCTGGCGAACAATGGGGCCTTTGGCAGGATGCTGGTTTCCTGAGTGTGCTGCCTGTACTTGGTGGTGAGGGGTTTTGAAGAAAAATGACCCATTGTCTCTCTCATCCCTCTGAGCCTGAGCAGTGAAACGATGCCTCTGGATTCCCGCCAAGGATGCTCTACCATAAAGCATAGAGTAAGCGACTGCTTTATTCACATGGACAGGTAAGTGCTGCCTTTAAATGTCCTTTTTGTCACTGTGGTGCTGTGGATTATGCTCTCATAACATATAATTTGGCTTTCTATGCATGAATAACAGCTTTAATTTCTCACCATCACTGAAACTTAGCTGGGTATGTAAAAGTTCATACAACTCAAAGTGAAGTGGCAGAAAAGAAGTAGGTTTGCTTACTACATTTTTGCATAATCTATGCATCTTCTATATAGGAGAGATCCTCCATCAGAAAGAGATGCCATCCAGCAAGCTGAGAGATTTAGTCTTTAAACGCAGCTGACCAGTGTCTCACATAGGGTTGGATTTTATATTTGAAAGTGTAGCTGACTTTGTTGAATATTGCACCAAGCTAAGTATCCTGTTAATATGAATGGGACCATTTCTCTGGTTAAAATTTTGTCTGTTTCAATGATGCAGTGATGCGAGCGGTGTAACAGGAGAGCAGTCCCCAAAGCCCGAAACAATGGGACAATGAACATATATAACCTCTCCTGGTTTGCTGTAAGCTACATGTGATTTGTTGTAGTCATTTGAATTTCTACTCATGGCTGTAGTTGTTTGGATTTTTAGCGAAGGTTTGTGTGCCATATTAAACTGTGCTGTGGCAAATGACAATACTTTGGAAATAAATTGTAAAGTATTAACTTTCTCTATAGACTACACTCCTAAAATGTTATAATCTGATGCATCAAATGCCTTGAAATACTCTTAACCTAACCTTGAGGATGTGTTCGTGGTCATGAAGATCTGGCACACATTTGTTTTTTTTTTTCTGCTTTTCTGCTAATGTTACTTATTGTCAGCTGGGTCATTGCTCCCACTATCAGGACTGTTATCCTCTCACCTAGTCAGTGACATCAGTCTAGACTGGTCATTCACCTCAGTTAAGTGTCACTGAAAGTCAAGTATGTTCCTGAAAGTTGTTGAGCGGTCTGTTCTTATTGAATACATGACTGCCATCTAGTGGCCACAGCGTCCACTGAGAAAAGCAAGCAAATGAACTAAACTAGGCTTTGAAAGCAAACATATATTTAACTATACGCTGTATGTATAATATTTAATGGCAGGTGTTTTACTTCTTTTATGTTCCCATTTAATGTATAATCACTTAATGACCTTGAAGGTTAATCTTTTGCCCAATTTGTTCCCACCTTCCAGTGCCTTTTGCTCAGAAGACTGCCGTTTTTTTCTTATCACTGGTTTAATAGCTGAGCTTTAAAACGTCACAATCTGCAGTATGTGCACATGGACAGTTCTGATCTGAGCACTTCTTGCGTAAGTCTATTCTGAAGAGAGAGGGTATATTGCTGTTATCAGTGGGGGTCCTGCAGCATTGCTACAAATGTCTGGACTTCCACTGAGTTAGAGAAGGGCAACGGCACTAAGGCGTCTGGAAGGAAGGAGGAGCTGCAGTAAACATATCTCTGCTAGTCCAAATGACCCTGACTAGGTCTGCTGCTCCTTTGGGCCTGCCTCAGATCAGCCTCTGACATAGCCAGTTAAGACAAGATAATGTCAGAGATTAAGGCCCTGCAGCTCTGCAAGCAAAGCACTGTTGTTTTGTTTATTTGGAGGGTAGCTGTGTGTTGGTTTTTTACTGCCCTGATGGGAACAGCTCATAATCAGAGGGTTAATTATGACATGTCATCTAATGGGTGAAGCGAAATCGGTGCAATGCTTTATGACTTCCATATTAGATACAAGTTTTAATTACATTTCGACACTTACTCATAAATATAAATGAAACATGATTGTTAAGATCATGATGTCTGTCCTCACAGTCAGGTCATTCCACACCTTGTGGCAAATCTTTACTTTCAGAATGACATTACAATCTCAGAGCAGTAAAATGAAACTTCCCTCTGCGACAGGAAACAGGCCAATTTCCAATGGAACATAATCTACTTTTAAGGATGTTGAAATATTGCTGCATATCCTCATTCGCTCTAGTGCTTTAAATAATTTGACATACGACTCCCACCTTTAAGTGAGTTTATGAGGATTAGGGCTTTGTCATTATTTTTTTGAAATATAAAGGAAGAGAGGAGTGGCTGAGGAAAGTTGTTGGCATCCACCTCAAGGCTTTTCATCTCAGTCGCTTCAGTAGAGTCCAGCCTTAGCAAAACTGGCACGGGACGCACTCAGCCCGGGGGTAGGATAGGCTCAGCTGAGAAACTGGGAGAAAAACTGAACAAATGAGATGGGACTGCCACCACTCTCAGGCTGCCTATAGGATAGCCCCCCACAGGCTGGTGAGAGCGGCTTAATGATAGTGGTGGGAGAGATGGGAGAGAGGAGGAGTCCTCGCACCAAGTTGCATGTTTTTGCTCTGGTGTCTTGTGTCACTCTTTTCTCTAAGGGTGGGGGTGGGGGGGGTGTAAGGAGGGAAGGGGGCACATTGAAGTCACATGGTGGAGCTTGATCTGTTACATAAACACAGACCTCCACAGCCCCCAGTCTGCTCGCATCAACTTTGTTCAGTAAATACATGTGGATAAAACTCTTGTGATGACATTGGCGGCGGCCAAGGAGAGTTGTCGAGATGCTCACTCCGCCATGTTGCATCACTGCAACAATCGGCTACGCTGCAAACCCTCACAGCTCCCAGTGACCTCTTAAAGGTGAAACTGTCTGGGACTAAAACATCATATTTAGGCAATGACAGCACACATGAGGACATGGGTTATACACTTAAGTAGTAGTTCGTACAGTGAGTGTTCGCTTGCATCACAAAAAATTTTATTTTTCATGTTAAAAGTAATTTTGTCTTTAAGCACCTGAAGCATGCCAGTGTGTTCATTTGTCAGCTGTGAGCTTATGTTTTTTTTTTTAATCTTACAGATGACAATTAGGACAAAATGATCAGATTTACATTTTACATTCAACACTAAATATAACTTTGACCTAATGAATATTAAACACTGTCATTTGGCTGTCACAGGATGCCAGTCCTTGTGACAAGAGCAATGTCAAGCAATGTCTTACAGCTGAATACTGTAATATTTTTCCTGGCTCTGGGCAGTTCAATCAATATTTATCAACATGAACTACAGTTTCCCAAAGCTAGAATAGCCTGGATTGTCCGAGGACGCGGGGACGACACATTAAGCACCAGACAATCATTGGTTTGGCTCCATGAGTTTGTTCGCTTTTGTTTTTGCCTTAGATAACAGCGATTCAGATATTTGAAAGCCGTCTCAAAGACAAAATAATTGTTGGAAAAAAATCTATTATTTTATAATTCATACAGTGTTGTCACTTAAATGCTGCTAACGGTTCGAGTAATTTATTACAGGTAATTATGAAATTTGAATGTTTCATATGCCTATTTTGTTTAATAATGAGAATGAAATACAAGGAGAGACAGAAAATGAGAGATGAAATTAAGGTTCCTTTTTTGGCAGAACCCTTTTTCTATTTAGATGATGATAATTTTTCTTGGAAGAGATGTGTTTATTAGTGTCAATGTTTTGTTCAGTTAGACAGGAAAACTTTGGAACCTCAATGAGTGTTAATTGTAAACCACAACCACGGACAGGGAGACGTACCAACTGTCGAGGAACATAAACTCTAATTGACTTTGAATTTAAAAACCCACTCCTGCTCTTTCATCAGCCGTCTTCACTGGACCATCTGTATCTCTTGGATGACGGGAAGATTTTGGAGGAAGAGGAATGCAATCGCAACTTAAAAACACGTGCTCATCTGTCCCTCAGGGATAGCACATGTCCAAACCCCAAATGCTCCAGTCATTCCAGCAGCATCCCCTGTCTTCTTCTCCTCAGTGCCTCACCAGGGGTGCTCGCTACGCCACATCTCCTCAGTCAGATGGAGAGGGGAGCCTTGAAGGCGAGGCCTCTGGAGGATGGGTCCTGCAGGCCCAGATGGCTGGCTCTCAGAGCTTTCTTTAGACCACAAACTACTCAAACAGGATAAGATCTAAATGCAAAGACTTCTCATGTGCTTTGCACCATCTCCCCTTTTTGACGTGTTTTGCTGCAGTTGTCTTTGCTCTCCGACGACCCAAAAATATTCTTGCAATGTATTAAGGCATAGAGGGTCAAGAACTTTTCATAATTACTTAAGTAACCGAGTTGAAACTGTGATCTGATTGATGGCGGACTCACTGATGCTGATGAACGTTATTCTTTACTTTATAGCAGTATACAGATCATAATTAAGGGTTATTGAGGGGCCTTGTGAAAGTAGCATTATAATAATATGGTCACTGTGACAATGAGCAGACACATTTCATTAATGCAAGCCAGACACAAGCCCGTTTATCTGTCCTCTATTAAAAGTAGTTGAGTTTAGATCCCTTCCTAAACTTGACAGGGGGCCTGGCACATGGAATAAAGAGATGGAGAAATTCCTTTCCGATTTTAATCTTGCATGAATACCTTATCATCTGTGCTTTGTCGTGTCATATCAGAGCAAAAAAAAAAAAAAAATGTAATGAAATGTATGTGTGTATGTCTGGGAGAAATAGAGAGAGAGAGAGAGAGAGAGAGAGAGAGAGAGAGAGAGAGAAAGAGAGAGAGAGAGAGAGAGAGAGAGAGAGAGAGAAAGAGAGAGAGACTTCTATCCACATACGTATGCCCGCTCTTGCCATGATGTGAAAATATCCATCACATTCCTAAAGTAACAAACGTGTGCTACTGCGCTCCACAGGCCGAGGTGAAATCTTCAAGCATAAACATCAAGTCGGAAAAGACACGGAGCGGTGGAGCAGAGTGCGACCTGTCCACCGCTCTGTTATCTGGCCATCTGCCTGGATTGAAGATGTAAATATTATGACACTTGATATGACTGAGCATACCTGCTGGTTACATTCTAGCGGATCTGCACTGAGGCAAGGTGGCTTATGTCTGTGTGACACTTCTGTCCTCGAACTCCCTGTCTTTGTCCCCCCCAAAAGTTCTTATTTTTCATAACTGTCATCCACTGCACACGTGTTATGTAATTGATAATATAGAGGTGAAAATCTGCATTCATGTTTGTGTGTGTGTGTGTGTGTGTGTGTGTGTGTGTGTGTGTGTGTGTGTGTGTGTGTGTGTGTGTGTGTGTGTGAAGCATGCAACAACTCAACTACTCTATACATCACCATTGTCCTCAGAGTGAGCCACTGTTGTTGCTGTTTAAAAGGTTGGGGGGCATGAAGACATTAACCTGCAAGAGGCTGAGATACATAGATAGATGTAGACATAGAGAGAGGGAGAGAGAGAGAGAGAGAGAGAGAGAGAGAGCAACAGAGAGAGACCCTCATCAGCTGTGTCACAAATGTTGCATATGAGTATTGGAGGGGGGGTTGACTGTGTTGCGATTAACACGCTTCCTCAGCTGGGTGTTCATTTCAGTGTGCAGTACGGTATCTCTCAAGTCTGAACCCTTGGATGAGGGTCACTTGCCAGAGGAGGATTTTTTTTTTTTTCTGCCTCCCTGTTTTTTATACTTCCTTCTTGGGCAGAAGGCTGGTGTAATAGAAACCAGACACAAGCCAGAATGTGAGGCATTCGCAGCGGCGAGACCTCACTTCTTCACACAGTGAGGAAACAGGATAAATAGAAAACAGGATACGTAGAAAAGTCTTGTTTGTCAGTGTTTCTTGGTTGTTGTTGGTTCTTTTCTTTTTTTTTCTTTTTGCAATTTCGGAAGTTATCAATAAGTTGAAAAATGGCTGGGACATTGGGATGGAAGTGGAGTTCCATGGATCAGACTGTTGAGGGGAAATCTAGAGAGGGCAGAGGAGACCTTCAGGATGGGAAATGCATGTACGGCTTTACCAGGTGGGTTGTTGCAATTATTGACTTTCCTGTAAAGAAACAGTATGATAGTTTCTGCTCGGCTATGCTGTCATACCACTTTAGATGCACGGTTGTATCAGTCAAACTGTTTGTGTGGTCCAGTGTCTGAATTAATCATGTTGAAAGATCAATTCAAATCTTCTTCTTCAAATCTTAATATTCTCCTATCAAAAGGCAAAGCAATTGAAACAATGTAATAAGAAGTTGTTCTTGGATTTTCATCCAACAGTATGATGCAAGTGTATAATGTAAACTTGATTAGGTCTGCACTTGTGTTCATGTTTAAATACCTGATACCGCAATGTGTCGCATACAAACACTACTGATATTGAAGTGAGCTAAATATTGTTTCTCTAGTTTACAATCTGACAATCTAACTGTAATATACCTTTATTAAAAATGTGGCTCTATTTTGTGGAATTTAAAAATCTTAAAAGAATGTATTTAATATAATTTAATTGTTTCCGTACCTGCCTCTGTAACATTGTGAGACAGACTGTATTTCTGAAACATTTAAATTCCTAAAAGCATGGTCACTTTTACCCTCGTTTTCTCTATTTTAAAAAGATTATTTGTGAAAATTATTTTATATATTTCTTCTTTTATATTTCTCTTACTCTCAACAGACACATTTTATCAAAAAATCAGGAATCCAAACAATGATTTCAAACTTTGCTCAAACTGTGCAATGTATATGTTGCATATACATTTGTGCTCTTAATCTGAAAGAATTACTAAACATCTTCAGTGAAATCTACTCTTTATTAAACCAGCCAAATCTCCCCTGGATTAAAACTCTCTTTTTATAGTAGAACCAGTTGAAATCGCTGCATCACTTCTAATCAGAAAGAGCAGTCAGATATCTCAAGGACACTTAAATGTTAATAGTCGTTGTTAGAATATGGTTGACAGTATGATACACTACAAATTCATTCAGTGTGATTCCTAAAGTAAAGTGGAAGCGGCCCTCTTGTCACGCCATCCTGGGGCAAACATGCGTTGCCTACCATAGGTGCCATCTGTCTCCATGTGGCTGTACCCCTCCCCAGTGTCAGCAGTGCTGGATCTGGGGGGGGGGGGGGGGGGCTCGTGGCAGGAGCAACAAGCCTCTCCTGTTCACTCAGATGGCAGGGGAGATGGCACATCCCACGCCAGGGAGCACAGTGCCGCAGTCATGAGATCAACGTGAACTCTGCAGCTCTGCCCCATGAATGAAGGGACAGAAGTGCTTCGCTGTCGCCTCATCCGAGCTTCATTCACCTCACAGAGTCAGCAGTGACTCTGGCTGTGAGGAGAGTATGAGACTGTGAGGTTTCTTGTCATCTGTTTTTTTCTGCGTGTGTGTGTGTGTGTGTGTGTGTGTGTCCCTTGGCATCAAGTGTTAAAGTGCCACATAAAGTATGTTTCTGAAGTGGCATTTTGAGTGGAGCACACTCTGGTATAAGAATGGGGTTTTTATACATTCAGAGTTGTGTCAGTTTCATTTTGTGTTTTTGATCTGTCACTATCTTGTAGTCATGTAGCATGTTCTTGGGTCTAATCAAAACGACTGTTGTTGGCAGGTTTTTTTTTTTAATCCTCCCTTTGCTATTTTTGCAATTTTAACTAACTATTTCAATCTGCTTGAATGATGGATATTGGAAATGCTGCGTGTCATGTGTCGGGTTCGGGTGACTGAATGACATCACTGTACTTGCTGACATGAATCAACACAAGCCTTTGTTTTGTGTCTCGATGTGTAATCAATTGAAATGTATGTCTCCTCTACATCAAGAACTATTATTGAGCAGATGAGAACAGTTTATGTTTGGGACATCTGGAAAAGATTTCTTGCTCATTGAAAAAAAAGACAAAAAACAGCATTCAGAAGGTTATTTATACATAAATCATTTATATATCATTGTATTTAAAACAACATGCCACATTTTTTAATTATGCATCTTCACTGGATTAGACTTAGAGAAAGGGTTATCAAATTAATCATATTCATGAACAACTACAGTATTTTGATAATTGATTAATCTTTTATTTTTCAAGCAAAAATGCCAAAATCTCTCTCGCTACAGCTTCTCCAATGTGGTTTTGTTTGTCTTATTTGATTGTAATTTGAATATTTTTGGATTTGTTTGTTGGATAAAATAAAATACATGTGAAAATTCTGCGAAACTGTGATACACATTTTTCATTAGCTTTGATCTAAATGATAAATTGATTAATAGAGAAAAAAATCAAACATTTGTCAGTAATACAAATTATCATTTGCTGCAGCCCAACACTGAACTTCCTTTCTTTAGACAACTAAACAAAACCAGCTTTTGATAAAAGGAAAAAAACTGTAGGAATACGGTTACTGACGTGTTATCACTGCAATTGATTTATTCTTTCTTTTTCTTTCTTTACAGATTCTAGTTGAAAAGCTTGTAAGAGCAACATGAGCTGGAGCTTTCTCACTCGTCTCCTGGAAGAGATCCACAACCACTCCACCTTCGTGGGGAAAGTGTGGCTGACTGTGCTCATCATCTTCCGCATTGTGCTCACAGCAGTTGGAGGTGAGTCCATCTACTCGGACGAGCAGACCAAGTTCACCTGCAACACCAAGCAGCCCGGTTGTGACAACGTATGCTACGATGCCTTTGCTCCCCTCTCGCACGTCCGTTTCTGGGTCTTCCAGATCATCATGATCTCCACTCCCTCCATCATGTACATGGGTTATGCTATTCACAAGATAGCCCGAACTTCGGAGGTGGAGCGCAGGAAACAACAGAGGTTCCGCAAGAAGCCACCTCCTCATTCCAGGTGGAGAGAGAGCCACCATCTGGAGGAGGTCTTGGAGGAAGATGAAGATGACGATGCAGAGCCCATGATCTATGAGGATACAATGGAGGCGCAGGAGGTCAAGCCTGAGCAAGGAAGCAGCACCAGCAAAGACCCGCCAAAACATGACGGCCGCAAAAGAATTATGCAAGAAGGACTGATGAGAATCTATGTTCTTCAGCTCATGTCACGAGCTATTTTTGAAATTGCTTTCCTTGCAGGACAGTATCTGCTCTATGGCTTTCGAGTTAATCCTTCATATGTATGCAGCAGGCTTCCCTGTCCACACAGCGTGGAATGTTTCATCTCTAGGCCCACAGAGAAAACAATCTTCCTCCTCATAATGTATGTGGTAAGCTGTCTTTGTCTGGTGCTAAATGTGTGCGAGATGCTCCACTTGGGAATTGGCACTTTTCGGGATACGCTTCGCATGAAGAGGAGCCGGGGCCGGCGGACATCCTACGGCTACCCGTTCTCTCGCAACATCCCGGCCTCCCCTCCGGGATACAACCTAGTGATGAAGACAGACAAACCGAGCAGGATCCCCAACAGCCTCATCACCCACGAGCAGAACATGGCTAATGTGGCCCAGGAGCAGCAGTGCACCAGCCCGGATGAGAACATCCCCTCTGATCTGGCGAGCCTGCACCGTCACCTACGGGTTGCCCAGGAGCAGCTCGATATGGCCTTTCAAACATATCAGACCAAGAACAACCAGCAGACCTCCAGAACCAGTAGTCCTGTATCTGGGGGCACTATGGCCGAGCAAAACCGAGTCAATACAGTCCAAGAGAAACAAGGAGCCAGGCCAAAATCAGCCACAGAGAAGGCTGCAACCATTGTAAAAAATGGAAAGACCTCAGTCTGGATCTAGAGATAAATCTAATTCCGTACATTAACAGTAAAAACATTTAAGACTCCAGGACTGCACTGTGAAACAGCTGGATGATGCGTGTGCGAGTATGAGATGCGACTCTGGACAATAGCAACTGAGAATTTCAATCACACTGACTGAAGGAGTACAGTTAAGAGTAGGCTTAGTTTTTGGGAATAAAAAACAAACCACCCATAAAGAAATTATCAAATCCAGTATCATGAATCTCCTTTGTTACTGTAGTGTGTCATTTTGTGCTTGCAATAGCTTTCAGACACGGTTAACATTTGCTTACTTAGTTAAACATCTCTAATTCCAGCTGAAACGTCAATTATATAAACAGAGTGCTTTGAGCTGTTTATCTGATCTACCCTTGACTGCTGCTGAACTGGATTAATTTGAAGAAATTTAAATTTGAAAGTGTGGGATTGTACCCTACAGCCAAATTTGAAAATGCAGTATAAAGCACTGTACAAATGCACAATGAGTCATTTCTGAAGAATGGTGATTGTTGGAAAGATGCATGTTTATTATTTGGGGAAGTATTTTTGGATGTAGTATGGATGGGTGTCGCTGGAAGCAGATTAAAGGTGAAGTATTTTGATGAAGGTGATGAAACAGGGCTGTGTCACTTGTAGGCTTTTCTGGTAAACATCTGCTTGGTGGGAAGGTCTTCAGTCATTGCGTGCAAAGCCTTTATCTATGTTTTCCAAAGGCTTGCAGTGTCACATCACATGAAGGGGAAGAGGTAAGTGAATAGAAAATCTGATTATTGTCTAAAGTAAATACTGATTTTCTGCAATCTGAAGCAGATGATGCATGCTTTTCAACTGGGAACATACAGTATAGACTTACGCTACAGTAGAATTCCCATCCTTTGCTATTCAATTAGCTTACATTTATGTTATGTTTAGGCATGTTGTTGAGCATTTTAGTTTCTCTGTCATTGAAACAGTATGTTTCTAAAACTGGTTTCAGATTAATATGTAATCCTGCCTTCACTGTTGTCATACTTCGAAGTGCCTCAGACTTTTAAAGACTGTTCTAGTATTTTATTCATGAAGAAATAAACTTATTTCAAACCTCTGATTTCCTGCTTTGTCGTAGCCGTCTGCTTCTCTGTCTTGTCATGTGAATAACAATGGTGTGTTTTGGAAACTGAAAAATTGAAAGCTTTCAATGAAGTCTAATTCAAAGTTAGAAGCTTGCAAGCAACCTCTATTATTATGAGAAGACATGTCTGTTGTTATGGCCAGAAACTTCCATGTGTTGGTAGAAGAAAAGGATCCAATTGAAACCCAAACAAAAGGTACTGTAGCATGAATCATCTGAGAAATTGTAAACAAGTAATTTGTGCAAACTGATTTAAGTTTATTTCATGCCTGGGATGAGACACGTAGAGATTAATCAGTTACTTCAGTTATTTTGAAGTGTATGGGGCAGTGAAGCTGTAATGAGAAGAACAGCACTTACAGTAACATGGGTGCAAGAGGGGCATATACTTTTTACAACTAAATAAAACACACAGCATTTTATTATCTTAAATATGGGAAAATGCCATAAAAAGGGGAAAATAGTACTTTTCCAGAATCAGCGACAGCTATAAAAAAAAATAATAAAACATGCTCCATTTGCTATCGGGGCTTAGGTTGCTTTGTATACAATATGTGGCACTTCGCACCTGGTGCTAATCAACAACTCATTAACAGACAGAACAATGGGTGCAATGCATTGACTTTGTTCCTAAAAAATAAAAGCAGAGTTGATTCTTTTCCATATTGTACTTTAATGTAGCCTTTTATTTTCTATTTTCCATCGGTTTTGTTTACCTTTTAATTAGTTACACATGTTGTTCAATAACTACAGGTGTGTGTGTGTGTGTGTGTGTGTGTGTGTGTGTGTGTGTGTGTGTGTGTGGTTGTGTGCGTGTTCATTTTTCATATGTTCCCAACTGTTATAGGTTTTACTGAGCAATGCATGGTTTGTAGCACATTTTAGTGCATCATAAAATGCCTGCTCAGCATTTTGTCATTATATAACTCAGTGAAAGGACTTATTCACTGATCAGTACTGAATCCAATCCTCAGTCCAAGACCACTAAAAGTTTACATTAATTTAGGAATAGGACTTCCATGCACGCAGGCTGAGAGACATGAGAAATGATGGTACATCTGAGAGGTCTGACTGATTCTTTCCTACATTTTCTGGGTTAATTTTTTCCTATGCATACTTGACACAATACCAGGTGTTTAATAAAAGCAGAATCTAGTCATATCTAAAGCCAAACATTTCAACTTGGGTACTAACTTAATATTGTGTTATGGTGTCTTTAAGATTTGATTAGGTCTGTTACCTCTCATTATAAGAGAAATTAGAGATGATGAGGCACCATTTACTAAAATGTACAAACTGTAATGTATTAATGGTTAATGAATAATTTACTAATGCTTTGTAGATCAGTTATAAACCATTAATAAGAACGAGTTTCGATTTGACAGATTGTGAAAAACCCTCCTTTAGCATGACACCCCTCACATGGACAGTGTGACCACTTACCTTCTAGAAAAGGGATGCAACACATCTGGTGGATCATTGTAGAACCCCTTACTAATGACCTATTAAAATTCATAGGTGACTGAATCTGCTTATGGCCTATTACAAACTGAGAAACAAATGACCCTTAATCAATCACTATAACTGTAGACTTTGGAGGAGAGATGTCTTGGATGAGTCTCCAACTGCCTCTGTCTGGCAACCGAATGTATACTAGTATAATAACAGTCTGAGCAACTCTTTCTGTATTGAGTAGTGTACTTTTACTTATAATACCTATGTGCATGACTTTTACTTGTAATTGAGTACTTTTACAATATTTTTTACTTAAGTAAAGAATCTGAAAATTTCCACCACTGATCAAAATATACATTAAATACATTTTTTATTTATCCAGCTTTTATCACTGAACAACAGACTGTGGTGTTTCTGATGTACCCACAGGCGGCAGCACAACCACCACACACGTGCTCCAATATTATCGAGAAATGCATTGTGGGATTTCAAGATGGAGGCGTAGCAGCCAGAGTCACCCGTGATGTCCTGTGTTATGTAGCTCTCCACTGGTGTTATTAGGCGGCGTAACCACTTCATTTTAACATTTAACACACTCTTGTGACAGTTGACAACATGGGGGTTTTGTGCTTCGCCAGGAGAGCGTTCACGTCCGGCAGCTGTCTCGGTGTTTACGCCGGTAAATACACCGGTCGATTTTTGTGCGTAACGTTTTTCTCCGGCGTTTCAGCTCCGGCAGGGACCCGTGTCAAGAAGTACAGTCAGGACACTAGAAATGTCCCGGGACAGTTTGTGTGCTATCATCTTCCTCACAGGACCCTGCTCAAAATCCAGGGCCAAGACACAAGCCCGTTTCTTCAGGGGATTATAACCAACGACATGGAGCTGCTGGAGGAGCCTGGACTCAGAGCCATGTACTCACACATGCTAAATGTACAAGGAAGAACACTATATGACATCATGTTGTACAGGTATAGTACAAGCCTTTATTCTGTTTAAACGCTTGCACGTGTATTCAGTTACAAGGGTGTGGGTACTCGCTTATCTTTGTTACGCAGTTGTTGGCATTGGTCGCCTAGTGATAGATATCATGGTTAGGCAGCCAGTGTACGGTCTGGCTCAAACAGACACCTCTAAGTATAAGCTTGCCTGTGCAAGTCACGTTCACCTGGTTCAGTGTAAAGAAAAACCCACCTTTTAAGTCAGTCAAATGGAAAAACAGATGTTCACTATGTCAGCTAATGCTTTACTCTCAAATTATGCAACTCCTTGTGCGCATGTGTGATATGACAAAAAAGGGAAAATAGGCTTATGTACAGTAATTCAGTGAAGTCCTGTATTTTGATGAAAGCATGGCAATTTCCCAGGATAGCTTAATCCAAGGTGACCTAATCAGCTAAAATAAGTGAAAACATTAGTGAGGTGTGTGATGGTGGATTTCTTTTTTTATGAGGCACTCAACTTTCTGTATTTCTTTTATAGTCTGAAAGAAGCTGATGCCGGGCACGGTGTTTTCCTGGAGTGTGACAGCACAATTAAGGACTCAATCTTGAGACACTTGAAGGTGTACAAGCTTCGCAGAAAGGTCAACATTAACCCCTGTCCAGAGCTCTCTGTATGGGCGGTGCTCCCCCAGCAAAAAAACCCAGGTCAAGAGGCCAGTAAACCTGAGCTTTCCTCCCCTGGAAAAGCTCTGGTGTGGGAGGATGATCCACGAACTCAGGAAATGGGCTGGAGATTGATGTTAGACAGTCAAATTAACCCCTGGGATATCATTGCATCATGTCAGAAAGGTGACACAGAGGAGTATCACAGACATCGCTATGCAATAGGTGAGGCCAGTTAGTAACATACAGCTTGTATTAAAAGATTAATGGGGTGAGAAGTATGGATTCACATGTGATCAACATCATATTGATATTTTGTGACAAGTTTTGATTCTTTTCTCCGCTGTCATTGTTGCCTAGGACTTCCTGAGGGAGTGAAGGACCTTCCTCCTGGAGTGGCACTACCACTAGAGTCAAATCTCGTCTACATGCAGGGCATCAGCTTTAGCAAAGGCTGTTACATTGGCCAGGAGCTCACAGCCAGAACTCATCACACTGGGGTGGTTCGGAAACGCCTGATGCCAGTACGCTTATCATCTCCAGTCCAAGACCTCGAGGAAGGAGCTGCGCTCCAAACGCAGTCAGGCAAGCCAGCTGGGAAGCACCGAGCAGGGGTGGGAGAGCTGGGTCTGAGCCTAATCCGCATGGCTCATGCCAAAGAAGTGTTGACTTTCAAATCTTCTGACGACACCACAGTGACACTTGAGGCCTCTTTGCCAGACTGGTGGCCTAAAGATGTGAAAACAAACTGAAGAGAATGTTTAATAGCTCTCAAAAATGTGACCTACATCACATCTGACAGACGTCTCATAGACAAAACCCTCAAGTACAGTATGTTACACTGTCATTGCTTAGCAGCTGTGTGTCACTAACTCACATTTGTAATTTTTTTGCATTAAAACTTAATTTTAGAGTGATTTTTCCCAAATTGTGAAGTATAATTTTCCACAGATTTATGTTATTTAAGAGATATTGCAGCACTATAAATCAGGATATACCAACTGTGATATGGTATTCGTGGTTATTGAATAAATGTGCAAAAATCGCTAAATAAAAACTCAATCAACTTGTGTATTTTTTATTTATTTATCTTTTTTATCTTTCAGTGCAAAAACCAATTCCAACATTCACAAGCAACATTTGAGATTACAATTTATCTCAAACCAAAGGTGCAGTAACACCTCTATCATCATCTTTTTCACACAGTACAAACTGGCACTTGTCATTCAAGCTAATTCCAGGTGTCAGTTAACATTGTTGGGACACCACTGAACATCTTACTCTTGATAAAGAAGATGCTGCCCTCTTGTGGATTGTATGGTGTCTCGAATTTGCTGTAACATGGTTTCTGGCTGCAGGGTCAGTGTTGAATGATCGAGCCGCTTAAAGTCTTCATTGCAAAGTAGGCATTCAATTATGTGAGCCACTCTCTGTAGGTCAAAGGCAGCATGGTAAGGTCCAAGTGTGGTGAGGATCTCTGAGAGATGTCGTGGGTAATCTGAGGAATCCCCAGAGGAGCAAGCATTCAGGAAAGCCATCCGGTTGTCAGCAATGATTTTCAGGAACGAGGCAAATTCACCGTAATCAATACCAGAGCAGGCCTTCATGATGACCTGAAAAGAAACACACACGACGGTCACCTTACGCAATGTTTATATTGTATCATTCAGGGCAGCGGTGTGTTTTTGGAGGACTTGCACACAGAACCATCTTATCTTTGAAGTACCTGGCAGTGCTGATGCCAGGAATCCATTGTGTTTCTCCACTCGTCAATCTCTTTTTGAACAGATGACAGCTCATTCTGAAGGAACTGCCACATGATGTCAATGTTACAGCCATTCAACCAGTTGTGATTAATAGAGATGGTGTCCTCCTATAAGAAAAACATTAAAGTGATGATCATAAACTGCTGATGCCAATAAAACTTTTATACATCTGTAATAAAATAGAATTTCCATGTCACTATAAAAGACCATAATGTATAATATGTCATTTGATGGATCGTTTTGCTCTAGCTCTACTGTTCAGATATCATTACCTCTACGGTTCTTACCAGATTATAAACTTGATGGTGCCAGCCACTGGGCACAAAAATAATTTCACCTGCCTCTTGAATAATCTCAAGAGGCTGGCAGGCTTCTTCGGAGTGAGGAAAAAGGCCTCTGTCTTGAAGTTCAGATGATGTCACATCATAAGGCAAGTTGCCATGAGTGTCTCGCAGAAACTCCTCCTGACCTGGGGGATATAGGAGCCATTTCTTCCTACCGCAGATGTTTGCTGACCAACTGTAGGAGCGGAAAACGTCGGCGTGGAACGGGGTCCTAGTGATGAGAAAGTTAGTTTGACTGAATAAAAAATAAAAAACTAATGTATAATCTGGGTTTTACCATTATAATGTAGAATTTTTCATACCATGAACCTTTGGGTCCCATGTAGACAAACCGGTAGTCATCCACTTCGAGTGTATCCCAGTATTCATTAAGCCAGTCAGAGGAAAAGAAGACAGGTGTGGTGTAAACATTGTGTTCTGGAAAGTCCCTGTCGAATAATAACAGTTATTAGTTACATATATTGCACATAACTGTTCACAAAAGCAAAACCAAGTTCAAAATTCGCATTAAATTTACACCTTGCCATGTGCCAGTCTTTCAGATAGAGACATCCTTTAGCTGATGAGTGGCCATTCTGGATATATTCCTTCCAGTAGTGTATAAATTCTTTGAAAGGCATAACTTGTTTAGGGTTTGCATTGTACTCCTTTGCATTGCAGTTTGCAACAGGAACAGGACTCTCATCTGTAATAGAGAACAAATACATTGACTTACATGACACCAGTAATGGCAACAGCAGCATAATGATATATGGTAGTTGGTTAACGCATTGGTAATAGGCTTATTTACCAAACTCTTGCAGCAGTTTCTGGAAATTAGGCTTCCCCTCCTCAGTCACCCACTGTTTTCTGCATTTCCAGTTCTCTGTAAACCTTCTTGAAAACATGCATGGGTGATTGGGAAGCAAGTATTTCTTGAAAAACTTAGAGTAGCTCAACTCCTTGTCGATGTAATCTACAAAATGTGAAGACCAAAACTGCTCATACGACTGTCTTGGTATTTTGACCAGGCTGCAGCAGTTACGGTACGCCTCTCTGTCCATGATGGTAAACAAGAGCTCGGCTAGCCAGTTAGCAAGCTTAGCTGTCTCCGTTTGGACAGCAAGAACCGGTAAGAAAAAGCTAGCTACGTCTTTTCACTTTTACTGTCAAACTACTGACAAACCTGGTTAGGTTAGAAAACTTGCATTATGCTAGACCGTATTTTCTTTCTATTTTGACAACAGGTCGCTGCATATGACTCCATCCTTAAGAATGCAGTTTACCGTTTATGAACGACGCACATATAAAACCGCTACTGTCTATTGTTTGTTACAATTACTTATTTTAACGTTGTAATATCTTTAACGCTAACACTATAGAATATCTTAGGCAATTCAGAAACCGCCCTCATAGCTAACAATATTTGTTATTTGTTTTTTCCCAAAACCTTGCCCTGGTAACCTTTTATGACAGCAGCATTTTCAAGTCGGACAGTAAACACTGCCGTGCTAGTGTGTGACATCACTTCCGTAATAAACATCACCGTCCTTAGTGAGAAGACTATGGGGTAACGTAATGCTCAGCCCAGCAAGATAATGTCGACTAATGTGGTTTGGGACGGATATAATCCACCAAGAGGAAGTAACAAATGCTAAAAGGGGTTATGACATTATAGTGACGTACTTGTAATGCGGTCATTTGAATAGAAAGCTGAAGCTGCCAGTGTAAACGCCTCATAGGATCTCATCTTCTGTCTGAATCCCTTATTATACTCTGAAGAAAGTATGTTCACTATTAAGGCAGACTGATCAGTCAGTACTGTGTCCTTATGATGTGATATTGGATTAATACTGCATTAATGTGAGCATGTGCATTTGTCCTACCAGGTGATTTGGTGTACCTCCTTCCAAAATGAGCCGGGACGTTCCTATCCACAGCTGGCCTGGCTCCTATTACATCAACAGTGAGAAGCGTTGGGAAAATGGCACCCTGTCCCTCACCAGGACCATGGTGCGCTTCATTTCTAACCAGAGTAAGGAGAGTCTTGCCAGCTTCCGCCTCTCCCGTATTATAGAGATCAAGATGGAGTCCTCCAGTTTCATCTTTAGCACTCTAACAGTGCTTGAAGAGGGGAACATGAAACACTGGTTTGGCTCCCTTAAGCCCAACAGGGTGGTGGTTTATAATGTGTTGGAACATTTCTGGAGAGAACGTCTCCTGTCCCCTGGTTCAGAGGCCCGTGGGGCCGAGTCTCAGCCCTCTAAAGGCAGAGAGCTGATCACCCTGGTGGCCGGGGCCCAGAGAAGACTGGAGGACACTGGCAGAGTCCTCAGCCACCAAGGAGAGCAGTTTGATGATATGATGCAGGGACTGGAGAAGATTGACTCTGACCTGGGCGTAGCTGATAAGTAATTATATACATATTTTTCGTAACTGGATGATACATAGCTCATTTTTTATTTTTAAGTCTTGTTTTCTGTGTATTGCATATTATAACTAAAGTGCAATAAAAACAGCCTGAATTAATAATGACAAACAGTCAAACACTCACAAATTCTCATGCTCCTTGTCTACTTTGTTGCAGACTTCTGTCAGAGCTGGAGTCTCCCGCCTGGTGGCCTTTTGGTAAACTCCCCTGGAAGACTCAGCAAGAAGCCAAGGCAGAGGACGCTGCAAGAGCTGCAGCTTCTGCTGCTGCTTCAGCTGCTGCTTCAGCTAGCAGGGGGTCTGGTAGAAGTAAGGTGATATCAAGCATCCCAGCTGTAGTATCCAAAGGTGGAGACTCAGATTTGAAACCAGGATGTTTGTTGGTGCTGGTGTCCTCATTGGAGGTACGAGACACAAATTGCCAGCTCCTTCATCGTTTTGAACGAAATGAAATAGACGAAATCAGGGTGCAGAGTCCTTATGAGATTACTGTTAGACAGCGGTTTATTGGGAAGCCAGATATATGCTACAGGCTCCTGTCTGCCAAGATGCCAGAGGCAATGTCAGTGTTAGAGATGCAGTACAAAAAGAAGGTGGAGTTCACAAATGAATACACTGCTTTCAAGGCAACTCCAGTTTCATCGCCGTGTGACTCAGAAGGGACAACATGGAATGAAGGTAAGGAACAGGACAAACAGTTATTTCATTGTTGTTTCCATGCCTAGAATAAATTTGACCACTGAGTGGCAGTAAAGCTCTATGTTTCCACCTCTGTATATTTTTAACTGTGCAGCCACGTGTAAAAACACTTCATCCACATGACAGTTGGACATGGTTATTGGTGTCTCGTCTTGACAGAAATGTATTTTGATGAGTCACTTCACCCTGATTGCCTCAGTTGCTGTGCTGTGGAGTTTACTGTCTGGTTTCCTCATAAACAACATATGCACTCTGCACTTTTTCACCATCTCCACCCATGGAGTCAGGTTTGTTGCAGACGTGCCAAGAGACAGAGCTCCCACTGGAGGTCCCGGCAGGAGAGCTTTCCCAGTTGCAGGTGCATGTCCTCCAACCATCTGTCAGTCAGGCTGAGGCCCAAGAACTTAAACAGGTGAGGTCCAGTTGGACTCCCATTGCCTGTGTGACTGTATGACTTGTATGACTGTATGAGGCACTATTGCATTTAGATTTTTCATATTTATATATACAAGGTAGGTAATACAAATGTCATGTCTGTGTGTATGGGCAACAGATTGCCTTGGCAGCTGTTATAGTAACATGTATTTTGATAGTTCCATTCCAAGCCACAATTCATCATAATGATTTTTATTTTTTATCCTGTGTGTTTAAAATGTTATTTGGTGAGACCACAAACCAAAGTCCATCCTGGTTTTAAGAGAGGAAAAGAAACATGGTCAGTCATTTGGTCAGACTGTACAACGTCTTTCCATTCAGAACCTCGCAACACTGAGAACTGTTACAGATATGGTCTGTGGTAGCAAGACTTACACAGTGACGCAAATTCAGACCTATGATTCAGACAGTTTTTTTGTGTGAAACACTATTACGGGTTCCTTAGAATAAGATATTTAATATAAAATCCTCAGCAGGCTAATTTAGCTTTTTGTATATTTTATTTGGATACACATCAGATTGTATTTAGATGAATGAATGACTGCAGTTCATTACCTACATTAGGATATGTAACACTGACACTGTTTCTAAGTAACCTCATACTTATATTGGTCGATATATCGACCCAGCCAGTTTGTCAGCAAGGCAATCAGCTTTGATTTGATATGTGAGATATGAAAGCAACTTCAGACATTGGTTCCCACATTACAGGCCCATAGATAAAAAAAACTGCAAAATCATTTAATATGTGAAGGAGAAGAGCCATAAAAAATAACAACTATGTTTGCTACACAGAAAAAACACAAATTCCACAACAAATAGGAGTAGCAGTTGAAGCATATAATATAATGGGCCTGAGAAATACTGGGCATTGGACCCACCTTTGTTTCAGTGTTGTCAATCGTGGTTTAGTTACTAAAAGTCCTGCCTCATGATGCAATATTTTGTCCACACACTGCATGAAACATATCTCAAACGAGGCACTGTTAGGACTTTATACCTAATATTTAGTTAATTATTGTACATAATAACAATGCACACTAGTTTACTGTTGTTTTTGTCTGTATAATCATTTTACAAACAAATTTATCATAGCAGTAACAGCACTGGGCCGCTCATACAGCTCGGCTTGTCTATTGTGTTTATAACTGGTATTGTCGATAATGCTGATAATGGTTCCGACTTCAAAGGCTGCCAATTTTGAGTTAATACTACGCTTCTGTACACACCCCATTCTTAATGTAATTCATGTCAAGATTAGAATCTACAGTGGGGCAATTTCCACAGAGGTTGACTCAGTTTAATATCCTGCCCTGAGTGCTTTAGCAAATATCCCCCTTTTGTCCAAGCATTTTTATACAATTATTATCGTTTGAGGTTGGAAATTCCAACTTGTTAACAGTACAAACTGGTTCACTCATAAGGATGATAAAGCATTTTTTGGATATCGTGTACTGTATGTCTACTAACACAGTCCTGAAATTACCCCACTAATGCCCATGACACTAGGAATTTTAGCTCATATATTTTTCTAATAGTTGTAGCCTAAATGTTTAATTTTGGGGGTTTCTGCATGACTTAAGTCCTCTAGCCATTGTATAAGCAGCAGCTAAAAATATTCATTTTCTGTGTTTTTCTATGACACACCAAAACTCTTGTGAATGTTAACTGCAAGGTGTGATTCAGTTATGTTCTCCCAGTTGAAATTGTAAAGTCACAGACCTGAGTGAGTGAATACAGTTGTTCCTCGGTGTGTATTGACATACTATCTGTTTTTTAAACTGCTGTCTGGACCCGTTTCTGTGCTCAGTTGCAATGTCCGCATATAACGGCCAGTGAAAACTGACATAATGTCAGTGTGTGTGTGTGTGTGTGTGTGTGTGTGTGTGTGTGTGTGTGTGTGTGTGTGTGTGTGTGTGTGTGTGTGTCTGTGTCTGTGTGTGTCTGTGTGTGTCTGTGTGTGAGAGCATATGTAGCATAACATAATATTAGTTTAGAAACCATGGTGGTGGGGTTTGGAGTGAGTGTTTATTAGGTTTTGCTTGGCTCATAGCAGCATATTTAAGTTGTTCCATCAACCATAACATACACAGTTTTTGGACCATTGAGATGTAGTCGCAGTATTCCTTAAACCCACTGAAAGCAGAAAACAAACGGTATTGTATGATATCAGTGATCCCAGGAGACAAGCTAATACTCGCCTCCGAATATATTCTCAAGTTTCATATACTATATCATGTGAAATATTATTATATCTGCCGCATGAGTAGCTGTTACTGCATCATGGTTAATGTTGAATTGTAGCATTGTCTTCTGATTTGCAGACATAACGTTGCAGGCGATTGTTTTCATAACCAAAGTGAAAAAAAAAACTCAACATTAAATGAAAATCTCACTCTCATCTACTTCTATGTGTCACTAACGCACTCACTTTCTAACTCACTGACCCCATCTTTACACCTCCCCACATATGGTCCACGTGTTCCACTCTGCAACTGCTCACCAACTCTGTGTAGGTTTTAATATTAAGTCTTCTTTTATTTGTGTCTTGCTCCTTAGTTGTTCGTGTTCACTGGGGGCTGGTGTGTAATTACATAAACAAACGAGAGTGTGTGTGTGTGTGTGTGTGTGTGTGTGTGTGTGTGTGTGTGTGTGTGTGTCCACAAGCGTGTACTTATTTGGTTGTGTGTATCTGCGCAGATGCTGATGCAGCTGAAGAACCTTGCCCTGGAGGCAGAGACAGAGCTGGAACGACAGGATGAAGTTCTGGACGTCCTGACCAGCTCCACGGACCGGGCCACTATGCACATAGAGAAGCACACCTGCCGTATGAAAAGACTGCTGTAGCTCTGACAGTCCAGCTGATGCATGTGGTCACCATGTCCCTCCTGACAAAAGCACTGTAAGCTTCCTCATTGTCCTCATGGGATCTGTACGGTTAGACAATACTGCAAAACAGCAGTAGGGACTTGCATATACTCTAAAATAGTACATGATTTTTGTTGCATTTGATGGTACAATTACATGGGGTCAAGTGTGAGTGGTCTCTGGGAAGTGCAGCAATGTTCCCTTAACAATGAAGATAATCACCAAAATCCTTGAAATTTGCACATCAGTTATTATGACTTTAAATAAGAGATATGGTTCCTTGTTTGAGAGAAATTATGTAATTACTCATACATATTCTGTCTTCTTTCTACATGACATAAGTTAACCCTTGTTTGTCTTTTTTTTTTTTTATGACATTATTTTATTTCGAATAATTTAAATGTGTGCCTGAGATAAATCAACCATGTTTATGAAGGATGGAGTCTCTTGGTTGGATCGCGTGGGATCTGGGGGAATAGCATGAATCCTCAGTGCATGTCATATCCTCCCAGTAAAGCTTGCAGGTGAAAAAAAATAAGCAGACGCGTCTATTTGTACCAAAGGGAACACACAACAGTTTACACCTCCCCCTGGCCCATTGGGAGACGGCAATGACAGTGACTACAGTGAAGGGCGAAATGTACACTAAAAAGCGAAAAAGGGAATAACTTTTTTTTTTTTTCTCACTGCACCAACAAATTCAAAACAAATTGCATGTTGTTTCCGTATGTGTTATTTACAAGACAGATGTAAGAGAAAAGGATATATACGATTTAAATTTGATGAAAATGATTGGCACATAATAGACTAACAGATAAGATTAGCATATATCATCAAAGTAATGTCTGTGTTTCTAATGATGTACCTGTGCCATCCTTCCTTTTCAAGACCACATCAGTCCTGATAAATTGTCTTTCTCGGGTCCTAGGTTCTACTTATCCTCTCTGTACATGGTTTCCCTGTTGCTTAATGTTGCATGTCTCAATTTTGCTGCTTTGTACTGCATCAAGTGGAAATGTCTCATCATTATCAATAACTAGCAGAAGATTGTAAATGTGCAACTAACTTCTGGGACTCTAGAAAACACAACACAACACACTTCCTCTCTCTGTTTTTAAATATTATACACAATATTATACTCCACGTTAAGGTCCACATCTACTGTATATGAGTTGCTTAAGATTGAATAGTCTAAGTCTGTATTATCTATAAAGAACTGACATATTGTAATTCTGTAATTTCATTGTGGTCTGTTATCACTGTGATCTTGTAATTAGCAGTTAGTTTAACTTGAAATATCTGTATGTTTTAAAATCTGGTAGTAGTTCTATATAGATGCTTCTTTTTGCTGATGATGCCAAATTTATCTTGACACTGGATACAACTAAACAGTTAGCTCTAACTATTAAGGAAAAATAGACCTACATCTTTCTTAATGAGCAGCACAAAAGGCACTGCAAGTACTGGGAATTAATTATTTTTTATCAGTGAGGAAGTCATCACAATTAAAAGTCTGTAATAGCATATAATTTGCAATAAAATGAAGTCTCAAATTGTCATAGTTAAGATCAGTATTTTCTTTATTCATATATATTTGTTGGTTTAAAGCTGTTACTTTTTTTTAATATTAACAACGGATCAAATTATGTTGTTATTATGATGTGTATTTGAAAGGTGTTTGTTGTAGTGATGAACACTATTATTACTAAGATGAGTTTTAGTGGCTTTGAGCTCATTGTTTTGGTTGACTCTCAGCGCTCTCATCAGCATTTCCAGCCCGAGCTACTTTTAACAAAACGCTGCAATGAAGCTTGTGTACAGCTGCTAAAAAGAGATATTTGCCTCAGGAGTTGGTGGAGAACAAAACAGCTAAAAGGGGAGCAAATATTGAACTCCAGATAAATGGTGGCTCAAAATTAATCACAAACAATGACAAATTTTTGCAGAAGCATTTCTGAAACATTTTCAGTGTATAACCATTTTTCTCTTGGCTATTCACATAAACTGTATTGTAAAGGATGTTTTTTTTATCCCAGTTAAAGTTCTCTAAATAAGATTTTGAACAATAATATAGCAGCAAACAGCTATTTTATTTGTAAAGATATAGTGGAATAATGGAGTGCTGAGTGAAGAAGTCACACCCCCCCTTTTTGTGTGTAATCTGAGTTTCTCTGTTCCTTGTTTTGGCATCTGATCTGGCAGCGCGTGCATGTTAGTGCATGTGAGACTGTCCTGCTGGATCATTGTAAAAAGACAGGCACCGCCCACAGGCAAGATGGCACTGTGCAGTAACCAATCCTCAGGTGGAAGTGACCTCCCAGAGTTTCCTTGACTGAAGAAACCATGTTTTCATCTAAAAAGGTGTCAGACAAAAAAAGAGTTAAGACCCACAGCACAGGTGACTTGCCTTGGGGATGTATGGGTAAAATCCCAGCCGTCAAAACATCCTCAAAGTTTTTAGAGTGTTTACTGGCTCCATAAGTGTCTTTACCTGCTAATTTAATGACTCAGTGAGTGTTGTTCCTGAGACCGCGGTCCCTCTGGATAAATCTAAGGATGAACGTCTTTCCCAGTCCAAGCATGGAGCCAAAACTGCTCTGGCTTAACCGGGATGGAGAGCCATACGGAGCTGCTAAAGGACCCCGGCTTGACTCGGAACTGGCTTTTCTTTTCTTCTCCTCAATGGGTAAGTACTTTGATGGCTACATAATGTTACATGTCTGTTTTCATTAGTGACCGGCTACAGAAGGCATGCTAACGTTAGCTAACTTGCTGTTACAGTTACTATGAATGTGTTCAGCAAATGTTGCTATGGCTACCTGGCTGGTTGGTTTTCTGTCAGCATTGCTGTGGAGCATATCACGCAATGCTAGCTTGGGCTAATTGTTGTGGCGAGATTGTGTTGTTTTTGTTTGCTCTCGTGTACACAGGGAAGCTTTATTCAGTTAGCTTCTTGTTGTGTGTTTAGCGGCTGCTTTCACTGGGCTTTCTGGACACCTTGATGACTGACATAGTGAAGGGAGC
This sequence comes from Seriola aureovittata, assembly GCF_021018895.1. Taxonomy (NCBI): domain Eukaryota; kingdom Metazoa; phylum Chordata; class Actinopteri; order Carangiformes; family Carangidae; genus Seriola; species Seriola aureovittata. Next base: position 11,909,050 of record NC_079375.1, read on the forward strand.
GGGTGGTTGCGGCCGATGACGTATTTGTTTGGTTCTGAGATACAGGTGCTCTAGTGGGACATTTAGCGGCAGTGATGACCACTTACAGAGCCTTTAGGGCTTAGAGGTATCATGGGCCGGAGTCTGAGTAAATCGTTGCCAGCATCCTTTTAACCCTTTGTCACCTTTGTTCCACAAAACATTGTAAAATATGACCCGTTTTAACCCTGTTTCTTAACTGTTGCCCACATGTGTTTTGGAAGCTAAATTGTCATACATACATAATCCACAACGTACATGGAGTATATGGATCTCATTAGTTGAGAATTTCTTGTGCTTGAGAACACTATAATATGGGTTTTTATCACCTTTTAACACCAGTTTGAGATGAGTGCCTTGGAAATATTTTTAAAGGCAAGTTGTTGTTGCAAGGTTTTTGAACAGCCAATTGACTGGAATCAGCAGAACACTTGAGTATAGTATCCTGGCATAAAATGACCATTAAAGCCAAAGAAACAGCATAATTTATTAACTGGAAAGCAAATTAGGTTTAGTTGTGTGGAAGAATCCAGAGTGAAATGAGCCTCCTTAATTCTGACCAGGCTTTATTCCTTAACAAAAAGTCAACAGGCGACGCCTCTCACAGTCGACTCCCGTGTGACAAAATGCAACAGAGAATATCAAAACATGTGTAAATTAGAAACGGATGTTAATTAGTGTTTCAGCCGCTGTGCATGCTGTTGTGTGGAAGTGGCTCACTTTGTACACTCTGCTGTTAAAACATCCTGTTGGCACCACGACTGTTGGCATCAGCTGGCCACCCCTGTCAGCTGCTTTCACCAAAAGGGGGACTCCTCCATGTCAACAGTGGACCAGATTGGATTTGGCAAGTGGTTGAGCACTGAATTATGAATCAGGAAGATGCTTTACATAAAGGGGGTTTGAAAGAAGACTGACAGCCTCACTCAACAGTCTGGTCCCAGTTAGCATGAACTTATCACTTGTATTAAACACAGCCCACCATGAAAGATGTGAGTGAAAGCACAAGCACATGATAACACAAAAGGAATGTCTAATTATGACATTATGAAGAGTTCTTCAGGCACGGTTGAAAATGTTTTCACTGTGGACTGTTTATTTTTGTCGATTTGAGTGATAAACAGTGAGATTTTGGACGTCCCAAACTCCAGAAGCACACCACATGGTTATGTGAATTCCAACCCTTAAAAAAAGGTTAGGGAAATAGAGCGCACTCTGGCGTGGTTTCGAAGCAGCCTTGCAATACGAGGAAGTGGTGGCGGTCTTGTCTGACCACAGATACATGAGATCCGGCTTTGCCTTCCTAACGGATGGTATGGAGACACAAGGGATTTTGCTGGCCTTGACTTCCAAGTCTGTTTACTCGATAGTTCTGTGGTGAGCACTCTCATTCGAGGAGCGTGTCTCCATTGATGGCCAATCAATCAACTCTTGCTGGGAAAAAGCAGCCCAAGATTGTGGGCTACGAGGGCACATGTGGGTTGCACTGTGCTCCAAAATACGGAGCCATGTGATTGCAATACAAAGAGGCTGTTTTTCAGTGTCTATTTGAAACATATTTGTAAAATGAAAGCATTTTGCTCAGTTTTACATCTGTTATTTGTCAATGTGTTAATAATTCAGCAATTGTTTTTCAAACAGTGTACATGGCATTTGTCATTAATTACAGTTATGAAACTTAGAGTAATTGTTGATGAGGAGCATCAAAGTATTTTAGCAAAATATTAAAGAAATTTCACTTCCACTCCAACTGTCTGAGTCTAATGGCCTGATTTTTGACTCACGTCCTGGCCGGCCTCTTACTAGTGCAGGTGTTGCTGGGTTTCCTTTTGCTGAGGGAGTTTCTGGTTTCAGGAAATAAGGCCTGTTGGTTAATGTTAGAACTGGGAAAAAACGTTCCTGGAAGGAAGGTGCTTGAGTCCAACCAGGGGGTGTATATGTAGTCTCCAACAGAAAGTGATATGACACTGGACATCATCTTCTTGTCTCTGGCTATCAACGGGGTAACATTTTCTCCTCTGCTGTAGTGAAAAATACACATTACTCTGCAGATGTTTCCCTGTAAATTTGTAGCATTTTACTTTATTTCATTGTGAATATAAATTCTTTGTGCATACATTGTTTAGATTCAGAGCTTTCTTTGGTTTTGTCAGACCATAAATGTGCTCTGCATGGATGTTAATATGGTACTTTCCCAGATGCTGAGCTGCATGATGATATCATGTGCTATTGCACTTATTGTTATGTTTTCCTTGGTCTTTGAGGCGCACTTTGGTTTTCTGGCTTTTGTTTCACAAACTTTTCTCATTCCTGTGCGACAGAGTTAACAGCTAGGCAGCCAAACCAAACTTGGCTCTGGTTTTATACAGTAGTATCGGTCTCAAATCAACTCCAGGTGAAATCCCACATTACAACCCACCTGAACTCTGCTGAAGTGCTTGCCTTTCTAGAGTATGAATACTGTATTACTTGCTAACTAACTGAATAGTAAGGAAGGAATAGTTTAAAGGCAAAAAAACTGATTTTAATCAAGCTAACATATTTTAAAGGGCGTTTGTAACAACTTATTCCTATATATTAATAGTCTAATATAGACTAATAAGTCTGGTGTGATCATGTAGGAATGGCTGTTCAGCCCTACCTGGCAAAACAAAGGGTTTAACTTTATCATCCTGTTGACCATGAGGTGGTAAAATGTTCCATAAAATATGTTTTAACAAATAATTGATAATGTGTGCTCATTAGATTCAGTAGAGGGCAGCAGTAAGTTGCTGATGGTGAGTTCCAATTCATTAACTATAAAAATTCATTGCATTATAACCTGAGCACTTTGGGTGAAGACAGTGTTCAGGGGTCAGGTGGGATAAAGTGTCATGTACTGTGTATGAAGTACGCATATAAATACTGACAAATGTCTCAATATATATTGAGAGGGCTAACAACCAAAACATTAAATATATTAATGTCCTCCTGTTCACTGGAGCCAGGTCATATATTTGGTCTTACTTTAAAATTATGTGGTTGCCCTACACTTTAATCTTTGCATATGAGAATGAACAAAGAAGCCCAGTAACGGTAACCAACAACAGAAATTTCTTTGCAGATCTTGTTTATTTTCTTTGGGAAACCTCTTCTAAAAATGCATGCCACCTTTCTGCATAAAGTGAATGGGAACACATCAGTCCAAAGCTGCAATTTTGGCAAGTGTGAGGAGTCCTTTTTGTGATGACTGGATTATGTATTCATTAAAACCCCATCTATATGGCTCCCCAAACAGGTTGTCAGGCTATGAGCCAGCTCACACCGCATCACTACTTTTACAAGCAGGCCCCCCAGAAACCTTCAGCAGGTCTGTTTTTAGTGGCTCTTACTGCAAATGGAAACACTTAGCTCCCACAATAAATTACCCACCCGACCGATGCCACACTGCATAGACCCCCAGCTAGTCACAGACAGACTATGGATTTATATTTTAACATTAAATCCTCTTGGAATCTGCTATGTTATAGTGACTTTGGGCTGACAAGAGGACAGGAAAAAATTAATCACGCAAAGGTTGTTGCACTTGCGTGCAGCCTGCAGGGCCGGCGGTTTGATTTAAGTTAAGGATGTGTGTCGTCGCCCCCCCACCACTACCTCGTGGGCTTGACACTGGGGTCATTTCAGGATAAATATAAACTTCTTGGTTACTCATTTTCTCTGGAAAGTACATAGCCATTAGTGCAGCAGGCCAGTGATCTCAAGGGCAACACTAGTGTTCAGTCTAAACTATTGTTTATATTGTAGCCAGATGATTAAAAGAGACAACGGGGTACAGCAGGCCCTGCTGTTAAATAGAGCATCTCTAGCGCAAACAGTAATGGTGCTCCTGTGAACACAGTCCAGTGGGGTCAAGTTCAGACACTGTGAAAACATACTTAAAAGCACTTGACTTAAACTTCTGTATTGAATGTCGAGGTGTGTTAGGAAATAATAAGAACAGCGTCTAGGACCCTTGCTAAGAGTGCCCGTGAAATAATCCTAATTATCATTCCAGCAAACTTATGTGTTTGACCACCTAGTGATGTAATTGCAGCTGACCAAATAGATTGTTGTTGAAATATTGCCCCGCTGTTATAGCTACGTTGTGACAGCGTTGTGTGTTCACCGAGGGCCGGCACAACCATAACAAACACAGCTGAATCTGGGGTTTACATTTCAGCAGGATGACGGCGCACGCAGCGTCTGGGTGGAACTTGTGAAAAGGAGCCTGGGCCGGCAGCCTCGTATGGCTCCCTGCCAGCATGGTAAGAACAGCCTTGACAGTGGGACCTGTGAAGTCATTGTCCAGATGCACCAGTTTATGAATGTAATTGAATGAATGGACATCATTGGTTATAGTTTTTCATCAACAAAAAGCAGAGAGCACATTTGACAAAGTAGTTAAAGCCATGCCAGGACAACAGATTTGGTCAGTAATGAGGGTGTGGACCATCAAATTATGGTGACACATTCTTTTAAGAACTTCCAAAAGGAAGCCACTAGCCAAATACCATGGACTGTGACTTTTAAAGTCAATACAACCACAAACGGAAAGAATAATTGTAACCATCTTCGGCCTAAGAATGGACTTAATTCAGAAACAAAGTGAAACTTCTGTAATGCCCTCGGCCCAGTATTTCACATGGCTTGTCTTCTTCTAGTGCAACTAAAAACAAACAAGCTTTAAAAATATTTGTATGTTTTAACTCGAATGTCTGTCGAAAGATGCTGCCAGCCACTAAAATTCTTCCACTTGATTGTAACATTTAGAGATGAAAAGTTAACAACAAAAGGAAAAAAAAAAAAGTTCTGGTTAAATGTACCCAAAGGCATGCCCATAAGCTCATTCTCAACTCTTCTCAGTCTCTATATCACTTTCTCTTTTTGTGGGTTTATTTCCATAACTGCAAGGAATTTTTGGACAACACCTATTTTGTGGAAACTCCTTCCGCAATCCCAAATGGTTTGTCCACGTAACCTCAGGGGAGCAGCCAGCAACTATGTAATTGGAGAAGATTGAGTACACAGAGCGAGACCATAGCCTGGTGAGCTATTGAGAAGCTGAAACAAAGATTACCAGATGTTTACCCAGCCCTGCCATATGTGCGGTGGTTACTGAACTTATGTGAGAAATGTGCGAGTGGCAGACAGAAGGAGTGTGAACCTTTGACCCAGTGTCCGTTACAGGTACAGAAAAAGCTGTAATGCCGATTGACCATGAAGCCAATGCAAAACAATGACGTGTTACCCTGTTTGGTTTTCCTCTAAAAGGAAATCTAGTGTTCCTCAGGATATCACTCAGGAATCCCCTTCTACTGATGGAAACCATGGAGCCGTCAAAACAGAGCTCTGTAATTCTGCTGCCTGGTTTCAATTAAAGCATTGAATATCAAAGACAATCACTCCGATTTTAATGTGCATTTTTTATGTGTTCCCAGTTTATTTTGATGGAAAATTTGTGGGTGGAGCACTTGCTAATTGGTATGGAAAACTTGCACCTGTGGTAGACCAATGTTTTGAGAGTCAGAAACATTGAATATTTGCGTTCTTTTCTTCTGAGAAGGAGCCCAACTTTATCCCAAAAACAATTCCAGACTGGATCTGACGTTTGAGATTGTCTGGAATAATACAGTTACACAGCGGCTGGGAGGTTTCAAGCTTTGACTTCTTAGTGCGGTATAATTTGTCATTCATCACGACAATTTACAAACCACTTAACCATACACTTACTAGAAGATACTGGCATTGAAAACAAACATAAAATGTTGTTACCACACACTTGTGATCTGATTTAATGTAACAGATATTGGTGGTATGACACAGGATGTAATGACATCCTGTATTATGTCATAGCACAGTACAGTGCTCAATGCAAATTATATCCAAAACACCCTTCACAATAAGTCAGCATATCTGCTGCTGCCGGCGAGCAGTCCAGTCATGTCACTTCAGGATGGTTTTGTGGAACAAATCATGATCCTTGTGCCACGTTCTTCGCTGCTGCCGGCAGCATTTGGACACTCCTTTCATCCACCATTTTTCATATCAGCTGCCAGTCCTCCTCAAGCTGGAAGCCAAAGTTTCCTGTCTGCGCTGTCACAGCTTTGGATCACGATCCTTTCACAATCCTTTCCTCTGCTAAAATGATGAGAATCACTGCTCCAAATCACCAAAGTATTTTCCGCTTTTTCAAATATGTTTATTGAGTTGATGTCTTGGTTCTGTTTTAGCATCTGTTGGTTGGCAATATTGTGTGGTTGCTGGCTGCTGTATTGCTCTTCTGCTGGTCTTTTTGTGGGTATTGTTTTGATGTCTGCCAGCTGCTAGCCTCTGCTATTATGCTAATGCCATCAGGGGGGTTGTATTACTGTCACTCCCTGTCCCTACTATTCTAAAGTTGCTTTATGCTTGCATGGGGTGACAAGGGCAGAGCCTAGACAGCAAATGTCAACTCTGCACTAGTGCGGGCGAACAATGAATAAACTAATCTTTTCTACTGGCATTTTTGCAAGTTTGATACAAATCAATTTTATAACGCCTCATCAGTGGTCTGTACAGTCCAACATGCTTGATTTACGCAGCGCAAGTGGTGACTGACTGAATCAGGTTTTCTCCTCGGGACGTACTGTAGCTGTATGTGGTCACTGCTGAAACCGTTCACTTCTACTAACCCGTACAAACCTTTTTACTCGATTCAACTTAGCTGCTGCTGATACCAGCTCTCATACACACTTTCTGCCCTCGGCACTTCCCATTCATGCCGAACTGCAGCCTGTACGTCGAGGAATGCCGTTGAGACCACTTGGGAGCTTCGCGGCTCGCTGGATACATTCATGTGCCAAAGTCAGCAAGTTCACTCCTGATGCCTGATGCCTGATGCCTGATGCCTGATGCCTGCTGCCTGCGGAAGACTCACTGCTTCAGCTTGGTTAAGTTACGCAAGTTTAGTGCCTGTTGGTGTTAGTAATTGTTTTGCATTTGATTTATAATTTTATTGACTCCAGGTTATATCTTATTTTTGTCATAACAACATATGTAGGAGTTGCTAGAGTTTTGTTTAGTTCAGCAAGTTGAGTAAAAGCTTGATGTAGCCAGCAGGTGAATATTTTGGGGGGATAATGGAGCATATTGTTTAATATCCCCTCGATACCAGTACATTATATTAACTTGTCCTGCACTCTGGTGGCCTGAAAGGTGTTCAACACCCAATACTTCGAAACTGGAAATACTTGATACATTTAGATGAGCACACCTGGTGTGTGTAGATATATATATATATATATATATATGTGTGTGTGTGTGTGTGTGTATGTATGTATGGGGGAAATAACACTTCACTTGATAGTGACTGCAATTAAATGCACATTTAATAACCATTATATATACGAGACTGGCTTTACATTCATATTAGGGTCTTATGTTGGAGCTATTTTTCTATGTATGTATATGTGGGGTGGATCTATCAAGACATTCTTTCCATTCTGGTGAGAGAGAGGTGGAATCACCATGTCTATATATATGACAAAGTGCGTCACTCTCTTCCTCTGTGGTTTTCAGGACCAGAAGGAGATCTATAAGTTACCGTGGTGTTCTGTCATTAGTGGTGAGCTTTAATCCCCAAATTAGAGGGGTAAATCATTAAATATTGCTTACATCGGCAAACAGAAACACATATGATGAGCGTTTCCCTTTTAATAAAACAGCTGGCTGACATGTAGAGTATGCGGTTCACTGGCTGCTAAGTGACTTATGACCATTCTGATATAAGCATATTACTTTTGCAACAGTCAGGAAACAAAATACATAGGATTTATTCCTTCATTATTATCTGTTCCAATAAGCGTGTTTAATCAACTCTTTGATTATACACATCTGTTTAAACTGTACATCTGGGTGTGAATGTACATTAAGGACATTCACTATGCAGTAGGGTACATTTGGTTTCAAAGTCAATTTTATAACTCACATTAAGTTTGACCACGAAGCAAATTAGCCCATGATTGACCTGTTACATAATAGCCGCTCCTGGGGATTATTATAATTAAATGGTGATGTATAGTCAGCCTAACAAACTCAATCTTCAAAAAAATAAGAAACATAAAAACCACCTCTCAATTTTGACAAACAGTAACTGGTGAATGGACTAAATCCTGATCTGGATTTTAAGATGCATCCTTAAGTAAAACACCATTATCATTATCATTTGGAACTCAGTAGTATGCAAATTCAGATCATTTAAAATCAGTAATTGTGCTTTTGCATGTCTTCAAAGAACTTAGTGAAAATTAGTGAAATATAAAACAATTTGTTGTTCTGTAGCAGATCAGAAACAGAATCATCATATTTATGCCAAAAACAAAAGGTACAGCTTGTTCACATCATATTAAAGAAGATGGACTGTATTTGATGCACTGTGCCTTAATTCATTCTTATGCAACTCTAGTGAGCGAGAGGCCAGACTTTTGGTGGGTCACTTACTTGCTCACACCCATTGTTGTCAAGTTCCTTAACTTGATTTATACTGGTCTAACGTTTCACTAGATATTAGTGCTAGAATTTATTAGTTTGGCGATATGACAGACCTCTGAGAGAGGATGAGAAGTAAATTTTGTGTTCGTTAGGTCAGTTGCAGAGTTGTGAAGCAGCTCAGGCCATCAGGGTTTGCAATCCTTGGAGCACAGAAACGCGTCACTCAATGACGACATGAGAACATCACGCTGAGGTGATACCAAAACCAACCACTTAATCACAATTACATCACGTCTCTCCACCGAGCGGGCCAGCTTAGATGTGACAACTTTGCTAAGCAGTAAATTGGACTTGACCATCCTCAAGGAAATGAATTACTTTGTTGTAGACTCACACGATATCTGAACTGTTTTGGACTGCTTTACGATAATATTTCTCTTCATGGCTATAGACCCCTATTAACCTCCTTGGATGATTGTTTTAGTTTTATATGCCCTCTGCGCAGTATTATTAAAATTTTTTCCAGGTGTCGAATAAAGTTATTTAATCTTTTCATTTTGCTATGATTTTGTTATGGTTTTTTATATGTGCACACCTGCTCTTGGTACGTTTGGGGAGGTAATAACCGCCATCGATTATGTGAATTCATGAGACACATCCTGCATTTTTACAGTCCATTTAAAAGGTACTGAGAACCAGAGAAGCAGTAAATGAGTGTTCAACTATGACACCATGTCTGGTTTTATTATTACCCTCATATGTCAGGTCACACATTACTCCCTCGTAACAAGTGAATACTCTGCACTCATTGTCTTGCATATCATTTTAAATAACTGCTATGCATCAGGTTTACATAGATTTTCCAGCTTGAATCAAAGCCAGATTCTCTTTCCTTCTCAATGATCGAGGGATTCACTCCATTATGTGCTCTTAAGGAGCGCAGCAAAGGACAGCCCTTCCTCCTTTGAGCGTTGGGAGCGATCAAGTGTCTCTCTTCTGGTTCCCCCCTCAAACTGAAGCTGCATCTGGGAATATTTCTCTACAGTGACCAAGCTGTAATTTAAGACTTGCAACTGACTATTGGAGATGGTGACCTCTTGTGATTTGGGCTTACGCTGCAGCTTACACAAGGCTGCCACGCCAGAGTGAGGGGGGACATGGGTTTCACAGGCCCACCCGCAAGGAGAACACAACTATTTCCTCTCCATAAATCAAAACGGACATGCTCTGTCTGGGGGCTTTCAATAGGAACAGAGCATGTTCATTTTTAAAACGAAAAAAGGCTGAAATTAACTTTTTTGTGCCACAATGGATTAGGCGTCACACATACACATACCATGCCTGCAGTATTTGTGTTTTTTTTTTTTCATACAAGATGATAGTCAAACATGAATGAATTCATGAATTTCCCCGAGGGGGTCTATCTTATCTTATCTATCTGAAAAAACAACATATTCCTTGAAATGTTCTTGTACAAGAGCAAACTTGTGCAAAAAAAAAACAAACAAAGAATAGAAAGTGAAATACAGTTGCCAAAAATCCAATTAAAAAGTAATTATTCATGTGTATGGTTTTGAGCAAAAAAGGCACATACCTTTGGCCACTTGGGGGCGCCATAATGAGCTGTAAACACAACAACATGTATTTACTAAAGTAGATGATTTCTTAGCACTCATTTGGAATTTCCTTTTGGTCCTGATGACAGCTTCTCTGAGTATGATATTCGCTCTTCTTTTTGCTCTCTTATGGTCTCCACCAACTCCTCTTGTCTCTTTAGCTTGTTAGCTAGTTACTAACTTTGTCTGCCATTGGGCGCCAGACAGGTAGAGTACAGTGGGGGTTTTTGGAGCTTGGTGGTGTGTGGCAAAAAAAATTAATTTGCAGCCCATAAAACCAAAACAATATTTAAGACACAATGAAGAAAAAAATAGCTTAAATATAGCAGAGCGAAGCGATCCCTTTCGCATTTCACTTTGTCATCTGATCTGTTGCCAGTATAATTATATTGATTATGATAGCGTTAAGTTGTTTTTGGTATTGGTTCAAGATCAAACATGTACATGCATGAGAGTTTCATACACAGTGGTTTCAGATCACTTTAGAGAGTGTAGGAGTCCCCCGCACTTTTTAAATCAAATGACTGGAACCTTATTCACATGCAGACATGACAGTGTCCTTTATTTTTTATTTACCTTGCAGATTAAAATACCATGCACTTGAAAATCAGAAACTTGATATACTTGAGCTGAATTGACATCAACACAATCACAACAATGTTTTGGGTTATGTCTGTTCATTAATATTACTCACACTCCGCAAAAACTTTCCGACACGGTGTGCGTCTGTGCTTTGACATATCTAGATTCCCCCTCCCCTCCCATCACAACAAAACAATCACCAAAATTTTCCTTGTAATGAGATTCTCTGCAGGGACCAGGGGTTATGGAACACACATACAGACGAGTCATGACATGACTCACCCCACCAAACTGCGTCTACAAATATGTGCCTGATGTCAATGACACCATGTCTCGGATACTAAAAGCATTCACATCCCTGAGAAAATATCAGGCAGTAATTACACATTTCCTTTGAGATATGGAAATTATTAAAATGTGTTTTAGATGTGCTAGCAATGATGTGTCATTGAATGCCCCTTCAGTGATTATAAAGAAAAAGAAAGAAGATAAAAAGGAGTGAAACTCTCTACAATGCAAGTTTATATCCATCAGGCACTTCTTGCAATTCTCGTTCAAAATCTATTCCTCGCACCCTCTGTGTATTGGTGGTTGATGAAAAAATGTCAGTCGATGGCAGGCCATATTTCCAATGTAAACCCACAGGAGGATGTCCTGGAACAATTCAGCCAAAGCGTCTGGCTGAGACTCCACAGAGCTGTGTGCATGGAGGGTAATTGGTTGAGCAGCAGAGGAATGACCTTAAGTTTAGATTCAGGCAGTTAGGAGACCGTGGAGACAGCCTTGATCCCCAGGCTGTCCTTCACATGATTTTATTCTGAGTCTCTGCTTATACTTCGCCACTGGGGAAGTGCACATAGGCATTATAGTGCCTCTGCAATGACAGCACAAGGCCGTATATGATATAAGTGCTGTAATAATTCCTTTATTAATGAATTATGAGTACTTACTGAATGACGGTGGAAAAAATACAGTTTTATTTCTGATACTGCACAACATGCACTCACTTCACTGGCTCCCCTGGTGTCTGAATGAGCACATTTTGAACACCAGGATAGTAGAGAAACATCCATCAAAAAGGAGGAGAGCCCAGTCCTCCCACTGAATAAAGTTCATATCTGTGTTGAGGAAACGGTTCCTTCTGGATGACCTTCAGCGTGAGGCCCTTATACATGCATGACAACCACTTTTATACAGGAAAAAACTGGCTCCTACTCATCCAATAGCTTGATAGAAGAGCAACCCCCCCCCCCCCCCCCCCCAAACACAGCACCCCCCTCCTCCTATTCGATTCGGTCAATATACAGCACCAGTGGTGGCTGTAAGTGCAGGGAGCTCCCCATTGATCAGTAGTGGAACAGAATCCAAATCCAGCCAGCTGGGGCTGTTAGCTGGGGAAGCCGTGTTCTTTGCAGTGAGGTAATACTTCAGACATCTGCAGCAGGTTCTAATTATGCCAGAACAACTCAGTGTCTGGCTGCGTTTGGCGAGAGGAATAGCCAACACAAGCCATTCTACTCTTCTCTGTGCGTAAGACATAAAGGCCAAGGGGATGCCCTCATACCGCCCAGCTTCGTCACCGGCTGCGTGAGAAATTCAAGAGCAAATGTTGTATTATACTAAAAAAAATTGGTACATCGTCCCAAGATTATGTGATACATTTATGGTCTTCGCTCTCTTCTTTGCATCATGTAGATTACAAAACCGGAAAGCTGAAACATTTCTCATCTACGAGTTACACTGTTGGTCTTTTTCTGTCCCTCACTGCAGTTTCATAATGAAATTTAGTTTCTCTGTTTAAGTTGGATAGAAGATAAAACAGCATATATATGTTTTTTTTTTTTTTTTTTTAGACCTTTTAACCTTTGACTGTGCCACAACACAAGGTGGTGCTGCTGTATTTTCCTGTTCTGCTGCTGTGCAGTAGGAAGCCTGCAAAGATGCCAAACAGGCAAACAGGGTAAAGGCCATGTGTTTAAGGTCAGAACTGTTTTATAATGTGAGCAGCCAAATTGACTTCCTGCAAGTGGGGAATGATTAAGAATGCCATCCTGTACTCAGACTTACATTGCTTGGGGGGTAATGCATTCCATCCCAATAGTTATAGCTATATCATTTTGTTGCATTCAATTATCTTAATTCCTTACCCACCTCGAAGATTCCTCATAAAGGCATGCCATGAAAATGTTTCTTTTTTCATAATTAAACTGATATTTCCTTCCATGTGACATAATTAGGGGTTTGTCAACGACGCCCTGGTCTTAAAATAAGATGGTAATAAGAGCAAAACTACACTTTGCTGCGAAACCCTTGATTTGAGTAAGCTGTAAACTGTAAGTTGACAGTGATTACCACAAAAACATTTGCTGCTATAGTAACCGATCAGCACAGTGTGTAATAGAGATGCCTGTGTTATGGTGCAGTCATACCTGGCAATTATGTTTAATCTGTTTTAATTGTTCCTTGTGAAGGACTATAATTCTGCTTTATTAAAGAGTTGTACATTTACCATCAGTCGGCTGAAAAATTTGGTCTGCTAAACTTTGCAGGTCAACATTACTGTATGTGCCGTGCTTTTGCCCTCTCTGACCCCATCCAGTGCAAAGACATGCACACAAGAACACATGAACAACATGTGCCCGCAACACCTCCGCATGCACATACTTGCTGCAGCTCAACAGTAGCTGCAAATGCAATCAGGAGTTTTGATTACACACACAGCAAAGTGGCTGACTAACCTCAAATCTCATCATTACCGGTGCTACAGGGGACCAGAGAAAACCCCCTGAAGTCCCACCACAGAAATAGAGTGGTGACAGCTTAATGGTCTCCAAGCTCAGAGCACCACACCCTTGCCACTCTATATAAAAGACCCTACTTCCACCCTCAGCACGTGACGTCAGGTGCTTGAACCTGCTCTGCAAAGCTTTCTGGGCTTGTTAATCTACAGGGGCGTTAAATTCCCTTTCAGCGATGACATTACTGTGCGTGACTGAAAATGGAAATTTTGCAGCCCTCCATCATTGTCAAGGCTCCTAATGCTAACATTTACTTCTCGTTTATTTATGCTAATCAGTAACAACTGGACATTTTTCTCCTTTTTTAGAAAAAATATGATTTGCAATTTGATATGTCTAAATGATTAAAAGCTGGAAGGACGCGTAAAATTTTATCATGCTTTGGGAACTCTTTCTCTGCTGAGATGAGAAGCTCATTCCATTGTAATGAATTCTCTATGCCTGCGTTTGTGTCCTACATCCACTCTGAATATTCATTAATTTTTCCCTTCAAGGCTTTTCCAAATAATATGACTACTTTTTCCTGTGCACTCATTGAGCCATCCGTATGGAGAATTACAACCCACAGACTTTCTGTCTCTCTGAGCCCCATATTCCACAACATGGGGACCTGGTTGAGACAACTGTTGAAAGTTTGCTGGAGCCTCTGCAGCCTTCCTGGCCTGACACTGTTTTGTGTGAGACACTCCAGATGGGATCCCACACTTTGAGCTGTCCTAATGACCAGCAGTATCACCAGATCCACAAGTGAAAGCCTCTGATGTGACAGAGAGGGAAGTAACATCATTAATAAAGATAATGAAGCAGATGGGTGCTCTAATGGGTGGCTGGAAAAAAAAAAGAGAAGTTGGTCAGAGGTGAAGGCATGGGGCGGGCTTGTTGGGTGACGCTCGGATATAGAAACCGGATGCTTACCGCTGCATGTTTTTGACCTTGAATGACCACATTCACACAGTTTTTTTCAGAAGTAACACCGAATGTAAGTAGAAAATAAGTTGTCTCTTAAATTTAATTTCATCTATGTGCAATTTGGTTCAAGGCCTGACTCATTTTGCCCGTTATCCAGAGAAGATAATTGCATAACTCAGTTATTTCCAGATTTAATTGGGATAGACTGAAACTATCAAATATAACATATCATGCATCAGCTGTTTCATTCATGCTTTGTAATCATTGGCTCATTCATAGCGGTGTGGCTATCAGCTGACTAGTTAAATCCAATTATATTCATTTAAGTGCACAGCGTTCCATAATAACCACTACACACTACTATTCTACTGATATACTCATACAAACCTCATTTTTGACTGCAGCTCCCTCCACCACCCCAACCTCTGTGTTATCAGCTATATATTTTTGTGTGTTGTTTTAACTAAGATTTAAAGTCTATATAAAAGGGTAAGTAAGTGGGTAGTAAGTGGGGACTATCTTTTCCAGCAGAAACCTTGCTGCTTTTCAGATTTATTGAGAGACCTTTTGCCTTTTCTGCTAAATTTGCTATAAATAATACATTTGTAAGCTATTTGTAAGTTTTGCTATTGATACATAACCAGTGTTTGCATTAACAGCTGTTTACTTCCCAGTCCTGAAGAAAGGTTGCGAGTTCATCATCAAACTTGATTCCTTTACTCACCAAAAGCTGTCTCCAGCAATAGAAAGCTACTTGCTTGTTTTGCTTCTATTTCTATCATTTCTTTTCTGCTAAGAAAGTTAGTGTGCTAACCAGTCTTTCCAATACTGAGTCATTGTTGCATCTAGGCTGCACTGAAGAAGTCGTGCTGATCAGAGGGGATATTTTAACCTCTTGTTTTATAAATGCATTGATAATATTCCTTTAATATCAGTGTTTTTGACTCAATTTGTATTTATTTCTAGTGTGACACAATATGACAATACACATTTAGATGAAAGGAATTATAACCAAATTGTTAACCCATTTTATCAGCCAATTCACCTTTATAGTCTTTTACTTATAAGCCATGTCTATGTTTTGAGCCATGTATACTATACCTTAACATTTTTAGCTCTGAAGCTTGGAGATAGAGCCCTCTGAGAAGGGAAACAGTGTGTTGATACGCCCAGGGGCAGTGGAAAAAAAGGCCTGTGTGAACTGTCAGCACCAGATAGACACAGGAGCAGTTAATCTGCTCCCAGGCCACCATTCACTACCATGTGCCACTTGCACTCTTGCTGACCGACTTCCTCCATATGCACACAGAAGGAGGTGGAGAGGGTCTGGGTGTACCCGCAGCTGGAAATCCTGAGTATAGATATACATGCATGAGGAGACGGTTACCAAACATCAAATGCACTTCCTGGCGAGGGACCCCCATTTGGAAAATCACTTCACAAATGCAGACTTAAGTGTGGGTCGCCTACGGATTGAAGACACAATGACATGTGAACACAACTGTATTATCTCATTCTGTACACTGGGGGAGGTGTTGACATGCAGCTTGTGCTTTAATTAAATATATCATTTTCCAGACAATGGAAAATGGATCATTTAATCAGCCACTCCTGGCTGAACGAGAAGAGCAAATAAAACATTGTTTGCTCAGTGAGTAAGATTTGGAGATGGACTAAAGATGGATAGCTACGAAGGAGACCAAACCCCATGATATCATATCCTTTACTGTAAATCTCCATGAAACCTACTTCATGATTCATTAGCATTGAACAGAGTCTGTCTTGTCATTAAGAATATTTAAATCCTTTGATTGCTGTTGAGTGATCAATAATAAATAATACTTGAGCTGGAAATGGAGAGAAGTTGTCATGACATGGAACAATATAGGTATTTTTTTGGCACAGCCATCAATCAACAGTGTACAAAGGTTGATTAATCTTAAAGATGCATGAAATTTATTTCTTACTCTGACTCCACCTGCTGCTATTCCAATGGCTGCATGAGTGTTTTTGCCTTTTATCTAGACAGGTGCTGCCCAAGCATCATGCTAGGCCTTTTGCAGCTGACACGGTGACCTTATGGCTTCTGCTGCCTGCAAGGCAGTCCAGGAGCTGGACTGCACACAGATCAAAGTGGGAATCATGCCCCACCAACAGAGATAAATACACACTTCCTCTCTTCCCTTTCACATTGGTTTTTCCCACACTCCTCGAACCCCCGTGCTGTAGCGAAGCCAGCTCAGAGGAAATGACAGACCACATCAAGAGACTCGCTGTTGCTTTAACAGGAGCGCTTGCGCCAAGCTTCAGGAGAGAGCGAGGCGCTTTAGCATTCATCAGAGGGTTGCAATAGTTATTTGTGTGTCTGTTGCATATGTTGGCAGCAGGATGGCACATCCAAATAAAAATGGTTTCACACAAATTTTGAACCATGCGTGACCTACATTCACCATACTTGCACCAGATGCTGTAAAGGAATGCCATTAAACCTGTGCACATGTTGTCAGTAATTTTATACTGTAATCAACCATAATTTGGCCACCAATTGCTCTAATTGTGTTTCATTTATTATTCTGCTTCTGCTCTATACGTCAACAGATTCTAGTACACAACTCTTTTATAACTTCTGTACATTTTCAAACCAGTGAAGCCCATTACAAAAACTGACCCATGACATCAGTAAATGAGGCAAAACACAAGTAGAACATGTAAACGGCTGTTTTCAAAATTGACTTGCTCATCTCTCTTTTGAAGCTCATTATACTGTGGCCTTTTCTGCTCTGGGACATTAATAGAGACATTAGAGTGTATTGAGTCTGATGTGAAGATTTTCACCAGCGGTTTTAGAAATAGTTTGAGATTTTGTGAAATACGCCTTTTTGCTTTCTTGCAGTGAGTTGGACAAGAAGATTCATATCTTTCTTAAGTTTGTCCAAGGAATATTAAGCTACAAAGCTAAAGACAGGATATGATGGCTTAGCTTAGCATAAAGACTGCATTTCTTCACAATACAGTAACAACAACAAATGTTCTAATTGGAGCATTAGAGACAAAGGCAGGAAGATATTTTACCTTCAGACAGAGCCAGGTTAGCTCTGTCCTGTTTCCCTGTTTCTAGTCTTTATGCTAAGCTAATTTAACCAACTGCTGGCTTTCGCTTCATATTTAGCATGTATGAGAGTGGTATTAATCTTTTTATCTAATTCTCAGCAAGAACCTGAATATGCAATTTTTCCCCGAATGCCAAAATATTCCTTTGAGATGCACTTGCTTTGCTATTAGACACTTTAGTTTAGTTAATTTGTGTAACCTGTGAATGCCCTTTTTACACTTTTTAAATTATTTACAGACTTGACCCCTTCACTAGGTAACTGATGTTCTTCCTACTGAGTGGCATATCACAGGCAAATACCCTCCTAATAGCTTAGTTTTACTGCCTCTAAGGCTGCTTGCTTTTCCTGGGCACTGCAAATGTAGCACACCAGAGTGCATTTAAATAGCATGTAAATCCTACACGTCTGATCTCATCTGAGCCTCATAGACTCAACAGGCATTGCTGGAAATCTTAGAAAGCTGGTGCTGAACAAAAACCTTTTTAGAGATGAATAACGGTGGGTTTTCCTCTTCCGAGTTCTTTACTCATTTTATTTTCTGTCCTGTTTTTAACTTTCTCAAACTGTCCATCACAAACTACTGCACTGTAGACATGCCTCTGTCCTTGACATCAAGTAACAGTAGCTCAGAAACAAGTTGTTTTTCTGGGTTTGGCCTTGATGCTTACCTGTTTCCTCAATCTGCGTCTAGCAACAAAAGCCCCTCTCATTTTGAGCAACGCATGGAGTAAATCAACTGCACTTCTGGCCAGAGTTTCTCAAACATGATCCTTCTGAGACATGTACTTGTCATGGCAAAAAATGGCAGCTGCAAGGAAAAACCTCTCCTCAAGCAATGAATTATGTTTGGGCATTCCCTGAACAGCGGCTGTTTATATTTTCTTGGGGAGATATGCAAGGCCACCCAAAACAAAATTGTGTAATGTTAT
This sequence comes from Seriola aureovittata, assembly GCF_021018895.1. Classification (NCBI taxonomy): domain Eukaryota; kingdom Metazoa; phylum Chordata; class Actinopteri; order Carangiformes; family Carangidae; genus Seriola; species Seriola aureovittata. Next base: position 11,927,505 of record NC_079375.1, read on the forward strand.
ATTATTCCACTGCTTTACTACAAACAGGAGAAAAAGCCAGATCCTCCTAATAGGGCTGTGCTGCTTTTCCAGTTTTCTGCTCTATTTTATGCTTCTTCTCAGGAAATCCACCCATGCTCATAAGTTTCTCCACCTGTTTGGAAATATCTTTGAATCGTTTCTGGTCCCTGTGAAGGATCATAAGCAGGGCCCTTAATGAGCAAATAAAGTTTGGCAATGCTTTGCACCCAAAATCGGAGAGAGTGAATCATTCTGCAGATTCATCTTCTGCAACACCTAATATTGTTTGTGATTCATGTAGGCATGTCAAAAGGAACCAGTGGGAGAATGGGAAAACTGAACCTTGGTGTCCCATAGCTCGAGTCCAGCTCCATTAAACCTAACTGAACAACCGAGTCCAGCTCCATTAAATCTGACCCGAACATTTCATATTCGTACACAGAAACTGCACTACTCATGACTGGAACAAATCTAAGAGTGAGTGTGACTGTTAAATTTTTAGAGAACTTCCTGTCCAATATAGGATAATCAATCCAAGTCATAAAAAAAGTAATTAATCTATAATTTGGGGGAGGGGGCTTTACATCAAACACTACATACGTTTTCATGGAGCCAAATGTTCTAATTATAATCAGTTTAAAGGCCCAACCAGAACAAACAGGCCCAAACACTGAATTGAAACAAAATTGCAGATAGGTAGTTTAAACCTTTTCATAAGCTGATCACAAGAAAAACTGAAAGCGATTTAACCTGATTCCTTTCTGGCTGTGTTCTTACGTTTTTCCACTTCTTGCTTCTCACACAGCTGTTCCGATTAAATGGATCGGTGTATGTAACCACCAGATCATATCCCATGTAAACATCTGAACTGGAATGTTCAATCACAGGGAAAAAAGTGTGCGCACGAAGCTTCAGCGACTGAACTGGTTCAAAGTCTTTTGTGGCAAGTGTAAGTCTCAGGTCAAGTCATTTGAGACAAATGTAAATTAAGTTTCAAGTCTCATGAAATCAAGTCTCAAGTCCAATCAAAAAAGTTCTCCAGTTGAATGACAAAATACATGTGTTAATTCAGCGTCCAAATAGTTTCGCTTGGAAGTTTCAAGTATGTCAAATCTCACTGCGGCCACTCAAGTTCAGTTTTGATGGCACCCTCTGTTAACAACTATGCTTGCATAGAGCTATAACATTCTTGGTAACAAATATGAGTGCATGTTCTGTGGCCTCACCAAAATGCAGGTGAGTACAATTTCTTTTGATTCCTGCACGGTGCAAGAGGAGGCCTTTTAAAAACCACTGTAAACTGTACTCCTGCCAGCTTGGTCCAAGCTGTGGGAGCAGAGCGGCTGCCTCAGCTAAGAGATGGGGAAGGATACCAGCAGTATGTCTGGCCAATGAAAAACAGGTGGCTGGACAGAAGTAAATGAGTTGTAAGGACAAGTGTAAATTTCTGTTGGCAATAACTGAAGGCCTTTTAAGAGTGGTTGGGAGATGGCCGTGGAGATAGGGCCGTGGCTTCATACATACAGTATGTAAGATAGTGGATCAGCTCACACTGATGCTGACTTGCTTCTTCGTCCCTGTCTCCACTCACAGCCCAGTGACCTAATGGGTCTTATGTTGTGTCACTGTTTATCATCAAAGAGTATCGAGAACCCCAACCTCAGCTGCCTCTGCTGTGACAGTCAGTGTCAAGGGAATGTCAGAGAAAAAAGTGCCAGGTCTAGCAATCTGTTTGTTTATTTTTCTTTTAGTTCCTTTGTGGCTCTTTTAAAGCCTTTGGCATGGGATGATTCCGCCTGGCAGCCCCCCCTCCTCTCTACCGCACACCTTCCCTCTTGCCATCCGTAATTACCACACTGTTCGAGTCCTAGCCTGTCCAAAAGCCACTGCAGGTCTGATTTTTTTGGCTTGGCTCCTCTCTGACATGCCTGGGAAGGGCAAGGAAAGGAAATGGGTGGACCAGCCGCTCTCCTTTCCCCCAGAGCAGGCCTGGGAGAAGCCAGCCCAGTGTTTTTCGACTCGGTCGAGCTTGTAAGGGAGCACAGCCCATCTGGTTCTAATAAATCCTCCATGCGGCTTCGCAACTGGAATTGCCTGACCTGTTTGGGGACGTGATCACTGATACAGTCATTTTGCAAAACAACAGGGAAGAGCTTGAGAGCAGTTCTGAATGTCAGTCCCGTGGTCCAAAGCTGAGCTTTGTACTCTGAAGAGAACAAAGCTCACACTAAGCAGACCTCCCCGAAACCCTACAGGGCTAGGTGATGGATGTGTGGTGTAACGGTGACCATATTGTAAATATGCATTCCTGCCAACGGTGGGCAGTGTATCACTGTTTCTTGCTCCATGACTGGTAATTTATCAAACACAGACTGAGGGGTCATGGTCAGACCAACACTAATTTTTATAATGAGTCTAAAGTGCTCAATTAGCCAATTTATAATTCCTTTGCTATCAGGCAAGTATTAGGTCAAGGACAACTTACTGCCATATCACCTGGAATAAAAACATTTCCCCGACCATGTGAGCATCGGGGAAGTGTTATTTACTTTTCATTATTTAATTTTTTTCTTAATTTTAATGACAAGAATTTGTACCCTGTTTGATCCATATCGCATTTTCTCATGTGTTACAGCAGAACAGTAAATCTATTTTGTAGTGTGAATGAATGGTAGTATGGGCACACCAAAACAACACACTACTCTGTCTATAGCTTGCCAGATCATTAGGTCATGCAGCACTATGTTGGTAATGTCTGCCTCCCGATCCCAGGCATATATTTATGACCTGTTGGCTGCGAGAGTCCTGCTGACTTGAGCGTATGAGGTCAAAGCCATCAAAGTGACCTCACCATCAGAGACAGCACAACATCTGTCCTCATCTTTCACACCTTCGGTGGCTGGGTTTCCTCAGACCTCCCAGCCTCTCCCTGCACTCACTTCCCTCTAATTAGAAACAGTTTGATTTAGCGCTCTGAACACGGTAGATAAAATAACAGGAGTCAAGCCTATTAAGACTTAACAGGGAAAAATTTACAGCGGCATGTTTTACAGGTCAGCGTAATGCATTTAAAATAACACTCTACATTTAGAAACAGAGACGACTTAATACACCATTGACATGACATGGAAATAGAAGAAACAGTTGTTATCTTCCAGTATAAGCCTGTCCACTCTGTCTGTTGACATTTGACTGCCAGAAGCTTGTGAGGAATGTGTAGGATTCAATGGCAGTGACTCGTTCTCATGTAAAAACAACTACTGTATTAACGGTAGCAGCCTCTGCCCACTTATTTGTCTTCTCAGGACTAAAATGGCATCCCAAAAGCAAAGCATGTGATGCAGATGTCAATCAGTTGTATATTAATAATATTAGCAACAATAATGATACAATATCCCACAGGTATTATCCTATAATTAAAATGGGTAATAATAGGATTTGGGTGGAGGTTTAGGGCAGGAGACCACACATGGGGTAAGCTTGTATTGTACATGCTTAATCTGATTAAAACTTTAAATGTGATTATGAAAAAGAGTGACACAGACTTCACAGGAATGTTGACATCCACTGGGTTTGTTCTTACAGTCCCTCCTGATAGGGCAGGACTATTAATGTTACTATAATTCTCCTCACTGCAGCTTTAAGAGACATTTTTTGGAGGATTTACACTCCAATATGGGCTGACAGAGAAGTTAGCGGGCTGCTGGTATAGATTTGCACATCTGGTACTGGATCATTTGGGTTCAGTGAAACATAGCAAAGTGTAATGGGACTATGCGCTTTGAGGCAAAGTCATCCACCTTTATGATTCATCTGTGTCTGATGAGGATGGGCCATTGTTATTGCTGAATTTGGGGGTGAATCATTCTGGGTTGGTGTTTGGTGGTTACCTCCACTAATTAATGTGACAAAGGCCTGTCCTGGCAACTTTATCTACTGAAGGCATTACCTCACTTGAAGAAGTCATGCAGCTCCTTGTCAAACACCCTCTGATGTTCAGGGACCTGAAATTAGATGAGAAATTAAGTTTTTTTTTTTTTTTTCCCCCTCTGCTCTCCATAACAAAATGGTAAACTGTGACAGTTATGGAGTGCATCACTGTGAGAAATTCAAAACAGCCACCACCAGAACTTCACCTCACATTTTCCATGCATTTTTCTGTGAAGCGTGTGATATTGACCACCCCTTGACTTTTAAAGAAGACACCCATCAGGACAACCTGACAGGCAATGAACAAAGCATCTCATTCCAGCCCTCTTATCTTTTCATTATCTATGCACCACATTCTTTCTTGTGGCCATTTTTGTTCAGTTTGTCCTTTGCACTATTGGCCTTTCTTTTCCTGCATGTCTTAGGATAAAAATCATGCCTCTCTCTTTCTCTTTGTGACCTGGAACCAATCTATAATAAATTGTTTTAGCACAGTGGTAATAACAGAAACATCTGAGGGCCACATGGGATGCAACAGACCCGTTTGCCTCTTAGACAAAGAAATTAGAATTCATTTCTGCCACAGGATAGCACAATACAAAAAAAGCAGCCTCTTTCACTGTTGCACACCAACATGTGTGTGTATGTTTTTTTCTTTTCTTCCAGGAATGAAACCTTTATCTTGAGAAGGCAACATGAAAAGTATAACACCTGGTATGTATCAGTAAATTGAAGGGAGGAAAGGGAGAGCCATATGTCCACCTTCAGTCTTCAAAGCAGCTAGAATGTGTATCTAAGTGCATTCGAAGATTGAAACAATCCAAAAAGGAAATTTATCACTGAGCTGAAATTTCTGGGCTCTTAAGGATTTAGTTTCATAAACATTGCATGCTGGATGTTTTTCAGATCAGACTGATGCCATTTGAGCTCAGGCATCTGCAACTGTCAGGATATTTTCAGTGTGTTTGCCAGGGCCATTCATGTGGGTCTGTAGTAATTTTAGTAATGCCGAATTTATCATTTCTGGGTTTAAATACACCCCAACAGACCAGAGTCCTGCTAATGTTTATGGCCTTTGACCCACAAATAGGCCTTTTGTTTCTGTACATTATCGTTCAAACTGTAAAAGGAATAATCTGAAGTTTTGGAAAAACACTTATTCACTTTCTTGCCAAGAGTTAGAGGGGAAGATTTAATGTCTGTTTGTTGAATATTAAGATGGAACCAGGAGAGTTAGCTTTGTTAGTGTAAAACCACAACTTGTCATTTTTACACTTTACACAAGCTAGATATGTTAATTAGTGAGCTTTTGAGGAGCTAATAGGTTTTGTTACCATCAGACGGAGCCAGGGTAGCAGTTTTTGCGAAGCTAAGCTAACTGACTGCTGGCTATAGCTTCATATTTACCATACACATATGAGAGTAGTATCAATCTTCTCATCTCACTCTCAGCAAGAAAGCAAATGATCGTATTTCCCAAAATGTTGAAGCATCTCTTTAATATTCATATTATTTGTGTAAAATGTAATCATGTCAAATTTAGGATCAAGGTTGGATTATAGCGTTTTGATCTGGACTCCCCATTAGTAAAACAGGCTTGAACATAAAACCTGTCACTGGCTATCCAGTTTCCGCTTCATGGTCCACCAACAGCGACATGATGTTGATAGGATTTTAAATGGCCTTCCTGTGTCTCATAGTCTGAGCCCATGAATCATGCCCACTACAGTAGGCTCTCTGGACAGTGAGGTGTCATTTCATAATAAATAACATATGCACTGGTAGGGGGGCGGATGATAAGTGGACAGAGCGAATCATCATTTACTCTGCTGGGGAAAACAAATACATATGGTAGTTAGATAAACTTCAAACGGGGGACAGACATCCTGAGACCTGAGGGCTACTTTGCATGTCTCCTCGGACCAGAGAGGAAAGAGAGATTTGGCTGTGTTTAGAAAGCAGAAGACCCTCCTGATAAGATATTTTCAAGATGTCTAAACACAGATAAATGTATTTGTTGTGTTTTACTGCTGTGAATGATGCAGTTGTGTTACATCTTTTCAAAATCGCTGTAGCAATTCAAATATTTATCATGCTAAATTTACAATCATTTTCAGCTTCAAATATTTGTGTTTTCCTCATTTGGAGGCATTGCTTAAAAGCAGAAAATATGTTTTTATTAGATTTAGTATACAGTGTCAATGCAATGACCATGTTTTTTAAAGTGTACTTTCGTGACTGGCTTCCTGTAAATCATCCCAATCGGTCGTCTGTGCATGCAGGTTATTACAACCCACGGTTATGTTTTATTGTTAGGTGACCTCAGACAACCTCTAGCAGCCGTAGTAATTACGACGGGAGGATTAATGACGAGAGGAAAGAAGGAAGTTAGGCGACGTAGTATACAGTTTGAAACCAACAGTCAGCATTGTTTCATATTCATATATATAACAACCTCATCGTAACAGGGATGTTGTGGGTCACGGTCGGGGCCTTAACCTCTACGCCAGGGCACCCTCAAGGTGTCAGATTTTTAACTGAATATAGCCACCGTTTACACAGTCTGAGGGTTGGCACAAAGCAGTTTTAGACCTGTAATGTTGAAAATATCAGTGTCAAAAAAGTTTAGACAAATGAAAGAAAAAATTTAATTCAGTTTAATTTGATCTTTTTCTGTGTATTTTGCTACATAAGAGTTCTAAATTCATTTGTTTATTTTAATATTAGAATCAAATCAGATCGGATGAGAATTCTTAGTAATTAAATGACATAAAATACCTTTTTCTTGTGGCACTGCTGCTTATGGACAACACTGATTTGATGTACAGTTAAGTCTACCCGTATACGTCAGTTGAGGCCTGGTCACACCAGGATTTAAAATGGTAAAATAAATTCATTTCAATTTTAAACTTTGGACTCTGAGATGCAAATTCGCACTGTTGACCAATAGCAAGCTGTCTTGACAGTAATGAGTCCAAAATGGAGGATTCCTTTATAGTTTATGGGCTGTGTTGCACCATTCACTTTTATTTATCCCCTGTCTGAGTGAAAACTGTTTCACAACAGAGCAATGGTTTGCAGACAGTTGTTGCTGCTGTAAATACATGATATGAATAAGCACAGACAGACTTTATTGCCCTGTGAGCCACGGAGCTAAGCTAATAAGCTAACAAGTTTGCTAACTCGCCATTGGCTTGGAAGGTTTCCCTTTTGAGCAGCTTTTTCTTGAAGGACATTGTGTGCAAATCTGGAACAAACAGTGATTCCAGAAATGTAGCCACATGTTCAGTGCCAATGAAGAAGTTTCAGGTGAAGGTTGATTATATCAAAGATTAATGATTGGTGTTATGATCCTCTGCATGTTGTTGACTGTTCCAGACCAGAGCAATATATGCATTTCACAGTGAGCGGCACTGCCTTCAGAATGAGTGGAACATTTGAAAATGTTTCCATCCACTTGGGCCTCATTAGTCAGACGGCATGCTGAGAAATAAACAAACAATTAATTGGTTAAACAAACACGCAAACAAGTTTAAGGACAGGCCTCACACACTCCTCATTCAGCAATCATTTCTGCGTTTTCATTTTAGTTCATCTGTTACCCTGTGTCAATGGCTCAAGGTTTCTCAGGGCCCCCCACCCTCTCAGGCCCGCAGCCTACATGTGTGGCACCCGTCAAGCTTACACCAACAGATAGCATCATTGCAATCCTAAAAGAGGTACAGACAGTGAGTGATGGTTTCCTCTGTATAACATTTGGCCCACAGAGAATGGGAGTGCTTGACGCACAGAAAAGGGAGTTTCCCAGTGTTTTCACCAAGGGACTCCATGTTTGTATGGTACCTGCATCGTCAAAATAAAATAGAAATACATCTTAGTGATATTTAGGCTTCCCTCCCGCATGGAAACATGGTGGAAAACAGCACGTCACAGACCTTGGTATACCATCAGAGCCACCATAGTAACATGATAAACATCATGCCTGCCATTAGAGGGAATAAGGCAAATAAAGTGAGTCACTGATTCTCATTTTTCATCCCTCTATCCATCCTGCATCAGCAACATATACGCTAAAGAAAACAAAGTGGGCCAAAAAGCACTGGGTGGGTTTGTGCTTCAGTTTCGACCTTGGCTTTACTCTTGTAAAAATTGGTGGGGGAAAATGTGAGCCGAGGACGGTCACGCCCAGTCAGCGTCAGGTGAGTCATTTTATGTAGCAGTTCAGGTTGCAGTCAGTCCAAACCGCCCGCGTCTTCTTGTGGCCAGCACAGGTCAAATGCTGGTTGGAGAGAGAAGGGAAAAATCGAGGTAGACTTAATTCATCCCCGTCTGTGACAGGTGTGTTTTTATGTTTTTGTGTTTTTTTTCTAGTTTACATAAATCCCTCTTTTTCGGTCCCTGGTGGCAATGCCAGATGACTGCATCTGTCACTGTGGGACTTTCAAGGCTTCCTCACCTTATGATTTTGACAAACTGGTGAAATGTTATTTCGAGAGAAAATGAAGTTGAAATCATGTCCCATTATGATGGTGAAGCCAGTGATGCTTCACAGTTTTGACTGCTCACCTCCATTGCAATTTTCATAGAGGGGTCTGTGCAGGTTTGACAGTTTACAGGGTTTTTATTGTAGAATACAAAATCTGCTTTTACTTTATAACTAGATCCGATAGGGTGAAAGAAACAACTAATACAAATGTTTTAAATTCTTAAAGGAAAATTTAAGCCATTAAAATATTTGTGGTAAACCACTGTGCAAACACACATTCCAGTTAGATTACCACGTTAAATGTACAGTCTATTTCCACTTTTTTTTCCCCCTGCAATCAAAAGATGAAAGATAAAAATAATTATCACTGTCAACTTTCCAGAAAGTTGTGAAGTCCTGTCTCATGGTATAATAAACTGCAATGTTTTGGTATCCAATAAAATTGTAAACAAATGGATCTGTTACTCAAACTGGCCTTCCTGAATCCAATTTCATTGTCCTACTGGTACCAGAAACAACACACACAACCAGCAACATAGCTTGTCACATTGTCTTAATGCTGTGCTGTTTAAGAGTCTACAGAAACATTAGCATTTCTGTGAGGCTCTACTTAGTGTACGCACTGAAGTGTTTTGAGTTCGTCATTAGCCGATTTGTGTCTGTGCATACACAAGCCGGTCAACGCTAAGCCTAACTCAACCCCTAACCCTAACCTATAGCTGCATGTTCACATATACGTAGAATAAATCAGGTTTGCAGCACGATTCGGCAGCTACAAAGTTAATTGCTAACATCAGCATACAAACATGCTCACAAAATGACAATGCTAACATAGTGATGTTAGCATGTACAATATAATGTCTTCCATACTCACCATCTTATTTTAGCACTAAACACGAACTACAGGTGAGGCTGACAAATGTTTTAAATTTGAATCTAAATTCATTCAGTAGTTGTGGGATATTTTAGTCTGGATCAAAGTTGTGGACTGAGTGACCGAAGAAATGATATTGCCATCTTTAAACACTGATTACATCAAGTATCCCTGTAGGACGCATGTAGCTACTTTCCATTTAGCTTCCAGCTGTGTGAAAACGTCAGTGTGTGAATTTCCCACAACTATTAGAGTAGGAAATATGTAATGTCTCACAATAAGTAGTGGATCCAATTAGGCAAGAATTTCCATGCAGATTATCAAGTGCTGCTGCTTGAAACCAGGTGACGACCATCAGGGAAGAAATGGGTAGGAGGGATGGGGGAGGGGGTTTCTATCCATGTGTTTTTATTTTAAGGGAAATTTATAAAACTCTTTGTTTAAGAATCCAGGGATTGACCTGTGCTGCGCCCCGCTCCCCCCCGCCCCCCACCCCCCTTCTCACCCTCTCCAATCTCGTTTAAGCCTTTAATCAAACGGACATCTGGATTGTATTGAGCGCTGCAGAGAGAGAGGCCTGATTGCTGTTAAACAGACCACGCGATGATGTCACTTTTCATTAATAATGACGCTGCCCATAGCAGTCGCATTTATCTTCCTGTCTAACGATGCAGAGACCACAGGCTGCGGACATGACAGTGACCGTGGACACTCGACTGGCCAGCTGAGAAAACAAGCAGACGCTGCACGACAGCACCTCGGTCCAGTTCACTCAGGAAGCACAAGCAGAGGGCTACTTAAAGACAACAATGTCTAAATGAGCAGTAACAGCACATGTAATGAGAAGATGTAATCTTAAGTCACATGACATGTAACTAACAACTGCAATACCTTGATTGACGGTCTGTCAAATAGGTAAAAGATGTTTCGATTAACATAAAGAATTATGACTTTTTTTCGTATTCTCAGTCCAATTATGTCGCCTTAGTTTCACTCTGTCAGTCAAGCTGTTGTTGTCCATGCAGTTCCAACAACTATTGCAGTATTTCTACCAATAAAAAAAAAAACTGATGTCATCTGATGTCATCTGGCTTGTTGTGGTGAAATAATTTAATGATTTTCTTTGAAACCAATTATTGCACAATTCACTGACAACAGATAATATTATGAAATAGCCGGGAAATGAAGTGGAAATCAGATGCTTGTTTTCCTTTATTTTGGAGACACCTTTGTTGATTCCCTTGGCGTTCATTACATTTTCCAGAGTTCATATCAAAAGAGTGCTGCTGCTTTGATGTCACTACAAGCAATCAATCCAGAGCTGTTTTTTTTTGCAGCGGCATTTCCATGTCGAAACCTCACACACACACACATGCATAGGTAAAGTACTATGGCAGCTCTGCCTCACAATGAGTTATGGTTATAGTTTATATCTACATGAGCACACAAACCGGACGACCCATCAAAAGTTCAGTCGTGACACACAACTTCTCTGTGAACTCTACAAACCTTTTTCTCTGCACTCAAGTTTCATTTAGTTTTGACAGTCAGGGGTGGGCTCAGTTTTAGGCCATTGTGTCCATAAATTTAATCTGTTACTGTTAAGTCTACACCCTTTTCCAAAACTGTGTTATGACTGGCTTATATGCGGTGCAACAGCGTCAATGCAGATTAAAGGCAAGATGAAGGAGGCAGCGGGGGTGGGGGGTGGAAGTAGGCCTTTTGCTCTACCATAAAAAGTTGCGCTGTGGTAAAACAAGCTCTCGAGAGCTTTTTTTCTCCTTTCTTAACGTGCATCCTGTGAGCAAATTTTTACTGTAAGTTCATTTTCAAATTTATATGTAAAGATTTTTCAAATTTATGCTAAAATTTAATTTCTACTTTAACTGTTTTAGCTTCACACTGAACTAAAGTAGATTCAGTATCATTAGACTGCATTCTGTAAAGGTCATTGTACGGTACATTGCAGTTTAACCATTTAATCAAATCAAAATCGATGAATTTGCAATGACGTGGTGCAGCAATTGTTGCCTTGCCAGCAGAATAGTTAATTTTTTATCCATTTGTTTCTAGAGATTTAGACACTCTCCACTCCACCTGATATGCATTTCTGTACAACATGAGAGAGAACTGGAACACCAGGAGAAATATTAGAACATGTTTAATTATATTTATTTCCGATCACACACATTCTTAGATTTTTTTTGTGAGATGACCAGATCTCCAGTCCATTTACTGATGTTCTCTTTACACATTTCACTTGGACCAGAACACATCAGTGCATATGGATAAAAGAAAGTAATCTGGAGATACCGATGGTCTTTAATGACCTTTTCCAAATTTTCCATGTGAGAAATTTCAATGAGGAATATTTCATATTTTCAATTGAAAGTTGGTTTGGAAATGATGCAGTGCATTCAGAAAATATTCAGACTTTTTTTTCACATTTTGTTGTGTTGCAGCTTGATGCTAGAAACATTTAAATTCATTTCATCACTCCACTCAATATCCCATAATGACAAAGTGAAACCAGAATTTTAGAAATTTTTGCAAATTTATTAAATATGAAAAACTTAAATATGATATTGACATAAATATTCAGACCCTTTACTCAGTACTTAGTTGAAGCACCCTGATGCACCACGATTACAGCCTCAAGTTTTCTTGGATATGATGCAACAAGCTTTGCACACCTGGATTGGGGATTTTCTGCCATTCCTCTCTGCAGATCCTCTTGGCTGGGCCACTCAAGGACATTCACAGATCCACAGAGTTGTCCCGGGGCCACCCCTGCGTTGGTCTAGCTGTGTGCTTTGGGTCGATGTCATGTTAGAAGGTGAAACATCAGCCCAGTCTGAGGTCCTGAGCTCTCTGGAACAGGTTTTCATTAAGGGCATCTCTGTACTGTGCTCTGTTCAGCTTTCCCTCAACCCTGACCAGTCTCTCTGCCGCTGAAAAACATAACAAGTGAAGGGGTCTGAATAGTTTCTGGATGAACTGTACACGGTTTTCCTTATGAACCTGCAAAAATCATCACCGTTTCTCAGTTAGATATAGGAAAGGTTCCAACAGAGTTTCCCCAAGATGAGTAGCTTGTTATAATAAGTAATAGATGGCAAAATGAGAATCGAGGGATTGAGCTTTCACTGTGTCTCTGTGTCTCCTCAAAAACACTTCTCAGAGCTCTAACTTACAGATGACAGTGGCCTCATTCTCTCTCTTTATCATGAGCAAAGTAAAAATGAGTTGGAGCTCATTGCTTGAGATTTTAAATGCAGGACACTACGCATGAACCAGCTCAAGCTTCAGACAAAAAAGGAAGGAGATGACACATGTTTTCATCATACTTTTTTCTTTTTTTCTCTTTTTTAAAGAAAAGCAAAAACATGAATTTTAAGGGTAAGAGTAGAGTGTGTGTCACCACCTCAGCAGCCCAGGTCAGCCTCCTGTTACTAACAACCCACCACCACTCTGCAGAAATACACATCCAATCGAAAAAAATAGATTCATAATAAGCAGAGTCATACAAAAGAATGGTCAAAGCCATTAACCCAAAGCTAGTAGTGGTTCAATTTGAATTCCATATTATTTTCATTATACCAATAATATTTTTAACAGACAAAAACAATCGAATGAATTGTTTCACCATGATGAAAAAAAAGTGTTTACAACTAGATGAAAAGATCATTTCTTCTTCAGAAATAAAACTCAGATGAGTACACCATGTACTTAAGTACAACCATATGTTGTATTGTATTTCAGCTTGTCTGGATAACTGTAGAGTGTAATTGAAAACAGCAGGGGACCTCATGTTGGGTGCTTTTAATTTGACATCAGCTGATGGTTGCTAACAATGGAAAAACTTAATCTTCACTAAATTAAATATTTCAAATTTTTTTGGTGTGAGAACAGTTCTTGGAATAAAATGATAAAATGAGATATTTCTGATGTTGAGAAAGAGGCTTCACAACATTTTTTGTTTCAGAACAAAAACAGGAGGAACATTTTTAATGACAACTTTTAGTTATTTAAAATGTCTTCAAACACATGCAGGTTGGATTACGTAAGATTCGTGAATATTGAACATGTAACTTTAACATCAGTGAGAGGAGCAGAGGTCTGTCTGTATTTGGACATCTTTTCAGTATTTAAGGCATTCCTCTGCCATCTGTTTTTTGTACTCATTAAGTTCTGTTTTCGCTCTAAATTGTGTCTCGCTGTCATGGTCTGTCTGTTGAGACTTTTTGAAGTTGTGTAAATGAAAATTCAAAAGGATTGTTTTATTCAAAAAATGTGAATCTGCAGCTGCAATGTTCCTTTGTTATTCTGACGTAAAACACTTGGTAGATACAAAGCCAGATTTTTTTTTTTTTCCATAAATTTTTTTTTTCCATTTTCATTTACAAAACTCCTGTTTTATGTCATTTATATCAAAGGCAAATAATAATTAGTGTGAACGACATCTTTTTAAACCAGTTTTTTTAGTGAACAATCAAGCTCCAGCTCTTCAAAGCTTCATCAGAGCATGGGTTATATCCAAACTGACTTGGGTGCAAACAAAAATGCCTCGCTTCAAAGCATTAATGAGCGAATACTTTTTTTTTTTTTTTTAAAGTGTTTTGCTGATTACGCTGCTTATCCAAATGAGGAGTGGGACCTTTCAAAAGAGGAAGCCATTTATCTGTGCAGGGACAGCAGAGCTGGTCTGGAGAGCCTCACTGTGCTTCCCTTATCACGAAAAACTCGAAGAGATTCAGTGCATAATGGCACTCATTTGATCTCGATGGGGCGGTGGACTGTCTAGTGTCAACTGCTGACCCTATCAGTTTTATATATCCAGAGTATTTCACCATTCCACCAATGTGATGAATTGGACAATTATTATTTTGCAATATGCACACACGGGCCTAACTGTGAAAACGGCAAGCTGGAGGAGTCGCTTGGCTCGCCGTTGAGAAGTTGTCAATAATAGCGTGAAAGGTTTTCACCCCATGACTAGCAGAGAATATTTCCATGAAATATTCTCCAGATACAGAATAATAAACCGCATGCCTGTTCTGTCCCCGAGCAACAGCATGCTGTGATCATACACAGGCTTTCTGTCAGTGCAGAAATCATTACCACAACTGTGCTTCTAAAAAAAGATGAAAGACTGCATCTGGACCAGCGAGGTGGCCTTCAGCAGGTCTGTTGCACCATTGCGTGCTATCTGCTCCATCTTCTAAAACCTCAAGGTGAGGAGGATGAACAAAAACACATGTGACCTGGGAGTGATTTCACACTGCAGAGCCGGGTCAGGTCATTCTCCATCTTCCTTTGTTTCAGGATGGTTCTTTGAACCCAGGGGCCAGAAGCCTGCTAACTCCATCATAAACACGACATGAATCTTTCAAGCCATTCTGGTATGTGGCCAGAATTTTTCAATGGCTAATACACTCAGATTTGTAATGTTAGAAGATGTTACTATAACCCACAATGCTGTAAATCAACCCACCTGTAACTCAAAAATGTTAGTAGACATTGGTGTATTTCAAAACACTAGAACATTAAAAAAAAAAAAAAAAAAACGAAAGAAAAAAAAATCAACCATTTTACAATCCATACTGCTCCAGACTTTACAATCCGTCTCATAGCAGGCAGCCGTCATTTCTGTGGGTTACATGTTTAACTGTTGCTCTGGCAGTGCAGTTCTTTGAATTCAGTCCGCGCTGAACCTCCATTTCCCATCAGAATTAAGTGAAATTAATAGTTGTATGAGTCAAACAAGTTTCAAGAGTCTGTTCACTGATTTTCCGACTCTGCAGAACTGAATGAAGTGCTACAAACACTACAGCCCGGCCCTGTGTGCTCCATGTATGAGTGATGAGTCTCTCAGAATTCCCATCCGATGTGTTGGTCTTTTGCAAGGCTGGTGATGATACTAGCTGTGTGGGGAAAAAAAAGGTGGATAACAAAGTTTTTGAATTGTTGAACAACAATTTCAACTACTTTTCGGATCATGCTGGAGTGGCGCAAGCACCATCTTCCAGGTGTGTTGCATCAGTGGCTCATCAGATCTCTGCAGGTTGAGCTCTGCTGGAAATGACATGGGGTCACCAACATGTCTGAACTAACAAGAATGATAAAGTTGTCTCACGCAGCAACATAAGTGAAAACATCTGTATTCATTTATCATTTAAAAATTGGAAAGAGATTTTGAAACATTTTCGTACATGAAGTGATGCATAGTACCGGCGTCCATCTTTATTTTGCGGAGGTTGTTTTAGGTAATATGGACAAGTGCCTAATGCATGTTGCTGTTTGCTTATTTTAACCGAATAACTAACAAACCAAACAATCTAGGGATTCAGTTTATAATGATATCAAATATCAAAGTTGATCATGGAGAATGTGGAACCTTCAAATGTTTGTCATTTTTATTTCATGAATTACATAAGCACCTTCAAGAAACTGTAATGTGTTTAGGAACTCATTTGGCTCTCCTCTTTCATATCTCTACTACTCATCTCTGATATTACCTCCTTTCGTCCACTGTATTTAATTGTGTTATCTCTGGCGAGCCCTTCCCTTCCCAGCTGGTAGGCAGAGGCCAGCTTGTAATTGTTTGATGAAAGACATCCAATTAAGAGGACACATGTAGGTCCCGATGTTAACGTTCGTGTCCTGGCGACGCTGGTGGTCGTGGTGGCCTGCTGTACAGCAGGCTCCGATAGTGTGGGGAAGTCGACATAACCCTTTGAGACACGGCTGTGGCTCAGTATTAATTCCTTTAGTCATTAATGGCCTTTACACAAAGTCTTTCGTATATTGTTTTAATAGGGGAACGGAGATGACGTAAGGAGGGAGCAGTGTTCTGACTGCT
Source organism: Seriola aureovittata (assembly GCF_021018895.1). NCBI lineage: Eukaryota > Metazoa > Chordata > Actinopteri > Carangiformes > Carangidae > Seriola > Seriola aureovittata. The sequence goes on from NC_079375.1 coordinate 11,943,657, forward strand.
CAAAAGGGAGGGGAGACCAAAAGGTTTCCATTGTCTCAAATGAAGTTGGCGGTGAGAGTGGTTTACTTGGATTCTCCCTGCATGGTGTAATTTGTGAGTATTATATTGATAACCTGCATTCAGCCTCATTTGTGTGTTTGTCTGTGCTCTGCTGTAATAAGAAATGATGCCATATGTGACCAACGCCAAAGGGAATAAAATTTCAGCCAGACGTTTAAGCGAATCACCAACAGTGTTACATGTGAAGTGTACATTCGCGTGACTTGTTGTTTATTGCCCACAGTCAGTTTCGTGACTGTCTTCCATATTTGTGCCAAATCTGAGGCCGCGTTCCAAAATCTCTCCAGTTTGTTGGTAGAGAAACGGACTTGTATTCCTTCCCCTTGTTTCTATTGGTCCATTTCACAGCCACTGTATGTCCTGAGACACGTATGTTATATGAATACAGCACTTATCCTGTGTGTGGCATAAAAGAGAAGAAATCTTACACAGAAGACTTGATGTCTGCCAGGTTTTGGATTCTCTTCCTTCCTATAAAAATTGTCTCATTTTTATGGGAATTATGTTTTGTCATATGTTTTATTTAGATGTGGTGACTTTATAATCACACGATGGAAATACACAAAACCCAAGTTTTGAGGAAGTTTGCCTTAAATTTGCTCAACATTTGGTAACACACCTACTGAACCAGGATCAGACTCATCAGCTGTCTTATGTGCTTTCTGCATTTGTGTGTGTGTACGCCGTGCCCTCAGTTTTATATATGTATGTTCCTCGCCAGCAACTGTATCAAGACCAGCTCTGACTAGATGACAGGACTTGTCCTAGAAAAGCCTTGTTGCCCCCTCTGCTGTGAAACGGTGGTTGCATCCCTGTTGATCCTGCACGCCGTAGACCTTGTCTTGGCTGTGTCAGTCATCATCAAACATGCCTGATATTTTTATTTGTTGTTTCTTTTTCAAGTGCCCCAGCATTAAGAAGATGTTGTGCGATGAAATGTCAATTTTTTGCCTTTGTTCCAACAGTAAAACTACAAAGCCTGATAAACTGCAAAATATGGATGTGTTGCTAATAAAAGCACGGCCTACTCACTTATTAAAGCCACAAATAGCTTTCAGCAGAGTAACTGATGATCAGCTCTCGGCTCAGTGAGATGCATAGTAGAGATTAGTTCCTGAAGAAGTCTGACAAATGTGTTCCAAAAACATGTCACTATAAAAGCTGTTATATAAACTGCAGAAGAAAAGAAGGTTTGTGTTCATAGTGCATGTTACAGATGATATATTTTATATTTTAGTAGTAGTGTCTTCTAAATTCTCGAAATAAAACTGTCCTGAATTTCTTTGGGGTTTCCATATGGATGTGCAGGCTTCACTGGCACTCGTGTGGATCCATGTGTTGTATTTGGCACGCTGGCTGAGCACGTAAATGTGTTTGGCAGATCTCTGACTCATTCACAAGTGTTAGTGTTAAGTTTGAAGAGGTAAACTCAACTGGTTTACAATTTGTCAAAAGTGCCCCTGCCAATAGGTCCCTTTTTCATTTTATGACAGTGCCAATCAAATTTACAGGAGGGACTCTGAACACTTCTGCGAACTTTAAGGAAAGGGGTCAGGCTTTATTGATGCAGCATCTTAAAATCTTATGACATCTATATCTTTCCTAAAAGGACTTTTGTGTTTGCTTCACTCTGCACTCTCAAGGAAGGAAGTGAGGATACATGCATCTGCAGGAGTTTAGACACCAAGTAATAAGAAAACAACAGACTTAAAAATGGAGATGCACAAGTACAACCGTATCTGTTCACTGTAGCTGTAGTGGTTTCAGTGGTGATACAGCTGCTATGGCTGATCGCAGTGTTGTTCTGTTGGTCCAACACTTTGTACCAGACTGTAATATTTCTGCAATTATTGGATGGATTACCATGAAATGTGGTGCGGACATTCATGTCCCCCCCAGATGAATTGTAAGAACTTTGGTGACCCCCCCCCCCCCCCCCCCCGAATTTCCCTCTAGCTCCACCATCCGTTCAAAATTTAAAATTTTTAACATCCCATCAGCCGTATCTTAATGCTAATTTGCAAATGTCAGTATGCTGCCACACTAAACTGAAATGCTGACCACCCTCTGCCGCCATGTTAACATTGACATTTTGAGGGTTTTAGCATGTTGATGCTTTTCGCTGAAACCGCTGCAGTGTCTTAAGTACAGCTTCACAGACCTGGCAGCATGTTTGTAGACCCTACTTTGGTTAGTTCATATTTGAAGAGAATTTGGATTAGTAAAACTGTCTGATGTAAAGATTTAGTAGCAATTATCATATTTCTTACCTCTACCTTTTCATTATTTCTCACTAGTTGGGCCACTCCACTCTCAGCTTGAAGAGTTACAAGAGATCCTCCTTGTGCATCACCGTCTACAAGTGTGGTCTGTTACGGTGACGGATGAATAAACGTAAGAGGTGCCAACATTCAGGTAAGCATTTCATTTCTTCTTTTGCCACTGACTGAAGAAACAGTCAAAGCAAAAATGGCTGATGTAAAAAGCACTTGAATCAGTGCTGTGCGTTAGCCGGTCCATTTAATGAGGAACTTTGTATGGGAAAAACATATTGGTGCATCGTTCTACTGAAAAACTGAAATGTCCGTGAGCAAATACATAGAAGCATTTTTAAATCAAGTCAGAACTTCTTATCTTTTTTGATTCTGAGTTTCTCATCAACAGAGCCACATTTATCTGTCTGCATCTACTTGCAGGCTGAGAAATGTGCGCAGTTACTGACTATGCCAAGGAACTCACTGCGACACATCTGGCTTGTCAGCGTACTAGTGCTGTACCAAAGCCAGGCAGCTTTGTAACCTCTGGAGCTGAGGGACCGCAGTGAGCATCAGCAGACGATTGTTAACAGCATCTGCGTGTTTCCGACGACAGTGTCTCTAAGACTGGGAGGAGGTGTTCAGACAGCAACAATTAGAGTCCCATCTGAAGAGTGATCATCATTTCAGTGCCACTTTTATATACTTTCCCACAGCCTGTCCCCTGCCCACTGGGACCGCCGATGCTATCTGCTGCCAAGTGTTTACCTAAAATGTCGAAAAGAAAAACATCAAGAAGAAAACAAAATAATCGGCACCGCGTGAAATGAAAATACGGCACTGCACCGTACTGAAGACTGTCATATGTCACCCGTAAAGTATCAGGTGATTATTTCGGGTTTTTCAAATTCATAAGAGGTAACAGTTAAGATGCCACACAAGTCCATATTATCTACAAACTGATACAAGTGGAGCTAATCCAAACACTGACCCACCCTGTGATTGAATATAATTACAGATGGCCTTCCCGACATCTCATTCACTATGAGAGCGGAGTTCGTGTCAGATTTTAACTGAGTAATATATATTTTTTTAAATGTTCTTTATCCTTTATTCATTTGATTGGAGCTACTGAATGTGCCTGTGATTACCTAACTCTCTTTTTTTTTTTTGAGATTACAGTTTTGTTCATCAGCCTCACACTGACCATGATTTTGAGGTAAGGTTGGGTTCAGCTCAGATCGAGAGGTCACATCCTTCAGTATTTGTCAAGTTGATATACTGCTGGCAGCATAATTGAAAGGCAGGAGGTTGTCGGGCTGGCGGCGCAAGCACTTTACAGAGTGTTGTTTTCTTTGGGCGCATGGTGAATCTCGAACTGCATATTTTTCTTTTTTCCTGTATGGATTTCACATTTGCATGGAAAAATCTTTCTTGTGTGTTTGGATTTCCATTGTGTGGACAACATAAAGGGCTCTGGGATGGGATGTGGGAAAAAGGGAGTGTGCAGTTTGCCTAAGTGCATGTTTTTGATGTCTATTCAACAGCAGTCGGTCAGTGGCTGATGTCAGTACATACACAAAGTTAACGGCCATCCTCTTTCCTACTCTTAAATTCACTGAGGGAAACCAGTAAAAGGCTGCAACTTCAGATATCCCACAATATAAAAATGTGGAACCCTTCCAGTACACACAATGTTCAATCATTATGCTAAGCCCGGAGCACTTTAAACAACCGAAAAATTAAACATTTGTGGTTGCAATGATATAAAAGAACTTGAAAGCTTCAAATTGATCAGGAATCTCTGTAATGTGGACTGTAAACGTGCTGCCCTTTAATTTGAAAATAAGGGCTGATTTTCATATTTCAGTGGTTCCTTAAACACTATTTTGAAAGGAAGCATCTCAGTCATATGATTTGTCCTGACAAATTGTGGTCACGGACCAATTGGGCAAACAATCACTGTGTTACTTTCACAGAAGTATTTTTTAAAGCTGGAAATGAATGTCTGCTCAAAATGTATCCGATTTTATCCTCAGTGCTAATTATTTGTATAAAGCTCAGATTTTCCCATGACTGCTCCTCAGCCTAGTGCAGCAGACACTAAATCCAATGTGGATATTGGCATTCATTTAAAATAAAATCAATAAATACATTTTTTTTTTTTAATATGCACATTTGTCTTCCTCAGTCATCTCTGTCTGGGCTCAGTAGCTCTGCCCGGTTGAACAAAGTTTGCCGTGGCTGGGCCTCATGGAAGACAGAGAGGGCTTGCTGTTTCTTCTGAGCATGTGAAGTACCTGAGCACTTTGTCGCCTCATCAAGTCTGCTTCATGACCTTAGGTAAAGCCTTTGACAGATGCAGGATGTTGTCTCCAGATTAAACTTCCCAAAAACCTGGCACACTTACTTTCCCCATTCTTCTCTGGGTTCCCCTCTTTATTGCTTTTTCCGGCTTCTTTTCGTTGTTGTACAAATGTCCTGAGTATGAGGTGTTTAATAAGTGTCCACATTTCCTCTGTAGGAGGAAATAATAAATCCCAACTCGCTATTTCAATAAACAAAATGTACTACTATCCCTCAACAGCTAATGAGAGAAAAGTGTGTTTGGCACATGCATGTAACAATGATATGCCAGGTGCTGCTATTCTGTTATTGAGACAATCTGGCAAAGACTGTTTCTTGGCATAAACCAAGGCAGTCATAATTTTACTTGACACTTAGCAAGCGAGCGTGAGAGTTTTTTTTTTTTTTTTTTTTTTTTCTGGGTTATAATAGGAACTGACCTTGTGGTCATCAGACTGGAGTCATTGAATAAATATTGGAGCATGAGGTAAAGAAATGTCGAGCTTGAAGCAAACGTCATCGGTCCAATTGTTCCTGCTCATCTCTGTACGCCATAACTCAGGTATGTCAAGCTACCTGCAGCCGGCTTAGCAAGGCCTGGAGCGAGGTAAAAGTCAACCCTGACGACATCAAAAGTATGAGCCTGTTGGCATGAGGGACCGAAATACCTTTCACATCCCTGTGACTGATGTCACCTCCACAGGCTAAATAAAACCATCCTGGGTCTTGTTACACATACAAGTTATCTGAGCAATTAAACTTTATACAACGCACAAAAGTGAGACACACTACAGTAGACAGGATGTTGCAACAGACTAACTTGTCATTATTTTGTTGTGACTGCCACATACTGAATATAAATTAAGTAAAAGTAGCAATACCACACAGTTAAAGTACTGCATTACAAGTAAAAATTAATTCAAATTCAATATTATACCTAAAAATGTACTAAATTGTTCTCAAGTAAAAGTGCTTACAATGCAAAATGACCCCTTTCCGAGTATTGTAGTATTATACTTTATATTAACTGGATTATTATGATTAAAGCATAAAAGCAGCATTTTTTGTAAGCAGCAATATTGTAGCTAATGTTGTAGTCAAGGTGGAGCTCATTTTAACCACTGTACTGTATATGCTATCCTTTCAATCTATATATAGATTGAATCCATATTATTTTATAAAACGATCAGGGTAACAAGTAACTGCAGACATCATATAAATGTATTGTGAGTGTGATATTTTACTGGAATGAAGTAAAGTAACATACAGGTCGAGAAAATTATACTTAAGTACAATACTTGTGCAAATGTAGTTTACTGTTAACTTTTTTACTGCTCTGAATGTTATTAAGCCATTCAGTAACCAGGTGTGAGTCACACAAAATCAACAAATTCACAACTCAGGTCCTTCAGTTTTCTTTGTTCTTGCTCCTTTTCACCGAGAGGTCAATGTGCAGAGTCAGCAGCAGAGGATTAGGTGTCATCCTCAAGGACTCTGCAGCAGGGTGGATGTTTTCCAAAACCAGGGCTTGAACCCGGCTTCTCCACTTAAAAGACAGCTGTCTCACAGCTCACTCTGCGAGCCTCCCAACCACAGCAACTCTGGCAGCGGCCCTGTCACCGCCAACATGGGGCGGAAAGAGAATCCCTGACCCACGGGCAAAAGACAATAGAAAATATGACATGGGAACGTCTCAGCTGTCTGGTTCTCCAACACTGAACACCACCAGTCAGATCAGTGAGGGGATCCCCAGCTCCAACCTGGGAGCCTGCGCTTAGTTGAGGGAACTGCCTCTCATCCTGTTTTTCTTTTTCCCGTCCTCCGGACGACCACAGCCAGGGATCCCCACGCTTCTTGAAAGTGGAAAATGATGGTCTTGTGTCATCTGTCTGGACAATGACTGACAGTCTCTCCACGTACTCTGAAGCTGTGAGGGGAAAAGGAATTTCCATGAGGGTAAGCAGACATGGGAAGCTCTGTTACAAGTCGGAACCAAACTGGGGAGACGTGGTCACTCGAGCTCACTTTTGTGGTGCTGACTCCTTCAAAACATTTCAGTCATAGGAAACATTGAATTGATAGATGTCATAAATCAATCACTAAATCCGTAATGACATATCAAAGATGTGTTTTTTTCCTTGGGAACAATATTGTCGAGTTTAAGTACAGTACTCAACTAATTCCCTCTCATTAAAACATTCATAACATTTATCACTGTCTTTCACTAACTTGGTTTCAGTTGAAATCAAACACTTGGCTCTGGGCATTTAAGCATGAAAAGAATTAAGGGTTCGGTATGCTTAAAAACTAACTAGGTCGACCGCATTTGATTTTGCCAAGGCTAAAAGCCAGCTCTCATGGCAGCATCACGCTGCCTTCCTGATCTCTCTGCAAGACCTCTGTGTCTTTTGCATGTCTTTGTGGTCACACTATTAATTGTACAAAGGTAGGAGATAATGACATAGGGTTCACAATTGTGGACAGTCTCTCCTCAAAAGAATTTATGGTGTTGTCGAAGAAGAGCACACGTCGCCAATCGAAGGAAGTGGGCCACTTTCAGATCTGCTTACAAAAATGATTGGATGCAGCCCCTCCTGTGCTTCAAACGCTGTTAAATGATCCAGCACACACTTCGTCTCATGCGTACTGAGGCCTTCGGTGACATCTGACTTACTGGTGTGTTTTTCTTATCACCTATCTTACTAATCTCCATCTGAGCCCTGAACTCAGGATTTTACTCTGTTATTTGGAAAGTCTTCCATTCCTCCAATCTCCTCATCATCTATTTGCATTGGACTCCACTGCTGTCTGTAGATATTGGCCAAATAAAAACATGGCTTTCATCATACCAGGGGGTCAGTTCAACGGTTGGGTCATAGGGGTGGACACAAACATCCCACCCCTCAGTCCTAATTCTCCTGCCGCTTTCTCTTCCAAGACCCATACAAATCCCACACCCAGCAGCCTCCCACAGTCCTAAAAACTGTGCTGCTGGAGAACAAAAAAAGACCAGTGGGGTTCTTTCTTTTGTCTAATCGAGGTTGGCATTCTTTCTCCCAGCCTGGGCCTGCTCTGTGCTACAAGGGTGCAGCTCCACTGGCTTAGGCCACTGGTGGCACCTGTCTCCTCTTCAGCGCCCGGTCGGGGAGACTGCCCTGCTAGTCTTGATCCCTGCACTAATTATTTTCAAAGCAGCCGGGATTTATATCACACTCATGCAGGCGCCAGTGGCACTACAGCTCCCCCAGGAAGCTGCTTTTCAGGCTTTTCTCTCTCGCTCGGTGGGCAGAGATTGTCACCATTGATGTGAGCGGCGCACAGGCACCACAGAAGCATCTGGCCAGCTGGTTGGATATGGATGGTTTCCAGATTGGGATTGCTTTAGTGCATTTACAAATCGTCTCAACATTTGTTGCTCAGAAACACAACAAGGTTATTCACTAATAATAAATTATTTCTCTTTGTCATGAGTTGGATATGTGTGTTTGCCAGCTGTACTCTTACATTGGGGTCAGGAAAAGAGTCTCAACAAAGCTTATTGATCAGGCACTTTTTTACACAAAAAAGTGCTATAAAAAAGGTTAAAATGCAGACAAAATAAAGTGTGTTTCTAGTAAATGGATTTGCAACATGTCCTTTAATTATTATCTTGGTAAGCCACTATGAAATCAAAGCTGGTTCCATTTTCTTGGCAGGTGCCCAGATTCTTCTCAAGCTGACGCCACATCCAGGATGTAAGGCCGTCCCTTTTATAAATAGGTGAAACATTATGGTTCAGCAGACCGTAAAACACACAGGAACTTCATCTGTGACCTTTTTCATACAGTAGCCAATTCTCTTCTCTCTTTGTTTTGTGCAGAGGTCAATCTGGATCATTAATTTTACGGGCTCCCCGGAGCTAAGGTGCATTCTTTGATGTTTTCTGATACACTGCACTTAACATTCCCCACGTACTTCTCATCACTCTCAGGCCTGACGTGACTCACAAATAAGTTATATCCCACGCAACACACACACTCATCTAACCGCTGGGGATAATAAGGAAAAGGCATGCGTTTTTGGCTCTTTGCCATCCTACAGCACAGCTGAGATAAGGTCTCAATTTGATGATGTTGCTTGAGGTATGAGGCCAACTTGTGGGGTGAGTGTACTCCTGACTTGGGCAGCACACACGCAGCCACAGCTACAGAATATAAAGGTCCAGTTGACACCGATTCAGTTCTTCGGTACGAGGAATCCCCTTCTTGCTCTGTGAAAAGGAACTTCATGAATGAAATAATGACACAAGTTGAATAAATTTCGATACATTTAAAGTCAACCTCACTTTTTGTGAGGGAAATATTTAAGAAGTGGAAACTACATTTGGACACGTTTGCGCAAACTAGCTTTCAAGTCTGTCAAGTCATAGAAATGGCTGACTGACTTTTGAGGGTTTTGCTAGGAGAAAACACTCAACTTCTGCTGCGAGCTAACTACAAACTGAAGTACATAACAGATCATAATAAGCTAGTCTTTCACAACATTCAACATTTGAATGACCTGTCAAGTTTGTATTCCACTCAAAGGGGGAAGCTAGCAAGCAAGCCTAACTAACCCACATTCGGAAAGTGGAAGCTAGTTGGCTTAGCTTTCTAACATTGTTATTATTTTACAGTTATTAGGAATCCCCTGTGTACTTAGTGCTGATTGTCCCACATTATTCAAAGGAGGGGTTCTAGCTAGCATGACCTTTTTCGCTTTCATTCTTGTTCTGATACAGTTTTGACCAAATGACGACAAAAGTGAAAACAAGCATCACGAAAATATACAGACTTATCTGACTACACAGTTAAGCTGTACTATTGTTTTATATTGGAACATAACTTGTGATAAGAGTCTGGTGATAAAGATCCAGCCACTTCTCCTTACTCTCATTTCTTTCTCCTCCATTTTAGCCATTGTTATGAAATGTTTACACTTCCCAATCTGGCAGGTCCATAAAGACATGTTTGTCTCTAATTGACCAACTGGCAGGGGTGCTGTTGCTCCTTATTGCCTACAGGTAAAAAGCCTTAAAGTTATTCACTCTGCGTCCCTAAGGAATCCTAGAAAAAACAAACCACCATGTTTGACCTTTGCAGAGACTCTTGTAGCAACAAGCTCCTCTTACAACTCATATCAGCTTCCATTGAAGTACAAACAAAGGCTCAGTAATAGTAACCAAACAGACAAGCTGAGCAGAGGTCTGGCATAGCCAGGGGAACATTATGAACACGAGGCAAATCCAGACTACGTTTAGACACTTATTATGACCAAAAACAATAAATAACAGTTTTTAAGTGGATTTCCATGTCTAGTATTTGTGGACAAGTGGTCTATTAAAAGCACCAGTTTGATCATTTCCATTAAAAAAAAAAAAAAAACTCTGATCAATAGAAGCTCACATTTGACATCAAAAGTCACAGTTTTCCAGCTTATATCCACAGTGACACTGGAGAGGATGGTACTGCCAGGGGAGAAGCCCATTACAACTGATTTTATAAATATTTAGGCTTAGCCACATTAAGCTGATTTGGGTACTTTACTCTGCTGGTCTGCCGTGAACACTTGAGTCTAAATCTGCTTAATTTGTACTGTGCCACTCCGCGTGAGTTTTGCATTCTCCTGAGATAATATAAATGCCTGATTTTGCAGTTACATCACCACACATTTCTTTATATTTAATAAGCAATTCATGGACGCCATGAGGCTTTTAACTTAGTCGCTGACAGTTTCTTAGAATTTGATCTGGTGTTTTTGGAGCCTCTGAATAAAAAGAAGGCTCCCGTCATCAGCTGGGAAAGTCTGAGCAGATCTGTGATAATTGATTTGGGAAGCAAAGACCCTAGAAATCCTGGCACTTGTGAATTGTGGGTGAGTAAGTGTCCAATACCAGGTTATTGTGGCGAGACAGCGGAGATGTTGTGGTCAAGGGCTAGGCTAAACTCTCTGGGTGAAGGGTAGTGATGCCTGTGGTTGACTGAAAGAACAATTACTGGAAGATTAAAAAGGACTTCAAGAGAAAACACGATGAGGATTATAAAGAGCTGAAATAGAGATGTTTGTTTTTCCACTAAACGCTTTGCTCCATTTTAGATGTTCGACATTTTTGTGGAGCTCAATCAAAAAAGGGGATGCAGACGAAAAGACTGTGGTTCATCTTTGATCCCTGGTCTCAAGGTGCTGGCTCTGACCACAATGCAAAAAAGGGAAACTGATTCTGTTATAAAATTAACTCGAAAGGGTGTGTTTCATACCAAGAACTGGACCCAATCTATTTCAACAAAACTGAGTCTACAGCAATGCTAGCAGCTCTGTGAGGCCCTACTCAGGTACAGTGGTGCTAAAAGCTAACATCATCATGCTAAAATGTTGACAGTGATGATGCTAACATGCAGAAGTTCATTAGATATAATGTTTATCATGTTTATTATCTTAGTTCAGCGTGTTGGCATGCTAATAATTGCTCATTAGCTTTAAATACAAAGTACAGCTATCAGCAATTTTGACCTCATGATGATGCTACAAAATAGAAAGTGAAGTTGTTACCTTAGGACCAGGAATGTCTGTAATAAATTTCATGTCAATCCATCCAGTAATTGTTGAGACATTTCACTCCAAACTCATTAGTATTCATCCTCTGGGGGCTATGAAGGTCTGTGCAAAAAGTCTGAGTCAATTCATCTTATAAATGTTGAGATTTCACCGGATAAGTGAAAAATCTGACCTGCTGGTGGTCCTAGAAGAAAAGTCAGGGGCTCATCAAGGTCAGCAGGAATCATCCTCTGGGGGCCATGAATGTCTGTGCCAAATCTTTCTACAATCCATCCAATAGTTGTTGAGATAATTCAGTGTGAAGGTGTTCGGTGGTGGGCAGAGCAGCATTGCCATCCCTAGAGCCATGCCAGTAGCTTGGCTAAAACATTACTTTGGAATTAAATATTGCATGTTTGTATTTCTGTGAAAAAGGCACCCAAAATATTTACAGTGATACCCATCAAAAGCCCCTCCTTTACTGCTTATCAGCGCTGGGATTCGTTCTGCAGAGAGCTTGTTACCCTCACTAGCCTCTCCCTCATTGAATCTACTATCTTGGGCAGAATTCTTAACACAGCCACCGAAGAGCCAATGACAAGCTGGTCACACAAGTATTATGTTTTATGTTTTCCCCATTGCTGTCTAATGTTTCACATTGAGGTTGGGACCATCAAGCAAACTACTGCTCACAAAAGAATGGGCCCATTGATTCCCAGAGGAATAATTTTAGTGGAGGGAGTATTTAGCACAGGCCCAGCTAGAGAGAGCTATTAGCTGCTTCTCCAGCTCTGTGATCCATGACTGGAGAGGCTCAGTGTGAGGAGAGAAAGAGGACCCTCACCTGGCACCCATTTCACACACTCATTTCACCCTGCAGGCAGTGCTGAAGTCATGTTTCATGGTCTCATCTCAGCCATAAAAACGCAGATAATATGACTTCCTTGTCATATTTTTTATCTGCAGCCTAAAACAAACAATGCGTCTGATTTTACAGCAGTTTTATCTCTGGATATGATAGCCAATAGGAGACAAAAAGACAAAAAGACCTGGAAATGGTCTGTTGCATCTGAACCAGCAAACTCGCAGAGATATGGCATGAACAATATCAGAACGCAGGAAAGTAGCGTGTTTGCTTCTGTGCATAAACCATACCCTCTGAGATTGGGCCTGAATCCCTCGTTCTCAGGAGAAACCAAAGTGGTCCATCATTACCTCCTCTAAACTCCCCCTTTTCCCATTTCAGCACCACACTGAGCTAAGATATCAGCTAACACATTATCCTCTTAGCCCTGGAGACTGATAGCCAGTGAGGGCCTCGAGCCAGGAGCAGCCATACAGGTTCAGAGAATAAAACAGGCATAGCAGTTACAGCAACAGTAAACTTAACACACATCTGATACAGCTCACTTATTGATCTGTTGACCAACTGCAATGCATGCAAATTGCACATTTAAATGTCTTTGAGAAAAAAAGAAAAACAGATTTGACAAATGTGTTCTTTCATGTGGTCATACATACAGTAAATATCTCCTACACAGAGCATATAAATCTTATTATGAATTTTTGTTGTTTTAGCTCTATAAAAAAGCTGCAAATATGTGAATCAATTAGCTATAAGGCTATAGAATCAAATAGATATTTATCATCCATTGCAAGTTGTTGTTTTTTAGTGATCAAGCCATTGTAAATTAGAAGAAATTAGCCCCACCCTGTCCATTCTAGGGCTACACTAACACTGCGGTAAGACCATTAGTATGGGAGAGTAACGTCAAGCCATTATCCCAATATCACTGAATATCGGGTGACATTATCCTGTCTGTGTTGCCCACCATGACTGACTTTTTCAAGAACATTTGATTGTATTTCTTGGCCCAGACCACTCTTTGTCAGCAGAGGAAGCCAAGCCCACCAGGTTTTTATGATTAAGAGGACAAAGTCTGGAGGGTTTTATTCCAAACAGCTTGCCAAGTCATTTTATATCACTTCAACAAGCCAAAAACTGAACTTATGAAATTACGTTAATAGCTGTCAATGTAGAAGAAACAAAAGGTCCATAATGGGTGAGAGATGTTTTACAAGCATTCCTCAGGCACCATGTTTTTCATCAGAGCTCAGAGGCATTTTACGTAATAGCTTGAGCCCTAAAAGTGAGATGTCATGCAGCTAAAAACATTACAGCAGCCCCACATGCTGGCAGTAGCCCAAGATGCACCTGCACTTTCAATTACCCAGCAAGCGTACTTCTCTCTGCTAGTCTAGACACCCAGCACCTGCTGTACATTAATCTGTGACGTTCTCCGCTGCCGGATATTCCCAGTTAACAAGACAACATCTGATTGCCACACCTTTCCCTCCTGCCCAGCAGCTCCACGCTCCTCGGTTTGTTCCTTGGAGGCTGGCATGCTCACGTTTACTTATAACTAACTGATACCTGCCACCGGGTGTGTGTGGTTTAGGGCTCGCAGGCGAAAGCCAGGAAGGTGGCAGATCCGCTTCACATGAATTTGCCGTTTTGGCAGGGGCATCGTCAACCTGGATGAAATTGAACACCTCCATACTGCTTCACTGGAAGGTTACAGTGTCTCTGGATGTGGTCCACGGGCTTGGTTCTCGCCAGCCACACAGTGACGTCATTATTCCCTGTAGTCACACCTCAAAGCTGGCTGCGAATTAAAAGGATCACAATTTGTGAGCTGCATGCTCACATTTTAATGACCTCCAGTTTTTTCAACACCATTAAACTCAGCATGCATTCTGCTTTTACACATACAGTACACCGCATACAGTACGAGCCACCCAAATGTTCTGGTAAGTCACCTAGAACTGCATACTCAAGTCTTAAAACATGCTGTAATATGAAAAAAAGGTCTTTCAAAAACAGTGATGTAACACGCTCTTTCACTAAAACTCTGTTCAGTTTCTTTTTGTTTGACTTTTATTTTAAAGGCATTAAAGTTTTTACTGTTTTGTAGAGCAACAAAACCTGGAGCAACAAACTGCTCAAGAAAAAAAAGCTCAGCAAGATCCCAGCAGACAGCTGTGCACTCGTACAGGAGTCAACACATTACTAATACTAGTATGTGACTGGTATGTACATTTAACTCAAATGTCATAGGTCATTTTACAGAAAACACACCTGTTTTATAATTAATTGTATTTTTTGGCTGGACCAACAGGTGGTGCAGCCACGGCTTGCAGCATCAGCACTATGTTTAATAAGTTTTAAAAACTGGCAGACTCCAGCCTCCAGTTAGATTAACAAGTTTCACTCCCTAGAATCTCAGTAGAACTGTGGGTCAGTCACCATTGTGATGCAACAATATTATAGTTGTGTTGTGCATCTTCCCCCCAATGTCCAAATCTAATCAGTAGTGTGGTCAAGTGCTGAAAGGATTAGTTGATTAATAGAAATAAACACATAGCAACATTAATCCGTTATCTAGCAACAACGTTTCAACTTTTTTTTTTGCATTGCATTTGTGTTGTGGCTTCTCTATTCGTGTTGTAGCTTTTGCAATCGTGTTGTTGCTTTTGTATTTGTGTTGTGGTTTCTGCATTGTGTTGACCCGTCTGGGCCATCGCAGTTTTTTGGTTGGACAAAACAAGCTATCTGAAAATGTCACATGAGGCTCTGGGATATTCTGATGGCCATTGATCACTATTATCTGATGTATTATAGACTAAATGATGATTTGATTAGTTGGAAGATAAAAAGATGATGTCATAATGAAAGGAATGATTTGTCCCAGCCATAGTGTGGTCTGATATACCATTGATCCAGGGGAAAATATATGATTAAGAAGAATATGAATAAACAGAAATCGTTTGACGGAGGCTCACGGTTGGCAGCCAGAGCAGAATGTTTGGTGAATTGTTTGGTGAACTGAAGCATCAATACTTCCAAAAATGTCTTGTGTCATTTGACTGGTGTGCACAGTGAACGATAACAACCTGAGGTCACTGCGATTTCAGACTGCAAGGTGCACTCATCTACCCTGGTTGGCTGCAGCCAAGGAATGGAGCGCCCACTGACAGCTGCAGCACCGTGTTGAGTAAAGTGAATGTAAGGAAACACAGAGAGAAGGAGACAGTTGCTCAACCTGTCGACAGCTTCGCCATAATTCAATAAGTCAAGGTGGAGGACCATTCCTGCGAGGCTACAGCAGCTCCGTAAATAGCTGTCTAGCATGATGAGTGTTTTTTTTTCCATGGTAATCTTGCTTGTCTCTCTCAACAAGACCTGCAAACATAATTGAAAACACGGACGTGAAAAAACACAAGTACCACTGACACAAGGAATGTTTCTTTGTCCTGGATGGTTACGCTTTCACTGTCCTGTTTTAACATGTTCCAAGAATCTCTGAATCTGTCTACAGGTCAACATGTTCGACAATGCACCCCTTGTTCTATTATCTTTAAAATGAAATTATTCATCACTGTTTTCATGCATGATGACAATGTTTCTCATGTTTACATTGCCAAGGAAATACTGCTCTGTCAGTGTGCTACGAAGAAAAACATTGGTTTAAGATTTTTGGGCATGATTATGGTGTTTGTGCAATTTGTCTTTTCAAAAAGTCAGCTTAAAAAACGCTAACATATTGCCAATGGGGCCTGCTTTTTTTGTATGCCGAATTCCCCCTGTATTTTTTTTTATGTTTTACAATCTCAAAATATTACCAAAAACAAATCACGAAGTGTAGTGTAGACAGTAGTTAAGGACTTTTTGGCAAACCTACCGCAGACTGTTGCTTCAATTTCCTCTTCAAATTCCCCTTTTTGTCGAATAGAAGCGGCATTTCAACTTTCCCACCATCTCCTCTCAATATATCTGCCCCACTTCAATTGTGACTTAAGTCTCTGTTGGACCCTGGCCAGCGTGTTAACTCCAGCTAAATCAATGGATTAACAATTTAGCCCATCCCCACCACACACACACGCACACACGCACACACACACACACACCACCACCACCACCAACAACACTAATCTTAAGGAGCTGACCTCAGCCAACAAATGACCAAACTCACACAAAATGGAGACCCGCCCCCACCGACAATGTGGTCTTTCCTTTTCTTCTGTCCTTATGAGAGGCTCCTATTGAAGCAGCCAGCCACACTTGTTGAGATCGTGGTGACAGATCCTCAAGTACCTCTCTGTTAAACGAAGCCCCACTATCCTTTGGGATTCAATTTAGTTGGCCAATGCTTGTCACAAAAACAGCAAGGGTGGGAATCAAGCTAAAGCAAACTATCTTGCATTTATAGACGGGATTATTATCTCCTTAGCTCATATTCCCACACCAAATTTGTCGTTGGTGTTGTAACCGTAGAAGCGGTGAGTGAATGAATGAGCCGCCTTTCCGTGTACCACACGACTTTAGCCTATTTGTGTTACACTCTCTTAATTTATGGGCAATAGCAATGGTTTCACTACCTCCAGTTAGCAGGCAGTGCTGGTTGTGACCCATGAGGTCAGCGTTACTGTTGAAGCCGTGCCACAGTGTCTGGTACAGTCAAGCGGGCAATGTGCAGCTGTGTAGGACTCTGGGCTGGAGGGCTGCTCACACATACACACACACACACACACATACACACACCATGTTGTCACACTGTTTGTCATTCCTCGTGTCAGTCATTCTGAGTTCTCCCAGGCCAATGTGAACACATTTAAGTGAGAGGATGCAGGAGGAAAAGTACAGCCTCTTCCTGTGTTAGCATCAGTGTTTCCCATATTTTAAAGCGTTCCCATGCTGTCCAGTGTACATATGTTCCAAGAGCTACCACTCATCACCGTGAGTACATGTATGAGCCTTTATTTTAGTCAGGCATTTTTCATGATCAGCATGGATCATGGCACATGTTAACTGCAAGCTTCAATAAATGTCTATGGCAATGGGATTTCAAGAATGTGACATAAGACACTTTATTGTCATTGTTGTCTGATAATCCTCAATCATCAGAACAACAGTTAGAACACTAGAAAATAAAGGTAGATTGAAATATACATACAAATAATATGTATTGCACATCTATAGAATGAGGCAATCTATACACATATTTTAGCTTATAAAGTGTAACAAAGACATTTCAATTAAACAGAATTTATATTTGTGTCTTACACGGTTGCCTACATGTGTGGGCTCTGTAGTTGCATCCTCCCAATGAGCACCTCCTCTGTATTTAACTACAACATCATATACAAAGACACCACATGGAGTTAATATCTTATAGTTTCCTGAAAAAGAACTATGTAATTTGGTACTAATTACAAGGAAATTAACAAATTTCTTGACAGAACAGCTCCACATAAAACTAATTAAATAAATATCAGTTGGGCAGCTGTGGCTCAGGAGGTATATCAGGTTGTCCACTAATTAGAAGGTCGGTGGTTCGATCCCCAGCTTCTCCAGGCTGCATGTCCTAGTGTCCTTGGGCAAGATACTGAACCCCACATTGCCCCCAATGGCTGTTCTATCATCGTATGAGTGTGATGTATGAACGTGAGTGAATGGGTCAGTAAGGTCAGTAAGACTACAAAAGCGCTATGTAAGTGCAAGTCCATTTACCATTTATGCATCAATTATTTATTCACTATTGGAAACTTAGTTCTCCATACAGAACATGTTGAATTGTATGCATGCACTGAGTTAAAGACTTAGACTACCCAAGCAATTCATTTGTAATAAATGAATTTGAAGTTCACTAAATTAATACTGTCTCCATTTACCCTGTAATTTCCTAGTTCCAAATTACATAGTTCTTTCCAAACTTGTTTGGAAATGATAGGACCTGTAAAGTAAAGCACTGTGGTTTTCTCTTTGCATGTCTCTGGTGCATAGTGAAGACAACATCAAGCAAACTGAAGAAAGAAATGCTCAGTAACATGAACGGAATGAATTTATGTGAACACATTTACCTCTATAGCCTACCTATTGATGAATGCAAGTCAATAGCAAAGACAAGGCAAACCTTCTCATCATTGTTCAGTATAACAGCAACTAGCATAGCACAGCCATCCTTGAGGAACTTACAAGGTCACACAAGTATAAATCCACTGGTTTTCAAAACATTCTGCTGCCTTTCATACCATTAGGTATAGCAGCAGGCTTATTTGCCCTCTTGTGGATTCAACAAACCCAGGTTTTATGTTGGGTGCTCAGTGTGTCTGGCCTCCGCAGCATCATCCATCCATCCATCCATCTATCCATCCTGTTTCTTCCATCTCATCTCGTTCTGCATTCTCCGGGTCAGAGGCGCCTGGTCTAGCCGCGGTGCCATGTATCCTAATCACATAAGCACACGGACTAATCCTCAGGACAGCTGGGGAATCTTTACTGCACAATTGAAGCATGAGCTGGACAGCAGCTTCATGCCCCATCTTTGTAAACCCTCTTGCTTTCATCGGCCTGCCATTGTAACCCCCTCTCTCCCACCCCACCAAAACACACACACACACACAGTCACCACAACTACAAATAATTTCCTCACCATCACCCCACATGCAGACACAAATGAGCGGTCGTAGGTCAGCACAGCTGCTGATAGAAACTTCCAGGTCCTCCTCGATTCACAGTTGAACAACTTTCCCTTATGTGCTTATATAACGTCAACATTTTGGGAGAAAACAAAACCCACAATTTGTCCCAGTAGTTAATATTTTATACATCCCTGATGCACAAAACAGGTGGTGACCTGGTTGTAGGAAATTTCTCCATCGCAATTGTAAATGGCTGTTCTACTCTGACATTTAATACTGTGTACTTATGGTATTGAATATCTATTCAGTGATCTCTGAAGTACTTACTGTCTAAGTAAATTGATGGACTGAGGACTATGTGTCCATCGCATACATCCTACTGGTGATACATCAGAACACTCTCTTGTCTAGGATATCTACCATGATGAACTGTTTTCCTGAAAACAGTCTCTGTTAGAGCAGTTAGAGCATCCATCTCCTCTGAGATCCTGATGAATAATGGAGTAATAGGAGGAATTTCCTCAAGAATAAAATGTTTCTAACCCTGCACCTCTCCTGGTGAGCGCTCCAATTCTCCTGGTGCAATTTGCGAGAGCAGCAGGCTTGCCAAAAAACCCAGGCGTCTACACAGATCTATGTTTATCCCATCCCCCTAGAAACCCAGCTATGGGGTCTCTGGGGCTTTCCCCCTCTCCCCAAGTATGTTTGCCAATGAAAGAAACACATGCTCCATTATTATTTATAGAATAATTTGTTTGTTTATTATTCTGTTTTTCCAGAAGGAGAATGTGGACTCAGGTCTACTCTGATTCTCTACAGTTTATAGGCTCTCTTGAACTCTTCATTTGGACTTCGGTAGACGTGCAAGCATATTATAACAGAAGGAGGGGGTTTTGAAAAATGAGCTTTGTCATGTGAAGCTGACATTTTTATGATTGTGAGCAAGTGTTGAAAAACCTCCCGAGCCAGTTATCATCATTATCCATCGCTTCTTGTGGGGAGGCCTCAGACATGGTCAATAAGCTTTCTCCCTAGTCAAAAGGGGATGGAGTATGGAGCAGTTCACATCCAGTAAGAAAAAAAAAAACAAAAAAAAAATGATAGTTTTTACAGTACATGCATCACAAGACATATTCAAGATATATTACAGTTGAATGCTCTTCCTGGCGTTTAATCATTTGAGCAGCCTGTCCTGTTATCTTTATTGAGGCGATTATTGAGTTAATATTGCCATTACCTCAGAGGTATATAAATGAAATGTGTCTCTTTGTCGCTAAAAGCTCTATAAACTACTTCACTCAACCTGACTGACAGTCTACATGCTGATTCGAACAAAGTCATCGTTGTCTGAACAGCAGATCCGCACCAGCAGATATATACAGTGCACTAAGTATTTTTCCTTAATGCACTGCATTTTCTTAATTTGCTCCTGTTTTGAGAGATGCTGAGATCACATGTTTTTCCAGGCATGAGGGACAAGCGGCAGCTCTGACAGGTACTTAACAACAATCAAAAACAGTTATAAACAGGGTAAGCCATTGGGCAGGGCGCAGGAAGGAGGCGAGGAAGGCACATACCCTTCAGACCCCTATCACACTTTCCAGAGAGGAACTCGCTTTTTCCCAACGCGCTGAAAAAAAATCATAAATCTGTGAGTTCCACAGACCTGTGGCATGAGCTAAGGTGTTTTTATAGTGCTCTACACATATGTTTCACCCGATGAGTCGGTCTCTGAGCAGCTAATGCTTAGATTCTCATCAGTTACCCTCAAGTCTTACATTTTTGTTGAAACTTTTGTCAAATTTTACTGTTTTCTCTTTTTTCCCAAGTATTCAATACTGAATTAAAGTGAGATGATGTA
Organism: Seriola aureovittata; assembly: GCF_021018895.1. Taxonomy (NCBI): domain Eukaryota; kingdom Metazoa; phylum Chordata; class Actinopteri; order Carangiformes; family Carangidae; genus Seriola; species Seriola aureovittata. The sequence continues at coordinate 11,964,213 of NC_079375.1, forward strand.
TGTTTTGAAATAAATAACACATTCTTCCTCATGAAAATGACGAGTTTGAATTCCTAACCAATACAACACACTCCTGTTTAGGTTAATATACTTAGGGGTATTGCTGCTACAGCCTAACTTGGTCTAGTTTGAGCATGTGGCTTTTGGTAGCTAATATTAAATAATGTTAGCAAACTTTAGATGTTACTGTGGAACTGCCATTACTGAGTCACTTTGTTAGCTTCAGGCTAGCTTCCCTGTTCATGTCTGGGTGACTCCGTAATTAAAGCGTCATTCGTGACATATATACAGTACATTCATGTAAAGGCCCTGAAGGGAACAGTCGTGGAACAGTTTTAAAACACTTTCTCTTGTGTCACATGAGAGATTTCTATGATTTATGTTTTTCTCTCTGCACCTCTCACTCAATTGCAGTGCGGGAGGCTCAGTCAGAAAAGGTATAAAAAGGTATTTCTGTGCACCAATCAGAGTTTTAGCAACATTTAGTTCAGCAGTGCCAGACCATTACTTGGCCAGGCTCAGGACCTTCCTGGAGCCTTTTCATCACCGAGAGGTTGCCAGGTTCGCTGTTTCCTCCTGTTTCCAGTCTTTATGCTAAGCTAAGCTAACCACCTGCTGCTGGTAGCCTCATGTTTACCACACAGACATGGGAGTGGTATTGATCTTCTCATTAAACTCTTGGCAAGAAAGCATATAAAGCACATTCCTCACAATGTGAACTCTTCCGTTAAAGGGCTGTTCTGTGGTCTTTTTGCCACTAGTTTTCTGTGTCACTGGTTCTGCATCTTTGACTATGCATTTCATGCCATGAAATATGCATCCAGTTACATGATCCAGCACAAGTAGACCACAATCAACACTCCTCAGCAAATCATCCACAAGGCAGCACACATACATCCTGTGCAGTGAGGTGATGCTGGAATAACAAATCCTCTGCCTCTTTCAGCAGTTCAAGATTTATCTCGCTGTCCACTCTTTCTGCTTGACAGCCTGTTGCATGTCCAAGCAGACCATGAGGATGAGAGTGGGAATGGAGGGTAGTCAGGAGGACGAGGGGGGGGTGAAGTTTGCTTGATTTTTTTTTTTCTCTACCTTTTTTTTTTTTTTTTTTTCAGTCTGCGCTTTAGTTGCACCCACTTCCTTCATGGTAACAGCTGTCAAAACGTTGTTGGATTACAGCACACCACAAAGTTACAGCTCATATTAGAGCCTGGTACAGGGCAGGAAGTTAGGAGGAGTCCGGCGAGCGAGGTACTTTAAAGCCTCTCAGTTTCTCGGAGCAAAGCAGCTAGGACCCAGGGGAGGAATAGCTAACACCAAGAGGGTGCTACTCCTGCACTGCTAATTTCAGTACACGCGTCAGGGATATCATGGGCTTTTCCACTGATGTTTTAGGTATTAGAACAGATACACTCTGTAATTGTGTTTTGTTTTCGCAACCAGACATGAAGCTCCTATTCACAGCCTGGGATCACAAAGCCTCCTTTCTCCTGGATTAGTTGAGCGTCGAGGCTTGTATGATGAGGCCACAAGATATTTGCAAGATTGTTGAGAGAGAAAACTCCCTGAAATCTCCACTCATCTGCTGAGGGAATAGAGCTTGTTGAAATAACAGCGGTTCAGCAGGGTAATTCTCCAGCACCTATGTATGTCCGAACACTGTAAACGCAACACAGGAATGTTTATATCTTGCACTAATTAGTTTCATGGTAACTTTGTTTGACATTGAAGTAATAAACATCACTACATCACTGCCATGGTCGTGTGCAGTCCAATATGACTGAGGCCTTGATAATCACTTTACACTAAATCAATATAAGATGTCATAGCAACCTGAGGGTGATCGTGCATGAAACTGTGAAAATCCAACAATGTCTGTATCAGATTCCTATAAACACATAACCTCAACAATGATGTCTGATTACATAGCACGACGGCCTTTTTGATTCAGTCAGTATTCTCTTATCAAAAACGTCGACCTCAGACATCAGACAGCATTTTCCGGCCAGGTCCATCCCATTTGCTGCTGTTGCAAAGGGGGAAAATACCCTCCATGATTGTGTGAATGGAGGTTTTTTTATTTTTTATCTCTCAATAAAATTGTTTGGTTTAAAGGTTTAAAAGGATTAGACTTTTATTATTATTTCAGTTATACAGTGCTCTACATTCTGCCTCTCATTCACTCACTCTTGCTCCAGGACATGTTGACATGTGGATAGGAGGCCCCAGGGATCGAACTGCAATGAATGAATGACCCTCTCTTCTGTACCTCCTTTTGTAAAAGACAAATGCTGCTTGGATAACATCTATTTAATCCCCCAGTGTGTTAAAGGAATTTGTTGAATCCTGAGATTTGTTGCTAGAACTGCTCATTTATGAGGACATTTTCATGACTTCAAAATATGCATCAGTACGACTTCAGCTATTTTGATGATGTTTTCAACTTTATTCATTATTCAATTACACAACAGACCCCAATTAAAATACTTTTTAAAATCAGTAATAAAAGGCCATTCGGTAATATCACATCAAGATAGTGCCAGCGAAGAATGAAACCACACATGAAATAATTTAAAAATTCATTTATTATTTCAGATTTCTTTCGCCTTTGTTATACAAAGATGTTAAATAACTTAAATACATTCTTACCAGTCATTTGTGATCTGTTTATACCTACAAGCTATACACATGAGGTAGAGGAAAATAATTTAGGGTTCCCATAAGACATGAATAAGTGAACATGGACAAAGCTTTGTTGGTGTAGTATCATCACAAAAGGGTAATACGTGTGTTGGTGTGTTTTATCTTTGTTTTTACAAGCACAGCACAAATCCTAACAAAAAGTACATGTACATGTAAATTGATCCAAAGTTGAGTATAAATCATCAACATCATCAGTTTATACTGTGTCACATGGGCAACATTACAAAGCCAGAGTCTTTTTCACAAAATAGTCAATTATGCAAACAGATCAAATCCTATTAAAAATATTGTTGACGATTGTGAATACTTTCGGAAAAGTCTCATTATTGTGTGAATGAATGAAAGACAGCTAAAGGTGAGTTGATTCTAAATTTGTTAGGATTTGTTAGTGCTCAGTCAACAGCAAACATTGAGATATGAAATGAAATATGTTTAAAGTATACACTGCTTCTTGAAGCCTCCACCCCGAAAGGAACAAACACCCGAAAGAAAAAACAGTAAAAAATACAGGATATAAAATCAATTTAGACTTTGACGTTATTTACACTAAACACATGCTCATAATATATTTAAAAATAATTTATCTTTTACTTTTTTTTCTACAAAATAGAATTTTGTACATGATCCACTGACGACTAAACAGTGCAGAGTTTTGGATTTGAGAATATGGACGACTGTGACATCTAAAAACCAACTGGCTGCTGCATCATGCTCCTCGGGAGAAATTTTAGGCCTATGTACAATCTATAAACAAACAAAAATGCACTCAGTGTGCATTTAGTATTCCTGTCATGCCTGTTTCGAATCCGTTCAATAGTAGAGTGTGTTTGGGCCGAGGAGTGTGTGTGTATGTGTGTACGTGTGTGTGTGTGTGTGTGGGGGGGGGGGGGGGGGGGACGCACACACCAGAAGCTGTGGGAAGCAGGCATTTATGCTTCGAGTCTCAGCATAGCTATTATGGTTTCCATGTAGCGTGCAAAGTTCTATGTATATGTTTTGACCAGTCTTTATTTGGCATGCCTCCTCATATCAAAATGCTTGGAATTCATCTCCTTAGGACAAATAAGCCAAGCAAGGCTCTCTTCCTAAAGCATGATTTCTGCTGTAGAGGATAATGGTTTGATTTCAAATATCATGTATGATAATCAACTTTGAACGCTAAACCATCTGTTTAGAAATTTTTAAGGATGTTTTGGCATGGTGCTATATCACTGTACAATCTGTAACTGTGTTGTTACAGCAGCTGCGTGCTGTTTTCCGACAATGCCTTGCCCCAACGTTTCATATTGATACCAATTTCTGTTTCAGTTGCTTGTGAGAGTGGAACATGTGCCTCACTTTTGTCTTTATACCACAGGAGACGAAACCTTTGCTATTTACAATTTAAAAAAAAAAAAAAAAAAGATATTCTGTACTGTACTGTATCTATAAATACAGAACTTTAAATACTTTAAAGGGCTTTTGGGCTTCAGTGCGTGAATGGCGCTATAATACAAAGCTGGGTCCCTCACTCAGTAGTTAATTCACACCCATCGAAAACGAGGCATATAAGGTCCTATATCTTATAGCATATAACGTAATGTTCCCAGAAGCTAAGTGCTGAGAATACAATGAAATATTATTGTCTGCATTTGTGTGTACAGAGGCATTTCTCATAAAATTAAACCTTTGACTTCATGGTTATGTCTTAGAACAATAATTTGACATTTTGGGCAAAACACTTATTTGCTTTCCTCTGGAAAATTAGGTGAGAAAAGCGAATCCGCTCACATATCTGTCTGTTAATATGAAAGTACAGCTAACAGGTGGTTAGCTTAGCCGAGCATAAAGACATGAGGAAATGAGGGTAGACAGCTGACGGTAACGACTCAAACCTAATTAACACATTGTACCCTGTTTGATCAATCTGTAAATAAACCAAACCAATGTAATAATGACAAGTTGTAGTTTTACAGGGCGTTTCCTCAGACAGAGCCAGGCTAGCTGTCTCTCTCTGTCTATTTATGCTAAACTAAGCTAACTGACAGCTAGCTGTAGCCTTAAGTGGTATCAATCATCTAACTCTCGGCAAGAAAGAAAAGTGTATTTGCCAAAACGTCAAACTATTACTTCACTGTAGTTGCATGGCAGGGTTCAGTATGCTGCATTGTGTTAACTGTGTCACTGTGCACCAAGCAACAACACGAAAAAGCAAATTAACTCAACACCGACACTGACTTCTGAATGAAGACAGCAAATCTGCAAAACCCCAATGTTTGCATTTAGACTCAATTTGCTGAACACTACGCAAATATTAGTCCTATAAAATATATTTATATTAGCTATGAGGCTTACGCTTTCATCTTCACTTGAGCAATTCTGCAAGTTAGATTTCCGTCTCAGGTGCCCCATACTGTTTGGACTGACTGATGCGGCACCCGCTGTAAATGCTGCATGTCTACACGTTGAATATGGCTCAATCAAATCGTGGCAGCTGAAGAGGAAAGAAGGATGTGAAATGGTAGGGGGCTACATTCCTCCAGTTCTCCACAGTTTTCTTTACAACTTCAAAGTATTCAAAGTTAAACAAAAAAAGTCCTAATAAGTAGATTTAAGCTCTGCAGAGCTCCACAATTTTTGAGTCACACATGGACCGTTCGCTGGACAAATAATCACCTGTTGCAACGCTATTGGCTATAATAACAAGGCCATTGTCATCTCCAACTTGGATATTATTTGTATTTGCACTATTTCTCTCTATTATATCCAAATAGTTATAGTGGTTTAAGTTATTCCCTGAACACTGGTTCGCTCAAGGCCGAGAATAGCCTAAACTGACTGGTTTAGTTATGTTCTGTTAATGCATTTACTAACAGCTTCATATTATATTACAAAAAAAAAAGAAAAGAAAAAATTAGATTTTTTTTTCTCCCTGTGAAGGAGTAGTCCCAAAGGATCTATAAATTATCCACAGCAAGACGACGGACACAAGTGTGCTGCTTTCCAAAGGGCCTTGTCAACATGAATCAAGAAGAAAAACGAGCGAGAGCACACAAACAACATACATTTGTGTGGTTAGTGGTTTGTTTTAACATAGTTAGATAAGTGGCTTGTATAGTATCATTACAATATAACTGAATTTATGTACATACATATGCAAACACACAATGTGTGTGAGTGTAAATATGTGCGTGTAGAGAAAATCTTACACCCTGTCTTTTTTTTTCGCAGTCTCTGAATATAGTTTTCATTGCCATAAAAGTCGTCATTCAAGCCCCCCCTCCCCCTTCGTTATCTATCACGTGCTCACATACAAACACACGCGTAAAAAAATTGACAAACACACACACACCATTCTTCTTGAGGCAAGACCCCAGAAACCAGTCTGTTGGTGTTACTGTCCTTGAATTGGATCCTCAATAACTGGATGCTAATCTTTGTTTTCTTTCTGCTTTCTTGTGTGAAGATGCAAATAGATTTTTGTTAATAGGAAAATAAAAGCTACTCTCTTCAAGGCAACACCGTGACAAAAAAGCTTGAGATGTTGACCCAGTTGTCTGAGAAGGTTTTTTTTTTTTTTTTTTTTTTTTTTTTTTTTTTTTTTTTTTTTAATAACTCTGCAAACCCCCGACACAGGGGGTCACAGGGCCTCTGAACCCCAACCCACAGAAATCCCTCAAAGTGCTTATTGCTTCTCCATCGGCTCGCTCCTCTTCGTTCAGACACTGTTCCGACAGTGGAAGCAAAACCTTGTTTGAGAACAAAACAACCACTCCTTTTCAACACGGCCATCTTTCACTTGCTCCACTGCAACTGACTGGTGACTGGGTTACCCTTTGCAGGTATACACCTCTTCTCTCTGTGTGCACTGCTTGCATTCGACGTAGCAGCACCAGCGCACCTGGCACTGGCAGGGCCTGGTCACCTCCCTACTTTGAGTGTTGTGGCCTCGCCCGCAGCAGATAGCTTCGCAGTTCTTATCCTTGTAGCACTTGCGGGCTGCTGTGCCCGACGAGTACTTGCTGGGTCTACAGAAACTGGGCGAGTCCTCGATGTGGAGCAGGTCCATAGTGCGAGGGATCTGATCGTTCAGGCCGGGCAGGGGCTGCGGCTGCGGCTGCTGCGGCTGCTGTTGTTGTTGTTGCTGCTGCTGCTGTTGCTGCTGGCTCCGGCCTGTGGAGATCTCTCCCTCCCCTGTCGCTTCGTTGGTGGAGCTGCCAACTTTGACGGAGGTCTCGTAGCGCTGCTTCAGCTGCTTGCCGATCTCGTGGAAGGGCAGAAGCTGTCTCCAGCAGGTCTGGACGGTGCAGGAGCCGGAGACGCCATGGCATTTGCAAGTGGTCTCCACTCCAGCCTTGATTACCTGGTGCAGAAGCAGAGCAATACTGTTAACTGCCATGAAACATGAAAGGAATATAATGAAAGCTGTATAATTTAATGAGCCTTAGTTTAGTAAGCAGCAGTTCAAAGAGCCAAATTACGCAAATATGCTCACAATTTGATGATAAGGGTGGTGTTCAGTGGTTTGGGAGGAACATAGATATAATGGAAAATTATTATACTCACTGCTCTTTTTGATATCTTAATAAAAGGGGAGAACCAGAGGCTTGGTTATTGCTTGTGAACCAAAAGAGAACAATATAACACTGTCTAAGGCTTCAAATAAAATAGTAAGTGAATAAGGGTTGGTGGGAGGATTGATTCTGTTATGATAACCATGGATGACATTTTGATTAAACTCAATAACTGTTATTATGATAAGTGAGGGGAGCTTATTCCTTGGAAGCACCCACAAAAAGACAATCCATTCAGACAGCCATACGCTGGGCACTATTCTTGTCCTTTGACCGTTAACGTGTTTTCTAAACCCATTGATCAACCCAGTCTCCTAGTAATTATGTAATAACACAGAGAGTAAGTCATGCAAGCCGTTGGAAAGAGAAAATAATAGTAAAGAAAGTCTTCTCTTATGTAAAATCATACATAATTGCAAGTGAAACATAGAGATCGTCAGCTAAAAAGACCACTACACGTTATTTTAACGCTACTTGACCTCTCCGCGGTCAGCCAAGGTTCACTTAAGCATCAACCACAATGTCAAAAGCAGTGTGTATGCAAAAATCAATGACAATAACACATTGTCTTGAATGGAGTTTGGATAGCATCAACAGTTCTTTTCTCAGACTGTGAAAGAGATCGGGGAACAGGAAGTGCATATTCATCACAGCAGCAGGTCAAGAAAATTTGATAGGTCAGCTTTTAAATGTCGGGGGGATGCAGAGGCTAGCACATTCCAGTTTGGTCCTCCGTGTGGGAATTCATCCTGAATGAATGCGGTACACCTCACTACATGTGCAAATCACAAAAAAAAAGAGCAAAAACAATGTTGTAAATCTTTTATCACAAATATAATCTCCTGAGAGATTAGATTTTGGAGAGCCAAGCTGAAAAGGAAGAGCCTGCATTGGTCTTTTGGGAGAGTTTTGTGTCTGCTAACATTTGGGAAGTGTGCCTCTGCTATAATTCACTTTGAAAACCAAAAATGAAAATGGCTACAATATGAGAAAAGCCGAGTAAAAGCAACAGCTTCCAGGCCTTAAGTTTGCTTTGGCTTGACAGATTAAGACCATTCCCACTTTTTTTATTTCACTTCCAAGATGAAAAACCCATATTTGCTCACCACAAACAATTGCTGAATTGTGCCAGAGCACAAGTGAGAGTTGTTGCCTATCTAATCTGAACGAGAAAACCAAATATTGACTAATGAGCACTTTCAGATTTCCCCAAATTTCCAGTGGCAATTACTTTAATCAGTTTAGGTTTCTTTTTTCCCAGCTTTAATGGAGACGATTCAAAACTGAACAGTTTTTCTGCAGTAATTTCACTCTCCTGGGATGCCCCATGTATAACTTTATCAATGTCATTCCTCTGTGGTCGTATTAAATTCCTCTGTGGTCACTTTAACTATATGTTTAGACAGTGTGTTTTGTCTTGGTCAGCAGTCATTTGCCAGCACTATAATGTTTAAACTCCAGCGTTACAAAAGCTAAATCAAAGATATGGGAGTAGAGTATATCCGGGATAAGGCTCACAATGAATTGGCACTTCATGTTGCTGTTTGTCTACATAATTAAACAGAACTCAGACAGTATTGTATTATCACAGTTTTCCCACCGTTGAACTGATTCGTGTGAGCAATTAGCCAAGATTTCTGTTTAAATACTGTCTGTGACTCCAGATGAACTCCGGCCCTGTTCAAACTGGTTTCTTTATGAGTGTGTCCTGGTTTGATTCATGTGTGCATTGTTGCTTTCCCCTTTGGAAATTATTACTTTAATAAAAGGCAACATTAAGATGACAGCTGGAGTAAATATACTGCTATATTAATGAATAACATTTTTTTTCTTTCCTTTGAATGCAACTCCCTAAAATATTTCTAACATTACTGAGGTACATGAATAAATGTCTGCCGCACTTAAATTAAGTTACAGTTTAATGTTTTCGACAAATTACGAGCTAATAAAATACTCTTGCTTGCTGTCAAAGTCACAGATAAAATGTGATAACGAGTGAAACATTAAAGGGGCTTTCCAACAATTTAGCCTTGCACTTCTGTGAAGTTGGGGGGGTGGCGGCTCACAAGAGAGGAATTAAAGCAACAATGGTCAAAATCAGTGCAGCAGACTGAGGCTGACATATTCTGACTTTCTGCCTCTGGGATGAGTCAAGCTCAGAAAACACAGAATCCTACAGTTCCAATGATGCAAAGCAACTTTTGCCTGGAAAACACTCACATTGTTCAAACTCCACAACCCCACAGGTGAGGCAGGTTTGCAGTTGAAATCTTAAATCCAATAGATATTTTTTTTTGGCCATTTTGCTGTCGTGAGACAAGCTGTAAACACAACACTGACATATTTTCACATTGTAAATTTGATATGATGAATGAACATTTGCTTATTTACACATCCAGAAGACATGGAGCAACATTTGGCCACTTTCTGGTCATTTGATCCACTGATGATGTAAAAAAATATTGATGACAGCAGATTTAAGTTGAAGGGAGGTCCCTTAAATCATTTTCTCAGGCTTTGGAAAGCTCTCCACAGCCACAGAAGACACCATACAACTGTTTTCACAGGCTGAACATAGGATTCCCTATTACTATTTGACATGTAAAATCAGTGCAGTGCCTCTGATTGTACAACCTCACCTTCATGCCCACATTTGTGTTGTGCATGTCCACACGTGCGCGCAGGTCCTTGTTGGAGCGTTTGCCCAGGAAGTCTTTGACAAACTTGTTGGCGTATTTGAGGTTGTCTCCACAGCCTCCCCACTGCCACGCCTTGCGGTTCTCCAGGTCCGGGGCCTCGTCACACGTGCAGCGCTCCATGCGTCCCGCGCTGCAAGCTTTGGCCATCGCGTGGGTCAGGCCCGCTGAGGAGATGGCGTACAGGAAGGCTGTCTCTTTAAATCCTGCAGAAGGGCGGGGGAGAATGACAAATGAGATGAAAGAAAATAGAAAAATAGGAACTCTACTTTTGGAGTTAAAACGATGAGATATCTTCATACCTCTCTTTAGTATGTTGGCTCGGTGGCGCCCCTCTAAGGTGCAGTTCCACCTCTCAAAGCGGAATTGATACTGGCATTCTAGGGCGCTCATGGTGATGGCCTCTCTCAGGGTCTCCGCCACGCCCGGGTCTCGTCTGCACATCCTGCGCTGCTTCTTTTCCAGTTTGAGCCGGTCGCACAGCTTGTAGTGGGCCCTGCCCATGTTCTCCTCTGGTAGAGAGTTCAGTGGCAGGATAGACAACGGCTCATTACCTGTCAACCTGGAGGGAACGATCGCAGACACAGTCGGCTCAGTTTAAACAGTGCACAGGGAGGGAGTGGATACATCTTGATAAAGTATCCAATAAAGCGCAGGATGCTGACCTTCCTGGATAAACAATAAGAGTTGCAAAGATATACTACATAAACAGCACAGGAAGCACAGCTGGGGCATATAATGCTCAAAAGTTTGGTTAATGTTCAAATGAATTCAGCTGTTCAGTGGTTAATGTTCAGGGGAATTCAACATTTGCTGGAGATTGAGATCAACCTCCAGCGCAGGCGTGTCTGTGTATAGAGCAAATTCTCTGCAGAGGTGGAAGAGTTCTTTCTTATCATGAAGTTCCTGACACAGTTTTGTCCCTGTCCTTTCGATCTCTATCACAGTAACCGAGTCACAGAACCAGCAGCTCACTGCCCCTGGTATTTTAGATTGAGATTATAATTTGTATATTACGACTGATAACGTATTCAGGTGGTATGGGGACATATTTCAAACAATGGCATGCAGTGAACGTGACAGTCATACCACATGCATGTGAAACAGTAGCCAGCGGATACTTGGTTTAATATTTATATCATATCCTGAGGGGGGAATGTCACTCACTTGCATAGATTTAAACATGATCACATAGCAGGATTCACACTCTCATTATAGAATCCCCGTAACAAAAGTCCAGTATTCAGGATCTTAAAGCTGCAATCCATTTGAAATATAACAAGCAGAAGTTTCACTTCTAAACATGGTATGGAGAACATGTGGTAGACTTGCGCTCCTTTCGTCAGTTTATTTAAGGGAAGCATATATAAAACACACAAAGCGGGGACTGCCACATAGCTGGCAAAACAGACGACCAGCGTTCTGAGGTTGTGATGGGGAAAGCAGAGCATTACTTTCATAAACACACACAGGGGACATGACTGTCAGCCTGTGACCATTTTGGTCACACCAACTGACAGGATTGGCACTGTAGTTGTTCATTATGTGTAATTTCTGGCCTCCTTTACACCCTTAAAGTGAAACTGAAGAATAAATGGATTTACAGAACTCACAAAAGTCCTCAGGCCAACGTGTCTTTGCAGACAGACTCTGGACATTTAAAAGACACTTTTGTGCATGGATTGACACCTCGCTTAATGCTACATTGATGAAATGTTGCACTTTCACCTTTTGCATCTGGGGCAGGTTGAGGTGTTCATTTTTCATCCTTGTAAAAAAGTGAGTTAAGACAAAGATTAAAGCTCCTAGCTTTGCGGTGAATGTCTTACAGATACATGACATGACAGTTAATGGAGACAAATGACAGAAAGAGTGAGAAACAGGATATTTCACAGTCTCGCAGTCTCACAGGAATCATTAAATATAATTTTTGGCATTCATACACACAGCATCACAGTATGTCTTACAGAAATTGTATGCCTTAAATTTAATGGTAATCTGGTAATGGTAATGTCAAATAAAATTTAAAATGTATTATTAAACAACATCATCTTTTCATATGTCGTCTCTTAGCTTCTACAACTATTTGTTTGCGAACTTTGAACAAAAAGAAGAGTGGATGAGAATATTACAACATCATTAAGTCAACAGTGTGGACTGGTTGTCCATCCCTTCATGGGTGTGAAAACTGATTATACGGCCAAGTAAATTTGAAGAAGTCCAGCTCGATGACTGTGAAGAGTAACCACAGCAAATGGGAAACATGCCACACAGGCAGGCGGTGCAAAAGAAATTATTCTACAATATTTTTGTAAAGGTGCAGAGCACCTGCTGGATGTCCACGCCAGTTTAGTTAATGTACCAGACGTGTTGATCGGTGATCTACATGACTTACATTTTTACTTCATTACTGCTTTCCACAGAAGATTCTGTCATCACTCATTTTCACTTCAGCCTCCAGCAGAAGGTCACAGGAGTTCCTCAACAAGAGATTTGTTTTATTAAGTCCAATAACTGACTGAAATGTTTCCCCTCGAGTCCTCAGTTTCATTCCAATGGACTTAATAGTTCACATATGCTATAGGATATTGTCTTTGCTAGTGCATTCACAGCCCGGTTGAGAATCTGAGCAGTCAAATCAAAGAGGAGGCATCGGGATTTGCTTTCAGATTGGGTCAAATGGTTTCCTTTTTACAATGCGTGTTTGCCTTTCCTTTACTTGTCTGACAGCTATGGATTTTCAAATGGAAACCTGGCAAGCTGTGTCTTGACAGAGATTGCTCTCCCAACACACTCGCGGAGTAAAAAAATGTATGGTTTGAGGCGTACAGAGCGAGGCGTACACAATGCACGAGAACTGTCTCCCTCCGAATAACTGACATTTTCCCCTTAATTGTTTCATGCTTTGTTAAAATACGCTGCGCGAACAATGCCAAGGAAACATATTCAAAGTGCCAAAGCAAACAGTTCCAGCTGACCCAGTATGTTACATATGACTGACAATCGTTCCACAACATTTCTATGGCAAGAAAGCAGTGAGGGATTGAATGATGGCGCCACGTGGAGTACCTGCCCAAGTCCATTTGCAACAATAGTTTTTCAAGATGTTTTTCAAATCCACACTAGACTAGGAGGCAGTTTACCGCTGTATGCATCTGCAAATTAACAAACGTAGTATTAAATGCATTTGTACTATGCATCAATACCACCAACATGACGCGCACATTCCTCAGTAAGACATGGATAGTAGCGCATATCAGCGTCAAATCTTCTAAAAGCCCACATGCCTGCCAAAACAAGAGACCATTAGAGTGGCAGGCCTCAACCGTCTGTGTGACGTCTGCCTGTCTCAGACAAAAAAGATGGTCTGTGCGGAGCTGGAGGGCAGCCAAAGATGACATGACACTGATCTCAGCGCTACTGTCTCTGCGGCTTTTTGACACAAAGGCATATTTCTAGCTAGTTACAAAGACAGCCCGAGGGCAAATTGTCGAGGGGGAGAGATTTGAGAGCCGAGGGAGGGAGAGACACTCGCCAGGGTTCGTTCTTGTGCAAATTTGTGCAAACCAGTTGTCACATAGTATCACAGATGCACACTGACTCCATCTCTTCTGTATTTGTAGATCTACCGTGCTTTTAGTGGATGCACTTTTCTTTTTTAATATATTTGCAAGACGAAGAGAAGGGTTCGATTTCATCCGCTTTAATCCAAATTTGCTGGAAATTGAAGATGATATTCTCTCTGGATGCAGGACTGTGACCCCTGTTGTCACACCAGAGGGTCACACATTCCAATATGGTGATCTGCAGAAAACAAAAAAAAATACCACTCTGCTGTTTGCTGAAGAATGAACTCAGTCAACTCACTTAGAGGAAAAATAAAAAAAAAAAAAGAACTGGAAAACATTGCAGTGGTTGAATCACAAAAATCATTACAAATCTGAACTTGAAAATCTGTGGTCAAATGGAAGTCTTCCCATAACGATGTGTGTTTTCCCATAACGATGTCCACTTTAATGTGGGAAAATGGAAAAACACAGCCGCATGTCACATCTGATAACCCAGTCAATGATTTTTCAAAAAGGATACAGCACACTCTCTACCTTTTGTAAAGGGTATATGACTAATATATTTGTTAATAGATAATTATCCCTTTCCTTTAACAAAAGGGGCTGCATTTTGGGGCTGCATCAAATCATTATTTTCATTATCGATTTATTAATTTTCTCCATCTAAAACTTAACCGTTTGATTTATAACAGTAAAAAACAATGTCCATTACAGTTTCCTGGAGCTCATGATGATGTCTTAATTTGGCCTGCTTTCTCTCTAAAGAATCCAAAAATCAATTTACTAACGTGTAAGACATTTTAGAAAGTATAACATCAAATTTGTGGCATATTTGCTTGAAAAATTATTACTTTTATTATTATCATCAAAATTGTTGGGGATTAATTTTCTGTCGATCGACCGTTCTTCAACTAATAGTTTCAGCTGTACAACATTTACAACACTTTTATTGCCAAATACAAAGCATTAACACTGGCCAAAGGGATTTTTCCACAACCTGGCAACCCAAAATTTCTTCATCTAATAACTGCTCTATAAAGCATTAAGAAAGTATTTATTAACCATTAAAAAGCCACTTGTTACAACTATTAAAAACCCGTTCTAAAGGGTGCTTTATTAGGAAGTGGTGCCAAAATCAGAATATAGTTGCTTTTCGTAAACACAAATAATTAAAAGAGTAAGTGAAGCGCAGGCATCGCCGAGGTATCTCCACCATCCTGAATTAGAAAAGTAAGACCATGTACACTTGTGTTTTCACATCATGGACCATTTTCTGTAGGTGTTTTTGTTTGAGGTGTTGGCACAGCAACACCAGTTACACGTGGAATATAACTCCAACATATAAAACTCATTATTATCCTACGTGAGGTGGGATCCTTGCTAGTGTTTGCTCAGCTTTGCTTTCCATTCGCACACTTGCCTCTCGCAGACATCGCTGACCCACTCTCATGCTGCGCCTCCACCACTGTCTTTCACTTAGTAACACTGGTGTTTGTTTAGTCCTTTCTCTCTACCTGTCAGCACCTCCCATTGCCCGTGACATTTACTTTATATACATTTTCCAATGCAGCGGGTTTGGTGAAAAGGCCTCATTTCGCACGCCGGAGCCTCAGTGTCGATCTCTCAAGGAAATCATTGACTAGTACTAAACTTTGCCGTCATCGCCCCTTCTCTGGTTTTACATTAGAGTCCTGGAAGTGACCCTCAGCTGGTAATTCTGCTCGTTCTTCACTGGTTTGGTATGTAAATAGTTAAAGAAACGTAACAATACATAAACTCTTAGAGAGTGGAAAACATATGGTCACTCTTACTTTAACTTTCTTGGCCTAAATGAAGTGCTTGCTCCATGTATAAGCTACAAACACATATAGCTTTGTAACTGCTGGTGTTATTCATATACCCACACAGCCATATATAAACAAAGGGCAGCTTACTACATGTGGTGCAGATTAAGGTCTCCAAGCAGTAAATCTTGCAAACTTTAGACGTTGGATCAACAAAAAAAAAAAAAGATAATGATGAATTATTTAAGCACATCACAAAAAAAAAATGATTTTCTGTTTCCAGCTTTTTAAATATGAGGATTATGTTGCTCTTGTGTGTTTCATATCTCTGGGCTTTGGTTCTTTGAGTATCTTTGGAAAAGAATCTGAAATTGTCACCTTGGGATCTGGGAAACTGTTATTGTGATTTTTAACTATTTTATAACATTTTATAAACATGACCTAACCCCTTAAAAAATTGACAGATTAATTGGCAATATAAAATAATCATTAGTCACAGCTGCAGCATCGAAGGGGATGATATGACGGCCAGTTTTAGCTTATTCTGATATTCATACAAGAAACCAAGGAAGTGAAAATGCCAAAGAGGTAATTTAGTGTTGCCATTAGATAGTTGTTCCAACAGAGAGCACTGACAAGTTTATTTTTCAAATGTAAAATGTTCCCCTCAGAAAATATCTTGGCCATGATTCCTTAAATAAATTAACTTAAGGGAACATTATCAAAAATGTCTCTCGTGTTATGTTTTAAAGTGATTATTGGCTGATACATCACTGATTTTTTTCTGACCTATTTTTATGTTTTTTCACTTATTTTTGCCTCTTACAGGTGACATTCACATTTTAACAACATTACAACCAATATTCACAATAATGTCAAGATCAATAATTCAGGAAAAGCTATTTTAGATGTTCCAACCAGTGAGCAAAATCACTGTGAAATTTTTTAAAACTACAAGTTACCAAATCCAACATATTTCTGGCACTGTGTTTGTTTTCTGATATGAAGATAGGAATGAATGTGTCTGTTAATCATCTCCACTCCACCAGACTAACAGGTGCTGGCTATGTTTGTGTGTGCAGTTAGAGTGCGTGCGTGCGTGTGTGCGTGCATACATGCGTGTGCACGTGCACATGGGAACTTACAACCTTAAGTCAACACCTATGAGAGTCAGTCGAGGCAGAACGCGCCCAGGCAGAAAAAGCAACAAAAGCCGCAGTTTCTCCATCAGCCTGAACTTGCAGGTTGTGTGGTCTGGTGTCTCCTAGATCACAACCAACCCCCCCCTCTCCTCCTCCTCCTTCTTCTCCTCCTCCTCCCCCTCCTCCACCTTTTTTCCTCTTCTCAAAACTCCCCCTATTCCCACTGGTCAATTACTCTAAACGAATGCCAATCATTCCCCCCAGCTGTTGGCTCAAAACAAAGCCTCCTCTAGACAAAACCACCGCTGTCTACGAATGCAGCCTACACAAGACAGTGACAGACATGAACATGTGCCCTGAAACAGTTCAGCTGTCATGAAGACACACTACCGTGCTCACCTGAGATTAATCTCTGTATGGTAGAAAAAGAAATGTTAGTATTGTTCATTAAATTAAACATTGAGTTTTTGTAGGAAATTAAACTCGCCAGTGCCGATCTCCTTTTCTCTCTTTCATTTTTTCCTCCTGCACTCGCAGCATTTAAAATGCTCCTTTAGGGGGGAAAAAAGTGTGTGTTTTTCTCAGAAATGTTGGATGAACTTCAGACCACCCTGCCCAAGTCCCATCTGGTGTATCACAGCCCAGGCCATGCCAGAGGTAGTAGGAATGTGAGTGTGTGTGGTGTTTTCCCTCTGGCCCACTCTAACTATGGCTGACAATGTGCTCCACAGCTTAGGCTTGAATAATTGGAGAAACCATGAATCAGTGTCGAATGGCTCTCTGGTACAGGGAGTCTCCAGGCTGTTGTCCACCTCCAGGAAGTTTAGAAGGGAAGGGAAGGGAATCCTGCTCTGAACTCAGACACTTTCTCCATAGTGACACTGTTCGTTCTCCAACGCATTAAATAACCAGAAATAGGGGAAAGAGTAAACGATTATGTATGAGGCTAAGATAAGATTAGTCAGTGGTTGAAAGCGCTGGGTGTTGTGACTATTCCTAACAAGCTGTGACTGACACAGTACAGTAACATGACAAAACGACTTTGAAAACAAAGTGGTACAGGCCTGGGACTTAGTAAGTCATTATTAGTTGAGTAATGAGCCTTTTCTGTGTAGTGGAGACGTCAAGCAGCATGTAGAAGCACTGTTATCCACATTGTGAGGCAGGAAAGTCCACTATCTCATATGACTTAACAGGATATGACCCAGAGTTATGTCATCTGCTGTCCATTCTGGTCATTTACAACCCACATAGGCCGCGTCAGACTACTCCCACTAACTCACTGATCAGGTCGAGTTCCCGGACATGTACTCTCTTGATATTTTAAATGTGAATGACATGACGTATTAGGCAGACCTCCTTATAAATCAGTGTATTCTCATTCAATTTTTCCACATAAAAAGTTGCACTAAAATAATATCTTTCTTTTTCAATTCATAAAAAAAAGCGAGTAAAGTTACTGTTCAGACTCATTTTTTAATCCATAGCCATGAATGCAAGCGCTGGTAGCTGAGCAGTAGGGACTACAGGACCTGGGTTTGGGAAAGGGAGTGTGGGGCATGGTAAGAGGTTTAACTGCTATGTGAGAACTCAAGGCTTCTAAGGTCAGCAGCTCAGTTATAGTCACTGTGTGACTGGCACAGATTGGGCGCGCAGCAGTGTCCGCATGACTCCCCTGTTCTAGCCTACACCATGGCACAGAGCAGCCCTGTACCAGCGCACCGACGCACCAAACACGTTCAGGCACACATACTGTACTCGGCTCTCACCGATTTCGCACATGCTGACACAAGACCCAGACTACAGTTATTTGTCAGGGGAGCACAACAGTTTGACTATAAACTGTGTGCAGTTCTAGAAAAAGAAAAACAGATATTTAAATGTGTTTCGGAGACAGGAAACGTCAGGTTTGTTCGTTGCTGTTACACTGAGCAAAAGCACTCCTGTGAATAAACCGAGCATGCAAAGTCAAACCACAAAATCCAAAACAAAACAGTAGCTGTTTTGAATCACTCATGCCTCAGTAACTGCAACTGGCTGAGTTCATTAATGGTTATTTACTCTTACTACTGAAAGATTAGTTGTTTTTTTTCCCCCCAAAAGGCCTACAGAATTTAAATGCATAAACCAAAAAGGCAACATGTTATTGTTTTTAATTTGCTGTAACATATTAAAGATTGCTGCGAAAGTAATGTCCAAGTTAAAAATGTGTTACTATTCCCCAGTGGCATGAGTGTCTGTGCATGTTCACACTGCTCATTTATCACCAGGTCTCAAAAAAGCTTGACAACGTACGATTTAAGCAACAGTTACCAGTTGAAAAGTCATGTAAATGGGACCTTTTTGACATGAGACAGACGTCTACCATGTCTAGGCACATTCAAGTCAGCGTGTGTCTGACTGTGTCCATTCTCAAACTAATGCTCAGGCTGTATGGATAAATATGCCTTACGGGACAAACCTTAGTTTATATAATAACACCCATTTGGCAAATACACACATTTGAGAGGACTATCTGAGTGCATGTCAGGTCAGGCTTCTATAAGATTGTGTTTATGCAAGATCCAGATAAAGTGCATTGGCAATCTAACCCTGCAGTTCTGAAAGGGTTTGGTCAACTTATGAAATTGAACATGTTTTCAAACAGGTGCATGAGATCATAAAACGTAGATTTTATGTTGGTTGCCGCAGAGAGAGACTTTTTAATAAAAAAAAAAAAAAAAAAAAGAGCAAATGTGTCAACATCTCCTTGAGTTAGACGTGAGAAACGCACACATACTCTCTCGAGGACCAAAGCCTTCAGTGAGGGTTTGTCAATCTGCTAATCTTGGCACATGTCAAGTGCCATGTCTCTTCCATCCCCACAAACCAGGCAGAGAAAA
The DNA here is from genome assembly GCF_021018895.1 of Seriola aureovittata. Lineage (NCBI taxonomy): Eukaryota > Metazoa > Chordata > Actinopteri > Carangiformes > Carangidae > Seriola > Seriola aureovittata. The sequence continues at coordinate 11,983,542 of NC_079375.1, forward strand.
CTCGCCTGCGGTCGAGAAATGGAAAACACAGGACATAGCGGTCTCACTAACTAGCATCATCTCATCAATGCCTGACCACTAAAAGTATCTTGAGTCTATATTAGTTTTCCTGTTTTGCAAATTGCCCATGTCTCCAGCTCCATCTGCAAAGATCATCATGTGTGTGCAGCTTGGCCAACAAGAGTTTCCTTCAATGGGAGTTTCCCTCCCATATCTTCTGACTATCCACCAATCATGTGCACAGCTGACTGGAGGGACTGAGCTGGAGCTGCCGTCCTTTTAAAATCAAATATGTCTTAGCTGCGGTCTCTTCGGCCCACTGATGACACCAGAGCTGTAAGACCCCCGGATGTGAGCAGGCCAAACACATTTTTAAAAGCCTCAACAAACCATTTATCTTTCAAAGTATTCAGCACAGCCATGTTATTACACAGTATGAGCCCCATAACAACTCACTACTGACGCAGATGAAACCTTCATAACAAAAGTGTACCAACTTTAAATGCAACACTGTGCATCACTCAGTTTTGAGAAGACACACTACCCTGTGCACAGAGGTCAATTTTTGCTCTGTAAGCTAAAGTTTAAAGACACTTTGTACGTGTCTCGCAGGTTGACCACAACTAAGCACACGTTGAACTATTTTCCTTTCCTAAAATTATTTTTACACAGACTTGGCTGCCGTCAGATTTGATGTTTTCACATTTCATTTCCCACTCTCCTACTGTTACACAAAAAAAGGTTGCAAAGTGCTGATTGAGGACCATCCTGCACTCTCAGAAGACACTGCACCACCCTGTGGCATCCATGGGCATAGCAGGCCTCTCCATGAGGGATGTCATGCAGCAGAGCACTCAAAGCAAAGCACGGCTTAGCTCAAATCCGGATGTATCAACCAGAAATATAAAAAAAACAAGGCTTTCTCTTTTCAGAGCTCATGCGGTCTCTTATCTAAGCCTCCAGCTCTGCGTGATCTCACCACGCTACACGGTCACAGCAGCCAGTGCTGAGAGAATCCTATCTTCTTGGCTCACGGTAAAGTGATACCCTTTGAGGTGTGGCCATGGCCACAGGATATCCTATGAAGTTGGGAAATCCCTCTATCAACGGTGCTCCCCGCCCTGCTGCACGTCAGGGCTAATCAGTCCTTAAGGCCTGGTAATGAGACGCCCGCCACCACTGTCTGCCAGGCAACGCCAGCCTGAGCCCACGCTAGCTCTGCTGCTCCTAATGAGTGGTAATCACCCAGCAGCTCCCCACAAACCACTGCAGGGATGCCGGCACGCACATGAGGCAGGCAAACCAGGAGACGGGAGGGGACGGAGAGAGAGAGAGGAGAGAACCAAAGGAAATGTTTACATGGAGCAGCTTAAAAAACAACTTGTAACATTTTTGTGCTGTGCTGAAGAAATGAGGCTCCTTTAAAGCTTTAAAACACACTGCTGTTTGATACACACCAGGAACTAATTCAGCACAGTGATAAAAACCTTTTACAGCCGCATGCTGAAAAATCACTCCTCATCAGTAAATTTACACACATCCCATTTGTTATCCTGTTGTTTTTGGCGTGCTGCCTCACTTAATGGAGCGCTGAAAACAATAATACCATCTGAAAGGGCACCAGCTCTGCTTCAGGAACAAACTGGTGATAGAGTGTTTAAGGATATCACAGTAATTAAATAGCAAGTACTGGCAACCGCTATATTTGCTTCTTCCGGATGCTGTGGTGCCTCAGTGATTGGTAAATCCCAGCTGCATGACTGTGGGCAGCCTTCCTGTATATGTCGCACATGAACTAAATAAAAACAAACTCTTGACTCACTGTTAGGACTCACATTCAGCAGAGTTTACAAGACCACAGGATGCCTTTTTACCAAAACTCAAATTTAAACCACCAGAGTCGTCTCAGATGGCACTCTGATGGGGTCGAATGAGGCAGACAAATCACTTCCTTCTCCCACAATTTTACACAACGTCTCGTCGAGGTGGTGTAATCTGTGAGGCCGAGAGAGGAAAGCTCGACGCACATCTCCCGATTCAAACTCTAATGATAACGGATTTAGCAGAACCAGCACCTGCCACAACAGGCTGAGGGAAAGAAAATGAGTGCTCACATTCTTGTGGCAAAGGATGACAATTTAAGCGAGTGCTTGACTACGCCAGGAATCCCACCCCACCCTCGGCTGCGCAGACTATGGGCAGGAGAGATTGTGTTTATGTTACACTTACGCTCCACCGCACTCTGGAAATTGGGTATGCAACATTGACCCTCTATTTTGAGTAAATCAGTACCCAGGAGGCCCTAGGATGCCTCGTGCTCATGCAATATTTATTTGAACAGGTTTATGTTAGTATGTCCCGCAGTCAAAGCTGGGCAGGACTGTGCTGTGAGTGTCACCGGTGTCGAGTTTCTGGGAAGCTGGCCACGGGGCAGTCACATTCTGTATCTGTGTCACCTGTGCAGGCTCTTCCAGTATGTTTCATGTTCCTCAGCTGCAGGGCTAAATCATTCACTGACACTCATTCATATTCCCTCCTCACTGGGCCACAGAATAATAAATTGGGAGTATTGTAATACCACATGTCTCTCTGCACCACACAGGCCACAGATAGAGAACAGACTGACAGAGGGAACTGAAAACAAGTGCTAACTGAATAAGTAAATATGCATTACCATTAGGACCATTAAGGCCAATGTGAGTGCCAATTTGGCATGTCAGACTTAATACACGCTGCCTGCCAAGGGCGACACTGCAACAGGGAGGGAGACAGAAACAGAGTGGGGGGGGTGGGTGGGGGGTTACATTTGTCCTTCTAATGCAACTTTAGAGCTGCAATGAAACCAAAGACAGAGTCAGAGACAGTGAAAGTACTCGATATATGCACGGGCATTACAGATGATGACGTTTTACTGAGAAGGGCTGCGATATTTCCAGCATACGGAGCTATTACAGGTGCCACACAGGATGTTTGCATCACCCACTTTCCAAAGATGAGTGCCAGCACTTTGGCGCAACACCCAAGAGAACAACATTTACCCAGAGATGTGAGAAACTGGGTGTGTGTTACAACCATCCGGCTTATTCAGACAGTGTTGAATCAAGTGAATCAAGTACTTCGAAAACTGACATCCTTGAATGCTTTGCCTGTCCTTTTTTTGATAACTTTTCTTGAGACTTTTATACCTTATTAGGATAACCTGAGGAAAGTAAAACCCACTCCAACAGGTCGAAAGGTCTAACACACCAGTCTAATGGGCCCCAAGGGGACTTGCAGGTTCACAACAGTTCCCAGATCACCTAACACTCCTGGATCCTGCACAACACCCATACCTACCATAAATTTGACTCTGCTGGAAAGGCCTCAAGTGTCATCACTCCACAGTCTACAGCCATTTGTCTCCTTGCGCCGCTGCGCTGTTTGCAGCCAAGAGGAGCACTAACAACCTCCATCAACACAGATATTTGTAGATGCTAATATCGGAAAATAAAAACACCAAGGGCTGGCTTCTGTTTAGTACGCAGATGCCACCTTGACTGTTTCATAAAGGTACATTTTGCTTTGTGGATCACAACTCTTGACCTCCAGGTGAAACACGGCCGCTCCCCCATCCGACATGCTGACCCTCATTTGAACGACCTTGGCTTCCCTGCACTGAAAATGTTCTTCTAAGACAGAAGAAAAAAAGAAAACTGAGTTCAGTGCATTAGTAGCCACTCTGAGGTGGAGGTCATAGTGGGCTACACCTAAAATCCAAGGCGTTCCCTGGGAATGACTTACTTTGAAATATACACCCTTGTGCACTTTCTAAATTAAACATTATTGTGTATATGACATGATTCATGAAACGCTAGATTTTTCAAGATTAATTTCCCCCGACACGTGTTCCAAAGTGTTTTTTAAACTTGATGGAGGCAGCAGAAAAAAAAAAAAACCCTGCCGGAGTTGTGTGATGTTTATGCTGGATGGGGGAATTTTCTGTGCAAGCTGAGCAGACGTTTCGGCCACCAGATTGCTTTATTGTTACCAGCTGTTGAGTCTGAGGCATATACACTCACCTTTCGCTCCGCGGCTTGTTTTGAGAGTCGACTAAGGATATGATTTTTACTAGTGCAAAATAATCACTCGGCCGCTACCTGCCATTCAAGCGAGCCAGGGGATACTTTACCAGTGGGCGCTGGCTCAATTGTCAGGGAAAGAATGGGGTGAACTCTCCTCGGCCAACATTACTCCGGGGCTGCGTTCATATACCTATAATAGATGCTGTGTTGATAGGCTATACGGTTTCGTTGCCTGCCTAGATATTTGCTGACACTGCTTGTCGCAAGAAAAATTAATTGTCAGCAGCTTGAGTGAGGCCAAATCATGTGCAGACAACCTGCTGCAGCCACCAGCTGTGAGGCCGCTGAGCGCTGCGCAACCGCCGCCAAGTGACACCCCACTGACCCGCAGACATTAGTGTGCAATCAAAACATGTGTTCAGATCAATCAAAATCAATGATCACTTGTTTTTGTTTCACTCTTGCTGAATAGATTTTTTTTTTTTAGCTTAGAAGGGAGTTTTAAGTTAAGTTAAAGGAGAACAAAAAAGTTGTTACCCGGCTTTGTAAATCAGGAACCAATCAAATCAATGAAAGCAGCATCATGGACATGCTGGTTATGTCTTTCAGTCCTTACCCGAAATATGCTGCGGTTGGTCCAGGCAAGTTGAGAAGATACACTATAACTGTGAATGATAACCATCCCAGGAGTAGGTGTCCATCCAGCATTTTGCTGCGGCTCCAGGGCAGATCATTTCGTTTCTCCTGAGTAGCTGTGTAAAATCCCTTGCTCAATGTTCAACACTTCTTATACAGAGAGGAGCGCTGCGCTCCTCCCATCAGCGCAGAGAGAGGGAGAGAGAGAGGGAGAGAGAGGAGGAGGGGGTGTAATAGGGTAATACATACAGAGAGTTGAACTGATTCACAATTCACTCTCCAGTTTCAGACGGATAAATCATCTCAGTTGTCCTTATTTATGATTGGCAGGACAGTTTCTCCTCTGTGGGCGTTTTAAGCACCACACTGTCAGTGTTTGTGCAGACAGGTCAGTCTGAGCAGGCCTGCACTGTATGATAAAATACTGCTTTACCTTCAGGCGGTGACAGATTATTTCCAGAGAGGCAAATCTTCATTTGTTCTGATCTAGCACAAGCAGCAAAATGCAACCATCCTAGTTTATATACTGCACTATATAGGAATGTATAAACCCCAAACTTGCTAAAACTTTTTCATGGACTTTGCATTTTAAAATAGTTTGCTTATGTGTAACGGTGGAGTGTAACTAAGTACATCGGCTAAAAAGTAACTGCACTTTAAGTAAAGTTTTCAATTGACAAAACAATCTCAAAGGCAACTCCACCTGCTGAGGAAGATCATGTGATACAATCAAAAGCTTCAGAAGAGCTGCTACTGTAACTGGACCTTGAGGTGAGATTGTTGTTTCCAAGGTGAAAATTAAGAAGGGTATTTCCATATTATGCGAGGACATATTTCTACATTGCACAGAATTTCTTTTAGTTATTGCAGGTCAAGCTTTAACATAGAAAGCATTTGATGGTCTTATAAAAATCTCAAATTGAACTGAATCAACATTACATAGTAGTTAAATTAGCAGTTCCAGTATTATCAATCCAATAACATAAAGCACTCACAGGGACCATTTTTCCTGCATAACAAGTACATTAACTTTTGATACTACATGTACAGAGATCGTAAAATGTACTTACAGTGAGTGAGACTTTTGAATGCAGGATTAAGATCAAGCTAGCTCAAAGTTCGTTGTACGCTTTGTATTTTAAACTAGTTCCTATGTTGTCATCTCTGTGTTGATTTCATCAGACAAAAATACATCACATGCTGCAGAAAAGGCTTCAAGCTTAGTGGATTTTGGTTAAAGAGTGTCTCCTGACGTGAAATATCAGTCTGGTCTTGCCTTTTGCGAGACACAGTGAGCAGTTCCCCTAAGCCACATGGGCTGAGGTGAGTTCATCCACAGTTCACAATGAAGAGAGAAAATTAGTCCGCAAATATAACTGTAGGCAATTTCACAAGAACTGAGGACGAGACCTTTAATCACTGTGCAAAATATCATATTGAGCACCATAAATCAATTGGCAAACTATCAATCATCCTGGCAAGTAATTCGAACCCTTTGGCAGGCCTGCTCTTGAAAAATATTTACTCTTCCTACGCATTTGATTGCATAAGATTTGGAGATTATCAAAACCTTTAGTTATTGTCCTAGAGAACCTTCTCTAACATGCAAACAGTATTGACTCTCACTGTATTTGAAGGTTAGGCTACATGTTCATAAAATACATACATGAACACATAACACACAAAACACTTAAATGGATTCAAAAATGACTTGTTTTGGCAAATCTAATTAATCAAATTGAAGGTTAATATTCTTTGTTTTTCCATTTTAATGATTTATTTTAGGACATAGACTTAATAGAGGGTTACACGGTAGTTATTTCCAGGAACACCTCACTGGAGTGACAGTAATATTTACAGATTTCTTCTGTCTGCATGGCCAATAGATTTGTTGACTAGAGTTGACCTCTTGATTTGTAAACATTATCCACCGACTGTTCACCAGCGGAGAATGTCTTAAGTCAGGGACAACCCTACTTAACTCCTGTGTAAACACCTTTCAATGGCTCAGCTACCACCTGACATCTTTTGTGTCCTCACACACCTTGATTTCTGGCACATTAAGAGAGAGAAGTATCTGAACTTGGGAAGAGTCCAGGTTTTCTCAGCTACACCTGGGGAGCGCTCCTGCCAGGATTCGGGATGAAGTCTATTCATTCCCGATCTCAAACAATATCCAGCACGTTCACCGCAGATCAGAAACAGCCACTGATGGGCCAAGTGGCTTCGTGGAGGCAAGTTTCTACTTACTGTGTGTAAACAATATAGCACCTAAAATTGGAGATTAAAGTGATCAAGCTTGATAATTACAGTTGCATGTTTCATATGATAGTGGATCTCTGATGATTAGTCCCATCAACAGGTCACCAGCGTTTGTACAGTGTCTAAGCGCAAGACAGTTAGCCGAGTATGAGTCAACTTGGCTGGTTGACTTGCCGCACTGAGGAAGACTTGATTTGAAGCAAGTTTGATGTTTTGGGAAATATGATCATTCAAGAGTTAGATGAGGAAATTGAGACTACTCGTATCTTATATCTCTTTATTGAATATAAAATTACATCCAGTTAGCTTAGCTTAGCAAAAAGACTGGAACCAGGGGTAAACAGCCAGCCTGGCCCTGTCAGATGGTAAGAAAATCCAACTACCTGCTTGTTTAATTTGTACAAGAACTATGATGCAAAAATGGCAACTTGTTGTTTATCTCCAGCAGAGACTCAACAAAGTGAAGAAAAAGCCGACACATAATCTCCAGTAAAATAGCAAATTTGATTTTTACAGTTAGTTTTTTTGTATGGGTTAAACAAACAAGATGATAGCTTTAGCATTAGAGCTGCTGGTGAGCGGATTTTGGTAGCTTCAAAGCGAGCCAAGCTAGTTGTTTCCAGTCTTTAAGCTAAGCTAAGCTAACCTGCTTTTGACTGTAGCTTCATATTTTAATGGAGAAATATGTTGTGTCCTAATTCAGCGGCCGCATCCTTCGGAGGCTGCATTTCGACTGAAAGGCTCCTTCAAATGCAGCAAAGAAATGCAACCTTCTTTCCCTGAGCAACGACGGATCCAATAGGTGGACCCAACGTATCCCAAGATTCATTGTGGATCGGTAATTAGAATAATATGGCACCAAACCAATTTCAAATGTAAACAATACTGCTTAACTGTGTCCACACAAGCTTACTGATAGATATTTGTATAAAGTATTAGTCAAAACAGTCACAGCTAAGGTTGTAAGTCTTACAAATTTGCTTTTTGCATGATTTTACTTTCAACTTATGCTCAATATCATTTTAGAATGACACAGGTGAGCACATGAAAGCACAAGAATGCACTTTTTTCAACATTATAAGCTTGTCAGTCATTCCTAAAGGGCAGTTATTCAAAAGCTTATAGGCCCCCAGTGAGGGCCTTGCTTCTTAATAACACCTGGTTTTAAGGAGATCAGCGGGAGGGTTTGTCAGTACATGACAAGAATGGACACTAATCCCAAGCAATACCCACTGGTCCTGCATGTCTCTTGAGTGGGATAATTGATTCCCACACCCTTCTTAAAACACACTCGCCCCCTCTTCTCAGACTCGGCAAGCAAGAAAACAGAGCTTGTTTCATTCTGGTGTCGAGGGAACATGGCCATGAGGACAAAAGCGTGTGGTTTTTTTTTACCAGGGCTCCTATGAGGGTTGAAGTGAGGGCTGTCATAAGTGTTGTAGGTGGTAGCAGAAATTTGTTTGGTAATGGACACTAATCTCTTTAGGCTGTCAAGAGTGTTTCCCTCCCTGCTGTTGGAGATACTACCTTACCTTCCTCTACCATTTTCTGCCTCTTGGATTCTCTCTCGGAAGCTACCATGCATATATAAGTGAACAAAATGCATTTTAGATGTGAATATTATGGAGCTTTCCGACAGCAGGCGTATCAGATATCCATGAGAAAGTCACCCTTAAGGACGGGTGTAGAAAAGTCAACTTTGTTTCAGCTCTAAGTGTGACTGGAATACTCAGTTCAGATTAGAGTGTTAGCCTGCAGTGTTACATTTCTTTGCAATTACAATGAGGTTCCTCTGGGCATTGAGGTTAGTCTGTGCACCGGCTATTCAAATGAGATGGAATGTGCTGTAGGATGTTGATGGAGTTTGAGGTATTTCCTTAAAAGGAGCGATCTCCTAAAATGCATTCGCAACATTTCAATGTACAATATATATTTTTGACAAACACTGTATCAAGGCACCTGTTGCATGTGAACATATATTGCACAAGAGATCCAGAAAGATATAAATGATTAATTTGATGCAAGACAGATTGTATCTCATTGAATGTTATGCAACATGCAGAGTTCATGCAAAATATGGTATTGCATTTTATATAAAAAATCATTTTGACTAAAGAGCAAAGATTAGATTCCTCCTCCCTGTCCTCAGAGTCTTATGTATTAGCCTTGGTCTGACCTTGTCTTGATATCACATCCCTGGAGAGGAATGTAAATCGTATCCGTCCAATCCCAACCCAGTTACCACCAAACTCCTCGTTCTCACCACCCCTACTCCGCTGCAGGGCCACATGATCTTTTCCATGTACCAGACATAATTTGTGGCTTAGGTTTGGAGGCTGACGGTGCGTCTGCGCCACTCTGCTGTTTCAGGCGTCGGGTGCACCATGTGCAGCAGTTCTCAGGATTCAGGAAAAGTCTGTCCTCAGGGGCTGGAGAGGTAGCTGTTGTTTTTGAATCCTCAGTACAAGCACTGTCGATCTCCTCCGCTGGCTTTACTGCATCTTCAGGAGAAAACAAATCAGATACTGCGAGTGAATGGAGATGAGATTAAAGGAGTTAAAAGGAGAAAAAAAAAAACCTTTTCACAATTATCAGCAAAAAAAGCAGCTAAATTAAGAGAAGATACCACCAATAAAGATGAGCTCACAGCTCAGAAGAACTCTTGTCTTATCGTGCCTCCCATATTCACCTGGTGTGCAGAAACCAAAACAGTAGTTGCAGTTTAAAGGAGGAGCACCTTACTATCAAAAAATACCATAGTGGAACTTAATCCCAGTGCTTCATTTGTTGCATGTAACCTATGGTCTGGGCGCATTTTCTAGTGAAGTGTTATGACACACTTGAGCCAAATTGTATGTGTGCATGTGGCGGCTTGTCCGTTCTTGAAAGTGTTTAAGTAGGCACATCTAAGCTGCTGCTGCTGTGTAACTCGGAGGAAACACGAAATACCTTTAATGCAAGGTGAAATGCTTGATAGAGTGAAACTCAGTGTTGAAAAAGTTCAAACTTTTAGAGAAATTGTTTTCCCAAAGGTAGACTTCAGTTTATTTTGTCAACAATTTCATCCCATTGACAGCCAACAGCTTTGCTCATTCATGCATTAATTATATTTAATTTCTTGCAAACAATGACATTAACACCTGACATTCATACCAAACCACAGTCTACTAGGCCTTTTATTGCCAAAACCGCATGATACGATCCACTCTTTGGTTTCCCGGCAACCTGTGAAACACTCTGCTTGAATGGTGTTTACAGGATTGCAATTTTCTATTTGCCCTTGAACAAACATGGCTATTCATCCAGGTTGACTACATTTCACTGGAGAAGGGATCTACAAATGACACAACACAGTCTCAACAGTAAAAGTAGTTATATGTGAAGAGTCAGAGCCAGGAAAGTACAGGTTGCTTTACGTAGATGGAGGATATGGTAGACATATGTTGAATGGGTTGTGCTCTCGACCAACAGGTGGTGTTGATGGAATGGTATGATCTGCTTTACTTAGCGTTAATGAAACAAGACACAGTCCAACTGAGCAGCTGTAGCCAGTGCAGCCTCCCTCTCAGCTGATCATGACCTGGGATGACCCAGAGCACAATTGTCATTGTGAGGAAAAGACTAGAGAAGAAGAGGAGACTGAAGGAAGGTGGAGAAGTGGAAAACTGTTCTCTCTGTCTTAGTACTTGATAGAAAACACTGCACCCTGATATGACATGCAGGGCTGTTCCTGTAATTAAAGCTGCATTGTCTCTTCTTGTTTTCTGGCTTCATCCCGCTGGCTTAATGTGTGACCTCAGCGCTAACACAACTATCTGAGTCCCTCTAAGGAAAAACCTTGTGACCGAAGACTCCTACCACAGACTGTTTAAGACTTCAGTTGTGGACAAAATGAGACTTTACAGGCTACACATGTTGACAGGCAGAATGATTTTAGGCCTTAGGGCGCATCCATTTGTTTCTCATGGGCTCAGATATTAGTTATGACTCCTTTAAATTGCAGGATTAAAACCAAACCAGACATCTGTTTTATTTCTCTTAGATTTTACTGTGGCTTTTGACCACTTTTAACCAAACCTATTAAGTGCTAGGTACTGTTTTAAAGTACATTTGTGTGGCTTAAAGTTTACTGTGTAGTGAACTGTAAACCCTCCAACATCCATTTTACTCATGGAGTACTGCAGGGATCAGTTTTTGGTCCTCTATCTAAATCCAACTTTAGTCAAATATTTCAAAAGTATCAAATCTATTTTTATATTTACTTCTCTGTTCTCCTTTTCTTTTGATTCAAATTATCTCATAACTTCTTTCAGTTAAAGTCCAATAAATCAGAAGTTATTATCAAAGGTTCAGATTCTCACACTGAGGGTCCTTGACTTTAAATAAGCCTCATTGCAGAACTGTCGCGTCACATTATACAACAAACTTAATTCTGATCATCACTCAAACTCTGCTGTCCAGTTCCTATATTTCCAAAATTTTATCTTTTTATCATGCATAATTTTTAGAGTTTTCCTTTACTATGTCATTAATTGTAGCTCGACTGAATATCTAGCCTCATTCTGAGCAAACATACTCTACAGTGATGTTTTATAGGCGTGTTCTGAGCTTAAACACAACAAATTTGACCTCAGAGACTACCAGGACAGTTTACATTAAGATTGGAAGTTGTCTCCCATGATTTCTTATCAGTAGCCTTTTTACACCCTGTATTACCAAGAGGCAGGCAAGCGAGATAGGGACGTCAACGCCTGTGGTAATGCCCATCCTGAAGATAAAGTCAAGACCCTTTGCTTTGTTTCCCATGTCTGGAAACCAATGGGCAAATACAGAGGAAAGTGATGAGTTATTTCCAGGTGTGAGTTAATGGGGTGTGTTGCAACTTATTGAGTCACAACTTTTCTCCCGTTCTCTTGGAAAGATTATAGCTCAAACAGAATTGGTTAGACAAGAGTCAATGTTTACAAGTCCTGCTTCTGTCTCTCGCCGAACATGTGATTTTATTTTTAATGATCATTTACAGAAAAGAGCATTTTACAGTAAGTAGCAACAAAACAGAACAGGTAAAGTGGGGTAGAAGATTATGAGCAAGATCTGTGTAGATTCCCTATCAGGACAATCCATCACAGGTCAGATCTGTCTTGATATGAAGTGTTATATGTATGTTACTCAAAATCTCTAAAACATACAGAGAAATAATTTACAGCATTTGTTGCAGTTGAATATAGAACATAAACACACTAAGATAAGATATTATAGGATAAGATGAACTTTATTAATCACATGGGGGAAATTTACAATTTTATAGCAGCTGTATTCCAGGGTAGGTTCAAGCGTAGTAAAGAGATTATCAGTGTATTTAAATAAGGTGTAATATTGCACATTGTTTGTATGAGATGTAGGATTGCATATAAAACAAACTATTATGTATTAGACAGAAATATTGCACATACAACTCATTTGTAATTTCAAATGTCCATCTTATGCATTTCTATATAAACAAACAAAAAAAAACTATGTATGGACAATTTTTTTTTCTATTATAAAGATCAACAGTGACAATAGCTATTATAATCCCATTACAATGCTGACATCTAGTGGTGCTGTCACATTTGTACACAACACAGATCTTAACACTGTTCAATTCTGTAGCTGCTAGTATCAAATCTCCCATGTGTATTTGTTGCACATTTGTGCATTTGAATGCACAAATGAGCATTCACAGCTTCATGGGACATGAGGAAAAATTTCATGGAAAACTGAGTGAAGTAATGAAAATATGATTAGTTCAATATTTGTGTACAGCATGATGTTAGCGTGGCTGTGTTATGTCAAACAGAGGGAGTCTGACTGAGGCCTATGATGCAGAGCAATGACAAGACTCACTTGTCGGACATGACTCGGTGCTAGCGGCATTTCGCTAAATGACATCATCATCACAGTGAGGTCACCATGGGCACACAGAGGTGCCATGATGTCCGTCTGTTTGCTTGGAGGGAAAACCCGAATGGATGGACTGCAGAGACAGGGGCAGACTGGTGGGAAACGTGATGGTGGATATGAAGAGAACATAAAGCAGTTTACAATTTATTACTAAACTGATTATTTTTGGAGGAGTGTGACTAATCAACTAACTTTAACTTACTGAAGATTTGTTGATTTTTCTCAACCACATTTTATCACTTTCTGGCAGTTTCTCTCAGGTGCCATAAGATGAACAGGCATCGGCATTCTCATGAATTCAACTCCCCTGTTGACCTGTCTGTTCCAGTGCGGACAGATGCTCAGGATGAAAAAAAGGAGCTACTTCATAAATGATCTAACTTTTCACTTCATGCCTCTATAATTCAGATTACCTCCTCTTTACTTGCCCAAACCCACTCTTCTCTTTTCCAATGATTAATGATTAGAAGTTTGGTCATTTAATGGCAATGTCTGAATTAGTCAACAGAACAAATATTTACTTGATGACAATGATTATGATTACTATTAGTAGTAGTCAGTGCGGATGTATTATTGTTTATTGTGATTATTTATCACGATAACAATTGCAGTTACTAATAATATAACTACTTCTTCTAAAATAATGCTGCTAATGGAATGTTGACTGTAATTTGGATGGAGTAAATAAAATGAATAATCGATAGTAAAAATACTCTCTATTACAAGCAAGAGTCTTGAATTGTAAATCTCATTTACAGTAAAAGTACAGCATCAAGTGTTATCTGCAAAATGTACCTAAAGTATCCAAACTAAAAGTGATTATTATGCAGCTGAATTGCCCCTGTCAAAGTTATATTATTATTGTAATATTATTATTATTACTGATGCATTCATCTGTAAGCAGCATGTTAATGTTCTAGTTTTTATTGGTGATTTAGTTTTAGCTGCTTTATATACTGTTGAGCAGTTCAATCTGCAGCAATGGATCATATTTTATAAAGAGATCATACAGTTTTCTATGGAAATAAATGTAATAACATAAAGTAAAATGCTTAATTTTGAGATGTAGTGAAGATGAAGTTGAGATAGTCAGGTAAAGAGGCCTGCAGATACATCAAAACTGTGCCTAAAAACAGCACAGTAAATGTACTTAAACCAGTGAATGTGGAAGCAATGATACGTGTGTTTTCAGTGTCTTCACCACATTTGCAGTGCACAGCTGTGTCCACTAGATGGCGCCAATGTCTTGTATTCGCGCTGCCTCCAGGGGCTTTAGGACGTGTGAACCATCTTTTGCCTTCTCCGGGAGACTCAATAAAGTTGAGCACTTGAACACATTTTTGGAAATTGGGCGGCAGACTCTATTGAGTAAATATTGTGTGACTGCAGGACAAATCAATGTACAAACAATCTGGAGGGAAAGGATCAGAAAAAAGGAAATCAAACACCGAGAAACTGATCAATGTCATACTAGTCCGGAGAACAGACTTATAAAAACTATTCAGGGTAAATGAACTGTCCATGTACACAGTTATGTTGTCGATCTTTATTTCCCAAACAGATGGAGATGTGTGCATTGGATCGGGCAGGTAAGGAAAGCTTCAAAGTCAACAGTTTGTGGGAGAAAAAAAATATTGGAAAAAAGAATAACAATGTTAAAATAAAATATTGGAATAAAAAATTCGTTTCACTCATAAAATCACAGAAGGTTCAAGTTGCCAAAAAACACGCAGTGTATTGTGGGCTCATTAGGTTCAGCTCTGTCTCTTTTCTATTGATCACAGCTTAAATATCTTGTTGCTAAAAGCGTCAGTAGAAAAAACCAGCATCTTTAATATACATATCTATAGCTACACATTTAATTTCTGACTATTTTTCTTAACCTACTTTTGGTCATAAATCTCCCCTAAACGTTTCCTTTTTCAGTCCCTTCAAGCCAAGAATGTGAATAAAGTCTTGATTTATTATTACTATTTATGAAACAAACAATTACTATTATTAATATTTGATAGCGTAGGCTGTTGAACAATAATACAAGCTGCCTTACTGTAAAGAAATGTGATTCAAGTGAATGAATCACTTGCGTTAAATTTAGAAATTGTCTGTTTTGTTTCCTCCATACAACGCTATTAGTCACTGATGTTGCACAACTAGGACTAGGATTTTTTTTTTTTTTTTTTTAATCTTCAGATAAGCATCAGTGCCTGCAAATGGAGAGACCGGTCCACCTCCTATTAGATCAGCTATCAACAGCCACTTGACATTTAGAAAGAGAAACAGCCATTTAAACTCAGTGGTGCGGCCAATTTTAACGGATATTTTCGTTGGAATAAGAAGTCTGGCAGCTCATCGTGTAGGAAGCTTTAAAGTTATAGGCTCTTCAAGCTGTGAACACAGTGCAGTTACAACAAAGCATGAGGTAACATTTGTAGAAAGAACAACTTATCCTTCTTTAATTAATGCTGAAAATATGGCTTTTTTTAACTACACCCCAGGATGCCTTTAATTTATGACAAGAACATTAATGTCACTGTTGTGGTTTTTGGCATTTTGCAATCAAATTAAAAGCATTTAGTGTTTTGACATAAAGCCAACGATTTTTGTTTTTTTATTTCACATAGTAGCCTAAAGAATAAATAATTTCAATAGATGACCAAATCGTCAGGGATTTAAATTGGAAAACTCTAATAGCAATTTACTCTATAGTTTCATTCACTCCGCAGAAGAAAAAAAACTTCCAAACTACTGATTTTTACATTCATGGCAAACAGGCACAAATAAAGGACTGGAGACCTTCATAATGGTCTCAAGCAATTCACACATATTTATTTCTGCATTTTAGAAGCTTCAAGCCAGGGAGTGAAATCCGGACAGGTTGTTATAGCTACGCAATCCACAGGGGTTCCGATGTCTATTTAAAACCCCTCAGACCCTCCCTCTCTCTCCTTTAAACAACATTATATATCACACACACACTGCATGCTAATGCGACCAATTCTCAGTGAGCACTAAAACACATCTTAAAATTGTCTGAGTTCAAACTGCCTGACTAGGCAACAGAGGGAACATATCATCAGAATTCCCCTTTGGCAATACCTGCCGATTGGGTCCTAAAAAAAAAAAAAAAAAAAAAGGCAGCAGCAGCTTTCAACTTTTAATATTTTGGATCCTGCCACGAGTATACGCGACAGAGAGATTCTCCCTCAGTTTTTCTGGGGGATAGGAATAAAAATCCATCGGCGGAGATCCGAGTTTTTTTTTCCCCTGTCTTTTTTTTTTTTTTTTTTTTTGGCTCTGCAGTTCAAACCTCTGTGCGCGTATGAGCGCGCATGTAGGCATTCTGCTGGAGATGTTTTGCGAAACTTTAAGGATGATATACCTTGGATGTTTCCTGTCGCTCTGTGGGCTCACGCATGTCATGGCAAGTTATCCCATCTGGTGGTAAGTTTTTATTTTCATTTTATCCTGGGCACTTTTTTTTTATGTTGAGGAGCTTCTGTGTCAGCTCGAGCGGTTTTAGTTGTAATTTCGTTTCTGACAGCAGCGGAGCATTTCGGTTAAGTTGTTCCAGCTTGATTTCGCCTGACGTGTGTTAACTGTCCGAGGTGAGGAGAGTAAATACGTGAGTTATTGACATTTTTCATTTTAAAACTATAGCAGAGAATACAGCTGTTAGAGTCCAAAACTAATGGAGAAAAACATATTTTTCTAAAAGTCTCTATCTTCTTGTTTTGGTTATTTTTTTTAAAAGCTGAGGAACATTTGCTGCACGAACAATGTGATTTGAATGAGAGCAATTTTCATATTCAGAGTGCAGCAGGTGCAAAGTTTGTGTGTTTACAAGTGTGTGTATGCGTGTGCACGCTGGTCCACGCATGTGTGTATGGCGGGGTTGAGGAGTGGGAGGGGTGGGGGGATCAAAGTGGCACAGAACAAGGATGAAATATGAAATGATGCCCCGAGTTTAGCCTTATAGTGCTTAATATGCTTGAACACGCTGATAATATAATGTATCATTTATGTAATGTCAATTATTTATGGAGGATATGTGAAATAGAGTTTTTTTTCCTTTTCCGACTTGAGACACTAAACATAACTGAAGGCTCAGTAACCAAATTGACCACAGTTTGACAAGTAGTAGCAGCATCTGCTGCCATGGATATAGGCGTCTCAGTCCACCACTTTTTCTTTTCTCCATCAGTTTTTTCAGTTTTCTTTCCAAATGGTCTCAGAAATCAAAATCTTGACATATCACATTGCATTTTAGGACTGCAGCATTTAACATTCATGACACTGACATGAGGTCTGTCTTGAATTTCCTGTCTGTCTTTAATTACGTGACACTACAGAGTGTGCACTAATGACCTTATAAATGAATGGTGCAAAAGTCATATTTAAGAAATGAAGGACTTGTCAAATATTGTCAGCACTGTTTATTCACATTTTCTTTTCTGACAAATACGCGGTCACATCCTCTGGAGGAGCTCTTGTCTGGTTTTACAATGTTCATGCTTGATCCATCAGCTGCACACATCAATTACAAATGTCTTTTTAGCACTAAACAAACAAATGATGCCTTTTTTAAAAAAAATAAATAAATCATTCACTATTTGGGATTGCTTAGATATTGGGTGTACCCTAATCTGCTTCCTTTAATGGGTCCCCTGGTGGTATTACTGATTTGAAACTAATTACATGCTCAGCTGGAAGGAAATCCTGATGTAACAGCGGGTCCTCTGGACCAAGAGATGAAAAAAAAAAAAGACAAATCAGTAGACTCCTGACTCTAAAAGACATTGCACTGCAGTGAGTTCTTTTCCAACTTATTTGATCTTCAGTATATTTGTTGAATGGTGTGTGTTTTACCATCTGATAGGAGCATGTTTTGCACTTTTTTTGTTGGATGCCAGTGCAAGTCCATGTTGTGTTCTTCTCTTGCACACTGGCAAATAGAGCAAACAAAAACCTTAGATTTCAATAAAATTTCACTTCCATAAGAGTGTTTTTTTTTCTTTTCTTTTTTATGCAGCCAGCATGAATGGCACAATAGAAGGCAGGTTTCCACTATGTCATAATAGAAACCCTGCAGCAAGTCAAGAACTAACTTCTGTGCTGATGGTTTGATTTTGTAGGGTGGGTCAGTTCATTGATTGAAGAGTGCAACTACAGAAGCAAAAGAGTGGCAAGTAAACATGAGAGGAATAAGTTAACTGTGTCATTCCTACCAATACAAACAATCTTTCACCGCAGAAGTAGCACATGAAGTCACCTTTAAGCTCTTAGTATTACTGAAGGGTATTTTTTTTTGTTTGTTTTTTTTTTTTGCAAGACTGCTGATGTATCATAGCAACTCATCCCAAGTCAAATAATGTGGTTCCTTTTGGATTGCACTCAATGTGCCTGCATTGTCGCTCCATTTGCAAACAGAATATCAGCTATCTAAGAGCTATCGCTTCTGTGAAAAGCAACTGGGGCTGTTTTGCTGACAGAAGCTGCTGAACTTGGCTTCAAGTGGCCACTGGAGCTGCATCACACTCAACCTCTGCACCACAGTAGTCTGTTGGGATACGGATCCGCACTAAGACAGGTTCATGTCTGTCTCTTCTCGACCTGCCATGACATAGCAGACGCCACCCTACCACCCCCTTCCCTAGTCCACCCCACCTTAGAAGATAAATACCTGGAGGTGAAAGCTTGCCGCACATTCCTTTTCCCAAACATATTCTCTTGATGTCAAAGTCGGCTCCAAGGCCCCAGGGCCCACGAGTAAAGTGGTAATTCTAAGGTACCCTGCTTGGGCTTGCTGAAATATGCATTAAACCTGCTCTGGATACACTTAGATGAGAGGGGGAAAGTCGGTACTGAGACAAAAATTGAATGTGATATATGTTTTTGCTTAAGTATTTATTTGTAACAGTTTTAACTAAAGTGTTCATTTGACAACACAAATCCTCTGATTCTTTACCAATTACACTGAACATCAGTTTCTGTGGAGGGCAGCTGGTCTGAGGAGATAAATGGATTTTTGTCTCAAGGGAATTAGAGAGATTGAAGGCAAGACACATGAAATACTAGCAGTTATGTTTGAATATTTGTTGGAGCTGGTATCTAACCACACCATTCTTAATGCAATAGCTTCTTTAAAAAAAAAAAAAATCATAAATCATCCCATGGTGGAACATGCCCTGCCTCATCTCTTAGGCCATTTCCTAACACAAGAAGAGGTGGCATGAATTACTCAGCCCCACTGAGACAGACACAGAGACATGCATGAGTGGAGCAACCTAAGCACATTGACTCATCACGATGGTTTTGGGTGACACGGTTCAGGAGGATGACCTGGCAGAAATGCACACAAATAAGGTGTAGTCCTGATGAGGCACATCAAAGACTCTGCCCCAGAGTAAACTCCTGTGTGTCTGAACAGAGCCAATCACATGAACAAATCTAGAGTTGTTCAGCTTTCGATAGGAGCTGGTTCCTGCTGCGGAGATGCATTTGATCATTCACTAATACAAAAAATCTTTTCCGACAAATTTTTATCCTCTGTAGAGGAAAGACAAAGCAGAGGAGGTTCAAGACTAGGCTGACAAGTGAGTACTGCTTATAAAAACTACAGGCCTCCCATCATCTCCAAAAAACATATGATGAACCCCTGATCAGTTGTTGTACATTGCACACTTCTGCCCTGTTTGTTGTGTGGATTTGGGGCAGTTTAAGATGTGGACTCAGGTTTCTACTGGGAATGATGTGCTTCAGGATGTATGGACTGACAAGGCCAAAGAGAGGTCAATTTTGTAATAGGAGTGCTTGTTTATTGATGGATGTGGTAGACAAACCTCAGACAAATGTGATTTCCTCTGAAGCCATTTTCAACTTGCCATTGCTCGCTTACTAGATGTCTCATTTATGATTAACTGGAGAGGTCTAGTCTGTAGAAATTAGGCAAGAAGTTCTGTTTAAACCAGTGTGACACATAACTCTGACATTTGCTTGGGGATATAAAAGTATAATTCACTTACAAGGTCAGCTAATGGCTTACACACACACACAACATTAAAGCCCAAACTTGAAATTTAAAAAAAAAAAAAATATCAGCCTTTAAATTTGAGGACATAATTGAGGTATTCAAGGTCAGCATGTTGGAGGCCGTCAGATGCCGTCAGCCAGGGGTCATTTTGCTGAGGAGATCTTTTCTTGGGTTGTGAGGTTTTAAAGGAAGCATGCCTGAGGCCAGTGTCAGGAGTTTTGGTAATCTTGTTGTGATCAGCGATTAGTCCTTGAACAACAGCAAGCAGGTCATCAGATAGTGAGCTAAGTGAGCAGCAAAGACTGCACACGTCCCTCTGGCTCTGACTTTGTGCAAAAGCTACAGTAACTGTTATCAAGCCCATATCACTCAAGGGAGGATCATCAGGCTACTGCTGCCAGTGTTCCTTCTTAAATAGACAGGTGATGTGAAATGAGGACTTGTCTGGGTTGCCAACAAGCTACTTTGTAGCTACTCTGCAGAGCATTTGCCAAAGATAATAGGAACTGTGCTATTAAATAATCACATTGTCAAAATATTGATTTTGGTGACATTTCAATAAAAACTGAACAGCTCAGGTCAGCGGGTCATGCAATTATAGAGAAAGGGTGTTTGTTTAGCTGAACTACAACAATGCTTACACCTTTATATATTACTTTTATGTCTTTTATAGATACATACGTACATAGATCGTATAAGCCAACTCTCTCTGATGTGGAAATGACTGTTCCTTAAAATTGGCTCAGTCATATACTATGCAATTGTACAATGGATGTCCCATTTCTGTGATTACTAGTTAGTAAAAGTCCTAATTGAGAGAACACACAAAATAAAGACAGAAAGACAGAGAGAAAGCAATAAAGGCAGTGAGACAGAGAGATGTAATCAGTGAACCAAGTTTGCACTTGTTGTACCTTCCTCAAAGGAAAAGGGGGGTTGGGTTCAGTGTTACACTTAATACACTCTCTGAAGTTTCAGTGTAGGGTTTGCACTCTTATTACCCTAAGCTGAAGGCCTGTTAAGTGTGCGGACAGTTAATAACAAGGTGTAGTTTTCCAAGTTGTCAGCTTAAGGTCTATGAAGACCTCTAGATGCATTGTGGACTTTCATCTCAGACAGAAACACTGCCTTCTTCTGTGGCAGCAGGGCTGCAATTTCAATACACACAAAGGCCAGGTGTCTGCAGAAAGGGTAGTTGAAGGGATAAAGGATGGACGCCTAATGGTAGCATCTGATACAGCAAATAAACACACACAATTAAACATACACAGACGTAAAATTACCATGTGCCTCAGAAGGGAAATCGGTCTTTAACTTCAGTGGTGGTAAATCAATAGATAAAGACACAGATACCAAGGTAAGATGCAATCATGACAAAACACTGACACTCTGACTTCCCCTCTCCTGTAGGTCGCTAGCAGTGGGCCACCAGTACTCATCACTGGGTACTCAACCTATTCTGTGTGGCAGCATCCCAGGTCTGGTGCCCAAACAGCTGCGTTTCTGCCGGAACTACGTTGAAATCATGCCCAGCGTGGCCGAGGGGGTGAAGATCGGCATCCAGGAGTGCCAGCACCAGTTCAGAGGCCGACGCTGGAACTGTACCACAATCAATGACAATCTGGCCATTTTTGGGCCAGTGTTAGATAAAGGTAACGTTGCACAGCAAACAACTGTTTCTCATGCGCTTTCTAACATATATAAGACCTTTTTCTGCTGCTATTTTTCTGCCATGTAAATAACTTCTCAGTGTGCGTAAGGCCCATAACCAGATACTTTCAAGCCCAACCACTAAATTCCTGGTGTTGTGATTTGTCACCGTCACCTTATTGTGTTTCTATGTTTCTTATGTTTCTTGGTTCTTCAAACCACCTAAAAAAATGAAAGTGGCTTATTGTATCTTTATGATGATTAACGCTTCCATTAACGATCCAATATTGTCTATGTCTTATATTTGCATAAGCAAAGCCGCATTCCCTGCGCGCAACATTCATTATGCTCATTCAAATCCTTGTTTAAATAGACTTTGGACTGAACAAGCTCTAAGCAGGCTGTATGCACGAAATAATGTACACAATTAAGATGAGTGAGTTCTATCTTGTTGGAGTTTTCTTTAGGAGGAAATCCCCTGTGATTGTTCTGCTGTACTTTCCCCTGAAGTACCTTTATATAAGATTTTGAGCTGAGTTACAGAGTTTTCCAAAATACATTTTTCCCATTAGATTTTCTGATGATGTATTATGACTTTCAAGCCTATTTCGGGGGTGTAATTGTGAGCTTAGGCTATCCAAGCCCCATTGTACAATACAAAATTATATTTCCAGCCTTTTTTACACAGTGTGTTTGCCATCTACCACTCTGGTACAAATTAAGCCAACAAGGGTTTAATGCCTGCAGCAAGTAGATAAGATGGGGTTTTTTTGCAAGTATTCTTTCCAAATTGACTCTTAAAATTGGGAATGACTGCAGAATTTAGAGATGGAGGTTCGGGGTCTAAACTTGTCACCTACTTTGCAGAAGACTGATGTAAACACGGGGGGGGGGGGGGGGGGGTTAGGGAGGTTAGTTGGGGCAATTGCTTTTAATAAACTCCTGAACCAGTTGAGAGAAGAGGCTAGGTGGCTAACGATGGGGGTTCTCAATCTGAGCCCTTTTGTGGTGCAAAATGCCACCACATCTCTCCCATTGCTTCCCCTCCCGGGCCTAAATTGCAGGGGTAGTGAGTGGAAAGAGGAGGCAGCTACTGGGCTTTAGTAAATCATTTTGATTGGATTAAGGTCACTGAGGCCCTTAATAATGTGAGAGGTCAAAGTGGCTGGATTAAGTGCCTTTGTCAGAGGCCAAGGAGACTGACTCAGGGGCTCACAGGCCTTTGATAGGGCTTAGTAGGAGAGGGCTTCCATTTCATTGGATTTGATTGATGCTGGTGTTTGTCTGTGCAACAGGGCCATTGTCCTCACTGGTGTCTGTTTGTCTGTGATTCAGACTGTTGTGTGTCAGTTTCCTCCTGCCTTTTTTGGGGGGGCAAAGCTGAAAGGAAGAGTAGGTGCCTTTATTGGCTTCAGAGACTTAGTTCCTATCAGTTAGCCCATCACTGCCCATGTCCTCCTCACCTTAACCAAGGGCATTAGTTTGTTTTACAGAGGTGGATTAGGCCGAGTACTAGAAGAAAAAAATTGTTTAAGGATAGAAAGCAATCCTGCGAATTGAGTTGAGGCTTCAGTTAAAAGAATGAAAACATTTTACAGTTCCTGTTTGCGGAAATGCTTTAATCATTTACACAACCTCCTTTCAAATACATGTGCACAAACATGCTCATGCCAGATGTGACCACACACAAAGATTCACCCACCTAAATGCACACTGTCATACTCAAACCCAACATTATGTACCAAAACATAAAACAGTGTTACGTTATTCCTGCCTGTAAAATGGACGTATTCTTCTTTTTGTGCATGTTCTTGCTCCCTTACACATGTTCTGATCCTCTCTCTATGTTTCTCTCTCACTCCACACCCCAAATCATGAGCCCTTCCTCTAGGCTATGTCTGCGTCAGCACTCATTAATTTACATTAACTAAAGTGTCAAAACATGCTCTGCTGGAATCTGCCTGTGATGAAAGGTAATAGAAAGCTGCGCAGGTGTTCTTAGTCCACAGAGCCGATCCCAGAGCTGTTTCGGCATTCTTGGAATTTACAGAACACCTACCTACTATATGGGTATAATCAGTCTCCAGTTTACGAGTCATATGATAGAATTATTAAGGGCAGCTTTGCTATAAAAAAGTGGACAGCCACAATTTCACAGGTGTTACCACCCATGCAGGTATGGACATGCACCGTCACTATTCTATTTGAAACCATTAAATTGAAATGAGGGTCATAGGAAACTCCTGTTACGTAATCTGTAAAGCATGTGGAGGGAACTGCAAAGTTTTAATACTGTAGTAGCTCTGACTTATCTAACCTCCATTCCCTTTAGGTGCTTCTGCCCTGACCAGGAAATCCATTTAATAGATCATCCTAAATCATTAGGTCCCATCTAAACTAACTGGGAAAAGGTCAGGGGACGTGGGTTACGACCTACGACCTGAGGATGAGAAAGTGTAACTATTTAG
This sequence comes from Seriola aureovittata, assembly GCF_021018895.1. Lineage (NCBI taxonomy): Eukaryota > Metazoa > Chordata > Actinopteri > Carangiformes > Carangidae > Seriola > Seriola aureovittata. Next base: position 12,007,592 of record NC_079375.1, read on the forward strand.
GATGAGCTAAGAGGTCTCTGCTTTTCATGAGACGTATGTCTCTCCATGCTGGGGGAGGGAAACTAGCGCACCAGTATATCATTAACTCTGGGCAAGAAAGAAAGAAGGGGTGTGGTAAATGGAGTTGATGGGGGGACCTTAGCCCCACTCCCCGCTGGGCACTGCTCAGAGCACAATATCTTCGCAACCATGAGATTAAGCAGGAGAAAAAGTGCTTTTCCCCATTCACACGCCCTTTAGATTGTTTTATTAAACCATTTGAATAGGGATTTCCCCGTCTGCCGACAAGCGGGGTCCAGCCAATGCATAGTTCTCTGTTGCTATGACTTAACTTGGTCCCCACTAATCACTGGCCAGGGCAAATTTCATATAAAATATCTGGGGCCATTGTGGGACTAACACAGCGTGACAGTGGCAGCACAATAGGGGATTCAACCCCCCAGCAGGTTGTAGGGACCACTTGGCCTGCCAGGATCTGGCAAAGTTTGGTGGAGGAGTATTGTTGTATTGAGGAAAAGTGTCCTGAAATACCATAAATTGGTTGTAAAAGTAAGAAAAGGAGTGGAACTAATGTAAGAGCTGGTGTTTCCAGGTCAAGTATGCTCTGCTATTACAGGTGTGTTGAACTCCAAATGTTGACACCATGTTATATCAAGCATGATATGTAATATCAGTGGTCGTTTGATAAAGTACAGTATATCTACCACACACTCGGTTAAAAATATGCCTTGGCATCGTCACCAGGTTTACATTGTAGTGCATAGACTATCAATGTTCTGCATTGTGTTTAACATTTTTAGTAAGCATTTAGAAAACAAAAAAATTATTTCATGAACTCAACTAAAAGCTTGCAGCTTAATGGTGAAAGTTTCTGTACTGTCAATAGGAGCTTTATAGACAGTGACAGCATTACTCGATACACAGATATTTACGTATGTATGTATCAAAACCAGTATTTTGTAAATATTAATTATGTAATGTATTGAATCACTTTTCATTGGGGGCAGTTCATGTTCTCACAATTTGTTGTTCACAGCCTACTTCTAATCTTTTATTTTCAGCCCCTCAAACACAGAGACACCAGGACATATTGAATTTGGATTTGAATTTGAATCAAGAAAATCCATTTTTCATCTCTCCCCACTTACACTCTGTCTGCAGCATCATTGCCCTTCATCCATAAGGTCATGTTTCTAATGGCGTTCCCCAAGGTTCTGTTTTAGGTACACTTTGCTTCACATTTTTTATAAGTAATGATCAGCATTCTTTGACTAACTAGATTAAATTATATTTCTATGCTGATGATACAATATTGTATATCAGAGCAGAATCTAAATAAACTGACACCCAAACCATGGGTCAAATGGTTCAAATGAGGATTATATGCAGGGAGAGGCTTTTATACAATAGGAAATCTAGTTACAGAATCCCTTATCAGCACCTGAAATGGAATCCATTGTATAAATACCTTGACATTTTAGATTGATGTAGTGCTAACACCTCCAAAATTCACTTCAACTCACTCGTATCTCACAAATTTAAAACATGAAGGTCATACTTGGTCGGTTTTAGATGATGCATGGTAATATGCAATTAATCACTCTAGACAGTTTCTTCCTGCTGTGACTAAATCCTACAACTTTCAGGTACTGTGATTACAAAAAAATTGTGAAATGACCTGCGGTGGATGCAGTAAGCAGGACTTGAGGAAGGAGAGCAGATGTTCACATGTAACATTAGTGTAAACATTAGTAACCTTGTGCACATGCAGTAGTAGTATGAAGTGGGTGGTGGAGGATGCCAGTAGACCTTTTCTCTTGCATCATTGTTTCTAATGCCCTTTAGTCCTCAAACTGGTTGGAACCTGCTGTAAGGGAGGTGCTCCTACTCCCTTTAGCTTTATATTCCTCCCTTCTTTCTTTTCTTTCTTTCCTTCTGTCGTTCCTATTTTTTAGACGAAGACATGCACATGGACTGCTTCTTTCTTTCTGTCCCCCACACGCATTCACACACTCTCCCAAACTATTGATCTTTAACCGTCTCTGTTTATCTCTTGATTCTCTTTCACATTGTTCATTGTGTCATGTTTACCCCTGGTGTTTCCACTTTCTTGAGCTTATTCTCTCTGGCTTCTATGATTGTGCAAGACCATACAAGTACATATATTCAAGGCAACCTTCCTGCCATAATGAGTCCTGTTAAAGCAGGGACTGCTGAAGCATGCAGTGTCTTTCCTTCTGTAACAGTTGTTTGGGATTGCATATCTGGACGCTACAGTCCTATCTCTGTGTTGTGTCTATGACTTGTCCCCTGATTGTGAGGCTGTTTCCTAACCTTTCAAAAGCTTAATTGAGTCTCTTAATTATAGCCCTGTCAAGCCCGTCTCTTCCTCTCATTTCCCTAGAAGATCCTGAGCCCTCTGAGTCATCAGTTAGCTATGTCAGACAGAGACATAGAGGCCTTTCTGGTCTTATTCATAGACAGGACGATTGATGTCTGGGCTGAATGAACCCACGCACTGGTACACCTGGGTAGATACGACCTAAATAATGTAGCCTACCTCTACACTATAGTATGTATAGTTTGTTTGATGTTGTCTTGTTGGTTTGGGTTAAGAAATATTTGTTTATGCAATTACACATGAACGAACACAAGCAGATGTCCATATAAACAGCTGGTGACTAGCAATTTTTATAAATGTGATCCTGAAATAATCATTAGCATCAGTTACTCATGTGATAAATCTACTGTGACTATTCATTTCTGTTCCTGTGGTCTCTGCATCATAGTGCCGTTCAGAATTTTTCAAATGGCATATTTCTTACAGATTTGTGTGATTCTCTTTCCAGCCACTCGAGAGTCAGCATTTGTTCATGCCATTGCCTCGGCGGGAGTGGCATTTGCAGTGACCCGTGCCTGTGCTGAGGGTTCAGCCACCATCTGCGGGTGTGACACACGCCATAAGGGCCCCCCTGGTGAGGGATGGAAATGGGGCGGCTGTAGCGAGGACGTGGAGTTTGGGAGCATGGTGTCACGGGAGTTTGCTGATGCGAGGGAGAATCGCCCTGATGCACGCTCAGCCATGAACCGCCATAATAACGAGGCAGGAAGAATGGTTAGTTTTCTGAAAGTTATTTTTTTCTGATTGTGTGTGACAGTTTTTCTACTTTCAGATGTTTAATTGGCAAATGTTTTTTTTTATCCATAGTCCCTCAACGACAACATGTTCCTGAAGTGTAAGTGCCATGGTCTTTCGGGTAGCTGTGAGGTCAAGACGTGCTGGTGGTCTCAGCCTGACTTCCGAGTTATTGGTGACTACATGAAGGATAAGTATGACAGTGCATCTGAGATGGTAGTGGAGAAACATAAGGAGTCCCGTGGCTGGGTGGAGACCCTGAGACCCAAGTACAACTACTTCAAACCCCCAACAGAGCGCGACCTGGTTTATTATGAAAGCTCACCTAATTTCTGTGACCCTAATCCTGAGACTGGCTCCTTTGGCACTCGCGATCGCATCTGCAACCTGACATCCCACGGCATAGACGGGTGCGACCTTCTGTGCTGCGGGAGAGGTCACAACACCCGGACTGAGAAGCGGAAGGAGAAGTGCCACTGCATTTTCCACTGGTGCTGCTACGTCAGCTGTCAGGAGTGTGTGAGAGTCTACGATGTGCACACCTGCAAATAGGGACGTCCTGTTCTCATCTTTAGTCACCAAAATTTAAACAGGCAGAAGATCAAATACAGGAACTTTTCTACAGGACATGAGGAGCTATAAACTTGTCTGACCTGTCCATGGACTCCAGTGGCAGACATAAACGGCCTCGTGTTTAGAGCTGTGATGCTAAGAAGAGCCAGTCTCTGTCTTAATCGACTGGAACAGTTGAGAAGATGTTGACATGACAAAGCATCACCCGTATGAACTGTGATGGTGGTGATGATGACAGCAATGTTAATATCTATAGCATTGACGAAAGGAGTTTTCATGTACTGACGTAGGAAAGGAGAACTGTCAGCTAAATGACAAACACCATATTGGTGATTTTCTTTTTTTTCTGTAGTTACTTTTGTTGAGAATAGTACAGCACTGCCAATGCTTTCAAGTCTATGGGGCAAACAATGGAAATGTCACATTTTCTTCAATGTTTTATAATCAATTGTTTTTGCCACAAAAAGTGACAAACATTTATGAGCAATTTACATGATTTAACACCCAACAGCATGCATTCTCCTCCTCAACATTATTAGTATGTATGTGTATATCTGAAAACTAACATTATCATTGTGTGAGTGAGTATTTGTTTTATAGTGCTAATATGTTACTGATGTTTGGGTAAGAATGCACTTGCACCTGAGTGAATGTAGTTATTACTGCTGTGATGTGTTTACATGTTCACAAATTCTTAAGCTAACGAGTTAATATCTGGTTTAAATTACTAATTTTGTTTGAGAGTAGACATGAGCCACATCCACCGAACACTGGCAAAACAAGAAAATACACAGTCTGCACATTTCATTAAACACCTGATAAACACTGGAAGCTTTTTTCTTAAGAGTAACAACGCTTTGAATGACCAAAGACAAGAAAAGAAAACCCCCTGTTAGTCAACGGTGGTGAGAGAGCTGTAAATGAATCTGAAAGGTCAGCACTTGTGTCCTGTTGAGAAATATGAAGCATGTTCTCCTTGTTTTTATCAGTATTAGCATTGTCTCATGTGATTCGGTTTGGGGAAAACTGTTATTTATACAAATATAATACTCTTTTATTTTGATATTTGATCAGATAAAAGTTAATTCTGTGCTCCCTGAGAAAAAAAACACAAATGGCAAATAAACCGCAAACCAAGCTGTATCATATAAGCTCTGTATAATGCAGTATAATTTGCAGTTGCAGTAAAATAATGACCAAAACCTGTGCATGTGATGATTCTCAACTGTGGCTTATTGTTCCCCAAACTAAACAACAAGCAGCATCACTGAAACTATCAAGACTTCCCTTATTTTAATGCTGCTAAGTAAAGTTAATATGTGTATGTGTGTGTGTGTTTAGGTCCTTACAAACAGTGTGTCTTTGTCTATTTGTCTTATATGTTTATTCTTGTATGTATTGATTCTTTCTGTGAAAGAAAAATATTATATATAGTTTGGAAAAAATGTGAAGTTTTGACTAATTCTTACAGTAATTCCCATTTAACCACATAGACCAATATAGAGTTTAGGTTATTTTAGTCGTCTATGGATTTTGTAGTTGTGCCAAACATCAGGGCAAAAATGATTCATGTTTCTCTCCCTTAATTTGAGAAGATGAAATACAATACAGTATTTATTTATTTGGAAAGTGAAAAACTACTGAAAGAGACAAAAACTTTTTGCAAGTGGGTGCACCATTTCACTGAGAGCCTTGACTATGGAGAGATGTGTAAAGTCACTGATGAATTATTGTTCACAGCCAATGTAATGCTATGTCTCAGGCGTGTATATTTTTCAGTCTCTAAACAAATATGCCCACCCGTGATAACTTTACATCATGACTAGAAGTAATAAATGAACAGCCATAACCAGTTTCACATTTAAGTCATTTTTTAATGAACTACACAGCAACCATCATCAGTACAAGAACTGTTATCTTGCTGTACACTTTATATGTGATTGATTGCTTGTGTGGACAATTTGCTTATGTTCTAATTTTTTGTTAAGTCTGTAAATCCAAAGTTTTGTACAAAATAGTTATTGCGTTTTTATGGGTTTCTAAAATTGGATGTTTTTTTATGATTATTTATTTCATGCTATGTACATATTAGTGAGTAAAAATATATATTTGCAGAAAATACTTTTTTTTGAAACAGTGTTTTGACTTGTAACGCTGTAGCCTTTTTACCTCATATCTGTTTTTCCACTGACTCCACACAGGTATCGTTTATCCTGCTGCCTGTAGTAGATTTCTAAAGTTAACTCTTTAACACCAAAATAAAACAACATAAACAACCAAACTGTTGTTCTGTTATCTATAACTGAATTTAACTTGTAACTAATCATTTTGTTGACTTTTGTGAATCATGACTGCGAAATAAGTATAACAAAAGATGAATTATTGGCCAATGCGCATGGACCTGTGACCATGACAGCTTATGTGGGGAATGGGCCATCGAGCATACAAAATTAGTTTATAATGTGAAGCTGATATTACAATGTGAAATTAAGTTAAAAACCAAGGGCTTAGGTTTGGTCTCAACATTGGTAGTGATGCAACAACCCTCCAAAACAAAGACACTGGCTTTTTCATGGTGACAACCAAACAGTTTATTAACATATAGGATCTGAAATTACATTCAGGAATGCCTAAATGCATAAAAACTCATAGTATGGTAAGTCATATAAAAGTCATTGAATAGTAAAGCGTAAAAAAGTCTTGGTATAATAAGGCATAAAATCATCGTAGTATAGGAAGGCATGAAAGTCTTAAAACGAACAACATGGTGTAGTAAGGCATAAAAAGGAATAATATATATACTATTACTATATATTATGATAATACCATATACTATACTATAGTATGGCATAAAACGTCAAAGAGACAACATAGTATAGTATGGAATGAAAAGTAATAAAAACATCATAGTATAGTAAGGCATAAAATGTAAAAAAAAAAAATCATAGTATATTAAGGCATAAAACGTCAAAAAAACGACATAGTATAGTATGGAATAAAAGGTAAAAAAAACATCATAGTATAGTAAAGCATAAAAGATCAAAAACACTTCATGGTATAGTAAGGCATAAAACGTCAAAAAAACGACATAGTATAGTACGGAATAAAAAGTCATAAAAAGGTCATAGTATAGTAAGGCATAAAGCGTCATACTATAGTATGGCATAAAACATTTTAAAAAAGCGTCATACTATATTATGGAATAAAAATTCATAGAAATGTCATAGTATAGTAAGGCATAAAAGCGTCATACTATAGTATGGCATAAAACATTTTAAAAAATGACATAGTATAGTATGGAACAAAAAGTCATAAAGACGTTACTGTATAAAAAGGCATAAAACGTCAAAAAAACAACATAGTTTAGTATGGAATAAAAAAGCATAAAAACGTCATAGTTTAGCAAGGCATAAAACATAAAAAAAAACGACATAGTATAGTACGGAATAAAAAGTCATAAAAAGGTCATAGTATAGTAAGGCATAAAACGTCATACTATAATATGGCATAAAACATTTTAAAAAAGCGTCATACTATATTATGGCATAAAAAGTCATAAAAACGTTAAACCATAGTATGGCATAAGAAGTCATAAAAACGTCATACTATAGTAAGGCATAAAACGTCAAAAAAACGACATAGTATAGCATGGAATAAAAAGCATAAAAACGTCATAGTTTAGCAAGGCATAAAACGTCAAAAAAACGACATAGTATAGTACAGAATGAAAAGATATTAAAAACGTCACAGTATAGTAAGGCATAAAACATAAAAAAAAACGACATAGTATAGTACGGAATAAAAAGTCATAAAAAGGTCATAGTATAGTAAGGCATAAAAGCGTCATACTATAGTATGGCATAAAACATTTTAAAAAAGCGTCATACTATATTATGGAATAAAAATTCATAGAAATGTCATAGTATAGTAAGGCATAAAAGCGTCATACTATAGTATGGCATAAAACATTTTAAAAAATGACATAGTATAGTATGGAACAAAAAGTCATAAAGACGTTACTGTATAAAAAGGCATAAAACGTCAAAAAAACAACATAGTTTAGTATGGAATAAAAAAGCATAAAAACGTCATAGTTTAGCAAGGCATAAAACATAAAAAAAAACGACATAGTATAGTACGGAATAAAAAGTCATAAAAAGGTCATAGTATAGTAAGGCATAAAACGTCATACTATAATATGGCATAAAACATTTTAAAAAAGCGTCATACTATATTATGGCATAAAAAGTCATAAAAACGTTAAACCATAGTATGGCATAAAACGTCAAAAAAACGACATAGTATAGCATGGAATAAAAAGCATAAAAACGTCATAGTAAGGCATAAAAGCGTCATACTATAGTAAGGCATAAAACGTCAAAAAAACGACATAGTATAGTACAGAATGAAAAGATATTAAAAACGTCACAGTATAGTAAGGCATAAAACATAAAAAAAAACGACATCGTATAGTACGTAATAAAAAGTCATAAAAACATCATATAATAGTAAGGCATAAAAGCGTCATACTATAGTATGGCATAAAACGTCGAACAAACGACATAGTTTAGTATGGAATAAAAAGGCATAAAAACGTCATACTATGATATGGCATGAACATTAAAAAAAAGGCATCATACTATATTATGGCATAAAAAGTCATAATAACCTTAAACTATAGTATGGCATAAAAGGTCATAGAAATGTCATACTATAGTATGGCATAAGACATTAAAAAAAACGACATAGTATAGTATGGAACAAAAAGTCATAAAAAGGTTACTGCATTAAAAGTCATAAGACATCAAAAAAACGACATAGTATAGTATGGAATAAAAATAATAAAAACGTTACTGTATAGTAAGGCATAAAACATCAAAAAAACATCATAGTGTAGTATGGAATAAAAAGTCATAAAAACGTCACAGTATAGTAAGGCATAAAACGTCAGAAGAAAGACATAGTATAGTATGGAATAAAAAGTCATAAAAATGTCATAGTATAGTAAAGCATAAAAGCGTCATACTATAGTATGGCATAAAACATAAAAAAAAAAACGACATAGTATAGTAAAGAATAAAAAGTCATAAAAACGTTACTGTATAGTAAGGCATAAAACGTCAAAAAAACGACATAGTATAGTATGAAATAAAAAGGTATAGAAACGTCATATTATAGTAATGCATAAAACATCAAAAAAACAACATAGTATAGTATGGAATAAAAAAGCATAAGAACGTCATAGTTTAGCAGGACATAAAACGTCAGAAAAACGACATAGTATATTATGGAATAAAAATTCATAAAAATGTCATAGTATAGTATGGCATAAAACATTAAAAAAAACGACATAGTATAGTATGGGACAAAAAGTCATAGAAATGTTACTGTATAAGAAGTCATAAAACGTTAAAAAAAACGACATAGTATAGTATGAAATAAAAAAGCATAAAAACGTCATAGTTTAGCAAGGCATAAAATGTCAAAAAATCGACATAGTATAGTATGGAATAAAAATTCATAAAAATGTCATAGTATAGTAAAGCATAAAAGCGTCATACTATAGTATGGCATAAAACATAAAAAAAAACGACATAGTATAGTAAGGAATAAAAAGTCATAAAAACGTTACTGTATAGTAAGGCATAAAACGTCAAAAAAATGACATAGTATAGTATGGAATAAAAAGGTATAGAAACGTCATATTATAGTAATGCATAAAACATCAAAAAAACAACATAGTATAGTATGGAATAAAAAAGCATAAGAACGTCATAGTTTAGCAGGACATAAAACGTCAGAAAAACGACATAGTATATTATGGAATAAAAATTCATAAAAATGACATAGTATAGTATGGCATAAAACATAAAAAAAAAACGACATAGTATAGTATGGGACAAAAAGTCATAGAAACGTTACTGTATAAGAAGTCATAAAACGTAAAAAAAAACGACATAGTATAGTATGAAATAAAAAAGCATAAAAACGTCATAGTTTAGCAAGGCATAAAATGTCAAAAAATCGACATAGTATAGTATGGAATAAAAATTCATAAAAATGTCATAGTATAGTAAAGCATAAAAGCGTCATACTATAGTATGGCATAAAACATTAAAAAAACGACATAGTATAGTATGGAATAAAAAGTAATAAAAACGTTACTGGATAGTAAGGCATAAAACATCAAAAAAACAAGATAGTGTAGTATGGAATAAAAAAGCATAAAAACGTCATAGTTTAGCAAGGAATAAAACGTCAAAAAACAACATAGTATAGTATGAAATAAAAAAGCATAAAAACGTCATACTATAGTATGGCATAAAACGTCAAACAAACAACATAGTTTAGTATGGAATAAAAAAGCATAAAAACGTCATACTATAGCTTTGAATAAGAAGTCATAAAAACGTCATAGTTTAGCAAGGCATAAAACATCAAAAGAAAGACATAGTATAGTATGGAATAAAAAGTCATAAAAACGTCACAGTATAGTAAGGCATAAAACGTCTAAAAAATGACATAGTATAGTATGGCATGAAAGGTCATAGAAATGTCATAGCATAGTAAGACATAAAAAATTAAAAAAAACAACATAGTATAGTATTGAATAAAAAGTCATAAAAAAGTCATTGTATAGTGAAGCATAAAACATCAAAAAAACTTCACGTTATAGTAAGGCATCAAAACTTATAAAAACGTCACTGTATATTAAGGCATAAAACGTCAAAAAACGACATAGTATAGTATGGCATTAAAAGTCATAAAAACGTCACTGTATAGTAAGCCATAAAACGTCTAAAAAATGACATAGTATAGTACGGAATAAAAAGTCATAAAACGTTAAACTATAGTATGGCATAAAAGGTCATAAAAACGTCACTGTGTGGTAAGGCATTAAACGTCAAAAAAAGAACATAGTATATTATGGCATAAAAAGTCATAAAAAGGTCATAGTATAGTAAGGCATAAAACGTAAAAAAAAACGACATAGTATATTAAGGCATAAAATGTTAAAAAAAAAAGTCATACTATAGTATGGAATAAAAAGTCACAAAAATGTAATAGTATAGTAAGGCATAAAATGTCAAAAAAGTGACATAGTATATTATAAAATAAAAAGTCACAAAAATTTCATAGTATAGTAAGACAGAAAACGTCCAAAAACAACATTCTATGGCATGATTAAGAATTCATAAAAACGTCATAGTATAATAAGGCATAAACCGTCAAAAAAAACGACATAGTATAGTAAGGCATAAAACATCAAAAAAACAACATAGTATAGTATGAAATAAAAAGTCATAAGAACTTCATAGTATAGTATGGCAGAAAATGTCAAAAAAACTACATGCTATAGCATGGTTTAAGAATTCATAAAAATGTCATAGTATAGTAAAGCATAAAACATCAAAAAAACTTCACGTTATAGTTACGCATCAAAAGTAATAAAAACGTCATAGTATAGTAAGGCATAAAACGTCAAAAAACGACATAGTATAGTATGGAATAAAAAAGCATAAAAACATCATACTATAGTAAGGCATAAAGCGTCAAAAAAATGACATAGTATAGTATGGAATAAAAAGGCATAAAAACATCACAGTATAGTAAGGCATAAAAAATCAAAAAAATGACATAGTATAGTATGAAATAAAAAGTCATAAAAATGTCATAGTATAGTAAGGCATAAAAGCGTCATACTATAGTATGGCATGAAACATTAGAAAAAACGACATAGTGTAGTATGGAATGAAAGTAATAAAAACGTTACTGTATAGTAAGGCATAAAACATCAAAAAAACATCATAGTGTAGTATGGAATAAAAAGTCATAAAAACGTCACAGTATAGTAAGGCATAAAATGTCAGAAGAAAGACATAGTATAGTATGGAATAAAAATTCATAAAAATGTCATAGTATAGTAAAGCATAAAAGCGTCATACTATAGTATGGCATAAAACATTAAAAAAACGACATAGTATAGTATGGAATAAAAAGTAATAAAAACGTTACTGGATAGTAAGGCATAAAACATCAAAAAAACAAGATAGTGTAGTATGGAATAAAAAAGCATAAAAACGTCATAGTTTAGCAAGGCATAAAACGTCAAAAAACAACATAGTATAGTATGAAATAAAAAAGCATAAAAACGTCATATTATAGTAAGGCATAAAAGCGTCATACTATAGTATGGCATAAAACGTCAAACAAACAACATAGTTTAGTATGGAATAAAAAAGCATAAAACGTCATACTATAGCTTTGAATAAGAAGTCATAAAAACGTCATAGTTTAGCAAGGCATAAAAACGTCTAAAAAATGACATAGTATAGTATGGCATAAAAGGTCATAAAAACGTCATAGTATAGTAAGGCATAAAACATCAAAAAAACAACATAGTATAGTATGGCATTAAAAGTCATAAAAAAGTCATAAAAAAGTCATTGTATCGTGAAGCATAAAACATCAAAAAAACTTCACGTTATAGTAAGGCATCAAAACTTATAAAAACGTCACTGTATATTAAGGCATAAAACGTCAAAAAACGACATAGTATAGTATGGAATAAAAAGTCATAAAAACGTCATATTATAGTGAGGCATAAAACGTCAAAAAAAGGTCACAGTATAGTCAGGCATAAAAAGTCATAAAAACAGCATAGTATAGTAAGGCATTTAAAGTCATAGAAATGTCATGGTATAGTAAGGCATAAAACATCAAAAAACGACACGCTATAGTATGGCATAAGAATTCATAAAAATGTCATAGTATAGTAATGCATAAAACGTCAAAAAACAACATAGGGGGCGTTGTGTAGCGTAGTGGTCTAAGCAGGCGCCCCATGTGTAGAGGCTGCAGTCGGCCCCGGTTCGAGTCCTGCATCGGACAGCCTTTACTGCATGTCATTCACCCTCTCTGCCTCCCCATTTCCTGTCTCTCTACTGTCCTGTCAAATAAAGGCATAAAAGAACCCCAAAAATATACTTTAAAAAAAAAACCGACATAGTATAGTATGGAATGAAAAGGCTTAAAAATGTCATATTATAGTATGGCATTAAAAGTCATAAAAACGTCACTGTATAGTAAGCCATAAAACGTCTAAAAAATGACATAGTATAGTACGGAATAAAAAGTCATAAAACGTTAAACTATAGTATGGCATAAAAGGTCATAAAAACATCACTGTGTGGTAAGGCATTAAACGTCAAAAAAAGAACATAGTATATTATGGCATAAAAAGTCATAAAAAGGTCATAGTATAGTAAGGCATAAAACGTAAAAAAAAACGTCATAGTATATTAAGGCATAAAATGTTAAAAAAAAAAAGTCATACTATAGTATGGAATAAAAAGTCACAAAAATGTAATAGTATAGTAAGGCATAAAATGTCAAAAAAGTGACATAGTATATTATAAAATAAAAAGTCACAAAAATTTCATAGTATAGTAAGACAGAAAACGTCCAAAAACAACATTCTATGGCATGATTAAGAATTCATAAAAACGTCATAGTATAATAAGGCATAAACCGTCAAAAAAAACGACATAGTATAGTAAGGCATAAAACTTCAAAAAAACGACATTGTATAGTATGAAATAAAAAGTCATAAGAACTTCATAGTATAGTATGGCAGAAAATGTCAAAAAAACTACATGCTATAGCATGGTTTAAGAATTCATAAAAATGTCATAGTATAGTAAAGCATAAAACATCAAAAAAACTTCACGTTATAGTTACGCATCAAAAGTAATAAAAACGTCATAGTATAGTAAGGCATACAACGTCAAAAAAACGACATAGTATAGTATGGAATAAAAAAGCATAAAAACATCATACTATAGTAAGGCATAAAGCGTCAAAAAAATGACATAGTATAGTATGGAATAAAAAGGCATAAAAACATCACAGTATAGTAAGGCATAAAAAATCAAAAAAATGACATAGTATAGTATGAAATAAAAAGTCATAAAAATGTCATAGTATAGTAAGGCATAAAAGCGTCATACTATAGTATGGCATGAAACATTAGAAAAAACGACATAGTGTAGTATGGAATGAAAGTAATAAAAACGTTACTGTATAGTAAGGCATAAAACATCAAAAAAACATCATGGTGTAGTATGGAATAAAAAGTCATAAAAACGTCACAGTATAGTAAGGCATAAAATGTCAGAAGAAAGACATAGTATAGTATGGAATAAAAATTCATAAAAATGTCATAGTATAGTAAAGCATAAAAGCGTCATACTATAGTATGGCATAAAAAGTCATAAAAACGTCAAAAAAACGACATAGTATAGTATGGAATAAAAAGTAATAAAAACGTTACTGGATAGTAAGGCATAAAACATCAAAAAAACAAGATAGTGTAGTATGGAATAAAAAAGCATAAAAACGTCATAGTTTAGCAAGGCATAAAACGTCAAAAAACAACATAGTATAGTATGAAATAAAAAAGCATAAAAACGTCATATTATAGTAAGGCATAAAAGCGTCATACTATAGTATGGCATAAAACGTCAAACAAACAACATAGTTTAGTATGGAATAAAGAAGCATAAAAACGTCATACTATAGCATTGAACAAGAAGTCATAAAAACGTCATAGTTTAGCAAGGCATAAAACGTCTAAAAAATGACATAGTATAGTATGGCATGAAAGGTCATAGAAATGTCATAGCATAGTAAGACATAAAACATTAAAAAAACAACATAGTATAGTATTGAATAAAAAGTCATAAAAAAGTCATTGTATCGTGAAGCATAAAACATCAAAAAAACTTCACGTTATAGTAAGGCATCAAAACTTATAAAAACGTCACTGTATATTAAGGCATAAAACGTCAAAAAACGACATAGTATAGTATGGAATAAAAAGTCATAAAAACGTCATATTATAGTGAGGCATAAAACGTCAAAAAAAGGTCACAGTATAGTCAGGCATAAAAAGTCATAAAAACAGCATAGTATAGTAAGGCATTTAAAGTCATAGAAATGTCATGGTATAGTAAGGCATAAAACATCAAAAAACGACACGCTATAGTATGGCATAAGAATTCATAAAAATGTCATAGTATAGTAATGCATAAAACGTCAAAAAACAACATAGGGGGCGTTGTGTAGCGTAGTGGTCTAAGCAGGCGCCCCATGTGTAGAGGCTGCAGTCGGCCCCGGTTCGAGTCCTGCATCGGACAGCCTTTACTGCATGTCATTCACCCTCTCTGCCTCCCCATTTCCTGTCTCTCTACTGTCCTGTCAAATAAAGGCATAAAAGAACCCCAAAAATATACTTTAAAAAAAACCGACATAGTATAGTATGGAATGAAAAGGCTTAAAAATGTCATATTATAGTATGGCATAAAAAGGTATTAAAACGTCATATTATAGTAAGGCATAAAATATAAAAAAAAACAACATAGTATAGTATGGAATAAAAAGTTATGAAAAAGTCATAGTATAGTAAGGCATAAATCGTCTAAAAAACGACATAGTATAGTATGGCATAAAAAGTCATGAAAATGTTAAACTATAGTACGGCATAAAACATCAAAAAAACGACATAGTATATTATGGCATCAAAAGTAATAAAAACGTCACTCTATAGCAAGGCATAAACATCAAAAGAACGACATAGTATAGTATGGAATAAAAAGTCACAAAAACGTCATAGTATAGTAAGGCATAAAACGTCTAAAAAACGACATAGTATAGTATGGCATAAAAAGTCATGAAAATGTTAAACTATAGTACGGCATAAAACGTCAAAAAAACGACATAGTATATTATGGCATCAAAAGTAATAAAAACGTCACTGTATAGCAAGGCATAAACATCAAAAGAACGACATAGTATAGTATGGAATAAAAAGTCACAAAAACGTCATAGTATAGTAAGGCATAAAACGTCTAAAAAACGACATAGTATAGTATGGAATAAAAAGTCATAAAAACGTCATATTATAGTGAGGCATAAAACATCAAAAAAAGGTCACAGTATAGTCAGGCATAAAAAGTCATAAAAACAGCATAGTATAGTAAGGCATTTAAAGTCATAGAAATGTCATGGTATAGTAAGGCATAAAACATCAAAAAACGACACGCTATAGTATGGCATAAGAATTCATAAAAATGTCATAGTATAGTAATGCATAAAACGTCAAAAAACAACATAGGGGGCGTTGTGTAGCGTAGTGGTCTAAGCAGGCGCCCCATGTGTAGAGGCTGCAGTCGGCCCCGGTTCGAGTCCTGCATCGGACAGCCTTTACTGCATGTCATTCACCCTCTCTGCCTCCCCATTTCCTGTCTCTCTACTGTCCTGTCAAATAAAGGCATAAAAGAACCCCAAAAATATACTTTAAAAAAAACCGACATAGTATAGTATGGAATAAAAAGGCTTAAAAATGTCATATTATAGTATGGCATAAAAAGGTATTAAAACGTCATATTATAGTAAGGCATAAAATATAAAAAAAAACAACATAGTATAGTATGGAATGAAAAGTTATGAAAAAGTCATAGTATAGTAAGGCATAAATCGTCTAAAAAACGACATAGTATAGTATGGCATAAAAAGTCATGAAAATGTTAAACTATAGTACGGCATAAAACGTCAAAAAAACGACATAGTATATTATGGCATCAAAAGTAATAAAAACGTCACTGTATAGCAAGGCATAAACATCAAAAGAACGACATAGTATAGTATGGAATAAAAAGTCACAAAAACGTCATAGTATAGTAAGGCATAAAACGTCAAAAAAACGACATAGTATAGTATGGAATAAAAAGTCATAAAAACGTCATATTATAGTGAGGCATAAAACATCAAAAAAAGGTCACAGTATAGTCAGGCATAAAAAGTCATAAAAACAGCATAGTATAGTAAGGCATTTAAAGTCATAGAAATGTCATGGTATAGTAAGGCATAAAACATCAAAAAACGACACGCTATAGTATGGAATAAAAAGTCATAAAAACGTCATAGTATAGTAAGGCATAAAACGTCTAAAAAACGACATAGTATAGTATGGCATAAAAAGTCATGAAAATGTTAAACTATAGTATGGCATAAAAGGTCATAGAAATGTCATAGCATACTAAGGCATAATACATCGAAAAAACAACATAGTATAGTATTGAATAAAAAGTCATAAACAAGTCATAGTATAGTAAAGCATAAAACATCAAAAAAACTTCACGTTATAGTAAGGCATCAAAAGTAATAAAAACGCCACTGTATAGTAAGGCATAAAATGTCAAAAAACGACATAGTATAGTATAGAATAAAAAGGCATAAAAACTTCATATTATAGTATGGCATAAAAGGTTATAGAAATGTCATAGTATAGTAAGGCATAAAACGTCAAAAAACAACATGCTATAGTATGGCATAAGAATTCATAAAAACGTCATAGTATAGTAAGGCATAAAACGTCAAAAAATCTTCATGGTATACTAAGGCATCAAAAGTAATAAAAACATCATAGTATGGTGAGGCATAAAACGTCAAAAAAACCACATACTATAGTATGAAATAAAAAGTCATAAGAACGTCATGTTATAGTAAAGCAGAAAACGTAAAAAAAATGACATAGTATAGTATGGATTAAAAAGTCATAAAAACGTCATAGTATAATTAGGCATAAAATGTCAAAAAAACGACATAGTATAGTATGGAAGAAAAAGTCATAAGAATGTCATAGTATAGTAAAGCATAAAACATCAAAAAAACTTCACGTTATAGTTAGGCATCAAAAGTAATAAAAACGTCATAGTATAGTAAGGCATAAAACGTCAAAAAAAACGTCATAGTATAGTATGGCATAAAAACTCATAAAAACGTCATAGTTTAGCAAGGCATAAAATATCAAAAGAACGACATAGTATAGTAGGGAATAAAAAGTCATAAAAACGTCACAGTATAGTAAGGCCTAAAACGTCAAAAAAACGACATAGTATAGTATGAAATAAAAAAGCATAAAAACGTAATATTATAGTAAGGCATAAAACATTAAAAAAACAACATAGTGTAGTATGGAATAAAAAGGCATAAAAATGTCACTGTATAGTAAAGCATAAAACATCAAAAAAACTTCACGTTGTAGTAAGGCATCAAAAGTCATAAAAACCTCATAGTATAGTGAGTCATAAAACGTCTAAAAAACGACATAGTATAGTATGGAATAAAAAGTCATAAAGACGCCACTGTATAGCAAGGCATAAAACGTCAAAAAAACGACATAGTATAGTATGGAATAAAAAGTCATAAAAATGTCATAGTATAGTAAGGCATAAAATGTTAAAAAAAAATGTCATACTATAGTATGGAATAAAAAGTCATAAAAATGTCATAGTATAGTAAGGCATAAGAAGTCAAAAAAGTGACATAGTATAGTATAAAATAAAAAGTCATAAAAACATCATAGTATAGTGAGGCATAAAACGTCAAAAAACCCACATAGTATAGTATGAAATAAGAAGTCATAAGAACGTTATAGTATAGTAAGGCAGAAAACGTAAAAAAAAACGACATGCTATAGCATGGTTTAAGAATTCATTAAAACGTCATAGTGTAGTAAGGCATAAGACGTCAAAAAAAACGACATAGTATAGTATGGAATAAAAAGTCATAAAAAATGTCATAGTATAGTAAGGCATAAAACATAAAAAAAAAAACATCATAGTATAGTAAGGCATAAAACGTCAAAAAAACAGCATGCTATAGTATGGCATACAACGTCATAAAAAAATCTTAGTGTGGTAAGGCATAAAAAGGCCAAAAAAAGTTATATGATGTTTCATATGATGAGTATAAGAATTCCCTAAAAACGACATAGTATAGTATGGAATAAAAAGTCATAAAAACGTCATCTTATAGTGAGGCATAAAACATCAAAAAACGACACGCTATAGTATGGAATAAAAAGTCATAAAAACGTCATAGTATAGTAAGGCATAAAACGTCTAAAAAACGACATAGTATAGTATGGCATAAAAAGTCATGAAAATGTTAAACTATAGTATGGCATAAAAGGTCATAGAAATGTCATAGCATACTAAGGCATAATACATCGAAAAAACAACATAGTATAGTATTGAATAAAAAGTCATAAACAAGTCATAGTATAGTAAAGCATAAAACATCAAAAAAACTTCACGTTATAGTAAGGCATCAAAAGTAATAAAAACGCCACTGTATAGTAAGGCATAAAATGTCAAAAAACGACATAGTATAGTATAGAATAAAAAGGCATAAAAACTTCATATTATAGTATGGCATAAAAGGTTATAGAAATGTCATAGTATAGTAAGGCATAAAACGTCAAAAAACAACATGCTATAGTATGGCATAAGAATTCATAAAAACGTCATAGTATAGTAAGGCATAAAACGTCAAAAAATCTTCATGGTATACTAAGGCATCAAAAGTAATAAAAACATCATAGTATGGTGAGGCATAAAACGTCAAAAAAACCACATACTATAGTATGAAATAAAAAGTCATAAGAACGTCATGTTATAGTAAAGCAGAAAACGTAAAAAAAATGACATAGTATAGTATGGATTAAAAAGTCATAAAAACGTCATAGTATAATTAGGCATAAAATGTCAAAAAAACGACATAGTATAGAATGGAAGAAAAAGTCATAAGAATGTCATAGTATAGTAAAGCATAAAACATCAAAAAAACTTCACGTTATAGTTAGGCATCAAAAGTAATAAAAACGTCATAGTATAGTAAGGCATAAAACGTCAAAAAAACGTCATAGTATAGTATGGCATAAAAACTCATAAAAACGTCATAGTTTAGCAAGGCATAAAATATCAAAAGAACGACATAGTATAGTAGGGAATAAAAAGTCATAAAAACGTCACAGTATAGTAAGGCCTAAAACGTCAAAAAAACGACATAGTATAGTATGAAATAAAAAAGCATAAAAACGTAATATTATAGTAAGGCATAAAACATTAAAAAAACAACATAGTGTAGTATGGAATAAAAAGGCATAAAAATGTCACTGTATAGTAAAGCATAAAACATCAAAAAAACTTCACGTTGTAGTAAGGCATCAAAAGTCATAAAAACCTCATAGTATAGTGAGTCATAAAACGTCTAAAAAACGACATAGTATAGTATGGAATAAAAAGTCATAAAGACGCCACTGTATAGCAAGGCATAAAACGTCAAAAAAACGACATAGTATAGTATGGAATAAAAAGTCATAAAAATGTCATAGTATAGTAAGGCATAAAATGTTAAAAAAAAATGTCATACTATAGTATGGAATAAAAAGTCATAAAAATGTCATAGTATAGTAAGGCATAAGAAGTCAAAAAAGTGACATAGTATAGTATAAAATAAAAAGTCATAAAAACATCATAGTATAGTGAGGCATAAAACGTCAAAAAACCCACATAGTATAGTATGAAATAAGAAGTCATAAGAACGTTATAGTATAGTAAGGCAGAAAACGTAAAAAAAAACGACATGCTATAGCATGGTTTAAGAATTCATTAAAACGTCATAGTGTAGTAAGGCATAAGACGTCAAAAAAAACGACATAGTATAGTATGGAATAAAAAGTCATAAAAAATGTCATAGTATAGTAAGGCATAAAACATAAAAAAAAAAAACATCATAGTATAGTAAGGCATAAAACGTCAATAAAACAGCATGCTATAGTATGGCATACAACGTCATAAAAAAATCTTAGTGTGGTAAGGCATAAAAAGGCCAAAAAAAGTTATATGATGTTTCATATGATGAGTATAAGAATTCCCTAAAAACGACATAGTATAGTATGGAATAAAAAGTCATAAAAACGTCATCTTATAGTGAGGCATAAAACGTCAAAAAAAGGTCACAGTATAGTCAGGCATAAAAAGTCATAAAAACAGCATAGTATAGTAAGGCATTTAAAGTCATAGAAATGTCATGGTATAGTAAGGCATAAAACATCAAAAAACGACACGCTATAGTATGGCATAAGAATTCATAAAAATGTCATAGTATAGTAATGCATAAAACGTCACAAAACAACATAGGGGGCGTTGTGTAGCGTAGTGGTCTAAGCAGGCGCCCCATGTGTAGAGGCTGCAGTCGGCCCCGGTTCGAGTCCTGCATCGGACAGCCTTTACTGCATGTCATTCACCCTCTCTGCCTCCCCATTTCCTGTCTCTCTACTGTCCTGTCAAATAAAGGCATAAAAGAACTCCAAAAATATACTTTAAAAAAAACCAACATAGTATAGCATGGAATAAAAAGGCTTAAAAATGTCATATTATAGTATGGCATAAAAAGGTATTAAAACGTCATATTATAGTAAGGCATAAAATATAAAAAAAAAAACAACATAGTATAGTATGGAATAAAAAGTTATGAAAAAGTCATAGTATAGTAAAGCATAAAACATCAAAAGAACGACATAGTATAGTATGGAATAAAAATCCATAAAAACGTCATAGTATAGTAAGGCATAAAACGTCTAAAAAACGACATAGTATAGTATGGCATAAAAAGTCATAAAAACGTCATAGTATAGTAAGGCATAAAACGTCTAAAAAACGACATAGTATAGTATGGCATAAAAAGTCATGAAAATGTTAAACTATAGTATGGCATAAAAGGTCATAGAAATGTCATAGCATACTAAGGCATAATACATCGAAAAAACAACATAGTATAGTATTGAATAAAAAGTCATAAACAAGTCATAGTATAGTAAAGCATAAAACATCAAAAAAACTTCACGTTATAGTAAGGCATCAAAAGTAATAAAAACGCCACTGTATAGTAAGGCATAAAACGTCAAAAAAACGACATAGTATATTATGGCATAAAAAGTCGTTAAAACGTCACTGTATAGCATGGCATAAAACGTCAAAAAAACGTCATACTATAGTAAGGCATAAAATGTCAAAAAACGACATAGTATAGTATAGAATAAAAAGGCATAAAAACGCCACTGTATAGTATGGCATAAAAGGTTATAGAAATGTCATAATATATTATGGTATAAAAAGTCGTAAAAACGTCACTGTATAGTAAGGCATAAAACGTCAAAAAACGACATGCTATAGTATGGCATAAGAATTCATAAAAACTGCATAGTATAGTAAGGCATAAAACGTCAAAAAAAACTTCATGGTATACTAAGGCATCAAAAGTAATAAAAACATCATAGTATGGTGAGGCATAAAACGTCAAAAAAACCACATAGTATAGTATGAAATAAAAAGTCATAAGAACGTCATATTATAGTAAGGCAGAAAACGTAAAAAAAACGACATAGTATAGTATGGAATAAAAATCCATAAAAACGTCATAGTATAGTAAGGCATAAAACGTCTAAAAAACGACATAGTATAGTATGGCATAAAAAGTCATAAAAACGTCATAGTATAGTAAGGCATAAAACGTCTAAAAAACGACATAGTATAGTATGGCATAAAAAGTCATGAAAATGTTAAACTATAGTATGGCATAAAAGGTCATAGAAATGTCATAGCATACTAAGGCATAATACATCGAAAAAACAACATAGTATAGTATTGAATAAAAAGTCATAAACAAGTCATAGTATAGTAAAGCATAAAACATCAAAAAAACTTCACGTTATAGTAAGGCATCAAAAGTAATAAAAACGCCACTGTATAGTAAGGCATAAAACGTCAAAAAAACGACATAGTATATTATGGCATAAAAAGTCGTTAAAACGTCACTGTATAGCATGGCATAAAACGTCAAAAAAACGTCATACTATAGTAAGGCATAAAATGTCAAAAAACGACATAGTATAGTATAGAATAAAAAGGCATAAAAACGCCACTGTATAGTATGGCATAAAAGGTTATAGAAATGTCATAATATATTATGGTATAAAAAGTCGTAAAAACGTCACTGTATAGTAAGGCATAAAACGTCAAAAAACGACATGCTATAGTATGGCATAAGAATTCATAAAAACTGCATAGTATAGTAAGGCATAAAACATCAAAAAAAACTTCATGGTATACTAAGGCATCAAAAGTAATAAAAACATCATAGTATGGTGAGGCATAAAACGTCAAAAAAACCACATAGTATAGTATGGAATAAAAAGTCATAAGAACGTCATATTATAGTAAGGCAGAAAACGTAAAAAAAACGACATAGTATAGTATGGAATAAAAATCCATAAAAACGTCATAGTATAGTAAGGCATAAAACGTCTAAAAAACGACATAGTATAGTATGGCATAAAAAGTCATAAAAACGTCATAGTATAGTAAGGCATAAAACGTCTAAAAAACGACATAGTATAGTATGGCATAAAAAGTCATGAAAATGTTAAACTATAGTATGGCATAAAAGGTCATAGAAATGTCATAGCATACTAAGGCATAATACATCGAAAAAACAACATAGTATAGTATTGAATAAAAAGTCATAAACAAGTCATAGTATAGTAAAGCATAAAACATCAAAAAAACTTCACGTTATAGTAAGGCATCAAAAGTAATAAAAACGCCACTGTATAGTAAGGCATAAAACGTCAAAAAAACGACATAGTATATTATGGCATAAAAAGTCGTTAAAACGTCACTGTATAGCATGGCATAAAACGTCAAAAAAACGTCATACTATAGTAAGGCATAAAATGTCAAAAAACGACATAGTATAGTATAGAATAAAAAGGCATAAAAACGCCACTGTATAGTATGGCATAAAAGGTTATAGAAATGTCATAATATATTATGGTATAAAAAGTCGTAAAAACGTCACTGTATAGTAAGGCATAAAACGTCAAAAAACGACATGCTATAGTATGGCATAAGAATTCATAAAAACTGCATAGTATAGTAAGGCATAAAACATCAAAAAAAACTTCATGGTATACTAAGGCATCAAAAGTAATAAAAACATCATAGTATGGTGAGGCATAAAACGTCAAAAAAACAACATAGTATAGTATGAAATAAAAAGTCATAAGAACGTCATGTTATAGTAATGCATAAAACGTCACAAAACAACATAGGGGGCGTTGTGTAGCGTAGTGGTCTAAGCAGGCGCCCCATGTGTAGAGGCTGCAGTCGGCCCCGGTTCGAGTCCTGCATCGGACAGCCTTTACTGCATGTCATTCACCCTCTCTGCCTCCCCATTTCCTGTCTCTCTACTGTCCTGTCAAATAAAGGCATAAAAGAACTCCAAAAATATACTTTAAAAAAAACCAACATAGTATAGCATGGAATAAAAAGGCTTAAAAATGTCATATTATAGTATGGCATAAAAAGGTATTAAAACGTCATATTATAGTAAGGCATTAAATATAAAAAAAAACAACATAGTATAGTATGGAATAAAAAGTTATGAAAAAGTCATAGTATAGTAAAGCATAAAACATCAAAAGAACGACATAGTATAGTATGGAATAAAAATCCATAAAAACGTCATAGTATAGTAAGGCATAAAACGTCTAAAAAACGACATAGTATAGTATGGCATAAAAAGTCATAAAAACGTCATAGTATAGTAAGGCATAAAACGTCTAAAAAACGACATAGTATAGTATGGCATAAAAGGTCATAGAAATGTCATAGCATACTAAGGCATAATACATCGAAAAAACAACATAGTATAGTATTGAATAAAAAGTCATAAACAAGTCATAGTATAGTAAAGCATAAAACATCAAAAAAACTTCACGTTATAGTAAGGCATCAAAAGTAATAAAAACGCCACTGTATAGTAAGGCATAAAACGTCAAAAAAACGACATAGTATATTATGGCATAAAAAGTCGTTAAAACGTCACTGTATAGCATGGCATAAAACGTCAAAAAAACGTCATAAAAACCTCATAGTATAGTAAGGCATAAAATGTCAAAAAACGACATAGTATAGTATAGAATAAAAAGGCATAAAAACGCCACTGTATAGTATGGCATAAAAGGTTATAGAAATGTCATAATATATTATGGTATAAAAAGTCGTAAAAACGTCACTGTATAGTAAGGCATAAAACGTCAAAAAAACGACATGCTATAGTATGGCATAAGAATTCATAAAAACTGCATAGTATAGTAAGGCATAAAACATCAAAAAAAACTTCATGGTATACTAAGGCATCAAAAGTAATAAAAACATCATAGTATGGTGAGGCATAAAACGTCAAAAAAACCACATAGTATAGTATGAAATAAAAAGTCATAAGAACGTCATATTATAGTAAGGCAGAAAACGTAAAAAAAACGACATAGAATAGTATGGATTAAAAAGTCATAAAAACGTCATAGTATAATAAGGCATAAAATGTCAAAAAAACGACATAGTATAGTATGGAAGAAAAAGTCATAAAAATGTCATAGTATAGTAAGGCATAAAACATCAAAAAAAACTTCACGTTATAGTTAGGCATCAAAAGTAATAAAAACGTCATAGTATAGTAAGGCATAAAATGTCAAAAAAACGACATAGTATAGTATGGCATAAAAACTCATAAAAACGTCATAGTTTAGCAAGGCATAAAACATCAAAAGAACGACATAGTATAGTATGGAATAAAAAGTCATAAAAACGTCATAGTATAGTAGGGAATAAAAAGTCATAAAAACGTCACAGTATAGTAAGGCCTAAAACGTCAAAAAAAACGACATAGTATAGTATGAAATAAAAAAGCATAAAAACGTAATATTATAGTAAGGCATAAAACATTAAAAAAACAACATAGTATAGTATGGAATAAAAAGGCATAAAAATGTCACCGTATAGTAAAGCATAAAACATCAAAAAAACTTCACGTTGTAGTAAGGCATAAAACGTCATAAAAACCTCATAGTATAGTGAGTCATAAAATGTCTAAAAAACAACATAGTATAGTATGGCATAAAAAGTCATGAAAATGTTAAACTGTAGTATGGCATAAAAGGTCATAGAAATGTCATAGCATAGTAAGGCATAAAACATCAAAAAAACTTCACGTTATAGTAAGGCATCAAAAGTAATAAAAACGCCACTGTATAGCAAGGCATAAAATGTTAAAAAAAAATGTCATACTATAGTATGGAATAAAAAGTCATAAAAATTTCATAGTATAGTAAGGCAGAAAATGTCAAAAAAATGACATGCTTTAGTATGGTTTAAGAATTCATAAAAACGTCATAGTATTAAGGCATAAGCCGTCAAAAACAACAACATAGTATAGTATGGATTAAAAAGTCATAAGAACGTCATATTATAGTAAGGCATAAAATGTCAAAAAACGACATAGTATAGTATAGAATAAAAAGGCATAAAAACGTCATACTATAGTATTGCATAAAAGGTCATAGAAATGTCATAGTATAGTAAGGCATAATACGTCAAAAAACGACATGCTATAGTATGGCATAAGAATTCATAAAAACGTCATATTATAGTAAAGCATAAAACGTCTAAGAAAAACTTCATGGTATACTAAGGCATGAAAAGTCATAAAAACATCATAGTATAGTAAGGCATAAAACGTCAAAAAAACGAAATAGTATAGTATGAAATAAAAAGTCATAAGAACTTCATAGTATAGTAAGGCAGAAAACGTAAAAAAAAACGACATGCTATAGCATGGTTTAAGAATTCATAAAAACGTCATAGTATAATTAGGCATAAAATGTCAAAAAAACCACATAGTATAGTATGGAAGAAAAAGTCATAAAAACGTCATAGTGTAGTAAGGCATAAGACGTCAAAAAAAGGACATAGTATAATAAGGCAGAAAACGTAAAAAAAACGTCATAGTATAGTATAGAATAAAAAGTCATAAAAATGTCACTGTATAGTAAGGCATAAAATGTCAAAAAACGACATAGTATAGTATAGAATAAAAAGTCATAAAAACATCACTGTATAGTTAGGCATAAAATGTAAAAAAAAATGACATAGTATTGTATGGAAGAAAAAGTCATAAAAATATCATAGTATAGTAAAGCATAAAACATCAAAAAATCTTCACGTTATAGTAAGGCATCAAAAGTAATAAAAATGACATAGTATAGTATAAAACAAAAAAGCATAAAAACGTCATAGTTTAGCAAGGCATAAAAAGTAAAAAAAACGACATAGTATAGTATGGAATAAAAAGGCATAAAAATGTCATACTATATTATGGCATAAAAAGTAATAAAAACGTTAAACTATAGTATAGCATAAATGGTTATAGAAATGTCATAGTATAGTAAGGCATAAAACGTCAAAAAACGACATGCTTTAGTATGTCATAAGAATTCATAAAAATCATAGTATAGTAAGGCATAAAACGTCAAAAAAACGACATAGTATAGTAGGGAAAAAAAATTCCTAAAAACATCATAGTATAGTAAAGCATAAAACGTCAAAAAAAACTTCATGGTATACTAAGGCATCAAAAGTCATAAAAACATCATAGTATAGTAAGGCATAAAACATCAAAAAAACGACATAGTATAGTATGGAATAAAAAGGCATAAAAATGTCATACTATATTATGGCATAAAAAGTAATAAAAATGTTAAACTATGGTATAGCATAAATGGTTATAGAAATGTCATAGTATAGTAAGGCATAAAACGTCAAAAAACGACATGCTTTAGTATGTCATAAGAATTCATAAAAATCATAGTATAGTAAGGCATAAAACGTCAAAAAAACGACATAGTATAGTAGGGAAAAAAAATTCCTAAAAACATCATAGTATAGTAAAGCATAAAACGTCAAAAAAAACTTCATGGTATACTAAGGCATCAAAAGTCATAAAAACATCATAGTATAGTAAGGCATAAAACATCAAAAAAACGACATAGTATAGTATGGAATAAAAAGTCATAAGAACTTCATAGTATAGTAAGGCAGAAAACGTAAAAAAAACGACATGCTATAGCATGGTTTAAGAATTCATAAAAACGTCATAGTATAATTAGGCATAAAATGTCAAAAAACCACATAGTATAGTATGGAAGAAAAAGTCATAAAAACGTCATAGTGTAGTAAGGCATAAGACGTCAAAAAAAGGACATAGTATAATAAGGCAGAAAACGTAAAAAAAACGTCATAGTATAGTATAGAATAAAAAGTCATAAAAATGTCACTGTATAGTAAGGCATAAAATGTCAAAAAACGACATAGTATAGTATAGAATAAAAAGTCATAAAAACATCACTGTATAGTTAGGCATAAAATGTAAAAAAAAATGACATAGTATTGTATGGAAGAAAAAGTCATAAAAATATCATAGTATAGTAAAGCATAAAACATCAAAAAATGTTCACGTTATAGTAAGGCATCAAAAGTAATAAAAATGACATAGTATAGTATAAAATAAAAAAGCATAAAAACGTCATAGTTTAGCAAGGTATAAAAAGTAAAAAAAACGACATAGTATAGTATAGAATAAAAAGGCATAAAAATGTCATACTATATTATGGCATAAAAAGTAATAAAAACGTTAAACTATAGTATAGCATAAATGGTTATAGAAATGTCATAGTATAGTAAGGCATAAAACGTCAAAAAACGACATGCTTTAGTATGTCATAAGAATTCATAAAAATCATAGTATAGTAAGGCATAAAACGTCAAAAAAACGACATAGTATAGTAGGGAAAAAAAATTCCTAAAAACATCATAGTATAGTAAAGCATAAAACGTCAAAAAAAACTTCATGGTATACTAAGGCATCAAAAGTCATAAAAACATCATAGTATAGTAAGGCATAAAACATCAAAAAAACGACATAGTATAGTATGGAATAAAAAGTCATAAAAAACGTCATAGTATAGTAAGGCATAAAACGTCAAAAAAACGGAATGCTATAGTATGGCATAAGAAGTCATGAAAACGTCATATTATAGTAAGGCATAAAACGTCAAAAAAACGACATAGTATAGTAGGGAAAAAAAATTCCTAAAAACATCATAGTATAGTAAAGCATAAAACGTCAAAAAAAACTTCATGGTATACTAAGGCATCAAAAGTCATAAAAACGTCATAGTATAGTAAGGCATAAAACGTCAAAAAAAGGTCACAGTATAGTCAGGCATAAAAAGTCATAAAAACAGCATAGTATAGTAAGGCATTTAAAGTCATAAAAATGGCATAGTATAGTAAGGCATAAAACGTAAAAAAAAAAAAACAGCATTGTATAGTATGGAATAAAAAGTCATAAAACCTCACACTATAGTAAGGCATAAAACGTCAAAAAATGAACATAGTATTGTATGGCATAAGAAGTCATAAAAGGACATAGTATAATATGGAATAAAAAGTAATAAAAATGTCATACTATAGTATGGCATAAGAATTCATAAAAATGTCATAGTATAGTAAGGCATAAAATGTCAATAAAAGGACATAGTATAGTAATAAGGCATAAAAACCTCATAGTATAGTATGGTATAAAAAGTCACAAGAATGTCATAGTATAGTATGGTATAGAATGTCATAGAAATGCCATTATTGTATGGCATGAAACATCTTAAAAACATCACAGAATAGTCCGACATAAAAAGTCATAAGAATTACATAGTATAGTATGGCATAAAACATCATAGTATAGTAAGGCATAAGACGTCATAGTATACTGAGGTATAAACCCACACAAAACCTAACATAGTAAGGCATAAAAAGTCATAAAACCTCATACTAGAATAAAGCATAAAAAGTCATGATAACATCATAGTATATTATGGCACAAAAAGACATAAAAACGACATAGTATAGTAAGGCATAAAACATCATAGTATAGTAAGGCATCAAAAGTCATAAAAACATCTTACTATCTTATGGCATAAAACATCATGAAAACGTCATAGTATAGTAAGGCATAAAACGTCATAATAATGTCATAGTATAGTATGGCATAAAAACATCATACTATAGTAAGGCATAAAAAGTCATAAAAATAATAATAATAATAGTAGTAGTGCTTGTCATGAAATGTCCTGTAAATATGTGTGCTTCAAATATTTTCGTGATTTCTTTCAGTTGTCTGGTGTTAGAGATTTTAAATTTGCTTTTATTGCATCTCTAATCTTGTCAAAATTTCATATCACATTCATGCAACTTTAACAGTGACAACTCCTCAATGACAATCATGCAGATATAAGCTACAACTATATTAAAAACCTAATGAATTAGCTGCAAAGCCATCATTATAAAGGCACTATTGCAGCCTACCACAGATAATGCTGATGTCTTCCATTGTTTTTTAAGCTCATAATAAAAAAACTAATCACAATCACATACTTAGAGTATGGATGAGCTGTCAGTCATGAACACCAGTAGATTTAGGCCATAATGCCCAGACATGGGCTATGGATTTGGCATAGGAAGAAAGGAGAAAAAAATAAGGCTGGACTAATAATTTGATTCCTTTGAGAGACTGCAGAGGCCAGCTGTGCTTTTTGGAGAAACAATAATAACAGAAAAAAAATCTCAGTGATGAGAGTTTGAAAATAGATGGAGCTTTGTTGAAGAGAAAGACCTGATCTCAAGATAGATTAGTGGCTTGATATGAATAGAGCCCACCAGTGCTCCGGCTCAGCCCCTGGACCCCTGATAGTCTCTGAGCCCTGCAACAATGTCACCACCAGAGGCCAGGTCTCACTGCTATCTAACCCCATTATCACACAGAAAGATTGATACACACCCCCTCTGGAGGGGAAGCACCACAAAAAGTGATACCCTTCCGTTCTCATTCATGTGGATTCATTAGTCTGCCCACCCCCACATCAAACTATATTTTAAGCTGTCTTTCACAGTTTGTCCTGTGACTGAAACTCATTACTTGCGTATACTTATTTTCCCAGACATTTATAAAAATGCGATGGCATTTAAACCCTGCCTCATGATGGGAAATGAATAAAGATGTGTTGAAGTGTATGAGCTCTTAGGAGTCAGCAGGCACAGGCTCAGGTTTGGTTTAGTGACTGGGAGACTGTCAGCAGCTCATTCCACACCTCGACCTTTGACACTTTTCACACCATCTGAATGGGTGAAAACAAGTACAAAACATGAAACAGATCACAGGATGGACAGAAACTCCGGCCCTGCAGCAAGCCTGTTTTTTTGTTGTTTTTTTTTTTGGCTGAAGGAAATGGGCCCTTCCCTTCAGCCAGACCCACCTAGCAGCTTTGTCACCCAAGTGAGATGAACATTGTTAGCAGATAGTTGCCAGAGGAGACCCAGTGAGGGATGGTATCCTGACTGTGAGAACTTTGACGCGACCAGACTGCAAGTGGCACCACCCAATAACCATATAAATGGGAGACAATGGGCCTAATTGCAATCAGTATCCTCTTTTATATTTTATGTCCTGAGTTTCACCCTGACTTTCACAAGAGACAACTGCATGCATTTCAATAAAGCTATGTTGTTGCGGGGCAGACCAGAGCGACATATATACAGTGGAGTGGTGCAAAGGCCCACACTCAAATGACACGATGCAAATACTCCCACTGAAGTCACACTTTGGTTACAGCCAGCTTCTGTTTCTCTGTTCCTAAAGCCTTTTGATGTTCAGTCGTACATGAAAATCTCCTCAAACTGTTAGCAAACATGCCAAGCTAGGATGATTATTTATACCTGCCATGATCAATATGATGTTAAAAAGTAGGGTTAAAGAGTCACAAGATGATATATGAAAGACTCAGTTGCTCGAATGCACAACAACATGTGTTTGAGCACAGACCATAACTTTAAAGAATGTGATTCTCAAAGCTCTTCTTGTTTATAGGTCATACACACCAAAGGTGATGGGCCAAAACTGAACTACAGAGGGGAGTGCAGTGTGTGGGTATTTCATTATGTAAGTGACTTTGAAGCCAGTCTTTTGATGTCTGTGTGTCCTTCTGTCTGAAATTAGATCACTCCCTTGGATTCAATACATCTGTTTAACACATTTAACACATCACAGCGTCCAGATGGGAAGATTATTAAAAGTAATTTTTTTTTTTGTTGTTGGAAAACATTGGCACTGGCACAAGCGAATTTGAAAAACTGACACACCTAACTTTTCCATGTAAGTCCCAAATATTACAAATGAATGCCACCTAAAAAATTTTAAAATTACACTAGTGTTTCCCTTTTTAGCCTTGCATTAGTACGGCCTGTAAGTGATAATGTTTCTCACTTCTATTTTCTAAATAAATACATCCTGTCAGCCCTCACACTTTTATTCAACACTTCAGCCACTAAATTCTAACTTAAGCTCCTCCAATGTGTTGTTTATCACACAGTACTAATCACTTTTTTGGCACTTTTGGATAAACATTAGACACAGTGGAGAGGGGAAAGAATCAGACCTCTATAGCTATCCCTATGTGCTTATACAAAACAAACCTTTGTCTCCTTGCATTAATGGCCATGCCGAAACATCTTAACATCTGCAGCAATCATGGCGGTATATTTTCTCTTTTATTGCCGAGGAGGGGGGACGTGTGAAGTATGTCACCTGCCTTGAATGAGGACGATGGGTTATCTGCAAGATTTCTAAAGAGGACAGCCATCATCAGAAGAGATGTGACACCTGTAAAGCGGCCTTATCCTCTTTTGAAGTCCCTGTTTGTATTGTTGAAGGCAACAAAGGAATTTTTCTACCTCTGTACCCACAAGAGAGCATTAGTCAAACTGGGGAGATAACGGGGGGGGGGGGGGCATACTAATGCACCACGCAGTCTACTGGTGTGTGTTTGCACATTCACATATGTGTATTTGATCACTACACTGGCTGCTTTAAGGTAGTACATGGCAGATTTTCAGGGACACACCATGTGTTCAGGTATGCTGCTGCTGTAAGATGTGGTCTGGTGATGGTGGTGGTGGTGGTGGGGTGCCAAGCTTGGAGGTTGACAAGAGGTCATCCAGATCAATGTAGGCTGGGGTTGTAGAGGGGAGGAGGAGGCAGACATGATCACTCATTAGTCACCTTTTCACCTCTCTGAAGCTCAAAGCAGTTCAGCAGGTAGGATGAGCATGTACTGTATTTCCAGCAACGGTTTCAAGCAGTCTCACTATTTTTTTTAGATAATTTATTTAGAATTATAGTATATTATATATTATATATATTATAATTTATTCACTTTTGGACATGTTTTTCATGTTTTTCTTTGTGTCCTGAAAGTTATAAAATTGGGATTTTCTACAATTATATAATCCGTCCCCTCAGTCTGAACTGATGTCATTTTCAGTATTGGTTAACATGTGGAGAGGCCCACAAGGTAAACTCTCACTTTGGGCCCTAAAAAGGCTGAGGCCAGCCTTGTCCGTGATACTAGTAGGCAACAGAAAATAACAAATATGTATAATATCAAATAGTAGGCATTGTCATTGATGTATGATGACAGCACATGTATAAAAAAAGTAATGTCTCATTGCAGCCCAGGATTTACAGTCATTTTCAGTGCAGATGTCAAACTTTGTTTCGAATCAATCAGACAATGAAAATTTTCTTAAAAATGCTTCATTTGGTTTATCAAGAACATCAGCTTTGCGCAGCTGGATGCCAGAATGTAGAAAGAAATGATGCATCCCCCAAATTCATCCCCATTATTGCGGACATGTCCTGAGTGAGTGAGATTGGGTATATCAGTTACAAGGTGACTAGCAGGGGAGAGGAGCGGGGTTATCATTAGCAGGGACTGGCGCTGGCCTCTGGTAGTTCCAGTAATTACCTCACAAAGGGTGGTGCTTGCCTTCCCACTGCTTTTCCCACACTGCACTGCAGGCTCAGAATTCCAATCGGCCCCAGACCTGCAATCTCCTCAGTTTTAGACAGCAAATTACTGACAAGTCCCATTCTTCACAGCACTGTAATTGCTTTTTAGTGCTGTTTTTATTGAGGCAACCCCAACCCCCTTGCCCTTCCTTCAATAAAGCTAAGTCAGGGAGGGGGCGAAGGGTTAATATAGATAGCATTAGTCCCTAATGGGAAGGTCTCGAATTGTAACTAGGATTTTGTGTCATTTTAGATAAAGTTTTGTAGTAAATCAGGAAGATGTGTGAAAGTGAATAAGTTCCACATTCATTCTCGAAGATACATGCAAACTCTACAGTAATGCTTCTGTGTGTGTTTGCTCCAGAGAAGTGATACCATCAAGGCTCTTCACATCCCATACAAAGAGAGGCACTGAGCATCTTGGCTACTCTACGACTTAAATCACTTCGTGTTGTCTTTCCCACCCCTGCGCATTACTCTCTCAATCTATTACTTTGTGGAAATCATTAGGCTCCATGTCAATACAAGCTCCGAGCAGAGAAAACATCTCATTATGGGACTTAAAGAGATCCGTAGCATTCTTGGCTCTGTCAAGCTGTTCTTCCTTTCTTCAATATAGTTACTTTCCTTTCACCAAAAGGACAAATTCTCAACGTTCCACTGCCGGACAACCAAACAGTTGCCATTTGAAATGAGAAAAAGAGAAAGAATGGAAAATGGCTGAGGGATTAGAGGATCTAAACAGGATAAAGGGATAGGAGATTCTTGGTGTGATCCAGTTTAGTTTGAAAGATGGAGGGTCTTAACAAGGATTTGAGACTTTAGAATTCACTGTGCCATTATTTCCATCTGCTGCAGTTCCAGCTAAATTGTTTGTCGTTCCGTGGTCCCTACAAGCCCATAGTTCCTCACATATTTCCATGTAAGTGTACCCACATTATATATGATGTGCTACTTATACTTTTATTCAGATTTGCAACTATTTCCGGTTTGTTTCCCACATGTATGCTTCCATATTTGCTCTGGACATGCACAAAATGCATTTTAGAGTTGTGTAAAACATCATATGCAACTTTTGATTGTATTTGTTGTACTGATGCCCCTAAACTTTTAGCATTACATTAGTGTTTTAGACATAGGAAAATAGGGTGGAAAAAGTGGAAAAATCTAAATGCAATAGATGATTTAAATATGGTTAAATGCCAGAATAGAAAAGTGGTCCAAATTTTTGTTGTTTTCTGTCCAGGTATCAAACTTGACATCCAGGTTGTACTGGTGGCGCAGCAAAGTGCCCTAGGGCAACAACCTGCAATTGACTCGAGTAGAGGTCTAATTCGCCTGTGTCCTTATGTGTCCATCTCCCTGTCAGTCTGAGCAGACTGACACCTCTGACCCTGTCAACAGTGTCAAATAGCTTGTCAGAGGTCTTCAATAAAGTACAATGACAAGCCCTCTAATGCATTACCACACGAGGGCCAGCCAGAAATGAGAGGCTATAGACCTTTCCAGCCTCAAGGCAGACAGGTGCACAGACAAGCAACATACACACACACACACAGACACACACACACACACACACACACACACACACACACACAAAGAAGAGTTCACTATCAAAACTAATTTCGAGTAAGCACAACACCATGACAGTTAGGAGGAATTATCAATTGTCAAAATCATCAGTTATATTTTTTAGTCTGTGGTGCCTGTGCTTGTATACAAGGTTCAAAATGCCTTCAAATTCATAATTCAATCAGTTAAGGATTACCTCTGAGGGACTTACATAACTGAGACAGATCACTTATCAGCAATAAAAAACACCACCTTGGACCACCTTGGGAGCATGTTAGGTCTGTCATCATGTCATCACGAGGCCTCTCTAAAGGGCCCAAAGGGCCGCTTACAATCAACCTGTCAATGTTACGGATGCCTGAATGTTGGAAAAATAAGATGAGACCGTGTTTCAAATCATTTGGCATCAACATGACAAGTGAAAAATTCCAAATGCCAAATCTGGACATCTACCTGGTTTTGATGCCACAAGTTTTGGTTGGTGCTGGTTGCCCTCAAGGCCCTGCTTCAACATGCTGTGCATTCCAACCAATTATCTACCCAAAGGTGCAACAGGTTCACACTTTAATCTTTGATGCCTGCTCCAATGGGATATAGTTGGATTTAAAACAGGGAGCAGGGGTGGGACAACCCTTAAAAACCTGTATACATAGCAAACATGAATCAACTTCAAACCAACCCCCTGAGAGAAACAAAAAAGTCTTTCAAAGAAATACCTTTATCCTCACTATTGTTTCATCTTGCAATGGCTCGTCATAGCCTATGTGGATGCTTGAAGCAAGTATCAAAGAGAGAGCAGCAGACGTAGCCTCATAACATCAGTCAAAACTTCCTTTGAGTTCATAGAAGGTGGCAAAATGTCCTGTTAAATGTGGGTCATTTAAAGGGTGCCGAGGGCTTGGAGAAACAGACCATGGTAACCTCACGTCCAACCAAGTCATCCTTTACCAGGAAATCCAGTTCTCTGGCATGAACGTCCTGTTCTATGTGTACCCTTACACCTTGCCAGTATACCCACATCCTGCAAGCCAGCGATTCCCATTCTTAAGACACTCCACCCCCCCACCCCTCACCCCCCACCCCCATCCCACGCCAGAGGCCCCCATGTCCTTTCTGAGGAAGTGCATCGTTGAAGTGCTTGTCTCAACCATCTGTCACGGATGTCCCAGGACATCTCCCATCAACACCAATGGCTCCCACATATAGTGGACCAGTTGTCATTGGAGGAATGAAAGAGTCACATGGGAAATGAAAACTAATATTTGAATAATGTTAGATGTGTGGTAGCACAACTGCTCACTTCAGAGCCCAAATTTGAATTAAAACACAGTTAAGAATCATCTGTGGCACCAAGGACGGAGAGGTTTGTATTTCCCAAGTAGGTTTTTTGGAAAATCTGACAAATTCGAAAAAAAAAACTAAAAAAACAAATGCAGATGCTTATGAATTTACCATCTTTAATTTTGTAGTTAGCCAAACCTATGTTGCAGTCTGCATTTTATACTATTAACTGCCATCCAACCAGATCACCTCACTACCTTTGTTTCCATAAACTGTGCTGTCAAAATACATAAGAACAATCTTCATGCAGTAATGACTCAATATGGAATCAAACATTTCCGTATGCACCCGGGGCGGAGTGCAAAATGTTATGTAAATCCCCTTAACGACCTTTTCAGACCGCCGACAATCACCATACAAAGGTGATTGGCAGGCGACACTGGTGCACATTTATCCTTTTGCCCCGGCCTGTCTCTCTCTGTAGCGCCCCCTACTGTGAGAGGCGTGGGGTAGGGTGCCCAGTGGCACTTGTTGCCAATGGATGAAGCCAGCATGGATCCTCTCATGGCAACGATGCGGGTCGTTGTAATAATGTTCGGTTTGTTTCTTGCTTCACACCTCCTTTGGGATTTTGCCCGACCTATAATCCAGTACATGAGACGCAGAGGGAGGCATCCCATGCCTGTCCATCTGAGTTCCAGCACTGCTTAGCCCAAACCGGCTCCTTTGTACGACTCACACAGCAGTCTATTGGTTGCCCAAGGGCGATTTCATAATGTGCGTCTATTATCATGATTATTATGATTATTGAAACCCTATGCTATGAACACAAACTCCTAATCCAAAATAAATTCTTTAACATAATGTGAAGGTTGACGAAACTGTAGATAACACTTTCTCTTATACATACACACTTATGGGTATACGCACATTCTCTCTGCCTGCCTCTGTCACACACACACACACACACACACACACACACACACACACACACACACACACACACACGCACAGACACACACACCAGCTCAGCATTCCCAAGCCCCTTACTGAGCGTTTTTATCCTTGCTAGGCCTCGTCTCAGAGGGGAGTAAGGCCCCTACTGAGATCCTTACCCACTTCCTACTGCAAAGCCTGTTTGGCCCCTTGGCAGCCCTCGTCCATTCACAAACTGCAGAGAATCCTCACTCTTTGCCTCATCAGCCACAAATTTACTTTGATTTGGCCATGACTGACACAGCCTCACAGGTGATGATGTAGTCTGCATACATTACCCAAGAATTTACCAAAAGCATATTTTTCTGCAGAGAGGGATTACCTCTTTGAAAATCACTGCAGTCCTACTGTAGCTATCCCCTGTGGGGCTGCGGCCCCCAGGTGGGGATAGGTGGTCTGGGGACACATTTGACATGAATAAAGAAGAGATCTTGTTTTAAAAAAAGAAGAAGAAGAAAAGAAAAAAAAACGCGCACACGTGTGTCTGTGCACGCACGTGTTTGTGCATGTGAGGGAGAAAGTTTTAAGAGTATACACAAGTGCGACCATTAGGAATTTGTTTGTGTGTTTGTGTGTGTGCGTTGTGGGTGTGTGTGTCTGTGTGTGTGTGTGTGTGTGTGTGTGTGTGTGTGTGTGTGTGTGTGTGTGTATGTGTGTGTGTGTGTATGTGTGTGATATAAAAACCC
Source organism: Seriola aureovittata (assembly GCF_021018895.1). Taxonomy (NCBI): domain Eukaryota; kingdom Metazoa; phylum Chordata; class Actinopteri; order Carangiformes; family Carangidae; genus Seriola; species Seriola aureovittata. The sequence continues at coordinate 12,045,542 of NC_079375.1, forward strand.
CCTACTGTCCTATTTCTAGTCCTCTGTCCACACATCACAACTGTCAGTATCTGGTGAGATATGAAGCCGCAAAGGAGGAAGGAGAAGAGCCCTTTAAATGGATGTTACCGCTGCATTTGCCTGTTAAGCACGGAAAGGTGGATTTAGCCCATCCAGGATTTATACAGTACCTTCGGCTCACTACATGGTACGTTGCAAATGCATATTATATTAATGGCAACCCAATGAAACCTGCTTCTTTTTTTTTTATTTTAGTTTAAATCTTCATAAAGTAAAATGAAGTTTGATACCAATAGGCAGATTCTTTTTGAAGTTATCTGACATGATTTATGCCTCATGTATTTCATTTGAATTCAAAATGTTCATCTTAGGAGACAACAGCCTGCAGGTATAATTTTCCAGCAAAGGGTTTATCTCAGAATCCAGATATGTGATTTGGCTAAGGAGCGCATCAGAAGACACAGCAGTAATAAAATATAATTTTGGCAGGTTTCAATGCACGTGTTTGCCCTGATCAGAGTTATCACACCTCAACACCTGCTCTGATGGTGCAAAGAGGAGAATGTGGGTTTGACTTATGTTTTGTAATATGGTGGATCACTAAATCAAACAAAAGTTTATAGGTATATTTTACTTATTGTCTCGTTAAACTGTCCTTTATAAAGAAAAAAATGCATTTTTGTGGTCTGAGTTATAGTTTTTTTTGCAATGAGGAATTACACTGGAGTGTTCAAGCTCTTGTTTGCTACTGTTTGTTTTTGCAGTGATTTGGTAGTATGATGGTTGAGTTTGGTCAAACTGATACTTGTAGAACCTAAATCCCAAAGGTAAAGATGCTCAATAGTTCCAATGTTGAGCGACTGGTGAACAGGTTTTGCTCCCATAAACTTGTTTTAAAGATGAGAATTAGAAGCATCCTGTATGGCGTAAGATATGATTATTTTATAAAATTTATACTTATGTACTGATAATACACTGGGTAGGGTGAAATTGTTTTTATAATCAAAGTGTGACTTTCTGAACTTGTTGGTGCACAAACCTGGTCCTGAACCTCCTACTAAACTATACTAATGACAGGTGAAGATGTGTTTTGAAAAGGTTTGATAAAACCTTTTTTTTTAATTTGTAGTATATGTTTTGGCAATATGCTCTAAGATCTGCTTCCTTGGTTGTTTGTTGTAAGTTGTCTGGATTCAAAAGATATCGGGAAAAAAAGAAGAGAAAGAGAGAGAGAAATACATAGACTGAGTTCGATACCTGTGTGCTTTGTAGATGCTGTTGTTACAATAAAACAGGATTTGAAAGATTTCAATGTTTGATTGGAACATTGGTTTTAAATGTGTAACATCTGCCCATTGAAAATCAGTCAAATGTGTGAGTCTACAAGAATCTAAACAATTGGTACTCAGTAAACACCTTCCACACACATAAAAAAAGAAAGCAATTGCTGTGAAAATATGCCGAGAGCGATCTCTCAGGCATTTGGCAGGGCATAACCACAAATTATGGTTGCAGAATGAGACAGCATTATGAGCCTTCACTGTGTGGTCCATCACCAACCATAGACCCTTCTCCCCTCCCGCTGTTCTCTCTTGCTCTTCTCCCCTCCTGCTGCCGCCTCTGCTGGGGGTAGCAGGCATAGTTGACCCTGGTTAAAATTTAACTGCCCAACAACAACGCAGTTAGACTTTTTCTTAATGACCTGGTAGTAGATCTAAAAGAAGTGGAAATTGCTGTTTCAATTGAGTTTGAAAACAAATACCATAGATTTAAATTAATTTAAACTGTACAGTATGACAGACTAGGTCATCACTTTATAAGCATCATCTAGAGGCTAGACAATGTGTAGACAGGGCATAATTCATAATTTCACACTATACAGGGATTTTCCATGCTTTTAAATAGATTCACATTAGACCAGATATATGTAATCACATTTAATTGTGCACAAAACTCCATTTTTGCTTGTTGTTCTTAGATATGTAGTTTGTGTTGATGTGATATATTTTATTCCATTTTTTTTTTCATAAAAGCCCATAAGAAAAAGTGTAGCTTGGGCTTGAATACTATCACATATGGCATTAAACTATTGTATGTTTATGTTTCAGTCCCCTATAGGCCTTTACGTATACATATACATAAGTTCAACAGTATTAATACTCCTTACAGGTAACACTTTGTTTTTCACCTCCTAATTTAGGTTTAAATAATAATTAGTTAATCAGAATATAATAATAATCAGTTGTTGATAACAAACTATAACATACCAGATTGCCACTGTAAGCAGAGAACTTTTTAAAAGTGTTAATATATTTGTCATTGACTATAACTCTTACTATGAAACACCCATAACTGATCTCTAAACAGATAATGAATGACTGTAATTCTAATTCTTTAATATAAACATAAAACATATGCTGTATATATCGATTATATGCATTAAGAATGTTTTTTTATGAATAGGCCAACTTTTTGACTGTCCATGACAACTCAGCAAACTCCATTCACTGATGAAGGCTACACAATATAAACACACAATATACACATCACATGAAAAAAAACACACACAAGAAAACACACAACATGATGTTTTATTTATTTGTGTAGTCATATATCATTAAGTGATTCTGTGTTATTAATCATTCATTAACTGTTTATGCACCAGTTATGGATGCTAGGAGCTATATTTGATGATAAATACATGAATAAATATCCATTTATCCGTGTGCAACTACATTATACGTGTTAAAACAATTAATTAAATTTTACATTTAGTTTCTAAATGCTAATGCCAATTAACCAATTGGCCGATTAACAATTAAGTAATGTTTAACAATTTAGACTATCTAGATGGCGTGTAGTTCTCCCCTTAGCCACAAGAGGCGACATCTCCCATCCTGATGATGACCACGGAAGTTTTGCTGGAACGGAACCTCTGACGTGTCAAATTGTCGCCATTTTCCTGAGGAAGGAAACGCCTTGAAGAGGGAAGGGAATATATAAACTGTGTAAGTGTAAAAGACATACTTTAATGAAGCTAATCTATTGTTGTTTTCATCGAATGTAGTCGTTCAAAAAGCCACATTTGCCAGCTTAGCCGTGTGTGTGACCGCGTTCACGAGAGTCAGGACGCCGAGACAAACACAACGACTTGCAGCTACGGGGCTAACTTTACCGATTAACGTTAGCCAGTTTATCTCAGTCTTACATTCGTTTGTATTTCCTTACTTTCTTACTCATGCTCACGTCTGTACTGTATTATGTTGCCATGAAAACATGTGCAATAAGACTCTTAGCGTCCTCAAAAGTAGTTTACAATAGACTGTCATAAAATATGAACTCGTCGGAGGACTGTTAGCATTACACCCTTAAAAGCTAACTGTGTTGTTTGTTTACGTAGGACAACTTTTAGCACTGCACATTGGTGAGTTTAAAGTACTCCAATGAGACGACATTACGAAATTGCTGCGGTCCTAATATGTAGTCTAATGAGTGAAGAGCAAATTCGTTATCTCTACGTCTTGGTACAGGATGGCGGCTAGTCCTGTTCGTCACCTCCGCACTCGGTAACCTGATTCGGTCACAACACAATCAAATTCATCCTCTCGATGTCTCCTGTTTGACAGGAATGACAGAATATTAACAAAGGATTTAATGACGAGTTTTCGACTTGTAGAAGTGTTTATATCAACTGGGAAACTTTATGAAAGCTGCTATATATCCGAATTGGCACTTTGGGGTTACGTCAAATCCAAACAAATATGGATGCCTCACATCAGCCAAACCCTATAGCCGCATGTAATTAAACTGAAATTGTATGAATATGGTGTTATATACTCACTATTTTAATCTTCTCATGACCAGCTGTAATCATAGCACCGTCTCAATGCAGTGAATGCTCGCAATAACACATAGCATGAACAAGGAATAATAAGCATCCAGTTTTCTGAAAAAAAGCATAATTAAGCTTAAATCGTCTATTACACGATAGAAAAACAGAAGATTTGTAGCCTGTATCTCAAATTGTGATCATATTTCCTAATCCAGTGGCTGGAAATTGTATATGTCCTAAAACACAAGCAGCATATTAACAAAATATAAACTGTTACTGGTTCACATTGTAGAAATTGAGCAAGGACATATATCATTGTCGGCTACCATCTTTATTTGGAGTAGGCGCAATATGGGAACTTGGCTATTTTTTTACGTGTTCAATCCAGATGGATAGAGTCTTTTAGGATTCAGGTTATATCATTATAGAATAACAGTAAGTGTTGTTAAATGACCCACTCAAAGGCAGTCAGGTGTATGTTTTTCATACTTTGGTATGTGACTCAAATGTAATTTTAATACAGGATCAGATGCAGAAACTGGGGCTAAAATATGACTACATGTTGGCTAGTTCTTGCTAAAGGTAGCAGCAGCAGCAATAGTGTGAGGCATTAAGTAGTAGGTGCAGTGCATTTTTTGGATGGGGAAACTAGAGTCTATGTAGGCGTTAGAGATGACAATTTGTTTGTGGTCATATTTCAACACATAGAAACTCTGATACAATTATGACTGCAACTATTTATACAATTTATCAGCCCATAGTTTTCTCAGTTAATCATTTGCTTTATAAAATGTCTGAAAATTGTGAAAAGGGCCCATCGCAGTTTCCTAAAGCCCGAGGTGACATCTTCCAAAACTCAAATATATTCAGGTTACAATCACATAAAACAAAAATAAGATGCAAGCCCTCTCAACTTTATGTTTGCTAAATGATTTAGGATCAGTTATTAAGAAAGAGTTGATACATTTCTGTCCTTTGACTTTTTGTAATTACTTCTTACAAGCAAGTTTTAAATCCACTGTTTGGTTTGGTTCTGTAGCACCCTCATTTAACAATTGATTTGTTGTTTTCTCCACAGGTTTATTTTTGCCAAAGTAGGTTCCTATCACCAGCCACCATGGGGAATGTGTTTGCAGGGTTATTTAAAATGTTCGGAAAGAAGGAGATGAGGATTCTCATGGTGGGTCTGGATGCTGCTGGAAAAACAACTATTTTGTACAAGCTCAAACTTGGAGAGATTGTGACTACCATTCCTACAATAGGTAAATAAAACATTGAAAGATGTCTTTCCTTTACCTATTACATGCCTGTTATGTGTTTAGAACAATACTATTCTAGGAGGCCAGAATTACTGTTAAATGAGAACGTTGAGTATGTTATTAATGTGATTATTTGTTTCCCCCCCAGGCTTTAATGTAGAGACAGTAGAGTACAAGAACATCAGTTTCACAGTATGGGATGTCGGTGGTCAAGACAAAATTCGACCGCTGTGGCGTCATTACTTCCAGAACACACAGGGTACGTTTAATTATATCAAAACCTTAGTGCCTGATATTTGTTTGCTTTAAATCAATGACTTTGCAATGCGTTCTCTTTTTTTTTTTTTTTTTTTTTTAATTCACAAAATGTTCACTGCTTTGTATTTAAAAGATCCGTAACGTGCACACACTCATTTGTTCTACATTTGCTCTTGTTCCAGGTCTCATCTTTGTTGTGGACAGCAATGACAGAGAACGATGTACAGAGGCTCGTGAAGAGCTCTTGAGAATGTTGGCAGAGGATGAGCTGCGTGATGCCGTCCTATTAGTGTTTGCCAACAAACAAGTAAGTAATACTTAATCAAAGTCTTTCATATAAACAGGTACATATCACAACTAATTTTTCGCATGTTTTTTTTCTTGGCCTGTTGTATACACAGGGTACTCTCCTAATGTTTTCTCTCTGTGTATTGCTTGTAGGACCTTCCAAACGCTATGAATGCTGCTGAGCTCACAGACAAGATGAATCTTCACTCCCTACGCAACAGACACTGGTACATCCAGGCAACCTGTGCCACCACTGGGGATGGTCTCTATGAAGGACTGGATTGGTTGTCTAATCAGCTAAAAAACCATTAATAATCACAGCTATCCAAACCTACCTACTCCACACAATCTCTGACCTTGCTCTCTACTCTCAAGGTGTTACAAAACTGAGCTACCTAGTCCAAAAAAAAATAAATAAAAAAAGTAACCGACCGGAAACTGCCCTCTCCTCAGCAGTTATTCCCACAGACATACAGGCCAGTGGTGGGGTTGATCTATTCTTGTAAAACATTTTTTTTTTATTTTATGTAATTGTAAATATATTTGGTAATGGGGCAGCTTATTGCACTCTTTTAGATTCTACCATGGTTATTTTTCTCTTTCTGGCTGAGGGGCAGCCATGTGTGCATTGAATAAGAAAAGGGAGGCAATGAATAAGAATTTACCAGCACATGTTGGCCCCAGGACCTCAATGCAATCTGATGACCTGTTATTATCTTGTCACACGTACTGTAGAGAGTGATCCATGAGGGGCTTTTAATTTTCCAAAAACTGAATTATACACTGATGCACTACTTGCAGCTACTATGGTTACCCTAACCAGTGACTACATGTACCAGTCCCCAAATTACCATTTAGTAAACACTGGCATACTATTTGTACTGACATCACTCTGTCCAAATTGAGAACTCCTTGTCTGTGAACACTTGCCAGCCTTTGTTATACAGTGCGTTGGCTTGAATTGAGAAATGCAATGATCTCATATCTACCTGCTTTATGGTTGTTTGAAAGGCAGTCTGTTGTGTCAGCGTTGGGTTTTCGTATTTCTGAGTCTCAGGTTGATCATGTGCTGCCTTTGCCATATACTTGTTAGCAAAACTGCATGATGTGTTCCGTTGGTCTTAAAGGGCATGCATATTTACTGGGTGTTTACATCATTAGCCTGCACAGGAACTGTTACCCCACTGAGTACTCTCAACAGCCCTGTACTGTTACTAGTGTAAACTGTGTGAGGTAATTGTAACTAAAGGAGTTGCACACTACAACACCCTTAGTGTTGTCACTAATGGCTCTGGCAAGTCCGGCCTTTTTTCTTTTTTTATTCATTACAATCTGGAAAATGGCATTTTGGCAATACAAAATCAGTTTCTGTGACATTTTTACTATAGTGCCATTATTTCTTCCTTTGCAGCACATTGTCCTTGGGATGAACGGGAAGTCATACATATGCCTTGTTATCCAAGACACATGTTGCCTCTTCTTTTCTAAAAGGTGTGGGTGTTCCTTTACTTGCTCTGAAGATTACTCTGGGTTGCATTAAACATTTTTTTTTTAATTATAACTGTCTAAATATTTGAAGACTATATTAATCTCTTAAGTTTGTCTGTGTTTTTTTTATGTAAAGCTTTTGTTTTGTGAGGAAAAAAAAAGCACTGTAATTAAAGTGACTGGAGAAAAAATGTTGATGATTTTCATTGTTTCACTCTATGCAATAAAATGACTGAACGTTAAATTTGCATGATGTAGCTTCTCTCCCTGCTTGGTAGTATTTTATCTGTTCCATTTGTAAAAACAGCACAACTAATATTTTTATCTTTAAAATAGACCGTAGCCATGGCTACTTGATAAACAAAAAAATAAATAGATAAATTATTTAATGTATAAAAACAGATTAATGAGAATAATCATTAGCTCTACACCTAATAGTGCAGTAATACACTTCAGGAAACAATGCTGATTTAACAAGAGATACGATGTTGGTGTCAGAGTAAACTGTTGGGGTGATCACCCCTTTGACCCAGGAAGAAATGTGATGCTCCAAGGTAATGGAAACCACCAAATGTTGGGTTAAAGCATTAATGTGGAGAGCACACCCTGTTTCACATTGTGTTGGGGTGGCAATCTAGGACAGCATTCTTGCAGGTTGATTAGGCTGCTGTGGTTAATGCAGCCAAGCCTATAAAACATGGCAGGAGAGTATGGTAGTGGTGGAAGGAGAGGGAGTTCGAGTCTCGGGTCCCTCATGGGGTGGCTTTGTCTGGCCTCCTCTCCTGCTGCTCCATCAGCTTGGTTTGTGTGTGGCGGTCTAACGGTACTCGGCCATATAAAAAGGACCAGCCTGGTTTTTTGCACTCTTCTTTATGAATGCCTTGCTCTTTTTTAGTGCACCCCCCAGGTGCCAGCCAGCAGAATACCCTCTTTCAGACCAATTCAAGGCAAATGCAAACACTACACTCTATTATGACCAGTGGAGAGCATTCCAATGGTATCGCACCAGTCAGGGAGCTCAACCTAGAACGGTGAGGGATTAAGGAGCGCTGGCATGACTGAGAAAAAGAAAAGGACCAGAGCTGCTGAGTAGTGCAAGAGGCACAGTGGGATGGTGATGTCCAAGGACGCAAAGGCATCAAGGAGCATCCTAGAGAATTTTTGACAAAAAACACCAAAAGAAACACACCTAATTGATTTTAAAAATGTTGTAATTTTGCAAGAGGCAGCCACAAAGCCCTATATTTAAGTATTTTCATTGTATCACTGATCTCCACTGATGAATTGTGGTGGTCACCCAACATACGCAACAATGTTCTGGGTTCAACATAAATTTCTAAGATTTCCTGAGTAATAACAGCCACGAGGGCAAGACATAGGAATAAAAGATAATTCCATTTGCTATTGAAAAATTTCTATCTTTCATGGTTTTTTATGCGATAAAATAAAAACTCACAAACTATGATATACAATACAGTAAGTATTGTTGTAAAATCATACAGAATGTGTTAAAATAATAACTTGTCAAACAAAATTCAAAATACCACAAAAGACACAGTGTCCCAGGACCAACTCATTGGTGAAAAGTTAAAACAGGAGGCCAGACACATTAACCTGTCTCCATCACCTATATATCTGGTTGTCCAGGGTAAATGAGGGCTTCAGGGCCAGTCGAGCTGCTGTAGAGCACTCTGTCTGCATTATGCATCTTTGAATTTACGGGGAGGGGGACATTAGTCGTCCGAGTCTGTGTCGTGGCGCCGCCTGTGGCTTTGTGTTGCACCAGCAGGGGCCATCTTGTGGCTGGCGGGGTTACGGGACACAGGAGACCCCCCATCAGAGGAGTCTGTGTCATGCCGCTGCTGTCGATGATAAGGGTAGGAGGGCTGTCGCTCAGCCTTTGCCCCCCCCCTTGAATGGCTGTCATGGGGTCTGGCTCCACTCTGACTATGGTATGATGGATTATGATGATGGTGGTCCTTTCTGTGCCTGAAGAGTAAAAAGAAACAAACCATCAATGACTGGCGTTGCGGTGGGGATTCAGTTAAGATGTTGTGACACTGGGAAAGAATTAACTGCCAGATGAGCTCTGCAGTAACATCCACAGAAAATACCAAATGGCCCGGTGACTGAATATAACTGACTATTGTGTTTGACACGCTTCTGCATCTTCAACTTCTTATATATCATGAATTCTGCAGACATCTATCATATGTTGGTTCATGTGAATCCTGTCTTGCTGGCACAAATTACTGAAGCACATAAATTACACTATTAAATCAGTACACCCCCTCACCACCACCACAGACCTGATTTACACAATATATCTATTATCTTGGGATAAGTGCTCCCTAATTCTAAAAGGCAATGCTTCAAGTTGCTGTGTGTAGGACAGTGCCTTGGTGCCCTCTAGTGCTGACAGAGGAAAGCTTCTGATTCATGCCAAGTCTGCTCCACTATGCAGGAGGTGGACACAGTACCATGAGCAAATATGCAATATGGTTTATTAAGATACAACACAATATCACTGATTGATGCCAAAATGCCTCAGTTTTTTTTAAGCCATAGTTTGTAGTAATCCTGTTTTGTCACTGTTTGGGTGACAGAATGAATGAGTGAACCAACCGCTTTCTGTTGTCATCTGAATCTGAAGAGGATGAGTCTCTTCTTTGCCTTTTCTTCTTTTTTTCCTTCTTCTTTTTCTCCTTTTTGCTCTTTTTCTCTTTCTTCTTCTTTTTGCTCTCATGCCTAGAGTTAAAAGTGAGTAGTGAAGATAATTATTATTCAGATAAACATAAAAAACTGGATTCAGGGCCACATTTGCCCCAGTGGAGCTAAATATTGGATGTTTTTTGAGCATGGAATGTGAAATAGATTAACTAATATGCACACGCACCGTTGTTCCACCTCTCCTTTTTCTACACTCTCAGATGTTCTTGCTGTTGTGGTTTCTGGACGACCCTCGGTCTTATGGTGCTGTAAAGACAGTATTTCTTTCATTTTTACATCAAGGTGCAGATCGCATGAAATGAACTTCTCTTAACTTTTACTGATACTACTATTTCTAGTACTACTCAAAAAAGATATTCAAAAGGCCCGTTTGTTTTATTATGAAACTGCAATCATTTTTGCCCATCATAATGCATGGCACATTATTAACATAATCAATATCAGTATATTAAATATCTGACATTTGAAAAGGCCATAGAGAGAGAAAGTGAACTTACTGTAAAAACTGGTAAGCCTATTTTCGCAGCCTCCTTTTCTTTTTGGGACAGCAATATTTTCCTTGACCCTGCACTGTAAAAAGAAACACACACTTGTAAACAAATACTTTAGAATCACAGTGCACTCGGATAAGCAGCGCTCTAGCCACCACTTGAATGTCAAGAGGAACACTGTGACTGAACAAAAATAGAACCATGGTTTTCTTATTAAGAAGACAGAAAAAAATCACCTGGAGCTTCCCAGGCCTGAGACACGGTCCACATTTCTCTCCTCACCATCAACCTCTTCCCGCCTGCAAACATCTGCAAGGTCCTGATGTCAAAAAAGATTCATATCATTCAACATTTTTAAAGCAGGCAAATTCTTTAACAGCCTTTTCTGATCTTTTGACTGAAAGCAAAACTGAAACAAAGTGACGTACTTCTTTGGTCAGGCCAGTTGGTTGTCTCTTTATATTCTTGTGCCCTCTAGATTAAAAACAGAAAAGTAAATTAATTACATTCATCAGTTTATGCTTGCATTACTTTCCAATTTCTTTTTAAAAAGGAAGTTATACATACAGGGCAGCCATCAGTGCCTCGTGCTCTGCAGCTTTGATGGCGGCAAGTTCATCCTCTCTGGACAAAGCCTCCTTGCCTTTTTTGTCTTTTGCATACCATGTCAGGTCTTTGCCTTTTTGCCATCGACCTACTGGTGCCATCAAAGAGTTACCTGGAAACAACACAGAGGAATTGAGAGTGATTGAGAAAGATGTGTTATACATGTTATTTCTACTGTATTGTAGAGCTGAGTTCTACTTTGTGAATTTTAACTAGTCCCTCATTATGCTGAACAGCAGAGAGTCGCTGCTCTAGTGGTAATGTAACTGTGGAATAGGACGTAAAGTTTGTGCAATTTATGAATTAAACATTTTCTGATTCAAAGATCTTGGCCCTACAATAACATAAAACTCCTGGATGCAATACCCCAAAACAATAATGAATTGAGCTCAGTCAATCTAATTTAGTGTTAAAGGAACAACTCCAATGGAGGTCACCTCATGGCTTCACTCACTTCAGATCTCGCAACTTATGATTGTGTAGGGCTGTAGCAGAAAACTGTTCTCATCACTCAATTAACAAGCAAATTCCTTCCCAGATGCAGTGATTTATTATTGTGTGTATAAAACATCAGATAAAAGCAAAAAATGCTTATCAGATTTCCAAGAGCACATGGTCTTTAAATGTCCAATGTCAATGTTTTGGCCAAACAATAGTCTAAAATTCACTATTTAAGAAGCAGAACCATCGAATGTTTAACATTTTACATTAACGTTGCTAGAAAATTATTTAAATGATTAATCAACTGATAGCTCATTGTTGCAGATGCAAGTGATTGTCGATATTGATGTGACTATCCAAACTTACTGGAACAGCACAAATTAAATTCAGTTTTTTGGTAGAATTTTAGCTTTGATTTAACACATGAATAAAGAATAAATTTGCACATACACATTACAGGGTCATTTCCTCTCTCCAGAGCCACCTGTTAGTCTCACCAGACTTTAGAAAATCTCTGCTGCTGATGAAATGTCTACTGTTACAATAAGCTTTTTATTGTACCATAATACCCATTTCATGTGTTTATTTAACTTACTGAACACATTGTGTAACGTTATTCTGTTTTATCCTTTTATGTCACAGCTGTGGTGGGTGCTACGAAGCCCTTGCTTGGCATGCTGACATGTTGCCAGCGGTTTGGGGTCACATAACTGAGAGGCATCGTGTGTCTGCTCAGTGAGAGACGGGAAGTAATGAAAGCTAGGACCTGCTGTTTGTAGGGTGGAAAACAGGAGAAAAGCGAACGACTAGACCAGCACAGATACTGTGGAATGAGGGACTCTAAAACAAAAGGTATGCAGAAACAGCACGTGAAGCATTAGAGCCATTGTGTGTAGCTTATGTGTGATTTTACATGCCTTGCTCTGTTGTTTGTAAGTTAGCAGACAACTATTAGCATTGTCTCTGGTCAGCGCCCATAGCCAACTTGGCTCTTAAAACTTACCGAGATAATTTTCTCTGTGCTTATCAACTTTCACGTCATCCCAGTTGAACTGGTCCTGTCCTCCTCGGATCCCCCCTGATCTCGAAGAACCAAACATGTTTAGTCAGTCACTTTTAGATTAAGAACTGCGGGCCGCTAGTTCTGCCCGCTAACTTTTAGCCACGGTAGCACATGAGCTGCGCGATTGGCCAGGCCTTCACCGTTCACTCATCCGGGGAGTTACGATGTGTTTAGGATCCCTGCATCGGTCGGAACAACGTGCTTCCTGGTGGTATTTACTCAGATCACTGAAAGTAACCCGGCAACTAATATAGCATGTATTTTCATGAAATGTCCACCAAGCTCAAGAGGTATAGTTGAGTAAAACAGCGATCTAACTCCTCCAGCTAGGCTATGCTCTGCAGCATGCGTTACTCTGCGCCCTGAAGACAGAGCTACAGCAATGGCAATCCCTCACCGTGCATACATTACTCTCCGCGTTAAGGAAAAAAAGTGTAGCTACTAGCTTATTGCACTGATATATTTAAAATGCCTGCTTTTGCAGCGTATTTTCTCTTTGGCTATTGATAGCAAAACTTGACGATTCTTTGTTTTGTGTCGCACATTCTCGCCGTGACGTGTTAATGTTGTGACCCGCAGTGATGACGTAGACAGCCCCGGTTCCCTAATGGCTCTTGCAGCGGAGGAGGGAGAAAACCCTCCGGACAAGGTCTCACAATCTTAGACTAACGTAACTCCCGATGTACATGAGATATTTTTCCAGGCTATTTTCAGGTAAGAAGGAGGATGTTTGTTTGTTTATGTGTTTGTCTGTGTCGTTATGTTTGAATTGTTTTCTGTATCACTGTAGTTAAGAGACAGCCATTCATTTCCGTCAGTGTGACTCCAGTCACTCTGTTTTTCTTCACCGTTGCTGCAGGTTAAGATGGTTTTTGTTTACTAAATTGGATTAGTTTAGCTGATTCAATGTTAACTGTAGTTCAACCAGAAGTATGACAGGTCATGGTTAATTGGATTCTTAGGATGGGGTTGTCTTTTCCTATTGACAACTGTTAGACATTCAGTGGCAGAAAGAAATATTTACTTACCTGTACCAGTACATCAACATGAAAACACAATATACGCAATTACAAGTAAAAGTCCTGCAAACAAAAGTTTTAATAGCAATCTCATAGACATCCATTTATGTCAGGTAATATATACAGTAGTATTCAAAATGTGCAGTGTTATCCATTGAACATATGTACATAAGCTCATTATAACACACAGTTTATTAGTTATTATGAGTTATATATTGCATTAAAGTCTTTGGCGGCCCATTGAGTTCAATTGTATTCATAACACAGTGCTTGTGTACACAGCAAACTCTGTTCACATTTTAAAAGGCTGTATTAGACACAAATTTTCATTTTGATAACATAGTTATACAATGTAATATATTAAAGCCAAATGATGCAATATTTTAAAGCCTTTATTCACTCCTGCATCTTTAATTCAGCCAATTATGACAATGTCATCAAGGTTTTATATGATAATAAAGTAATCAAAAAAGTCATGCCAGTCAGCACCAGTTCACATAGCAATCCAATCCTGTTAGATAAGTCTGGCACAAGATTGTAGAAACTTGTGACACTTACTCTATATTAATAAACGGAAATTGCTACTTTCACAATTTATGAAAAAAACTGAATGAGTTATATTGAGGGGATCACAGCATTAGACTGAATAAAAAGGAAAACTGAACGTGCGTGTGCCCACTTAACCTCCAAATCACCCCTGTTTCAGGGCAAACTGAGCTAACAAAATAACTGCTTTGACATTACAAACTGTATGTTGTACTTTCAGAGTTGCAAAAAATTTTTTATTTTCATCACTGATTGTCTGTTAAGTGTTTTCTCTGTTAGTCAATAAATCATTCTGTCCATGAAAAGGCTGAAAAATACTGAATCATAACATCTGAGAACCTGGAACCATAAAATGTTTGTCACTTTTTGCTTGGAAAGTAGTTGCTGATCTGACCACTAAGGTCTAATAGGTTTCACATGACTTAAAATTTGCTTCAGGCAAATATCAATCACATGAGATTGAGTGCACATGGCTCATTGTAAACTCATGTCTCTCATTTCCTGTCACACAGCTCTAATCTAAGTACAAGGTTGGTTTGAGGTTGGTTCTTGTGAGTGAATAGGAGCTGCAGGTGTCAGATGATTGCAATAAGAAATGCAATTGTTAATGATTAGTTATGAGGTTTCCCTCCTTGAGCAAGACACAGAACTCCTGCCTGTTTCAGGACTGATGTTAATTCCTCTTAGCCCTGTGATCCAACCTTTATGTGGACATGAAAAGGTGAAAGGGGACTAAGCAATTATGTAACTGTACCATCTGTTCCTCAAAATGATGGCTTGAAATTGCACATTTAATGTTCATTTAAGTAGTTATCTTTTGCTTTTGGGAGTAAGAAATTCTTAAAATTAGAATTGATTTAATTTCATAAATCAAGTGTTCCAGCACTGTTTATAATAACTTGGGTGGTATTATCTTTTCATTTTGGCAATTAATCAATTAGAAAGCAGATGAGGCTTTTTAAATTTGATTCTGTTCATTGTTTGATGACCTTATAGTAGGTGTTTTCAAGTATAAGCAGCCCACATGACAGTGGGCATAAAAATTTTCTTTATTTTAGAACTGAAATGATTCGTCAATCGACGAAATGAATCTGCATCAACTTTGACAGCTAATCTTTTCAGACATTTATCAAACATGCTGAACATTCACTGGTTGCGGCCTCTCCAATGTGTCTTATATTGCTGTAAATTAAACATATTCAAAAGCTCTGTGAAAATGTGGTGGACTTTTTATAGACTTAATGATAAACTAAGAAAAATATTTAATTAGAAAGATTTGGTAGTTGCAGCCCTGTTTGTTTCTAAATTATAACAGGAAGCCGCTGTAAATTGCCCAAATACAATCATGGATAACTTTTGAAAATCTGGTTGTGGAGGGTTGGGGTTAGGGGGTGATACCCAGTCTAAAAACAGGACTGAAAATGTTGAGGCTTCAGTGACCTCTGAAAAAGGAACACCTGCACCTTTAATTAGCCATGTTGCTGTTTACGGGAAGCATTCAAGAGGCAACTGAGGGTGACTCTTGTCATTTGCACCTGCAGACACAGCCTCGCTGCATCTGGTTTGCCTGGAGACAAGACAGCTCATAATGCTGTGATTTTAGTCTATTTATTCAAACACCACAGAGGCGTGCCAAAATATAGCACATTTTACTTTTGTTTTTAAAGATAGATTAAGCTAATGAACACATTTTTGTTTTTGATTTAGTGCATGTCATCATGTCATATGGAATACCTAATTTTCCAACTTCTTGCCAACCTATCTGATACCTGATATTGATGTAAGTAATAGTAATTGGACTAGTAATAATACACACATGGATCTTTCTGCAATATCAGATTATTATGTATAAACCATTCAAAATACTGGTGTGTAAACATGGCCCTGCCCTTTCTTTCCCTCCTCCCCTTTGCTCTTGTACATCACTCACCGACACACAATCACACCCGCCCTGCTCACTTGAATGCCTTGTCTACTTGCACTCTGTGTGGAAAGGTAAGGAGGAACACTATGGGCTTTACTTTATTCCTTACTTGAGTAGCATGCCAAAAATAACTGGTAATGGGGAAACAAAAGGCAAGATATTGAGAAACAAGTACCTTTTATAAACATGTATACTGAAAGTACTCTGTATAGGCTTGGCAGTGACTGGATGGCTGTGTCGTTAGTTAAAAGGAAGTCATGTTTCATTCTTCCTGACTGCTGGAGACGGTATGCAATACACAAGGTGGAGTCATTGTACCAAGTCATGCATGGGACCTGGGTGAGGCAAACCACCTGATAAAAGGAGCCTGACACCCAGTGTCCTTTTCATCTGTTTGCCTAAGCACATAGGTCGTGTATGTTGTTAGCATTAGCTAGCATTTACACCTTACCGCCTCTGCCAGCTGCTGCCATTGCTGGCCTTACAGTGTTACATGTGCCTGGGTGCTCTCGCCTTGGTGATGTCTGCGTTGAGAAGGACGGGCTCTTACACACAAATCACAGAAACGTATCACAGAAACTATGACCTGATGTGCATTATACTCTCCATTTGCAACTTCTGCTTGGCCCCTCTTAGCCCAGAGGATGGCCATGGCAGATGTCTATTGTGTCTTGGGGGAACTAAGCCCACTCTGTACCTTCAGTACATCTAGCACTCAGAAATGTTCTTGTTAACTGTTCTGTTCTTTCCTGCCATCAACAAGTGCAGTAGGGCTCTCCAATTAGTGATGAATTGTTTCTCTACAGCACCATGGTAACCTCCATAGCTTGCCAACCAGTTGATTGCTCTCTTCCTGAGGGGATATTTTGGTCTCATCATTTGCTTTGAGAACTGCTGGCTTATCATTTAATCATGTTTATCCACCGGAGCAAGGTTTGTCTGAACATGTGAAGCTGCTGTAATGTTGTATTACTGGTGTGATTTTAATACCATATGTCTGTGCACAAACAGATTTACTCCTACAATGACTCATGCAGTTAGATTCCAGTGGTTATGTGTCACCCTTGAGCCTCAGTCTCTCAGCCCTCACTGACAACTCCTTATTTCTCTACTTCTCTTTCAGCTATGGCTGGACCCAGGCCTGTGGTGCTTAGCGGGCCCTCCGGGGCAGGGAAGAGCACTCTGCTGAAGAAGCTCATAAAGGAATATGACAGTGTCTTTGGCTTCAGCGTCTCTCGTAAGTGTACAACTTTGTTTTGGTATAAAACCCAATCAACTAATCAATTCAGCTCTAGATTCAAATCCAGTACAGACCATGGCATAAATGTCTCATCATTCCTCAGATACAACAAGAAACCCCCGGCCTGGAGAGGAAAATGGCAAAGGTACAGAGTCTCCTTTTTCATGACCATGCTAACAACTCATTTCTTAAATTTCTAGTAAACAGTTTTATATTTTTTTTTATTCTGCATGTGTCCTTGTTTGGTGGTTTCAGATTACCATTATGTAACACGGGAGGTGATGCAGGCTGGCATTGACAACGGTGATTTCATCGAGAACGCGGAGTTCTCTGGGAACATGTACGGGACGAGTAAAGCTGCTGTGCAAGACGTCCAGGCCAAGAACCTCATCTGTATACTTGACATTGACATGCAGGGTGTGAGGAACATCAAAGGGACAAACCTCAATCCCATTTACATCTCCATCCAGCCACCATCCATAGAAATCCTGGTGAGAGCACAAGGAAATGCTTCTCTCTGATAAACCAGTTTGTTCATATTTAGACACTCCCTGTTGTCACATAACTGGTCCCACAGGTTTTGGAACTTCTGAATATTTCTGCCTGCCTTCTGTTGATTTGATTTTGTTGTTGCAGGAAAAACGTTTAAGAGACAGGAAAACCGAGTCAGAGGAGAGTCTCCAGAAACGTTTACATGCAGCCAAGGTGGAAATGGAGTTCAGTAAGTATTTACAGTTTGCTCAGAAAAATTAAAGTTTCAAACCAGCCAGACGTTCAAATCATGACTGAGAATATTTGTATCTTATTTTAGGTAAAGAACCTGGTGCATTTGATGTTATAATCGTCAATGACAGTTTGGAGGATGCTTATGGGCAGTTAAAAAATGCTCTTCTTGAGGTGAGTTACTATTAACACTATTAACAGTTGCGCATCAACAAAAACACAGTTACAAATGAAAAGTTTTGTTGACCATTTGCTAATCCCCTCCCCTTGAATAGTGATTATCCAGTTGTGCTGTGCACGGGTCTGCAGTCAACTGGAGACTGAGTTTTCTAATTACTAATGGAGCTAATGTTAGCTTGTTAAGTTAGCTAGCTGCAGCCAAAGGCTGGCCCAAGGCATTAGCGAACTAAGTGGCTCCCTCTGCCTACACGGGTCCTCTGGTTGCTCTGGCTTCCTCCTGAAATCCAGAGACATGCATATTAGGCTAATTGGCGACTCTAATGCCTTACTATACTATGACCTTTTTTTTTTTTTTACCCTACATGGTGGTACAGTGGTTAGAAGGTTCTGGGTTCGAACCCTGGGCCTTTTTTTATGCCCTACTATACTATGACCTGTTATGCCTTACTATTGTTACGTTTCCCCCCAAAAAACAAACAAAAAAAAACCCCTGGTACTCAGGGGCCGCTGTTGGGGAAACTAACAAAACACTAAAAACTGCAACAAAACACAGAACAAAATGGGTCTGTGGGTCCTAAAAGGTACTGGTGGGAATATAGTTCCCAACCATCACCCACTAAAAATGGGGATAGAATAACAGAAGAATTGGACCAAAACCAAAAGATATTGGAAGACACAGAAAAGGGGGGGTAAATAAAAATTGCCAAATGAGAAATTCTTAGAATAGGCAAGACCAACAACACAAAACTCAGAGAACAAACTGAAGGTGTTGCCCCTCTGACAGCACACAACCACATGAACAAGGAAACCAAATCTCCTTATAAAACCTCCCAGCCGCAGCTGATTGCCACCAGCTGAGGGAGATCCCAGGTGCATCCCATTGCTCCTGATGAGCTGGGGAACCTGTGACCTAAATTCTGATCTCCATATGATCTCTATAGCCATAACACTATACTATGACTTTTTTATGACGTTATGTTATGATGTTTTTATTTTTTCTCAAGGAAATTAATAAAGTGAAGAAAATCAGCATGTCTTCGTAGGAGACCAGCGGCATCCTGACACCATGAAGCCCCGTCCAGCCACTCCTCACAAACCACAGACCTCCATTCCAGTCGTGTACATTCCCACAGATGGTGGTCTGTCCGTTGGATTTACATACTGTTTAGAAGTGTATGATAACATACTGTAAAGTGGACCTTTTTTTTTTTTTTTTTTTTTACTGACAAAGCGCTTTTTATATTTTTATTTTCATTTGTATGAAAAGAAGATACTCCAATAATCCTTACTTGATGAGACTGGCATGGTAGGATGTTCAGATAAACAGATATACTACTTACAGCTTGGTCCTGCAAACAAAGCGTAAAATAACTCATTCCATTATGGATAAACTGGTTTGTCAATGGTATGAAGAACCATTGTCAGGTTTACACCACCTAAGACATTTAATCTGGATATCTTGGTTAGTGGCAGTGAGTTATGTTACTCTTGCAACATTAGAGTTTTTTTGTGCAACTGAGTTGATCATTAAATAGATTTACAGAAACAATCAAATGTGCTGGCGACGGAAAACATGGCAGTTGTTTACTTACAAGGGATACATGCAAGTCAACTGTACTGTTGAAATAATACAACTGTTCCAGTGCTGGTTAATGCTTTTACTCTACAGACTTGGCCACATAGTGTGTTAACGTCATTAAAGTTTGGTTTGCTGGATAAGGATAAATACTGAAGTACTATAGTAGGATTAAATCCCATGACAGAGGTAGAAAATGTAGCGTAGAACAAAGAAACAATAGTACATCTAATGTCACCTTTTTGTTGTTTTGTCGGCTGTGACTGATCAGTTTAACTGTTTATTTTACAGTTGTGAATTTGTAAAACTTTTATATTGTGTAACTTAATCACTTTGCAGCTTCAGCTGTAGAGTAAAATGACATTCATTGGACTGTTTTGATTCATAACAAAAGGAGAGCTTTTTAACTTTGAAGACAAATTAAATGGCATGTCTTTTTTTATATTGCTTAGAATTAAGCACACGATAAACCTCCTTTTACTTGAAAGCTAAGAAAACATTTATAATCCATTTGTAAATTGGCATGTTGTTTTCTTATTACATTTTTCAATTTCATGGTTATTAAAAATACCCAGACAATTATATTCAGGCACCCTGTAACACCCATTCCTTTGTGCAGGTGATTTTGTGTTCTTGTTATAACTGTTAATTATTCATTGCTATTTAAATTACTTGTGCAAATGTCACATCATATTTGTTGAGATGCATGCAGTCCTCTGGTTTGCCATTTAAACCTAACCAGCTATTACAATGTTGCGCTTGAAAGGAAATTATGGATTAAGTTCATTAAACATCCAGCAGTAAGACTATGTTACCAGTTGAAACTCCAATAAATATGTCAAAACACAATACTGGAGTAATAATTATTTGTATGCGTGCTGTAAGTAAGAATTGTGAAAGAAACTAGCTATTATTTGCAGTACATTTATTTATTCTGGTTTAACACTGAGTATCTCATGTTTCCAAAAACTACACATGTAAAGTACAAGCAATTAAAATCTGTTAGTGCCTTTGATATTATTACATAACATGATCCTTGTAGCTAACTAGAACAACTTTAAACAACACCAACACCACACATCTCTAAAGAGGCAGTTATTCTAGTCACATTATAAATTGCATTGAAAAGGTAGTAAATTCTGAGCTCAAGTATTTTGCACAAACATTTGCTCATAATCAAATATGACATGACAGGTCAGGTTACTTTGGATAAACACATCTCCTTTGGAAAAGCAAATACATGCAGTCACTCATCTAAATATCACATACTCATGAATATCCCTGCGTCACCCTGTGAGTTCACAGGTCGTTGCACTGCATTAACAGATGTCAAAATGTCTAAAACTCTTGAGTATAACTTTGAATTCACAATTGTAGACACATCTGCAAACAGATGCAGTCAAACACAGAGATCTGTTGTGAAACAGGTCATCAGTTCACCTACCAAATGATTTGCTTGAAGCAGTGTCACATTTGTAAAAGCTTCTCACCAAGAAATCATTCACAAATAACAAAAGTAGTAGAGAACTTCTGTCCGATTTTACCAAACTGACGATAATTTGATCGTACATCTTTGATTCAACTTAGACAACAGCCCAACAGTCACCAAAGTTCTGTTGGTTTTACATCATCAGTGCTGCACATTCGAGTTAACTTACAGTAATACTGAAATAGAAACATGCAGTCATGACCTCATCAATAGTCTTTAACTCCAACATTTGCTGATCCAACAATCCAAGGCACTGCAAAAGTGCAAAAGGCAACATTTCTTGCAAAGGTACAAAAGTAAAACCGAAAAAATATGTATATCTAAATATCTATTGTATAACTATTTTGTTTATGAATATGACAAGAGAGATCACTAAAGATAATGCCTGGATCAGTTAATAATAGTGGGTCAAGGTTCATGAATTAGTGAAGGTATGTATAAGTGAAATGTGATGAAATTAATTCAGCTCAACAAAAGACAATGAAAGTGTCAGTAAAATGTCAAACCTTAGTTTCGTAGCTTCTGTCTATCATGTGCATTGTACAACACATATACATGACAATATAGCAGTTGTAACGGGATGGCGTGGGACTGAAACCTGCTTACAGTGACATTCCAACTCGCCTAGTCTCAAGAGACCAGGCGACTCTAACCATTTGACAAAAAAAGAAAAAGACTCAGAGGATGAGTCCACTTTCAGATGGGAAGCTTCAAAATGGAATGGTCTGTCAAATGCAGAAAAGATACTTGAGGTTAGGATAAGTTCTTTTTCATCATGTAAGTAGAAATGTCCCCATTTAAGACTAAGAGGGTTTGTGGTACCGAATTTAAAATGTTTGCTTCTATTGGTTCTGATAAAGGTTATCTCTAATTTGAAGAGTGACTGGGTTTCCCACTGATGTGTAGCCGTAAGTCTGAGTTGACACTTTGGTTTTAAAGCTCTGCTGCCCACCTTCAACTCTCTGCACCTCTGAGCAGTAGGAAGGCTTCACTTCGAGCTTCGCGTGGCTCACTTGGATGGGCACGTTCCTCTCCGTACTGGACCGTGCTCCGCCGGCTTGAGGGACATTGGATGAGAAAAGACTGCTGGAGAGGTGCTCCTTGAAGCGACTGAAGAAGCTGCTCCTCTGCCTCGGCGCCACGACAGGCCGCCCCACGTTCAGGAGCACAGGCTGTCCCACCGTGGACCCACCGATCTCCCTCTGGAGCACAGAGATCTCACAAGGCTTTTCAGTGATAACGTTGGAGGAGCCATAGGTCTCTCCTTCTTCTGGAACATAGTCCTCCAAGTCCTCGAGGGTCAAAACACGATCTCCTTGTTTCAGGATCTTAGGTTCCTGCTTTCGGAACAGATCATGATCATTATCTTCATCATCAGGTTCAAAGATGACAGTTTGTTGATCATCCAGGTCATCGTTGTCCTCTCCAGCTGCAGTGAGGACAGTTGAGAGCTCATGTGGCTCTACAGTGGCAGAACCAGAGGGAGCATTGCCCTCCTCTTCTTCCCAGGAGAGCGGCTGGCTGCTGACGTCTCCAGGCAGCTGGGCCTGAGCCTGCTCCACTAGCTTGTTGTTAGAATTGTTAGCGTTTGGGTTTTCCGGTGGAGACCTTTTGGGTCTGGAGGGAGTGGCTGCACGATCAGATGCTGCAGGTGAGATGCCTCTCCTCCTGGGCAGCCTGGGAGATTTATTGACCTTGTACTCGATGACCTCCTCTACTTCAACCCACCTGGGTTTGCTCTCCATAGCCCTGGCCTCAGCACCCTCGGGCTCGGTGACATAGAGAGTAGGGATAGCGGTCTTTCTTGGAGTGGGCATCCTCCTGAGCCTGGCGGTGGCAGGCTCTGGGGTGGAAGTCTCAGAGCGGTGGGCTCCAGCAACAGTCAAGCCGGGGGATTTGTGCCTCCTCATACGAGGGTTTTTCACCACAGTGGTTATAGTCTCCTCGCTGGATTTAAAAAAAAACGACCACAGACAATATCAGTGCTACAGATCTTATGTACAACTACCAGGCTGCATGCAGTTTTCACACTGATGCTGGTGGGCTTAAATAGCCACCCATAAGTCACTCATACAAGTGACTAGTAACTAATTAGGAAAAGGTGACTCCCCAAAAACTGGAAAGTCTGATGTTAAGGAAGCATTTGTCACATGCATCCCGAAGGTTTCTGCACTGTTCACTGTGGTTTAAAAGGATATAATCACAACAATATGAACTCATCCTTTCTTTCCATATTGTAATTAAATTATTTCAGTCTATTTTGTACACACCACATCATTTTAAATGTCTGTCTGTCTGTATAAGGAGCTGCAATAATTAAGTTACCAGTTAAAGAAGACAGCACCCTGGTGAAAACAGCCCATCCTTTCATCGTCGTTGTGATAGAATCCTTTGCACTCAGGCTTTAAATACAACACAGCGATGCATACATGGGGCCAGAGAGAGGCGCACACACACACAAGCTAAAGTGCTCCAAATTTCCTCTCGGCCCATGCTCTGTTTGAGGAAGCAATGTCAACACAATAAAGCCAAAAATAATCACATGCAAGAAGATCAGTTTAGTCCAATTACACTTACATAATGATGGTTTTCCTTGGTATTTTAGTCTCCTGCTCGGTAACTGTGGAAGAAGCAGGTAGAAACAGATTTAATAGAAGCAAGATGATAAGTGTAAGCTGGAGTTGAATTAAAAATGAACACATCTAAAGTATAAGATGCATCCATCTTTAAACTTAAATGCAAGAATAAGTTATTTTGTATATTATACAGTCTGCTGTATATTGTATATTATACAGTCTGCTTTTGTAAGGATAAAGTCAGTGTTCTTACCTTCAATAGTGATGGCCTGTTCACCAGTGCGAGCCACAGCAGAGGGTAGGACTAGATCAGCAGCACACTTGGCACTGCCCAGACGGTTGGACAGCTGGAAACAGCAGGGAATGTATTTTTAGACTAAAGATGTTGCTAATTGACATCAATGGACTTTGAGTAGCTTCTTGGGTGTAAAACCAAATTAACATGAATGAAAGTCATTTCTTCTTTTGAACTAAATATAGAAACTAAATATAAAAGTCCAGCACCAATTGTAGTAAACAGAAGAACTTCATTTGACCATCATCTGTTTACTACAAGTGTTGCTCGCGTTTTGACCTCTTTGGATTTTTTCCTGTCTCCATGCCCCTTGGAAGTAGGTGAAGTTGTGCCAGAAGCCTTATTTTGTTTCCAAACTTAATATCCTAGACATAATTTCTGCCTACTGGCAATGTTTGTTTTTCTCTCTACATATTAGTTTAAAAAACACTAGTCATATGATTTAAATATAATGTGTTGTACTGAATAGTGTAGACCAACCTCACACTCGTAGTGTCCGAAGTCTCTCTCTGTCAGGTTTTTTATTACCAAGACCAGAACCCCACTACGGAGCTCACTGTAGGTCTGATACTTTTCCTGGTCAGTCAGCAGCCTGCCATCTTTGAACCACCTTTAACAGGTACACACAGCCACACAGCACAGAGATTAACACACAGGGGAGGCACAGACATTTCAAAGAAAATACTACATTTAATTAAAATGTTTTTGCCAGTTTCTTAGCAACAATTGTCCGTACCTGATCTTGGGGTTTGGGGCGCTCTGAATGACACAGGTGAACTGCGCATCCTCACCGGCAATATAGACAGCATTCCTCATTTTATTCACAAAACGAGGAGGTACTGCAAGAAAAACATTCAAATGGATTACATGTCTAAGCCCGAGAAAATGTGTACTGAAGCAATGTTCTCTGAAGCAGCTGAAGTGACCACTCCACACTAATATTTGATTACTCAGTAAATTGGCAAACTAAACCTATTCCTTAGTTGCAAATGGTCTTTCTTTTTAGTCTAACTGCAGTCTGGCCTATTACAGCTGTTTTCCAGTGGTGCATTATAGTTATGAATGAAAACATCTGGTATGTTAGGACACAATCAGACTTTATGCCATTTACCCTGAACTGTGATCTTTCCAAGAGTGCTGGCATTGCCAGCTGAGCTTGTGGCAAAGCACATGTACTGGCCAGAATCATCTGCTGTCATGTTGTCCAGGATCAGTGTACAGGAACCATCAGGGTCCTCGATGATGATATGATGAGGATCTGCCTCCACTGTACGTCCATCTGTGTCCAGCATGTAAACCGGTGCATTAATGACACACATTTGGCCAAATTGCCTGGCACTCAGAGATTAAGGGTATGAACCATTAGTCTCCATTACTCTATATGTTGTCCAGTAGAGCAAATTACTAAAATACTTGGTGCAAATTTCATACCCTTGTACCACGTGACCACAGGTTTGGGGACTCCAGTGACTTTGCAGGCGAGCTTAACAGTCTGTCCCAGCTCTGCTGTGCAGTTTGCCAGAATTTCCTCAAAGTCAGGGGGACCTATAAAAACAGATTAATCATAAAAGGCAATGTTTGAAAGTGACAAATGAGAGATTCAGATACAGAAAAAACTTGATTATATGTGTGTGTGTGTGTGTGTGTGTGAGTGTCTGTGTGTGTGTGTGTCCCACTCACTCCATGCAGGCGTGATGTATCGCTGCTGCAGTTCTCTGAAATCTCTCAACCATGAATTCTTGATGGTGATGGTTCGGGCCTGTAAGGTGTATTTCCTCACAGAGTCCTCACGTTCATGCCAGATTTCAAAGGCACGGTCATCACCCTCCACTGTCTCATTCACATCAATGTTATTCAGCTGCAACAAGACAAAGAGCATCATTTAGGCTGTTGATAAGATGAAAACCTTTTTTTTTTTTTTTAAATAAAAAGGTGTGATTATATTAAAAGTCTTGCCTTCATCATGTTCTTAAAGACATATGTTTGTGTATCAGTGTTGCTGTCTCTCTTAGGTTTGCAGATTATGCAGTAGTTTTTAAAGAGGAAGACGTGGCGGTGGTGACCTCTAGAGGACGTCCTTATTCCAGGAGCTCCTTCCCACACTTGGAAAGGTCCCTGTAAAATAACAACACAGTGGAGTGGTGTCAGACTTTTGGACTCCAATCTATATAGACTGTCAAACACAAAATCAACCTCTACTCAGTAAATTCATTAGATTTTAACCATATCCTACCTGTCTAATTGGCTCTCCGAGTACTTCCAGTGTGGCAGGATAGTTCTCGATCATGGAGACGTGGTGAGTATTCTCAGAGCGCTGAGGGAGCGCAGACACCATAGCATAAGCTTCTTCCAGGAGGCAGCAGTTCTGACCATTTCTCGCCTTGTTTCGAATGAGCTCCTGAAGATGTTAAAGCAGAAACTTGAACACAACTGAGGTGATAATGATACAGGTCTAAAAGCAAATGCCTTACACATGCAGGTGATATATCCTAACAAGGCTACTGCATATTCTGTGTTTGGTGAATACGTCACCTTGAGGAAAGCCTTGTACTTCTGAATCCTGTCCAGTGGTTGTTGGAGGTAGGCATTGATGCTGCGTACATGGGGATCTGCAGGGTCTGCACTAGCCTGTGCTTTCTCAGTGTACTCCTACAATGTAATGAAAGGAAAAGTTTAATTAATAAAAATGTAAATAATTTTACTGGTGCACAATTGGTCACCCCAATGATTGGGTATTTATATGAAGTACACTTTACAAGTAATTACCAAAGAATTTCAGCTTTAAATAAACTGGAAAATACAAATATCTGCAAATTCTTACACCCAAAAATATTTTTTGTTAGTGTGGTAAATTTAAGATTAGACAATTAAATGGTTTTAGGCAGACTGCATAATCCACAGTAGAGCATATGGCTCTGGCATAACATGAGCAGTGTTTTGTTACCTTGAAGAAGTGGTGGACAGTCTTGTCACTGACAGCAGATTCTGCCTGACTCTGACCAACAAGATACTGCAGGTACTTCTCAAAGCCCTCCTTGTTCTTCAGGAAGCACATGGCTACATCATCATCCGTGTCGCAGTCGTTCAGCTTTGGGAGGAATGCCCTAAAAAAAAAAAAAAAATGGAAAGAAAATGAATGTACTGATGATAAAAGAAAATCTCACTGTCTTTCATTATATTTGAGAAGAGAATGCCATATGATCTGGGTAAAGAACACTCATGTTCTTTACCTTGCTTTTAAAATAGCTGACTAAAATGATAAGTAATCAGAAGGTGAGCTCACTTGCTATGGAAGGACTTGATGTCATCAATGTTCCTGAAAATGGTTTCCTTTTGGGTGCTGACATCAGGCGGCACATCAGAGCTGTCTGCATGCTTCAGGTGATGGGAGGTAAAGAAGTCTATCTCCTTTACAAACTCTGATTCACCATTTATCAGGTCCTGTAACATTTGGCTGGGGACATAAATAGTTGGTTATGGCGCTTCCTTTGATTCCAGGATTTGCTTTGTGAATGTAGATATGCTGTACTTACAATAATTTCCTCTTGTATTCACCCTCTGACACCTCTTCTACACTTGCCTCTGGAAGATCACCCGTTTCAGCTGAAAGCTGAAATAACACACATTTTTATTATTACCTTTAAAATGTTCAAAGGCCTCAAAACAATTAATAAATACGAATATAAAAAGTTGTTATGTTGTTGAATCAATGGCTGAATTCTTGAGACATACTTTGAGTTTCTTGTCCAAGTAGGCAGGTGAGACCCAGCCTTGGCGGGATGGTGTGGTTTTGGTCGGTTTGGTCCGGACTAACCATTTGAGTGGATGGGCTGAGTCCAAAACCTCAACATACTGTCCTTCCTTCAGAGAGATAGATTCTTTGCTTGCGACAGTGGGGTTGTAGTCAGCCGTTGCCACATAGATGTCAAACATCTGTAAAAATGTATATTAATTACAACGCACAAGGTTTCACAATATGTTGTGATAACATTATATAAACCTAATATGCTGTAATTCATCTTGCAAAGTATTTGTTCTACTGCTATTCATATTTTCCTGTTGGAGAAACCTCAACTTTGCAAGATTTCCCAAGCAAATTTTTTAATTGTATATGAATACTTTATTAGATCTGTTTATGTCCAGCGGTTATATAAAGAGATCAGCGACTACACACTATGCAGAAGGTATGAGTTAACTCATTTCAGATTGTTGCAGGTCAAATTTTAAAATTGTTAAGTATCACTATTTTCTAACCTTTATTTATCCAGAGAGAGGACAAATGTTTCATTTCAGGAAATATTCTCTTCTAGAGATGGTTTGATTCTCTCTTAAATTAATGTTGAGGCTGTAGTTTGTTGTGTCCTTGTTTTGTAAGTTGTTTCTAATATTTTTTCACCCATTATTTCCAAATGGAAAATACAATATCACCATCAAGTGCAGTCTAATAATGTATCATAGAACTGAGTCAAATAAAAAATAAAGTAAATCAAACACTGCAGGGACATTCAATAGTATTGCATTATACTGTAGAGGTGTCTCTATTTTTCTGGTCTCTCTAGTCACACAATCTATATATTACCCAGTTTTAGGGTGATTTCCTCATATACTATAAACAAGTTAAGGTCCACATTCTTGTCCACTTTATAGTACACGGATGATTTCGATATCTCACCTCTCCCCTGGCATCCCCCTCATCAGACTCTGAGGAGGAGTCAGCAATGAGGGAAGGAGGACGAGAGCGACCGTGATGAGGTGATGGAGAAGGAGTCTTGGTCTCATCATCACTGTCAACACCAGGTACGCGTAATGAAGCTGGGGCAGCAAGGATGGACGGAGGCAATCAGATGAACACAGGTCAATTGTGCAGAGAACTTGAGCATGTATCATAAATATAATCTATCCTTTTAAACTTAGTTTGTCACTGTCATCTACCATTGCATTTTGAATTTATGTAGCAGTTATTAGTAACCACACCACTCAGTTTGTCAAAGCTCAGCTGAGGCAGGACCAGTCAAGTCGTTGATTCATTTTATCATTTCAGACTTTGGTTCAAAACAAATAAATATATTGTCGATGAAAGGTAGTGCAAAAATTCCACAACAATAATCAAGTCACTCAAAAATACTTTGTTACTGACCACTAATTTGATATTGACTTTGTTAGTTTTGTGACAACATACAAGAGAAAACTACAGGACAGATAAAAACTATTGCCTGAGCTCTCCACATACATGTCTGTAAACATGTATTCAAGCTACTAGTCGGTGGGAAACCAGTTTGAAAAGACAAGAAAAGTATAGTGAAGATGCATGAGGAGGCGTTAAGGGACACAGACAGCATGAAATGGAAAAGGCACTTTCAGGAAACAGGTGAACTGTTTAATTGAAGCTTAATTCACAACCTGTGTCTTCCTGTATGTATATAATAAACCCAATTCTAAAGTATCTCATTAAGTCATGTTCCTTGTAGAAAAATGTATAGTTATTATGAAGCTGATGCACTTGGGATACATACTGGTAGTTTTGGGCCAAGTTTTCATCCACTGGAGCACTTCGTGATTCTGTGCGCTGTCTGAATAACAAATTAATGATTGAATGAGCATTTAATTGGTTGGATTGATAAACTGATGGATGGGAAAGTTGTGAAGGAATGATGTCTGTATGAATCGATGAGAGGTTTTAAGTCACCTACACGTGAGTAAAGCAAAACATGCTGAAAAACAAGCACTAGAAAAGCAGGAAAACATGTCTGTCAAGTTTGGTGTCAACCCCAAATCTACTGGAAAGTGAATTCTAATTCAAGAATTGAAGTGTTAAAACATTCCGATTAAACAGCACTTTCCCAATTCTTGAATAATCAGAATGAATTCACTGAATTCAATCAAACCTGACAGACATGTAACAAAATAATAAAAGAATATTTGGATTATTTATTAACTGCATCTTTAGCATTAGCAAAGCCATTCATGGTAGCTTTTCATATGCAATATCCGGAAATTACTACAAAGGATAATTTAGCAAATGGATAGGCAACCTGCAGATTTTTATTCCAACCCCAGATAAAACCAGGTGATTTAAGATTTAAGAGAGGCTCCCTCTGGGTGAATGCATCTTCACACTGAAATCACCTGGTACAGTGTTTGGTTGGAATAAAAACTTTATACTCTTGCGAGTCTAGGGCCTTGGTTGCCTATCTCTGACCTACAGTATGTTATCTGGTCTGTTTGCTTGCTGCATGTATGATGACAATAAAATTGAATTAATCATTTCACACTTAATAAAACAATCTTTCAACCCCTTTCTTATTATTAGGTGAACATGCAGGTTGAGTGTTTACCACTTACACACAACCAAATTCCCACATATAGCTAGCTTCCTAGCTAACCTCGTATGCTGAAACACCTCCCTGTGTTCATGTTCTACGCTAAATGAGTTTTCTACTACTACTATGAGAACATAGCTGCAGTAAAATGAGGTAAAATGTTAATAAAACCATTATTTTATCTTGGTTTAAACCATGCTTGAAGTAGCCTGATTATGTTAGTTATAATATTTAAGTCAGGCTTTTCATGATATGTCTATCTGTATGGACATACTGGACCCTGGACCATACCCTGGACATACTGTAACATTGCTCAGTATTTCTCTTGTGGTGTAAACTGTGACATGAATTTCTATCAAATTAAAATCTAGCAGTCGAATGTTTTATTGCATAGACAAAATGGTCTATAACAGACTTACCCTGGGTGATCTTTGCTGATACCATTTCAGTGATCTGGGAGGTGAGTTTCATGAGAAATTCCTCTGTACCTACTTCACCTAGATAGGGTATTTTACCCTCTTGTGATGCAAAACAGAGGGCAAGTGGACAGCAAAGAGGAATGAACACCATAAATATTGTAATATTAATTATAACAAATAATCTATATAGCTATAAATCTCACCTTTTCCAGTGCTAGCCTCATCCTCTGGAGGACTAACTGTAATCCCAAGAACCCTGAGGAAAATTTAATGGTAAATTTTGTTTTCAGATATTTGCATTTACTTGAAATGTACTGTATATACTGTACATGTCCTTTTTATGTGCAATCTCATTCTGAATCTCAAAGAAAAACTTACTCTAAAGGTTTGGTCTCTTTCTTTGGTTGTGGTGCTAGGAGAGAGAAACACATACAATTACAATCAAATCAGGCAGTAGAAGGTTTGCACTACAATAATGGTCTTCTAGTTTTAAGGATATTCTCATGGTCAATATAATTTCTATATAAAGTTCTAAGATATTTTTGTTTTCCTTACTGTCATCCACCTCGAGGTGGGCAGTGCAGATGGACTGTCCTGCTCTATTTGTAGCAATACAAGTGTAGGCACCAGTGTACTCTGTGCCCACATCCATCAAGATGAGGCTGTGCTGGCGTCCAGAGCTTGCTATTTTGTATCCCTTGGTATCAGGTTTGATCCACAGGACATCTTCCAGTGATTCCTCCTTTAGCCAGGAGACCATAGGAGTGGGAGACCCTAAAAAAGTAAAGGTGGGTATGGAGAATTTCGAATACACGCTGGTTGACAGATAACATGGGAACTTATGAAAATCTTGAGGACATAACTGGGATATGACCATGTTAAGATGAAACAGGGAAATGAACAAACCTTCTACTTTGACTGATAGAGTGATGCTTGCTCCTTGTTTCACCTTCCTGTTGCTGAACCTTTCAAGGAAGCGTGGTGGCACAAGGGGTTCCTTGGGGTCTGTGAACATATAGTGTAAAACAAAAGCACAGCCACATATAATATATCATTATATATACTAATGTACCCGTATCATGTGTGTAGGATAAATGTTAAATTACCTTTCTTATCTTGTGGCAGAATCTCCCCTGGGCCTGTTGCAAAATACAATTGTTACTGTGTCTGTAAACATCTCAATGATATTTCTTAAGCTCAAAGTAATTTACAAAATAGAGTAATATGGAATACAGTATGTCATGCTCTTTTTGCATAGTCAGCCTTTCAGGTATTTGCATACATACGCAGAACTATCAGTCGGGCAGAGGAGTAAGCAGACCCAGCTGCATTGCTGATGTAAGCAGAGTACTCTCCCATATCGTCTTTCTTCACCCCCAGAATCTCTAAGCCGTGAACATCTCTCTCGGTTAGTAACAGAATCCTTTCTGAGGGCCGCAGAGGGTGGCCGTCTTTGAACCAGTATACTCTGGGTTTGGGGAAGCCTGGAAGACAGTAGATATTTCAGAAATATTACTATTTGATCAAAGGCAATTTTGTGTAAGTTGACTATATAAGACCACAATCAGCTGTTATTTGCTTGCCTTAGATGAATTGATTATTAATATCCGTTAATAAACTTACCCTTTACTCTGACTTGCATTTTAGCAATAGGGGAACCTGGACTAACATGAACATCATGAAGCTCCTCCACAACTTGTGGTAGCTGATCATCTTCAGCCACAGACTCAAAGGTCTCAGTTTCCCTGCACGAGAAAAGTAGAATAGTTCACCTCAAGAACTCAGTATTTATTAAAATTATAAAATACATTTATCTATACATCTCTTTTGAAACCATTAGAACAGTTTATAGTATATTTACCTGGACATGTAGCCCTTGGCACTGACATAGGAAGATGTCTCAGTAGCATCAGCAGCAGTGTCATAATCTGAGCTGCAAGACACTGATGGAAAGGATTGATGTACAGCAATGATCAGGGACAATGTGTTTGCCATTGTGTATATGTAATTTTGTTATCTTACTGAGAACCAGTTTGAGTTTTGGTCTGTTAATTTGAGGGTGTTTTTACAAAGTAGGATTTTGGACTAGTTTAAGATTCGTTTCTAGTTTCTATCTATCTAGTTGAAAACTGTTGTGAAACCGCTGTATTCGTTGTATTCATGGCTTTCAGCTCTTTAGCTGTTTGCTCCTCTCCTACTCTCTGTGCTCACATATAGAGTATTTTAATACAGCCGAAATTCCAAAAAAGCTGTTCTTATTTCCATGTTTCTCTGTGTCTGCTGTCAGACAATGGAACAGGTATGAAATAGTGACCGAAACGCTCTTGTTGACAATGCCACCATCTTTTTGGGTTTACCTTCACTCAGAAAAGATGTAGTCGAGTACTTATTCATTTGTAAAACATACATGTGTTTTTGTGCATGTAATGTATGTTCACTTACTGTCAACCCTGAGTTCAGCCTTCGTGGCTGCGATGCCGCTGCTGTTTTCAGCTGTGCAGCGATAGACACCCATGTCAGTGGGCAGCACGGTGGTAATGATCAGTTGGTGGCAGCCCTCCAGGTCTTCATTGATCATGTAATGGTCATTCTCCTCCAGCAATTTGCCATCCTTAAACCAGCGAACAGTTGGAGGGGGCTTGCCAATCACAACACAGTCAAAGCTGACTGGATAGCCATCTGGAACGTCCTGGCTCTGCAGCTCTGTCAAGAAGACTGGGGCAGCTGGGTAATAAGAGTAAATTGAAAGTTAAAAAAAAAAAAAAATTAAATGGTCACATAAAGTGTCAATCCGCGCTAAACTGTAAATATAATTGTCAAAAACAATCAAGCAGACAAATTACATGTTACAGGACAGAAATCTAAATGATACTGGTTATTTAGAAAGCTATTTATTGATGATTTAGAGAATACATAAAAAATTGGATAATGACCATAAGAGGAGAAGAACCACTCTAATGTGTTTCTTACCTGGGGCTCCCGTCATGAATGCAGGAGGCTGTCTATCTTGTGTGGGGGTCTGTGTGCCATCCTGTATGTAGCCCATCTTTCTAATTCGCAGCTCAACTTTGTGAAGCCCTGCCTCAAGGATGGCAGTCTCTACAGGAACGCCATGAATTGTAAACATCTCCTGGAACCTCTTAGAGGCAACTTCAGCCTCTGTCCGTGACTCAAAGCGAATGTAGATGTAACTGTCATCCTCACGATAAGAGTGAGGATCTGGGGGGGGCAGGTCTCCTTCATCTGCGCTGACGAATGGTTCTTCCGCAACATCTGGTGGGAGACGTGTGCGCAACAGGCGCCGGAGACGTCTGCTTGCCATTCTCAGTGACTCATCCATCTCACTACCTGAGGAGCTCTCGGGCTCACTGTCTGCACTGTAGCCCACCGTCAATGGCCGTCGCCCTGACGATTCTCTCACTGTTCCTACTGTCACCTTACCACTGTGAGAAGTAACTCCAAACTTGTTGGTGACCTCACAAGTGTAAACCCCGGTATCCTTTGTGTTGATGGCGGTGATGACCAGTGAGCAAGTACCATCATTGTAGATATCGATATGGTGGTGCTTGCCATCTGTCAGTGGTTCTCCATCCTTCAGCCAGCGCACCTTATCAGGTTTCCCTTCTGCCACACATTCCAGATGTATGGTGCCATTAGGTTCTTTGGTCTGGTCTTTGAAGACATCTTTGAAGACAGGACGCATGTCCTTGCGGGCCTTGTAGCCCTTGAACGCAGCTTGAATCTTAATCGCAGCATCTCTGAGCTCAGGCTCATCTTCTTTACTGATTTCCACTATGTCAGTCTCCTCTGTAGACACCTGTGTTTTATCTGTCTTCTGAGTTGTGGTTGTTTTCACTTCAGTTTGCTGCACTGTTTTCTGCTCTGTCATCTGGAAATGTGCGAAGAACCTCTCAGTGGATAGGGTCTCCGTTTCACTGGCCTCTGTGACGGTAGATTTACTGCTCTTCTTGAGGTAGGACACAAGCGTCTGACCCCCAGAAACAGATTCGTCCTCAGAGCTGATGCACAAATTGGTCTGCTTCTTAGACACAATGGCCTGCTCCTTCTCTTCTGATTTTATTTCTGCTTTCTCTGAGGACTTCAGCTCCTTCTCTCTTGATTTGTTTTTACCATCCTCCTCAGGTTGTTCAGTGATGGAGTCCAGAGTGGGCTCTCGACTCATGCGCCGTTTCTTAGCTGAAGCCTCCCAGAGCTCATGGACATCACCTTCATCAGCAGCCTCTGGAGGCAGACTGGGCTGCCCCAGTTCCTCCCCCTGTTTTGCCTCTGTACCTACATCCAAAATGCAGGTTTCATTGTTACTTTGATAAACGTTTTATAATGTTATGTCAGTATCCACACAGCACACTACCTTTTACTGGTGATAGACCTATTAAAACTCTACTTCTTCCAACTTAGTATGAAAGACATTTGTCTATTAGGCTTCAGATGTTGTTTGAGAGGGATAAGTGTGACGAGGTGTTTAACTACAGTAGAACTTGTAGGATAAATATAAAAAACCTACACACCAAACAAAATGTCTTACCTTGGCAAATTAGTGACTGCACAGGTGCCTCTGTGTAACATAGAGAAAACAAACACACATAATATAGTAGCTTGGAGGACTTTTAAATTCTCTACACTGCTATAACCATACCATTTGGTAGAATGCTTTAAATTTATAAAGCTGTCCATATGTCACACCGAAATAAATGTTATAATCCAAGCTAAATAATTGCACAACTATGTACTACAAAACCAAACAGATACTCTTACTTTGTGGAAGTTTTTTTGATTTCTTGTCTCCATCTAATATAAAAAACTAGTAGTTAACTGAACAGTAATAATCAAAATGTCCGGGCAAACACCCTTGACATTAGAAATGTTATTATTTCATGAACTGAACCACACGTCCACTCACCAAGCTGTACAGTCTGGGGCAGCTCAACAGGCTCTCCAGTCCCTGCTCTGTTGATGGCTGCCACTCTAAACCTGTAGCCGCTTCCTGGGGTAAGATTTTCAACCACAAACTCTGTGTTACACACAGGTTCAGAATGACATGGAAGCCAGAGGGCACTGTCTACCAGCCGCATCTCCACCCTGTAGCCCAGAATGGGACTCCCTCCATCATGTAGTGGAGTGAACCACGAAAGGGAAACGGACTGTTCCGTCTTACTGAGGACCTCTGCGTCCTCTGGGGGATCAGGTACAGCTGTTGGGAATAAAAGCAGCTCTTATGCACACTGAGAAAAAACTACAAAATAAACATTGTTAATCTTCCAAAAATTCAAAAGATTTCAATAATACTAAGATGCAAAAACTAAAAGATTAAACCCATTGCAATAAGGAAAGGTCACAAAAGTCTTCAAACAGTTCACCATAGCACTGCCTCTTAGCAGTGCTGTTTATCAGATACTTACTGATGATGGAGAGCTTGGCCAAAGAGAGAGCATCTCTAGCAGCAAATGTAATTTCCTGTTGGGGCAAAAGTGGTGCCTGTCTCAGGACGAGGCGATAAGAACAGCCATCAGCCCGCATAGCCCAGAGATCGCTGGGCTTGAGCTCAACTCCATTAGCATACCAAGCTATTTCTGCCACAGGGACAGGCTCAGTCAGCTGAACACAAAACTCAACCTTCTCTCCCACTGCAGCCACTTTGTCTTCCAGACCCTTCACAACATCCAGCTGCCATCCTTATGAGAGAAATACAGAATTAAATGTAAAAGGATGTCAGTTACAGTTATGAGATTCAGACAAGATGTTGGTGTAAATACAACTTCAAAGTCTTAAAGCATTCATGTGGGTGACTTACCCTTGACAGAGAGTTGGGCAGATGAGGATGCTGTGCCAGCTTTGAAGGTCACTGTGCAACTGTCTTTAACACGCAACTCTTTCAGCAGGAGCAGATGACGAAGACCACTCTCAAATGAAACAATCTCAGCATTAGGAGATTCCTTCACTGGTTTGCCATCAAGAAGCCAGCTGCAATCTTTGTTCTCAGGACGAGAGAGGGCACACTCAAACAGTGCTTCACCTCCATCAAAGGTTTCCATATTCTCCAGGCCCTGAACAATGTTAATGGGCTTGCCTGTAGAAGACAGAAGGAAAATGAAGAAAGAAAGAGAACACACTCAAAAAAGATTTTAAGATGACTCCAGTGTTTAGACTCTCAAATCATATGGGATTTTGCCAACAAATGGCACAAACTTTGTGATGATCAGCAAAAGATCATTTTATTTGGCCAAACAATTGTTAGGTTTGAGGGAGTAGAGGAGATTCTCTAAAGGTTGGTGGTCTTTCCATGTGGAGGGAAGCTCACCTTCCACATGAAGTGAAGCAACCACACAGGTCCCCTGTGCCTCACAGGAGTATGTGCCCCTGTCCTCAGCGGACACACAGCTAATGTACAACCGAGCCACATTCCAGTCCTGCTCCACTACCACCCTTCGACCATCAGGCTGCAATGGCTGCCCGTCTTTCTTCCATTGAGCCTTGACTGGCCTTGAGTACTGGCAGATGAACTCAGCCGGTTGGTTTTCGACCACCCGAAGGTCCTCCATCTCGCTCACCACTTCAACTGTGGGATCTGAGGATGGGGTCAGGGGTCAGGGGTCATAGGGTCAGGCCTTGACCATGAGATATAAGGATATATGCAGGACATGCCGAATGACATATGGGCTTTATAACCCCCAAAAGCTTATTGAGGTAATTCATATGTAAGTGACATTATGTTTTTTATAGAATGTCCAATAGAAATTGTATGTGCTGTGGTACAGTATCCTAATGTATATTTTAATGCCAACTGTGACCACTTTATTGTCCTATGTCAGCATCTAGGGGGTCAAAAAGCCCAACCGTCAAGGTTCTGGGTAATGGTCACAAGAAGAGCCGGCAGGTAATGGGAGGGGAGGGTATGATATGATAAGTGGATAGAAATGTCAAACTCATAAGGTTGGTGTATGGGGGTTAGGAGCTTTAGTGCTTGAAGGTTAGGGACAGGGCTTGGTGGGATGGAACGGTAGAGGTGGAACATGAGTATACAGCAGCAGGCCTGCATGGATGGGTGGAGCAGCACTTTACAAACACAAGATTTCTGTTGTCCTTATTCAGTGGTTCACTAACTCTCTACAATTAAAATTGGATCAAACATCACCAAAACTAAGCCTACTGTATGTTATTCACTGATTCCAATCAGCAAATAAGAATCGCTCACTATTTACATTGCCAAGAGATTCAGTTAGGGCCGCACAGTTTACTATATAATAATCACGATCATGCTTTTGGCTTTTGACACTCTGAGAGTGACTGACTTAGAACAACAAGTCAAGTAATCCCAAATTGCAGAATCTAATTTCCAGCATTCTTCTATTAACTGGTCTGTTTCCCAAAGACAGATGTTGAGGCAGGCAAGATTATTATAAGATCTATATAACAGTTGTTTGGCTACACCTTCAATAGCAGTCAGAACACTGAGTAGTATTCACTGAGATGAGCAAAGCATAAACAAAGCTTCAATCTGGCCTAAAACATAAGGGGCCATTTATATGAGTCGATTATAACGAAGAAACAGCAGCAAGATGTTGGGGCAGCACCATGAAACATTGGACATCAGTGGACCAGCAGCAACACCCACTTTAGTCACCAGGAATGCTAGCATGAACAATAAAGACTGACCAAGTTGTCAGGGAAAGTGCTGGTGGGAACAATAAAGTCTAGACGAATGAAGTCAACAAAGCTCATCAGGTGAGCCATGTGAGTTGTAGTGCAGAGCTTCACTGTGGACCAAATGTGTTCATCAGTTCTGTTGTGGACAAAGCTCAGAGAGAGTTCTGCCTGATGAATGTGACCAATATAAAGAAACAACTAACACCAGACACATGACAAGTTGACCACTGCGTAGCGCTTTATGTAACCAAATGTGTTATAGCCAGCAATGTAACACTATCTTACTTTTTGTTCTCAGAGTTGCTAACTGTGGCCATTTTGCAGAGACATTACATCCATTTTTGCATTTGAATTTTGTCACATACAAAAGTGCAGGAATGATTCTTGAGTAGGGGGTTTATATTGTATATTTTAAGGTTACATTTGTTGGTAAAACCACTAAATAACATTGACGGGTAAAAAAGACAGGGTTAATTCATTTTTTAAGAACATTTGATTTCATGTCTCCTTATTTTGAAGATTTGTACAACAGAAGCAAGTGTTATGATGCAACAGTAAATGATTGTGATCTCAGAATAGAGAAACATAATCGTGATTATCATATTATCATTTCAGCAGCCCAAAATACAGCAGGTTGCCAGGACTCTAAATAACAGATTTCTGTTATAGGAGCTATTTGTAAAGTTTTGGTATTGCTACACAGCCAACGTTAGCTTTAACAGCTGTTTACTTACCAGTCTTACCAAAAGCTTCAGCCATCATTGTGTTTACATGACATGAGGTTATAATACAATCCTCTGAGCAGCACTACTTCTTCAGGGCAGACTGGACATTTCGGGGAATCGGGCTAGCGGAAGCTAGCTGGTTAGCAACTTCAGCAGAAGAAATGAAGTGATAGAAACAGAAGCAAAACAAGAGGATTGCTTTCCAATGCTTGAGACAGCTCTTAGCGAGCAAATGAATGAAGTTTGATTATGAACTCGCAGCGTTTCCTCCCAAGTAAACAGCTTGTTAGAGCTAGTTACTGCTAACCGCTAATGTTGGCAATTGCCAAATTTACAAATAGCTCCTTTAATATTAATGGCTGATCATTTCTGATCACTGGCACATTTAGCCAAAAAGTTTTAAGTGTTTTGGTTTAGATGCTACTCTGCTCTACTCTAACAAAACTTTGCTGTGGTGCTGCACCCAGTTGTATGTTTTGGTTGTATGAAAGCATAAGGCAAGGAACTCTCTACTGCTACTTTCATCATCATTAAACAATGCTGCTCATGCATGATGAAGCACTGAAATGTTAAATGTCAACTATTACTCTATTCATGAACTTCAAACCTTTTATGCAACCCTGCAGAAAACATCCATGGTATATTCACTCATATTTTTCAAGAGGAATAACTCTTTATTCCTCGTTTATTGGGTTGATGCTAATCATTAAGTAGAAAACTGAAAATTTTAGCCTACAGTGCCTATTAAAAATTATGATAAATGTTGTAAATCTCTTAATTGTACGGTTTAGTGACAACAGCACATCCTTAGATTTAATACTGGGTCTGTAAGATTTCAAATGTAGATGTAAAATGCTGCAGGGTCTAAAATAAGACTGAGATACAGCTTATCACATTCTCTAGTGGTTATCGTTGTAACATGATACCTTTGACTAAGAGCTTGGCAGTTGATGTTAAACTTCCAGCTTTGAACGTGACAGTGCCAGAGTCATCTGTAGCCAGGTTCTTTAAGGTGAGTGTGTAGATGTGGCTCTGGCTCAGCCCTATCTCACTAAAAGGGCTGTTCTCCAGCAAGGTACCATCCAGCCACCACTGCACATTGCCAGGTGTCCTACCAGACAGCTGACAGGAGAAGGTTGCCCATTCCCCAACAAAGACGTCGATGGTCTTAAGACCAGAAACAATGAAGACTTCTTTCACTGTTGAGTGAAACATACAAATATGCATACACTGAGCCTAAAACTTACTCAATGTTTGCAGTATGCTCACTTAAATGACAAAGCAACATGACATCATAACAAAAGACAGAAAATGTACAATCCAGGACAAACGCAACAGTACTGAAAGGAGGCTACCTTGCACTGCCAAAGAAGCTGTAGTGAGCTGGTCTCCTGCGTCACAGGTGTAGTAGCCACTGTCCTCAGGCTCCAGGTTGCGTATACACAGCTCTTGAATGCACCTTTCCTGCCTCATCTCATACTTCTTACCGGCCTGGAGGACCATGCCTCCTTTCCTCCACTCAACACGAACACTTGGCTTAGACAGCTCACAGCACAGGGTGATATCATCACCCTCTATTGCGTCTTGGTTCTTTAGCTCTTTCTGGAAGAACACTGGAGCACCTGGTGAGAATTTAAAATGGGAAAGTTTTGCGTCAGATGTTGAGATGACAAGTTCGGCATCAGACAGTTGAGATGACAAACATCTCTGAGGGACTTTAGTCAAAAGATTTGCTGATGCACAGTGATGCCAGACTAGGTGTGTGGTTGAGCGAAGTCGAGGTTCAAGAATATTTCAGTTGTTCATTTCAATCCTATTTTGGTCCAGTCTTCAATTTGATCAAATGGAAAAAGACTTTTTTTTTTTTTTTTTTTTTTTTAGAGGAGGCATCATTCTTTACCTTCCACAGTCAAGGTGACGTCACACTGTGCATCTCCAGTGTCACAGGTGTACGTTCCTGAGTCCTCAGGCACCACATTGTAGATACGAAGCTCATGGAATGCTCCATTCTTCCTCAGGTCATACTTGACACCTGCTTGGATGGCCACGTTGTTTCTGATCCAGGTGACAGTGGCCTTGGGTTCAGAGATGGTGCAGGCCAGCGAGACAGTTTCATCTTCTAACGCCACAGTGTTTTGTGGCTTCTCTAATATTAGCACTGTAAATATGGAAAACCCGAGACTAGATTTAATAACAGTGACATTTCTATGCAGTTTTTCCCCTTTCTTTACAGCCCTGGCATAAATCATTTTAAAACTTTGTACATAAATACATAAATGCATGCACTAATTACTGCATGCTGTCACACATTTTACAGCATAACGAAGTATGATCTGAACATATGATCAGAGGTAGATCTAGTGTCATAAAAAAACTATAGCTATAAAATAAACATTGAAGTTTAGCTCTGAAAACTTTCTATCTTTAATGAACTAACTGACAGAATTAAGTTATGTGCTTTAGTTATGATATTTGTTAGTATTTTGATAGCGTTTCTTTTTGTAGCACACCCTATAAAATAAATGCAAAGAATAAAAGACATGTCTAAAAGTTAGGATGTTGAAAATTATGGTGCACGCAAATTTCCATTTGCCAAGACAAAGCTGTTTGGTGGTCGATGGAGATGGATGTGAGGATTGAAAATCTGAAGTGACCATGTCTTCCCCTTTACCTTTGGGTTTCTCCTCCACCAGCAGACACACAACACTCCTCTCTTCTCCCACTACAAAGGCAACGTCTCCTGATTCATCTGTGGTGACCATCTTCAGGACCAAACGGTGCACTCTGCCCTGGCTGCTCATTTGATTCAGATCATTATTCTGGAGAAGGTTGTCTCCAAGCCACCACTCCCCGTTTATGACGCCTGACTGTGACAGCTCAACCTCAAAGACGGCATCCTGCCCAGTGGTCACAGTGATATCGCAGAGTTCTCGGATGATGCGCACACGCTCTGAGGGCGAATGGGATGATGGTCAGTGATCAGACCCCAGCAAAGCTTCCAGAAAGGCATCACTATAAGTGTGTATCCATCGTCAAGAATCTAATCTTAATCCTTCCTTAATACTTCAATCCTCAAGTTTGATCTCAGGAAAATAGATGTAGTACTCTCCCCTGTGCTATTCTAATGACAACTGATTTCACTAGCATTAGATGATAAACTAAATGATAAAATCTACAATAAACTGAAATAACTCTATATTTCCTGAATGCATAACTTAAATGTAATGATTCCAACCTCATTATAGTGCAAAGAAGTTGGAGTCAACACAAGATAATTCAAGAAGAAAAGAAAAGAAAAAGGTCAAATTTCATTCCAGTAAAGACACTGAACTTATACTACTCAATTAACTGTGAAATCCAAGAGAATAGAAAGCTGAGTAGAGGACATGATCCAGTACTTGGGAATGGAATGAGTGAATGTAAAATGAACTTCAGGAAGGATGAAGATAAGTGGAGACAAAAGACAGAGATGAGCTGAATGTGCCGTTACCTTTCACAGTCAGTGTAGCAGTGCTTCTCTTGTCGCCTGTATCACTGCTATATTCTCCACTATCCTCCACATTCAGC
Organism: Seriola aureovittata; assembly: GCF_021018895.1. Taxonomy (NCBI): domain Eukaryota; kingdom Metazoa; phylum Chordata; class Actinopteri; order Carangiformes; family Carangidae; genus Seriola; species Seriola aureovittata. Next base: position 12,088,262 of record NC_079375.1, read on the forward strand.
TTGTGTATAACCAGGGTGTGAGTGGTAGCTCTCTGCTCCATGGTGTACTTCTCGCCATGGGTGAGCACAGTTGAGCCCTTCCGCCAGGTCACCTTGCAGTCAGGGCTGGATGTCTCGCAGGACAGGGTGGCTTTGCCTCCTTCGGTGGCCTCTTGGCTTTCCAGCTCCTTCTTGAATAACACTGGTGCAGCTGCTAGAAACACCACTATTAATTAGATTAATTAGATCTCAGATTTTTCAGAGGTAATCACGGCCACTTGAAAACACATTATATTAAGAAGCCCCGTTATTTATATTCACAATTTCAATAATTCCATACAACGGAGAAGCTCGAAACAGAACATGAACAGCGCTGTTAAAAATCACTACGTAACCTACACAGGACCCATTTCAGAATCTTTTAAGAAGCACTAATAGACGGAATTTAAAAAATCTGTGTTTGTCAAAGGGTATCAGAAAATAATAATACATTTACCATTTTAAGAGAGGTATGCTACAGTATAAACATTCAACTTACACAGAACGTTACTGAAAAGTTAATTTGGTTTTGTCAGTTTCTTCATGGTGAAATAAAAGGAATAGAAGGAAGAAACAAGTTTAATGATGAAAGTTAATGAAGAAGTTTTTTGAAGTTATTTATAGAGTAAAAAATAACAGGAATGTGAGTGTACAGCGCAGAATACAAGAATTAAAGGGAAATATATTGATCAGCACGACCAATATGTGATGTCATTACAAGGTTTAAAAGGAAAGGTGAAATGTGGTTAGTACAAATTCAGTGGAAGGAGGAGTGAACATGCATCTAGTGTAGAAAGTACACATTTTGTATGAACAAGAAAGTGAGATGAAAATTGAAAAAGTCAGTAGAAAGTGATAGATAAGCCTTTAGGAAATCATAAGCATCCGAGTTTTGGAATGCTTTGTAGGAGCGTTTTGAAAAGATAGAAGGTAGGTGTCCCATAAGAAAGATGATGGAGAACAAATGAACAGAAGAAGTCCAAATGTTACTCTAGAAGCAGAAACAAAGGGCTGAAAGTTTTTCCTCACCTCTGACTGTTAGAGAAGCAGTGGAAGTGTGGTTTCCCACTGTGAAAGTGACTGTTCCTGAGTCAGCTGTGGTGACGCCTCTGAGTGTGAGGCTGTGCACTTGACCCTCAGTCTTGATTAGATTCATTTCATTATTCTGCAGTGGGACGTCCTGGAGTTTCCACTGGGCCAGAGGTGCCTCCTCATGAGAAACCAGACACTCAAAGCGGACATCTTCACCCTCGTACACAACGCAGCTCTCCAAGAATTTCAGTATGTTCACCTCGACCTCTGTTTGGCAAATACATTTCAGTGGAGTAGTTACTATTTGTTGTATGAAATGAAAATGTGCTTGACAAAGATACAGCTGAAATTGTGAAGATTGTGATCAAAGTGTGATTAAATTTATAAAGATTTCTGTCAAGCTGTTATTGTGAGTAGTACCAAGTGAAGAGAAACAGAGTGGAGTGTGTTATTTTTTGTGAAGAGAGAACAGAAACAGGCACAAATGATGAGATGATGATGAGATCAGTGATCAAGCTCAACTGAAAAGGTTTGTGCGTGAATAATTACAAGTGCTTTTGAAAACAGTGAACGGCAAAACAAGAACACACGTGGGATGAGAAATTATACTTGAACATTTAAATGCAGTCACAAAGATCCCAAACAGGATCTCCAGATGAAAGGATGATGCACTTCACACTCAAGTGTTGCTTGGTGAGAAGACAATCAACAAGACGGAGTGATTGAAGGACGCACAGAAAGTCATGACTCCAGAGTGTGCATGAAAATGACAGCCTTAAATAGGCAGACCCTACCCTGCACAGTGAGGACAGCTGAAGTCCTCTGGCTGCCAGTATCACAGGAGTATTCTCCTGAGTCAGCTGCCTGCAGTTTGTAGATGACAAGCTCGACTACAGTCCCTTCCTGTTTCAGTTGATACTTGCTGCTGGATTCAAGCACACTGTCACCACACCTCCAGACGACGCTGGCTCCTGGTTTTGTGGTCTCACAGCGAAGACTAGCAGTCTCCCCTGCCTGTCTTTCAAGGTTCTGCAGCTGGGTTTTGAAAAGGACAGGCTGGGCTTCAGGGGAGGAAATGGATGAAATGAGGAGAAAGAAATTAGGACGACAAAGACAACAACAATTTATGACCCACCACACACATAAAACTGCGTTTAAGTCCAAAAGTAAATAGCAGAGGTGGAAATGAGTAGTAGTCATACATATCCAAGTCTCTTAGTCTTAAATCCTAAAGTCTAGTCAAATCCCAAATGTATCTGTTTCTCATCATGGTCAATGACAGTCTAACTTAGCTTAACTAAAATACCAAGAACTAGATGTACGCATATTTGTATTTATATTTGTATCTATATTAAGGCTCCTAAATAATGAAGTAGTCCATAGTCCAAGTCTTTAAAACAAGCAACTCAAGTATCTTCACTGCAAACAACAGTCACTAGCAGGCATACCCTTCACAGCTAGTTGTGCAGTGCTTTGATGGTCACCAGTGTCACATGTGTAACTCCCAGAATCCTCTGGTTCTACATTATGGATTACTAGTTGGGCGACTTTTCCAGTCTCTCTAATTTCATACTTGGCACAAGGACAAAGACCAAGTTCTCCTTTCCTCCACTCCAGAGGAACACAAGCTTTGGAGAGCTCACAGTGCAGGGTGACACTGTCCCCCTCGTTAGCCGCTAGGCTTTCCAGCTCTTTTGTAAATATGACTGGGGCAGCTAATGGATGAAAAGAAATAATCAGCTTTTTATCTACAGTGCAAGGTTAAGAATGGTGATGAAGAAATACAGTGAAATAAAAAAGAATGAATCAACAAATGAAATGAAAAGACTTCAAGACAGAAGTATGAGATGACGACATGGTCTCCCTCCTACCATTTACTGCAAGAGAGGCTGAGCTTATTGTGTCCTCTGAAGAGCATGAGTAGTTTCCTGTGTCTCCAGGCATCAAATCGTGGATCTGGAGTTTATAACTGAATCCTGTTTGTCTCATCTGGTACTTTTCTCCAAAACTCAGGACTTGAGTTCCCTTCTTCCATTCGACAGCAAGTCCAGGTTTAGAAAGCTCACATTGCAGAGTAACACTACCTCCCTCCTCAGCCTCCTGGCTCTCTAGGTCTCGAATGACTATGACCGAAAGAACTGGGGATTGAATACATTAGACAAGGTGTTGCTGTGTACCTGTTGTGACCCACAGGCTTCCAGATTGGATGCCAGATGCAGACTACAGTATGCTGTGTATAAAATATGTTCATTTTTAACTTACCTGACCAAGCTTATGTGTTTTGTGAACCTGTAAATTCTTTTTATATGGTTTTGTAAAAACAAAAATAAAAAATAAAACAAGAAAAATGTATGCCTGCTTAAAATGTACATACATACAACACTGAAGCACAGCCAATGACCCTTGCTCTCATTCAAAACAGGAGGCCAGCTTAGCGTTTTTCAAATCTGTCAAACGCAGCTCTTAACTATTCCTCGCTGGAGACAACAAGCATCCTGAATACACGTCAGACACAAGTGAATACAAAGTGAGCAACAACAAGCCAGACAAGAATATACAAACATACAAAACCCATGTCGAAAAACAAAACTAAAGGAAGGAGAAATAATAGTGTCACAAAAATTCAACCTTTCCCTTTTCACTTTGGTACCAGGCAAAAAAGAATGTTGGTGAATTGCTAAACCTCACAAAAAGACCAACAATACTGAAATCAACAGGGAGCGACTGATTGACTGCCAATATGCAATGTCCAACTCATTAACCAACAAGAACAAATGAGCCAAACTGTTGACAAAACCCTCAAGACACAAAGATGTTATGTCACATCGTAACCATCTGGATGTGGAGCATATGTCAGCACAGCATGTGTTTCGGCAAATTCCCAGCACACAAAAAACCTACTGAATAGAAACAGAACCCCATTTACAATCATTACAAATGTGCTCTTGGAGTTTCTTTATAAAACTACCACATACCTTCAACTCCCTTTTTGGATTCCTGCTTCACAGGTTCAACTTTGGAGGTCACTGCTGAAGCTGGTGACGCATCTGCTGCAATTGAAGTTATTTATAGACATATAATAATGTAGATTTTTATTCAATTTACATAAACTGCAAATTTTCACCAACAGACTGAACAATGCAACAAATCAAAAGCAATGTGCCACACAAGCAATTTCCATCAAAATACCACAGAGGCTTAATTTTATATAAATATTCATGCATAATGTAATGAATAAAGCAACACGTGTAAAAAGACCAGACAGTGCCATGACCAAGAGCTTTTTCTCCAACAACAGACAATAGTCATACAGTGACAAATGGCAACCAAAACAACCACATGGAAGACTAGAGTTTATTAACCCAGTAAGCATTTGCTGACTACATGTTATATTTCTTACATAATTAATTTCACCTTAACCCCTCACCATTGCTGAATTACTGGATTATATCATCACTAACTGCAATCACTGACATATGAATTGGGCTAGAAGTAATATTTATGAACAACACAGCACACAAATATATAGACTCAGCGTCAAGAGCCATGATATACTATACGACTCACAGAACAACAGGACTACTGCTGACAGTCTACTGTGTATAATAATAGCTGCTTACAAATCTCTTTTGGTCAATTTGCTTCAGTCTTTCAATCCTGTCACCTCCACCAAAGAACACAAGAAGCACAAACATTTAACAAAAGGAAACACAAGGAACTGCAGTGCGAGGACAAATATGACATAGCAGCTGCAGCCAATCCCATATAATTCAGTATTATACCATCTTTCCATATATTCACATTGAAGTATTCTGCAAACCTAACCTTAAAAACTAATTTTACATTTTAAATTATTTTTGTCCACTACCAACCCCTCACAGCAACACAATTAAGCTACAGCCGACCATATGAAAAGCTTAAAACACAATAGAAAGTAGAGAGCATCCGCAGCCCAAGAACACCTGTATTCAGCAACACAAAGCATGAGGGATGTGGCAGGAAACAACGAAGAAGCAGGAAGCCAAGAAAGAGTTCAAATCCTTGCATACCTTCTTTCGGCCCTTTGGTCCCCTGCTTCTGGGTGTCTTGTTTGACAGATATTCCAGGATCAGTCTTCTCAACTGGGATAAAACACGACATTAACCTCACAATCTTACAGTGATGAGTGCCATAACCCGAAGACAACTGTCAGCCAGAGCCAGTGACCTGCAGTTTACTGTTGTCTGTTTACAACTTGGCATATCGACAGATGTCCTTATGTTACAATAAATATGTTGATGTCCACCCAGTCAAGGTCAAAATGAGGGTAAGCAACATCTCTGAGAGTGGAAAGCAATCAAAATCAATAAAGCTACAAGCAAAAACAATTAAAGGCTCTTTCTCTCATTATCAGCAATCCAACATAGAGCAACAATCCAAACCAGACCAGTGCCATAAACATACAGCATCAACATGTTCCACATTCAACACAGGCTTGCACTAAAAAAGGTATTAAAACAACTGGACAAAATACAGTATTTGCCACACAAAATGGAATTTACATAATAGCAACATATATGAGAGCTAGTAAGAAAACAAAAGCCACCTTCTTTATACATTTCAAACATTCAGCAGGCAACACAACAATCTGCAAAGACGGTAAATCCAAACTGAACTGCCTGCTCTCTCTGTATTTCCAGTTGGTTTTATATGGTTTTAAGTGTGTTTTTCTACAAGCTTGAAATCATATCTGTAATAAAACAAAGGACAATCACGTTTCCAGTGTTGACAGACGTTACAGCATCCGACGAAAGCCATGCAAATATGTGTCTCATTACCTTCACCTCCCACTTTCAGCTGTTGCGAATCTCTCTGAGTCTCCTGTTTGAGGAGCTGCTGTTCAGGAGTCTGTCCAGTGGTTGGCAGAGTTACAGCTATGAAATACACAACATTGCTGCATATAATACTCAAATCTTACAATCAATGAGTCTTAAAGATTAAAAAAAGCAGCTGATGGGAACAAAGACATGTGTCCATACCAATATGTCAGCCTCCATGCCAAACAGTAACCCAAAGACCAAAGAAATCCACAGATTTTTCTAGAATGAAATTATATTCTTTTCTACAATAGCAGCATAAGCACCAAAAATGACACAGATCATGACATTTAACGGAAGGAAAAAAAGCCACATTTAACAGCAGGCAGATGAAATTTTGCATTTTAGGTAAAAAAATAAAGATACGATAAAACCATTTTTAGCCTCAAAGCAATCCCTCAAGCAACAATACACAATGTAAGCCAGTTCATGACCCAATAAGTTTCTGTCTGATGACACCATTCAGCATCCAAGACTCAGCCAGTTTCTCACTTTTGGCTTCCATTTGCACACACTGATTAATTACAAATGCACATGGGCTGAATCAAGAAGCAAAGCTGATAATCTTCACAAAATTACCTTCTACTGTTTCATATATCTCCTGCCTGCTGTGCTTGTCTTTAGCAGCTATGGCTGAAGCTTCAGGGGTCTTGGCTGAAAATATGACATGGACATAGAAATGCTGCATAAAGTGTAATGGCAACAACCAGGGACATTGGCAGACAAACAGTATTTAATATTGCCACCTGAGCACAGGCTGTATGACTGCCACAAATTCAAAGACCCTCAATCTTCTGAAACCACACAAATATAATGTAAACACCAACGAACCATGCCGCACACAATTAAACTATGCACACATAAACTCGACTACAGCCGACAACATTCTCGAACTATCAACATGCTACCAGCACAATTGGCACAAATACAAGGGTTCTTATTTGTTCTTTCTATTTTTTACACATATTGCAAAGAAAACACTGTGGAAAAAGACTGACATGAAAATTCAAAGTCAATCTCATTATCAGACAGAAGCGGCATTTTATACATCGAAAGCAAACCACAAACTAAAACATCTGGTAAACTAGGAAATAATGCCACAGGAAGACTTTTATTTCACAGTGTATATGCGACAAGGTACAGGCCCGATTTAGGAACAGCCTGCACATGGCACCATAAAGGCCATTATCAAGATGGACAAAGCACATACAGCTGTAAGTCAAACCAACATATTGCCACCTTCCCTCCATACCTTCCATTGTTCCCTTGGTTTCCTGCCTTTTAGATTCCAGTACAGCAGCTGAAGGAGGAGCTGACAGCTTCACAGCTGAGAGAAAACAATTTGAATTCAGAATGTAACATACTTGATCATTTAGAGTACTAAAACCTAAATATCGCCTTACAAAATGGCTCAAAATGTGTATATTACAAGAATTAGAGGAATCAGCAAGGACCACAACACACAGCTAATAACTACAATACAACACAAAGACCAATTAGTGATCAACACTACTACCAATAAAAACAGGAACATAACATAAGACACACAAAAGTAGAGCAACGAGCAAGGTCAACAAACATGACAAACTGTGTAGTGTGAGGTGTTTGTGTGTGTGTGTGTGTGTGTGTGTGTGTGTGTGTGTGTGTGTGTGTGTGTGTGTGTGTGTGTGGTACTATGGCCAGTTTCTGGCTGCATCGTTCTTGGGTTTGTTTTCTCAAATAGTAAGGTAATAAAAAGAAAAAAATGAAAGAAGTGATGAAAAATCTTCGAAAAAAAATTCAAACTCCAAAAAGGCATTATGGCCATAGGGATCCAACCTGCTGACTCACCACATACTATGTGAAGGAAACATCTCATGAATCTGACATTAGACAACTACAAAGAAAGCTGACATTTTATGAGCCAGCAAACAGAAACAAGACAACAACAACAACAACGACAATGACAACAACCACAAACAAAGAGTGACAAAAATTTCATAGCAAAAGCAAGATCTTCAATACAAGTGCTTAAAGATCAAATAATCAAATAAAATTCTATTCCTATCAATTCAACGTCACAGTTTAAAATAATCTGTGATTAAATTTGAACAAATACACTGCCTGCAAAAAATATGTTATGACACAAAATGGAAGAAATTGGTTCGTTTTCCAACGTTAAGAATAACATAACATTTTGAACATCTTAATATATTGTAGAGGTTCCAATCACTTATCCTCATACCATTGATCTTGAGGCTGGCTGTGGTCTTCTGATCTCCACACACACAGCTGTAGTCTCCACTGTCTTCTGGCACCACCTTGTTGATCAGGAGTTCATTCACAGAGGCTTTCTGCTTCATCTGGTATTTTTCTCCAGAGTTCAGGACCTGTGTTCCCTTCTTCCACTCCACTGGGACTCCAGGTTTAGAGAGCTCACACTGCAGAGTAACGCCGGCGCCTTCCTCGGCTTCCTGACTCTCCAACTTCTGTTTGAAGGTAACTGGTTGGGCTGAGCATTTGTTAGTTGGTTAGCAGTCAGTGGCATGCCATAAAATAAAATATTTAAAATGTTTATATAAGAATGGTACACAAACAACCATAAAAGGCAAACATGGATAATTTGCAAGCTCTGAAGCCATGTCAAACATGTCTAAATATGTATATAGAAAAAGCTGTTATTAGAAATGTTACTCTAACTGACTATTTGAAAATCCTCTTCCTACCCTTGATCTTGAGGCTGGCTGTGGTCTTCTGGTCTCCACACACACAGCTGTAGTCTCCGCTGTCTTCTGGCTCCACCTTGTTGATCAGGAGTTCATTCACAGAGGCTTTCTGCTTCATCTGGTATTTTTCTCCAGACTTCAGGACCTGTGTTCCCTTCTTCCACTCCACTGGGACTCCGGGTTTAGAGAGCTCACACTGCAGAGTAACGCCGGCGCCTTCCTCGGCTTCCTGACTCTCCAACTTGTGTTTGAAGGTCACTGGTTGGGCTGAGCATTTTTTTATTTGATTAGTGGTCAGTGTCATGTGGCAACATAAAACCTTTCAAAAAATGTATAACACAAGCAAGACTTGGTCAAAACCTAGTATTTGGCTGGACTGCGTATTGTCAATGTGCGAAATTGAGGAGATAGCTGAAAACTGTTGTGGAATTGCTTTAAATAACTGACATCATTGCATCCTATTTGCATTCTGCCTCATGTCAGCCTTGTTTCAGACCTTTATCTGTTTGCTTCTCTCCTACTCTCTATGCTCACATATACAGTGTTTTAATACAGCCGAATTTCCAATAAAGCTGTTCTCGTTCACATGTTTTTCTTTCTGCTGTCAGACAACAGACCAAGTTTGAAATAGTGACTATAACAAGACCAATTTAGACTACATGTTAACGTCCAAGCCAGTCTGTTCTAAGTAGCCAAGATTTGTCCAAAAAGTCATTAGATTTGTTGCTACGTGTTTCTAAATCTAAAAACAAATGCTCTAAATTGGCAACAATGCAGGCTGTTAAACTGTAAGCTGTAAACACCCCCCTAATAGAAACAGTTTGTGCCAATTCATTTTGAAAGTGCATCGGCCAATGGGGAAACTCCGACTCAGTCAGGTGGCATTTGGCTGACCAATGGTGGAACTATGATCACTCAACTTAATCACTGAGTCAATCAGTCAGTCAGTCAGGGAAATTCACAATTATAGGGCTGGCCCTGCTGTTGCAGTCGCGCCATAAGCAGACATAGAATATAAAGACAAACGCTGATGAGGTGCAATCTACAATGTTATGTAGACTCCATTATAAAATGTGTCTAAATATGTACAAATAAAAACCTATTACATAAGGTTTTTTCAAAAACATTCCATGTCCCAACTCTTTAAAAATCCTCTTCCTACCATTGATCTTGAGGCTGGCTGTGGTCTTCTGCTCTCCACACACACAGCTGTAGTCTCCACTGTCTTCTGGCACCACCTTGTTGATCAGGAGTTCATTCACAGAGGCTTTCTGCTTCATCTGGTATTTTTCTCCAGACTTCAGGACCTGTGTTCCCTTCTTCCACTCCACTGGGACTCCAGGTTTAGAGAGCTCACACTGCAGAGTAACGCCGGCTCCCTCCTCGGCTTCCTGACTCTCCAACTTGTGTTTGAAGGTCACTGGTTGGGCTGAGCATTTGTTAGTTGGTTAGCAGTCAGTGGCATGCCATAAAATAAAATATTTAAAATGTTTATATAAGAATGGTACACAGACAACCATAAAAGGCAAACATGGATAATTTGCACGCTCTGAAGCCATGTCAAACATGTCTAAATATGTATATAGAAAAAGCTGTTATTAGAAATGTTACTCTAACTGACTATTTGAAAATCCTCTTCCTACCCTTGATCTTGAGGCTGGCTGTGGTCTTCTGGTCTCCACACACACAGCTGTAGTCTCCACTGTCTTCTGGAACCACCTTGTTGATCAGGAGTTCATTCACAGAGGCTTTCTGCTTCATCTGGTATTTTTCTCCAGAGTTCAGGACCTGTGTTCCCTTCTTCCACTCCACTGGGACTCCAGGTTTAGAGAGCTCACACTGCAGAGTAACGCCGGCGCCTTCCTCGGCTTCCTGACTGTCCAAGTTGTGTTTGAAGGTCACTGGTTGGGCTGAGCATTTTTAGGTGATTAGCAGTCAGTGGCATGCCATAACATAAAATATTAAAAATGTTTATACAAAAATCGTACAGAAAAAAATAAAAACAAAAGGCAAAAACTGACAATTTGCAGGCCCTGAAGCTATAAAGACTCCTAAGTAAACATGTCTAAACATGTACATAGAAATAGCTGTTCTTAGAAATGTTACTCTAACTGACTATTTGAAAATCCTCTTCCTACCATTGATCTTGAGGCTGGCTGTGGTCTTCTGCTCTCCACACACACAGCTGTAGTCTCCACTGTCTTCTGGCACCACCTTGTTGATCAGGAGTTCATTCACAGAGGCTTTCTGCTTCATCTGGTATTTTTCTCCAGACTTCAGGACCTGTGTTCCCTTCTTCCACTCCACTGGCACTCCGGGTTTAGAGAGCTCACACTCCAGAGTAACGCCGGCGCCTTCCTCGGCTTCCTGACTCTCCAACTTGTGTTTGAAGGTCACTGGTTGGGCTGAGCATTTGTTAGTTGGTTAGCAGTCAGTGGCATGCCATAAAATAAAATACTGAAAAATATTTACAGAAAAACAGTACAAAAAACAAGCACAAAACACAAAAGGCAAACACGGACAAGTTGCAAACCCTGAAGACACAAAGGCCCCTAACTAAACATGTCTAAATATGTATATAGAAATAGCTTGTTCTTCTTAGAAATGTTACTCTAACTGACTATTTGAAAATCCTCTTCCTACCCTTGATCTTGAGGCTGGCTGTGGTCTTCTGATCTCCACACACACAGCTGTAGTCTCCACTGTCTTCTGGCACCACCTTGTTGATCAGGAGTTCATTCACAGAGGCTTTCTGCTTCATCTGGTATTTTTCTCCAGACTTCAGGACCTGTGTTCCCTTCTTCCACTCCACTGGGACTCCAGGTTTAGAGAGCTCACACTGCAGAGTAACGCTGACTCCCTCATCGGCCTCCTGGCTCTTCAAGTTGTGTTTGAAGGTCACTGGTTGGGCTGAGCATTTTTAGGTGATTAGCAGTCAGTGGCATGCCATAACATAAAATATTAAAAATGTTTATACAAAAATCGTACAGAAAAAAATAAAAACAAAAGGCAAAAACTGACAATTTGCAGGCCCTGAAGCTATAAAGACTCCTAAGTAAACATGTCTAAACATGTACATAGAAATAGCTGTTCTTAGAAATGTTACTCTAACTGACTATTTGAAAATCCTCTTCCTACCATTGATCTTGAGGCTGGCTGTGGTCTTCTGCTCTCCACACACACAGCTGTAGTCTCCACTGTCTTCTGGCACCACCTTGTTGATCAGGAGTTCATTCACAGAGGCTTTCTGCTTCATCTGGTATTTTTCTCCAGACTTCAGGACCTGTGTTCCCTTCTTCCACTCCACTGGCACTCCGGGTTTAGAGAGCTCACACTCCAGAGTAACGCCGGCGCCTTCCTCGGCTTCCTGACTCTCCAACTTGTGTTTGAAGGTCACTGGTTGGGCTGAGCATTTGTTAGTTGGTTAGCAGTCAGTGGCATGCCATAAAATAAAATACTGAAAAATATTTACAGAAAAACAGTACAAAAAACAAGCACAAAACACAAAAGGCAAACACGGACAAGTTGCAAACCCTGAAGACACAAAGGCCCCTAACTAAACATGTCTAAATATGTATATAGAAATAGCTTGTTCTTCTTAGAAATGTTACTCTAACTGACTATTTGAAAATCCTCTTCCTACCCTTGATCTTGAGGCTGGCTGTGGTCTTCTGATCTCCACACACACAGCTGTAGTCTCCACTGTCTTCTGGCACCACCTTGTTGATCAGGAGTTCATTCACAGAGGCTTTCTGCTTCATCTGGTATTTTTCTCCAGACTTCAGGACCTGTGTTCCCTTCTTCCACTCCACTGGGACTCCAGGTTTAGAGAGCTCACACTGCAGAGTAACGCTGACTCCCTCATCGGCCTCCTGGCTCTTCAGCTTCTGTGTGAAGGTCGGCGGTAATGCTGTACAAGGCAAAACAAGTGGAATTCTTTTGGGAAATACAACATAATCACTTGTTTTCTGTAATTATAAAACTTTTCCAGAAACTTGCGGAAAAAGACTTCATGAATCCATACCATTGACTTTCACAGTTGCAGATGTCTTCTGGTCTCCACAGACACAAGAGTAATCTCCACTATCTTCAACCTTCAAATCCTTAATTTGAAGTTCCAAACAGGTGTCCTTCTGCTTCATCTCATACTTCTCTCCACCTTCGAGGATTTCAGAGCCTTTCTTCCACTGAACGTTAGCCGCAGGTTTTGATAACGCGCAAGACAGTGTCACACTCTCCCCTTCTTTTCTATCCTGGTTCTTGAGTTTTTCTTTGAAACTGGCTGGCAGGGCTAAAATGAAAGGAACAATGATTTGATTATATAAAACTGGGTGTTGCATGTTGTTGGGTTGTGATGGAGGGTGGAAAATGATTAGAGAAGAAGATGATAGATGGTGACATGCTCCTGTTGTCCATCAGCAGCCTTCAGAACCCAAACATTTCTCTAGCTTGGGCTGGTGTTCCTATTGATGAACAAACTGTCATTACAATACTACATGATGAAATCCTTTTGAAATGCACAAAGGATTACTAACATAGGAAACATTAATTTAGGCAGTGAGCAGTCCTTGCATAACAAGACAATACATTTCGGGAAAGGTTTTGCACATACTGAATGATGTCGTTTACAATTTGTGGATGTACAATCAGTCTCTTAATCACACAAATCCCAAGACAATGACAATAGAGATGCAAAGCAGATCCTTCAGTAATACAATCGCAAAGCAAGACACTGAGAACCATTTTCTATTGGAAATTACAAAAGATGTAGTAACAATTCCACTAATCTATGGCATTTTGACAAATCCACACTTTAAGTAGATTTGTAAGTGCTTAGGAATTGTATCAATTACCTCTGACATCAAGGGACGCATATACTTTCTGATCCCCGGCAACCACAGAGATGGTGCCTGAGTCCCCAGGAGTCAACTCTCTCACGGTAAGAGAACGGATACCCCCGTCTAGAACCTGAATATCACTCAGGGGGCTTGGCTGTAAAGGGGTGGGACCTAAGCACCACTGTACATTAGGTAGATCAGTAGGACTGACACGGCAAACAAATGTAGCAGATTCCCCTTCAAAACAATGAACATCCTGTGGTCTTTCCACAATAACCACAGAGTGGCCTTTAAAGTGAGACCAAACCAAACTATGAGCTAAGTCATACAGCATTCACTTTCTGTGGCATGACCAAACTTAAACAGGCACGAAATAATACTGAATGCAGGAGCTTGAGATTTTGACGGCCTTCAATAGATGTTGCAAAGAAAGACATGCAAAATGCATCATCACAGGTTAATCCTTCAAAAAAAATATTCCATTTTTAGATGTCTGATATTGAGGTTCCCTACTTTATATTAATCTATGAATGTTTACAAATTCTATTCTAAGCACATGCTAAGTAATAATGACTTAGCAGTATTTATTTTCTTCCATATTATACCCTTATTGTATCTTCCAAACATGAGACATTCTTAATATTTTTATTCAATTAACTCTTTAAAAAGAATTCATAAAGCTAATCAGCTATGTAAGACAAAAACTTGACAAGACACTTAAATCCTTACCTTTAATTGTCACCTTTGCTATGGTCTTAGCAGTGCCCACGTCACAAGTGTAGATATCAGTGTCTTTCTCCTCCAAGTGTTTGATGGTGAGAGTTAACACCCTCTCTTTCTGGGACATCTCATATCGACCTCCAGCCTTGAGCTCTGTGTGACCTTTCAGCCATATCACGGTGGATGGGGTTTGAGCCGTTGCACACTGCAGGGTCACAGAGCTCTTCTCATCTGCTTGGCTGTCCTTCAGTGCTTCAGTGAAGTTATGGACTGGCTCTGTAAAAAGAGAACAACCTCACTAAATTTGTGGGCACAGTTTGAAATTGCAAGATTACTCTATGATTTCAGAAAATAAAATTACCCCTGAACTGATTCTAATTTTAATATACTGATTAACCATTGTCTGCACAAGTGTTGGCATAGGTTAAGTCTCTTAAATGCTCACACAGTCCAAGATTAATTAATTAGTAATTTCAGTCTTACCCTTTATTTCAAGTTGGGCTTTGGTGGTTGCACCTCCAACAACTTCACAGCTGTACTCTCCAGAGTCTTGAGCAGAGACATTATGGATGATGAGCTTCATGACCTTATCCTCTTGGCTGATGTCATACCTCTGGCTCTTTCTGATGGCTTTGCCTTCCTTGGCCCACTTTACAGTGGAACTAGCCTGTGTCACCTCACAGGTAAATACTGCATCCTCCCCTTGAACAGCACTAACGTTCTGCAGTGCTTTGGACACAGATGAAGCTTTGCCTGCACCGAGGGATGATGACAGGTTTATTTCAACACCTTAATTTTTTTGCACCTTTGTCTAGGCCTCTTAAAAACATGTATGTAGCTTACCTTCAACTGTTAATGTTGCTTTAGAGCTCAGGTCTTTAATGTTGAAGACTACCTCACCAGCATCAGCAGGTGTGACATCCTTAATGGTTAGTATGTACTTGCGGCCTTTGCTGGTGACTTCAAAACGGCCTCCTTTTGAAATGGTTTGGCCATTAACAGTCCATGAGCACTCATCTGTGCTCTCACGGGACAGGATGCACTCAAAGCTGCATGTCTCTCCCTCATTCACCTCAGCTGACTTCAGCCATTTGGTAATTCCAATGCCGATCTCTAAATTTGGGACAGAGAACATAAGGTGGTGAAGATGCCAAACAAATCGATGTGTATCCAGGCTGAGACTGTAAAACTGTATATCTCAAACAACAGCACCAACCTCTCACAGTGACCTTTGCTTTTGAAACCTCAGTTCCAAGATCACAACTGTACTCCCCAGCATCGTCTTTGGTGACGTCCTTGATGATCAGTCCCAAAGACTTGCCTGTGTGAAGGAGCTCATACTTTGGTCCAGCCTTCAAGACTTTACCTTCTTTCCTCCAAGCGGGAGTAACCCTGGGCTTAGACGCCTCACACGCCAAAGTTATCATGCCTTTCTCCTCTCCAATGACATCATCTAAAGACTTGAGGAACACAGCACGCTTCTCTGCAGGGCAATTCAGAAAGTGAAGAATGGCCTATGAGTATATTATGCTTTCATCTTTTTGGTTGACTCTGGTTATTCCCAATATTTATTTTCAGGTAAGTAATCTGATTACTCCTGGCTTCTGGCAGTAAAATGATCTTATGAAATGTTATGTAACTGAGAAACTTTGTTCCTGTCATGAAGTTGAATGAGAAATCTTTTTTTGTGTTCTAAATAATTAGTGATTGATAGTTCTTACCTTTAACTTTAAGCGTAACAGACTCTTTCACCTTGCGTACTTGAAAGGTGATAGTCCCCCCATCCTTAGGTGCCAAGTTCTTCAGCATGAGCTTGTGAACCTTCCCCTCATGAGTGATGGTGTTGACTTCATTAGTGAAGAGCACCTTGTCATTCAGAAGCCACTGTGCCTCTTCGTCTGCATAGTTTATCTCACATGTGAACACTGCATCACTATCTTCATCAACCTCCGTGTCAGCCAAATGCTTGGTGAATTTAATTTCACGCACTAGACAGAAGAAGCAAGACAGTAGTTTTAGTTTAAAGACCACTTTAGTCCAAAACCATTTGAAAACAGATGCTTTATGTGATGTGATGTGAACTGTTGTATTTTCTGTGGTATTCAAAGGTGTGCACTGTACCTTCAACAGTAAGTGTGCCTTTGGTCTCAGCAGGTCCAGATTGACAGCGGTACTCTCCGCTGTCCTCCCCAGTTAACTTTTGAATGGTAAGTTGAGCCCTCGTAGCGTCTTGCTTCATGTTATACTTGTCTGATGCTGCCAGAGGTTCCTGTCCTTTAAACCATTTAACGTCTTTGGGTGATGCGGAGAACTTGCACGAGAGTATGGCTGAGCTTTTCTCCTTCGCCTTCACATCTTTCATGGGCTCTGCAATCTCAAGCGGACGCTCTAAATGTGAGGAACAATATCTGATTAGATTTGCCTATAATAGTTTTGCAGTATATAAATGATTATAAGCACCTACTGTACTAACATGTGGTTGAACATATTTACCTTTGACTGTGAGCTGGGCAAGAGATTTGCTCTTCCCAGCTGTAAACTGCACAGGTCCTGTCATCGATTCTTTGGTCTTTTTGAAAGTGAGACGGTGCATAGTGCCCTCTTTTTCCATTTCAGCATCAGCACTCTCCTGCACAGCAACTCCATTGAGAGTCCATACAGGAGGTTTCACCAGTTCCATACTGATTTCAACTTCAAAAACAGCTGCAAAGGGTTCTGTCACTTCTACTGAACTAAGCTCCCGCACAATGCTGATGGACTGCTCTGGAGGGATCATGAAAAGAGAATGGTTTAGTTCGAAATCAATTAAATTATTTCATAAAATAAAAGTAATTTTGATTTATAGTAAAGGACCATACTATTGGTTTATCCTTTTTTAAACACCCGTATCAAATTGCAAATCCCATATATTTTACGTTATTGTCAAACACTAGTGGTGAGAAAAATGGCATCCAATATTTTACCTGTGCCATAGAAGTCTATTTGCAAAAACTTAAACCTAACTTTATTTTTTGTCATTCAAAGAGGTAGGATACAAATTTGACAAATTATAGTATTCTTTGAATAATGTTTTGTGATTGGCCCAACAGTTCATTGGTCATTTCCAGCGACGTATCATTTCCTAATGAAACTACAATTACCACCCTGCAGCACTGAATAATGGCCAGAAGTGTTCTCGCAGAACATCATGATGTCCCATTGAAGTTGAGTCCAATTGAATGTTTGTGCCATATGCAATGAAATTCCCTCTGGGCATTCCCGATATATTGCATTCACAAGAAGGTGACATCACTGTGACCTTGAACTTTGACCTTTGACCACCAAAATATAATCAGTTCATCCTTGAGTCCAAATGAATGTTTGTGCCAAATTTGAAGAAGTTCCCTAAAGGCGTTACTTAGATACTGAGTTCACAAGAATGGGACAGATGAACAACCTGAAAACATAATGCCTCCGGCCTTGGCTGTCGTTGACACGGAGGCATGATAATGCATCATAAACTTGATGGCCAATGTAAATCCTCTGCTAGGAACAAATTTTGTCCTATTTTAATGCCTTTAAACACTTGTGTTACAAGTGTTTTCAGGTATTTTGGCGACATCTCACTCTCCTGTGTGTTTTGTTGCTCTTGCCAGCACAGGAATACTGCACATAATTTGACTTGTCATAGTAGGAATAGCGCAGGAGTTACTAATAACATTAACGATGGCTTGTTACTATTCAAGTGTCCTAGTGAGTCATGACAGTGTGACAGTGAGCCAGCATGCACAATACCTGCACGCCAAAACCAAGCAACTAAGTGGAATTTGGCCATCATTAAATCTATTTTTTACACCTGTACTTGCCCTACTGTGACATGTCAAAATGTCTTCTGTGAAAAAGTCCTATTCTTTGTCCATGGACTGAACTGCCATGACCTCACACATGTCTAATCAGTCAGAGTAATTGAAAACACCTGCATGGATTACTTCACCAGCAGTGGTAATACAGTTTTGTTAATTTCTTACACAAATAATCTGACATACCAATTTCTGTTAATTCATTTAGTAGGTCACGCTTGTTGCAAAATAGGCAATCGACAAAATGTTCCCATATTCCTCATTAGTACGATACTTAATCATTTCAGATAGATAGACAGACAAATGGATACCTCATTGACTGTGAGTCTGATGGCTTTTTCTGTGTAAATACTTGTATATGTATTTACACACTCATACGCATCAATACCCTAAAATTGCTAAAGCTGACACTAAGTTTACAATTAACCTTTGTCATCTTCCATCGTGTTACCTTCTACAAGCAGTTTACAGGATGTCTTGTCATCAGAGGCGTCACAGGTATATGTGTCTTCGTCCCCGGACTCGACCTCATTGATGGTGAGTTTTCGGTACACATCCTCACTTTTGATCTCGTACTTCTTGCTGGGTTTGATCTCCATCTTGTTCTTGTACCACTTCACCATCGCACTGGCACGTGACACTTGGCATTCAAGATGACCACGATGCTTATACATCGCTATCTTATCCCTGAGTCTCTTCACAAACTTGACAGGCAGCTCTACAGTAACAATAACACTGAATCAATGAAAACTATCATGTATGCCACAAAGGAACATTAAAGGCTACGAATACCAAAGCCTTGCAAAAGCCCTTGCCTAAGCGCACTATAGGACAGGCAATATTCATAAATGAATTATGCTACAGCCAGAGCAAATGGGGCTGAAATGTAATAGCACATTAATGCTTTTGATGCATCATCAGTTCGAATATTTTTTCCAAAGCAGATAGTGACACACTACATTAAATAGGAATCACTGTGTGCCAGTCATTTTTTGTTTATATATCAGTTGCTGTTTGATTGCATCCAGCAAAACTGATGCAACGTATAACAGGCCATGGTCAACTGATAGCAAAGCTATCTACAATTGATTTATGTAGAGACAGGTAGTTTTCTCTTATACATCTCAAGATATCCAATCATTAAATGATCCCAAAATGTCCAACATCACTGGACTAATGATGTAATCTGTAAAAACCATCACACAGATGCTTACCTAAATTCAGTCAAGAAAGACAGCTATGACAAAGCCTCTGAGAAATAAACCTAAACCTCAGCTGGTAAGACACCAAAAGAGTTGTGTTCCCTTTGCCATCAGCCCTCAATGAAGCATAACAATGTAAATGCAAGTTGCAACTGGATTTTCTATCTCACCGGACTAAATACTATCAGAATGATGCAACGCATCAACTCTTTTAGCAAGAGAACATTTCATTAAACTCTAGTGTGACCTTTTACATTTGGTTCAGTAAACTAGTTGAAATGTTGAGATCAGTTTATAAAATCACCCAGAAAAGTGCATGCAAACACTTCTGCATAGCATGGTGATCAATCTACAGCAGTTTAATTGATTTAATTTAGAAGAAAGTAAAGATTAGAATGTGCAGGATATTTAATTGTTTGCAACTTTCTGACAGCTTTTGTCAATATGAATAAAGAATCCATTTGCAACCACATCTGAACATTGCAACATAATGTTTAACTGCACAGGTAAAAGCCCAACAAGGGACAAGAGTTGAAAATTAGCAGTAGCTATAAACTCTGTGCAACACATCAGTTTCATGCTTTGTTTTGGAACTATGTTAAATGGCACTGTCTCTGTTAAATAAATAAATAAAACACAAAAAAAAACGAATCCATGCAACAATACAGTATACCATATATACTACACAATATTTGCTGTTATGTGATTTCAGTGCATAACACATTTATTTGTTTACCTTTCACTTTTAGTTTTGCAGTTGAAGAGGCCTTCTCAGCTGTGAATTTAATCTCGCCCATATCCTCTGGGGAAACGGACTTAAACAGCAGTACATATGTTCGGCCTGGAAAAAGACACATGACAGCTCAGAGTAAACAAAAATTCCGTATTAGTCATAATAATTATTCAGGTAAAGTCTACAATATTGTGTGGATGCACAGGTAGATTATTATTTATTTTCTAATTGCTTGCGACCTTACCCTCTTGTCTCATCTTGATATTGCCAACGACTTTGAGTTTAGTACTTCCTTTGTACCACTGACAGTCCACTTCATCATGTGAGATTTCACAGACAAATGTAGCACTTTCCTTCTCCATCACCTCCACATCTTCCAGTTTCTTAATGATCTTGATATCTCTGGCTGCAGGGAAACGATTTAAGAGGTTTTATATACTGGAAATTGTTATACTATACTCTAAATAATAGTACCTGAGTGATTTGTGAGCTTCATGACAGGAGTAATATTTACCATGAACAGTGAGCTTGGCAGAGGTGTTATCATCAGTAGTGCGGCAGATGTAAGTGCCTGTATCGTCAGGGGTGCACTTGCTGATGACCAAAGTGCGCTTTCGGCCCAAGGAATGGATGCTAAAGTTTTTCCCTGGTTTCAGTTCCACATCATTCTGAAGATTAATCATTTTTTCAAAAGGTTAAACTTGGTTTGCACTTTTTCAGTCTTATTATTTTACTCTGCAGACAGCAATTCAAATAGTAATTTCTCACCTTGAACCATTTAACATCTGCATTTGTTCTGGACACTTCACATTCAAAAGTAACCTTCTCCTTCTCAGGAACACTGACATCCATAATGGGCTTGGAGATCATAGCAGGCGGTTCTAAAAAAGAGTAAAACAATTGAGTAAAAACGTGGACTCTAGCATGAAGCTATTCTTGAGGTGGAATTAGTACTACGAATATATAGCAAATTAAGACTGGTCTGCCAAGACCCTACCAACAGAGGACTAGACATACTAAAAGGAAGTAGCCCTTACCTGTGACAATCAGTTTGCCAGAAGTATGGACACCATCTGCCTGGAATGCAATAGTTCCTGCATCCTCCCTCTTGAGATTGGACAATGTAAGGGCGTGCTTCTTTGCCAGGGCTGTGATACGACAGGTCGCCCCTGACTTTAACTTGGCTCCATCCCTGGTCCAGGAGCCTTCGACATCAGCCTGGCTGAGTTCTACCTCAAGTGTTACTGTCTCTGTCTCATGTGCCTTGGTTTCTGTTAGGCCCTTAATTACCTGGATCTTCTTCACTGAAGGGAGGAGGAGGAAATGTTGGAGTGTAAGCATGCAGGCAAGGGTTCAAAACACATCACTGGAGAATGACATTCTTTTTTTAAGGTTAAGGTATATCCTCGTATACTGTTTACTGTTTCTTAAAACAAATGTGACTGTGGATAAATCTTACTCTCAACGCTGAGTTTGGCCTGGGTCTTGTCATCCAGAGTTTCACAGGAGTAGATCCCACGGTCAGCATGGGTCACACTCCTGAAGACCAGAGTCTGCTTGACTCCATCTACCCGAATCTCCAGGTTTCCCGCAGGCTGCAGCACTACGCTGTTCTTCATCCACCTGACTTCATCGGATGCCTTACTGAGCTCCACCTCCAGCTTCACTTCACTCTGCTCCTCCACTGTCAGGTTTTCTAGCTTTTTCTTGAATGTCACTGGCTCATCTGATTGGGGCGCACAGAAATGTTTACGTTAATGAGGAAATTATGCTACTTAAAATAGATATTTTAACAATAAATGCACTTCTTACGTTGCACTTGTAAGGTAGCTTTGCAGCTTTTGCCTTCTGCATCAACACTAATCTCTCCAGCATCTTTTTGGGTGACAGCACTGATGGTGAGTGAGTGAGTGTTGCCGCCATGCTCAATCTTATACTTAGGCCCAGCAGTGATGGGTATATTGTTGTGGAACCACTTAATGCTGACATCTGCTGGGGTGGCAGCGCACTTGAAAATTGCGTCTTTTCCCTCCATTGCAACCACATTGTTGAGTTTGGTGGTCAGCCTCACTAGTCTGGGTGCTGAAAGGAATGAGTGACAACAAATCAAGCCCAATTATATGAAAAAAAAAGTTTCAGCTGTGAAACTGTGAATTTTTGATTTTTCCATTGGATTCCAATTTTAATTAAGTGATGAATTACCTTTGGAGGAAACTTTAGCAGAGGTCTTATCATTTCGACATTCACAGCTGTATTCTCCTTCATCTTCCTTAGACATGCCAGTCACAGTGAGAACCCGCTTAGCACCATCTGTCCTGACACAGAACCTGCCTCCAGGTTTAATCTCACGACCATCATGGTGCCAGACAACATCCCCTGAGGCTTGATTTAGTTCACACATCAGGCTAATTGTACCTCCCAACTCCACATCAACAGATTTCAAGGGTACAACAAACTTCAAAGCTAATTCTGAAACGAAACAGAGAAATTAGATATTAAAACACAATCTGGCATCTGCAAAGGTCTATGCAGCAATTATCAGGTTATAAACTTTTCTATGTCCTACCTTTAACCTGAACTTTGAACTCCAGTTTGTCATTAGCAGTTTGACAGGAGTATATTCCACTGTCTTTGGCTTCGGTGGATTTTACTATCAGGGTACGAGAACGGCTATCTTTTTTCATTTCATACTTGCTGCTCTCCTTGACCTCCACACCATCTCTAAACCACTTCACACTACCACTCTCTGTGGTCAGCAAAATGGTCAAAACAATGTTTTCACTTGCTTGAACAGTATATGTGTCCTTGACGGACTTCTTCTGGAACTTGACAGCTGCTTCTGCAGAGAGATAAGAACTAATTTTCAGTAGCTTTCTTATTAATCGTGCGACAAAATGAATTATGTTTAAAATATATTTGTACCTGTCATTTGCAGCTTAAATACCAGCTTCTCTGTTCCAGCCTCACAGGTGTATTCTCCAGCATCTTTTTTCTCCATTTTTTCAATCACCAACTCACGACTCTTGCCCTTTGACTCCATGTGAACTGCTTTGCTGGAAGTCAGCAGTTTGCCATCCTTGTACCATTTCACATCTGTCTTGGAATCAGAAACCTCACAGCTCAAAGTGGCTTTCTGAGAGAGAGTGGCTTTCACCTCCTTCTGGACTGACTCCTTATTCGAGAAGCCAGCTAGGGTTTCTGGCGAGTAAATAACAAAATGTGATGTCAACAAATGACAACATATCAGTCGACCCCAAATACAAAGACACAGCCAAAACCTTTCAATTGCAATGAGCAGGCTTAATGATGAAATGCAAACTGGGGAACAAAACAGAAAAAATCAACACAGTGCTACATAACAAATCACACATATTTAATTCACATTTGCATACTCTTTTACATAAGAAATACTAGCAATATCTTATTCCTCCTACCTGCCACCTGTATCTTGAAGGTCAACTTCTCAGTCCCAGCCTCACAGATGTACTCTCCAGCATCCTTCTTCTCCACACTGTCTATCACCAGCTGCCGACTCTTGGCCTTTGACTCTGCATGGATTGTCTTACTGGAAGTCAACAGTTTGCCATCCTTGTACCATTTCACCTCTGTCTTGGTATCAGCTACCTCACAGCTTAAAATGGCTTTCTGGGAGAGAGTGGCTTTCACCTCCTTTTGGATAGACTCCTTGTTAGAGAAGGCCGACTTCAGCTGAATCTCTGAAAAGGTAATAATGGAAAATGTTATTTAACAACAAACATAACCGGGAAAACGTCAACCGAGATTAAGTGGACAAATGTGCATTATAGCTGAGACCAGCAAATAGTACTGTGCAGCTACATAAAAACGATTATATATGAACAATATGCACAAATATGTGTGATAACAGTAACATAACAATTCAGCCCAAAACAACATTTAAGCCAAACTAAAGATTCAAATCCTCCACTGCAGCTGTTTTTCAACTTTGTTCTGATTCACCTGAAATCTTCAGACAGCTTTGCACAAGTCATATTCCTCTGACACATACCATTCCCTTTAATGTTCTCATACCTGTCACTAGTACTTTAAATGCCAGTTTTTCTGTTCCGACTTCACAGATGTACTCCCCTGCATCTTTTTTCTCTATGCCGTCCATCACGAGTTGACGAGTCTTGCCCTTTGATTCCGAGTGAACTGTTCTGCTGGGACTCAGCAGCTTGCCATCTTTGTACCATTTCACCTCTGTCTTGTTATCAGCTACCTCACAGCTCAGAGTGGCTTTCTGGGAAAGAGTGGCTTTCACTTCCTTTTGGACTGACTCCTTGTTGAGGAAAGCAGATTTAGCCCGGATTTCTGTAGACGTGAGTGTGGGAATAGAATTACCGATACAAAAACGGACTACTTTAAAACCACAACACGAACACTGCTCTGGATGAACTGAACACATGTAAGCGAACTTTACAGATGCAGAACACAGAGCCACAAAGTCTATTTAAGCCTATAAAGCTGAGGGAAACAACTACATAGAAGTTTGCAGTCACAAAGTGAAAGCAGATTATTTATCTGAAGGCAGCCACAGAGAGGCACAATTGTGACATCAACAACGATTCTTTCTGACTGAAAGACCAAATTACAACACAGGACCTGACAAACAGCAGAGACACAAGATATCAAAGCAGCCTCACCAAAACAAATCATACAAGACAACAACAACGACGACGACAAAACCCAAGATATTATTATCACCTACTAATGTAAGAATCTAAGCCAATGCTGGACTTTCAACATCTGAGCAAGGCATAACAAATACCTCGAACTGAAGCAACCAACAATGCAGCCAAAAAAAAGGAGAAGACAACGCAAATAGAAAACACAAATCCACCAGTTTCACAGTAAATGTTTTTTCTTATCTCTATAAAAAAAACAAGATAGCATAAGACTTGGTCACCTTTTGAAAATAAAATGTTTTTCCATTCTTCCAGTGAGTTTTAATTTTCATATTGTGTATGTATTATTATTGAAAGAGAGAAACAACAAAACTAAAATGTTTATTTGAGTTATGAGGTGTCTACCAATAAGTCTACCAATGACAAGTTCTAATTTAATAATCTTTATTTGGTAGTAATTAAATAATATGTATTCTCCATACCTTCCACATGTACTTTAAAGGCCAACTTCTCAGTCCCAGCCTCACAGATGTACTCTCCAGCATCCTTCTTCTCAACGCTGTCGATCACCAGCTGGCGACTCTTGGCCTTTGACTCTGCATGGATTGTCTTGCTGGAAGTCAGCAGCTTGCCATCCTTGAACCATTTCACCTCTGTCTTGGTATCAGCTACCTCACAGCTCAGAGTAGCTTTCTGGGAGAGAGTGGCTTTCACCTCCTTCTGGACTGACTCCTTATTAGAGAATGCAGACTGGACATGTGTGTCTGTGGAGGAGACCATGAATGTGAATGACCAAAACTTTTTCCATGTCCACCGATATGTTAACATCTGCAATACCTGTTTAGCACATCAATCAAGAGCAAAACTATAAGCCTGTCCTTGCCCCTACCTGCCACATGGAGTTTAAAGACCAACTTCTCAGACCCAGCCTCACAGATGTACTCCCCGGCATCCTTCTTCTCCAGAATGTCAATCACCAGCTGGCGACTTTTGCCCTTCGACTCTGCATGGATTGTCTTGCTGGAAGTCAGCAGCTTGCCATCCTTGTACCATTTCACCTCAGTCTTAGAATCAGAAACCTCACAGCTCAGAGTGGCTTTCTGGGAGAGAGTGGCTTTCACCTCCTTTTGAACCGACTCCTTGTTGAAGAAAGCTGACTGGGGCTCTGATGAGATCACATAATGAAAATATCAGATTCTATTCATCCAGAGCTTACAAATAAGCATCAAATAAGTAGCGCTATTATTTTGAAAATCCCCCTCCCTTACCTGCCACCTGTATCTTAAAGGCCAACTTCTCAGTCCCAGCCTCACAGATGTACTCTCCAGCATCCCTCTTCTCCACGCTGTTGATCACCAGCTGCCGACTCTTGGCCTTTGACTCTGCATGGATTGTCTTACTGGAAGTCAACAGTTTGCCATCCTTGTACCATTTCACCTCTGTCTTGGTATCAGCTACCTCACAGCTTAAAATGGCTTTCTGGGAGAGAGTGGCTTTCACCTCCTTCTGGACTGACTCCTTGTTGAAGAAAGCTGACAGAGCCTCTGAGGGTAACATCAATGAGAAATACAGTGTTGTTATGAGCACTGCAGGCAAGACTGTCAATGACTGAAACATATTAAACACACATGACTGACACATTCTTCACGTCATCTTCTTAAGTATGTGAGGATATGATGATTCTAAATACTAAATGTTTACCCTCACAGGCAAACCTCATCAACTTCTGTTTGTGACATTTAAAATCACGAAATTGACACTACAAACTGAAAATATTTTTAAAATTCTATATAACAATTAAAAAATCAAGTATTCCTACCTGACACAGATATCTTGAAGACCAGCTTATCCCCTCCAGCTTCACAAGTATATTCTCCAGCATCACTCTTCTCCACCTTTTCAATCACCAGCTGGCGAGAACTGCCTTTTGCTTCTGAGTATATGGTCCTACTGGATACCAACAGCTTGCCATCTTTATACCATTTCACCTCTGTCTTGCTATCAGACACATTACAACTAAGAGTTGCTTTCTGGGACAGAGTGGCTTTCACCTCCTTCTGGACTGACTCCTTGTGGGAGAAGGCAGCTTGGGCTTGAGTTTGACTTTCTGAAAAATTTAAAGGAAAATGAAAATAAAGTAAAAAATAAAAAAATGCAGTCAAATGTTGACTAATAGTACAAAAGCATCATAGTCTCACCTTTTATCTTGACATGGAATGTGATTTTGTCTGCTGCCGTCTCACAGGAGTAATGTCCTTCATCACTTTTCTTGGCATTCTTGATGACTAGTTTCCTTTGAGTCCCTTTGGAGATGATGTTAGTTCTTTGGTCCTCAGTGATCTCAACCTGATCTTTTCTCCACACAACGGCCGCGCTAGCAGGGGATACCTCACAGCTGAGCTCAAGATCTCCTTTAAGGGACGATGATAGTCCCATGGGACCTCTGGCCTTGTTCAGAAACTTGGCAGGTTCATCTTAGAGGACAGAGACAGAAATTAAGTAATACGTTTCTAATAAATATTTGTCAATTCATTTTTTTCATACATATAATATTGGTGTTGCCTAATTAGAGACTAGTACAAGTAAATTCTTTGTGACATTAAATGAAATCTCTTATATATATATATATATATATATATATATATATATATATATATATATATATATATATACTTTTAGGTTTGTTATCAGAAGAGTTCATGTGTAGGAAGAGCATGAGCTGATGGGCCACAGTGGAATTGGCTACATGGTGACAGGTTGCTTTCCTGTTTGATGGCTGATAAGCATATGCTCGTAGCCATCAGAGCAGGACACATTCCAGTATATCACATGGTCTGAGACAAACTGTCTGCATGTGGGCTAGACGCAGCACTTGTTCCACACACTGAGCCCAGTTCTTTTAATGAAATCATCTCTGCACCACACAGGACATATTTAGCACTCAACATTTGGCAAAACCTTTGCTCCACAGAACAAACAACTGCAGCACATTTCCAAACAAGACAGGATTGTTTCTCTGTGATAGAGAACCGTACTTTTGCCACTGATTTTGATAAGAGTACCTTTAAGAGTGAGTTGCAGGGACATCTTGTCATCAGCTAAAACACACTCGTAGATGCCCACATCTTCCTCTGTAACATTGTGTACCATCAGGATCCTCTTGCGGTCAGTGATGACATATTCATACTTCTTGCCCATTTTCACCTCCCGCCCATTCTTCATCCAAACCACCTGAAGAGCAAATACAGAACAGATTGCCACAACAGGCAAAATGAAGTAAATTATAGGGTTAAAAAGGTACTTCAATATTCTATATTCAAATACTCAATAAAAAATTGTCTCTTTTGCAGACAACACCAAGCAACAGTAACATGTAGTCGATGGTAATGGGTAAATGATGGAATTCATTTCCATATGAAGTTACCCCTCCAAGTTCAAACACAATGCACAAATCTCTTTAATGGAATAGCCTTCTGATATCCTTTTGCCATTTTTATTTGCCATTAAAATCGGTTAAGTGTAGGAAGTAAGGGACTGCTTCTCAATTACAGAAATGATAGCACTTATAAGTCTTCCATACCTTGCATACTGGTAAAATGAAAAATACATTAATATAGCGCATGAAAACAAAAAGTAAAAGCTAGAACTGATGTGCATTTCCATTACAAACCTGTGCATCGTAATCCGACACCTCAGCAGTCAGCTGAGCACTGGCTTGGGCACTGCAGGTCACCACCTCCATCTGACCTGACTTGTTAGTGAACCTAACAGCGGGGACTAAAAATACAGTTGTCAGGTTATTGCATTATTTATTTGCTTCTCACAAAAAATACCAGTTGTCTTTGATAGAAAGCAAGGTGAAGAAAGAATCTATGTCTACAAATTTAAATTTTAACACAGAAAAGAAAATATACAACAATATATTTATATGAGCATTCTCCCTATCCATAGTTTAACTGACTGACGTGAAGTGCATACCCTTCACAGATAGGATGCAACTGCTTTGTGAGCCTCCACCCACAAACTTGACTTCAGCTCCGTTCATTTCCATGGTCACGACACGGATGAGCAGTGTGTGTGTGTTCTTGGACCTGGTGATGAGGTAGTCAGCTCCGCTGCGGAGGAGGCGTCCACTCAGAGACCAGAAGCCAGAACAAACAGCAGAAAGCTCCACAGAGAGAGAGAACTCCTCGCCAGATATTGCACTGCTGTTCATCAGGCCTTTCCTGATTTCTGCAGTGGGCTCTGGAGGCAACAAGAAAACCAGACATGAGGAAAGAACACTTGAATGTATACAACAACAGCAGATATCCATGAATGATAAATGTCACAAATATCAACAAGACATCAGCCTTACCAAGGTAGAAGCTTCCAGGCACCTCCAGGTAGGGACTCTGGCCAAAGTCATTCGTAGCAGAGATACGGAACTGGTAGCTGGCTTCTTCAGTGAAGTTTCTGATGGTAATCTCTGTTGAAACAATGGTTTCTCCAGCATTGCACCTCTGCCATGTCTGAGTGCCAACCTTCCTCCTCTCCACATGGTAACCCTTGATGGGCACAGGGCGATCGCTGTCAGGAGGAGACCACTGAATGGTGATGGATGAGTCAGTCTTGTTCTGGACCACAGCATCGACTGGGGGATCAGGAGGATGCTTCCTTGCAGCTAGAGCAAAAAGAGTGATGGTTGTGCTTTTTATCTGATGAGTATTCAGTGATTGCAGCGTATCAAAAGAACGATTACAGATAAAAAAAATGTATAACCTGGGCTTTACTTTTAGAGTTTCCAGGCATTCTTGTTGCACTCTTGTCAGGTATCATACTTTTTAACCAGCTTAATAACTGTGATACTGTATGATGTCATAGGGACTCTGCTTGATGTAGATTTACAATGGAGTACATTGGGCACAACAGACTTAAGTGATCAGGGCCCATATTCACAAAGCATTTTATCTTACCACTAATTATACTCCTGAGTCGCTCTAAAGGTTTTAAACTAAAAGTGTTCTACTAAGACCTATTCACACAGCTGCTGTGACAAACTTTTAGTAAGGAAGAGCGAAACTCATTAGCTAAGATACGACTCATTTGCTGTCTACGTCAATTTTCATGGACGATGGTTGATGAAGAACCGGTGTACCGGTGAAAACGCATGCGCAACACCAGGCAGTAATAATAAAAAAAAACACTGAGAAATACATGAATACAAATTAAATAGTAACGGATTAGGTGCTGTTTACAATAGTAGCGCATTCTCCAAAATACATCTGTATGATAAGGTTTGTGTTGACCTGGGAGAATTTAATTTTACTCTAAAAACGTACATTCAATTCTGTCAATGGAGGAAAAAAAAAAACAACTGTCCTGGATTTATTGTTTGGTGAATATATCGGCTTTTTTCTGTTGCCAGTGTTGCTAAAGACTTAATTACCGCACTGATCAGGTTGTTTCAGTTGGTAGGAGATTTTATTGCATCCCTCACAAACTCAGTTTCCAAAACACGGCTACGTGGGATGACAGCAGCCCTTTTATGATTCTTTGTGATTTGGTCTTAGTGAGTTAGGAGTCCTCTCGACTGCTTCTAATTTCTCCCAGATTTAGGAGCTACTCTTAGCGCTAAGTGGCTTTGCGAATACTCTTAGTCAGAAAAATTAGGAGTCCTACAGTTGGGACTGACACGCCCATTACTTTTATGATTTTTTTCCCAAATCGGCACGTTAGGAGCTACTTTTAGCCTTAAGATGCTTTGTGAATATGTGCCCTGATCAGGTTTTAGAGCTGTTTTTTGTTTTGTTTTTTTTACTATTTAAGGTAAAGAAATTCAAGGCACCGCAAAGTTATATAGTATAAGTTAAAAAGCTTGTGATGGACCTGAATGGAGACTAATCTATTTCAAAACAGGAGCTTGCTGTACTGAATAGATCCTACATTTTTTGACACTCCCTCACCACTTATTTTAAGGTTAAAACAAACATGATCACACCTTGTCCAACTCATAAATCAAAGTACTGTTTCATTTTTCATTTCTATTTGGCAAGCAACATAAAACATCAGTCTTTGTAGCAGTGTTTGCAATAGCAAATAAAAAATTAAAAGTCTTTATCATGAAGTTTATGCACAGTTCTGTGTAACCCAATAATGTTTGCTTTTAATCTGTAAAGGTTTTAAAGGTAGGTAGTGTTCAAGTAAGACAAGAATCAAATGAACTGACAATTAAAAAAGATAATCACCAAAAATTTTAAGTATGTTTAGTTCAATTATCTGTAATTTACCATAAATGCTGACCCTAGACCTCAAGTATAGGGTTTTGCATGCAGGTCCAAAAAATACAATTGTTTTAAAACAGCATTTGACCCATTGTGACATTCTCACCAGTGACAGAGAATCGAGTGGAGGTTTTGCAGTCTCCAGCCACAAAGGCCACTTCTCCTGAGTCATCTGCCTGGCAATCTCTAATGGTGAGTGTGTACTGTCTTAGCACGCAGGCAATGGAAATACGGGAATCTTCCTTCAGCTTCTCCCCATTGCGGGTCCAATAGACATCTGGGCAGGGATGCTCCAGCTCCACACAGAAGATGACAGTGTCACTGACAGGAACTACTGTCCTCCGTGGAAGCTTCTTGGTAATGTTGCCTGGGATAGCAGAATAAGTAGATTTAAATAAAGAAAACAGGGCTTAGCAGCGTAGTAGACTCACAAATGAGAAAATGTCCAAGGAACGTTTTCCTTAGTTTAAGTAGTAATGTCACATTAATTTAACTTGTTAACAGATTTATGATATCCACACAAAATATTTAAATAATAAACAAGAACTAAAGAGAGAGAAAAAAATCTCAGTTATACCCAGGACAGTGAGCTCAGCCACAGTGCGACTACCCTCTTTCATCTCACAGATGTAAACACCATCATCATTTGTGGTGACATTGTGAATGGTGAGACGTCGCAGGGTGCCCTCCTCCTCCATGCGATATTTGGTGCTTTGCTCCAGCCTTGTTTCCTCCATGAACCAGTTGGCATGGGTGGCACTGAGAGGCACCTCACACATCAATGTGGCCGCCGTTTTCTCTTGGACCTCCACATCCTGCAGCTTCCTCCTGAACGGCACGTTAGGCTCTGACACAAGGAATGTTACAGAATCTTCAGGTTACACAACCATATTGATAGTTTTGCATCTGTCAGTCTATGAACTATGAACTACAGAATATACTTTATGATACTGTCACCCATTTTCCACTTTCTACTTTTATTTCCCTGTGATCTTGGCTGTAGTCAGAGAAACTCGAAACTAGCTTGGAAATAATCCATCATACTTGGCATTTAAGATGTGCAATTTTTATGTGGTGTGTTTAACGAAACTTCAGCACCAAAGATTTGAGACTTCTCAGGTTTCTTACTACGCTCTGCACCACAAATGAGGGTTAAAGTTTCAAACAGTATCCATATTTGAATTATGGGAGATGTCCTCTGGGTTCAGTATCCACATAAAATGTGATATTTTCATTAAGATATTTACAATGTCTCCAATAGTGCACCTTCTAAAGGACAAGTGAGCTGTTTTCAGCTGAGTGTTTAAATATTTTTACTTAAGAGAATATCAGTTTGCACAAAAGTAATGGTCACAAAGTTAAATACAGTATATTTGATAAATATCTGCTGTCCTATATCTGCTATGAACCAGAGCCAAACATTATGAACCACACCTTAACAACCCTTATTTATTCTGTTCATCAACAAATTAAAAAAAAAAAAAAAAAGGTGTCTGATAGGTTTTCCCAGGAATGAAGACCCTCATTTCACTTCTAAACTATGTGTAATATAATGTCAAGTTGTTGAAGGATACACGAAGTACAATGCTTTGTGTGTATTTTGTTTGAAAATGATTAACCCTGATTAACCACATATGTCCCATGTTGTTCTGGTGTAAGTAATAGACAATTCAGTGTCTGTAAATGGCACCGTGTATTTGTTGTCCCCATTTCTTATCTATTTCTTCTTCTTCTATATTTTTGTTTTTATTCAGTGCTGTTTTTATTTTGCGTATTTATTAAAGAATGATAAATGGTCACACAACCACCAATAGTTCAAAATGTTTATGCCTTTCAATTGCAAACTTTCTTTCCAGCAAACAAACTACAAGGCAAACATCATTAATATCCATGTCACTGCACCTACCAGTGCAATACAGGTACATCAGTGTCACAACCCACTGAATGGATTAACAACCAACATAAATCTGCAATGCTACAGTTTCATCCCTTGGGCCTATTTCTTCCAAAGGGGAGTCACACGAGCAGTGGTATCAGTGTGCGCCAGTAAGTGAGTGACCATCTTAGCAACTGTGAACTACTCATCACCAGCAGAAAATAGATGCAACACAACACCCTTCCCACAGAGGATGAGCCAGAATTCAACCTTGTTGTGAAAAGCCAAACACATTTTGAGAGGTTTAAATGAGGCTTCAATACAGTGATTTGGACCACACTTATGGTTCTGCAGTTGCCAACAATGAGTTTATGCCACTTACATTTAGCTTGTTCCACTGTGCCTCCAATTGTATTGCTATTAAAAACACATGAATGAGTCACACCACTAAACAGGGTGACATGTCCCTTCATTAGGATGAACATAGGCACTGCACTTTATTTTGAGTGAATTACATATACACCATCCTGGTGATATAACTACTCACTGGACCACTGATATTTATCTGCAGCTCAAAATAGCCCCCAACAAGTGACTATTTACTTCTGTTTCAGTAATGTTTTCTAAAAACCAAACTGCCCAGCTGTTTAAGGAAATAATTCACCATTTTTAAAAATAAAACTATACATTTGTGGGCAATGCATAAAGAGTTAGTTCCTGAGAGGGGATGAATGGGCTTTAGGCCTTGGGCCTAAGAGCCACAGAAAGACAGTGTACTGGTTTTAGGCTTTTCATGGGAATTGCTGACAAGAATCAACCCAGCCTTATCCATAAACCTCTGTACATGTTAGGAATATACTGTTAATACAGGACATGACATGGTCTAGAGTGCCGGCCTCTAAGATGTTATATGTGTTGATAGATGATGCATTGAATTCATGAACATGTCTCTAATGAAAGCTGTGGTTTATTAAAACAGTTAGAAAAAGTGGTTTTCTATCACTGTATGTATTTTTTTCTTAAGGCTTACCTTTGACTGTTACCAATACAGCACTGTAGGTCTGCCCGGCCATATTGGTTGCATTGCAGGTGTAGAGACCATTATCACTCTGCTTGCAGAACAGGATCTTGAGGATGAAGTTCTCAGCCTGGTCCTCATAAATGACATGCCTACGGCCCTCACTGATGTTCGATCCATCCCTTCTCCAAATAATGTGGGGTTTAGGGTGACCCGTCACAAGGCAGCTGAGTTTGGCGTGTTTGCCCTCAGTCACAGTGCAGGTACGGGTGAACACACCTTTGGGCAGCTTTGCCAGTGCAGATGCCCGCAGCTCATGTTCCAGACTCAGAGAACTGAAACCATCTGTGATGGTGGTTTTGGACGAAGAAACTGAGGAGCTTTCTTCAGTGCGATAGATGGAAATGTCCTTCTTCATTTCCTCTTTGCGCTTTTGTAAGTGAGAGAGGAGGGAGGTATTCTTATCTGCAGTCAGGTGGCGGGAGTCCTGCGCATCTACAACAAGAGCTGCTGCAGTGTGTGCTCGGCCAACAGTGTTCTGGGCCCTGCAGGTGTAGGTACCGCTGTCCAGGTTACGCACACTTTGGATCTTTAAGGTGCTGCTGTCGCTGTCAGAAACAATCTTGATGCGGTTTGTCTCCCCCAGGTAGCGCCCATCCTTTTCCCAGTCAAAGTTGGCCTCAGGGTAAGCTACAACCCGGCAGTGGAAAACAACATCGCCTCCCAAACCTACACGTGCAGATGTAGGCTTTACCAAGAAAACGGGGGCCCTCTGAGCCATCTCTGTTGGCAGCGCCACTTTTAGGGTTACAGCAGCATAAGCTTCCCCAACACTGTTCTTGGCCCGGCACATGTACTGTCCACTATCCTCCAGTGTTAAGTCATAGATGGTCAAGCGGTACACATCTCCATCCTCCACGGTCTTGAAGCGGCCCCCAGATGTCAGCTTCAGCTTTTCCTTCTCCCAAGTGATCAGCGGGGTTGGAGTGCCCACAATAGTGCAGCTGAGTGTGGCATCTTTGCCCACACACACCGCAAATGCCTTTGGACGAGTGAGAAACCTGGGGGCTCCTCCAAACAAGTTTGGATCCATCGTTTGTTCCTATAATTAAAGAAAAGGTCAAAATTACAATATAATACAATACCAGAGAGCAGCGCTGAACACTATGCAAAAAAGGAAATTCATAATGCGATTATTTTGGCAAATATTTTGATTGCGATATGAGTCACGATTTCAGTTAGAATGGTCATTTTTGCATTTAATTTTTACGGGAAAAAAATATATAAATAAATAATGATAACATGATTTTTGTTGGGGTCTGTATCAAATAAGCACGGTCCTTTACATCTGGAGAATATAATTTGTAGGCTGGGGCATCTCTGTAGCACAACAATGCTTCATTTATGGTATAATGTGACACTTTTTACCTTTAGCAAAAAGCTCCAGCTCCTGCAATTAGGCTATTCCACTTGGCCATATTGGGATTTCGATAATATTTCAATTAACAGTTCACCCCTACCAGGGAAGCAAAAATGAAATACTATGGAAAATTAAACCGTATTTTTCATTCATCAAAGTTCTTATAAATATTGTCATAGCTGTAGTTTGACACAGTTTATTATTGGCTAATTTAAAAAAATTTCACACAAGAATATGATGGTGTTTCTGATACTAATTTGTGGAATTTAAGTTTTATAATTTCATTTAATTATCCTAATTTAATGAACTGTAACAAATAAGACTTGTTTGAATGCTCATGACAAAGGTTGTGTGAGCCATTTTATATTATTTCCAGGCCACATATTAAATCACAAAGTTAACTGGTAAATACACCCAAACCATTGTGAGATGTGAAAGTTTGCTACATGTACTCTATAAATATGTTATGCTGTGAAAATAGACATAAACCCACTGTTCAGAATGGCATATTTATAGCTGGCAGTTACAGTGACGGTCATACCCTGTCCTGGCCCTGCAGACGTTCATTTGTACAAAGACATAACTTCATACAGCCAATTCAACAGGTCGGTAGCTTAATAACACAACAACAAATGAATTCCCCTGTAACAAGGTCAAATAGAGCAGATATGTTCCTTTCAAAGAGTGACATTTGCCAGCTTTGTCACCTCTGTCGCTTGAACTGCCTGTCCCAAAAATAACCTCAGCTGTTAGACCCCGTCTCTGTCCATTGCCATTTGTAGAAGCGAAAGGGACATCAGCTGTTTAATAAAGCTCCCACTTCAGAAATATTTCCCGTTGTGTTTCTATAAGGCAACGAAAACGACTGAATATTATGTTGGTATTCAGTTAGTAATCTGCGGTTTAAATAACTTCTAAAGTTGGAGAGCATGAGCGCGTAATTGGTCAAATAACATAAAATTAGCTTAATGAAAACTGGAAGTTGTAGCTAACTAGCGTTAACTCAAAACAGCAGTTGTGACGCGTAACCGTTACAGGTGTGTTAAAACCAAGCTAATTTCAGTGGAAATGAACTGAAACGCTGCTCTAACTTCCGTCACTTATCGATATAAGTATTAATGTTAAATTAAGTATTAATTTCATTATATTTTTTTAGCCTAACATTACTTTTTCACCTTGAGTCTTCAGCCACTCAGGTAAAACTGGCGTTGAATCATGTGGGCTTAAACTTCAGTTGGCCGTCAAGCTTTCCGGATGATAGCCTTCTCCTGTATGACTGCTAGAAATCCCACCAGAAATGTCTTCTTTGTGCTCAAAAATCCTTGCAATGGTTGTAAATCCAGGATGGTGTTAACATCCCCCCCAGTCTCTGGCAGTGGGCGGTTGACTAGACTTATTTTTTCTTTCTTCTCCGGTACCTCATGATGCCAAATAGCTGACGTTCCTCTTTTAGCGCAGCCTCCTGTCCAAAATAGACTTGTCATTTACCGTGGAGATAGGAGATAGCCTGTTGGTGAGGCGGGGAAGGAGAACAGACTGGCCTGACTTCTGTTGGGCTGCACACCACCACTCGGACAGTTAAGTCGTAAACAACTCATAATGATGAATATTACTACCAAAATGTTTTACATCTGCAGAGTGGAAGCTTTCAGTAGCAACAGGTCATAAATAAGACAGATGGCATACTAAATGCTATATTTTCTAAACTCCATCCTTTTTTCCCCTGCTCTTATCTATATGGATTGAGGTCATGAGTCCAAATTCCCTAACACAACCCCCTTTTCCCTTCGGACAAACTTTACCAGAAACCAAAAACAAAGTCTGTGAATAACAATAACAATGACAATAACAATAACAATGACAATAACAATAATTATTATTATCATTATCATTATTATTATTATTATTATTAGTAGTAGTATTGGTATTATTAATTGAATGATAATAATACATTTATTATCAATTAAATCATTGTATTTAATGATTTATTTATTAACACTCAAATTCCATGTACTTTGTTCGTTTCTGTTCATTTATCTCTCAACATGAAGACCTAAATACATGAAGGTCTCCATACAATAAGACAATAAAATAATCATATTAGATCTGCAGTGTATACTGATTTTTGTCTTTATATATATGCAATTTATAGGCCTACTATATATAATTGCCTCCCAGGTTCCTAAAAACTCCCAAATTTCCCAAAAAACAAACTTTTTGGACATGACCTCAGCGTCCTCACTGTTAGCTAAGGCCCTGCCTTTTTAGATTCATTACATTCGTTTATTCTCATCAGCCTATAAAAATGCTTTTGGAAGCTGTGATAGTAGTTCTAGCATTGTCCAAGGAGGTACAGAGAATTTATTTTTTATTTTGTTTTAAGCCAAAATACATGGAGTGGGCTCCAAACATCTGAGATGATTTCATGAGAACGTAGCCTAAGACTTTTAGATACTAAATACCAACAGTGGTAGGTATTTCAGACATTAATTTATGAACACTGTAGTTAAGGCCGCTTAAGGTTATTAATTTTGTGTTGACTTGAATCCTGTGACTTAGACTGGAATCATTGTGTAGTTACACTATAGATCCACAAGCAGCCAGAAATGCTGAACATTTGCAACTTTGTGACCTGCAACTCAACCTCTTACCACTACAAGCTGTATGTTGTGATCCTTTGGCACAAGTTAACACAGGCTGTAGAGGCAAGTGAATTTGAGGATGCACCAAATCAAAAATGAAGTGGTTGAATGTGAAGCTAGCTTGTGCACTGGAGTTCTTGACCAACAACAGCTGGGCACAATGACTGTGAAAGTTTCCAGTTTGGCAGAATTATAGGCCTACCCCTGTTGTTGTGACAAAACCCAGGTGATTATTGGAGTTGTTGAATAGTTTTGGCATATTTTCCAGTTGTGACAAAGGCTTAATAGTTTCTCTACCCTTCACTAGATCTGTGCCCTTTTTCCAACTCTGATCTGAATGCTGACTGACAGATATGAAAATAATATAAATCCACTAATCACTCTTGTGGGAAATAAGCTTTTTTCCCCAAAATGCTTTTATAACTTCATTTTTTGACTTGTTTCAGGTGGTCCAACCAGTAGGCAGTTGTAGTCAATCAATCATAATTCCACAAATTTTCTAAATAATAACACTGCATTAATTTCAAGTCTATGGTATGGTATTCTTTTTTTTAAACTTCTCATTATGTTTCTTCATTGTCACTCTATCCTTTTCTCGTGGCCTAGAAACTAGAAAATCCCTGTCATCCATGTGTATGTATGCAGTATGTGTTGATCCTAATATTGACTGAATGTAAATGTGATTGGGTTAAGCTGAGAGATTAGCTGAACTTGCCACAGAGCTTGTGGCACATTGTACTCCACAACCACCACTGTGACAGCTGCTTTACAGCTGCCTATAATTAAGTTATGACTTCATACTATAAGCTAAAATACAGTAATGCGTTAAATGTATCTCCCATGCCGTCTTTACAATGACGAAAACACTTAGCAATCATTCAGAATGACATAGCAGTCCTTAGACCGCAGGGTGTGCCACTTTCTATTATTTTCTACTTTATCACTGGTTGAGATGTGATTATATTTCTGGAATATAATGTTTACACGATCTAGAAAAACTGGGGTAGCAAGTTGTACCCCTTCCTTCCCTATTCTTTTGCTTCCATGGTATTTTCTTAGTCTTCCAGCATGGGCTTTCCCCCAGTGCCAATGAGTGACAGCAGCAGGTCGCTTGGACCCTGAATTAAACTCCCCGAAACTCTAGCAGACGGTAATCCACTGTTGCTGCTTGCCCCCACTTCATCCCCTTCTGGCTACTGTGTTTGGTTTCCATACTCCTGAACTATACTGAGAAAAAGAACAATTACAAGAAATGAATAGATAACTCTTTTGTCTATCTCTGTGTAATATTTGGGAAAAATAAAACAAAGTTTTATATCAACTTAAATTTGAACTTACCACTAACTGCTTTTCTCTACCTCCTCTGCTCTCTGTACTCTAAAGCTCTTGGTGCACAGTCAGTTGATAGCATCAGATCACAGATCATGGATGGTATTTCCACAACCTTTGGTAATCGTCCAAAACTCACTCTCAGCCAGTGGTCACCCTCTCATAGCACCTGGAACAAAAAACAGCAGAGGGCAGTAGACAGGCACACAGTACCTGGCTATGCTTTTAGCAACTATAGTGTTGGCAAGTAAAACATTTCTTAGCGATGAGCCAATTTTCACAAAATGGATGCAATGTATACTCTCCAATATCTGACATCATGGCCTTCCAGCTGACCTCTCAGCCATTTCAAGGATAAGGTCATGGTTGTATCATGTTCACAGTTGAAACACATGGAGGTTACCTCAAAAGAACATTTACACAGCGGATGACAAGTGAGACAAATGTCAGTAGTACCAAGGACAGATAGCCAAGAGTGAACAGCAGATGGCATATGTGTGCCTTAAAAGGCTCAGGAGGACTTGAACAATGATATGAACCAACCGGAGGGAAAAAATAGATGAGACTAAATAGTGTGTAGCAAAATAGGAACATGTGGTGTTTATTTACAATGCAGATACCATTTACAGTAGTGTCAGAAATAAGACAACAGGGTTAACAAGGGACAATGAGCTGCTGCCACAGAAGACAGGAAACAAGTCACCCAAACTGTTCTAAAATGAGGACAAAGACCAATCTACAAAAATTACTTTTTCAAAATGTTAGAATGAGGGAACCTATCATCAAACCAAATGCATATAACAAAGTGTACCTATGGTATACTTGCGCCAGGAATCAGCTTATATTAAAAGCAATCGAAACATTTGAGATTACATATGATGCTGTGTTGTCCTCGTTTGTGAATTGCAACCTGAGGGTTTAGATGAATAGAAGAGGTTACAAGATTATTAAGAGGAGAGGAATACAGAAGAAAAAAAAAAAACATACACAAAGATTTGTTTTTCATTTTTGTAAAGAACAGGCTACTTTTACTTCCTTTGATAAAAATCACTCTTTAGTTGGTCACAACCATCAGACTGACATCAGCCAAAAGGTGTGGAACAACAGGTCCATGTTTTGCTTTTCATGCAACTTGCATTTGTTTACCACAGTGTCTTTTATGAAACTCGCCCTGGGAGTTGACCAAGTCAGTTTGGTAGTTTATTCTCTGTACAGCGACCAGTTTGGAACATCACAGACATAACGTACAGAGCCCTTCTTCATCAGCCTCAGTCATATTTTGTATCAACTGTGAATACATGTAAACATAAGTTATTTAACATGCTGCTAAGTGATGTAGTGTTGATGGTGGTTCTAGATACACTGTCAAAAGTTCACCAAACTCGTCACAATTCATTCCTATAGGGACCATGAATGTCTGTAGCAAATCTCATGGCAATCCATGCAGTAGGGCAGACAGACTGAAGCGGCTTTGAGCCATGACATGGAACCATGCTAAAAAAAAAAACTTAATATAAATTAATGTTGTGATACAAAAGGTTACCTCTTGAAGGCCAACATCATCACCAATAGAATCAGTCTGGGACAGACATTGTATTCTTTCACTTGCTGACACTGCAAACCAGCAACAACAATGCAGAACAGAGAGAAAATTAAAATATATTTTTATTTCAAATAAACGTCACATAATGATCCACACATGAAATGATTAAATACACTCAAAATAAGATTTATTTGCCTCTCTACTCACTCACAGGAAACAACACGTCTTGTAAAGCTGTGCTGAAAACAAGTTCATTTGGCATGTTTAATTTTTCAGCTAGTGTTTCTTCATTTACAGAACAAAACAAACAGACAAACCAATGTACCAGAAAAACCAAAATATGTCTTAAAACATATTAAACATTTCAGGATGAAAACTTAGCACCTTGTTCCAGTCACTGTGATTTTTAGACTGGTGTATAGTGTATAAGAGACCATAGTATGATGAGAAGGTTGGCCATGATGACACTGCCAATTACAAGGCATACTCCTGCTTCTTTAGGATTTTCGAGACAGTGCAAGTTTAGACACCATGTTGAGAAGAAGTGCACTGTCAGATGCAACAGACTGACACAAGATCTCAAGGTCAGTTTGCAACTCATCTTACAAGCCACATCCACAATTTCACTACATACATGATGCTTTACACAATGACTTGCCAAACAAAAATACTGTACATAGTATGTGCTGCTAAATTTGTGAAAGCAAGCATCTGATGGTTTACATGAAATGGCTTCTAATAAGAATGAACACTAATCCTTAACACTAAGGCACTGCTGAAAATAAAATGACAAACACAACAGTGAGGTGTACATGTGGAGACTCTGTGCACAAAGCTGAGCTCCAGTGTCTCTGCAACATCAACTCACTGCATTTGTAAGATGAACCATAAATAAACAGTGACCACAATACCCATGTATGTAAGTGTGTGACAGAAACACACATCATCCCCTACAGGGCAAACTTTTTACTAACCAGAGGTAAGAATGACCTTATGTGATTGGCCACAGTGTTTCCAGATGGTCTGCTGTGGACAATGACATTACAATATGTGCTGATGCTATGCTTATATACAAAAAATGAGAAGAGGTCGTTTAGGATGGAGATTGACTCTGTGTCCCTTTTGAGACCTGCCCTTTCTAAAGTGTAACTGATGCAAGTACTGTATATTTATATCATATTATATATGTATATATATATGTGTGTGTGTGTGTGTGTGTGTGTGTGTATATATAAACACACACATATATATATATATGTATATATATATATATATACACACACACACACACTCATAAACATTTTAAAAAATGGTTTGTTTTTTCAGTGCAAAGTTCTGAGTTTATGTTAGCATAACTAAGCAGGTGTCAAAATGCATTCCTTCTACAGACACACAAACACTCACAAAGAAAGTGGAATAGTTTCTTAACACGTGAGACGGCACAGACATATCTGTACCCTATAAAGTCTTGCAGTAGTGGAGGATGAGATCTATGTTACTGTGATCTTTGTAGAATGCAACAAAAATAGATAAAAGTGATATTTTACGCACTACAGCAACAACTAGATTTAGTCCCAGTTTATTTTAAGTTTAAATCACATTCAACATCAGGCAGCTGGGCATGTTATTTTTGCATTAATAAAACCTTTATATCACAACTTTAAAAGTAAAATTTGTTTTCTGAAACTACTGTTAGTGAGGGGGGGTACATGCCATTTCTTTCATGAATAAGATTATAAGCTTTTATGAAAGTAAATCATTTGACAAAACAATCTAGCTATTTTTGTTGAAATAAATAATACATATATATCAATTAAATATCTGGGGGAAAACAGGTAATAAATACTCTTATAGCGAACAAATGATGCTGACTGTGGAAAGGCTTTTTTCTCCTCATGCTCTTACTTTGAAAGTGTAAAGCCTGAAAAAATATAAAGCCTGAGAGGAACTGTCCTGTCCTAAAATCTTAAAACCTAAAGCTGCAGAAGCTACAGCATACGCTCTGACATCAGCCCTTATGATAAACTTCCATTTATATGTGAGCTTTTTGGGAAATGGACACAAACAAAATGCTGATGTGCACAACAAAGATTTGTAAAAGCAATACCACCCTGTTTTGTTGTTAAAAAAAAAAAAGAAAAAGATTCCTCCCCATCGTTTCTGGGATATCTGACTTAAAACATCTTCTGGACAAGAAATAGGAACAGAAAACGAAATGGGTTCCATTTACACCAGCCATTAAAAACCAAAATGCAGTTAAAGGATGCATCTGTACACTGCAAAAAAAAAATATGAGTATATATTTACACGAGTAAATACACTGCAGAGGTACTGATTGGAGTATTAGTTTTTCTTCACCACCACTGAGGTAATATGGAAAACTTGGATTTAAATACATATGTTTATATGGGTGTTAAGGCATAAAGCTGACTTTGTGTCCAGCCTAAAGAGAATTAAAAAGACATCTTCTATCTGCATTGAGATTTTGATGCCAACTGTACTTGGAGGCCAAATTTCACTCCTGTTTTTAAGAAAAAGCAATGCCTTGATAGATCAGCTGTCGAAATATTAATACTGGACAAAATCTGCACTTAGGATCACTAAACACAGAGAGCAGCATCAAAGCATGTGTATGCCTAGTTTAAAGACGTGTTTTTATCAAACCCAATCGGCTTTTGCTAGGTACACATGGTGTTGAAGTTGTACAGCCACTGTACAGTCAGCTCTTTATCATATCAATACTTGGTATCTTTTTAAAGGATTAGATCTGGTAGTAAAAATGTGGACTTTTAAAGAATAAGTAAGACGAAAAAAGTGTATTTACAAATCACCAGGGTTAAACAGCACAACTTGAAATACTGTATTTTTTTTTTTTTTTTCTCCAGATGATCAAAATTGTTCAGGCAGCTAACATACAGCTTGCAGTCTCTGTAGCACAGACCAAGACGCCACTCTGTGAAATGTTCAATCAGATTCACACTGTAAAACCTTGTGATGCACAAAATAGATGAATCATGCACACAGAGGCTTTGGAGAAGTTGTGATGAACCTTTGCCTTTTGCATTCCACAATAAAAGTGCCCACATCCATTATCCCACAATTATCCTATGGATACATTATATTGTCTCTATGTCACATATACTTTGCAGTTGTCTGTACATGTTTATTATAAGATCTTGATGAAACGGACGGAAGACATATGGTTTCCCTGATGCCATAGTCTGCCTGATGTGACAGGATGAGGCGTGGAGGTGCAAGGACAGTGGTTATTCAGTGAGCCCCTCCCACTAATGAATGAATGTTGTTTTAAAGGTCCATGCTAAATTCTCCATGAAGATCATCTAAGGCCACAATGTTCATCGAAGAAAGTAAAATGTAAACACTATAAAAAAAAAAAAAAAAAGAGAAGAGAAATTATCATGGCAAATTATCCTTTGTCGGATAAAAGGCCATTGTTGTTAGGTGCAACAAACTAGTATGTCACAGAATACAAAATCACAAAGCATAGATCGTGGACAAGTATCATCTTAGAGTTTAAAAATTAAGTATATACCTTATGACATAAGGCACTTCAACAACTACTCCTGGTGCCCTGCTTTGGAGTAGATCCACTGTTAATCTCCTGATCATCTTCATCCTCATCCTCCTCTTCCTCCTCCTGCCAGCCGCCAAGGTGGACAACGGTGGGCATGGACATGCTGGAACCAAGACCACTATGTGCCTGGAAGCCTGATAAGAGTTTTAGGATAGTCTGGTTTAAATTTCACAATTTTCCATTTTCGTTTAGTTAACACTTCAGATTTAATGTTCAGTGTTTTTAGATATTTTTTTTAAAATAGATTAACAGTTGCAATACGCTTAAACAAATGTTACTACTTCCAAAGATTTGGGAATTAAACCTAAACTCTGTTCCAATCTAATCTAAAGTCATTGTCCTTGTAAGTAACTTACTCAAACCAAATATCAAAAATATTTCTTACTGTAGTTTTAAATGTTCAATTCCCCTAAAGAGAACTTTTTGATACGCCAAAGTTAAGAATCAATATTTTCATTTACCAGTGTTTGTGTGCAGATCTCTCATTGGCACTGAGCTCTGCCACTGCC
Source organism: Seriola aureovittata (assembly GCF_021018895.1). Lineage (NCBI taxonomy): Eukaryota > Metazoa > Chordata > Actinopteri > Carangiformes > Carangidae > Seriola > Seriola aureovittata. The sequence goes on from NC_079375.1 coordinate 12,133,046, forward strand.
CTGAACTTCTCTGTGGGTGGGAGCTCTGCTGGTGGAGCTGAAGAAACAAGCAATTGTCAGTGTACATGATAACGGAGCCTTTGACTAGTGGTGCACAAGGAATACTCAAAGTGGTATTTCACCCAAACTTGATCTTTTGCGCATCAAACATTCATCCATGCAGAATTAAAAGTAGATGTTTTGACTTTTTGTTGAGTATAACTTTAAAACTCCAGGCACACAACAGGAAAAGGAGGCTAGGTATAACAATAATAATGTTCAAAGGCTATAGTTAATGGTAAAGGAAATCACCTCATGCATGTAGATGGCATGGAGGCTCATCTCTGCAGAGGCGAATTCTGAGTGCAGTGGATTGCTCCGGATGCGTGAGTCACTGTTGGACATACTGAAAAAGAAACGTGTTAATCAAAGCTGATGATGCTCAAGTCTTTGCATTTATTTAGTGGTTTCAACATACGCTAATGCAGCTGCATTAAGTAAATAATGCAGAAGTAAATACAGTGGCTGATTAAAAACCTGTCAATGATGGTGCGATCACTGCGGTACATGGTGCTCTCGGGGTGGACGGAGGAGGGCAGGAGACCCTGTGAACGGCCGCGGCTGGTATGTGCAAGCTGGGAGGTGGACAAAGAGGCCAGGACACTGGCAGCAGCAGATGCAGCGGTGCTTGGTGGGATGAAGTGATGGTCTCGTCCTTGTAGTCCGGATGCAGTTAGAATGGGGTGGGCCAGGACACTGGCCAACAGATTATCAGGCTGGAAACAACACCATACAATACAGTGCAAGTAAATAAAATCATAGAGAAAAAAATACAGGGTAATTACAGGGTAATTTTTTATGGGGGTAAAATATCAAGTTGTTTATGGTTAAATGGCTTATGTAGAAAAAAATATTCTAGAAGTATTTAAATATGAATAATGAATATTTTTCACTAACATTTATGCTGTTGTTAATGTATTACTGTTTATCACATAAGCTGACAGTCTCCATACAGCTTCCAATATTTACAGAAAATACAATTTACTTAACATGACTTATATATTCAGCTCATGTGTGGTACATGTGTTATCTCCATGGTCCTCAGGGTCTCTTACCCCAGTGGCAGACTCATTGGATTGCAGTGAGGTGCAGAGAGGAGCCTCAGAAAGCAGCAGCTGGGTGGAGGGGCCACCCTGCGCATCATGATGCACCTTCTCCTTTAGATGGCTGATAAACACTGAGCTCTCCTGTGGCGGCTGCCAGCGTGGATTCTTAATGGTGAAATGCATGAGGGACAATTCTGTCTTGCCATTCTCAGCCTGTTGGTATACAGAGGCCTCTGTTTGGCCCTCCGACATCCACTGCAGACACATCCAAAGATACATAAAGTCAAAAAAAACATATTATCACAGTATTCACTGAGACATGAGCTTATTATGGATTAGCCTTTCTTCAATTCCACAAATGTATTGAATAGGCTGGCTGTATGACAGAAGGAAAAAGCCTTACTGTTGGGTTTCCATGGCGTCTGATATCCATCTGTGCAAAGGAACAGATGTCTCCAACTCCAACTACCTCCACAGTAAAGTTTCTGAAGAAGTCAATGATCTCTAGAGACTTGTTCCTCAAAAGAAAGATGAGAATGAAGGGTGTGACGATGGGACTGAGCAACTCCTCCAAGATAAACACCTGATTTGGACACAGAAAACATCATAAGTTCTCTAATTGTTAAAATATTCATATTCCAGATTAAGTCACAAGTTGATCAATGTTCCCAAGAATGTGTCAATAAATCAAGTGATCTTACAATCTGACTGTACCCTGCCTGACTAAGACTTAATAATGACCAGATGCTACTTGAACAACTTCATCAATCACAACCAAAATACATCCATAATTTCAGTTTGAGTGTGATAAATGTGTTTCTCCCATCCTCACCGCTTTGTACTGGAACAGCTGTGCCACCTCGTCACGGGTCTCACTCTTGTTAGCACTGCCCCTCCAGTGGTCTGGCATGTAGTGAATGTGTGCCAGCATGCACTGCAGCAGCTGTTCTGGACACCACACCATATGCTCATCTGGGATGAAGGACCTGGCATTGGACGTGTACAAAATGTGAACATTTTTCAACAGTACCACTGTACAGTATCTGTACATGTGAGATAAGTGAATTAAGAAAACTTAAGGGTTTATTACATTTGATTTTGATTGAAAATCTGTGACTGATTGGGAAACATGTTAATAAATAAGTGATATGCAGGATGACTACAGTTGTAAATAAAAGTAGTTTCCTCATCAGATAACTTTCCCCCACAAGTTGGAAAGGTTCTGCAACCCATAAAATATAAATGAAATAAATGAATCACTCAATTTCAATAAACAGGAGAAAAAGCTGCAAATGAAATTACATCACAATATACAGATGTATATGTTTGTATATCTTAGTATAAATAGCAAAGGAAACGTAGTACTGACAACCTCCTTAAGTTTTACACCTACAGGGAGTGATTCAGAAATGGTCTCAGGAAAAAACATGGCTCTGAAAACTCACCTGGCAATAGTAATAACCACCCCCAGCACAGTGATAGCAGTCAGAATGTGCTGCACTGTCAGAACGTCTTCATCATAGACTGTCAGTGCAATGAGAACAGCCAATACTGAGCCTGAGAAGAAGGCAAAGTTCTTTGCAAGCACAGTCAGCAGTGGTGATGTAAAGGAATTCATGTATTTGGAAGTGGGCTTGTAGCCACGACCTAGACGTCCATGCAGCTCATGGTCCAGCTCATTGAAGTGACGCAGGTATAGGCGACCATACAGGGACCAGCGCCGTGCACCCAGGCTTCCAGGTTCTCTGCGGATCACTTCTGTATAGCTGAAGAAAGCGTACAGCACCTGCCACACCAGGATGAATGGGCACAGCAGCAAATTGGCCAAACCCATTAGCAGGATGACTCTGCTAAGCTGCTGGGCAAGCTCTAGGCGGTTCCCATTCCGCTTGTACTTGGGGTGCAGGTTCCATTTATTCTGAAACAGAGAGCCAGGACCCCAGAAGAGGATGAGCTCAAAGTTGTACTTGAGGCCCTGGGTGAGGAACACCACATTGCCCAGCAGGGGGAGCTGCAGCTGCACTGGCAGCAGTGATTTGTTTATCATGGCCACCATGTAGTTCTTGAATCGCAGGATGCGGTGATAGATGTCAAGTTCTGTCAGCTCTTTCTTGTGTATGCACATTTGCTGTTCTCGCTGCAGGCTGATGAGCCGGTCCTGAACTTCCTGCCATGTGAAGTTGCATAGTTCATCCTGGTATAAAGAGACACAGAGCAAAAAGTAAACTGTCAATGCATGACACCACAACTCAAATCAGTGGCATCATCATATCTCTTCTTACAATAAGTGCAAGACACTTGTAACGAGATGGATTTGGATGACCATTTTCTGCAGCACTTTTGGTACAGGTCTCCAGGTGTAGCACTTACCATTCTGATCTTCAGTGCTTTGATGTAGAACTGCCTGATCTCCCAGTAGCTCAGAACATTGCAAAAGACTTTAACAAGTCGATAGATCCAGAAGATGGCTGCCATGATGAGAAGAAATATAATCCAGCTGTTCTCTTGAATCCTGAATGGAAGCAGAGGAAGTAGAAGCATCGCAAATAAAGCTTATAAAGTTTATTAGAAAAAACAAGTCTTGACCACTTGTTTTTTCATGAGGCCTATTTGGGTATCAGAATTACTGAAAAATGTTTGAAGTAGATATGCAACAGCAAAAATATGACATGCCCACCTCTGTTATGGCTGAACTTTATTTAGTATGCAATTTAAAATATGATAAACAGTTGAGAAACTGTTGCTCTCAGTGTATATTGTAATCTATTAAACTGGCACTGAGCTCCTGTTTACAGGTTTTGGGTGAGGTGGCCTGCTTACTTCACTCTATAATTAAGGAAGGTTCCAAGTATCCCGTATCAAAACACAGAACATGCTGAGCATCAGTAATTTGTTCTTACAAACACACATTAGCCCTCACCTGATTGATGCTCTTTTAAGTAATTTCTATATCATTTCATATAGGATTCATTTTCAGACATATTAAAAAAACATTAAATGTTCTCAAGTATCAAGTATCTGGTTTTAAAAGGGAAACTAGAGATGGGGTATGAGGACAGAGAGACTCCAAACTGTTGGACAAGCTGTTCCCAAATTAGAATTCCAAGCTGTTGTACGTCATTGACTTTGATATTTGACTTCTGAGACACAGTCAGAATGAGGAAGAAATTGATGATGAGAGGGCTATGAGCTAGTTCGAGAAAACAAGCAGAGGCAAGGCTACGTCTTAGGGAAAAAAATATGACAACACAGGGCTGGAGGGGGAGGTCATGTGGTTGTCAGCTTGCTGGCACAGCCAAGTTGTCAGTAGCTCGACTGGAGTGAAGCTATCAATTACACTGCCCTGTTCCCTAAAGCCAGTGTGAACACATGTTGCAATTCGAAGCTACCAATCTCAGGTTGAAATAAACAACAAAATTTCATAGAAACTGACATCACCTGTTCTTGAAATGAAATAGACTTAAAAACAACATTTCAATCCAATAAAAACAGAAAAAAACAGAAATTCAAACCTTGTTTCATTTTGAACTGTTTTAAATCAGTGGCAAATGTTAATGCTAGCTGTCCTGGTATTCTGTTATTACCACTGGTATTAAAACTATTTCCAAGATGAATAAGTTTAATTTGACAGATGTTTAAAAAAAAATACTGCACATTTAAAAATGCAAATGTTTGATGTGTTAAAGGTTGCTTCTTTTATGTCTAAAGAATAAAATCAAGCAATGGATACTCAGGTCAGCACATAGATGGTTGAGTGTTCATCTCATACAAGTTGATTATAAGAGCATGTCTTCTTAAATCACAGCTAACAGTGCTGACAGTTAATAAGAGTTAAAAGAGTCATTGTTTAGCATTACAAATACAAGAGAGTGCTCATCATTTTCTAGGGGAAACCAAGAAACCCACAGGGTACAACTAAATAGGCTACTGTTCCATATTCCTACTCTGTGAATGTGACTGTATCTTGCTGTCTGAAGCTACATCTCACACAATCCAATAAGAAATTAAGTCTGAAAGTCTAATTACAACTGTATTAAGCCAGACAACTTAAATCCCTCTAAAGGCCTGCCTCCAAAAGGGTTCTTATAATATCCAAGACTTTGTGTGCTTCAGAACAAAGTATCTAATCAAACTGGCTGAAATGTGAGGACAAGCACATCAGACATAATTTTATGTGACTGTATAGCTTTTTCAATTAATTCACCTTGGCTTTTCCACTCATTTTCCGCAACAGGAAAAAAAACCCTCTCACACACTAAAGCTCAACATAAGACATCATTACCTCTGAGTGCACTGCTGGCTAGGCAGGATGGCATCTGGGAGAGTGACTTTGTTCCTGTCCAAGGGGTTCTGGCCTGGCCCGGTGTGGTTGACTGCTCGATTGGCAAAAAGGACATCATACTCCACGCAGTTGACGAGGAACGTTGTGAATGTGACAACAAACAAAAGCTGACTGTGACGAGACGAGAAAACCAGAGATTAGGCTTCATACTTCATGACAGTAAAAACACTAGGTAACCCAAAAAAATAACAATGACTATTGATTAAAACTGGTATATAGTAAATTGAGATAAGTGACAATATTTAATTTTGAACTATCAAGAAACAGACAGTACACTCTGCATATACTGACAAGCGATTAATTCATAATAGTGCGTTTAAGACAGATCAATTGCAGTTCCCTTATTAAATATGTTGACAGGCTGAGGTTTGTTTTTAGCCGTCGTTATGAGGACAGATTTTCAACAGCTAATGGTTTAATGGGCCATATATTTATTAGCCCACTGTGGGCAGATTCAGGAATACATCAGACCAGGACCAGGAGAATAACAGTGATGGCCTACTGGCATGGTATCAAGCAGCAGGCCAATAAAATAAACAATATTATGCACTGACGTACTGGCCCAAAATGAACTGATTAAGGCTAGCAGAATAGAGTATAACATGAGAAATGCTAAGATACTAAAGGAAAAAAAAATTTCACGTAGGTTTATGTACAGGTGCTGTTGAAATCATGCAGTTGAGCTTGTTCATGCTGATGCCTGAGGCACACTTGACTGTCACAACAACATGAAAAAGTACCAGTGATATACATAAGGCCTATATCTTACTGAAATGAAAGCATCCTGTTGGAACTGAAAACTCAACTCATCTAATGTTTGAGCTCAATCAATCTCAACATAATTAACTCTGTACTTTCTAATACTTACACAAGTTCAAAGAACTCTGACAACATCATACAAGCAAAGCCATTCTTTTGATGAAAATGATAGATGTGGACAGCTGGTTAAGGAAAATCTGAAATACACTGAAAACATTAAACATGACCTTATACAGTCAGATTGATCAAGAAAAGGGTAATCATGAGGATAACACAAGATATCACAAATCAAACTCAAGTTTCTGTAGAAAATTCACTTTCACATTGATCCCTATAGTCCAAGTATATGACAGTCAAGAAGTAAACATTGTGAAATTCAGCGTTTCTAAATATGACTACTCACAAGCACCTTAATACGTTTGTGAGTCAGCATGACATGATGCCAGTGACATATGCAATGACAATACACTTTGCTAGACCAGCTATTAAACTACACTGTAATTTAAAGGATATCCTTGTGAAGAAATTATCCAGGTTCTTGATATGGTGCCATGAATCTGTAACAGAAATTAAAGCATTAAACTCTAATCAAAAATGACCCAGTTGCAACATCTGTTTCAGACAACCAACGTATTTATCAGGTATGAAACTTTCACAATGCAGTCAGCCAATAATATTTAAAGACCATTTGTACTTTTGTTTTAGTGACATGATTACCTTTCAGGCCTTCAGGCACATGCACCAGTAAATCCTCCTCCCCGGGTGGCGAGTCCTCCTCAAAGTCCTCAATTCTCTGATACTCCTGGTAAGCTTCAAGATTGGCCATTGTGCTTCACATTCTTAGGGTCACTCCCAACTGACGAGCTACTTGTAGTAAACACTGTCCGAAACGAATGCAGTCTCGCAACCTAAGCTACATAACTGTAACTAGCTACTAGGCAGCTCAAGCAATTCAAGAAAGGGTAACGTTAGCTACAGCTAACATTAGCTTGCTAACTTGCTAGTCTGACGGACGGCGCTTGTGTAACCTTACACTACCACGATAACATGTTAAATAAAAGAAAGCAGTTTAAAATTTAGTAGACACGTATTCGTTAGATAACTAATGCATTTAAAATACCTACATGTAAGCTAACTACCTAAGCCAACAGTGTGATGGTTGGCTAGCCTGTGAATGATTCAGCCACTCGTGTAGTCAGGGTGACAACGGTTTGTTTTGTTCCCGACTTGGTCCGTCCATCTGCTGCTCTTGATCTTCTTTCGTATTTGCTATGAGTCCAATCTTGTCCAGAGCTCGTTTAATACACACAGCTATGTTTAATCATGATACGGTGGTCTTCAGCCTGCCGCGAGGTCCGTTAGTCGGTTTCCAAAAATACACTATCCTGTGTGTGTCCACTGTTTTTGTCTTTCACAAACAAATGTCAACAAAACGTCATTGACGTCACTTTGGGTTTAATGCTGCATTCACGAGGTGTCGGTAGATTAGGAAGAACAAGAAAAACACCAGTTGGAACATGGATATATTGGATGTGTTGACACAAGGTGGCAACGTTAACCTTGTATTCACATCAGATAAATAGCCAAAATGTGCGACTTTTGTTGTGGTACGTATTTGTGTTGGTCTATGCAGTCAGCTGAATCGATTGAGTTAACAGTGAATTTGATTCTGTCTTCTGCCGTTTGAGAAGTTTTTTAAAGTGTTCAAAGGTCCTTCCACTAAGTGTGCGATATAGTTAGTGTAAAACATTCTCAATATATCCGACTCAGATTCACAATTTGGAGATTGTCGTTGACAGTTTTCCCACTAGGATCCTCATAATTACGATTTACACTATCTGACTAAATGCGACATACCCGTCGTCATTTCCGGTAAAGGGTTGTAGTTTTCTTGAGTTTTTCCGAAGAAAGTCCGATTTTGTCGCGTCTCTGTTTAACAGTGGTGTATAAATCGCTTCAAATTCTTCAGCATACTGCCTGTTGTGAAAAAAAGTAGCACTCTGTTATCTCAAACAAATACCCACAGTAAATATTAGGTCCTGTATAGGTACAGAAATGCATTCTGGGCCAGTACCAACATGGCAGCCTACGGGTTGCCTCTGGATTACTGTAACGCTTAACGATTATATTGACCTAATGAGCTTGGGGTCAGCGAAATAAGCATACATCATGTTTCAGATACTCTGTGGTAAAGCAAGCGTTGCTGCTCCAGTACGGTCATTGTCGTTGTACACGCGATGTAATAAAACAGCAGACATATGGAAACTGTCACGGTAGGGTAATCTAACCTGTTGCTATTTTAGCTAATGACAGCTGATCTGTATCCGATATATAAGTTAATTAATCAATACTGACAAGTCTGGAGTCTGGCCTACTTTTAGTTTCTATACAGTACATCTCGACATAGTTGTTTTGTATTCAGATATAAATAGGTAGGTGCAATGGCATGTACTTGTGTGTTTGAGTTCTACTAGAGCTAAAACAGTAAGCAAATCAATCGACGAGTCCATCGAAACGTAATCAGTAACCATTTTCACGCTAAAGTCCTGTTACAGAAATCAGCAGTTTCAACATTTGGGTGCTCCGGCTTTCATGTGCTGCTTTCTACAGTTACATTACTGTAAATTTAATAGCTTTAGGTTTTGGAAGCAGATTGAGGTTTATACTCACAGTATTCACATGTATAGTGAAAGATTTATTTGTTGGCTGTTATCGTTCCGCCTGGTGATAAATAAATCGGCCAGGTCGATGTATGGGCTTATTATAGATATATCTGGATCAGCCAATATGTAAGTGGGTAAAGAGTGTACTAACTAGCTAAGTTTTCAATTCTAAAAACGTCCAGCACAGAATGTATCTTGATGTGTGTCAAGATGGTTTGTCTCCTCTGCCAAGGAGGTTATGTTTTCATCTGTGTGGGTTTATTTGTCAGCAGGATTATGCAAAATGCACTGATTTTCATCAAACAATGGACAAGGGAAGATCCCATTAAATTATGGTGCAGATATGGATCATTTACTATTTTCTTTCTCTGAAGTCTGGTGTATGTTGTTTGACATTGGCCTTGGCAGAGGTCTGCGCTCTATGACTGCCACTCTAGTTTATGTTATGTGCTTATTTAAAAAGAAAATGCTTTAGGCTGAAATATAATTATCAGATTTTGTCAACTCTAAAATGTACACATTCATATCAGCCTCAAAAATCTGGTTTTCGATCAGGGCCACACTTTCTAGAGCAACTCCAACATTAGATAACAATTAATATAAATTAATTCAGAAGATAATTGGTGATAATGATAATTGCTCAGACTCAGATCAGACTAAACATTTTAAGCCAAAAAACTGACAGACCATAATGCATGTAGAGTTCTTAGAGATATTGCTTTTGTTAAATTGGCTTTGCAAAACTTTAATGATTTAGATTATTGAATGTCTAATTGTGTTAATATTCTTCATCATATCCAGGTGGTATATATCTCCAGGATCTAATGGATACAGCTCCTCACAACAGCCTGGAAATGCTGTCAGTCGTATTTGGAGCCTTACTCAGAGAGCTGTCCGCCAGTCTGCCACCCGAACATCCAAACCCCCAGGAGTGGCTCTTAAGTTCATCCTGGGACCAGCGGTACTCACTGTCTCTGCACGACTGTTTTGCCATGTAGCTTACTGCGAGGCAGATTTGAATAATAACACCCCAGTGGAAGTTGTAGCTAAAAGCCCTGTGCCTGAGTTCAAATGGCACATCCTGTGGGAATTTGTCAAACCTCAGCTCTTTGCTCTCATCGGGGCTGTTGTGGTAAGTCTGAATTAGTTCACTCAAATGTAATGCCAGCGTTATAAAATATGATGTGACACATGCTTAAGGTAGTGACATGTCATTTATGCTAATCAAATAAACATAATAATTTTTTTTTTTTTTCAGCTTGCTTTTGGTGCAGCTATCTTGAATATTCAAATCCCCCTGATACTTGGGGATCTGGTGAATATTGTGGCACGTTATCTGAGAGAACACACTGGCAATTATGCCCATGAGATAAGAGGTCCTGCCTTGAAACTGCTCGGACTGTATGGTATCCAAGTAAGTACTCAAGAAAGGTGTCATTTTTCAAAGTAGTTGCACAACTTAATGAGGCAGTACTTCAACAAGAGTTGAGTAGAATCAGTCTATGATGAGCTAAGCAGGGTCTTTATCAATAATAATGATGAAGCTCTGAGCATGTGTGAGCATGTGTAGTATTATTATACATTTCTACCATTGGTTTTTTTTTTTTTTTTTTTTTTTTGCTGTCAAGTGGAGATATACCTCTATATATAACTATGATTTCCTGGTGAGGTGTTGTATTTCAACAAGGAGACCTGGGGTAAATGTAGCGTTTACAATATGTAATTGCAATATATTGTAGTGGATGAAATAAACTGGACATTTATTTCTCTGTAAATTAACTGAGAAGAAATGTAGGGGGTGGATGCAATAAAAGCAACACCAGGACAATATAATGCGTTCCAATACAATGGCTCTGAATAAGTACCACCTCCATGAAGCTTGTTATACTATAGTGTAGTTTGTGTGTTGTTGTATTACAGTATATTATAAAGTCTTCCTTTTGTTTCAATAAATCCGTCTATTCACATGCGGCTCGCGGATCTGATTGTTTCAGAAAGTTCAATATTTATCTAGTTAGTTAAGGTGCTTGTTTGCTTTACACATCTGCATGCTCTGTTCAGTTTGCTTTCATATAAAAAAAAAAAAGCATATAAAAAATTATAAATGTCACAGCTGTTTTCTGGAAAATGGCCTGTTCCATTGGTCATTAATCACTTCTTTTGTTCAGGGCCTGCTGACGTCTGGCTACATTATCCTGCTTTCAAAGGTGGGAGAGAGAGTGGCAGCAGACATGAGAAAGACCCTTTTTGCATCCTTACTGAGGTACACATCACAAAAGCAGTGATTAGACACATGCGGTCACGGTTGCACGGGTTATCTACTGTTGACTTTATAGATGGACCATATCTGCAGTACAGAAAGGATAACCATTGTTAACACTGCCATTGTTATTTTTTTTTTTGTCTCAGGCAAGATGTGGCGTTCTTTGATGCCAATAAAACTGGGCAGCTGGTGAATCGTTTGACTGCAGACATTCAGGAGTTCAAGTCATCCTTTAAGTTGGTTATCTCTCAGGTATAAAGTGTGAATTTGTGTTCTAAAATAATCAGTAATATGCAAACTATGTGCAAGTTTTAACGTTCAAATTCCAATTTTTTTGCTCTTTTTGCATATTTGCAGGGCCTGCGTAGTCTTACACAGACAGTTGGATGTTTTGTCTCTCTCTACATCATCTCCCCTAAACTCACAGGTTTGACAGTAGTTGTCCTTCCCTGTCTAGTGGGAGCTGGTGCTCTCATCGGCTCATTCCTCCGTAAACTATCTCGTCTGGCTCAAGAACAGGTAAGGTCAAATATAGTGTTAGATTAGGACTGCAGTGTCTTGTACACAGATTGACTTTGATTACCATGTTGTGACGAGGTGCTGCAATGTCAGAATAGCCACAATTCAAAAAGTCGTAGATATGGGCAAGCAGAACAGACCTTGTCATGAATGTGGCAGATGCACTGTACCTTCTCGTCTCTTAACACAGTATAGATCTGTTCTCGCTACTACCCACAAATGTTCAGATGAAAAGTTTCTTCACATCCTCTTGACTCCTTCCTTGATTTTCATCATTCTGTGGGCTGACATGCAAACAGAAAGATATGTCTGTGGCAACACCTGCACTGCGAGATATGTCGCTGACACTCAAAATAAGTAATCACTACTATGCTATTAAACAAAAAAAAACTTTATCTATTCTATTTCACTATCTGTATTTACAACATACACATGTATCTTAAACACATCCATCCATATTATGAAGCCTTTATGTCTGACTGTCTTTACATTGTGTTAAATTTAAGGTGGCAAAAGCAACAGGAGTGGCAGATGAGGCGCTTGGCAATGTGCGAACAGTGAAAGCTTTTGCCATGGAGGAGCGGGAGCTCCAGTAAGTGAGCGTATATTCTGATATAGTCACAGCTATAGTACTTTTAGAGCTACAGTATACTGTGGCTCAGATTTGTAGGGTAAAATGTTTTAATTTACATAATCTTTTCCCCCAGGTTATATTCACATGAAGTTGACAAATCGTGTGAAATGAATGAAAATCTTGGTGCTGGAATAGCCGTTTTCCAAGGACTGTCAAACATCGCCCTGAATTGTGAGTGTGTGTTACTAATGTCAACAGATTAACACAATGTTGAGCAGTTTGGTATTGTATCTCAGAGTTTCTGTAATGGTAATATTTTTGGAATGTGTACCGTTGATACAGGCATTGTTCTGGGAACTATTTTTGCTGGAGGGACTTTAATTTCTAGCAACGAATTGTCCCCTGGAGACCTCATGTCTTTCCTGGTTGCTTCCCAGACTGTTCAGAGGTAAAAGACACAACTTGCTCCACAATGAGTGCTGTATATTACCATTTAATATTAAATGTATTAGTTCAAACATGGCGGATGTTAGTTTATAACTTGTGTATTGTCTTTATGCTCAGGTCATTGGCCAGTATCTCTATCCTTTTTGGACAGGTGAGTAAAAATTCTACACATATCTAGAGCTTGTGTTATCTGAGTGACACACATTTAAAATGAAGAATTATATCATGGGAGCATTTGTCGAAATCTGAAATATCTATGGACCAACATTGACCAACTCTAACATTTTTCTACAGGTGGTGAGAGGAATAAGCTCTGGGGCCCGGGTATTTGAATACCTTGCTTTGGAGCCAACCATCCCACTCTCTGGGGGAGGACGCATCCCGTACCATTCTCTGACAGGAAGAGTGGACTTTATGAACATTTCATTCAGGTTGGAATCTTATCTTAATTCAAAACAAAAGTAGATTGCAGGAACTGAACATAAACATCCACTGATACTATCTATTCATTTCTTTTTGTGAATTTTTAGTTATCCGACAAGACCTGGCCATCAGATTTTAAACAAGTTCAGCTTGACGCTGCCTCCGTCTAAAACTGTTGCCATTGTTGGAGAATCTGGAGGAGGTAATTTCTTAGATTTTAATTCTAATTGTAATTGTGTGATATGTAAACATATATGATAATGAGCCTACAAATGATTAATCCAAATCATTTTAGGAAAGTCCACAGTGGCGTCCTTGCTAGAGCGTTTCTATGACCCGACCAGTGGTGTAATCATGCTGGATGGACTTGACATCCGTACACTTGACCCATCCTGGCTCAGGGGACAAGTTATTGGATTTATCAATCAGGTAAAGTTTGCTTATCATTAGTAGTACTTCATTTTTAAAACAGGGATGTGAATAATAAGTCAGTTTTATAGAAAAATTAATTTGTCACATTTTTAGCTGTCCACTTCTCACCGTATCTCTCAATACTCTGTGTAGGAGCCAGTTTTATTCGGATCATCCGTCATGGAGAACATCCGCTTTGGGAAGCCTGAGGCCACAGATGCTGAGGTCATTAATGCAGCCAAGCAAGCCAATGCTCACCGCTTCATTACAGGTTTCCCAGACGGCTATAACACTGTGGTTGGTAAGTGCTCTCATTTAAGCTTTTCGTACTGTTAAGAAATTTCGGGACGTGTCAATACTAAGCTTTACATTTTTAAAACCAGGTGAGCGAGGTGTGACATTATCAGGTGGGCAGAAACAGCGCATTGCCATCGCCCGCGCCCTGATCAAGAACCCCAGCATCCTGGTGTTGGATGAAGCCACCAGCGCCCTGGACGCAGAATCAGAACGAGTGGTGCAGGAAGCTCTGGACAGGGCCACAAGGGGTCGCACTGTGCTCATCATTGCCCACCGGCTGAGCACCATTCAAGGGGCTGACCTCATCTGTGTCATGAGTAATGGCCGCATTGTGGAGGTGAGGTACCAGAGTACTCAGAGAAATAGAGGTGTTGGTACCTCCTTTTAAATGTCTTGGCTAATTTATTAGACATCCTTGTACATTCAAAGAAGCACTGAGGAGAATTGCCTTCATTCAATTGTCAGCAGTTCATGTGGATATATTGGATGCTTCTTAATGTACTGTGTAATGTAGGTTTTAATTGTATCTAATAGCTTCCTCTCTTTTCTTTTAAGGCTGGGACTCATTTGGAACTGCTGAGCAAAGGAGGACTTTATTCTGATCTGATCCGCAGGCAAAGAACTGAGGGACAGAAATGAACAATGCAAAATGCGCTTACTCTAAATCTATAATAAATAATAGGGTTTATTTTTAAATTAATAGTGGAGGCTTGCATGTACATGATGAATGATAGATAATGTATTGCAAATTTACCAGCTCCATGTCTACTTTTATGACAAACTCTCAAAGTTCTGTATGTAAATGTACTGTATAAGTGGACCAACTGGATCAGCCTGTGATGATTAACAAACTACACGATTGTACAGTCTTTACCTCAAATGAGAACTTAATTTCTGTTTTCTCTTATCCTGTATAGAATGATAAATTATAATGTGATAGAATAAAGAATTAAAATTTGTTTTGATGAGAGTGTGTTTGTATGTTTTCCTTTTTGGGGATCACAATGCACAGTTTGCATGTTTTTTTTCACAAGTGTAGGGTTGAAAAGACAAATCACTGAACCTATATAATGAGAAGTATATGCTTTGTAGACAGTGTCAGCTTCAGTTGCTCTCCACCATCATCCATTCTGTTTAGATCTGTTACCTGTTGAGGAACTACTGTTTTGGCACCAATATTAAGTCCCTTATACAGATGATAACTATTAAACTGTCTTTACAGATGGCAGAAACCTGAGTATATATGATCTTACCGTCAATATGTTACATCTCTTGAGTAACTCAAATCCATTGCAGCAGAGTTACTGGAAACTACAAACTTTTTACAGCCATTATTCTACCCTCCAAAGGCTGAATGCTTGCCCACAGGATTTAGTATGACTTTAATGCTCCTTTTTTATGCGGTATTACTATTTTATCCATCCTTTGGATGTCTGTACAGTATGTGTGCTGCCACTTAAGTATTGCACAAAGGTGAATATTAGCCATCACCTTTCCTCCATAGTATTATGAGCTCATTTGACAAATGGTGTAAGTAAATAGTTAAGACTTACATCCCTATAAAAGTGTATTCATTGCTGATCAGGCAAATATACTTAAAATATCAAGATATTGCCTGACAGCAGTAGAATCCATTTGCAGTTTGAGATTAGATTACAAATGATCAATTTGAGTAATGGAAACACATTTAAGAGGGTACTATTTCAGTATGTATCCACATCCCTTACAGCTGTTATCTTTGACTGCAGTCTGTGGGTCAACCCGCAGAGTCTGAGAATCTGGTCATAGTTCATCTTCTGTAAACAATAATTTTGCTATCCTTTTGTGACCACAGTTGCTCATAACATGTCTCCACAGAACAGCAAATTGCCTCTCTTGATATGATGTATGATGTGCATCCAGCAATGTTAAGCAGTCATCGTTTTGGGGTTTCAACGGTGTTGCAGTTCATCTTTTGGCCTCTAGATGACCCACAACAACAAGTCTGGCTGCAGCTGCAGACCGAGCAGGAATAGCAAGTGCAGATAGCTTCAAGCTAACGCTAGCTATCGCAACAGCATTAACCCCAGCCTGGGGCTATAGACAGTCGTTGGTTTGGTAGCTGGATCAAGGCTGGGTTCACTGGTTAAACATGCAGAAATATGAAAAGCTTGAAAAAATCGGAGAGGGTAAGTGTCACACGCTATTTTGTAAAGTTAAGTTTAGCTAGCCAGGTTTGCTAACATAGCATTCATGTAGTTGCAGGGCTAGCTAACGTTAGCTAGATTGAAAGCTTTATGTCTGCGTCAATTAATTCCCTAGTTAACCATATACACTGCGGTAGTTTTTACTTACACCGGTATGTTTGTGACAATATCTGCCCGAAGATTTCTGCCTGCAAGCTTTTACGATATTATGGCTAGCTAGGTAGTTTAGCGAGCTAATGTTAGGACTTATTGCTTTGCCATTCATCAATACGCTGACTGTGATTTAACTCAACTTTTTCTACTCTGTAGGCACGTACGGGACAGTTTTCAAGGCTAAAAACAGAGAAACGCACGAAATTGTGGCTTTGAAAAGGGTGAGACTGGACGACGACGACGAGGTGTGTTTTCATACTAAGATAATCTCAATTTGAGTATATATACATGCTAGCAGGTTGTTAGTAGGCTAGTGCTAAACACAGTGGTTCTGAATTGTTTCAGGGGGTGCCCAGCTCTGCTCTGAGAGAAATCTGTCTTCTGAAGGAACTAAAGCATAAAAACATTGTCAGGTCCGTGTTCCACTCAAACTGTATTTATCTTGTTTTTATGTTATGTGCCTTCATATGGGCAATGTTTCACTGTTTGCTTTTAACCCAGATGTCAATGAACACGAACTTATAGCTGTTCTGTCTCCTTCAGGCTACATGATGTTTTGCACAGTGACAAGAAGTTAACCTTGGTTTTTGAATATTGTGATCAGGTGAGATGGAGTCATCTGAAACTTACAGTGTCAGTAGTCTCTTCTGAGACTAATGCGTGTCTCTAATCAATTGCAGGATTTGAAGAAGTATTTTGACAGCTGCAATGGGGATCTCGACCCTGAAACTGTGAAGGTGAGAGATCATCCAGGATAATTCACAAAGAGGCGCGAACCAAAGGCAGTATGCCTGCTTAAATGCATACTGTACTGTACATTTAGATTTAGTATCATCTTTGACCTCTGATTGTCATCAGTATTGTATAGTAGTAGTGGAATTAATAACTCAAATATTGTTTTGTTTCTATCCTTGGTTTTCCTCTGCAGTCATTCATGTACCAGCTGTTGAAAGGCCTTGCTTTCTGTCACAGTCGAAACGTTCTTCATAGAGATCTGAAGCCACAGAATCTCCTCATCAACAGAGTGAGTGTTTAGGTGCATTTGGACTTTGACTTGAAGGTTAGTTAAAATTTGTTAGCTTGTGAGCAAATCATTTGGCTCAGTCAGAATACTATTTCCATAATGGTGAAGAAAAGCAAAGTGACTTCTGTTTGGATGGCTTTCTCTGTGTCATCGCAAACAAGTGAGAAACTTGGATCATTGCGAATGTTTTTTGTGAAAGGTATTGCAGAGTATGATGTAATACACTACATAGGCTGTATTTTAGTAGTGTGTGTTGATATCATCTGGAAAGATTTAGTAACTTGTGTATCTGTCTGCAGAATGGGGAGCTGAAGCTGGCTGACTTTGGGTTGGCTCGAGCCTTTGGCATTCCTGTGAGGTGTTACTCAGCAGAGGTAGGTTGTACATCATTAACACAGCAGGTGCTAATTACTGACTGCTTTAAAGATGAACCAAATCATCTGCACATTTTGACTGTTACAGAGGGATTTTTAATCTGGTGCTAACTAATGGAGGCATTTAAGAAGTTGTTGTAAGCGCATGTAGCTGAGATAAACAGTCCCAAATCTGGTGTTAAAAAGTTTTATTGAAATACTGTTGGTTTTTGAAAACCAACAGTATTTCAATGAAATGAAACTTTCAGGCTTTGTCTTAGGGCTGAATGACATGACTTAAAAATCTCTCTCAGTACAAAATCTTAGTATAAATAGAAATATGAAAATATGGCACAGTTGTAGCATCTAAATAGCAAACTGCAACAGCATTAATAAAAATGTGGGTTCTCTTTAACAATCCCAAATGTTTTTTTTAGGCTATTAAAATGCACTTGTCTTATTTGTCTGCACAGTTGAAGCCTCAATTTAATTCTCTGAGGTCCTGAGGTTGAGCCATTAACTTAATGATGGAATAGAGTGAAACGCATAGCAGCATGTAGTTTAAGTGGTGATTGATTTTTTTTTTTTTTTTTTTTTTTTTTTTTTGGTGGTGTTGATGCTATCACAGAAATGACAGGCAAGTTTCAGATAGGTTCAGTGGTTTTCAGTCGGCTGACCTAAGGGCCCGGCGAGCCGATCTCATGGGGGAGCAGTTGACCCAGGGTGACACTACTGATCTGACAATGTAATAAACATCAACCTAGAGGGGAAAAGAGTTTGAAGCATTGAGAATTTGAGGGAAGGTCATTTTATTTCAGAGAATCTATTACCCTGAGACTCTGTTTCAGTGACAGGAAATGAACGACTCTATACTACATGGATATACTGGATTCTGAATGTAGTACAAGCAGCGTCAATTAAATACAGTGATTGAAGTTTTAATAATGAAAGTGTAAGTATTTTGTTTACTTTATCGGCATTACTGCTCATCATATCTGTGCTAAATCCTTAAAAATCTAACAAAGTGCTTCAGAGTGGAGTTCATCAGTGTTTCTCAGGTGACAATTTTTATAAGAACCCAAGGTTTGAGGTGAAGTAGTAAAAATGGTATTATTCATGTGCATTTTTTCATGCAGTTTTATGCATGAAAAGTGCATATACAGGGATTCCCCACTATTATTTTGAAAGACAACACCTCAACACAATTAACCCAGATGAATGAAAAATCTTCCACGTACTCTAGCATGTGTATTACACAAAGGCAATATAACACCATCAGTTTGGAGGAGACTTTTAGGAGCTAGAACCCTTTTAAAAAAGCACTTACAGATTTTTTTGTCTTCTGTTTTTGTGTATATAACAATGTGGTGTTTTCAAGTTACTTAGAAGTTCGCAGTACGTCTATGCTATTCCACTAATGTAACTTCATTTTTCTCTCTAAAAATAATGACTTATGAAAAGTTAGTAGTGGTTCAGCAGGTGGTCGCATAATTAACATGTGGACTGGAATGATCTCTCCAGTCTGAAACATAAGCACTCCCAACTTCCCACACACTCTCTTAGGGAAATATACCTTTTTTTATATATTTTATTTTATTCTTTTTTTCTCTGCTCTGTCAGTGCACTTCACCAGACACATTTTCATAAATCCTAGGAAATAAAACTGTAAAATACTTGACACCTGACAAAGCAGCAGTTTGCTAAAATGTCAAGAACTTGTAATGGAACGCAGACGCAGATATAAGTTCACCATTTAGTATTAGGGACAGCGCTGTCATATCCATTTATTTATTTATTTAGTTATTTTTTTTTGTGAAATCAGCGTCAGTATAAAATAGTACCCACCTCAGAGAACAGTCATTACCCTGAACGCTTGTATTAACAGTAGTTTGGCTGAGATAATTTGTGAAATTGGTCTAATTATTACACTGCACTTTGTGATTTGCATATAGGTGGTGACCTTGTGGTACCGGCCTCCAGATGTGCTGTTTGGTGCTAAACTTTATTCTACCTCAATTGACATGTGGTCGGCTGGATGCATATTTGCAGGTTTGTGGAGAGATGTTAATCTGTTCTTGTCTTTCTAGTTTTGTTCTCTTGCCTATGGAGCTAGCATTCAGCTGAAACTAATAATACCAATTCATTATTCATAAAGGACAGTGGTTAAACATCGCAAAGAGGTTTCAGTGTCTTTCGAGTTATGTGTGTAAATGCCAAATTGACAAGCCACCGGACTCTTCGCAGGTGTTCAACATCCAAAGGTCTCATACTTCTGCGGCCAATTACTTTCAGTGTTTCGGAGCTAAAATTTGGAACAGCTGAAAAGATCTTATGAAATCTTTGGAATCTGTTACAGTTCTTAAAGAAGAGAGATGAGTGAATGTATTTATTCTCAGAAAAAAATTTGCAATTTGTATAATGAGACAGGCCAGGACCACTATGGAAATTAGTTATTTTTTTTCCGTGTATTCCATGTATTATTCAATTTTATGTATTTGTTTTGTGTTTCTATGTGTTAAGGTTTTTTTTTTGTTTGGTGAATATGTAGAAAAGTGTGTTATGAGTTGGTTATTTTATGAACAAAAGCATTTCATAATTTAAACCATATTTTATTTTGTTCCATTCAGAGCTGGCCAATGCTGGAAGGCCTTTATTCCCCGGGAACGATGTGGACGACCAGTTGAAAAGAATCTTCAGATATCTTTTTTTTTTGACTTGATTTGTAGGTTTTGACAGAGTGAGGCTTCTGCTTGTACTGTTTGGTATATTGGACCTTAGAGGTTTGCTCAGGCAACTAAAGAACTATTGATTTACTATGTGATCAGTGATTTATGAACACTTAAGTCTTAACAGGTTGGACACACCTCTTTGTTGGAAAAAGTGTTTCTTTAACCACTATATACATTGTTGGGTACGCCAACTGAAGAACAGTGGCAGACGATGACCAAACTTCCTGATTACAAGGTAAATTATTGATGTTACTCATTTCATTAGCTCAGCTTAAATAATGTTTTACTGAATTTCTTTAACCGAAACATTTTTTTACTGCCTCTTTCTCTACTTGTAGCCATATCCCATGTATCCAGCCACCACCTCACTGGTGAACGTGGTCCCCAAACTAAGTAGCACAGGACGGGATCTACTTCAGGTACTTACAAAAAATTTTGATGTTTTCAGGTACTAATGATTGTTCAAGTAGCAGCTAGAATGTCATACAGTTGCTGCTAATATGCAGTTTTGCTTGCAAGAAATTTGATATCGTTGCTCATTCATTAAAAAAACATTTCCTTTGATCTCACCTAGAACCTGTTGAAATGTAATCCTGTCCAGAGGATCTCTGCAGAGGAGGCCTTGCAGCACCCTTACTTTGCTGATTTCTGCCCACCCTAAACGCTAAATTGCCTCTCAGTGAACCTCAGCCACCAGAATCAATCACCCTTCACTCTGTTGGTTTCATTAGATCCCAACAAGGCAAATCCCTCACCGGTTTTCAAACACTCCCCTGCAATTTCTTCTGTTGTGCCTCTGTGTGGAACAAAGTCCTAGTGGCTCTACAAGGTTTTAGGTTTTTCTAAGTTGCGAGCCAGTTTAATTTGGTACATATACACCTCCCAGTTAATTAGCACTGATGTTGGAGGGTGAACATGGTGTTGCATTGAATAAATTTTTATACCTGCAGAGGTGGTTCTTAACAAAAATCTTATCCAAGGGAATTAAATTAGCATGTGCTGGTTATTTCTAACTTTTAAATAGCTGACCCTGACTAAACAAAGGCCCTTTGAATCTGTGGTGATCTGAAGACAAAATTTAAAGTGTTAGCACAGTTACCCAAACAGCCCTTCTAATATGATAGCTTCTGTTCTTATTGTATTGTGTTTTGTAAAGCAGTTTTGCCAATGTGCCTGCATTAATAGAAGACACAACATAGTTGGAAACTGTAGCCTGATGAATAATAAGTTTTCAAGGCTAATACCAATATTGATATTTTAAGAGAAACAAAATCTGATAACAATATATCAGCCGATATTATTTTTTAAATGACACAAATAATAAACATTTTTGATGAGAATTGTTGAAATTTGGTTATTAAAGAATTTTGATCAAGATGTATGTGTACTGAGTGGGATATTTTACAGTTGGAAAATCATCTTTCAAGTTCACACAGTGGGACAGATTATGTAATTGAGACACTTTCTAAATGATCTAAAACATATCTTTGCATTTCAGGACTTAAGTTTGTAGTTACTTATTGGCAGTGATGTACGCTGGTACTGATACATCTGTGATAAGTTAATATCCATTGATATAATGGCTCTAGTGGAGACCACAGATTCCTGGGGCAACTAATGCTGAAAAGTCACTATTTAAAAATAAGTTATATTAAATAGATCTGCCAGTTTTAGAATCACAAGTGACAGTTTTTTTTTTTCTTTCTTTTTATTGTAAAGGCTTAAGTCAATGTTACCCCCTTTTTTAGGCTTGTGTGTTACTTGTTTAACGCTGTATTTTACAGTTTTGTGTCATTTCCATGCTATTTCCTTCGAGGTTTCCTGGTTAGAACTATGTCATTTGGTACTGATAACTGGGAAAATACTGTGGGAATTTCCTTGAAATAACTGCTCGAATTAAACCAAATATTCATCCATTATTAATTTAACTTTTTTTCTAATTTGTGTTTTTATCTGCAAACAGAATTCCCATTTTTGCTCTTTAGGGTTACACAAGCTGTTAATCACTGATTGACTGGAAATGTACTCACTGAACATGGTATTTTCCCTATAATTATTACATATAATTAGGACCAAATTATGTACCTCTCTCCTGGAAACATCCAAGGAAATTACAAATGTGTTACTGTTATTTAAACTTTTTTTTTTGTTTTTTAGACCAGAACAAACTACACACTTCTATTTCTGATGTTTCACATACGAACTGTACTTTGTCCCACTAACTATTACAAGATTGTATAATAGCATGGGAAGCTAATTTATAATTTTCTTTTTTCTCAGGCTTTTTATTTCCCTTTTTTTATTTGTCTTTTGTGCACTTTGTTAACTGACAGTTTTATTTAAAATCGTTTAGTTATCAATATAATTAAATATATTGAACACTGACAGCCAGGATTATAGCCGGTTATCAATAAATGGGCCAATATATATATATATATGTATGTTAATGACTAGTGGACCATTTGTGACACATTGCTATTTTTTGACATCATCTTTATCATCATTATGTCCTTCTGAAATGCTTTTGTAATAGATATGTTAGAGATGAAAAAAATGCAGATGAACTGCATTTTCATATGATTGTTTTGCACCATTAGCTGTTTCCATTTTTGGTTACTTATTATATTAACATGGTTAACAGCTTGCAGTGTTGTTTTACTTCAGATTATTGCAGTGCTACTTATCCCATAAAAGCCTACATAATGAGTTGTTTGAAGTAGCTGTCTTAATAGGGAAAGGACTTATTTTCATTTTGCTGATGTAAGACGAGATAATGGATGCATGTATTTATTAATGATGGAATGTCTGCTCTTTTTTTTTCTTTTCTTTTTTGCATCTGTTTAAATGTAGCACCAACTTCATTTGGTACAGAAACGTCTTCTGAATGATTTAAACAGTACTCAGATCTGTAGTTGTTAGCAGGCTCTTTTTAGGATTTAAAATGTTGAAGGTTGTGTGTGGATTAAGTTATGACAAAAAAAAAAAATAATAATAATTTGCTCTCAGTATTTCATCATCTCGTGATGACAGGACATTTCAAACTGCTGTAGATTTACTTTATACAGCCTAAATTTAAATTTTAAATGAAGAGTGGATTTTGCACTTTGCTAGTATCTTTGCTTTTGTTGGTAGAACTTGGGATGAATATTGTCAGTTATTCTTTTTGTGTATATTTCAGCCAATAAGACGGAGTAAAGTCGACATAAATACATGTTTGCTTTTGATATTGGAAGTTCATTCTTGACCTTGGAAAACAGGACAAACTAATCTCACAAAAGGTTCGTTTAGTAGCTGCTCTGGAGCTTTCAATCAAATCCATGATTAAGTGGGCAAATTACATCTTCTGAGGAAGATGGTGAGATAAGATCAAAAAGCTCCGGAACATCTACTAAATTAACCTTGTGAGATTGTTTAGTCAATGGTTGCTTTTCTTTGCAAATGATTTTCACAACATTTTAGGAACAGGTCTTTGTCAGATCTGCTGTTAAGCGGCGCTTATGTTTTCAACAGTGACAAAAAAAAAGGTTGACTTTAAATTCTGTCTTCTTCAGTGTACATCCGCTTTGAATAAGATGTGTCATTTTTGTTTTAAGCCCCTGAAAACTTGGTTTGGAATCTTAAATGTTTCTCAGTAACATAATAAAATTCAAGACAAAATAAGCAACAATCAAAGTTAAGGATTAGGTTCACTGGGTACAGTTTGTATATCAGCTAATCTGCTTCATCAAGGTTTGATCAGTTGTAGCTGACAAACAACCACACAACTGTCATCACATTTAGATTTAAATATTGCTTAATTACATCCACCTTTTCCCAGCTGAGCCCCGTCTACATCTAACACATGAGCAGAGCTCGAGAGAAAAAACAAACACCGAAACTGTTTTAAACGCAGAAGATTATTTTGTGTCCATCTAGGATCCTATTGCTCAAACTCGGCAGGCGACTGAGACGATATGTTTTCACGGCCTTTCAGCTGGCACGCAGTTAAGTTTGTCAGTGAGGTGGTTTGAAACGCTCATGCCAATTTAAGACTGAGTACGTTACGCGCATTTAAGTGTGTATTAACTATTTAATGTACAGTTCAAGAGTTAAAATCACATATCTACAATAAAATGCACACAGAGCATGTAGAGCCAGATGAAGCAAGTCCAGTTCCTCAGTTGTGTGCGCAAGAAAATCTTGATGTTACCTGTAAGAACCAGTCTTAAAGGCACATTTTTTGATTCACTGCGAGCCACATTGTTTTTTGAGTCCATAAAAATGGTGTGATATTGCAGTTTTCCACATCTGCATAATATCTTTGTTTTGTTTAGTATTGCACAATCCCAACCCTGGTTTGAAGAGGATTTTGTTAGATCCAAGACGTAGCACAGGATATGGAGAGCACTATTTTTGATTCATCTGGCTCCAAAAATACACTTTGAACAATACAAAGTGAATAGCATGGCTAATATTACATTAAGAGGCCAGAGATAATAGGAATACACAATGGTCATGCAAGGAAGAAAATGGGTGATGTGCCATAAATTATTAACTGTAAGAATAAAATAGTTCAAATCTCTGTGTTTGTTGTACAGTATAGCAACAGTATAGAATATTATCTTCTACTTGGCCATAACTATGCAGTAAATGTCAATTCAGGACTACTTAATGAGCACAGACAATTAGGTAATAGTTTCTACCAGTTCTGATACACTCTGCTGTTCCTTGACTGATAGTAAGGCAGGGGGCAGGGAGAGAGGTAAAGACCCAGGACATTTTCACAAATCCTACGTATCCCCCACAGTTTGCGGTAGGTGCTGGGTTGTTTTTATGCTTTTCAACCCGACAACATGACACACACACATACACACTTAAAAATCATCATGGCAATGCAGCATCTTCAGAATAGCATCATCGTGTAACATGAACTGGCATTTGTGTCTCTTTATTTGGCTGATGATGGTTATTATACAATTATCATATCATACATCTGTGTTGCAGTTGGCAGCTGTTTAGTCTACATCCATTCCAGCTATTGAATACGTCATGAATTCAAAATGGGAATCCCAAATAAAAGAATTTGCTTTAATGTCAATTTGATAACAGTGGTATCTGATTCAGTGCATTTATTGCTCAGGACATAGCCCCACTGATTCATCTCGTCTTTTTTTTTTTTTTTTCCTCTGTTTCCTGAAAGTTAAAATTTCCATTTGGATAAAGTCTCTGAACAAGGTGGTCTCTGGCTCCTCTTGGAGTACCCTCTTATTCCTGATAATGCTGGAGCAGTGAACACACCATGTGTAACAGTGTGAGAAGTTAAAACTTGAGCCACAAAAGGTAGTCAACAACCATAGACGTCCAGTCATTGGCTTTCGAGTGATGGCTGATCTCCAAGGGTTTGTGCTTCACATCAACAGTCATCTAATACACAGACAACAGAGTAATAAAGCTACAGTGTTATGAACACCACTCACTGGATCGGCATTATACTTGAAAAGTTTCACATTTAAAAAAAAAAAAATAAAAGAAATTTTCAATAAAGTATTTATAGTGACGGATGTGTAAGTGTACCTACAAGTCCATAACTGTGGTGTCAAGGATTTAAATAAAGACAGAGTGAACATTAACAAGAGAGGAAGTAGACTGACACGAAGATAAGAAGAAAAGTTGTGTACATGAGTAAGATGGGTAAATATAGAGTTTATTATACTTAATCATTTATACATCACAAACTGTTATTTGTGACTCATTACATGTTCTGGAATAATAATAATTATAATAATAATAATAATAATAATAATAATGATAGGATACAATGGTAAAATTGTACAATGCATTTCTGTTTAAATCAACTGAACTGAATGGGGCTGAGGTGCTTGGTGGTTTTGATGTTTTGAGGCAATTCTCTTATGTCTAATAAAGTCTATCCAGCTGTCAGTCATGTTCTAATCACCATAAACTTTATGTATGTCATATATATATATATATATATATATGACAAATGTCTAACATGAGCAGTATAGAATTTCTTCATGGCATTTGATTGTGTTTATTTACAAATTTCTGTCAAGTTTAGGAATGTCACCAACAAGCCTTTTGAACTCTACTCATGTTCAATAGAGAATAGATTACTATCACAAGGGGGAGCGGGATTGTGCTGATGAACACCTTTAAGACACGATAAAGGGAGGGGGGAGGTGGGGGGCAGAATTATTAAAAAAGGTGGAAGAAAGCCTGATTGTTTTTTGTTCTGATGAATTTCCATGGTAACAAGGGCCGACCTTTACAGCAAGCTGAATGCTAGTATTATTTTGTGACTGTCATCGTAGCAACACTATCCCAAAAAAATGGGAAACATTAATGAAAACTAAAATGTCAGCTATATAAAGATATAAAGATACAATCAACAGCCTTTTTCTGGCCTCTTTTTTTTATCCTTAATGTATGTAAAAAGTGAGTTAAGTTAACAAAAACATCCAATTCAGTAGCTTCTGTCGTCCCAGGGTCTATGTGGAACACAACTAAACACTTGCATATATATATATACAAATAATCAAGTTCCTCTTCTGTTTTTAAATGGAATAAGCACAGTTGTCTAATTAATGAGGCAATTCAAAGCCTCATAGTAGCAAAAGGCAACGTTAAACACTCCTCCAGTGTTTTGATTCAGGTATGAGCAGCTCTTTTAACCAACGATCAGCTCTTCAAAGTTGAGCTGATTTCTAAAAAGGCTCTCCTGTTCTAGCTTGTGACAGGTTATAAGGTCACTCAATACAGCATTGGTTAGATGCTCGAGACGTAACACTGATAAGAAACTGCAATGCTACACACCAATCCACATGTAATCTATTTTTTTTTTCTTTTTTTTCTTTTGATTTGATTGATGTACAGCTAAACTGGCACAACAGTATTACGTAACTCATCTCAACACAGGTCAGAATCCCTTTTTTGGACACATTTATTTTCAATGATTGTTTACTCTAAAGCGATTGGATAAGAAAAACAAATCCACAAAATGAAACATGAATAAATTAACACTGATGCCTTGACATGGCAGTTAAACCTGAGTTCTGTTTTGGAAGTGGTCTCTTTTTTTTCTGATGATAGTATTCTATTTCTATTCAGGCATTGATAAACTCTACTATACGTTGTTTGAGTTACACACTCAACCCTTTTTCTATTTTTCTGTTAAATACATAAATTATTTCACAGTTTGCTGTCAAGTCCCCCGGATGTGCCACCCCACCCCCAACCCCAACCCCTACTTTATGTTGTCAACAAGCAAACTCCTCAAAGTTGCCTAGAGTCGGGTGACGAGGTAACATGTTCGGCGTGAATCCGAGACTGTCCGAGTGACTCCGGAGGGTGTCACAGGTGCTCTGGAAAAACAGAGAGGAGGGAAGGAGGGAAGACGAGTTCAACCGGGTTAAGGGAGGGGTGATGAAGGGAGTGATGATGATGATGATGGAGGAAAGAAATGAGCCACAGGTAAAATGAGAGCAACCGGGACGATCATGGAAGGACGTGGAGAATAAAAAAATTTTAAAAACACGTGTTGAGGAGAATTGGAGCAAAAACGAATAATAAAAATGAAGTTAATCATTATTAAGGCATGAGACACAAGGATAGGATGCATAATGGAGGACGATGAATGACAGAAACATATGTGGACAATGATGAGGGTAATGAATACAACAGATTTGGAGGTTCCAAGATCAGCCACATCGCATATGTTTCACAGGTAGTGAGAAGAGAGTTTAAAGAAAATTGGGGGAAGGTGGGGAAAGATGAGTGAAAGGAGGGAGAGGAGAAAGAAAACAGCATATTTTTAGTCCTGATTTTACACTAGCAGAATAAATTCTTTAAGTTACGGAAGTTGAAACATCCACAAATGTCTGCATTTCCCTGTATGTGCGCTCGCGGAGTAGATAACCGCTGATATGTGGGTAACAACACTGGTAGTCCCACTGACAAAAATGTCTATTCCGGCAGACAAAGGACCATTTATATTTTGTGCAAACTCACTGCATGCAGACCTGTGATAACATCACAAAGTAATGCATCTAGTGATGTTATCTGGCATGAGCCTGAAATGCATTGCCTCGAAATGGACCTCTGTGCTGCAGGGAAACAAATAGATCCTATATGGTTCAGCTTTTTGTACAATGATTCAATAAATATGTAATCTGTTTTCACAGGAGAAGTGCGCTTTATCCTTTGGGAAAGAAAGCATCATTATTCAGTGGAGGGAGCAAGTTTTGCATAGTGCAGAAAGGCAAATCTTTCTGTACTTGGAGAATCCAACCAACTCGTGCCTTCTGTTGAGCCAATAAATACAAACACACACCAAAACTAACCTGTCCTGACACGGCGGCAGATATTAAAATGCTCTCTGCAGTTGGATAATCACCCCCTTTTTCACTTGTATGCCTACTACAGCCAACCAAATCATTTGTAGCCACTGAGGAAATGATGTATGAGATGGTCTCAAGTATGTATGAAAGAGAGGGACAGCATGGGAGGGAGCATCTATTATCAATGGGGTGTGCTACCTGGGGGCATGATTAGGCGTGACACCAGGGCTGGTTGGGTTCTCTGGAAACTCCTGGAATAGACATGATGAAAAGAAAGATGGGTGAGGGTGACTGAAATGAAAATAAAACACAATGCAAATGCTATAAGTCAAACTTGTGAGGGGATACTGCAAGAGAGTCTTTTCCCCTCAGTGACATCAAAGTACTGGTGGGTCAAAATAAGGTTTGAGGGTTTTTTTTCTGAATAAGCAGGGAAAGGACAGGGCAGTTACTCTCATCCAGACGTGTTGATGACCACTGAAGAGAAATAAGTTCAAACTTAAAATAGACCCTAATAAACAACTAAATGCATTACTTCATTGTCAGGCTGTTTGAGTGGAGATGTGACAATGGACTCGTTGAAAAACGGTTATTGAATATGAGATAAAGGAAGTAAAGAGGATGGCTTATAGTAAGCAGGTGAACATATGACATGAATGGAGCAGAATACAGTAAATATTACACTATGTCAGACTCTAGGAAAAGCATGACATACTGTAAATATCAACCCACTAAATAAACGCTTCGACTACTGCCACATTCTAATGTAGAATTACTGATTGTCCAGAAACCAAACTAAAACAACCTCCTTGTTAAATATGTTGGCTTAAGTTTACATAAATCCAGTTCTACAGAGGAGAATAAACAATCTTTTTTCACACATCAGCCATCAAACCAACTTCTGAACCTGAGGCAACCAAGCATGCATAAACACAATCCTCATGCAGACACAAACCCATAACTTTTTCACCAATTTGAAGATAAAATTGTGGAACAACCCATTCTGCATGCTGTATTTTTTTTTACATGTGATGAAAAAGCCTTGGACTTGTGTGACACATAACAGAGAAACAGAGCTTGCATTTCTGAGATTTGCCAAGAAGGCTGGGTGCAAACAGTATAATCAGGGACAAAAGGAAATGTCTGCATTTAACTACAATCTGCTGAAATGCTTTGGATTAAAACAGCACCAGAAAAGAGGAAAGGTTTTAGCTTTTGTTTCTGTTTTTGCCTTGACAGAGATGGATTGGAGGCTTTTAGCTTTTATTTGGACTTGAGACATGACCAGTGGTTATTACAGATTAGATTTTGAAATGAAGTTCTATTTGCATTGAAAGGATATAGAAGATAGTTCATATATTTAAAGTTTACCTCATTTATTACCTTAAGATGAATGGCTTAAGCCAAAACATTTCTATAACTAAAAACTACACATTTAGCCTGAGCTATGGTCAATACTTATTTATTTATAAAAGTAGCAGTTTATTAGTTCTACCAGTCCTGGTGAAACACAGATCAGATTTAAGTTGCTCATATCCATAACTCAGAAAATAAAAGTAGACATAAGAAACTTGTTATCAGTGGTGGAACTCACTGTGTTTTGTCAGAGCAGTAAACATGAACCCAAGATCTGATGACAAACCGGGACATTTAAGCCTGGCATTAAGAATAAAACAATCGATAACATCAAATTATCCTGTTAAGTCTTGGAGTGCAAACCCAACTAAATTCCTGTAATGGATCTGTGAATCAGTCACATTTTTATTAAAATAATTAAAAATTTTACTTAAAACAACTTGCTCCTATCTTTGACAGCACAACAATTACATTAATGTAAATAAGTGTACAATTGGAGATGTAAAACCCACTGTCATCGTTTGATTCAGCAGTATGTGCAGAATATTTGATGACTGCTGACATTAAGAGGGTGAATTGTGGTTATGAATAATCTCTTAATTGCCCTCTATAAACCTTACGTAATGGTCTGCAAGGGAAATGAAGGTGCCTCTAGATGCAGTGTCTTAAACCACTGGACTCAACTAAATGCTGTGATTTAGGGTTAGACAGAAATGCCTCGCATTACTCTAGTTTTCATTTTGATGTTAAATTGGGTTTTATTGCCTCGAGGAGCTTTGAAAATGAGTTGATCATCAAATGTTAATAAAATCCCCAGACCTCTTAATCTTGTTCTGCTTTCTGCTCATTCATCTACTATCGCATTAATCTATTCTGAGTTTGCAATAATCACGCTGCCAGACATAAAGCGAGAAAACCCAAGTACAATAACAGCTTTTCCTGCTCTAAGTGAACTGTAATTACATGATCGAGGGTGACATAGAGAAGCTACTGTAAACTGTGTAAATTCCTCAGAAGTGGATTGGTGTGTGGGATTAATTATGATTAAGGCCTTTACCTCTGATCATAAGAGCAGTTTGTGAGTCATGAATAAAAGTTAACTGAAAGCAGGTCAGACACTTCACTTCGACTTGTCCATGCACTGAAGTTTAAGGGCACTCAAGTGGCAAAACAAACCACAAAAAAAAAAAAAAAACCTCAGAAAAAGAAAAGAAGCTTAGAAAGTGAGTTTGGTCTTAAAATACTCATCTGTGTTCCATCAGTAAAACCACTGCAGCTTTTTGTCATCAAAGGCAATAATTTGTGCTGCTTCTCTATAATATTCACAATGTAAATAAAGAGTACTGTATTTGTGCAATATTATACTGATTATGCATTCATACTGTGCAATAATAACAATGTTTATGTATGACTAATGATTGTGTTTTACATTGTTTCTGCAAGAGAAATTAAAACTCATGATGACATAATGTTGCGTGGCTTTGATTTCTCTCTGGTGCTGTTCATTAAAAGCATTTCAAGTGTGAGCAGACATTTTGTTGTTGCCGTTGTTGTTCCTTAGCTCATCTAATACACATCACATTCATTTCATTCAGTCAAATCCATTCTGAGAGACTAAAATTACCAGATTGTCGCTCTGGCAACGCTGTGGTCGTTTCTTGCGTATGAAGTAACCCAAAACCTTATCCTTAAACACCTGAATGCAAAAACATCAGATACACATTACAAACATATGAAATACATCAACATTCAAATTAAACATTAGCAGTACAACTAAGCTAAGATAATAGCTGCTGGCTCCAGCTACATATTAGCTGTACAAACATGAGCGGTGCAAATCCACTCGTCTAACTCTAAGCAGAAAAGAGAATATGTATAATTCCCAAAAAGTGTCAAAACTATTCCGGTAATGAATTGCCGTTACGTATAGACATAAATAAAGAGATGCTTGGTGGTATAAATTTCAACTACTTAAAAGCCATCGCTTTACCTCATATAGGTAGTCAAATATTTCCAATATTGTTAAGACACTGGCTCCAATGAACAGCCCCATCTGACCTCCAATGTCACCTAGAAGAAGAGAGATTAATAGATATGGGCAGGTAAAGTAACTGAACAATGGTGTGTGAAACTTTTCCCCGTGCTGTCACTTTTAATTTAGTATCTCTCTGAATAATCTCAGCAGAATTGTCAAAAGTGTCCATCAAACCCGAACTTCTCCTCAGACCTGTTACCCTTGCAAGAGCATCAGATTATGAAAATGTGTTCAGCCTGTTTCACAAGTTCAAAGAGGAAACCTCAAAGCAACGGGCGTGAACACACACGATGTGAAATATGCAGCAGGGACCTGCTGAGAGTGCTGATACCGAGGTCAGCTGCGTTTTTCTGTAACAATGAACCCGAATCTGCGGGGATCTTACCGAGAAGCCCTGCAATTTCATAGGCCTTCTTCTGCTCAATCTTCTCATAATTCAGAGCTTCAAAGAAGATGTCCAAGACCAAAATATTTTCTCTGGGGAGAGGACAGACAAGAGCACACCAAAAAGATTTTATTTCCGGTGACATTACTCTATACTAAATGATATCTCACATTTCCTGTGTAACTATCTTTCATTATTGTTACATTGAAGGTGAACGATGGAGACTCAGGTCATGCTATTCCACAGTACACCCATACATCAACAGAAAAAGGAAAAGAGACCATCGTCTGAATAACTCACTGCTACCGCATAATACTTACCCAATATATTGCTCAGTTTTGTTGAATTTCTTAGCCAGATATTTAGCAGATGCCTTACTGGGGATCTTAACCATGGACAGCTCCTTGCCATAGCGAGTCATGTTGCAGGGGGTCTGACAGACACAGTAATCGTTGTCTTTCTCTACCAAAAAGTCTGTGGATGATCAAAGTCATTCAAAAATATTGTGATCACTGCGAAGAATCAAACAAAACCTGCACACAGAGGCTCTCAACTTTCTTCTAAAAATATCTCTTCACACGACATAAGAAACTGCATTTGCTGCCATCGTTCACTTTCCATGAAAGCAAATAATGACTGAAGCTATAACACAGAGGAAGGAGGAGGGAAAAAAAGCGCTGTGGGATTTATTTGATATCAGTGAAGCATAGACACATCACAAATCTTCCTAATGGAATTTTTAAACAATAATTTTACTTTATTATTTTGCTTCAGTACTGTCTGAGATTAAAGTAATTCCATGCTAAAGTTACAAAAGTATTATCTAAAGGCTGCAATAGTCTCATGGCACTACGACTGAACACTTGGTTGAATTCAGACATTAATGCAAATATATTACAGTGGTATTTCAAACTTATGCAGTACAGTGTGTGGGCTCACCTAAAGCTGGGTCAGCACAGTCTTTGTACTGCTCAGGTGTGCAAACTGTTGAGGTCCCTGTTTAAAATAACATAAAATACTTCCACATCAAATAGAAAAATGCTACAAGAAGACACAAGTATTTGCAACATTTTTCATCGATTGAGTCAGTCTGAATTCATACCTGGCATGTGAACCATCCTGCAGTTGCAATTCTCCAGCAGGTACCGGGTTTCACAGTCAATGCGGCAGGCGGTGATGCTGTATGTGGAGAAGTATTCAGAGTCTATCGGAGTAGACTTGCAATCTCCCCAAGGCGGAGGGAGGTACTGAAGCTGAAAGAGCAAACAGGACATGTTTTCTCTCAGTATATAAGCACAGGGGATTACAACGAATAACATAATGCAAGCCCAGTACGGCATAAGTACAAAAAGAGGACAACAAGCTGACAAAACCCAACACAAATGTCTTAAACGTAAAAAAAAAAAAAAACTAACAAAAAAAAAACAATACTGAAGCATTTAAAATGAAAATGTGCACTGAGACAATATTTGCACAAAATGTCCAGTCAGAACAACATTATTGCTCATGTATAGCGGCAAGCAGACGTCATGCAGAACATTACTAATGCAGGTCTAGTCCCCGGTAGGAAGCAGAGTACCATGGGAATAGAGACAGGCTTAAGAGAAATCTGTAAAATATGTAGTTTCAGACAGGACACCACAATCAATGGACAAATTTTACAACCCTGAGAATGAAAGTCAGAACAATAAACAGTTTGCAGTTTTCAAATGAACAACTACATGAATTTAACAGACATTATACAGAACATAACATCCTAATGCACAGTAATTAGTATATCTAAAGACAATAAGTCCAAATAGATAAACTCCTCTCTAAAAGCTTACTAAAGTGGTTTTATTGTTGATTTTCTATTTAGATTTTCTAATCTTCGCCCATTTAAGTTTCTTAAAAAACCACTGACAGCACAGGCCTGTGAATTTAACAATGAACTGTAAAGAAGATGTAGTGTGTATTCAGTCTGCAGTCTCATTAGAGGTAAAACTCTCATTAAAAGGTGAAGAGCAGGTCACTACTTTTATGAGTAACTCAGGGAATTCTTAATGAATCCACTAATTAGCAATACTTAATGACTTTTAAGGTTTTGGTTCACACTTAAAATTAGACCCATGGTGCTCATCTTATAACTGCAGCGATGTGTGCGCGCGATCTGTTTAGAGCTCCCTTTGACATTTTAAAGGAACTGAACACAGTGACACAGTTAGAAACCAGCAAGACTTCCAGTCCCCTTTAAAAGTCTTGTTTACAGCAGTTTATGGTAATGAATGCCTACTACTCATTTTCATGACAAAAATGAACCAATTATTTATGAAGTGCAGCGATGCTTGCTTGGGCATTTGAGCACATAGCTACTAATTGCGGTGGAAGCTAGCCAGCAATCAATGCCGAAGGCTTCTTCCTGACAACTTCACAGAGAAATGATGCTGCTGTTGTCACATTAAGGATCACTGTTATGCCCAATCATCTCCACCAGCTCTAACCGGGCTTACTCTGACAATCTAACAGTCATTTAGTCAGTCGAGAGTCACAGTGATAGAGTACAATTCATTGAGGAAGTGGACTTAAACTGGCAAACATGATTAAGCCTTTATTGAACTCCATTTGTAGCCCACGGACTCTCATAACTGGAGCTACACTGCAGATAAAACCCTAGCACAATAAATGCTGGACTTCAAACTGATGCCAGAGTCCTCATGGCTAATACAATATAATGAATCTCGCAGCCTGGTCCCTCCAGATGACATTAAAGAGCGGCCCAGTGGATCGCCCCGACAACACAAAAAAGAAAAAAGAAAAAAGAAAAAAGAAAAAACAGAAGTGTACATGGCAGTGAAAGGGTAAAGTCAAGCAACAGACTTGGATGAATGGTTTAAAGCTGGAATGAAACACGTTAGCTGCTCTTTACTGATATCTGTTAAACAGAGAAGACAATGACGACAAGGAAGGACTGCAGATGTTTTTGCTTCAGCCACATGAAGGAGAGCAGATGAATCCATTCCTCAGGGGAAGGGGGCCAGCAGATGGAAGTGTGGAACTTGATGATGGGTGTGTAGCTATTTAACAAAACAGTATCTTTTTTGGGGGGTGGGGGGTTTAGGCATGCAGCAAGCCCAGACAGTCATACGCTACCCTCTGCTCTTGGGTGGAAACGAACGTTTGGAAGCCGGGGGCGACCCCGAAGCCCAGCTCATGGAGGAAAGGAGGCTCTGACTGAGAGTGAAGCTGTACCTTTATGCCGGCCTCATAGGACGTCTCATCTAGGGCGAGGGGTGAGGGAACACAGCCCACATCATTATCAAAATAAAAGAGGAGCAACAGCAAGGTAAGGGACAGAAATTGGTCAACCCCTCTGCACAGACAGCCTGACAACAAAACAGCTACAGTTCTCGGTGGTGTGTGAAGACTCTGCAGTCTTGGTGCACTGGTTCATTCAGCTATTCTCTTCTTAACTGTACTCAAGCTTGAGTGAAGACACAGTTCAGTTACAATACAATTCATAATTCTAGTCCAAAATTTGTGGTTGTAGTCTTCATGTCTCGTGGCTCACAATCACAGCCTCCTATTAAAAATTTAATTCCTCTGACAGAAGCTTTACGAAAAATAATAGTCAAAAGAAATCATATGTACTTCATCCAGCTGTCTATTATTACACTGAGAGCAGTGTCACTGTACCCGTAGGAGACTGAGTGAAATTAATGCTGCCCAGACTTTAATGACAGCCTAATTAATTCAGCACATCTTTTAGGTCGTAAACATGTCTTTTAGCTGTCACTGGTGTGGGCGCTCCTGTCATGATTATAAATGACAATCCATGCACTTTTGCTTTCTGGCAGAAACTTTGTGATGGTGATTAACAGTCCAGATTCACTTCTTGGAGATGGCTGAGTGATGATACACTTCGAGCATTTTACAACATTTTGAGAGAGAGAGAGAGAGAGAGAGAGAGAGAGAGAGAGAGAGAGAGACATATATTCAAAACTGCTTCCCAAAAATAAAATTTGTCATCTTTGTGGTGTCCAAGTGTCTGTTTCAGGAGACCAGAACTCTGCCTCAATCATCCCATGTTATTCTGCTTAAAGAAGGGTGAAGATTTTATTTGATCATTTCATTATCTCATGCTCATGAACTGACCAAGACCATTAACTCTAGGAGCAAAATCATTCAAATTAGGTCTGATTAATTGTTAAAATAATGAATTAGATTTAGTCCTGTATCTATGACTTCAATACTTCACAAGGGTTGATTGTGAAGGATGATTGATTGGGTTGATATAAATATTAAAAATCACGCAGCACAATACAGAAATACACTTGATCTCAAAGGTAATCACTGTAAAAACCTAAAATCCTTTGTTGCACAGCCGACATTTTCTTGGCTTACAATGAGGGTTTTGCTGTTTGTCAGAGGATATTTTCCTAATCTGCTACTGTTTCCCTTTGGAAATCAAAGACTGGTGTTTGGTTTGTGTGCTATTCAGGCGAAGACAAAAAAGAGAGACAATTTGAATTTGTTGCCTTGGTAACATCACATAACTGCCGTACAGTTTCATTAGATCTGGATAGGAAATCCATGAGAGCTCAGTATTATGACCTTGCACATAGGCTTTCTGATCAATTTGGGCACAACTGTCGTTATTACTTTTCATCCTTCACTGGCAGCAGTGAGGGGATAGTTGCAGACAAAGAGCTAATTTGCCAAAGGCTCTTTCTGCTTCCCTTGATATTGGGTGCTAAAACCCTCATTTTATTATGTCCCTGATTCATATTTCATTTTTAAAATATGTCTTCAAAATAGCTGTGGGTCATCTTTGGTATCTATGGATTCAGAGTTTAAGTGTTAATGAAATTGGAAAATAAACTAACATGATGACAGGTGCACCAGGCTTCTTTTGATAGTTCAATTTAACATGAAAAACAAGATATTCCCCTCAAGATACAGAAAGTCTTGAAAGTCTTCAGAGGTCAGTTTTTTATAGTAAGAGTTAAAAGCAGGCTGAATGCTGCTGCCAGTAGATAATTTTAGCAAAAATGTCATTCAAAAATTTCATTCATAATGTTTAATATTACTTTAACACTTTCTTTAAAGGCTATTAATTATAAGAGATTGTTAATTCTCTCTTCAAAACCTTTAAATGAGGTCGACTTCTTATTAATCATAGTTAACATTTTGATCATTAAAGTCTGATGAACATGTCTGTGTGAAATGTCTGCGTCTTCCTCACGGCTTCTCTCTGCCTTCTCTTTGAGTGTGCCACCAGAGACACAGCATTCAAATAGCTGTATTCATATTTTCATATATTCACTTTTCCCTCAATAAGACTCAAGATGAAAAATAAAACAAACACTCTGAGCTGCCAGATATTTTGCATGCTGTGTAGTCTGAGGTTCTTTTGGCTCCGATAAGCACAGTATGCTTGTACGCTCGCATCCAATCATTACTTGGCCCTGCTCTATCAATGTTCCTTGGCTGCTACGACTCCTCAGTTTCATTTATTTTACCCAGATTCACTGGCTGTTTATTTAACACTTAAACTGCACATTTCCCACAGAAGGTTAATCACAGATCTGATTTTGCTCCGGGCTCTGTGACACAGAGGTAATGGATGGCGAGGATTTTGGGACGAACTAAAAATAAAGCAGAGCGAAAAAAAAAAAAGGTTGCGGTTGGAGGGGAGGAGGCTGAACATTAGGTACCAGTTGCTGCTGACATGACACAAAAGTTTGAAAACCAGGGGCCACACCAAATCCCAGTTGGTCAATGAAGGGCGGCTCATCCTGGCTGTGGATCTGAACCTTGATGCCTGCTTCATAGGAGGTCTCATCTGTGGATACAGCACGCCAGAAAATGTAACAAAAAAAAAAAAAAAAGGTACGGTCTCTCAATGGAAACCCACTTTGTGGCTCTTTATCCTTCCACTGGCAGTGATGCTGAATTGTATGTGGACACACAGAGATTTTCTAAACCACATGCCTTATATGAGAGAAATACTGATATGTTGGTGTGCTGCATCACTATTTAGCAGATTTATTACATGC
Source organism: Seriola aureovittata (assembly GCF_021018895.1). Lineage (NCBI taxonomy): Eukaryota > Metazoa > Chordata > Actinopteri > Carangiformes > Carangidae > Seriola > Seriola aureovittata. The sequence goes on from NC_079375.1 coordinate 12,171,421, forward strand.
TGTTTAGTTTATGAATGTATGGTACAGTGGTGTTGTTCACCATAAAGTGGAAACAATATGTCAGTGAATGCAATTTATGAGGCCTAATGTCAGGTTTTAGACCTGCAGAAACATATCAACATCATATGCTATTAAACACAGTAGTACATCACTTCTGTGAAGTGCAAAAGAATGCAAAGATTTAGCAGGAAGTGAATGATAAGACCTGAGAAATCTTGGGTTTTGTTTTCTATATGAAGTGACACATCAGCCTGTTATAGAGATGACAAAAGACTAGAAGTGTAGCTGGGTTTTCCCGTGTGACGAAGCAAATGGAGAAATCTCCACATAACTGTTATACAAGATAAAGTGTTACTGAAAATGTCAGAATGGTGGTTAAAGCTGCACTGACCTGTCTCTCCCCAAACAGGCAGGTATTCATCCTGCTGAATGTCCAACATGATCTCCAAGCCGTTCCCTGTGCCGCCTTTTAACGTGGTCAACAAAGGATTGCCGTCTAATCCCGAGTTGAAAGTGTAGCATTTTCCGTAGCGTGTGTAAATCTGAAAAAAAAAAAGAAAAAAAGAAAAAAAAAGCACAGGAGCATGAATATTAAGTCAAACCTGTAGTAAACTGAGTACCAGTACAAGATGTATTACATGTTAGCTTGTAATTGTGCAGGACAGGTAATCATTGCAGAGGTTTTGTGATTATCAGAGAGAGCTGAACCGACTTCAACATGCACCTTGCTGATTTGAGGAATTAATGAGTGTTCCTCAGCAGCAGCAGCAGCAGCTATCAATCTTTACCCAATTTCACTCCAAATTTCCCCAGAGTAATTTAGAGTAAATGTACTATTTTGCCGTCATTAAATAGGAATCATCTGAGGTGGGACTCTCTGGACACACAAACAAACTCTAAATCGGGTTTGTTAAAGACATTTGTGTGTCTTGACTTACAAACTTCTTAAGAGACCAAACCTGTGCCAGTAAAGCTCAGCGGCACTTAACAATTGATGTGCAATCACTACGGTGGGTTTGCTCACACCAAATATCTCTCCGATTTAATTTATCGAACTGGCTTGGGTTATTTATTTTTAGCTTTTGCTTCAACACTCACAGTTAACACAGACTGGCATATTTTTTCAGTTTTATGCATTTTCCCTGTGATTGGAAAATTTTCCATCCTCTGCCAAACAATATATCAGCATTATGATTAGCAGTGTTGACATTTCAAACTGAACTCAGGCTACAGTTTGGATAAAGAAAAATAAAGCTTAAAATTCTGAATACAGCTTGAGGGGCTGAGAAAATTCAAGATAAGTCTATCATTGTGAGACACACTATCAGACTGTAGAATTGATTGGTTATGTAACACTTGCAGCGACTAGAATATCTATTCCTCATGTATTTCAGCACAATATAAAAACCTGCAGTATTAAGCACATTAGTTTTATAACATTTATAATTGTGGCAACACCTACGTACGGCTTTCACACTGTGGAGGCAAAGAAAGAATCTTAAATGCTACTGAATACATAACTGTGAAATGCAGTCACTACTGAATATTTAATGTTGTAAATGAATAGCACTGAATTCAAAGCAGTGAAATATTTGATGAAATATATCCACTGGGTAACTCCGCGTTGGGCAATTTAAAATTTTTGATTTTAGATTCACAAACAAGTGTCCAATTAAAATAAAATTATTTTCAATTGGTGAAATGCAGACACTACAATTCATAAAAATTTGGATAGATGAAAAGATATTAATTTAAATTGAAACATTAATTATTAGAACTATGTATTCAGTTGCTCACAGAATTCATAATTTATGGCGTTTTTTTGCTTCCATATCATATAACTTAAAGATTAATTTGATCCATTGAGCCATACTTGCTGCATTAATGATCCAGGTCATCCATATCTGTATTTGGCAAATAGTAACAGGGTATATATGTACTGTAGCACCCAGACAAAAATAAGTGGCTGCTGAGATGATGTGTTTGCTGGCTTGTCCAACAAATTGGCTCTCCACTTCTGTTTTCACTACATTTCAAAACAACATTTCACCCTGCAAAAGAAAAGGAATCCATCTTATGGTAAGTTTTCATCAGTATCCAGTGTGGTGAGGTCTTAGTAAGAAGGCTGCTGGTAAAAACTCAATCGGCGTGGCGATGGCAAAGCTGATCTCAAGAGATCAGAGTCAGTGTTCCATGTCCAGACTCAGACTTACATGCGGCTAAAACAGATAAGACAGAGCTTTGGTCCCTTCCTCCAGCTGGCTACATAATGAGGTCTGCAAAGTGAGTAGAAAGCATCTAACTAGTGACTATTTTTAAACATTCAGATTTAGGGTTAGATAAAAACAGGAGCTTTATTCAGGCACAGCACAGCCACGCCATGCGCTGCTTACGATGCAAGCACACAACACAGATTAAATCCCAATTATCACCCATTCATGGCGAATGTGGCCATGATAGCGGATTTTTAAGAGCGTGGAGGCTCTGCACTGGTTTGTGCAAAGCAGCCCCTGTAGACAGCTGACATCCTGTTATATGCAGGATTTTACATTTCAAAGGTCTCAGTCCAGTTGAAGCTGTCACAGTTACATGTTTGATTTTTATGACTGGAATCTAGATGAATCTGAACTGGATGTTCAGATTTGAATCTGCAAAGACAAGTGGTGAAATGCCAGCCATGGGTTTGTGTTTTAAATCTACAAGCGTGTTCTCAGATTTATTATTTTCAATGCCGTAGAAATAAATTTGCATGCTTCTCTCTGCACAAGTTTTCCCCATTTAGCTTTGTGAAATTAGCTGATGGTGTTAAAAGCTGCCAGTTTATGTTAAAAGTATTTATCATAAATATTGCCATCAGCAATAGTAGGACTATGGTTTGCAAATGTCATCCACTTCCTTCATGCAGCATCCAGCAGTTACTCAGAGGGTATAATAGACTTCAGTCTGGTGTTTCAAACGGGAAACTCGACTGGATTTTTGAAGCAAGACCATATACTCTACATGCCCTCCAGATGTTTAATTAGAAAGCTTAAAATTTAATTTGGACTGATTTACGATGTCTGAATAATTAATGCTCTAATTTTTCTTCCTTAATATTGTTGTCACCGGTTACAAAGGAAAAAGGTGTTCAAACACCTGACAACACGACAACTCGCCAGGATGTAAACAGGGGTGAATGAGAAACCTCAGAAACTGTAACGTAGACAGTGAAGTCATTGATGATGACATGACATTGATTTTCCAACACACAGTGAAGGTAGCGTGTTTGTTTCCTTGAGTTACTTTTTGAAAACATCAAGTTTAATAAGGCAATAGCTGTCATGTTTGAGAGGCAAAAACAGGACAGTCTTGTTTGCAGCTTTGAAAACATCAACACCTTAAAACACCCTGAGAGAATGCCTGCTGGAAGGAGCATTGTCAAATGCTTGCATGAATTATTAATACACCTTGTAAACAACATTCATATCCACACCTGACAAACACCATCTTTATTTCTGTACATACAGTGCTGAAGTTTTTGTAGGTGCATGTTTCCCCACGAAACCTGCACTCCAGCAGCATGTCCTCCAGCTGGTGAGCGAGCCGTCCCATCATTTCAGTGGTGTTGACGCGGTAATCAGGGGGCGGGGTGAAGTTGTTGAAATCCAGCAGGCTCAGGAGACCCTGTTTGTGGCTGTCCTTAAGGATGGACAGGCTCCTCTCCATCACTGTGTGATTAGGATACATGAGGTCCATCCAGTAGCCGCTGTGATACAGGTCATCCTTGGTCAGAGTGGATACACGGAACACATTTTTATTGCAGATAGTAACAGCTGGGAAGGACATGTTGTGAGCCCACACCATGTAGATCTTCGTGATAGCAGGGTAGGACATAAGGTAGAGGATTCGATTCCAGGACCAGGTGATGAGGAGACCGACACAAACAAAGAAGGCCATGATCCAGATGACTCGCTGCGGTTTTGACTTGTCCGGAGAGAAGACGAACTTCAAACCGTGGATCTTGGTTCTCATTATGAAATCCACCGTGATCTCTTTCCATGTTGGTTTCAGTGAGCTGGACTCAGTGTTTTTGAGAGTTGTCTCCTGGGCATCATTTTGTTTGTGTGGCCCCAGGGCAATTGATTCGGACGTAGGTGCTTGAACCATAATTGCTTGAGTCAAGGCAGGCGCTTCGGTACCAAATGCAGTTTCTTAGTAGCCCACCCTAGACTTCCCCCAATTCACATACAGTTGCTTTCTCCACGACCATCTTCAGGTTTATTTACCAGAAATTCCAGGTAGTAGCGACTGGAGTCCTAATGTGCAGCTGTCCCACTGTTCAGGCTTTAAAAGATATAAACAAAGGAAATGAGCTCCTTTAGGGAAGTAAAATTGATTTACATAATGATTCCTTTATGAGAAAAACAGCTGAATCACTCCATTAACAAAAACCATCAAGCGTAACCATCACCAGTCCTTCATCAATAGATAAATGGACGTGATAATTGCAGATGTAAGCGACGGCTTCACTCCCAGAGGCAATCACTTTGAAAATCCGGTGAGGCTTACCCCTGTTGCTCAGATCTTTCACTCCTCCATCTCCCTCTCCAGTGCCAGACAATACTTGCAGATTTCGGTGGTTTCTCTCTTTGTGCAGTAGCTGCCCAGAATCCAACTCCTCCCTTTTTCCACAGATTGAAGAGATGCTTTTTAGACTGTTGACTTGCAGCCTGCAGAAAGGAATATAAAGCTTGTTGCCCCCCTACACACTCTCTCTACAGTCGAATGGAGAATGAGGTGGAGCCAGTGGATGAAATTGTTTTCCTCCGGTGATGAAGTAGACCTCCAATGGTATAGAGAGGCGGGGGAAGGTATCAATCAAAATAGAAATATTAGTGATACAGAAATTGAGCAACCGAAAAAAGGATGTCTGAAATTTTTGAATATTGACGAGTCTGCAGCTTGCTCATGGATCAATATACATCTATATAATTGATAACTGAGAGGAGCCAGATAGTTGGAGAAAAAAAACACAGCTAAATCTCTTTCAAAATGAATTAGAAATAGCTGTTATAGCACATTTTCTAGTTCTTCTTTTCTGCCATTTTCAAATATAATTTCACAAATGCAGTGTAATGAAAGCTGACATCCTGCTGCATGCAGATGTGGCACTGGCTGATATTAAAGGTGCTTTGCTCTGCTTATGTGAGACGCTCAGAGGATTCTGCTTGGCAGAGAGCTCAGCTTCATACTGACACTATTTTTTTTCATTATATTAGCTGGAATCTTTTCAGTCTGTAATGTGAGTATTGCCTTGGTAACCTGATCACAGCTACGGTGATATATGGTTGTCAAAAATTATTCTGAAAAGTGGAAAAAAGCACTTGAAGGAGAGGGTATTTGCAAGTTTACATGGCATGAATTGGACTAAAGTGATTGGATTTGGTCCAGTTTAACTAGAACACTAAAGGATGGAAGTGACTTGGGGGCATTATGCCTTCTGAATTAATTTTACTGAATGGAGTGAAGCAGAAATGTCAAAAAAAAGTTTTGCTGTGAAGGAAACTTATTTGTTTTCTTGCTAAGTGAGCTTTAAAAGGTCGATATGACTCAGTGTGCATGCTAAATATGAATCTAGAGCTAGAAGGCTGTTAGCTTAGCATAGACTGGAAGCAAGAGAAAACAGCTAGCATTGCTCTGCACTGCTCCCGCCAAGAAATATTTCCAGCATACAGTACATCCCTCCAGTTTAATGGATTTTGTATGGATTAAACAAACAAGCTATAACGTTTTAATTAGTGAGCTGTAGAGATACAGGAGGTGCGCTTTAACCCTGGGAACAGCCAGGCCAGCTGTTTCTCCGTTTCCAGGCTTTATGGGCTTTTAAACTAGGCTAATCGTCTCCAGTGTTGTACTTAATGTACAGACACAACAGTGGTATCAATCTTCTCATTTAACTCGCAGCAAAATGCAAAAAAATATAATGAAATATTTCTTTAAGAGGAAGTAGGTGAACAGAGGGCTAATAAATGTTTGCACAGGATAAATTTTCTAAATTCCTTGAGCCATCATTTAAATTTTATTTTGCTGCAATTATTTTTGCTCTGCCATGTCAGGTGAGAGAAAAAGCTTTTTGCTTTTTTTCCCACTTCAGACTTCTGTTGTCTAAAAGCCATCAGTCCAGCTTGGTAGTGTCAAAAATCACGACTGATTTATCTGTGAAACCGTTTTCATTTACATACATTGTCTTATTAAATTACTGTGCTGCTTGCATCACACTGGTATAATATGCTTTCCTTTCTATAAAAAACCAATAAGCAACACCGTTAAGTGAACAGAAGAGAAAGTGCGCACAGAAGAAACGAGGCTTCTGATTACTGCGAGGAGTGTAACTGGATGTCATTATAGCCAGATATGACGCCGGTTTGGTAATCACACATGAACTTTATCAAGTCCACACTGTCATTCAGTACTGGACGATAAATATTAAAGAAATGCAACAGATGCTTTTCTGCATTCAATAGAATCATCAAAAGGTCAAACTGTAGACTTGGGGTGATTATGTATTGGGAGTCCTTTTTTCCTACCAGCATATTTGTTTAGATGCGAAACTTAATTCAATAAAAAGATTATTTCAAAACATTGAAATTTAATTCCAGACAATTCCATTATAGCCAAAAATAATTCCGTCATAACAAAGACCGAAAGCAACACTATGCGGAACAGTGTACTCTGTATTCAAAAGTTGTGGTAAAAACAGTCTGATAACATTAATGAATGTCTCGATGCCCGGAAATAAAGAGGAGCTCAAGTAACAGCTTCAGTTCTGTAGTAATAGTTATTTTCCTTCTATGCGCTTTCAGGGCTTTCCAGCAGCAAAACAACTAAATTAATTGCCTGAATACAGCTCCCCCAACAGCTCCTGTATGTCATGTCTGCACCATGCCTATTTTTTTCCTGGCTTCATTTTAGCCCAAAGCTCAAACCTCTTTATAAGTAGAAACAACCAGGGTTGTTGTAGGTTTTTTTTTTTTTTTTTTAATTGTAGAAGTAAGAATTCTCTTTTTATAAGGAGTGATTTAATCAAAGTGAACAAGGCTAACTATAAGGATAACTACCTCAGGTTCAGACCCAATAACAAAGAAAAGGAAAAACAATAATGTTGGATGAGTGACAGGCAAGTAAATAACTCCAACAATACCACCTTATCAGAGTTATAGCTGACTAGCTGGTTTCTCCTTGTATTGACCAGCTGCATTGATTTCCGCTATTCTCGGTTTCTTTGGAAATATGTCAATACATATGAGACACATTTAACTTGTGAGTTAATTGCTTGAGCTTTGTCCTATACAAGCGCAGTGGAAGCAGGAAGCATCTGAATCATCCCTTGTCAGCAGTTTGAACCAAAGCGCAATTTCATTACTACCAGCTCCAGAGGTTAAACACTGGCAATGCATGAGAATTATCATTAGTCTTTTTACCATGTGCTTTCTGTCTTTGACAGCAGCTCTCCATGAATGGACTTCCATCTCAGCCTTTTACTGAGTGGTGCATTCAGGTATAAGTATATTCTGTATGTAATTATGTAATTTTTTCCCTTTAAATTTTAAACTTTTCATTTTGGACCTAATTCTTTACATATTTATATAATTAACAGGAGTTCAGAGTTTACAGAGAGGCTGCAAATAGATACTTAGTAGAGCATCTTCATTTTGTTGTTATTATTTTAAACCTGCATTTGATGTTTTTTGGCCACTTGGGGGTGGTGCAACAAGTTGTAAAGACAACACTCATATCACCAACTTGTAAGGCTGATATGGCTACCATGTTAGATTTCCTAATTACACACAGCAGCATGTGAAGTCATGTTTCTGGACACTTGGGGAATAAAAAATCCAATATCACACTCCTTTTAGTTCCGTTTTGGTCAGCTAAATGCTCCACAATGTTCACGGGCTAGTTGCTAACTTTGTCTACTACTGTTAAGTGCTGGGTAGGCGGGGTTTATTAGAGCTTACTAATCTTACATATATATATATATATTAATCAGCAGAATCAATCATGTACTGGGGTACAGATGAAAGATCAAGGAAGTACGTATCTTCATGTGAACGTGAATTCAGTATTTCCCCTGCACCTGTGTTATTGTGAACACAAGAAGAAAATTGTTTTTTTAATTTTTCTTATGTTTAATTTTTCAAAGAAAAAAAAAAAGACAATGACAACAAAATAATTTAAAAAAACATACATGATGATACAACACACATTTGTATGTGTGTGTGTGTGCACATGCAAGTAAGCATGTAACATGTGCATACTTAATTCCCAGTCAGATTATTGTTATACTGTTCATGTATTTTCTAATGAGAGTCCATGGGGCACCTAGCTCATTATTAGGGTTGGGGCTGGTATGTTAGAAGGTCTGAGTACCGGTACTTCCAATTCACTCTTTGAAACTGTGAAACAACAAAGATTTCCAATCTGGTGCAACACTGTGCAATCACTTTTCTGCACTGCACTGCAATGTTTTACAACTTTTTATAATATGGCTGACACTTAAGTCTGGCTAACTTTTTAAAAACTGTGTTTATTTGTGAAACCATTTTACAAAATCCTCAATTTAACTAAAATATCCCCTTTAACACAGTGCTGTAATGACTCAAGAATATAAAGTGCTCCAGGCAAAAGTTAATGATTTTTCTTCTCTATAAAATTGCTAGCCTCCTCATTGAAAACACATTTCTGCTGCTCACACATTGCCACTGTTATCTTCCTGGGGATGAAGAAAAACACATTTCATGTTTGTCTCAGTATTCAAGCACATGATTAGACGATCATGGTGTAATAAACTTTACCAAACTGAAATGAGCAGTTGATTGCTATTTGATGGAAAAGGAGAGTAGAAGTATTTTAAAGATTTATTTTTCAGGTTTTTTTTTTTGTAACATCTATTGCCCAGCTTCAAGACCGGCTCAATGATCCCTGAGACTGTCAGGGAATGACACTAACCATCCTCTTTTATGTCAAAGCCAAGTTGAACCCCAGAGGTCTCATTAGAGGAGGAGAAGAGTTTTATCTGAGTAAAAGGAAGAGCTCCTTCAAGGCCCAGTGAGAATGTTCAACACCAAATGAAACCCTGGCAGCAATTAGATGCACATCAGAAGCACAGCCAGCGCAGACAGGGCAGAGACAAAGAGGGAAAAAAAAATAAAATCTATATCCAAAATTAATGTCCAGTTACTGCACAGCTGAACTCAGCAGTCGATTCATCATATAGCAGATGAACAGAAAATTGGAACAATTTTGATCATTGTTCGAGTAATTGTTTGAGCAAAAAAGCAAAAAAATTCACTGCTTCTAGTTTCTCAGTTGAGAATATTTGACACCTTTCTTAGACTTCTATGATATGCTGCACATATATGATGATAAACTCAATATTTTTAGCTTTTGGACTGTTGGTGAGAGAAAACAAGCAACTCGATTATGTTATTATGTTACTTGGATTGACTTGTGACTGAGGCATTTTCACAATCTTATGACCTTATAAAGACTGATTAACATGCTGATTAATCAATAATGAAAATAATGTTAGTTAGAGCTCTAAGTTAATGTTTACAGAAAAAGAGCTGCAGCTCACAGATTAATTCATCATTTCAGCTCTAAGTAGAAAGCTCCCATACTTTGTTACATTGATAGTAACGTGAGCGCAGTTCATTAAATTGATCTATTCAGTTCATTTTGTTTTTGAGTGGATTAATCAAATGAGGAGCCCATCTGACAAATCTGACATACAGTGCCTACAGTGCCTTGTTTTAGCTCAGCAATTTTTTATGTAAAAAAGTTCTGTAATATTTAAAGCTCGAATAAATAAAGATGATTTGTTGAACATTAAAGAAATCTTCCACATATATTACACCAAAGTTTCTCAACTGTGAGTTCAAGATTCCTCATGGAGTCACTTGATATGCAGCATGTCACACATGAAAACTTTACTACTCGAGTCCCTGAGAATTTCGAGACTTAAAATCAAGGGCAGAAAACAGGTTGGGAAGTCTTGTGTTACTCTGTGATTCAACATGACCAAATACTCAGACTATTTGCAATCAGGTCTGTCACTCTAGTGGACGGGCAGCTTCTTTAGTAGAGGGAGACATCTTGTGGCCTGCCTCTAAATGAAACTCACCTCGTAACAGAAAAGCAGCACAGCCACTCTGTATGCTGCATGAGAAATGCAACGGAAGCAAAACTGGATTTTTAGCTAAGAGAGACTTATCCTGTGAAATACCTCATATAAAATTAATCAAAAAGGGAGAAATGTTGGCATGTACTTTGTAAGAAAATTTAAATAAATAAATAAAATTTAGCCCCAAAGCTGTTTTGGAGTAGAGTACATTTAGTATATATTTTATTGGTCATGAAACTATCTTAATCTTTTTTTCAATTCTCTAAAAGTGTTGTATTCTCAAGTTGCTGCAGCATGTTTCTGGTTCAGGCTCTGTAGTGGCTCTTAGTGTTACTTATTTGAAATCTACAGTAATTGTAAACATCTCTGACACAGCACATGTACTGTAGTATATCCCCCCTGGCAGACCGGGTGGAGGGCAGATGCAGTCTGTGTATCAATAAGAAAACAGATGCTGCTGGCTACACCTGCTGCTTTCTCCCTTGTTCCATTCCAGGCAGAAACCAACTAAAAAAACATGAGCGCACTGTCACTCAAGCTTTCAGTCTGCAGCCTGCAGTCACACTTTGATAAACTCACTCCTCAAATTTCCTCACCGGTACTTTCATTTGCAAGGATAATCTAGCTTTTTCTTTTTTTGCATGTTCTGATCTTGTTTGCTCAGCTGGAGGCTTTTGGTATCCATTCCTGAATCCATTTTGCCTGCTTGCCCAGAAATTAAGCACAGTAAGCACTTGCGAGGGGCCTAAAAGTGCCATAGACGGATGAACATATAATGAATTCAAATCACATCCTTATACATCGGCAAGGCTACACAAGCCATATCTTTTTCTAACATTCACAGAAATGTAATTACAGACTGTAAATATAAAATTTTAACACTTTAAAAATTGATTGTATCATCACTCATACATCCAAAAAATGCTTTGCCTTTTCCAACAATGTGTCATGTCTGGCTTCCCCTGTGCAGTTTGGTGTCGAGGGGAATCTCAGTTTACTTGAAAGAAGATAGCGATACATTACTTTGCAAGGTGCAAGACATTGCTTTTATTGGCTAAGAGAGCAGGATATGGATCCCAGAGGCCATTAATAGAAACAAAAGCTTAATATGGGCATGACGAGCAATCCGAGATCAAAAGGACATGTGGTATGAAACCATGCGGCATTTTTGCCTCATTATTATCAAGTAAAATTTAGAATTAGATTTTAATGGGTATAATACATGTATTTGTTTGGAGATCAGACCATGCCAGAAGGATAGTAATCTACAACATAACATAATTGCACTATTGGTTTTGGACAGACTCACACTTGTGTCCGGTGTCTCCACCTAACAAGCTAATTAACTTAAGAGGTTCTGTCAACTGGCACCTCCAATGTCTGCCTCTGGCAGTATCTGCACCCCGATGTGCAAATCAGCAAAAACCATGCCCGTGCAGCAGCGCTGTTATGAATTCCTTCACTATTCCTCTTCAGTGCCATTGATCGGACTGCCAATACTGCACTTACAGTAACAGTGGCGCCCACACTGGCCTTTACTGACACTGAGTAATGGGACAAACACATTAGGTATCTGCTATTTGGCCTGTCATCCACGATCACTGCCTCAGATTTGTTTATTTCATTGTTTGCACTGTGGAGCTTTATTTCATCTCTCCCCTCCCTCTTCATGCTCTAGGCAGCACTGTAATTTTGTGCTCCTTCACACACCTCTTCCCTTCATCTCTGCTAATGCTTCCAGTTGTGCTTCGCGGTGCTGGCTCGGCTCCAAAGCAGGATGAATCACAATGATGTGTCAGTCCTCAGCTGAGTCCCAGTCCCATCTCAATCTAAGCGAAGCACAGCCTCCTTTTCCTCATTCTCTCCTCCTTTCTCTTTTGTTTCCACTTTGTCTTAGATCTCTCCCTCTACTCTGTCTTGCTTTTCACATTCTCTCCATCTCTCTTGTATAAGCTACTTCTCTTCAGTCTTTTTCCCCCCATCTCCCACACTGCCAATTTTCTGCCTCTGTCTGCAGTAAGACTCATTGTTTTTAAACAGTTCTGACACTCAATCCTGACTTCTGCTTCCTTTACTCACCTTTTCTCTTTTCTTTCTCCCCCAAAGCCAACTTCAGCTTCCAAACTATAACGCAATGGATGAGTTCTGGTTTGGCAGACCCTGAACAAATCCCCCGAACACCACAGACAGACCATAATGTAATATTAAAAAGGTTCCAGCTTTGGTTTCAACACAAGCTGATACCTCAACAGGAGGCTCAATCACAACACGTAAGATCAACAGTAGACGGATAAACATGTTAGAATAAAGTCCCTGCATTAGCACAGACTCACTAAAGCACTGAGATGGTAATCGATTGAAATGATATTACGCCAACTTCAGCTCGCGTCCTGCATGTATACACCGACAAATGATTTATTTGGTTGGAGCCAATCTTGCAGGTTTAATCCAGAGCAGTGAGCTGGGCTGTGTTGGGGTGCTTTTGAGTATTAATGAGGCAATCAATCACACACCAGTTCACAAACAGTGTGTACAGCAACAAGATGGAGGCTTGAGATTAATTTTGAAATCAAATAAAGCCTCCACTAAGAAAGTTATTCGGCCGATCTGAAGTGTTTTCTTTTATATAATGTTGAGATGTATACACTGTACAGACACAGTCTTGCAGAAAGACAGAGCAAAGATCAGAACAAAGCTTATTACCACAGTCCACTCACAGATTTATACAGGGACATTCAAAGCTATGCTTCTGTATATATTTATAGCACAGGGTAAAAAAATTTCCAGTACCATCTGCCAGCCCTTTAATATGTGAGGCTCGTGAATTACAGCATCGTCTCCCAAAAAATATTTCATTACCTTATGCAGAGGGAATAATTGCACTTGGGGGCCTCTGATATTTCTTTCCAAGATCCAAGAACCATATCCAGCTCATTAGTTCAAACATCTGGTCTTTCCTGTCACTGTAAGCATGCTGAGTTTCTTCATCCACTATTTCTTTGTCTGAGTTTGCCACAAAAAATGTACACTGTATGTGACACACACACATGCACGCACACACACACACACAACCATGTGCTCAAACACATCAAAAATGATGTCTACAAAATACTACGCAGACTAAAATATCATACAAGGAATATGTTAAAAGTTAGGAGAGCAAAGATAATAGTACTTTAGGGGTTTTAAATAAGAAAAGATAACAGTCCATCTATTGAAATGTTCTGATGTTTTAATGCTGTTTAATCAAAATGCATAACTCTGATAAAAATGTATCAGCGGAGGCATTTGAATGATTTTGTGCATATATTTTCTCCCATTTTTCCACATGTAGAGAACTAATTGTCAGGTGTTGTCTAGACCTTGTGTGAGTCATCTTGCAGTGATGTTGCTGAAGCACATAATGGGTAATCTCAAATCCATCACATCTCATCTCCTGTGAGAGGACCTGCCTCTGAACCTCCCACAGTAAGATCAGCAAGCCGAGGAGGGGGAATTCAGGCAGCTCCATGAATCTTTAATTAGTCCCCTCTATACTTAGGCCCTCAGAGCATCTCCAGTTTCTGACATTTAGCTGAAATTTGCCCTTTGTGCATGTGGATGTGAAAGATCCAAGGTCACCTCACTCACCACACTGATATCTAAATCTGCCTTTATTAGCTAATGTGCCATTTTGTTTTTCGAGCTACTGGTCAAATCCGGTGCGCCATTTCCACGTGCAAATCTGGAGCTCTTCTTATAGCAGAAGTCAGGTTTAGTGTGGGTTGAAGAGTCAAACCTCATCTTTCAATTTAAACCATTGTCTCTCATACAAAATAATAGTATTGCCACTATAGAACTACTAAGTAATTAATATAAATCATTGGCCTCGGTTTCACTGCTGCTGGTTTTCAAAGAAATTGTGCAGCATGACAAGCCCATCTTGGCTTTCATCACTCAAATCAATGGCCCATTTCATCGAAATACAATCCTTCCCCTGTCTCTGCAGCAAGACGATTAAGTTCCATTCAGATTCTGCTGACATGATTTTATCTCTTTGGTAGAGCCCTGAAGATTGAGGAAAAAAAACATGGATTTAACAAAAAAGCTAAGCGTTAGGAAAAATGACCTTTTCATAACAAAGATGACACGGTTTTGTTTTTGTGATATTATGCGTTTTTGATTTTGTGAGATGTGACAAACCACTAGAACGTTTGGTGCCACAGAAGATGATCATTCTGCTGAGGTATTTCCAAAGAAAAACAATACTGTATTAAAAACTCTACCACACTTGAAAACAACATATGTTTGCTTCATAATGCATGATGCATGATGTCAGCAGAGATTTGCTGAACCATATGGCCCCTCAGTAGTTTACACATTTCTGAGGACACTTTTAAGGAAATAACTCTCATTTTTCCTCAAGAAAAATAACTATTAATAGTAGTCACAAAAGAAGAATTGGACACAGTATAAACATTGGCATCACCATAAAGGGCCAGGAAATATCTTGTTGCTTTTGGCGCCAGCTCTTGTAAACAGAGATATAGCATTGGTTTATTAGTATTCCTCAGAAATTTTTCCTGTCTTACACCCCCATACCTGTTGTTCCCTCAGAGCATCTTAATCTTTCCACAAACATGCCATTAATTATTTAAAACATGTCGGATTGCAGGGACATTACTGAGAAAACAATTAAGAAATGACAACGTCATTTGAATGAAAGTGGCGTCTCTTTCATTAACAATATCTGATATGGATGTGTTTGTCTCATTGTGACAATGCTCATTTCATAAAATAAGAACCACTCTTCTTACTGCAGTTCTCTGCTGTAATGTCTGGAATTCATAAACATAAACTGAGTCATATTTCATTTTATCGTGGGCAGAATGAAGCAATCAAATTGTAGCATTATAATAACTATTAAATCAGCTCACAGTCAATGGCATTGTTGCCAAAGGCTTCGGGATATTTTCAAATCTCACCTTTTCAGCTTTTTGTATTAATATGTAGATTTTTTTCCTTAAATACATATTTTGATAAATATTTAGACCAAACATTTAATAGATCAGCATTTATCCTACAGATATATTTGAAATTATTAAAAATTAGGACTTCTTCACTCACAGTTCACCACCTAATGATCAGCTTTTTTCTTGTAATGATTCTGATGAAGTTTACGCTGATTTCACTTGAGGAACCATACTCACTGTAGTAAAGTTCTCCGGACCACAGTCCTTTCCTCTATATTTGCAGTCAAGCAACATCTCCTCTATGTTGTGGCTAGTCCTCTGCACAAACTCCAGCATGTTGAAAGTCTTGCTGGGGAAAAACTTGCTGTTGTCCGTGGGCTGTCCTAAAGCAGCCATGAAGTCATCAAAGTCCCCTTGCTCCACACCCAGAAGTCCCGCCATCCAGAAGATGTCATTCCTACGGATCTGTGATTTTCGAAAGCTGTTGTAGTTGCAGAGGGTGATGGCAGGGAAGTACATGACGGGACTGTCCATTTCATCCAGGATGGTGACATGGGGGTACTGGTAATACTCGATCACACGGTCGGCCACCTGGTAGAGGAAGATGGAAAGGGAGGAGCTGAATGCAGCAGCCCAAAGCAACCGTCGGATAGTCACTCCACCGGGCAGGAAGATGTGGCTCAGGCCGTGTAGGGTGCAGTTGGCCCCGAACACGGTGATGTCTGAGGCCGGGCGTGGTGCCTCCTCCTCTGGGGC
The DNA here is from genome assembly GCF_021018895.1 of Seriola aureovittata. Classification (NCBI taxonomy): domain Eukaryota; kingdom Metazoa; phylum Chordata; class Actinopteri; order Carangiformes; family Carangidae; genus Seriola; species Seriola aureovittata. The sequence continues at coordinate 12,187,291 of NC_079375.1, forward strand.
TCCCATTTTCTCCAAAATGTTTCCAAGCTGATCTGTACGATTGTTGGATGTGGTCTTGTTGCAGTGGTGACCCGCTGAACACTAGTCCGAGCAGTGAGGTTCACCCAAACTAAATGAACAAAGGAGGCCGGATGAGACAGGGTGTAGTTTTCCCTTTGTACCCGAGGGAGGGGAATAGGTTGGATATCTGGAGCGGGGAAGTAGCAATGGACTGTTATGTCAACCAATCCTCATTTAGAGGGCACATTGAATTCAAGAGATCCGGTTTCATTTGGGAAGTAAGACCTGATCCTGCAGCGGGTAGTGGTGGATGGATCAGAGAGGGATACGCCAGAGAGGCAAAGTTGAAAACTGAAGCATATTCAATCCAACGACCTCTCATGCGTCTAAATTCTTTTATATATTCTAACAATAGTGTAACCAGGAAAGGATTCTAGACACATCAATCAGATCGTGTGAATAAGACCTTGTAGCTCAAACTTGAATGACCTCATTCAAAAACATGACAAAAACATTGTGACCCAATCAAAACCCACTGGAGACCTGACAAATGTGTGGTCAGATGCTCAAAATGAGGTTGGTCTTCTTAGTTTTTGAAAAGTTGACATTTTATAGATACAAAATGTCAGCAAATCACATTTAGTTACACATGCACGCACGCACGCACACACACAGACAATGCGTGAGCTGCCATGTACAACTACAGTAATCGCTTGTTAGGCACTGAGAATCTACACTGGGGGAATGGTTTAGCGCTTTCCTTAATGAAATCTTAATGGACGTAGTTGTGAAAGGCCAGAGTATTACTCATTCATGGTTGCCATTAAGCTTATTGCAGCTGGTGACAGGATTCAAACCTGGCAACCTTCATAGTCACAGTCTCATTTATAATCTTTAAGCTACCACCACCCCTCCTGAACAAGTAGATTTCTTTTAACGATTATGCATAATACAGTGACACAAGTCACACTGGAGAGTTAAAGCAGGTATTTACCTACTCTACATGTTCTAAGTAACTGCTCTATATCTATTAAAAGGATTTTTTTTAAAAAACAGACATTAAGTTTATCCCTTAAGTTTGCAGCACACATCATCTTCTATCTTGCTGCAGCCTCCCTATCATGTGTTTTGTAACAGCATCAATTATTAATGCATTCTCCTGCATACATTTCCACTCATGGACAGAGGTGTATATTCACAGAATGGAGCCCTGAGGTTATTTTCAGTCCATCGTGATAAGCGTCTGTCTCGACTGAAATTGATTTGTTCACAGCAGCATTCGTTTAAAATGAAGTTAATAAGTTGATTGATGTTACGGCCGAAGCAAAGACCTCTGCCACACCTCTAATCACCTGTCAGGACTGCTCCCAATATACAATCGCTGGTTAATCCAACCTCCCCTGTTTGTCTCAGCTTTCTTTACCCACCCAACAATCTCTCCTCATCATTTACACCTCTTCATGTATCCCCTTACCTCACCCTCTTGTCATCCTCAAACCCCCCCTCTGTCCTTCCCACCCTTAATTCAGTCCTATGAATACCCTTTTCAGCTTTACTTCATTCTGTTACTGTCCGGCAGGTGTATATTATTAATAACCGATTTCCTTGTGCTGTGTTGCGTTGCATTTGTGACATTTGATCCTTTAGTCATTTTAAGTCTGAATAAAGAACACAATGCACTTTCAGAGTTATAGATGTGCACTGAATTGCAGAGATAATTATTTAGATAGATATTGATAGATATAGATATAGATATAGATATTAGATATTATTTATGTAAACCTGCATTAAATAATGTTTTGGCCACTTGGGGCAGCACAAAAATCTGTAAGCCTGCTGTAAACACAACACTGACATACTGACACCTTATAAAGTTGATATGGGAAACATAACCCTAACAGTTATAACACATGCAGCAGACTTGATGTTAGCAACATTAGCATTCATTTGCCGTCAAGCTGAGCTGGTGAATGCAAGTCCAATATTGACTCCCATGTCCCCCCCCATTTAGGTCTCAACCAACTCCTGAGGGAAACACATGGCTCTCAAACCACTGAATAGGAGTGTTCACCAGCAATTTACTAATTTTGTCTGTCTGCAGTTCAGTGCTGGGCAGGCAGTGTACAGGGTTTTTAATCAGAGCTCTTTCACTGAAAACAGCTGCCTGCTGCTGCTGGAAACAACACTGATGAGATCTGAGAGAGGGAACTAAAACCGTAAATTCTTGGGCCATAATCTCCAAAACAATAGGGTGAAAGACACTAAAACGCTTTGCAGACCTGCTGTCGACTGCGGGGCAATAACGTTCAGTGGGTTTGTGAATATGACCGCCTCATTTGACCTTTAATTTCATCTACCGTTATTGTAAAAATATTGATTTGTGCAGCTTTAACAGCTCTAAATTTATCAGTGGGGTTGTCATTGTGTGTCTGCACTACATTGAAAATGACTCCATCATTTAATTCATATCAGCCAGAAAAGCACTGTACATGAAGGGTACCTCTCTGCCAAGACCACATGGTGTTCTGACTTTGTATAGTGACAAAGGATACATGCCACATATTTTTCATTAAACTAAAGTTAGTGGTTTAATGAGAAAATGATGAAACTGTTAAAAAAAAATGCAACATCCTGCAATGTTAACCCTGGATCTGCAACAAAAACATATTGCATGTTCCTTGGCTGATGTCCTACTGTAACTTTCCACCAAATGTTATTAAAACATATTTATTATTTGAGATAACCTCGTAAACTAACAGACAAACATGCAGAGAAAACATAAACTCCTTTGCAGTGGTAGTAACGTCAAGAACAGCAAACCTTGTGCTAAAGCTGCAGTGCACTTTAGATGAGCATTCAATAACACGAAGGCAACCAAATGTGACCAAAAGTCGATGTTCGAATTGTCTTTAAAGATAATGTTCAATAAAAGGGAAACAATGGGAACCTCTCCCTCAGCAAAAACGTCAACTGAAAGAAAATGTAGACAATGTCGAGAGAAGCAAAGACACATCAAAACTACAGAGCGCCTTAAAGATTATGCAGCTTTAAACTTTAGCTTCTTTCATGCACAGTTTGCGCAGGCATCGAGTACTTCTCTTTACTGAAGTGTAGGTACATTCATTCAAAAGCTCTTCACTAGGCTCACAATAAATGGAGCGCTGATGCCCTGCGAGTACCATCTCTGCTGTTCTTTGTCACCTTTGGAGTAATCTCTCCTCAACTACAGAAAATGGGAAAGTGGTCAAAGCGTATTTCTGTAATTGACAGGCGCACTCTGAGCAAAGTGCAAGCTACTACTCAATCAATACACTGTGGAGTTTTTCCAGCTGCTTTAAGTTGGGTGTACTGGTTAATGTGCTGCCTGAAGAAATCAGCAATTCAGTACATCATGGCTCGTCTGAGGCCTGAAAACACTTTCTTTCACTCTACAGTGAGAAGAAGCAGCGGCTGCAATCACACGTGTCAAGATTACTGATATCTTCAAAGACTAAGTGCTCTTTCTCATCAGCCATCTGTGTATGCCGACTGTGTGGAGAATGTCAGAGTTTGTCTGGTGGAGCTGACCGAAGACATGTTACGGTCGGCTACAAGAATGTCATTTTCATAATGCTGAAAAGGTCATTTATATACCGAGTGTTGAGGAAAAAGGCTTCAACCTGTCCCTCTGCTCCTCAAATTCTAATTACCTCTCCTCCTCTTTGGTTGACCCGAGTGCATCTCTGCAACCAGCCAACCATCCAAATGTTGAATTTACACAGAGGCTACACGGAGGCTGTTCTTGACAAATTTCCAGTTCTCCTTTTTTTTTTGGTAAAATTACAAAAACTTTTAGGCCCTTCACAGGAGGCTCAGAGGTCAAGAACAGAGCAGTGTCCCTGTTGCTTCAAGTCGGAGAGACTTTTATCCAACTGTTTCCCAACTCACAATCTCCTTTCATGTATTTCCAAAATCAAAACAGAGAGAAGCCAACTTTGAAAGTGCTGAGCTGACATATGAATGTAACGACACATTTCACATCAATAAGCCTTACTGAGATAACGATGAACAAGTATGCAAATATAAACTCATTAAAATGTCGGGACAGAACAGGATACTGGAATTCATTTCAGGATGTTTCAAACCGCACACCCCAACCTCTTGAGTGTTAAGCTCCGAGGTTCATCTAAGTATTCATTTTTTTCAAACCCCCCAAAAGTGACAAATGCGTAATAGTGAATCATTGTGAGAATTAAAATTCATTCCTGTTTTGGCTCAAATAAAGTCTCAACTCTAGGTCCACTAACTGGAATTTTCTTTTCTTTCTTTCTTTTTTTTTTTTTTTTAACCTTTCAACGACATTAAACTCAGGAAAATCCATTTGCTGAGAAAGACAATGAGACAGGGTTGAAAATAGAGCTGAAACGATGAATCTGATGATTATGATTATTTTCATGATTATTTCATTCATTCATTTATTCATCTTTTCTTCTGTAATAAAACAGTGAAAAATGGCAATTTCAATTCCCCAGATTTGCCAGAATGTAGCTGTAAATGCAAATTACTTGAGGAATCAACAACACTCCTCTCTCCAGGAATCCTGTTTTAACAAAAAATCCTTCTTGGAATGACTGACTCGTGACTCATATCACAGTTTGGCAATTTCAGATTTATATCTTTCTCTTCATCTCATTCTCTGCTTATGTAAAAAATAAAAATAAATCACTGATCAGCTTTTGCCAACCGGACCACCAGGACACCCATAACACATTTTAATAGCAGCACAGTATCCGCTGCACTCCATCCACTACTCCGCTTTCACTTCATCAAAGCCGGTTTGAAATGCCAATAATCAGAATCTGGGACTTCACTGAATGTAGACTGCAGCTGGTTTCTCTTATGGCAAGCAGGAAATGGGCAACAACTTATGAGGAAATTCAATATTTCAGTATTGACCCAAACACACGAGAATCCTAGATAAATTGTGTATCATTGACAGTAAAGGGAATATAGCTGTTGTTAGCACAGTAGTGGTACATACTGGGGATGTGCTTCACGGGGAGCATGTTCTATGGCTTCTCATGTCTTTGTGCTTCATGACAGAATCCTTCCTCAGTTTGATTTTACGCCTAATTCCATACAGACAGTTATTCATCATGCACAAGCAAGGGACTTCATACAGCTGCCAAAGTAATCACACTGAATATAAAAGGCAGAAAAGCTTCACTGTGGGTACTTCAAAGGACCTTTCAAAAATTAATTTCTGTCCATCTAAGATGGCAATTAGCTGTAAGTACAGTTAAGGAGAAAAAAGGTGACTTTTCCCCCCAATCCACTTAAGAGAGCAGTTTGGAAACAACACTCTTCACAAGAAAATCTTATATAAAATCACATTCATGTATTGTCAGTGTCCTCGCAGACTGCAGACACCTTGAATCTTCAAAGAGTGAACTTTTCAGAAATCTATAAAACTGATTTTACAGGTTTGACTTAGTGTCAGGGATCATTTATGAAGCACCTCGACCATAGAGGAACCAATTTCATTTGATTTGTCAGTTTCAAATATTGTTTTATATCTGTGTCAAAAATAGAGAGAGGTTGCCCAACACTCTGATCTGTGATGCCATTAGGAGATGAACCTTTAAGTCTGAGGGATGACCGACAACTCCACCTTGAAGACGGCGTTAAGATTAACCCTGGTAATTTTCTGGAGATCCACTATAATGTTCTGATCTTTGAAGTTGGAACTCAAACGAAATACCCCCCTTAAAATTGAATTAATGGCTACAGATACTGGTGTCTTGGCTGATCTTTGACTTGTGTGATAATGAACACTTTTCTCCTGGGTGATCCAGATAATAAAGGCTCATCTCTGTGTGTTGCTGACTTTGTGCTATACGGTCTTGTTAGAGCTTTTACTCGTAAATCAATGCTGTTCCGATGTAGTAGAGGAAGTTATGGACCAAAACACATGGTCCTAAGACATTACAGTGTCAGCGACCACCATTACAGCTCTGCAACAGTGTCCACAAGTTCTCCTATTCACTGAACACAAGAGATTGAGGAGGTGCCACTTGATAAACACTTGAGATAAGAGTGCCTGTGTTGTCTCCAGGTTTGAGAAATTTCTATATATAGTACAGTAATCTTGGCTAAGTTACCCAAGGTTACAGAAGCAACATGTGTGAACACTGGTTCACAGCCAGCCTTTAAGGACAGTGCTGGATTCCCAGTGGTGGGGCTGTAATGTAACATTAACTCCAAGCGTTGTATTTCTTGCCACGTAAATGATAAAGGATCATGTCCACTGAAAATCAACATCCCGGCAGACTGAATCAAGGCCCTGATGCGTCACTCAACCCACCAGGGCTCATTTTACAATAATGATCCTCTCTCCCGGTACATGATTACAGGTATCAAGATGACACCACACTTCAAAATGGCTTGCTGAAGGTTAATCCACTGCTTACACTGTATTGCTTCCAATAATACAGCTTGCAGTAATATTGCTTAAATAATGACAAGGCTCATATATTAAAGCTTTCACAATTCAAATGACATCAACCCACTAAAATTAAAAAATTGCAGGTTTGCACTAAACTTTATTTCTGACTTTGAGGAGACAACAATGTGCAGACCAGTGTGAGCTACAGCTCTTACACTGTATGGGTTAAGATTATACTAGAAAGTTGGTTGTAAATTCTATGTTTTGTATTTATGGTCATTTATATTTCACTTGTAAATGATTGTGTATTTTGTACACTTGCCTATTTACAAGATACGCGACTGTAACTGCAGATGATGTGTATAAAGCATTGTGTAGAAGAATTATGCAAGGTGTTTCAATTCTGATTGAAACTTGCACCTTATACCAAGAGAAGCAACTGACTCCAGCTTTCTCTAGGTAGAGCTGTGCTATTTATGAGAAAGCTACAATTACATTTTAACTTTTTCTTCATGTGGCTGAAGAAATATCCATAACAATCAACAGCAGGGTCTTGATTTGTGCAAGTAGAATTTAAGTCTCATCTTACAACAAAGAAAATGAGCATGACAGAGACATGACAAAGGAAATAGTAGTTTGATTGAATCATCTTACCCTTAGGTTACCCTCCACTTATCATCATTATTTTTATTTAATCATTTGCTTTACTGTATTAGTCTTTAAAAATGTTTTACTCCCTCTGATCTATTTCATTTGTTATTGTCATCCATTTTACTGATTCTTCTTTTTTTTTTTTTTTACATCCTTGTCAGTCATCAAGCTTGTTGTCAGGCATCTGTAAAACATACAATTGCCCTAACCTGTACGAAAGGTGCTATTCAAATAAAGTTTGATTTGCTTTTAACTGCATCTCAGTGTTCATCAACAGATGGGATTAGCTCATTTGTAATAGAGACATATGATTAACAAGTATTACAATCCAGAAAAGGTCAGTAAGTAGACCGTGAGTTCAGATTATTCTGTCAAAAGCAATGTTTTTACATGAAACTCCTGCTCCTGATTCTCCTCTGGAAAAGCTTCTTAATCATGACAAATCCATGAAGTGTTTGTTGTGAATCCATCACATCTTTTATCACTGATCATCACAGCTAAGGAGTTTGATACATTTAGCCAACATAAGATGTTTTAAAGGAATGCTGATAGCATCAAACAGACTTAAGTATTTAGGCAGCTCCACAGCTTAATGTCTACCCTGCTTTGCCCTGACTTTGCACTGCTGTACAACGTCAGCTAACTGGATTAGCAATGACAGTCGAAAGGAGGCACTGGACAGTTCTTGTCAATAAAGAATTACTCCCTCTTCTCATTTATCCCTGGGTGTAAAGTTTGCATGGAGAACACAAGCCTGCTTCCGCCTCACTCCCACAGCCATTAATTATAGCGGCTATAAACTGCTTCAGACCAATTAATATACTACTGGAGGTAGCTTGATTGTTTTGATAGCTGTCTGAAAGACGTCTGCAAAAAGAAACGGAGGAAGGAGACTGAATAACTGTGAGTGTTGTGACAGCCCTTCAGTATGCCTGGTCCTGTCTGCTGCTGTCTTCTCCCCCAGGGAGATTGGCAGGAAGTCCGTCAGAGGGACGGCTGACACCTGTGTTGGCTGGATCCTCAGCTGTAAGCTGATGGAGGCAGTCAGTCTCTCTCTCCCTCCCCTGGTATTTGGTTTGTCATTTTGGGTGGGTTCAGACTTGTCTGAAAGCCGTAAACTACTGGGTGTGACAAAATTTTCTTCACTTCAGTAAAGACAAGATGGAGACAATTCTTTTTTGGCAACAGGGAAGAAAAGACTTAAAATTAATGTTCATCTTGATTCCCGGCTATAAAAGACTAAAGGTCGAGATAGAAATCTTGATGTTTTAATGGGTCTCAGATTCCAAGCCACACTGAGGCAACTAAATCATCCTATTATCGTCTAAAACATAAAGCAAGAACTATAGATTTCATGTCCATATAAGACCATATAACATCCTTATTGATGCCTTCATCTCTGGCATGATGGGCTATTTTAAAGGTCTTTTGTGTGGTCTCCCCAAAATGACTAGACAACTGCATCACAAACAGAACAGTGCTAGTAGTTATAATCCTGTCTCCTGAAAATTACATTTGTACATTACTAAATAGTTAGATGAATAAAAATTAGCTAAAAAATAATTGCTGCATGGATTTTGCCCTCTGGCTAACTGTTTTCCAATCCACAGTCCTGTACCACACAGGCTTGTTAAAGTGGTGGTTAGGGTGGATGATGAGCGTACAGAGTGTGTTTCCACCAATATTCAGAGCCAGACTATTAGGTTAAATTGAATTGCTACTCTATGCTTCACACAATCTCAAAAGGTACCCAAACTTTCAAAAGTAAAACCAAAAATTCATCTTTTTGTACCTTTCATAAATTTTCTCTACAGCACTTTTATTTCCGGATTAATACTAATACTATTTATTACTGCACTGAAACTGAAATATAAAACTTAGTTTTTTCATTATTTCTTGTTAATTTTATTTTCATTTTAATTTCTAATTTCAATTTGTTCCCATATTTTTTATTCACTTTTCAAATGTTCCTTTCAATGTTTGAGACAAATAAACTTGTACACACACACGCGCGCGCACGCACGCACACACACACGTTCCTTATTTACATATTTGAGATTATCTTTCTGTTTGGTTTAATAAATTTGTGGTGTCCTCTGAGCCGGACTGTGACAGGGACATGGGGTGTGAACAACACATTGAAACCAATTACCTCCTTTCTGTATATCCAACAGGCAACTTTAAACTGAGACAAAATAAATGAGCACATAAGTCGGCTCTGGAATCAATGGCATTAAAGTCTGTATTTTTACTGATTGCAAGAATCTTTCCCTATTACATCTAATCGTTTGCTGTGGCAGAGAACTGACATCGTGCTCCAGGCTTGAGTTAACTAATCAGGCTATCTTCGGCATATAATGGCTGTGTATAAAGCATGAGGAATTCAATTAAATTGGGCAAGTAAACATTCACTCAGCTACAACCTGTGACATTAATCCATGGGAACACCCTGCTGAGCTCTACTTCCCTTATTCCCCTGGGATTAACTAAATCAGTCTTTCTGATGATTAGCCATGCAGGACAGCAGCAAGGACGCCAAGGCTCATACATATGAAACGTTTCATACACTACGGAAATTTTAAAATTAATCAGTAGTTTCCGAAACCTGCTTTGTAGATGCTATAAATTACCCACAACAGAGAAAATTGGCCATTGTTCTGGAGAAATAAGCACCACTACCTGACCTCTCCTGCTGCACTGTGGCTTGCTTATTACTTCCATTTGTTTATAGCTTTTTCTGGCTCCCAACTCTCAGGGCGATGCGTACAGTCAAAACCTGTCTGTAAAGTAATGTAAACTGTAAACTGTGAACTGTGAAGACCAACTTTTCATTTCAGATGTGCAGAGGTGTTGGCTGCCTGTCTTCACATTTTGGCAGGTCCATAGGATTTTCTTTTTTGGGAGGGGAGGCTTACATACAGCACCAGTTGCTATAGATCTGGATGCATGTCTCAGCATTTTTTTTTTTTTTTTGGTCTGGGCCTTTTTTGCAGACAGTGAAGTGAGAATCTTCCATTATTCTTTTCAGCTGCCTCCTTAACAAGCTCTCCTGTGTGCCTCAGAGCTATCTGCTACGCATCTGCACTGTTCATCCACCAAGAGCTCGCTACTGACACAGTCCCCGCAAACTGTCTTCAACCCTCAACCCCCCCCCCCCCGGTGGTATGTTCTTCAAGACCACATCCCTGCCTCTGCAACAGAGAGAGTTTTAACATTCAAACAGCTACATTGCCCGTGTATATCTGTGAAATATATACTGATAGATCCTTGAGCTATGATACTAAATGCTTGTTGATATATCTGAAAACAAAAGGCTCCATGTTTGACATTTCCCCCAGTCAATTAAATGATCTATTTGGTAATAACAGCAAAATGACATGTCAGTCAGTGCACTGACACAGTAACAAAAGTAATTCAAAGAATCTTTTTGTGCCCTGATTCCATTAATAAAGGCTGGCAGCAGGTGGCAATGTTTATTTAGTTGGAGATACAGTATTGGGGAAAAGTGCAATTGTGTCTGAAACAGTGATTGTGAAAAGAAAGACTCTTCAATCAGTAACTAATCAACATAATACTTGACCACTTGTTAGGGACACCTATGAAATCTAAAACAATCCAAACAGCTTCAACCTTTACAAAGATTATAATCTTCAGTTTTGATTGACACTGCTAGAGAGGTTTTAATTTAGGTTTTAGTTTATTAATGAGGTTGTAGGTTGCAGTGGTATTGAATTGACCTGCTTCAAACAGAGAGGTGTTTCTATAATGTTCTGCCCATCACATTTACAAACATGAGGGAGAAAGATTATTAGAAACATTTTCAATATAATGCAGTTTAGTACAACACCACCTCTGACTATGACCTCAGTAATAAGCATAATGGTTAAACAGAAAGTTTTAACCGGCCATTTTAAGCTTCATAAAGGGAGAATATGTGGCAGAGCTGTTGTACTGGATTGCATTGGATTGGATTCTATAGGTTTATCTAATTAAGTGGCCAAGGAGTGTACTTTATCAATTGCATTCAAAAACATAATTTCAGTGTGACGCAGTATGGATAAAACTTTTTGTTACATGCTGGATTAAACTCACCATGCATCAGGGAATCAGCTGGCAGATCAATTTAGAGTGTTGAAAACATAATATAAAACACCTAGTGAAGCTCAGCTGTATTACATACTAACAGCTTATGAGTCAACTCAGACCTGGGGAACGAGAGACTAATAAACTGATGAACATTGTGCTGGTAAATCCTAATAACAATGTGTGAAGGCGAGAGGCACGTACACAAACAGAAACAGTGTGTATTCCATCACCAAGCAACTACTGAGCCACAAATCATTCTGTTAGCGTAGACAAACAAGCTATTTATCTATCCTGGTCCAGATCTGCTCCTGTCAGCGGAGGCAAGCCTCCAGATTAGGTCTCGACAGAGACTTGTGAAGTCTGTGTCCTGTGAAATTTGATTTTTTTTTTTTTTTTTTTATTCTCATGGATGTCACATTCACTCGCTTTCATTTCAAAATGACTCAAGCCACCAAATTCAAACAAAATACATTCATACGATTGCACAGCTGAACATGAATAAATGATGGCTGTCAATTTGAGCGTTTGTTCCAAGGCATCTGACAAAGCTTATTTATCTAATGTGAGGCAAACTTTATACCCGTGTAAAATATTTTGTGCCCCAAGGCAAAAAAACTAAACATAATAAGTGTATATAAGTAGTTCCACTAGTGATTGAGGAAGGAAGCTCATACATTTCTGACACCTGAGAATTTCAATTTAATTTAAGTTCACTCGTGTGAGAGATTACAGTGGGTCTAGGAGCCTGTAAGAGGCGCTGGTACATGGCAGTGGAAGGGGACTTGGCTTTCCACCTATTACTCTCAAGCCTCCATGACCAATAGCATACAGGAAGGCACACAAGTCTGTCCATCCATGATAAATGCTCTTACAGCAAATCTGTGTGTGACGAAAAAGCTGGTGCTATGTGCTGCCATTTGTCCTTATGAACACAGTCTATAATTTAAGGACAATAATTTCCTCTGACACTATGATCACATCTAGTGACCTGTGAGAGAAGGGGGAGAGAGGGTTGAGGTCTCACCTGTCTATGTTACCTACACCACTTCAAATCTGCATCATTTTACTGGTGTAATCAGGGCAGACAATTACGCAGATAATCACTGGTAGCCATACAGTATATAGACTCTTTCCTACATAAAACAGATGCTCAATCAGAAGTCAGAACTTATAGAAAGCCTGTTATTTACGGTGATCAATTGGTCTTCAGGTCTCTTTGTCCCCTCACACTGATTATGCAGTTTGTGTGCAGCCATGTGTCATCAGAGTGTAAGAAGAGAAACACAAGATTAGGTCTATTTCAATACGAGCCGGTCCAATGATGGGTACATTCTGATGGATGGGAGGAGATGGCTTTGGTTTTTTAATTTGTGAAGGATCATTAGCTGGAGAAGGCTCCTGCTTGTAGCTCTGGGGGGGTGGGGAATCAAATAGATGCAGCACAAAGTGGTACCTCTTCATCCATCTAGATGCTGCTGTAGCTCTCACAGCTGGTAGAGGAGGATATTATTCATGCATTGCAATGCAACGTGAACTGGAGACCGTAAGCTGCACGTGGTGGGCATTGGCATGAAGACTACCTTTCTGTGTGAATTATGTGGCTTTTCAAATACACAGGAATACCAAGTGAGTTTGAGTCAAGCAGTATATATCCTGGATTTGTCATCCAATCCCCCTCCTACACACACAGCAATGTGTGTGGGCATGGAGTGTCAGGCTAGGGTCTCACTTACTGCCGCAGTCACTATGTAAAGTAGATTCATATATGCAAACAGTGTACACAACTGATTCAGATTTGCCCACAGGGTAAAAATAAATGTTCGCGACTTGTCTACTTTCCATCACTAACATGACTACAATGCAGATTTTGGCTTATTCCTCAGGTTCACTTCATAAGAAAATATAATTTCAAAATGAGAATTTAACTGAAATATAGTCCTCTGGAAGTTCAGACCTGATACCACAGGGGCTAATGATACTGTTCAGTATGTTTTCTGTGATTTTGCAATCCACTGTTCTGCCGGCTCAGAGAAATAACCACATTTAGACACAGGTGCTATATTTTCCATACAGTTCTCACAACCAAGATGCTGTTTTCTGTGGTTAAGTAGGGGTTAAATGAGCATTTTCCTTATGCATCCTTTGTTTTGAAGAATAAACACTCTGCGGCAGTGGATGTGTTTTTTATCTGCAAGCCCACTCACATGGTGGCTTTTGATTTCCCCCCAAATCAATAGAAAGGAAACAATACAATCAGGTGCCTGAGGCAAACCACTCATTCTATTGAACACATGTCTACATTGTGATTGCCCCAGGAGATTGAGTATAATCACAGTATACCAAACATTTTCTGGTTTTCTTTCTACTTTTTAAGAAAGATGGACACTGAAAATGACAAATGAAAAGGCTGAAAATATTTAAAGTGTTTCATTTAAAAATATATACAATATGTATCAAGTAAAATGAAGAAATATACCTGATGATTAAAACTTAGCATTTAAATATACAAAAGACACAATTTACTATTAGTTTAACAAAGATATCACTTCAATTGTCTACATTTATCACTAATGTAACACCTTCAGTAGTATTATCAATTTTTACTTTAAAAAAAAAAAAAAGCAGTGGATCTCTCATCAGACCAAACTGATTAAACTGTGCGTTGCATAAAAACAATAGCCAATACAGCAGAGAGTACTACAATATCACCTTCTACATATAAATGTACATGTTTCTGGCATCACAAAGACAGGTTAAGCTTATGCTCTTCTGTGATTTCTTTTACAGATCTGGTTCTGAACAAGTGCAACGGATATTTGTGCATGACTGAACTCATTTACTGAGTACATCTCTTCCACAGGAAAGGGCGATGAGGCAGTTAGCTAATTTGCATGAAGCATTTCTTGTTATTAATTGTACGGGAGGTGTGCACTCATGTCATGTAGTTATGCCATCCTGCCATCACTGTAAAGCCTCAGTTATAAAACCCAGCGGGCTATTTATAGAAACATGTCGATGGGCAGGTTGTGTGATTTAAAGCAGCATAGTGCACGGGCCCTTGGAGAAGATTTACTACGGCTGTTTCTAAAGGATTTTCTCTGCAAAGGGGAAAGGGAGGGTTTTGCTGTGTCAGTCAAATTAGATGTAAATTGAAAATACGATTGTGAGGGATAAAAGGTACTAAAGTGAAAAGATGCACAGATGAGTGATAATCTTTGATGGTTTTGACCCCAATGACCACTTTTTACAGCATGAGGAGGCGACATAAGGAGTTAAGTTATGTCAAACTGTGGCGTGGAGATATTTTTAAATGAGACAGAATTTACCCCCTCGAGAACATTATATTGTTTTTCTCGGCATATACTGATCGAAGGTTATTAATCAAAGCACAACGCATGACATATCTGTTGCTGGTGGCACACTCAGCCTCAGATGGTTGACACTGCAACAAACTGAGAAGCTTTGTAGATATAAACAATCAACAATTCAAAATCTTTTCAGGAATTTTTTTGGTGTTCGACCTTTTAATTCGTACAACAACAAGGTCAATTAGATATTCATGAAGAAGAATGTTCCCCCCCTTGCTGATAACACTTCCATCACTAAGTGATTATGCAAAATTCATGATTCATTAAATTGACACCACCAATTCATTGATCTTTGTCTTTGCTATAAACTGCCAGTTCTCGCCTCTTCATCTTCTTGACTCGTCAAGTTTATGCTGTTATCTCTCAGTTCTCCAGGCATCCGTTTAATGAGCCGTTAATCTTGTCATAGTTATCTTAATTTCTGTTAACAGTATGATCTTGCCCACCTGGATATCGGTGGATTGTATCAAGTCGGTAGATAACTAGTCACAGTTGTGTGATTGGATGATTCTAACAGTAAAAAAGACTCACAAGACCAACAATTAACTTCTGGTTGTTGATTAAATATCCAGCACAAGGCATCCATCTCAGTTAACTTCTGTTCAATGAACCCTGTGACTCCCACTGTGAATCCCCCATGACATTTCACTGGATGGTCGCTGGTGCAGAATATTTGTATAGTATAAAGAAATGGTGCTGCACTGGTAGGCATACAGAAGACCAACACAATATCAAAGGATCACTACACAGTTAACCATCCTCCCACTTAGCTGTGCAAAGGAGCAGGGAAAATGTATTTGCTTCTGCTGCATAGAGAGTCTGACTTGTGAAACGCCCCGACTCCCCATCCCTCAACTGATATCAGACAGTCGGCACAACTGATTTCTCATTCTCATGAAACTTAAAATGGAGGACTTATTTAACATGCCACAAAACACTGCTGCACTGAGTGTGACTGGCAAATGACAACAATGGATGAAAAGGAAAATAAGGCTGGAATCCTTCATGTTAATACATCATAAAAGAGCAAATTACTCTTTTGAGGGTTAAACACATCTTTTTCACTTGAAAAACAAAGCAAAATTCAGAGCACTCCCAACCATGACGGAAAAGAACTGCTTTTGTCTTCACACTCGCAATCTCTTTTCAAATTACAACCCCAAACTAAAATTAAGTCCTACAGTTCTATGAATCCTGGATGACGGCCAGAGATTGTATGTAATAACGAAAACTCTCCACACCACCAAAGGTTGATGTCAGTTTTTGGCTGAAATGACCGTGGGCCAGCGCCACAACACTTTTCAACTCCCATATTTCTGCTATTAAATAATTCTTTTAACATATTGCACCGTGTGAACACCCATACACGGTCCCGCCATATACTTAGTTTACACCTAGTCTTTTTATATGTACCGATGGGGTGCAGCTTTGCTGAAATAACTATAGTTTCGTCATAGATTGCCTATGCAAATAGATAGAAAAAACAGAATTACTTAAATTTTGTCTGGAATTGCCATTGAAATCATCTACTAACTATAGTCTTGGACCTCAATCAGTTCATGGAAGACTATATTAAAGTGTCTGTGGATATAATTTACTCAAGAGTGGATTCACTCAATAATATATACCCATTTTTGTGGTGCAGTATCATAAAACACACAAACAAGTGTATTGGTTCTGTACTGAGATTCTTACAAACTACTTATGAAAAAAATATGTCTTAGCTAATAGGGTTGTCAGGTTACTCTCCTGCCAAAGAAGTATGTTAAGGCATCAAATCATGATACCAGCAATATCACACTTCGCTTGCTGCAGCATTTTCCAAGTTTGGTAAACCAAAAAAGCAGGCTCGGACCACAGTTGGGGAAAAAACAAATACAGGATGTTCCTTGTATTGAGTGCAATATGTTGGTTGGAATATACTGCAGGCTATTTATAAATAGTACTAATGCATTACGGCTTCCTAACTGAGCTATTTCTCTTGTTTTTTTTTTTTTTAGGTGGGATTGCTGAAAGTGCAATCCCAACTATATGTTCTTTTGTTTTGTTATTTTTCTCGAGATCAAGATACACATGTAACATCTGGGAACATTCCTTAATACGTAGTTCTGGATACTGTATTAATGCCTGAAGCACTGGGTATATGTTTGGTAGCTTGCACTGTTCGTGAAGCGTAACGGCAATTGTGCATGATTGCGTGTTTATTGACACTGTCATATGCAATAGAAGCAGTGCATTCCAGTGGTTTGGCTCCCCTCTTGCAGTGCAAGAAAAAAATATTAACTCTGTAAAGCACTTCAGTCCCTCTCTACAGATCTTTCCTAAACTCTACTCATTAATCCATTCTGTTAAAAATAATTACTAACTGGTGAGGATCCCAACATTTCAGTAGACCATGATTTATGTTTCAAAAATACTGAACAATCTCTATCTTGTGTTCTTGTCAATCTTTTCTCTGTCCCACAAAATTAATATAGAGGTAGATATGAAAATGGATATCCTGCTATGAAAGCCTACTGTTTGAATAGTTGTCTACTTAAGCCTGGATATTTATCTGACCATGCTCTGGGCAATACTGTGTACCTGGATAATGACTGCCTGTCTGAAAGGCTTCATCAGACAACTCTGCCTCACTCTGGCACCTGATGAAGGGACATTCAGCTGCTTGCTCTCCCCCTTTCTCTGATTGTTACATTCTTTTCATGCTCTTTTATGGGGGTGATGTTTATGTGCTTTAGAAGGTTTGTGATATTGCCAACATATCGTACAAACACTCGAAACATATCACATTTTGCACATTAACAGTTTGGTATAACATTAACCGTTTAGTGAAGTATCTCATAATGATGCTTTTTTTTCTCCATGTCTTCTGTCTAGCTGAATCTGTCTGTGTGTTTCTCAGAGGGAATGTGATAATATTCTGTTCAGTCAATGCTTTCAAGAACAAAAAGGTCATTACAACACCCAAATGTAAAGGATTAAAGGCAGACCCAAGGAGGATGTAAAGTTCTGATGCAAATCCACTTGATATTGGTGATTACATTTTATGTAAATCAACAAGGATAAGTTGATAATCTAATAAATCCTCAGGAGAGCAATGTAGCTGCCAGTTGTAATTTTAATTTTTCCATTGCATATAAAGCGATTGACTCTTCATATCACAAACAAACAAAAGCAGGAGGAAATGTATTCATTATTGAGGCTGGAATAAAATCATCAGCAAAACCAGCCTTCAGCATTCCCTTAATAATGAGCCCCCAGAGCAGTTTCTGTGTCCTGAATTTGGCCTTTCCATAACTAATAAACACAAATTGAATACATATCAGTACATACCTTTATATACATGTATTCAGGAAAATACTATGGAAGGCCTTGCTGTTATTTAAACCTCATTACCGTCATTATTTCAGCACCACCAGTGAAATTGTTTTTTGAGCCCTTCCTAATTATGAGGCTGGTCTCGTCGTGTCTTGCCGACTCACTCAGGATTCATGATTGAAGCTTCAGCAAAGAATGGAAGCACATTTTCTGATACAACCTAATATGATGCATCCATTTGTTCACTTGTATTGAGGAGAGAGCAGGGGTTTAATCAGGTCGGGTTTAATTAAATGTTGAAATTTAACATTTAGAGTCAGGCAAAAAAAAAAAAAAGTATTTCATTTGTCAGTCCTGCTTCAGTGGAGCAGAAATCTTAAGCCAGGAAGTTCTTTCGTCTTCAGTCTTTGCTGCAGACATACATTTCTGGAATTTTCAGTTGTGTCACACTCTCTGATTTAAATGCAAAGCTTCCCAGAAGTCATGTCATGTACAATGATCACTTAATATTAACACATGGGCATTAGGATCAAGTGATCAGTATTGACATGACCATTCATGAAGTCTACAAATGTGTAGCTAATGTGCTTGGAGCTAAAAAGAACTATAATAATGATAATGCTATATAATGACCAAACTTGTGTTTTGGTTTTTACTTGCAGTACAAAGAACTGGTTCAATTGATCAGAGAAGTTAAAAAATAATGGATATCTACACTTGAATTTTGGAAATTCTGATAAACAAGAACCAAAAAAACCCAAAAGAACCAAACTTGTGCAGGGCTAAGCTCCAAGACAATCTGGAATAATTACTCGAAAAGATCATTTTTCAATTGACTACTCTGCAACAGGATTTTGGCCAAATGGGGGCAGTAGAACAAGTTGTAAACAAACCACTGACATTTTATTACCCTATGAAGTTGATATAGCAAATGTGTTAGCAAACAGTTGCCTATTAACACTTCCTGGGGACACAG
Source organism: Seriola aureovittata (assembly GCF_021018895.1). Lineage (NCBI taxonomy): Eukaryota > Metazoa > Chordata > Actinopteri > Carangiformes > Carangidae > Seriola > Seriola aureovittata. Next base: position 12,206,114 of record NC_079375.1, read on the forward strand.
AGAAGTCCAATAATCACTCTCCTTTAGCTCTGTTTTGGTCCCCGCCAACTGCTGAAGGAAACATCTGGTTCTACAGCAGCTAAATGGTCCACTATGTTCATTAGCCAGTTTGTCTGTCATTTGGTGCTGGGCTGGTGACGAAAGTGGGTTTATCACTGTTTTTGCTGTAAACAGCTGCCTGCTGTGGTTCAAGACATGGGTAATAAGAGCAGTGACACTGAAACAAAACATTAAAGTTGTGGGCAGCAAAACCAAAATAATGACCTAAAGAAGTCAAAACACTCCACGGAGCGGTGGAGACCGGCAGAGTCTGGTCATAATCCTCTGTGAATTTTTCATTGCAAGCAATTCCTTTTACATTACACATAGTCATTTGATCCATTGTAAATGTAAAAAACATAAAAAGCGCAACTTTAAAGTAATTTATCAAGCAATGTTGAGTGGTTACAGCTTCTAAAATGTGAGGATTTTCTGCTTTTGTTTGTATCATTTAAAACTGAATTTGGACTGACAAAACAACCAATTATAAGGCTCTTCAAAGACTTTGGAAAACTGTAATCAGCATTTTTCAATATTTTTGACATTTGAAAAGACTAAATGTGCATTATTTTCAAATTACATGATGAATAGTATTAATTTTTAATAAGATAATTGTTAAGTTGCAGCCACAGGTAATGTAAGGTAAAACTGGGAATAGTGAAAAGTAGTTTAGAATTGTGTTTGAAGCAACATTTTATTGATTCCCTATCTGTTAATACTTGAAGTCAGTTGCAGGGCTCACCAGTATTGCACTATATTGTAGCTATCTTGGTAACTCATGACTCTGAAAATTTAAAAACAAAACATACTTTTAACCACAAAAGCTGAAACAATTCACAATCACTTGAAGATGGCAATTGCACAATAGAGCCTTGGTTTACCCCACAGAGGGTAATTAGCCTATGTGAGTCACATGGGCTGCAATTAACAGAACAATGAAGAATTACAGGTGGGTAACATGAGGAAAAATCACTTGTCAAACCATAACAACATGACTAACCAGCTCTTTCAAGAGGCAGGCCACAGAGTGCAGATTCACAGTCAATCTGCTTGTTTTCTGGGCTGATGAGTGCTGAATCATACAGTATGATGCGTATAAGGTAGTCTCTAAAGCTGCTGAACACAAGTCTGTTGATCAGGTGTTTGAGTTAAATTATTCTGAGGTAAAAAATATCGAGGAGGAGGAGGATGACTCAACGCACCTTCCAGGGTAATGAAGCTGATGCACAAGTACAGGTCTTGACATGCAAATGAAGATGATATTGAACATTATGTATGATTATAAATTGGTATTTTTCACTGTGCCGTCATGGATTCTCCACCTTTTTTAGAAGCAAACAAAACATCCTTCATGCTCTACAGTTAGATATCTCTCCCTGAGGCTACATCTTCATTCCTGCACTGCACTGTCACATGTAATGAAACAGAATGGACAGAAATTTGCCATATTTATTCAGTTAACTTGATGCCTTTCAGTTAAAGTTGAGTGACAAATGTAATGTCAACATCTACAGGCCTCCAGACTAACTTTATCCATTAGTAGCACCAATGCGCCTCGCTAAACCCAGACTGACAATCAATATGCAAGGCCGTATATCAAAGTTGCTATAACTTTGATATTTGAGAGCTGAAAAAAAGAAACAAACAAAAAAAGAAAGAAAAACAGAGAACCAGGCTCAAATTCATATTTTTCCAAACACATGTAACATAAACCTCCGTATTGTCCAACACATGCAAATACTGATATTCTGTATCTACTCCTTATCCCCAAATTTCAAAGCACCACTCAAATCAGCTTTAAGCACACTGAAACTTATTTAATCTTGTCTTTGTGATGAATGCTGTACTAATAAATATAAAATAAATATTTAATATATTCTACATAACTACCAATGTAAAGTTTATTTTGTCTCTTATAAAAAGCTGCCTAGTTTCACATTATTTCGATATATTCACCTGTCCTGTTGTTTGAGTTCCAGCCCCATGTGTCTTCCGCCCTTTGATCATCCACACCTGCTCCCGATCAACTTACTTGCCCCTGGTGTTTTCCCTCAGTCCACCCCGTACATAACCCCACCCCACCCCACCCCCTCCATTTCCTTTGTTCCCTGCCAGATTATCTTTGTTCTGCCTTGTGTGTTCATCGCTTTCCAGCACTGTGCTTGTATTTGATTCCATGCTTTGTGACTTTGCCTTGTTTTTTTGACTTTTGGATTTTTGCCCACTCCCTGCCAGTTCCTGTTTGCCTGTTCTGGACTGACTGCCTGTGTATGACCACCTTGCTATGCAGAAAAGACCTTGGCAATTTGAACTTTTCATCATCTCCTGAACATTTCTCTGCGTCCGAGTCTCTGTTATATCCAGAGTTGTTACAGAACCTAAAACTGTGTGTTTATTTTTAACTTTTGATAAAATTTGATTTACTTGTCTCTCTCACTGCACTGATGTGCAATGAATTAGAGGGTGGGGGTGGTTTAATATATAATATAGAAACATATACAATTTTGAGATTAAAGTAATATTAAAAACATTTCTCATAAAAGTAATATAATATTGTTTAAACAAATCTTTTTTTTAACATTGGCTCAAGTTCTGATTCAACAAACACCAATGATACTAAACAAACTTGATTATAAAGTATCAAAATACTGAAACTAGGGTAAGAAGGTACAAAACAAAAGGTTGCACCTATCTAATGCTCACTGCTATGAGGTGAGACCATGTGTGTTAAAGAGACTGCCTAGCAGTCTCTCCCTGCATGTTTTGGGTTGTTTTGAGCTCATTTTTTTCAGAGCGTCAGATCTTTCACCAGTTAAAACGGAGTCAGAAATTCCAGCATGCACAACTGAGTCTCTGAACTTCTGCAAGACATGGTCTGAATTATTATATATATTTTGTACATATTTTGTAGAGCATAAAAATTAGGAGAACAGTTTGAGACATTAGACATTGCACTTTAAACTTACATTTCAACTTTTAAGTCATAATTTTAGTCAAATCAGTTTCATAGAACTGTCTCTGAAGTGGTTGCAAAATTCAACTGAATAACAGCAGTCCAATCCCCTGATTTTCCATCTTAAAAAGGAAGAACTCCGAACTGTAATAGTGTTTTCTTTACCCCCAGGATAGAGGAGTTTGTATCCATTACACTAACATTCACTGGTGAATACCATAGCGAGGAACAAGCAGATTTTGCAATGTCACGCTGATGTGTTGCTCCATACAGAATGAAATGCAAAAAAACAGAAGGTGGCCCAACAGTACCTGGGATGATTTTCTAGTGTTGAGTACATTTTCTGGTTAGAACAGATAGTCCAACCATGGCATGAAGCTCATTTGGATGCAAATTCAAACAAACATTGGCCAAGTCTTCAAAGTCAACGTCATGTAAAGCCAAAGGAGCAGTTTCACATTGCATAAAAAGATAGTGCTGTTTTTCCAGGATGTTCATGGTCACAAATGTGACTAAGCTGTCACTGTGAGGTTCAACTGAAACTTATTATAAGTTAATGAGTTCCTGAGCTGATGAATTTTCAAGCATTAAATGATCACTGAACAAAACCATTCTGACTGAGAACACCTTTTCCACCTGCAAATTTTAAGTTGAATCCTCCTTTTCAAGTATTACTGGAAGCAAAATATATTTTATGAATATATACTGCTAAAACAATGTAGAAATTGTATAATACCAACCACATCTCGACTCTACAAACATGACCTCTTCAGCCAGGGAGAAGCACTTTTCTTTAACATACTGTATGCTTTAAATCTGTATTCCTGTAAAAGATGACCTGCCAGTAAAGGGCACAGTACAAGCACTGATTCAGAGAGTCAGGTTATGGTCTGGTAGCTGGCACAGGGTTGGGGTGACTGTTTCTGCTTAAAATAAGTAGATGTATCTCCTGTAGACAGATGTCAGTAAGGCATGAAATGAGCCCTCCCTACGGAGGCGTCTCTACAGCAGTGTACAGCAGGTACCTCTATTTCTCACTGCACAACACCAGCCTGCTCATAGTGGCTCCAGAGACTGTGCAGCTGGTCTGCACAAACCTTTACACATTAGCAAAGCTGGTCTGATGTTCATTATTGTCAAATAACAATAATCACACCCATAGGAGTGGTGTTTAGGCAGAAACACTGCAGTTTTCAGTGGTAGCTAGGGCTGAATGATTATTCGCTTTTGCGATAATATCGCGATATGATAAAATGCGATTTTCTAACCGCAAAGGCTGTGATTACACTCTGGTCACGTGACATGCAAGCGAGCGTAGAGCAGTCGGCTAAAAGAGGAAGCAACAACTTGGCAGGCTACACTTTGACCTGTTGTACAATGGCCTCTGGCTCGAGAGAACCTGGCACTGCAGAAACCTTAGTGTCTAAGAGGAGCGGTACGTTGGTTGTGTGGAACTTTTTTGGCTTTAAATAAGAAGATGCTGCACAGCACCAGGTATTGTAGAGTACCTGCCTTGGTACCGTTGCCACCTCTCAGGGCAACACTACTAACCTGTATCACACAAGACACCACAAAGCCATGTACGATAGTTGTGTGGCTAAAATGCCGACGACCAGTGTGTCAAGTAGGGATGGGCACTTGAAGAAATTTCCTCATTCGATCATCGGGAAAATGAATGATCGATTATTGATTCATTATTAATTTTTTATATTAAAAAATGCCTATGGCAGAAAATACGAAAGAAAGCTTCTTTTTCCTCAATGAAATCTTTATTCCAAGAAGAAATTATAGGCCAACAACAATCCTCTTAAACAAGGCAGTTAAAGTTTAATTGTTGAACTATTAAACATAACAAAAAAGACATGTGGCACTCCTAATGGCAGCGGAGCCTGATGCTCTGAGCCAAACCTCTTCACAAATAACAAGGAACAATGTTTACAATAAGCTTCGTTATTTTTTAGCTTGAAATGATCCCACACCAAACTTCGCCTTTCTGTCTTCATGTTTACCTGCGATGCCTACGGCAGCCCACGCGCCAGAAGCTGTTGAAAATTTAAATTGCGCCCTGCCACGTAGTGAAATTCATTGCATTGCTTCAAGACACACTACACAACCCAACCTTGTTGATACACACGTTAGATCGATCCCATTCCACGTGGTCGACAAAATTCTTAATCAATTATCAATCATCGATTAATCATGCCCACCCCTAGTGTCAAGTAAGCCAAACACCACCCGACAAGGATCACTGACCGAAATGTTTGAAAGCATAACTCCATATGAATGTAATTCAAAACGGCACAGGGAAACTACTCAGTTAATAACAGAGTTCATAGGGAAGGATATGATGCCTCTCAGCACGGTGACCAAGCCTGGGTTTACAGCTTTGATTAATATACTGGATAAGTGGTACTGCATGTCCTTCCGCACATATTTTAACCAGGTTGCCATACGGGAGTTATATTAAAAAAATGCAAGCTGAGAGTCACAGCTGAATTTTTCGCTACTGCAACTGACCTGTAGTCAAGCCGTACAGCGGAGCCCTCTCAGAGTTCTAGGTGCATTTCATTAATGAAGACTTCGACCTCAAAGCTCGCTACCTTCAAACTGCCTACTTCCCAGACGACCACACAGGGGAAAACATTGCAGGCGGCTAAAGAGAAGGGCTTGCCAGCTGGGATCTCCATGAAGAGAATCATGTCTGCATAACGATGGACAATTTCACATGCTTACAAGGCTGTAAGTTAAACAAATCAGTCAATATACCACTGTGATTGAAGTATGCATCATGCATCATCTAATTTCATCATGACATAGAGGCCTGGCCTAAAGGAAAGAACAGTTTAAGTTTAATCTATCTAATATTGTGTTAGTCATAATATAGAGTGATGTATTGCTTGTGTTTGTTGAATAATACAGAAGATAAGGAATTAAAAAAAAATAATTGCATATTAAATCCCAATTGCAATGTTGGTAAAGTTCAGCCCTAGTGATGGTTTATGTAGTAACAACCTGTAGCAACAACCTGAAAATGAGATGAATAGTATTGAATATGATACGCTGATGGAACATGTATCCAACGCTGGGGTAACCTACCTACTTTAAAACCTCATTTTTCACAAGCTACTGGACGTCCCTATGGAGCACTATCCAGGCAACAAGCTTAAAGTATTGACATAAAAGAGTTTAACTGCGAGATTGTTCTGAAATTGACGTGACTTTGTAGAAAAGAGTTTCCTTTCTGTTGGTCTTGTTGAACTTCAAAAACACACAGTCCACTTTTGGTCGTACAGCAGTGTTACAAAGCAATGTTTCTTTTCTCTCGCAAACAATCTCTGGCTACAGACACCAGCTATTATCGTAGCTGAAATAGAATTAACTTTAATGAACTACAGCCAATAATAATGTGCCACAAGTGATGTTTGTCATTTTAATCGGCAAAAGCACCGGTCAGTGCTGGCTGAAAATGAGAAGCCTGCTATGTAGATGTTTTCAACATTACTCTTTGCCAATAAAAGAGAGATGACAGATAACAGGTTCAATAAGAGATTATTTAGCTTTGTTGCAAATGTGTGGGTATTTTGCCAACTGCAAAGTGGATACAAAATGGATCTTGCTGTCTGAACCCAAAACTACAAACTGTCATTTTGCCTTCATCAACATGTGAAATCCAGTAATAACAATGGTTGAAGAAAAGACTAAAATCTTAATTCTTTGCAATCTCTCACTTTCTTTAGTGTGAATCTAAATTCTAGTGGTGCAACGTCAAAAACACTAACGTGAAGGGGAAAATGGCTTAGTAATTCCCACTATTTCCCTGAAGCCAAGCTACCGAACACAAACCCCTACAAGTCATAATGAGGAGGAAAAATGTGATGGGGAAACAACTGCGAAACAACTGTGTGAGCGGGGAACACGGGCCAGCTGCTCACTAGATCAGCTTCAGCAGGGGTATCTCACTCCATCAACACCGCATCGGTGAACACATCACATAGATGGAGAGAGGCTGCATCAATCAAACACCACACCACAGGGAACTCCAGCTTTGAGTCCCTTAGGGAAAACTTTGGAGACGGTGTCAAAATGCAACAAAATATCAACAAATTAGCCTTGGGTTAGAGCACATTTTGAGTGGAGAAATAAAAAAATAAAATCTCCAGATTCCCTACTGATACCACTGGGTGCACTTCCTTTCCGTGCTTAATCCATGCTTAAACAGCTAGGTACACTCTGAAGGGGAAAAACTAAATGTCCAGCGAGGGAAGGGATGAAAAGGAGGAGAGAATGGAAGAACCTGGTTTGCTTCCAACAGACTTTAGTGCACTGAACCGAGACGATTTGCACGGATCTATGATGATGATCTGATGAAGAAAAAAATACTGAAAAACAGAAGTAAGAAATACAGCTGTCAGTTCTTTCAGCACTGGGAATGCCAATGTGGGGTCAGCTGATGCAACAGAATGTGGAAATCTTAAACAAACACAAACACAGGTCTACAGTTTCAAATGAACCTGAAAGCAAACTCCATGCAACATAAATGAACTCGTAGCTTCGCTAAACTGGGTAACAAAATATGTCTATGTACGCTACTTGGATCTAGTTGTGAAGGAACTTGATACACTGCACACTGTGAAAATGATACAAAATGTGACTGTTTTTCGCCACACTGAGCTGAAATGCAGCTTGAGGAGGAAGCAGCTCACAGCAGCAACTGTGTGTGCACTGATTTGGGAAGAAAAAAAGACACAATAAGGGAAAGTAGAGGGATTCATGCCAAATGTGGAGGATAGATTGGTTAAGGAGACGTGAGCTGCATATGCTGTTTGTTTTGCTGAGAGCTGGAGGTAAATTATAAAGCCAAAATAATGAAGTCCAATCAAACCAGCAGGCTAAACTGTTCCTGTTCTGATGTTCGCACCACTGCAGAGCAAGTTTTCACTCCCAAGTGCTGCCCACCGTTCTCCTTTTCAAGTGTTGTCTCACAGTGCAAGAGCATTGTAGGTTTTGCTCTGACAAAGTCAAACATGTTTGAAAATCCCAAAATGTCTGAGGGGCCTCAAAAAGTAGATCAGGCTGCCGCTCTGCTCCGCTCAAACTTTAACAGTTCCAAAGTGATTTCAGATTTTATTTTGACATAGTCTATTTATTTATTCTTGCCTGCCTATAGTCTTAAAGTTGAAATGATATTGGAATTCGGGTCAATTTTTGTGCAAGAATATTTGACTATAATGATACTACAGTAAATTTTTTAAAAGAGGATAAAAACCATTTAGACATATCTGTGAAAACACTGTCTAAGCCCTGGGCCTTTGAGGCATTTCTCATGGAAGCAGTTGACAACTGAGAGCTGGAGTTATTCAGAGAAGTCAAAAAATGAAAATATGTCTCTGTCAAACCATCCACACTGCTTTAAAAGTCCAACAGCATTGCTATCATTGCCAAATATATTTTCATATCTACAAAGTAACACCATAAATGTTTAGTGTGTCAGCATTCAAAGCAGTTTTCCCTAAACAGCGACTGGTGGAGTTGGGATTGAGAAGCGGCTGCTTTTCTTGGGCAATTGTGGTGACGGCAAATGACCAGATCGTCAAAACTCACAGCCTTGGGTAATGCAGTCCACTGATCCCAGATGTGACTCATGATGCAGTAACATTCAATCACAGAGTAACACTGGGAGTGCTAAAATCACAGAGGGGGCTAATCAACGATTAGCAATGTTGGCTGCCAGTTGGGTAAGTACCTCTGTAGCTGTAGGAATTTAAATAATATCACAAACTTTTTTTTTTTCTATAGTGCCCACCCACACAGATGTTGCACCAATCAAAATCTCAAAGTACCAACATCATCCAGCTGTACCAGTGAAAAGACTGCCAACACATACCATTAATGCCAATTTTGACTGTAATAAAAAATATTCTATTTTTTGCCAGACGCCTTGTGCTTTCCCACGACCATTTGTTCCCAAACAAAACATCTTCAGAATATTTGAATTTAGTCAGTATCAATATTTACCACGGAGAACAAGAAGCAAAAAAACCTGATCTCTGATTCATCAAGGCCCACCTTCTGTCACTGCATAGCACAAGCAGCAAAATGATAAATGGAGGACAATCAGAATAAGATGCCAGTTGCTTCATGTTCAGTACAAAGGTAGTCAGCTGGGACCTGTTATTGAGTACCATTTAACAAATCAACTAAATCAAGACATATTGTTTTCGTCACTTATGTATCTTAATATGCTACATAAAAGCTTTAAATATAAGACACTGCCATTCAAACCGACTATGGGAATATGTAGGAGTATGATGTCCCTGAGCATAGAGATTTTATCAAAACCAGTTGAATAATAACGGCAGTTCACCAAGACACTCTGTTATTATGCTACTGTTCCACAGGAAAATCCTTATCCTTCTCACAAGATACACACAAAATGCTCCCTAAGCAGGTCTGAGTTCATTCTATTGAGCTGGGCTCAAATTTTTACCAACTTCAAATATCGAGGGGTTTATAGCATACATCCCTCACCTTCTGTCAGTCATGCATATACATGCACACACATACATGAACACCAACATGGCATCATAAAATAATTAAAGGAGATAATGACAGTACAGGCCTGAATGCTAAATTACTTCCCTCTTTTTTTACCAAGACCAGTCGAGCTTCCTTCTAACTCCAAGGGAAAAAAAGTGAAGGTTCAAAACGCTCTCTGATGCAGACTTAAAAGACAGGTTGGATTTTAACACAATGCTCAGGACGTGACGTGTTTCATGGTGTGTTTGTGTGTGTGTGTGTGTGTGTGTGTGTGTGTGTGTGTGATATGATTTCTATGCTGCGTGCATATGTGTGTGGGAGGCTGCATTGCGTTGTGTATTTGTGTGTATCTCTGTGTGTACAAACGAGTGGGTGGATAAGTGCATGCATGGGAATGTGTTTCTGTGTGTCACTGTCAGTCTGTGTGTATACACAAACATTTACTTGCTCTTCCAGGTCTTGTCTTGAATGTACACCAGCTGAATTTGATCTTTCAACATTGTCCAAAGCTCCAAACAGTCAAAAGATCATGACATGATCTTGAGGAATGAAAGATCAGTCCTCATTTCCCCTCTTATGTTCCCCTGGGTTTTCTACCTGGCCCTTTTCTCTCTGGCCTAAAACAGAATTAGTTGACCTCGTGCACTGTGAAACTTCTCTGCTGAAACTTTACCCTATCATCAAAAGTATAATGAAGTGAGTGATAATTAATTAACGCAGCCCTTCTTTGGTTAATAATCCCATCCCCAGTGGAGTAGATAACAGTCATATCTCTATCTGTATAAGGCGGCCATGCTCCACTGCTTGTGATTGTGTCCAGAGAAAAACAGCAGGTGACTGTCTGGCAAAAAGACAGCACAACTGATGTAAATAAATCACAAGAAGCGGAGTTCTGCAGCCCTCCTCCCCTCTCCACTGCTGCACTCCCACAACAGAATGACATCTACCCAACAGGTTATTAATGTGGAATATATAAAGTACCAAACAGAACATTTTTAACAGGTTCATCCGACTCAAGAGACTCAATAATGGTACGAAAACAAAACAGCAACTAGTCTATAACTGAAATGATTAATTGCTTAGTCCATCAACAGAAATTTAATCTGCAACTACTAGTTCTACTTTCCCGATGTGAATATTTTACACTTTTCTTAGTTTTCAATGATAGCGCACCAAGTATTTTTTTGGTTTTGGACTGTTGGTTGAACAAGAAAATCCATTTGAAAACTCAGCTTAGGCTATGGGACACTATGATGGGAATTTTATGGACGATTAATTAAAAAAATAATTGGCAAATAAATTAATTAAGATTATTTTTGTTAGCTGTAGCCTCAATTCAGTCCCGATGGATGCATTACTACTGTTACAGCATGTCTTACATTGTGAGTTCTCCAACTCCAAACTTAATCATGATGGCTAGGCTGACAGAGCAACAGCATTGCATTATCTTATTGTACAGCACGTGGACAATATTAGTGTCTAGAAAATGTGGTTTTAAGTATAATGAGTACTCGTAAAATAAGAGTATCCAGCTTGACCCTTGTTAATAGTTTGCACTTGGCTTTAAACCAAGACAACAAGCAAATTGTAATTGCTATTAAGTAAAATGCGCCGAAACATCCCTATGAAAACATCAGTGCTAAAAATAGTATCCATTAAGCAGACAAAAACAATATATACTATTTTCAAATTTTCCTTGGCTATGGTTGTTAATAATGCCCCTTTGAAACCTGTATGCATTAATAATAAGCTGAATGCACCATTCCTCCTCCCTATCAGCTGTTCATTTAGTTATAGAGGATAAACAAACCTCAGTAAGACTACACGCAGTTTGGTGTCAGCTGAACAACTATTACTCCGTCTCATCTAACATGAGTGATATTTTTAGGGACCAGGGAACCTTTAGCCAAGGACGACATTAAAAGATTCAACACAAGTGTTTTAATACCTATGATGTTTGCAGAGGCTCGGTCAATATTCCACTTCGCTTTATCTAAACTTGCTGAATGCCTCAGGCTGATTGATAGGCCCATTTTATCTATTGAAAGTAATTCAAGGTACTCCATGTAACACAAAGTCTGGACACAAGGACGGACATGCAACGAGTCCTGGAAGCGAAATCACAACACATTTTGCCAGAACTACTTCTCGAAATTCTGTGCACAAGTAACAACTGTCAGAAGGTGAAATAATCCCTCACACACTTATCAAAATCAGCCTAAAAGATCCACGTGCACATGCAGGCAAATCTCCCTCAGCTGTCAGTGTGGTGTGATGAGGAGAAAAGTAATAAGAACACAAAATGAAATGTATTACTTAGTAAGCTTTTAAAAATGTCCTTACACCATGGCAACAGAATAACAACAGATCCTCTGTATATCCACAATCTACTAGGCTGCAGTAACATCCTAAACGAAAATGTAAAGCTGCCCTTTCAGCAGTTTTGTCTGAGAGATCAGGAGACAGACCTGTCCTGAGGAGAGAGGAATAATAAGAAGGTACAAGTGGCAACGAAATTGGCTGCCACCAGAGACACCAATTTCCTGATGTGCTTCAAACCACCAAGAGAAAATAAATACATTAGTATCACAGAGACATCTGTGAGAATGATCTAGAGAGAGGCTTCTTCTTAAAGACTGGCTTACAGGCTGGCATGCCTGTGAATCCATTGTACTCCTTTCATCTTTTAAAAAGCATGTTTTTTTTTTGTATTTGAGTCACGTGATTGCGCAAGTATGGATCTCACTCCCATCCATCTTAGAAGTATAATCTATTTTGGTTATATTTTAAAAAAAATGTCACAGAATAAAAGGCAGACAAAGCTTTTAAGTTAGAGACATTTGTAGCAGCAGCGAGAGAGCGCCCTTCAATTCAGGGAATTTAACAGATGCAGATGTGATGTAAACAGCAGTGGAGAAAATGTTATTCTTTACTTGGTACTCTGAGTTCTTGTATACATCTTTCTACTATAATACCACTTAAACATTACATTATCATCTTAATTTAATATTTATACTAGTCCACTACTGTAACCTATAGCCAGAAATAAACTTTCCATGCTGTGCTATTTGAGTAGACACAATATTTTTCCCTCTCTCAGATAATGGTTGTAAAGATGTAAGTTTTCATAGTTTATATTGCTGGAAAATCGACCTTCAGCATCATAAATGTCAAAATCATAACCGTCAAGCACCAGGTATTCACTTTACAGAAACATATGACCCTGAACGCTCCCTCACCCCATGCCCCATGCTTCCTCTTTCCACCCATACAGACTCGTAAACAGATCTTAGATCTGTAAAAAATAAAAATCTTGCTTCTACAGGAGGGGTGTGACATCTGCAATCACTTTCTTAACAAACTGCCTCAATACCATCGACTATTTTTGGTTAAACTGTTTTCGACAAACTCCCCTGCCGTTATGTTCTGTCAGTGTTGGTTATTACTTTTTCCTTATACGAGCGGTGAAGTTCCTCTTGAAGGACAGACAGTATCTGTACATTTGTCTGTCTCTGCCCATCTGTTTTTCTCTTTCTGTTTACTGTACCCCTGTTCCTACATCCATCTACATCAGAGCTTTGACAGCAGTCGTGAGCCATCCCACCAGTGTGTGATAGTGCATCACCACTTCATCTTTTACATCAGTAAAAGTGTAACAACTTTGAGCATGTACATCATTTTGTCTGGCCGCAATTAGCTGAGCGTCCTGCTGGGTTAAGTGCTTTAAACGTCCACCCTCTAAGACTGCGGACAAAATATTTCGCCACATTAAAAACATTAACTCAAACAATGGCTGTGGATGGTAATATGGCTGCAGGGAAAATAATTCTTACTATAGTTACAAAAAAATGCATCCTTTAAAACATGTGAAAGTCTGAAGTGTAACATTCATTCATCCTTGGTCTGTACACAAAGTATTTTACCAAGCAGAAAGCAACTCATCACCAACCTACAAAAGGTGAAGCAGTCAGTTGAGCTTCCTGCCAAAAAGCTGGCATGGAAGATAGCCCAAAAACACTGTATAGTAGTTTAGTAATAAACTGAGAAAAACAACTGGCTGTATGTCCAATAGATTTGACTGCTATTAATTATGATATGATTGCAGCCCTGAGTGGTTTGCAAGTGTTTTCACGTCCTTGAAGGCATCAAATCCACACTGATATTAGAAACAGCCTTACCATGCACATAACTGCCACAGGGCACATGTATTCATTCATTCATTTTCTACCGCTTATCCTCTAGTAGGGTAGGGCACATGTATGATAGAGGGAAATTTGAACCCACATCACGACCCCAACCCCCACCCCATTCCCTAAAAAAATTTTTAAAACATATTCCGCACGTGTGTGTGAAGCAGGTGGGTGTGTATATGTGCGCGTACACATTCTAGTAAGAAGAGATAATGGAGGCAAAAGAGGGTGCAAACAACACACTCGCACACAGTTCACCCTTGAGCCTTACACTGTATCATTTAAGGTCAATTCATACTGGAAAAAACTGAAAATCTTTGAACATAGTATATCTAATGGGTGAACTATATTTATTTATGACATCATATATTGTGTATTCAGCAGGCCTCAAGAATTTTGAAACCTTGACTTCAGAGAGCAGTGAGCAGAGATGCACTGATGAAGAATTGGCCTCATAGGAGAAGTCAACTCCTTGAATCCTATATACTCGAGTTGACATTTGACTATGAAAAAGCAATTCAGTAAGTTAATATGCAATAGACTTGATTCTTTAACCCAGTGAAAATCTGTGACTGATACTGTGGAAATATTTGGTTGCACACATACAAGTTATATTGATAAAAAGGCTTATGGGGAGCTAAATCCCTTTGCTCATCCATCAACAACTGAGGCAGCTACACTCTGCCCTTTTGAATCCCATGAAACTCTCACCTTGGGGAATGTGATGCTTGAATTGAACTGTACACTGACAAGCACTCCGTTTTTTTTTAATCATTGTCAACATACACAGGCACTACCATATTCACATTTTATTCAGAGTCATCTGTCTGCATTTGCACAATCATCAAAGGTTCATCTTGTCTACTAGCAAGCAAATGCCCATGAAATATTACCACTTGACCATGAAAACTCCACACTCATAAAGCAGCCCTGCACAGTAGGAGGAATCTTCCTGAAATCAAAACAAAAACCCTCCTGACACAGTCGGGTCACTGACTCAAAGTATGTCTCGGTGCTGTGTAAACAGAGCGAACCCTCAGGTCAGAACAGATGCAACCGTTACTGCATCTGGGCGTGTCACAACCTCACATAAATATCTCCACTGCACCACAGCCAGATGAGAGTGTGTACCAAAGGCACAAACTGCAATAACAGTAAGATTCGGCTGTCTTTCATTTTTCCTCACTCACGCGCAACACACACACACACACACACACACACACACACACACACACACACACCACACACACACACACACACACACACACACACCACACACACACACACACACACACACACACACACACACACACACACACACACACACACACACACACACACACACACACACATATAGTGGTCCTGCAATCACCACTGCTCCCAATGTAATCACTAATGCTTAGTTCTGTCTCTGCTCTTGTATTCCCTTTTGCCATCCACACTATTTTAATTCAGTTCCTAATCCCACCTACAGAGGCCCAGGTAATTACATATGTTCCAACACCAGTCCACACTGCAATATAGCAAGAGACTTGGAGGAAAAAAAGCCCCACCAGCCCCATGCACTACGTTTGTGCTTCGGCAGGGAACAAAGGGACAATGCAGCTGCCTCGTCATTTGCTCACTCATGTTGCTTTCTGTTTGACAATGGTCGTGAACAATGACAGTATGCAGATCCAATGAGGAGCCCTGGGTTTGTGTGGTCTAAGTCTGATCTTTGATTTCTTAATACATGACTGAGGCCTGGGGCACTATGGATTCAGCCAGATATTGATTTCTGCGACATTGCAGTTGTGTTTGCAATTTAATCACATTTGGGAGTAAAAATAGAACCATTATTAATAGATTAATGGGCTTATTAAAAGGTATAAGAAGATGACTCACCTACAAATCCAGCCTGTGTAAAAACAGTGATCATTCTATGGGATAGCTAAAAAAAAAAAAAAAAAAAGGAAAAGAATTGTTATCACTAAAGACTCTGATTTGGTGCGATTTGTTTGAAATGTGAGGTGCATAAAGACCTTTATTAGGCACCCAGCTACTCCATTAATCAAGGAAGTGTGCTTTCAGTGCTCAGATCCAGCTGAGGCTGCTAGATAGCTGATCACAGTGACTCTGTGACGGATTATAGTATTCTGTGTTCCCTCAGTAAGACGTGGTGCTCCCTGGGCCGGGCCAGCCCCAGTGGCACACAGCCATGAGGAATTAGCTGAGTGTGCCCCACATTTTTCTGCCTTGACATGAATCTGCAGATCCACTCCGGTCAACATAACACACAAGAGTCTTCACTGGGAGGAGCAGTGTGTGATGTGACTCATCATGCTGTCTTGTACAGACACTTGGCAGAGTGAAGCTATGGAGTAACATGTAGGTCTTCATCGAACTGCACACTAATATCTGCCTCAGAGAAGATGGACAGTGTAATCTACAACAAATCTGTTTACAGATAAGAAAAAAGAAACATGGGCCTTTGAAATAGGGGTATGGGATCAAGTCCCAGACACCAAAACTTAAATTTGTCCATTGTTAATAACATTATGGTTTCTAAAAGCTATGTTGACAGAATGGAAATGGCGTCTTCAGAGCACTGCAGTTCCCGGGGGATGTGCTAAACAACGTTTGGGCACCTTCAGATTTAACTTTTGGAAAAAAAACATACTATGATATCACTGGAGATGAACATTGGCGAAACAGAGCCCCAATCAGGAAACTGATCAGACAAAGAAAATAACTCGGTCTGTTTCATTTCATCAGACCTTCAACAGTATTGCAGATAATGATTGTTTTTTTTCTGTGGTACTGGAGCTGCCCCAGACGAGCTGTTCTTCACTGCTAAAGGCAAATGTCAGTAAAAGCCAGTGGTGGAAGAATGACCACATCTTTTACTTAAATAAAACTAAATACAGTATACAACAAAGTAGAAGAACTCTGTTACAGATCAAGGTCATGCATTACTAATTCTACTCAAGCAAGCATCAGCATCAAAATATACTTTACAAAACTACTCACTATGCATTATCCATTTCAAAATAATATGTACTATAGAATTGGATTGTAATTATTGATGCTTTAATGCAGAGGCATCACTTTGTTGTTACAGCTGGTAAAGGTGGGGCTAATTTTAACTACTTTATATGCTGCTGGTTAGCGTAACCTATACATAACCTGTAAATTCATTTGTTAATTATATTTCGTATTAACAATCTGAATCTGCAAAGTACAGTACCTGAGGAATGTACTCAGTTACTTTCTACCACTGGTAAAATCACATTGAGCTCTCTTGAGAAGACTATGACATGTCTCCAGTTAGTCACAGTTAACATTTTCCAATCAAAGAGTTTCATTCTCACAACTCATATTTCTGCTTCATTTGTTTAGTCAGACTGCGACCTTGACCAACAGCAGTTATCTTAACTGCCAGTTATGTTTCATATTCCACTTCAATGGACTGAAAACATGAGTGAATGATTCGTCACAGTGAACTGGAGAATTGAATAATGACACCAAGGATCAAAATCAAATTTAATAATGAGATTACCAAAGATTCCTCCTCCTACTCCTTTTACTGTCAGCTTTATTTCAACAACATTTAGGTCATGTTAGGTTTTGACTGTGGATGGGCAATTTCATTACAGTAATTAATAACCACTTTGATTACTAAGTTAATAGACATTCACTAACTTCAGTCACAACAAGTTCAAATGGCTAATTTTGCTTTAAATTAGATTCTCTCTGAATAAATTGATAGAAAATCTTCAGCAACAGTTGGCAGGACAGGAGTTTGTGCTGAAGCCCCTGACAGCAGCCTTGTCACCTCTAAGCATACGGCTAATGTGCTGTATTTTCACCAAAGACAGCAGGGCAAATCACAAACACTAATCAACAGCACGCTTTTAACATTCTGCCGTTGAAGGCATCCTGCTTTGGGCAATGACTGTTTGATTTAGGCAAATGTTATGGCTGTTTAAATATCACATATAATTTGTATTCACCATTCACACACCCCTAAAAAAAAAAAAAAAAGGAAAAAAATGGTAGGCGGTGGGGTGGAGAGCAGGGAATTTGCTTGTAACGCCTTGGTGCTTGACGTTTGCTGAATCAGTGAGATAAACATAGGGGCTCTGAATGTCAGAGTTTACATCTACAAGACTGAAGACTTAAATTTGGTCACTGGCGACTGCTCTTAGAGAAAATTCCATTTAAAAAGGTCAGCCTCAACCCTGCTTATACTGAATAACTAAATGTCTGGGTCCCCATGTGCCTCTGGTCTCCTGTATCAAAAGCATGCAATTGAGTTAAATGTCTTTGCCATTTCTGGAAACCATAGAAGGTTGTTTTATCAACACAAACGTCCCTTCTTTTATTTTGACTCATGAATTTTTCACTATTGGATCTTTGATTTTAGAATCATGTCACACAGAGCTTTTGATTTAAAATTTTGTTTGTGTCAATAAGTGCAATGCTCTCCATCAATGACTACCTTAATTGGCCAACACATTTGCGAGGATGATATTAAAAGTCAACAATTAATTTTCTGCTTATTCGATCCTATAATTCAATCACACCTAAACAAAGAAGATTAGCTAAACACTTGGCACTGACGCTCAGTTATTCATACAAGTCGTTGCCAGGGTCCTTGCTGAGGTCTGATGGTGGGACTACAGCTTCATAAGGAAACCTGGCTGCCTTATGGATGGGTCTCTGGCTGGGATTAGACTTACAACAGAAGACCAGGTGGCAGTGCAGTAGGAAGCTCTTGGCAGGAGGCGGTTTTGTGAGACTGGAGGGGAGGAGAATGTTATCCTGCTGGCTGAGGGAGCTGTTTCTCACCCCCTTGTACAAGCCGAGCACCATTCTGCCAGAACATGCCTATGGCGTGTGGGACTTTCACCAAGCCTGGAAGGGAGATGCTGAACTTCAGAATTCTGAAGTTCAGTACTGCGATTTTAGAGTTTTAGCAAGACTTCAGGATTTTTATTTTCTATTTTAGATGGCCATGATTTTATTGATACTTACTACTTAAAATACACACCCCTGCTTATATCCCTGGATAATAGTTTGTTGATTGTTTTTACACAGGTCACAAAACCCAGCTTTCTAAACAAGTAGGTGTTCCAGGGAATAATCCTCTGTTGCACAGCATGTGACAGATGTTGCACTACTAGCAGCAACTGTTTGAAGTACATAATAAGAAGTACTCAGCACTTTGCATAAACAGCAATAACCACCGTGTCTAAAGAGAGCAGACAAAAGGAAAACCACATCACATTATTGGTGATACTAATTGTATAGGAAACGCAGTGCAAAAACACCACAGCCGAGAGTGCAGAGTATCAAAGATGTAACCATGATAAAACGTCTCCCGGATCACACTTAAACACTCAGTATTGTACAGCATATTTTTAGAATGGAGCCAGGATTAATGTTCTTGCAACATTATCACATGGAGTGTTCACAGTGATGGTTTGGTGTGAGGCCAGCCACTGCCTTCATGTGCCAAACATGTCAGTGAACGGGCCCTCACATTTACAAGAGACAAGAGCATGTATTTCTCACATTGGCTCCGTTTTGCAGACGAGAAAGGAAATTGGGCTGGTAAATGGAATTGGGTGTGGGCTGTGGGTGAAGGAGGTGGAAGACATGAGTTTGAGTGAAATCCTCTTTAGAAAGAACTAGAGCAAAGATAGTCTGTGACAAGTCTAAATGAGGACGGACCTAACCTGGCAAATTAAGGGGAGCAGCAGTCGAAGTGAACATTGCCCCTGCTCAGACACCATCTCAAGCAGAAACAACTCTGATAACACATGAAAAAAACAACATGGGTCTCAAAAGAAATGCATACCAGTGAGTAATACAGCAGAAGAATCTGTATGCAAGCACAGCCTGCCTGTAACTCTTTTTCTTCACTCCCTTTCCATTCCAGACACAACCACAGAAACTTATTTCCCCCTGATTTCAAAGCTAGTGGGGATTTTTTTTTCTGTTTCCTTCAAGAGTTTATTCAGCAGACAGAAGTCTGTCCAAACCAGTGTGAAGCACTCTTAACCCTTCCATGTGTTGTCTGTCCTGAAAATCCTCAATTTGAATCACTAGCACAACTGTTGTTCCCAAACTTCATGTGGGCAGATTCCCATGGATCCAGCTAATCTTGTCACATGTTCCATTTCTGTGGTTCAACTAATTTCATCATTGTTCTTTACTGTTTTAATAATTCATGTTGAGAGAAGGGAAGACGATCTAACAGATGAAATCAGCCCTTATGAAACTGTAATCACAACAGCATCTACAATGACAAAATGGCAATTAGATTGGTTGGGAATTAGACTTACTGTGCCAATCACAGTGGCTGGTGTAGTTACATAATCATACAGTGTTTCTTATATTAACACATAACTGAAATATAGAAAATAAACTCATGGTGCAATATCACTTGCCAAAGGCATCCAATCAGTTGTGCCAACTGAGGACAATTATCAGACCCATAATGAGTTCATCAGGATAATGAAAGAGCCTAGGCTGATTCTCTATTCTGCATCTTAAACCCTTGTATTAGCTTCTCCACTAGCAATTTAGATTAGCAAACCCAAACACAGACTCAAGAAATGCATTGAGCAGATAAGACGCTGCTGTTGTAGAACACACAGAGACACACAAACACTTGCATCCAAAATAACTGCTGTTAAAAATTTAGAGAAATGTAAAAGAATGAGCTGGACGAACACAGCAAAGTCTATTTGGACAGTGACACATGTTGTGGTGACTGTTCTGTAAGGGCTTGATTCATAAAGATACCAGATTTCTGAGGCTGATACTGATATTGATATTTAAGCGTTTAAAAAAAATCCAATACCAAATATATATAATACCATTTTTTTTAATGACAATACAAAGCAGGGCATTTCCCTGTGCTCTCTGGTGGACAAACTGCAATGGAGTCTGTTACCTCAAACTTCAAATTTACCTCAAAACAAAGAAGAGTTTTCACAGACTATAGTATCAGGTTAGAAATATACAGCAGTGAGGACATCATCTGTCATGTTTGTTTGTGCAAGTTAACTATCCTGATGCTGACTGAGCCGTAAACAGCGGTACGAAGCCATGCCAGGTTAAGAAGCCACAGCATCTAAGCTCTGCTGCAGGTACAGGAAGTTTTTTGTTCCCAGTAAAATGTCCTTGTAACTGAATTCATCCAGAAGGCAAACACTTTCTGCTGGAGTGAAAGAGAGTGTAGTGGTTTGATGCAGCTGCTTGGTCGACCATGTTTTTAAGCCTTGATTTACCCAGAATTCATAACAAATTGGTCCTACTTAAGATAGTCAAGAAATTGAAAGATGAATTTAGACCTCTGTTAGTTGATCTAAGCCACCAGCGAAATCTGTTTTTGTAAATCTGACCTCAGTGAATCTTAAATCAAACAATGACTTAGAGGTTTAAGTCCCTGACTTTGGTGTTTTCAATTACTCTGGCTCATCTTTCCAGGTTTTTACAGATAAAAATTTCAATCAAATCCTTGTAAGTCAATGACTGACATAACTAACCTCTCTATAGATATGACCAATCACTTTGTATCTTCCTTGGTGGTGGGCTATACTGCAGCCATATTAACTTCTTACTTATTTTGGGGGATTTGACCTTCAGTCTGTCTGACTGACTTGGGTTTAAATTTTTGCATTGCATTGCAACTTGCACTTGCATTGTCCTAAAATCAAGGCACTCTGTATAAAAAGGCCACCTATACTGTTCACACAATACAGAACATCCTCAAACACCCTTAAAGATGAAGGTCAGCACTTTCACCTCATGGTTATTGTTTTATTTCAAATGCAATATGCTGGAGTAGCGAAAAAACAGCTGAAAATGTGTCACCATCCAAATACATATGGGCCACATTGTACACAGGATGCTGGTATACAGTATATGTGCTAATTGTGAAATGACTAAGCCAGCAATCATGTTCTGGGTGAAGACACCACCCGCAAAAAAAATCTTGGTAGCAAAACACAGCCTTTGGTAAGATCCATGAAGCGGCGTGAGTCACAATTTGTTCAGTCTTTTCATAATGTGGCACACACATGTACAGAGCACCTTATGTACTGACTGTAAACAAAGGTGTTGCTTTAGAGCTGTAATAAAAGCCTGGCAAAAGCAGAATGGCAATGAATCACTGATCATTCATTTGCGCTGCTTCCTACAAATTCATGACGGTGGTCGTCACTCATCCCCAGCTTGAAGCATGCGAATGAGGTCAAAGCTCTCGTCATTAGCCTCTGTGAAATAAGCATCGCCTCTCAGTGAGAAGTTTGAAACAGCACTCAGCAGCACAGCAGATAATAAAGCATGGACAAGGCTATCTGCTTTAATTTATATGCAGGCAGGGAGTGATCTGCCTCAGGCGTGTTAGGCCTGACTAAGCAGAGTGAGTGAGACATTGACTTGTATGCAGAGAGCCTTCCCACGACCCACTCAAGAGAAACGCATCTCCTTCGGCTCTGGGCAGCTGCGCTACATTGACATATGGAGACTCTTACACTGATGCAACAACAGCTTAGCATGCTGTTGACTGGACTTCACAGTTACCATATGGAATCGGAGTGCAGAGTAAACAGCGAAACAGGGAATCTCTTTCAAGAGAATCTCGACAATCGTGGCATTATCAAGAGACTACATCTGGGGAACATATAGCCTAAAACCAGCCATTTGGGAATGCTAGCTCAGCCACAAAACCATCAGTTTCAAATAGACTCCTAATAGACTTTATCGGCAGATATGAGAGAAAGGCAGAGAGAAAGAGAGTAAGATGGAGATGAAACAAAGAGGGGGATGAGGTAGACATGAGGGCAGAGTGAGAGAGAAACAGATTCCCTTGGTTTTCCGGGGTACATAAATTATCTGGCTACTGCATTTGTAAAATGCAAAGAGGATATTGTAAGTGCGGTGCCACATTATTTTAATAATTACTGTATTCTGAGGCACCCAATAATCACTGAAATAACAGCTCTTTTATGAGGAGAATTTTGAAAACAAAGCTATTCAAACCAGCTGTGAGAGGTCAATTTAAGCTAACACAAATACAACAGCTAAAAACAAATACAGAATGCCCCCAGTTTTTTAAGGTAGATAATAAGATGCAGTACAGGTATTAATGTGCACTTGTGTCAGATAATAGGATGTTATTATATACGATTAACTGACATCATACCAGGAAATTATGAATCAGCAACAGCAAAGGTTTACTAATCCGCAGATACAGAGGCAGAGACGGGAGACAGGAAGGTACGAACTATGATGCAGAATAGAGACACTTTGAGATAAGCACAGTTACAGAAAATGCAAACTAGATGAGTCACCACTCCTCCTTGCACGTCTCAGAACAACACATTTCAGGTAAGGTCATTACAATTACAGATAACAATACAGTGCCACAATTCAGTGCTGTGCTAACTGTGTGATTGTTTTTCACTATCTCGTGCAGGTTTTGCAGTTCTGTCAATGTCCTCCCCAAAACCCCTCCAGCTCACTTAGTGGGAGCTATGGCACTACTTTATCGTGCTATTGTTGATACAAACACTAGGTATGTTCACATAGCCCAATATTCTGATTAGAATCGGTTTATAAGCCCAAACATATAAACACCTCAATCAGAATAAACAGGGGTAGTTTAAACCATTTCATAAACCTATAAAAAAAATTACCATGTAAACAATTTAACCTGATCACTTTCTAGATGCCTTCTTTCTGCACACGTTTCCCCACTTCCCAAGAATTCATTGTATTGAGATTCTGAACTTAGGAAGTTCAACTCAGAAGTCCAGACTCCTGAGGACGGAAGGACTATTTGCAATTGGAGCAGCAATGCTTGCTAATATCAGCTGATCAGTTTGGCACTGGTAATAACACTTCAATAAAACTGTAGCTGACTGTACTGTGACGAAGTAAACTCAACTCAAAGGTCCACAAAGGAAAGAAAAATGGAAATGTAAGTGAGTGTAGTAAAAGATACACTTGATATTCAATCTGTAATGTATATTAAAAATTACTCCACTTAAAAACTAGTCCACAGAGACAGTGCTGTTGTAAAAACTGTCCAACTAATCATGTATTTCTTATGTATTCAGCTTCATCGTCTCAGACAAACTAGAGATCAAATTTCATCCTCTACAAGGTATTTTATCATATCAAAACACTACAGACAACAGAGCCAGCGGTAAATTGCCAAAGGGCTTTCTGAGATAGGACTGTTCTCCCGGGCTGATGGCGTACATTGACTGGCTGATCATTTCAGGAGCTGACCAGCAAGCTGCTGAGATGACCGCTGGTCTAACCCGGCAGGTGGGTCCTCAAATCTCTGAAAAATAGTACCAGTACTAGGACAAAAATTGTTACAGCTTTGAGCCAGGCTCAAAATCTCTGCCATTGCTGCTGGTTGTCGCACAGTGCCTTCTGGGACACTGGCCCAAGTCGACCAAAATCAGCTCTCAATGTATCCTCGATAAAATGGGTAGAGTGAGAACACCTCCAGATATTTGATACGTACTTGGCTAAATGTGTACTTTGAATTGGAACAGTACTTGGGCTGGGACTGACGATGATTCACAAGTCTGCAAGAACATGAGAACATGAGTACATAGAAGAACACAGATTGAGAAAGACCTTTTGTTTTTAATATGAACTCTTAAAGAGCTGCATATTATTTGACACCTACACAGAAGGAAAATAAATACTCTATTCAAACAAGTACCCAAAAAAAGGCCTTCTTGTGCTTGCCTTCTCCCCTTCATTGAGTCCAGTGGGAGTAAGCATGCGTTGTTATCAAGCTGTTGCTTCATTAAGAGCAAAACAATAATGGCAAATACTGTGCTGAACAGACAACAGACATCCATCTTCAGGGAGCTGATCAAACACATGCCAAAGTGATAAAATAGCCGTTGATAAAGATGAATGCATGACGTATTCATCACTGCGCATGACAAACAGCTGTTCACATCCCTTGCAAACAGTTGACCTGAGATCTTCAAACGACTTGGTTTTAATCAGAATGAAAAAACCACATAACTAGCTGGGGTCTGATTCATTGTGCTTTCTCAATATTAGCAGGAGTGTGAGCACATTCACAACACCTACAGTGCATTTCTGGCTGTGCTCTGCACAATAACACAATGCTCACTTTCAAATGCCCTCCATTAAAATCCACAGGTGGCATGCAAGCTTCCAATCAATCCCATTAATAAATGAGAATCATTTTAATTTTGAATTACACAAAACTATGAAGTCAGCCATAGCCACATTTGGATATCCATGACAACAGTCAATGTAGCACATTTGAAGGGTGTGACCATGAATACACACTTGCCATTGCAGTGTCCACACTGCAACTGCCCAGCACCTTAACAAAACAATAGAAGACGTTAACAACACGTACGCAAGGGTGGAAGCTTTACATTCCAAAACTGTGTTTCTGGTGAGAATCCTGTCCCCAGTGAAACCATTATTTTATGTCCTCCAGTTCCTCAGACATAATGAGTCTCAGGGGAGTGCATAGTAATACCAAGCATCCCGCTCAAACCACAAAGGAAGACAGAAAAGGCTAATAAATTGGAACTTGTTAGAGCTGTCATAATTCGGGTCGATCACCAAACAAGTGTACTCAGGAAACTTTATACAGCAGCAGTGTTGTTATACCACAAGCTGTAAGTAATTCATACCTACAGTCGCTACATACTAGGGCTTTGAAAAATTGAAAACTTACACACAATTAATTTTGCGCAAGTTCAAATGCAAGCCATAATGCCCAACACCTGTTTTACACAAGAGAAAATAATGCTAAACTCTACAGAAATGTGACAATTACAATTTAGTTTTCTGAGCAGGTATTGTCGCCCTATCAGGATTGGAGTGAAAATGACAGCCCTGCACCTCCAGTGCAAATTCCACTATTGTGGCAAAAAAGGATGGGCTAGCAGAAAAATGTTTCACTTATCCCTGAGTGAGATGGGGGGGAGACAAATGTATTTACAAAAACAAAAGGGCAAATTGTAACATCTTTATCTAAAAAGTAAAAAAAAAAAAAAAAAAAAAAAAAAGGAATGATATATAGCAGATTAATTACAAAATCAATAACTGTGATACTTTGAAATTGAGTGGCCATTACTGAAACATATTCTGTGAGTGGAACTACCCTTTAAGATAACCTTGAGTTATACCTTGAGTAAGTACAAAAGCCAGGACAACTATCTCTGCATGAATTAAAATTCATCTTCTCTCCTAAATTATTCTGACAAAAATCTCATTGTGCTCATGCTCACATATTGATTATGTTGAGTGAAGAGTGCCTCCTTCAGTATGTCGTTATGTTCAACGATCCAATATATTGATCAGCAGGGAAATGAGATGTCATTTTGCTGTCAGCGTGGTCAAATGTTGGCGATCCACTGTGCTCTGCAGAGAGTGGCACTTCAGAGCAAACAGAGGGGGGAGAAAACGAGATAGAGGGCTGACGTATGCATTCCACCCCATGCTAACCATAGAAAGAGTGCTGTTGCACCTTAAGAGCTGGTTAGATGAGTCGGGTAATTGTGCTGAACGTAGAGTAATGCAATTCGTGATAACAGCATAGGAGCATGCCTCACAGACGACTGCCATGGCAACAGACTGGCCCAAGGTAGCAAGGGGATAGATTTCATTTCAGTTCACACTGAAATGAGAAAATAGATTTATCACCAACCAATATATCACACTTTGATCTTTTTAAGCAGGCAACAGAGACTTAAGGTTTAACAAAGGCAGGTTATCATCTGTGTTTAGACAAAGATTTAATCAAAAATAAATAAATAAATAAATAACAGTGTTTAAATATTCAATTTTTGTCCATGTAAATGGACTGGTACTGGCATTTTATCGTCATTACAGAGGGAGTATGAGAAAAATGGATTTAATGGTTTATGTTTTTTTCCTTTTATTAATTTGAAACTGATGTATCTTATAGAATCCTGACATCATCAGTTCCAGAACTTAACTGTTTAGTCATCAGTAGTTCTGTGTAATTCTATTAACTATTTCAGCGTCAGACATTCAACAGACATGCATCAGTTTTATGCACTGCAGCAAATATGATGGTCTATTTGATGGTGTGGAAAATTAGTTGTTTAACTGCATGGTGTGTAATAAGACCTTTGCTTCCAGGAGAGGAAGACAAAAATAATTATGATCCAGTGAGTTTTCAAAGGGCAAACACTGTACTCCCTTGTCAATTGAACAACTTTCCCTTTGGCTACATCCTTTGAAATCTTGGAGTTACCAGAATGGAGAGAGATTAAAAAAATACAATCATAAAATAATATTCTAATACGGCTGAAAGCTGGAATATTAATTCACAGTTTACATGCTTTCATGTTTAGTCAAGATCTTTTTAGAGCTGAAATAATTGGTCTGTTTATCAGTCACATGACAAAATAAATCAATTAATTGATTTATGATAAATTTATAATTTAAGTAATTTTAGGACTGAATGCCAAAAATACACTGGATCCAGCATCTCAAATCTGAATATTTTCTGGTTTACTTAGTTTTATATCACATTCAAATGCAACATGATTATGTTAACTTGAGTTTTGGGAAATTGTGGTGGACATTTTCTAGGCCAAAACAATAATTCGATTAATAAGAAAAAACTTACTGGCAGATTGGTCAATAACAAAAATAATTTCTTCAACAACGACAATAACCACTAAGAAAACAACAGGTGAACTCAAATTATGAACAGTCAAATCGGACATATATATATATATATATATATATATATATATATATATATTTCCAACACATTGTTGGAAAAGAGAATGTGACGTTCACTGTATAAATAAGGTTAAAATGAATAGATACAGGTCAAACATTTACTCAAAATCTCTTTGTGCATCGATGTACAAAACAAAAATTCAAATGTCAGCTCAGATGGTTACACACAGAGGGAAGGGTGAAGAATGCTGGGGTGGTCTGTTACTCTCATAACAGAGCTGTGACCTTCTGTCTGGCCATTGACCATGGGCTATCACATCATCTAACAGCTTTGTATCTGTAACTGCACCATGTTCTGCAACTGCAAGACTATAACACTGGATAGAAATAAACTTGTTGCAAAGCCTGTTTGTGAGTGCATCTTTATTTCTGGCCACTGCACTGTAAGATTGGATTTTTGCAAGTACTGAAGTGTTTGAGGGTCATTGACCTACTGTGCATTACTCAACATATTTCAGCTGACATTGTGAAAAGCAGCACAGATGATGCTATACAATATGTAACACATGCGCTGTATGATAAAGAATAAAAGAACATAATGCTGCCATCCATGTTAAACCCTTGTGTGAAGTAAAGGGATATTCAGGATTTAGCATTAACCACAAATTAAAGGATTTTGAAACATAATAGTATTGGCCATGGTTGTTACAGGACAAATGAAAGGAACAAATGATGACACAGCACATTATGTACCAAC
This sequence comes from Seriola aureovittata, assembly GCF_021018895.1. Taxonomy (NCBI): domain Eukaryota; kingdom Metazoa; phylum Chordata; class Actinopteri; order Carangiformes; family Carangidae; genus Seriola; species Seriola aureovittata. Next base: position 12,234,321 of record NC_079375.1, read on the forward strand.
AGCAAACTAAGTGGGTATAATGAAGAAAAAAAGGAGCTAGTGTAGAGCTCGGAGGCACACACCAATCTCTCTAAGATTAATTTCATTAAGAACAGTAATTCAAGACTGCAAGCTATCTCATATCAAAACAAAAGCACAGCAGACAACAACTTTGTACTTTTTCATTATTAGGGTAAAATATTCTCAATCTTTTCTGAGAAGTGCAGAAATTTGATTATTCAAATGTATTCATTATTCCTACAAGAGTTGTGTGAGTGGAAACATTTTGTTTCCCGTAAACAAACTGCAGCAGTGTTGCTCTTTGTCATGAGCTGGGCTTGTACGATACAGAGGGACATGTTGACAATTTGGCCTTCACATAAAGTAATCCAGTCTTGGTGAAGATAAACGAACCAGCACAGCCCATGAATGTAAATGAGTTAAGCGCTGTAGCCCTATTTATGATGATGTGACGCAGGTCACAATCAAAGTAATGACAGGTGAAATTATTTTCTAGCACAATTCTGTCCGTGTGATTAGTGAACTTAAATGTAAGGGACTATAGGAGTCTCCTGTTTTCAAGCTCTGGGCAAGATTTGGTGGGAATTAATAAACATTCTGAACATGTAGGAGGCCCAATCGATTTACTCAGAGACATATTTATTTGTGCTTCCTCATTGAGTTGCTGTACTTTAATGGAAAAAGCACTCATGCAAATAGAAGGTGCAAAATGCTCATTGTGCCCAGGCAACTACAAAAATATACAAGTGCTTGTTTTGCGAAAGCAGCAACATCCTCTGTTTGTCTGCTGTTTTATCCTAAGTCAAGGACTTAAATCAATCTAGTTTAACCTTTGCTTACAGTATAAATGAATCTGCTTTTCACAATGATAATGCATAGTTCTACAAATAATTTCATCAAGTGATATTACTTTACGTGAAGTCTTACAGATCACAAATTCATAACAGTAACAGTCTCAAGCAAACTCAGTGACTCGTGCTCTTTTCATCTGCAAATATAAGGGAGGCAATGCACCACTGTATGGCTTCTAATGTCAAACTGTGATCAGGGGATGTTACCTTCCTCACATGGAGCTTTGATACTGGAGAAAAAAATGTTACTTTAATTTTTTAATGCAATTTTGAATTATCTTTTAATGTTTGAAAGACCCTCATTATGCTCACTTTAACATGTTACTGGACCCTGATTATTTTCATCATGGAAAGTAGGGCTGGGGATATGGTTGAAATCATTTTGCAATATTCATAACAAAAAAACAAAACAAAACAAAAACAAACAAACAAAAAAAAAAAATAATATATATATATATATATATAATATATATATATATATATATATATATATATATATAAAAATCTGTTTATATCATGATATGGCAAAATCAAGGAACTGTTTTCCCCCGTAACATTTAGGCACTCTTCACACATCTAGATACGAAGTATTTACTTGGCCTCTCATGACTCCTTAGTTCTGGGAATGTGTCGTACTTGAGCTCGTAATCTACTCTGCCTGTTTTCTAATGTATCCTCTTCCACCAGAAACACCACCAATGTCAGCGATTTGTTGCACATGCCGCTCAACATCCTGGTAACTTGTTAAAGACACATTGTAGAGAATTGAGACTCCAGAGACCGTGAAGATCAGCTTTTCCTTCATCTTGTTTTACATTCCTTTCCCCTCTTTCCTCTACTCTTTATAAAAGTATATTCATAAAGCCCTGGGATAAGGGCACATTTTTCACTCATAGTTGAAACATTGTCCACTCCCACAGACATGTCTTCCCATCAGTTCAGCTGAATTTGTGGCAAATCACGTATCTGCGCTGACCTTGTATGCAATCATGTCGCCATTAGAATTCTCTCTTTTTTTCTGTCTGAACACAGTTAGGCAGAACAAAAAAAAAAAACATGTATTATTGAAAGCCTTTGCCCTGCCAGGGTCAAGACAGAAATGGCCTGATTTTAATTATTATATAGCAAGTAACAACAAATCAAATAAATTCTCATCAAAGGGCGTTAAAACCTGTACAGCACGCAACACCCTCTATCCTTAGACTCGTATTTCAGATAGGGAACCTGTGCTATGTTTATTGTGCTGTTTCCAGTGTTTTAATGGGGATACATTTTTGACAGAATCTGACAGAATGATCAAAGAATACCCAATAATACACAAACAGTGAGATTTTCATCAGCCAAAAATCAATGAAAAATGTATTGACTGGCTGAAATACAAACTGACGCTGAGCATTCCCACTACTGCCCTTTATTATCTGTATATATCATACTAGTTCTCTCCTGCACCACACTGCACTGCATGAGCTTCACTTTTTATGATTGTTTGGAGTATCTTAGTAAATATCTTCACATATCGATGGTGAGACTGCTGCTATTGCAGTAATTACCACTGCTGTGATAATTAGCACAATATCAAATTTGTCTATACCACCCGCCTCGGTTTCTGACCAAGGTCTGAAGCAAGCCAGGAAGAGTAAAACCTGTCACACCAACAACAGAATACAAAGGAATGTAGAGACCATGGCTGTAATTATTTGAATTATTTTGCACTGAGGATCCAAGAACAATAAGCATCATTTTCTTTTGATAATATCTATATAATCAAAAACTGTCTTTTCACAATTATCAGATAAAAATGCAAAAGACTGTCATGTAGTAATCATAACCAGACATATGATGCTTCCTGTCAGGGATTGCTTTTTGTGCAAACTAACATCACAATAAACTAACTTTTGATTACTACAGGGCAGCAACAGTCCCTATAGGAATTTTTCATAGGTATTACAGGAGACCTGCTGTTGCAGCAGCAGTAATAACTAATGTTGTTATCTGCTGATGTCAAATGTGAGTGGCGACATAAGGCAACCTCAGACAGAGATTAGGCTCATTCGAGACACCCGACTGGAATGCAGACAGGCGTCGCCAGCTTAGGTTGAGGGAAATTACAAAAACTGCAGTCAAGTTGGACAGTTTCAGCCTTCCTGAGATGCCTGTCAAATATTTGTCATATTCCAAAACAGTTACTGGAGACATTGGGTAGGTTATAAGACAAAAAGTGTTATGTTCATATGAATTAAACTATCAAGCAGCTTGTCAGTCACTAGTAACTATTGTTTACTGTGGATTTGTTGTTGTTGCGTCCTCATCCATTAAAATATTTGGATGTGATTGGGCCGCATGATACACCAAACTTGCCATTTCTAACAAGCTTGTTAAGTCAAAATCACAAGAGAGTTATTCAGTGATTATGACAAAACAAAGCATAAAAATAATTACACCCATGCTCTATAATTTCTTCTGCACTCTGTTGTTTTAACATTGATGAGTTAATTTCTAAGTGAGCCTCAGGCTGCGATCACAGAAGTCCCAGGATTAACTCACCTGTAGTCTGTGCTATGGTGGTGTCTTGGTACATGGGTATACTGTCTGCTTCATTTTTGTAGTTATGCATGTGCACAGTTAACCTGGTAGTAGTGTTAAACCCATTCTTATACATTTTATACCCTGCCATGAAGCTTGATGGTTAGGGGTAGAGAAGGGACTTTAGTCCTTGAGTTCATCCTGAAGACAGTGCTTCCGCCCAGGATGCTATACTGCCTAAAGGGAGACACATGCCTTAATGGCTAAAATCAGTTAATGCCATATTTTACAACCACATATTGTATTGTACCACAAAATTGTAAACATGATTGACTACAGCCTTGCTTTATGAGATCGATAATGATTTGTATCTCAGGCTTTTTTTTCTTTTTCTTTTTAGGGAGGTAAACAGTAAATCCCCCCTGTCCAGAGGTGGGTAGACATGCCATATACCTGTGTATACACCGCCTCTGTGGATTTCGGGAGGTGCTTCACTCGAACTACATTAACTGAATGTTGCTGAACTCAGAGATAAATGTATCTCAAATGTAATGATGTTTTGTTTTTTTTCCACTTACAGCTTGTCTCTTTCTACAGCATCATACATTTATTTTTAGATACGGTTTGATACTTGGGATGGTAGAGAAGATTAGGCTCAAACTTCTTTCAATAACCATGCACACGGATATGAATATTCCCTCTCTCTGCACGTTTATCATTCTCTGTCCTAAGTAATGAAGACCCCAATGTTACAGGTAAGCTTGTAAACAGTAGAATGAGACTGGTGATCAATAATAAGTGACTTAAAGGACTTAAAATTTTAAAGGCAGAGGACTGTTTAGGGATTTCAGCTCTAAAACATGTCCTAGAGGTGACATAGGGTCCACTATTTGTAACAAGGATAGATACAGTTCCTGCTCAGACCACAACTCCCAGAGTAGCTGCATTGTCTGCACCAGCTATATTTTCACCAGTGAGGTTGAGCATACACACCATTGCTTATAACTGCTGCTAAATTAAACTGTATCACCATTCACTATTAATTTTGATAGGTTTAATGTGTATGTATAAGCTGACAGTATCACTTACAGGACTTCTTGGACAAAATATGACTATTTGTCCGAAGATATTTCTGTAATGACCATGTTTTACCAAGGATGTTTAATTAGTGCTGACATGTCCCGTAAAACAGATAACTCTTAAAAATAAATTAAAATCTAAAATTCTATCTGCTCTTAACTATGATGATATTATATATATTCATGATTCTCCCACCACAATGAAACCCCTTGACTAACAGTGTATCACACCGCACTATGCTTCATCACAGGTTACACTTTTCTCACTCACCATTGCATCCTATATGAAAAGGTGGAATGGTACTTGTTAACAAACAGAAGGACGCAGCATTGTATATTGTTCATTTATAAGGCTCTGCTGCAAAAACTGCCTAGTTACCTCTGCTCTCTGCTTACATTTAAATACAGTACTTACAATGTCAGGTCACACAACATTTTAACATTAGCTGTACCTCTTGTTCACAATTAACTCAGAAAAAATGGTTTCAGATACTATGCTGCATACAAATGGAATGAGCTCCAAAAGATATAAAGTTTTTTTAAAAGGTTGCACTTAACAATCACAGTTGTACATGCATTTCTTTAATGTGAAAATGTATAATGCATAATGCATAGCTGTATTTATTTTAATGTCCATGAATTTATATCTATTTATGTCTAAACTGCATGTTTACTTTTGTACACAAAGAAAAAAGAAGAAGAGATCCCAATCTCAATGAGACTACCTGTTTTAATAAAGGATTTATTAATAAACAAGAACCTGTTGGCAATATGTGATGTTTCCATCTACATTATAAAATTAACTGCACCTTAGCTGTATTCGTATATACATTTACAAGATATCTGACTTTCCAGATATGCCCATGCTCTCCGATTCTATCCACCTCCCTCTGCTCCAAAGTTTATACAGAGTACATCTGCCACACTCTTCTCACAACTCATCACCTCTTGAAAAACTCATGAAACCTTATTCAGTGAAGCATCTTGTTGTCTTCTTCCCTGACAGTTCCTAGTGTCACTTCCCTTCACCGTGTTCACATATCAATTGCTGTTTCCGAGCAGCTGGTAGTACAGTGTGGATATATTAATTAATTTTTTTTCCTAAAACTGATCGGTTTAATGATGCAGAAGGACTTGATTGTGAGTATAGCTTTGTTCCACAAAGTCAGCCCACATATCCACTTAACAAAATCAAATGACTACAGTAGGTTCACACAGTGGCTGCTGGAGCAGTATGTGTTTTTACTGCTGAAAATTCTATTTCATGGTAAGTAGCTTTGTGAAGCTCTCACTGTGTATCCCTATAAGTTTACACAAGGCTCCATGTTTCAGTGTCAGCTGCCAAGTTCCTGACTGCAGACATACCTCTGTGTGTCTGCCTAAGTGTATGTACACATGACAAGAAAATATGTAAACAAAAGTTTGAGCATGTGCATCAATAAGGCCATGAGTGATGTTGGATTTTGGCAGCCAATACTAATAAAAGTCCTGATAACAACACATACTATAGAGTCTATAGTATGTATTGTTATCAGGACTTTTCTGATACAGTATAGACCTTTCGGAAAATGGTTCACTGACTAATGACTATATGTAATGATAAACTGTTCAGCTATATGGAGCATTTATTTAGCCAAAATAAATGAATGGATAATAGCCACTAGTGCTTAGTGGACCAGTGAACATATGAGCATTTAACCAGATAGCCTAAGAGCTAGTAACAAAACCACTAGCAAATGCTAATATTGCTGTGTCTGGATGCAAAGTACTCAAGGATTAAATAATATGTGTAGGGAAACGCAATGTGGCATAGTCTTAAGGTTATGTTAAAACACCAGTGTGAAGAAAAAGGAAAATCAAGATTAAAAATTATAAATATATGTAAAAATGTACTTGTATAAATCTTAAGGCCAACTGTATAATAATATTGTGTATATGCTTGAGTCCAAATATGCAAATGTTCAGTTATTTACATCTCTGTTTGACAAGTTAATATGTCCTCCAGGTCTGCTGGCTGATATTTATGAACTGATACAAGGATCTCTTCATTTGGTTATCAAATAGTTTGGAACAAAGATATATTTCTTATGGTTAATCATTACAGTTATTATTAGCAGAATCTGCATCACAATCTGCTGATATTGTGACATTTTACTCTGCCAACTAAGCTTCCGCAGAGTGTTGTATACAAAAGAACCTGCTTGACAAACAATGAAATTATGGCTGTTGTAAAATTACTTCAAGCATGTTTTACTGCACTATGTACTCTATTTGTGCAAAGCAGCCAACATATACACCACTGCTGACATACAGTATCTGTGATAAGCCAACAATATCAGGGCCTTGGAAATATATTGTCTATCTCTAGCATCAATTGCTTTAGAGGGGAAATGAGCCTCCAAATGTTGAGGACCTCAGCCAAATCTCTTAAATCTCCAACATGTAGATCCACAAGTCACATTGGGTCAGTCAGCCTCGTCTTAAATGTAGCCATGTTTCATCCCCTTGGCACCTGCTGTCATCTGGATGATAAGATGAAAGACAACTCACATCTTAAAGACTGAGCTTCAGCAAAATGTGATGATGAATACTGATTTTACACACTACGTAAGAAATGGACAGAAATGTAGCCCAGAGAGACTTGTCATGACCTGTCAAGACTTCAGAATGGAGCACTACATCCGATCCATAAGATTATGATAATCAACCTCTTGTTCACTAGCTGCAGTCTAACATTGACTGAGGTTCCATTTACATACAGCATTAGTCATAGACTACTCATGTGGCCTGTCAGAGTCACAGCAAGTCAATAAATACATATTGATAAAGGTCATTTTGTGGACAGGAACACAGCCATTTAAGATCATATACAACCTTAAAAATATAAACTGGTGTAATCTCCACCAATTCAAATTGGACTTTAAGGTGCATTATTGTTGATATAGTGAGAAAGCGTTGAAATTAATATCTGGTTAATCCTACTGTGATCTTTCAATAGAAAAGTCCTTAGTGGAGGTTTTTTGGCATTACTAGTGAGCAGCAGAAGATTTGAGCTGTGGTTCATTTCAGACTCGAAGGTAGATTTCTGCACCTCACCAAAGAGACTATGTTAAATCTGTTCCATCACTCTGAAAAGTAAGCCCACTGTGGAGGGATTTTAGGCATAAGAATCAGGGGGCTTACAGAATAAACTCATAAAAGACCAGGATATCCTAAAAAAAAATAAAATAAATAACAACTGCCCTGACTAGTGCTACTGACAACTGAGAACTGACAGAATGCTAGAGAACTATAACTTCTTTCATGGCATTCATGTTTTGACATGCTCAAGTGGCTATTTTGAATATCAACTGACGGTACAAAATGTTCTCAAAATTGGCCTTGCATGGGACACAAAAAAAATCAAATTTTTTTCATGACACTGGGAACATGCACCCCATAAAATCATTACGAGGGATTAAAGTGGTTAATGGCATTGGAAATACAAATTAGCATTCACCCCTTGCCCACCCATCCATTACAATGCAAAACATTTTTAATGCTTTGTTTCCCAACTGCATCATAACCCAGACTTAATGGAATTCTTCCTTCATTTATTCAAGGTCAAAGCTCATCACTCCCACAGTCCTTTGCATTGTAAATCTTCCTCTCAACACGTCTGTGGGGGAAACTGAATAATTGAAAATTTCCTGTAGTCGTCGTCTAAATATCAGCGTACTGACAGTGAATAGTGATTCTGTGTTTGGAAAGGAAAACAACAAGAACATGTATTTGTAGACAAAGTCAACCAAAAACAACCTAGTATATTAGGTACATGTCTTGGTTTTGTGTTTTCTGGTGAAGATTTCAAAAGAACAGTAGCTGAAGGCAGGTTATGAACTCAGTTACTCCATTAGTGAACAAGCCATAGTGCTTGCAGTTAGTTGTGTGAGATTATTATCAGATACAGCACCAAACACTCAGCTAGATGGGTATGGTATACTGGCACTCATCCAAGTCCTGACAAACACATTTCTGCCCACTGAGAGCATAACGCAGTCTGGTGTGGTCACTGCTTTAACCACTCCATCCAATCAATACACCACAATGATGGATGGGTATCAACAAGACTGTTCAAGTGTGACGCCAGCAATTCTTGGCCAGGTGAAAGTTCACAGTGTGCTGGACAACTAAATTTGCCCAACAAAAACAAGACAACGTGCAAGCTAACCACATTCACTAAATCTTTCTACTAGTTCATTTGACGCTGCAAGCATTTTCAATCAAGCAGTACAACGGAAGTTTGCTTGAATGATTTGTTTCCCTAGACACTCTTGAGTGCTGCCAGGAAAAAAAATGTATGTAAATGGAGATTCCTAATTTATAATATTTGTGAAAGAGATTGAAAAGAAATAAGACTTAAAAGCAACATTAAATTAGTGCTTTATCTACAGCAGAAAAGGACTTTGATCGACTCTGAAGATTGCAGAGTAAGTCACTTAAAAAGTGGCCATCTGTTGGGGTTTCTTTCAGGGTTGATTAAAGATACAATGTAGATAAGAAATCGTATTTTTGAGAGTGGATAGACACAATTGAGAGATAAGTAAGTTAGGTGTTACTCCATCAAACCTGCATCTTAAGAAATGGTATACAGGACACAGACACAGTGAGAATAATGAACCGTTATAAAAGGATGCATCTTTATGGTTTTTTGTTTGTTTTGGAGGTTTTTTTGGCCAACGCACTGTATTCTTGTTTAAATAGAATAATTGACAACCCAGACAGAGATAAGGAGAGCTTTGCCTATGGCTTTTTGGGTCTGTTATTCTCTCAAATAAAATGGGCTAATGGTAATGAAACAGCTCAAACTCGAAAATGTTTCCTGCATTGAATAAAAGCAAAAGTGGAGAACACAGGAATGAAAGGAAAAGAAACCTTTGCGGCATAATCATGATACACTAGTGAAAAAACTGCAAAGCAGAAATATAATCCCACTATTTTACTTACTATTTTTTATTATGTTGATTTAATTGTAGTTCTACTTTAACTCTTTAAAGTAAGGCTCAGGACTCACATCATTTTACTCTTTTAGGATCTGTTGCTGAGCAGTAAAAATCCAAAAAACTCACTATAAGACCAACCTTTACATTAACGGCTACCCACACTCCGTTTTTAACTGCCAATTTTTAAGAATAAACAGCCCCATCTCACAGTGTAGATTATAGTGCAGATACAGTAATTGGGTGTGTTAAGATCTTTATGAGGGTATAATGGACCCACACTTGGACCCACAACAAATCTATTCCTTCCATTGCTTCTAATCAACACATGAAACAACCAAGAGGACAAGTTCATGTTACTGTGTCTATTTAACCATGTTCAATGTCTTTAAATGAATGAGGATTTACTGTTAATGCACCCAAAAGGAAACCATTTGCAGTTTAGTGGGCTTCATTCATACTGTGTAGTGAATGAAGAGTTGCGTTTGATTGGTTGGATAGGCAAATGGAGTGTAGAATGAATCAAAGCACAGAGTATGTGTGCTTGGTGATAACTCAGTACCATAGCACCTTTCTCTGAATGATTTCCTAAATTATAATATAACAGACGTAATTGGTTTTGTTTAAACATTTGAAATGCACAACAAACATTACATTGTCTCCAGGGACTACTGAGAAATATTTTTTCTGAAAGCAGCACTGATGACTATTTAAAAGATTAGCATAAACAAGAGAGGAGAGTAATGACAAGAGAGAGGACAGTGACCCCAACCTCACAAAAAAGCAAAAAGCAGTTAGGAACCTCGATTTGAACTATGTTATAACAGCATCTGACACATTTGCCAAAACAAATGCCTGTGTGCATGCTTTAACAATCTATTTGACCTGAGCTTATGGGGAAGTGTTTCCTCAAGATACAGAGATACACACATGCCAAAAATAATTCCCTTCGTCTTAGAACCCAAGCTGAGATCACTGAGCAGGTCAGTAACGGCATAAAAGGTAAATCTTTGCAGGATTTAATTTCAGGACATTACCCTTAACACAGGTTTTATGCACTAATTGCTCTTAGCAAAGCATTCAACTACAGTACACATGCAACACCACCAACAGCAGCTTTTTGCAACTACTGACAACACTTCAGAAACAACCACAGCATTAACACCAGTCTATTATAGTAGCAAATGCACAAACGCCACACATTTGTTTCAAATATATTGCTCAAGCAACATTAAAACTCAGTCTCAGCTTATTTGAACATAAAAGACAGGTGCAGGCTGTCAGATCTGGCAGGAAACAGAACAGCAGACATACTGTGCAGAATTGCAGCAAGTTAAGATAAGAATGAATTCTTACTGTGGTGAAGTTCACTGGATAGCAATCCTCTCCTCGAAAGGTGCACTGCAGTAGCATATCACTGATGTCATGTCCTGTACGGTTATAGAAATCAGTCATGTTGAACAGCTTGGGCTTGAAGTTCTGGAAGTTTGCTTTATCCTTAAGGGCGGCCAGAACCTCGGGCTCAGCCAAGTGTGGGTTGGCTATTTGGTAGTTATTATTGAGGAGGGCCAGGAGCTCTCCTACATGATAGAGGTCATTTCTGGTGATTTTGGAGAAGCGGAACTCGTTGAGGTTACAGAAGGTAACTGCTGGGAAGGTGAGGTTTGTAGCCGCCACCTCGTCAAGCTTGGTGACATGAGGATACTCCAGGTAATATGACACTCGATCCATGCAGACAAGCATCAATAAGCCTAGTGAACCCAGAAATGAGAGAGTCCAAAGGAACCGACGGAATGTCATGTGCCCATAGGCAAATATGTGACTCATGCCATGTAAGGTGGATATGTTAGCAAAAGCTTGCAGGTTGGAGGGCCTGATGCTTTCAATGCTTTCCTCTGAGCTTCCTTTCATGGCTGTAGGATGATGCTCAATACTGTCTCCCAGATAACTTCAGGTTACAGACTTTGCTTAGCAACAGCAATAGCAGAATCCAACCGGCAGTGTTGGTTTGGCACACTGCTTCTTTATTCTCTCAAGTGGTAATGGTCTCAATAAATAGCTACCTTAAATGGTTGTCAGTCTTTGTAACAGTTTTCTTTTCATCACAATTCACTGTCCAGTGGATGTCAGCTGTTCCTGTAGTCCCAGGTCCCCCCTTTTCTTTCAGGCTGCTATTTTATTATCTCCAAAGCTGTCCCTCTCACTCCCTGCTCAGCTGTCCTTTGTAGCGGCACCAAACACAATGACAGCTCCAGGAACACCCACTTCTACCAAAACGCAATGCCTCCTGATTCCTGAGTGGTGTGAAAAGGGACAAGAATACAAGGAACAAGAAAAGAGAGAAGAACAGAGAAAACAGCAGACGTAAGGATAGAGGCGAGAGATGAGGGGGAGACTGCAATGAAAAGGGCTAGCGTTGGGAGAGAGGTGCTAAGCCTAAGCAGTCAATGGGACCCTTCCTCCTCCAATCGGAGAGAATGCCTCTACATCGCTGTGATAATGGGATGCAATGGTTTTGTGAATGGAGGTAATAAAGAGAGAAATGGCTCACTGGTCCCTCGCTGCCACCTTCCTTTTTCTCTCGTGTCTCTTTTGCTCTTCTCTTTTCTTCCAGAAATGAAAATGAGAGGGTCAGAGACCTCCGACCAACCCACCACTGTGCTTGACAACCGGCGTTCACGGCTTCCACGGGTCCCACTTCTTTATTTGCACAGATCCTCAGTTAATAGGGAAGACCACCTCTTGATGCTTTATGGCCACCCCCCACCAGTACAACCACTAAAGCCGCTTCGAGACCTCCAGCTTTAGTCCTGTTAACATACAGATTTATATTCTGCCGTGTGGAGCCTTTCACTCTCTTTTTCGCTTCCTCTCTCTCTCTCTCCCACCACTCCCCCATTTCTTGCTTTCGCTCTCTCTTTCACTCTCCCTCTCTTTCCCTCTTCCTCTTTAGTAGTCAGGATCCATCCCACTGCTGAATGGCTGCTTTGCTTGTGTGTCTGTGCTCACAGGGGTAGTCTCTCAATCTGGATACCACCTTCATTTTTATTATTCTCTAACCTGCTCCTAGAGTCTCTGTCATCAACATGTTTGTTCGCATACAAGAATGCCACAGGTTGCATGTTTATTGCACTGCCATACGTAATGGAGTTCCAGAAATGTCTACGTTTTAACCTTTTCATAACAATGCAAATAAGTAAAGAAAGCAAATATATTACCCAAACCACCTGGTTAGATGATTTCTTAATTATTATACATGACTAATAAATCATCTGATCTTAGATATTTATGCTTTGTCCTTTCTTGAGACTGCATAGGTAAAATATTTCCTTTCTATTTTTTTCTAATTTTCTTTCTTTTGCAGTATCAAGTGACGGACCAATCTCAAAACCATTTAACAGTCTGGCTATAGCAGTGCTAGGCTATCGTGTGTGACTACAAGAGCGGCTTGCCCAGTAATGGAGTTGGTGATTTTATTGGGGTTAAAAGTTCACCACACCATTCTGAGAAACCTTTTCATTTCTCCTAGGACCAAACAAGATTATCACTCATTGGCTACCCGGGGATGTCTTATTATCATAACAATAGGTGAACTGATATGACCATAGCCCTTGAGGATTAAATCAATATTCTGCCCTGGTAACCAAGCACAAACAGCATAGCAACCATTACCCACAACACTATAGAGGTATGCATTTGAAAACCATAACAACTATTTCATCCATGAACATCTGAGAAACAGTGTCAACCATGCAAAGTCATAGTCAAGATGCAATCTGAAAATTGCTCACTGGAGGAAATGGAAAATGATGCCTGAAGTGATAGAGTGTTGCCGTTTTGAATCCACCTATCACAGTCTTTTTACCTGACAGGGAATGCTACCAGCTGGAATAGGTCTACCAAACAATGTCTGAGGTATTGCAATTTTAAAACTACAAGACGGCAGCCTTCCCACCAAAAGTAGTCCAAGCAAAACAGGATTGAGTCACTCTAATGACTCATAACATCATGACACCTTAAATATATCTAGTATGACTGCTTGTCAAAATGTCTTTGAATCAATTAACATGTTTGAATTTACAAGTGTTTGATGCTTCATTCAAGGCTGGCTAATCACCTCCAATACTTTAAAATGTATAAAATTCAGCTGCACTCCTTTGTATTCATAGTCATGGCCGATAATGATTACTGTGCTAAAAAAAAAAAACACTTAACAGTGATGGATGATGCTGTGCCCATTTAACATATGAGACCTTCACTGGGTTTTAATGTGTCCTCAATCACAAACAGTGCCGGGTAAATCAGTGCTGTTGACAAACACTGACAAACTACAAATCCTTCACCAAGGAGTCATATTTAATGAAGTTACTGCCTACAATAGAAATCGAGTATGATTTGGGTACTTTACACATACTATTATACTTTGAGAATAAACTAGCCTACAACACATGTACCTTAATGATTAGTAGGAAGCACTATAGAAATCGCATACTGTAGTAGTAAAAACAAGGTAGCTGGCTTTTCTTGTTTGCTGCAAAACACACAGTAAGCAAGCCAAAAGCAGTAATCATGTCTCATCTCCTGGGAATGGACGAGTTTGTGGAGTGTGGTGGTTGTGCAAAGGCGTCACAACTAAGTATTTATGAGAAATACAGGAAACACTGAGGTGAAATCCTGTGACTACGGTGATGTTACACACGATTCCACAGTAACTGAATAATGACTGAAAAACCTCAGTAAAAAGTAGATAGTGATAAGTAGCCGAATTGTCTTCGGTAAAACAAAAATGCAAACAAACATTTGATGAATTTTGCATTTGACATTCAATTGCAATATACAATAATTGATTGAAAAATATCTTCACGCTTTACATTTGGGTACCACTGTCCAGTGTAAAGATTAGGAAACTTAAATTCCAAATTCATACTAGCAGGCATGCCTGTTGTTGCCGATTGCAGGATGAAAGCGGTGGACTTTTCTACAGTAATTGGCTTTTAAGTGGACGGTGGAATGCACAGCATAATGCAGAGAATATTAATAAGGAGGGCTAATATTTGAGGTGGTTCTGAGCACTGCACTCTCATTTTGGGGGCCTTTGAATTTGACTTTTGACTCTCAGCTAATGTTCTGGAAAATTCCAGACCAAAAGCACATCTGGCTTTTAGATTAGTAGCCTGTCTGTTTCTAACTGATTGACGCAATGTCACATGAATGAATGAATGTTAATTCAACATTCAAAAACAACCTCTTTTTGTTTTTGTTAAATAACCATTAATGATGATGCAATACAATTGTAAGGGTCCTAATGCAGCCTAGACAAGAGTGACAAGGTTCTGCTTGTTAAATTACAATTTACACTAAGGTTTCAAACATGTGCCTACCTGATACAGGACTAAATATAATGGTAGATCTTAATCATAATCTTGGAAACATGGAAATGGAAATGTCTGACATTTATTTAAAATTCTGTAATATATCGGGCTATGGAAATGTGTTGTCTATTAATCCCCAAAACTACTTTATAGGATACTGCACACTGAAATGTTTAGTTTAGATAATGTTTAGCTAATGCATACAATAACTGACCCCAGGTTCCCTTATAAATGAAGGTCAGAGAAAGTCTGTTCTATCGGCTGTCAATAAAGATGTGTCGCAAAAGCTTTGGCAAAATATTCTAAACAAAAGTTGTACCTGATTTGACAAGTCATCTTAATCAAGTGAAAACAGTACAGCAGTATTGTTGCCACTCTCACCATGTGTATCTTAATGATGCTGGATATTAAGTAATGTGCTATAATTGCTATAGTTCAGCAACATTTCCTATGACAAGCAAACCGCCCTGATATGATGTAGAGCTAAAAGGAGCAATTACAGTGAGTCATTCTTTGTGATGCCCAAGTTATGCAGATTTGGCAAGCACCTCACAGGACAGATTATCCTGTTAGGAACTGAACCCGGCACTAAAGCAGTCGACATTTAAAAGCACATACATCACAAAGTTAAGGGAGAGACAGCAGAGATGCAACGCTGCACTGAATAGAGCAGTGCCATGAAGGAGCAAGAACACAACCTGAAGTACAGATTAGACTTTAAGTGTGATCCTATAAAACTATCCCAGCATCTAAGCACTTTGTTTTTCTATATGCAACATTCAGCAGCTAGCATAAGCACATTTGCAACAGTAACTAACTTATAATTACTAACAAATAAGTCAATGACTGGAAATGTTTGATTATATTAATAAATAGAAATACAAAATAACTATTTTGTCCACTGTGGTAGTTAGTTCGTAGGTCGACAAATAATGTTCCTGACCCTTTTTCATCTGTGTCGTAATCACAGACCTTTCTATGAAGACAAACTAAATGCAGTTTTGTCCTTGTTTTGAACTGCTCATTCAATAAGGATCAAAATTAAGCAGCTCTTACATTTGCTTAAGTGTGTGCAAATTCATAGAAATTCAAAATGGAATATTTGTATACAAGACTGACACAACTTGTGCATTTGGCAACTACAGAATAATCACTGCAGGTATGAAGCTAACCTTTGTTCTATTAATCTACAAATCCTTCAGAAATAATACAACAAACACGCCTCACAGCCTTAAGCAGTATGTTGATATGAAATGCTGTGATAAACAGAACAGCCAACATTTTTTCTATTATGTGACTGTCAGGCAGACTTAACGAGGTAGCAGATGTGCACACGCACTCACCTTTTTTCCCCATCTTCTCTTCACAGATGAAACAGCCAAACAGAAGAAATCTGCCAGACAACAGAGAAAAAGATGGCCTTCACAATACAGTCAACCAATTGCTGCTATTCAATATGTGTGGCAGTTGCTGCAAATGACCTTGCATAAATGCTCAATATCGGCTGTGCGCTTATGGAGAAGAAAATTGAGAGGGGAACAAAAAGCCCAAGACCATGAACACACAAATGGCTGTGTTCTATGAGGAGATTTGGACCCAAATACTGACTCAGGTTTGTCACTGATCAACACAAATCTACCAATATCTTTAGTAAATCCAGGAGCATATGAGAGGGTTTGTGAAGTGTTACAGCAAAAGTTGTGTTGATGTGTTTCTTTTCTGTTGTGCACTGGAAAATGTTATATTGCCTAGACAAGAAAGTGCTTGTATTTTTACAGACAGAAATGCATCACCTTACACCTTGTTTCATAAAAGTGAAAATAATCACCTTTTAAAACAAATATCTACAGCTTTTCAATACAAGGTCCAGTGCCACTTAAACCCAAAAATGTTTTCATGATGAAGCTGTAATTGTAAAGCTGCCACTGCTTAGAGCTCTACGGTGTTTGCCTTAACACTGCTGGCAAACTGCTTCACTCTCTACAACCTAGACAGCCTACTTGATAGAGAGTGTTGCTGCAGTAACTTTCTCACATTCACTCAAAAAATTGAGTGGTACATCAGTAGCATGTTCAGAGCAAATACACCTGTGCCAAGCTTTGCTATGACAGACATGGATGAGTGAACTGAATGAACGAACAAATGATAAAGTGCTTTACCATTTGGGGAGAGAAAGTGTGTGTGTGTGTGTGTGGTGTGTGTGTGTGTGTGTGTGTGTGTGTGTGTGTGTGTGTGTGCGTGTGCGTGTGAGAGAGAGAGTGAGTGAGTGAGAGAGAGAGAAAGAGAGAGAGAGAGAGAGAGAGAGAAGAGAGAGAGAGAGAGAGAGAGAGAGAGAGAGAGAGAGAGAGGTATAATTTGTGTTCCTTCCAGCGCTTTGGATCTCGTCAATCAAAATGGTAAAACGAGCTAGGAACTACACACAACACACATACACCAGACAAAATGGATACATCAGCTGCACAATTGTTGGTTTAAATTTTCACTGTTAGTATCAGGAAATATCTCATTGATATACGTAAGAGATAATGTCCAACTGAAATCAGAAAAATGCAATAACATAGCAGGATGTAGGGAATCAACTTTAAAGGGTAAGATGTAAGATAAAACAGTATCTGCTGTCAAAGGCAGTAGAAGCTTGCATGTTTTATAATCAAAGTTGCTTCTAGTTGCTCTTTTAATATGCTACTATACTAAGAGACTACAACATTAACACTCTGAGGGCCAATTTAGATGTTAAACTTTTCAACCCAAATAAAACAAAGAGACTATCTAAAAAAAAAAGAAGAAGCTAATCCAGGGCTGAAGCAGAACCATTTTATCCCAATTATCAGCACCAACAATCTTAAATTTGACAGGATGTTGTAGAAGTAAAAGTTTCCAAGGTCAAACACAAGATGTAAGCACACCGCTACTAAACAAATAGCCCCATTACCACAGTCAGAAACCATAGTAACACCAGCTGTAACTGAAATACATTCTGTGGACCACATTAAGAGGGCAGATGAAGCCGCTAGGAGGCCTCAGAGTAAAACCTACTTTGTGCTCATCTCTACAACCAGCTACCACCTCTCGGATAGAAAAGCTGTTGTAAATTGTAAATATAGTCTGTGAATTTTTCATGTGCTGAGGATATGTTGAGAATATGCCCAAATCATATTTTGCCAAGGGAACAGTCATTAGCACAATGCTGAAACACCACTTGTCCTTGTCCCCAATTAATGCCAAATAGAGTGAGTTTAGTTTAGTCTGTACACCAAGTCAATACATTTTAAATTAAAATGATAGGGACTTAAGACAGTGCCGTTCTATATTCAAGATTCAAGACTTGACAGTAATAGTGCAAATTCCCAAACATATGTGCATTTTGTCATACTGTCATACACCTAATCAGACTAAATGAACCTGTGGCTTTTGGGGCTGGGGTTCTGGAGCAAGTGCCTGCTTTAATCCTGCCGCAAACACATAATACCATACATTTTTAATAAGCATAGCCTCAGTGTACATAAATCTATCTGAAAATAGTACAGACCCATGTCTTACCTAAACACTGGCTGTGACTACAAATGTAGCCCACAGGTGTTTTCTGGTAAATGGTATTTAAATATATCCCTTAAATTTAAGTCTATAAGATATTTTGTGACCTACAGGCTACATAGAAGATTACAGTGGATTATAGTGAAATCTACAGTAGGTATGCAACGCCACTTTTTAAGCCTTTAAAATTGGTACAAGTGTGCCACCTAGTGGGCACTATTGTTATTTGTAATGGCACACTTTCTTGAAGTGACTTCATTTTATCTCATTATTGTCGTACAAGATTGCAATTAATAAAATAAAATAAAATAAAAAAAACACTACCCACCTGAAGCTAACAGGGCTGGGAGGAGTTTTATTATTTTCCGTATTCATGACATATGTGCAGCTCCGGTCTGTCCGCTCCAAACACACACAGGTGTACCCAATAACTCACTAATTAACGCTGCTACATGAACAGCTGTTCATGAGCCAGAAAAGTGGAATAATCATTCCTAAGCTACTTGTTACAGCAGCTTCACGCACTAAATATCATTACTTTACACCGTTTCCAAAATGTCTAACGATGTAACCAAAAAGAAGGGGAAAAGTTCGAGTGAGAAGAAGGCGAAAAGAAAAGCCAAACGAAGAGAGACTTACGCCATGTACATCTATAAGGTTTTGAAACAGGTGGGTGGAGAAAAAAAACCCTTCTACTGCTTCAGTATTCCTAACCTGACATAAGCTAACAACCCCTTTCCACATCTTCAAAGGTTCATCCGGACACGGGGATTTCTAGCAGAGCCATGAGCATCATGAACTCCTTCGTGAATGACCTGTTTGAGAGGATTGCCACGGAGGCGTCCCGGTTGGCTCAGTACAATAAACGCTCCACCATCACCAGCAGGGAGGTGCAAACCGCAGTGAGGCTGCTGCTGCCCGGGGAGCTGGCGAAACACGCCGTGTCTGAAGGCACCAAGGCTGTCACCAAGTACACCAGCTCCAAGTGAAGACTTCCCACAAACTCCCAGTTTATAAGAAAAGGGGTTTAAAGCCTTTGCATCAGTTAATTTGTAAGCTGGTTGATTTCAATAAACGCACAAAAGCTGACTTCCCCCCCTCATTTTTAAATCCCCTTTCCTCTTTTCATTTAGAGAGGGCAGTAAAACGCCAGTATTAGCCACTAGATGGGGTAATTGCACATCTGTTATATTACATGCAGAAACCTATGGCAGAAACATTGATGTGAACGAAAGTCATTGTGCATACTGCACAAGATAATAGTTACCCTGTATGAATATCATCTGCAAACATAACACTAGAACTGCTACTTGGTCAAATCAACTGTACAATGCTAAAATAATCCACATGCAAAGGGTCAGGTATGACTCTTCATACTTGCATTTATTTATGCACTACTAAAATAAAAATAATATATAGTTGTAAGATGATGCTCTCTGACAGCCTGAATACTTTTTACAGCATTTTTGGAAAACCTATAAAAAGAAACTAATGGATGTTTCTTATAAAGTATCAAAGTCAGTCAATTCCCTCTCTCATCTATCTTCAAATTCTAACAAAGATTTACTTATTGTTTTAACTCAGTGGGTTTTAACATGTTACAACAGGCCCCACACTGTTAGAAAATGATCACAATAGTTGTAACTCAATAGTCACTACATACAGTTTTTTTATAGCCCGGTGGCTATTGATCACAAGTTAAAGCCATCCAAAATATACCAGAAATGAAAATATTACACGTCAGCAGCACATCTTTGTGTAGCATTCAAGTTGAATGTGAGGGGGCTCACTAACACCACTTCTGGCTGCAGAAAAATACTTTGGCGCTCTGTTTTGAATCTTCATCCCTGTCTCACACATGTACATCACCAATCCAAACGCCAAGGCTCCTACACACACTTCTTCATGAGACACAAATGAATGGGGTTGCAATGAGAGCAAACACCTCCCTGACAGGAATGGATCTAAGCAGGTGAGTGTGGTGTTGTCAGGGTAACAGTTGATAAAAAAAAAAAAACTGAGCTTGATCAAAGCTATAGCGTGTTACCTATCTTTAGCGTGTAGGCTATTCATCTGCAATGATTCACAAATCCAGTGGCGGAATGGGTACTGAAATAATTTACCTAAGTAAAAGTACAAGTGCACAGCTTTCTAATAAATACTCAATCACAGGTAAAAATCCTAGTACAAAAATATCATCAGAAAAGTGCACTTACAAAAGTTCAAATGCTGATTCTTGAGTAAAATGTTGCTGTGACTGGCATATTATTATATATATGATAGTATTAGATTGTTTGATTCAGATGGATCAATGTATATGCAACAGTTTACTGCTGTAGCTGCTGGACGTAGAACTAGTTTTGAATACTTTATATATAGTTGGGTATTTTGTTTCAAGGATTCCCAACCTAAGGAGGTCAGGCCCCTCCAGGGTCACAAGAAGAAAATACACATTTACTTTATTTATTGACTTTCTCTAAGCTTTGTTGTTTTTGTGAAACACTAGATAATTTTACCTCTTGGGTTATTGAACACCTATTTAGATTAAACCAGATGTGAGATGTTCAGAGGAAAAATCATTTTTGACATGTGGCTAACGCACAATGCAAGAGGGTTAGCAACAGCTGGTTTAATCTTTGAAATGTCTAATATGTAATGTAACTCTGTAAAGTACTAGCAACTATAGCTGTCAGATAAATGGAGTAAATAGTGCAAAATATCTATCGAGTACAAATACATCCAATTTCAATTTAAGTGCAGTACTGGAGTAAATGTACTTAGTAACTTCGCTCCTGTGCAGCTAAATGTGATGGTGGGAGGTTTTGAGCCACGACCATAACTACAAGTAAAGATTCCCAAAATGTTTTGTCTCACTAGCAAGCTAGCTAGTTTAACTGTAAGCTAACACGGCTCGCTATACCGAGCTCGTTTGACAGAAAAAAATAGCATCGCAGAATCGGTGTTAGCAACATCTTCATCATAGTTGCCCCGTAATGACATTCACAGGTTGAACCCGTTACACCACGCCATACTTACAAACAAAAACGCCTCATTTGACGACACTTACCGATGTTTTGAAAATATTTCCAAACTTTCCCACATCTCTATCCACCTGCATCAATGCAAATCTCCAGCCTGCAACAAGGGACGGAAAGTTTTACTTGACTTTGAAGTTACGAACAAAAACAAAGATGGCTACCGGAAATGTCTTGCCGGTTCGCTTAATGTTCCCTTGATAATTTGGGAAAAATTGTAATTTAAGAGGAAAATAACCTTTGCATAAATTAATTAACTGATGATAAAGTTCAATTTCTGTGATTTGTTCAACAAGATGAGAAAAAACAGCTACAATGGATTAAAAAAGACATCCACACAAATGTTTTGCCCAGCTGGATAGACAAGTTAGGGGGATTTAGACATGTCTTCAAGACAGGGCTAATGGTTCTAAAAATAAATATATATATATATATATATAGTTTATCAAAGTTTGGTTTATATATCTGTGACATATAACGTGAATACCTCTGACTCAACTTTAATCATCATTTATATCACATGTAAAGACAATGATTATGTGAGAGGTACAATCTGTTTAATAGCCTATACTTAATTATATTTCAAAATACCTCAGTGGACTATTTTATAAAGTATTCTTTTTCACTTCTGATGCATTAATTTCAACCTGACACGATCCATTATTCAGTTAGCTTCAAAAATTGACATATTTATAAACTGACTGAAATAATGCAGTATTGTGTCCTTGTTATGCATTCTAATCAGGCTTTTAAAAGACGGCACTGTCAACTGAATAGTACTTGATTACAGGATAATGACACTAGCGTTTGCACCAGTCTAATCTGCATAAAATGGAGGAACTGATAAAGGTCTCTCTAATTAGGATGGTGTTTACATCAGGCTTTACATACACCTATTAGGCTACCCTTATCAACATCCTACAAAGACAGGCTCACTCTGATAATGCCCTTGGATGCGACTCCCACCGCTGACTGTTATTGTTGAGATACCCATTTTTGATGTTTTTCCAGTATTCGTGGTAATGATATGAAATCTACAGATGTTATTATGAGGGTGATACAGTCTTTGATGGCAGTGACTTTGTTCATGATTATCATGGTCATTTAGGTTTTGTATCTTGCACCCTTCTCCATATCCCCTCTCATGCTAGTGCCTACTGGTAGTCATCGCTGTCTCCTTTAGGCAGGCTGCTATGAACATATTATGGATGGGTGCATTAGTGAGTGATGCAGAACCCAGGCTGGCTTGCCTTGTTTTCGTGTGAGAGTGCATCATTAGAAAATGTTCCACTTGGCAGGGAAGCGCGTATTAACTGCAACCGCAATGAAATGAGGTTGTGATAGATGGTTAAAGTTATACAGGACTATTAGGTTGAAATATGAACCTCTCAATTGTCATGATGAAACAAAGGGCTATTTGCGTGTTGATCAGTGCATTGAGAGACAATTGGAATCTGCAAAGACCGATACAATACATTATAGGTAGTGGGCTCAGAGCTGAAAGAGTACAGAAAAAGTAATCATGCTTCCATAGAATAGTTTGGAGCTACTGTTCAATTCAGGGCTCTATAAATTCATTTAGGTTCTCCACCAAACATCAGGCATTGTGATGAGACCTGAGGAAGATTTGCAAACAGGGCACCTTTCGCAACCCTTAGCCATATATATGGAAATAAACCAGTGTTGATCGGCTGTCGAAGGCACTTTAATGGCATCAAAGACTTAAAGCAGTCTGTGTGTGTCTACCTTAATGTGCCTGCATGAACCACACAGTCAATATGATATTAGGAAAATGTGAATAAGCCTAGACAATCAGAACCAGCAGACAAATTTGTAATGCATCAACTATCTTCTCTTTAGAAAATAAAGCCAATTAAGCATGCTCATTATCTCTTATTATATTTCCATGGTGACCTCCCAGTTATTCTACTTCTAGAATAGAAACTTTAGACCCTATTTCTTGTTAACTCCCTGGGTGTGTGCTAAAATGTGTAAATTGCATAATAATTGCTCTCTTTCCAGTAAAGAATTTCCCATATGCCAGACATAATCTCGCTTCCTCTGATTGGAATAACATTAAACAACACATAAATCATTAAAATAAGAAACACCTGATGGCTAATTGAGTGCTCTGATGTCATGGTGATGCTCTCTCTAAACTTAGACTTTCTTTGGGTGCTCTGACTCTGTCTTAAACTAACAGCAGATCCAATTGCAAACCCATTAGCATTTAATATTACTGTAATTACTGTGTACATTTCATTATGCTCTCAGTATATTAAATGACTGCTCAGTGTGGAGGGAGGGCTATAGTTTAATCTCTTTCTGTATTACTGTGTGCCACAGTACTCAAAACAGCATTAAGAGGCACATAATCAGAGGGAACTAATTGCCTATGATTGCATAAATGAAATGCTTCACTCTCATCAGGGCTGTTGCTGATGTCCAGCCTCTTACTGCCTTGGGAGAGGAAGGTGGTTGACCACAATGCAGAAAACCTTGGAGAGACAGCTACTGGTGGGTAATGTGAGGAACCAAAGATTTAATATGTCCACGGGGAGCTGTGAGGGCAGGGGGTGTTACTACTGCTGATGTTTTTTGTTGTCATCAGAGTTGCCTCCGCTTCACAGAGGCAAAAAAAAAAGAGAGCAAAAAGAAACATGAATGCCCACCATTTGAGAAATGAATTTATCGAAGTCGCTGTCTTTTTCCCCATTAGTAAGTGTTTAGTTCAGCGTTTTAAATAATTGCGTTACCAGGAATGATATTTAAAATACATTTGGGAGTCAATGAGGCGGGAAAGTGCCTACATGTTTTGCTGATGACACCCGGGCCATTTGGAAGACATCAAAGTAGAGAGGAGGTAGCCCAGATGCATATTATAAACTCATTATGTATATCATTTAAAAGGATGTACTCCAGCCGCAAAAACAATATTCCTAGTCTCTCTCTGGTAATGTGTGTTTTCAAAGTTGAAACTCTTACTTGCCTTCAGTTTAATGTGGCATCTATTACCAAACTGTAACATAAAATAAATGACCTTGATTTCCATACCAGAACAGTCGTTAAGGTATAGATGAGATGCAGCTATGCCTCTGTGTTTTCAAATGGGAAAGAAGGTAAAACCTCCGCACAAATATCATGTATTTCTCCACCTGTGGTGCAGACCTTGTTTTCCGCAGAGCTTGCATGTATCTTGATGGACCCCAACACGGAGGAAGATAAACAGACTTTAAAATATGTGTGTTTTATGAATTTGTGTATTCAATACAAGTTAATCAGTCTTTCAAAAACACAAAGGTAATTTATAGTTATCCTTTCCAGCCTTGAAAACCTGCCCAGGGTGTCTGTAGATGTGAAAGATGGTATCTGTTTTGCTACTGGGTAGAATTTCTACCAGCACTGGAAAATGGTGGTCCATCAGTCAAAAGAGAGGTTTGTCAGATGCCTAGGAAGTAGGCTTAAGAGGCTTAATTATGCGCCGTCCCTCCACCATCAGAACACTACACGTGGGGCAGAGTGACACAGCGGTTGCCAGTCATTCAGCCTAATGCTCTAATGCAGGGAGCCGTGTGGATACATAAAATCCATTAAGGCTCTTTAAAAAAAAAGACATTTTTGCGAACACATACTCACAGGGGCTTACAAATAGGGCATTCTTATTTGCTCTTCCTCAAAGAAAAATGTCAAGACAAAATTTGACCTTAAAAGTTGCCTAAATGTTCGTTACTTTTTAAAACAGTTTTTTATTATAATGGTGAAAATCTTGTTGGGAAGTGTAGAAGTTTGTAATCTAATTACTTGACCCTTTATTCTTGCTCAGCGGATTTAAAGTGGGAGGAGATGGACACACTCTAAATATATCAGGAATAAGAACTACTTTTAAAATCTGCAAATGTAATGTCACCTATACTTTTTAAGTAAGCAAATCCCACATATCTTGCTCAACAAGGGTTTGTCTAATAAGATAAGAAGAAAACAGCATGTACTGTAGTTACAAAACATGAGTTTATTCAACTCATTTGATACTTGCAGCCCGATAGACACTCTGCATGGCTGTAAATTTGCTGGAGGCAAATAGGAGAGGCTCGAGTGGCTGCATGTGAGACATAAAAATAGCATTACTTGTCACACTGCAGGGAGGGCCTCATACCAAACATCAAAACAACTCTGTGAACCAACCCTGTGAACAGCCGGCAGGCACATAGTGGACATTAGCCAGAGAGAGTGAAAAAACAACAGAAACAGAGAGACAGGCCTTTTTAGACAGTCTCCCTCACTTTATCATACACAACCGCTTTTCTCTGTGTGAGGCAAGCCATTCAGCATGTCACGAGGCAGCTTTGTCTTCACACCCATGGCCTTGCGTTCTCTTGAACTTGATGAGGACATGCTAGAGAGGTACAAGTACAAGAGGCAGATGGCCTCCCATCACCTCAGTAGCTATATGCTGAAGAAGGAGGCCAGGGACAGGGAACCGCTGAGGTCCGGCACTGCCCTTCCACCAGCTGTGTGCCAAGATGTGGTCATCCAGAATGCTCTGTATACAGGAAACTTGGAGGCTATGCAGCACCTTTTTCCTAGAGGATCCACAGTAAACCTCATCATTGAGCCACAGGGAGGGGACATGCGCTGGGTCGCCAGAGGGGAAGGTAGGAGACAACATCTATCTTCATTAGAAATTAATCTAGGAATTCATTCATTGGCACATCATAGCAAGTAGCTTTATTGTATTTCCTGGAGATTGACATCCAAAATTCAGAATTTTACAAGTCCTTATTATAACACAAATGAAGGAGAAATAGGAAAGTAAAATACTGTTTTAAAATGAGAATTATTTTAATGCGCAACAATAAGCAACATAACTGGTGCATCTCACCCTCAGGTAGTATTTAATGACACAGTGAAGCAGTATTTATAGAAACAGAACACGAGGCAATATTTATAGAAACCATCATATGTCCATCACATAATCAGACTTAGGAGTCATCTGATTGTTCTGTGCAACAGGATATTAATCTAAGCCCTTTTACTAAACACAAAATGAGCAATTTTCTTTTTTTTTAGAAAGAGCAACATGTTGAGTCAGTTTCCACATGAAATGGCTTGATGATTTACTGGAAATAGATATTCAAGACTACAAGTCTGAATGAACACGTAACATAAAATGGGCCTTTACAATACTGGATTTTACTGATACTTTAATATTTCAGTAAAATGTGTCATTTCTGAATTCCTTGAATGCAACAATCAGGTCAGTTGTCCATTGACTTCAGTGGATTAGCTGAATCAGTGGTCAGGTGATATGCACTGCACCAGTCTTTGGCTCCCGTGCCACTGCACTGGCGAGGTTCATCAGGTCAAACAAAATATCATGTAACACCTCCCTGAAATAGCCTTGTCTGCACAAACAACCTATATAAGTGCTTATTTGTTTCGGAGCAACCACATTACTAATATATTTTTAAAAAACAAACTAGTTGGCTCCAGTATGGCTTATGTGGGACCTAAGATAAAATGGCACAAACCAAAGACCTACCGAAACGATGTGATCGCCACAGCCAAGGCCACAGGTTGTGTCCTACAGTTCTGGAACTCTCTGCTTGTTGGCGATGAGCTGACGGTTCTCAGCATTGTGGACGACGACGAGTATGGCTACCTTATTGATGCCACTTATGACACCAGCAACATAGAGGAATGGAGGAACTTCAGATTTAACTACAGAGGCCTGAGTAGGTTTTCCAGTGCTTTCATTTTAAAGCTGTGATCACTGTTTCCTTCAAGGTAATTTGCATCGGGGAGAGGTGTTGACATTCTGATGAGGTATTATCAGAAATACTTATGGAAATGTTATGACTCTACACTATATGCTCTAATTAACAGAAACAGAACTCTTGCAGCTGATGTATCTGACATGTCTGCTTATTTATAGAGCTGACTGTGTGCAATTTCTACTCCCTGCTGGCAGGACTATGGTCACTGACTTATGAGCAGGAACTGACCACACCACTTCACATCACTGCTGGTCGAGGTTTCGCGGACTGCCTGAAACTCCTGCTGCAACGTGGGGCCAACGTAGACCTGGCCCCTGGTGGTACCACTGCCCTCCACGAGGCCTGTGAAAACTGCCAGCCAGAGTGTACCAAACTGCTGCTGATCCACGGCGCCAACGCCAATGCTGTCTCTGAAGATGGCCTCATGCCTTTGCACGTCTGTACAAGCCCAGAATCCCTTGAGTGAGTAGAGTAGAATAAAACTAGAAAAGGTAGACCACTGACTCATCTAATCAATAATCCACTACTTGTGTCTTTCCACGCAGAGTGTAACGAATTCATGTGAACTTTGCTGTGCTTGTTGTCAGAATAACCATTAACTACCAGCTACAACAGGACAGCCCACACCAACAGGAGACAGTTGTAACACCTTAAAGGAAGTTTATGTGTGTAACTTTGGCATAAAAGAGAAGCCTCTATTGGCACAAGTGACAATTAAGGGAAAAATGTCAATGCTAAAACATTAGTTAGCGTAACAGTGAATTGACTCAAAAATGTCAATTCTACAGCATTTTAACTAACATTAGCTGCCATAAGCCACTGGTCATACCAGACAACATCTTATGATTGTATATCTACAATACCCCTGAGTGTATTTAATTGAGCCAGAGTTCTTTTATTTGACTCTTGTATGGGGAAATTGTGCAATTTAAAGTCAGTGAACCACAACATCTGGCCAAAGTTAGCTAATGTTAGCAGTCATAAACTACTGGTCATTCAAGAGTTACATATATAGCCTCACTGTAAAACCACCTGCTGCTGTGGAGAGTGCATCTGGCAGGTGAGCAGAGATGAGTGATAAAAGTGCCAGATAATTGTATGAAATGTGGAGCCTCTGCCACTCAAAGTAGTTATAACACTGAGCAAACATACCGACAAAAAATTGAAAGATTGTGTGGAATCGCCTCCAGTTTGAAATCATTTTTAATGAACACAACTTGTGCTCTGTAGCAAAACAAGCTTCTGTATTCTTGTCTGCAGATGTGCCAAATATCTCCTTCAGTATGGTGCAGCAATCAATGGTCGCACTAATGAGGAAAATGACACTCCCTTACATGTGGCAGCCAGGAACGGCCTCTCAGACCACACTGAGCTCTACCTGCGCTATGGAGCTACTGTGGACAAACGGAACGACGAGGGTCTCTCACCCCTGAACGCTGCTTGTTCTCAGCCCCAGGAGGCGCAGGACCTCCAGCGTTACTTCAAGGTGTGCCAGATGCTGGTGGGGGCAGGTGCTGATGTCCACACTACAGACCAGGACAAACACACTCCTTTGCACATGGCCTGTAAGAATGTAAATCCGGACATAGTGGACATGCTCCTGGCTAATGGTGCCTGTGTTAACAACATGGACTACGGTGGTGAAGCTCCCATGCACAACATCCTGAAGGTGGTGTGCTACAAGATTTCCCATCACCCTGAGAGGATTGTTCGTGCTCTGCTCAACCATGGTTCTATTCGGGTGTGGCCTGGAGCTCTGCCCATGGTAGGAAATGAAAAGCTACATGTTGTCTAAAAGTGCTAGAGGAGAAAATGTGTGCACAAGTATGTAACATGGGCCAACGCATTCCAGATTGGTTTGTAGTAGTATATCATATTTACAGCATGAACCATCAAGGTGGCTCATTTTGCATAATTAGCAGGCACCGCACATGTAACACCTTGAGTAAAAGAGTCTTGAAACACTAAACCGTTCCTTGCAATATTCCAGACTTCACAACTTCACATTCAAATCATTCCCATTTCATGACACAACATGAAGTGTTGCACTCTCTGCGGGAAACAGACTACAACTATCAGTGAACCCACGTGCACTAGACAAAATGCATGGTTGCTAATTAGGCAAGTGTTAATAGGAGATTAATTAGCACTAATTGCATAATTTCCAGTTAAACCCCTGGAGGGAAGACCAATCTGTTAATTTCACAAGTGTTTAATTACTTTAGTTCTATGTTCAGTTCTATGGAGTCACAAGCTCGCTCGTGAACTTAAATGATGGTTATATGAATCCCTTTGCTTTGCTCTGTGTTGTGGTGTTTCTTTTAGGTTTTGAAGCACTGCTGTGAATCTCCACGCACCATCGAGGTCCTTCTGAACGCCTACAGTCACCTCAAAGTCACAGACACCTGGGTTGAGGCGGTGTCTGCAGAGATGTTTAAGGCAAGCGTTTTAAATTGTCAATTGATGGGTTTAACTAATGTTAATAAATATTTTTAGATTTTAGATGTAACAGTATTTCATTTTAAGTTGCACCCTCATCCTCTTCTTTAATTTCTTTATGATGTGATATGTTTCAGAACATAACCAAGAAATGCCAATAAAATCATTGCTGATTCCATTAATTTTAATATTTTGTTTTACAGCTCATAACTCTGAGGTAACCCACCATTTAGCGGTTGAAATTCATTAGGTCTTCAAATAACAAATTAATTTACAGAAATATTATCATGATTACAGTATTTAAACCAGATGTTCAAAAAATAAAAGGTATTTTTCAGGATGTGCATAACACATATAGCTGTAGTGTGCGTGTAGAAGTACAACATTACCTTAATTGTATTAATATTCAAAAAGGTTAATAGGGCTAATATAGATGAATTGTACAATGTATGTTTATTTAAGTGGTAGGCTTACTTATTCATTGTTAAAATACAATTTGTTTTACTGTGAAGTGAGACAAATAATATCAGTGTTTTACTAAACGAACTTATGTTAATTTGTGTTTCTTCCCAATCAGGAGCACAAGGAGTTCTATGAGTCAGTCTTCTCCTTGACACTGACTCCTCGCTCCCTGCAGCACTTGGCACGCTGCAGACTCAGGAGCTTCCTGGAGGGCCGAGTACACAAGGTGGTCCCCAAACTTGATCTGCCCAGCTTCATCAAAAACTACCTGCTCCTGGAGTACAGAGGCTATATCCACTGAGAGCAGGCTGTGCAGCCTCAGTGCTGAGACCTGATGAAGACTTCGCTGCTGCTAAACCTGAAGAGAATGATACTCAGAGCTATTCAGAAACTGTAGCAGTATACGTCAATACTCTGAATATTTTTTAAATATACTTTTATGCCATGTGTAAACTCTTTGGGAGGAAGAAGCAGCTGCTTGTTTTCTGTCACTTTAATGTCAACATCAAGCTTTCAGCACAGTCCCATGTTTGATTTTGCACCACAAGAGGGAGCTATAGCCTTGAGTTGACAAAGTATATAGCAAGTATGCAACTGTGTGTTTTGTATTTTATTTATTTTGAGACTTATCCTATTTTTTTTTACTTTTGCACTTGATAGTAAAGAGACTAACATGCTTGTATTTTTATACATAATAATTCTCATAGTTTGATGTTAATGGGCACTGTAATGATGTGTTTTACATTGAGGACTGCCATCAAATATTTGCATAAATAATCATTATTCCCACCGATATGATTGTAATTAGGCGTTTTATATCAAAATTAGGCGTGATGTAAATTAAAATATTCCTCCACGGCCATGTAATCTAGACACTGTTCTTTTATTATTTCCTGCTGTTACATTTTCTCTCTTCTCTCATGCTTTGTGCTTCTAGTCTGCTGCTGGTCGTTTTTCATCAATTACATTTTTCTGGGGGAAAAAAAAAGGAAAGAAAATGAATGATGCAAAAATATATTTAAAAATACAATGAGCCGTTTAATGCAAACAAAAAGACAACTTAAAAGACTGAAATTAAAGACAAATTGAAGATGCCCTGAATCATGTTGAATAACTACGTTTTGGACGGACTATAATGTCTGTAATGTTTATTATGAAATGGCAGGTGATCTTTTATCTGATAACGAGATGTAAAAAGTTCATAGAAACCTTTCACACACACACACCGATGTAACCTAAAAAAATAAACTAAATAGTAGGTTAATAATTAAAAAAAAGAGAAAAAGAAGTTACCCCTAGTCATTTACATTGGATGATAATCTGTTTATGGTTTTATGTATTTGGAAGGTATAAATGAAAATGATCTTCAGGCCTGATTTTATCAATTTACCAACAACTTGTGACAATTAAAATGTTTTTATTAGATCTATATCCAGACCAAAAAAAAAGTCAGAAAAATAGATCTAAATTATGAATCCTCTTTTAATTGTCAATTGCATTTGGCCATTAAAAACTGACTAAAATGTATCAAACAAAACAAACGTATACAGATGAACGCTGCAACATCAGAGATCCTCTCAGAAAGAAAGGCAGAGGAGCCCGGCAAATGGTTTCAATAGATCACAGAGAGGTGCTGCTGAAGTCAGTTGCAATTATAAGAATTAGCCTGGCCTGGCCCTCCACTGCTAATCAGAGTCGGTGGTGATATGTTTATGTCCTCATGCAATCAGACGACCAGTTGGAGAGCCCGGGCACCCAGGACTCAATGGGGCTAATCATCATCAGTTGCCATTGCCATTTAAAAGGTGAAATGATCTGCGATTAAACCTCTGCTGAAAGAAAAAGAGAAAAGTGATTTTTTTTTTTTTTTATCATTATTCTCCACATGCATTTTTGATCAAGGATGAATTACTGCTCTTAAAGCGCAAAGCAAAACGTGTATTATTTAATTGATTAAAAAAAAAAAAGATGAATGGATGGTTTAATTGATGTTAAAGTTTATGATTTCCAGCATTTAAAAAAAAAAATTTCCTCCCGAGTTCAAACAAAGTGGAAATCCACTCAAATTTGACTTTGGCCACTGTGTGTCCGTGTCCACACTGCAGTTGACCTCGCATAAACGCCTTTTATCTGAATCTAATTTCGCACAGAGTATCTCTCTCCAGGGAACAATTGTTGCAGCACTTCTTTTTTTTTTTTATTCTGGAGCCAAACGCATTGTTTTTAGCCGCGGAGAAAAGGACAGAGAGCGAGAGAAACATCTGCCTCTCCTCCCTCCTGACTCTGATGCCCATCGGCCCCAATATTTCAACAAAAGCCACCGTTGTTTTACGCTGTCCCTTGAATCCAGAGTAATTACTTATCATCAATCAAAATTAATAATAGCTGATTGGGTTGGTGTGGTCAACGATTATAGAAGGGGAAGGGCTGGAACAGTCTCTCACACCGTTTTGCAGTCAATGGTGAACCTGGCAAAAGGGGAGGAGGGCTGTAGGGAGGAGGGGGGGGGTGCGACCCGTCTATTTGGTCTCCACTGGGAAACTACCGCCTCTCAAGACGGCCAAAAAGTCAGAGGCTGAATAAGGAAATGAAGCGTAATTTGAGGAAGATGGATGAGCCCCCAGGGAAACACCCCCTTTTCATTCCTCTTGTATTGCAGATGATAACCAATGCGCTCTCGCCCTCTCTCTCTCTCTCTCTCTCTCTCTCTCTCTCTCTGCGCGCGCACACACACATGCGGCGCACAGGAGAGGGGCGGAGGGAGGAGTTGCAGAGAGAGAGAGGAGGAGGTGGGGGGGGGGGGGGGCAGAGGTAGATAGATAGAGAGAGCGTGTGTTTATGTCTCAGTGTGTGACAAATAAGAGGGAAAAGGTAGCGGTGGGGCTCCCAACAAAGCGCCCCACTGACTGACGCATATAGAGTGCAGAGATCCGGAGAAGCAGTCCACTCCCAGGGATGACAACACGGCAGAGGATCTACTTTCAACCCACTCTGTCTTTAAACTGAAAGTTTTTGCGCGTCGCCGAAGGGAAGGACACCTGCTCTCAAGTCTCCACCGAGTGAAAGCGATAACCTGCAACATGCAGAGACCCGGCGGCCAAGGGACGGCGTTTTCTATCGATTCCCTGATAGGGACCCCTCAGCCCAGACCGGGACACCTGCTCTACACGGGCTATCCTATGTTCATGCCGTACAGACCTTTGGTTATTCCACAAGCTTTATCCCACTCGCCTTTATCGTCTGGTATACCTCCACTTGCGCCTTTGGCTTCTTTTGCGGGACGG
Source organism: Seriola aureovittata (assembly GCF_021018895.1). Lineage (NCBI taxonomy): Eukaryota > Metazoa > Chordata > Actinopteri > Carangiformes > Carangidae > Seriola > Seriola aureovittata. The sequence goes on from NC_079375.1 coordinate 12,267,653, forward strand.
CTCACCAACACCTTCTGTGCCAGTTTGGGACAGGGGGTGCCATCCATGGTCGCGCTCACCACGACGATGCCAAGTTTCTCGGATCCACCGGACAGTTTCTACCCGCCACAAGAACTCCCCGGCCCCCGTTTAAGCGCCGCCGATCCCGGAGCGAGGAGACAGGAGAGTCCTCACTCCGAGGAGCTGCACAGCCGGGACAAGGGCTCCGAGCTGCTCAACTTCTCGGAAACTTTTCAAACAATATCAGGTAAGCTCGGAGCCTCGTCGCTTATTTAGCTTTTTTCTTTCTTTTTTTTTTTTTTTCTTTTTATCGGTTTTTCATAGATCAAGGTGGCTGCGAGCAAAAGTGAGAAGTATGCGTAAAAAGCTTCAAAGCAGAGATCCTTGGTTCATGTAGAAAATCTTTAGTGTCTGAGGAGCAGAGGAATCAGTGAGGATGATGAAAGGGAAACTCGTCTAACATTAGTTTTGCCTGACAGAAATATTAATGACACAGCATTCAACACCCTGGGGCTGCTGAAGTTATAATTCTTTAAAAAAATACAGTTGGGGCTGTTTCTAGTTTTTGATCATATTTTTTTAAAATTAGAACAAACTGCATGTTTAACCACATTTTAGGAAAACTTGTGGGAAATGGTTTTGTCGAGAGATGAACTAAGTTGCACTTTACAAAGTAGCCAAAAACGTGGCCACTGGCCACCACTGAAAACTTCCAGAAAAATTCCACGTTTACACACAGGACAAGCCGTTATGGTCCAGTGTAACTGCAGCTAATGTTGCTGCTTATATCAAACACTTGGAGGGGTTTTCAGTGAGGCTATGTTGCCTATTATCTCTAACCAGCCCAGTCATAACACTGTGATTGACGTCGAACGTAAAACAGTGCGTAAAGGTTGTTTTTGGTTTGCAGGCTCATTGATGTCAATGTGTCTTTTTTTTTTCTCTCTCTCTCTCTCCACATTTTAGGTGAGACCAAACTGTACAGTTCAGACGACGAGAAGCTGGACCTAAAGTCAGCAGACACGGTGTGCAGCGACCGAGAGGACAGCTCCGCAGACAGCGAGAACGAAAGTTTCTCGGACGGGAACAACTGTGGCTCCATGTCCCAGAAGAGCAAACTAAAAACCGGCTCTCAGGAGGCGCTGCCGACCGGCGGCTCAGCGGGGAAGAGCCGCAGGAGACGAACAGCTTTTACCAGCGAGCAGCTGCTCGAACTTGAAAAGGAGTTTCACTGTAAAAAGTACCTTTCTCTGACTGAACGCTCCCAGATTGCACATGCACTTAAACTGAGCGAGGTGCAGGTGAAGATCTGGTTTCAGAACCGCAGGGCCAAATGGAAACGGATCAAAGCCGGCAACGTCAACAACCGGTCAGGAGAACCGGTGCGAAATCCCAAAATTGTGGTCCCCATCCCTGTGCACGTCAACAGGTTTGCTGTGAGGAGTCAGCATCAACAAATAGAGCAAGGGACCAGGCCATGAACTCAGATGAAAAACAAAAATATTAATAATAATTAAAAAAAAAACGAACACTTACATTGACTCTATGTTCCACTGATTTGTTGAACGCATGAAGCACAAAAAGGAGGATTCAGTAACTTTGTCTGAGAGGTGAGACCGAGCAGAGGAGAGGATTTGCTCGCAGACAGACGAATTAGTTGGCAATATGCTGTCATTTTTATTTATTGTTCTGTGAATATGTAAATATAAATGGGTAAAAATTGGTACAAATGGGCACTATGAGATGAGACTGTAAAGATTTTTTTAAGTATTTATATGTAGGGCCAAAATGTTCTGTTGGTTATGTGCATGTCCTCATTTGGTGAAACTATTCAGATTTTTCTTTCTTTGTTTGTTTCGTGTTTCGTACAATTTGTTGAGCACATTTGCATGTAACTTAAGACGTTTTTACATTTTGTTTGGCGACTGTAGGATCCACCTCTGACAGCTATTTGTGAAAAAAAAATAAGAAAAGATGTGAAGGAAATAATGACCAAACAAGGGACAACTGTAAAGTATATTGACCTAATAAATCGCTTTATACGAAAGTTGGAATCCAGATTGAATCATTATTACAGAGGGGATAGAACAACAATGTTTGGGTTTTTTTGTATTTGTGAAAAATAGGAATTATTTTATCCTGTTAAAATGAAAAATGTGGCCTGCACTGTTTGAACATAGCGACTCATTTGGAACTGATGGGAGACTATAACAGCACAAACAGCAGTCAGATGGCTGATTTGATATTATTTAATATTCTTTAACACATTTTAAATAAAAAATTACCACATTTTTATCATCCTGAAGATATTATTTTAAATTTTATATTGAAAACGTTCCTGATAAATTTCTAATCTAGGCTATATGAAAAAGTGTGATACTTTAATCTTTAATATTCAAAGAGATTCAGCGTGTTTGTCACTATTGCAACATCATGTTAGAAATGTTGTTTTTTTTCCCTCCTGAAAGGTAGATGGGTCTTCCGTTTTTATTCTAAATAGCAGCAGTGATTGATTTCTCTTTAGGAGGCCATGTTGTCTCAAGTGGACTGATGGATCCTCATTAGACTGAGCACATTCAACACACTGTAATGAACTTCTCTATCAGTCACTACAGAGAAGCAAACCGACAGCAGCTCTTTCTAATCTGATGGATAAAAATTTATTTCACTACACCAAAATAAAAAGAGACTCATCAGTAATTTAACGAGAGCCTTATAGAGGCTTTAAATGCTATTTTAAAACCCCGCTAATGAAGATAAATGTGTCGTTTCTGTGGCGTATCACACAATGGATACAAGACTTCTTTTTTTTTTCTTTAAATAAGGTGTAAATTTTCTTTAAAGATGTAATTTCTAGAGAGGCTTTATTTGATTATTTGATATTCACTCAGAAACATTGATACCTGTAAAGAGTTATAACAAAATAGAATAGTATCAGAATGAGGTTTAATGTTCCACTTATATATTTTAAATAAGATTTTTTTTATAGCTGTGAAGTATAAACTTGTAAAAATGACTACCTCATAGAATTAGATATAAAAGCTAATAAGCTGATAAATACAATTATAGCTGTAATTATTTACATTAACAAACCTCATCTGCAAGATAGTGTCATAAGCAAATAAATGCCATGGCCTGCTCACTCAGACCAAACATGGAAACTTACATGGCAATGTAAAATGATAGAGCAGCAATATCAAAATAATCTGTAACTAAAATAATGTCTGACCACATAGTTATCCTATTACAGGAAAGGGAGAAGAGGGCTTGGTGTTTTTATGCAAACTTTCATATGCATGATTCTGGGTTTACACAGTTTCTCTGAACTGTTTCCAGAAAAGTCTCATGTTGGAATAATTTCACTTCACCTCAAATGGGAGAAAGTGATTTGCTTCCCCATTTCCAAAATAGACTCAGGCCTCCAGCCATGTTTAAACTACTGCAGCAGCACCTGTTGAAGTATGATTATGGGGGTGAGATTCTTCAAATATTTTATTAGTATTAATATTTGATTAAATTAACCTGCTCTCATTTAGCCAAAATATGGTGGGTTTAGCTGACGTCATAAAAAAAAAAAAAAAATCTTCTGGAATACAACAGGAAACACGTTATTATCTTACATTTCATTTCCCTCAAGCCTCTCATGGATGAAAAACAATTTTATCTCAGTTTGACCTGAGAGCATAAACAGACACTTCATGACCTGGGCACCCATGAGTAGTAAAGTTTATTTCACCGTCCACCTCATACATCAAGACTGTGACACTTGGATGGGGATTCAAGGAGTGATGATCGTGCGAAGGAGCAGTGGAAGTTTTATTATGGTCCAAGAGCTGACTAATATAGATGGTCAATTCCACGACGTTGTGCCAGAGTGCAACGACTATTTCGGTCCCCATGAGCTGCGCGGTGGAGATGACAATGAGGAGCCATGGCACAGCTCAGACACTAATTTCAATGTTGGTTGTTATTATCAAGATGCTGTGAGTGGGACTATTTCATTCCAGTTTTATTACCAGGTCAGTTTAGTTTAAGTGAATTTGTTAATATTTGTGAAATTATTAACTGGGAAAAGGTGACTATTTGCACTAAAACACTATATAAATAAACGGCTGTAACAGATTGAGTATCATTTTGAATGACTTAACTTGTAAATGTGTTAATCGTATATGAGTTTTAATAATCTCTCTTCCATTAAAGCCACATCTTAAGTGAACACCCTCAGTCTGTATCATACTGCCACTCTGCTACTTGAATCACAAATTGAAATATCAGAAGTTCTCTCCAGCAAAGACATTAAACCATTTCCACATTCCCACCTGGAGAGAGAGAGAGAGAGAGAGAGAGAGGGAAAGAGAAGGGAGAGGGAAAGAGAGAGAGAGGGAGGAAGAGCGAGGGACCTCATTACTTGCTGGTTGTGTGAGTGTGCAGGCTGCTCAGCGCCGACTGGAGGCCTGACTTCTTGGGAGGGTCCGGACGGTCGTGGCTACAGTGATGTATGGGCAGATGCATCAAATCGCACAAGATAAACAAGCGATGAGTTTCATCAGGGCCATCATAGCTTTAATTTGGCTGCCTAATGAGTCAGATCTAGTGGCGGAGATAAGAGTTGTCAGAGGCCCGGCTCTAATGAATTTCTTGCCACTTGTAATCAAGGTTGCCTGTCTGAGGGGGGATGATTAATGGAACCCTGGAGGATTCCCTCGGCCCTCAGCCTTCATTACAGCTAATGCATTCTCAGGCAAATTAACAGAGAAATGCAGGCAAAAGCCAACGGGGAAGGGGAGAGGAAGAGAGAGGAAAGAAGAGAAAGGGCGAATGGGAGAGAGTGATGGGAACAGAGCGTTTATGTAAAACAAAGGAGAGAGAGGAGGATGAAGAGGAAGCTATGGCATGGTGGGTATACGCAACAGCCAGGTCGGCAACAGGAGAGAGACGGAGAGGCAGAGATGTGCTGAAATCCGCTGATTAGCGAGAGGTTCAAGGATATGGAAATGAGAGCAGAGACATGGGTTTGAGGCAGTCAGAAAGGGCAGGGTGCAACATGGATGTACTGGTTGGACATGATGGAGCTGAAATTGATAAATGGATGTTCAGGTCTGGGGGGGATTCAGGAGAGGCGAGATGGTCAGATGGAGAGAGCAGAGTGGATATAATTACTGGTTAAAGAGGTTAAAAGGGCGATGGGAGGAGAGAAAAAAAAAAGGGAAGCAACAGCAACCTATCCAAATCAAGACAGGCAGAAACAAACATGTATGACAAACCACTGTTCAACTCCACCTTAAAACAACATTTATGTCAGGCCAGGCACACCACTGACTGCCTGCTAAACAGGCTGTTAAAGTGGCCTGTGGCCAAGTAGCTCCTACATGTTATGGAAATATGGATTTAATGTTTGCAAATATGGTCTCGTCAGGTCTTTGTGTACCCATCCATCAGCCTCAGACCCACCTCTGCAATCTTGGAGGCAATTTGTCTGAGAAGAGGTGGGCGGCAGAGAGCCCTCCTAACTGTTTAGCAGGCCCTGATGAAATATCAAAACACACAGCAGTGCAAGCAAGCTCTCTAGTCTCACCACAACAAACACAAGTGGCCGGGGTCTGCCGAGACGTGTGCCATGGTAATAAATTACAGCACAGATTTTTTTTTTTTTTTTATAATAAATGGCCGTCAGTTTAGGTTAGTGCGAGCGAGGCCTGACATTATTGACATTTAAAAACCCGGCGTCAAATTTTAAAGCTGCTGAATTAATATTTTTGTATTAACAAAGGGGTCACATTAATAGGTTTATGTGAAATGTGTCATCTGTATGGACAGACTGGCAGAGAATTATTACCTGACCCTGCATTTCTTCTGAACCTCTGGAGCATTTTTAGCATCTTTGATCTCAATGTTTTGGTTTTCTGGCAAATTTGCTGTTTTCAGTGTCGTTTCCAGCAGAAAGAAAACTCACTGTACGATACCTGCCCGAACCCCAAATAGCAGAGAAAGTTAAGTTAGCAACCAGCTGATGAACTTAGTGGAGCATTTATAGCGACTAAAGAGCCAGGTATCTCCCTCAGGAGATGGTGGAGACCAAAAACATAGCTGAAAGAGGAATGAATATTGGACGGGTGGCCAGAAACACAACTCCAAATAAATATTAGTGTTGCTCCACATTTGCTGGATGTATAAATAGGCAGCTGTTTGCAAATAAGTCTTTAAAGGTGATGTTGTCAACGTTGTGTTCACAGTTTGCTTCTGCTGCGCCAAGTGGCCAAAACCATTTAATGCCAGTTTAAAGCTGATGAAACCTGGCTTCAAATCATCAGAATCTCTCTATTTGTTTAAACAAGGAACTGTCATCAGATTCTGATTCAAATGTTGCTAAAAATTGATTTGTGCAAAGATATATTGCATTACTTTTTTTTTCTGACTAAGACTCATCCACTTAAAACCGGTAAGAAGAGCACAGAGACTTGAGGAAATACACAAATCCCTCATGTGAAACAACCTAAACTGTTCGAGCCTTTGCACAACTGATCTAGCTGATTGAGAAAATACGTTTTCATGGCCTTTAAGCTGTGCATTGAGGCTCGATGTCAAGCCAGCACCTTGGGAGGAAGAGAAAAAGTAAAGAGAAACCAGGTGATAAAGCACAAACAATGCCAGCCAACAGAGAGAGGAAGGGAATGAAGATATGCTGAGACAAGATTAGCAGGAAATAAGAAGTGGATTAGTAAGGGCTTGACTCCTCTGAACACTGAGACCTTTCACTTTTCCCCACAGTGTTGTGCTGCCTGACACTAAGCCTGGCTCTTTATCTTAATCCTCTTTCAGCAACTGTTGGGGGTCCCACAAGCAGGAAGTGGAGAGATTGCTTTACTTACCTCAAGACAGGCCTGGTTGAGTTCTCTGGGTCACATTAACAGGACAGAGTCTGCACCAGTGACGTTGAATTTCTCCACGTGGTTCGTTGAGGGAACATACATGCAAAAGGGGAGAACATGAAATGGCAGTGCTTGCTGAAATGATTGCGAGGCTTTTAATTTGAAAGAGAGTCTCACCTCCTCTGTTAGGCTTCAGCAGGTCAGGTAGGCCCACAAAAAGCATCAGGAGCGTGATGGATGACGAATGAACAACACGTACACAAGACAAATGTGTCGATTTCCCTAAATCCAGGGAAGGCTACATCGTTTTATTTGAGTGTTTATTAATAGGTCAACAGTCAGCCAAGCATCCAAGCATACAACAAGTTACTCTTTAGCTTTTGCTTTGTTTTACGTTCTGAACGTAAAGGAATTACAATAGGAAAATTAACTTGGAACAAAAACAAAACAGAACCAAAAAAAAAAGATATTTACATACTGCATTATAAATATGTCAAATGTACATCATTATACACAAGTACCAAAGATGGTCGGTTAATGTTGAGACCAAACAAAAGTACCTTAAAAATATGCCTAAAGAGAAACAAAAACAACATATCAAAATATGGTTCATGGGTCAAGAGGACCAAAAAACGAGTTCAGTTTGTTTCTCTAGGAGGAGCTTGTCTTCAGATAAAAGCATTAAGCTAATATGTACACTTCATGTTGTGTTTGGAGGGGGAGGGGAGTCAGTTTCTAGTTTTTTTCTGCATCTACAGTATGTAAATAAAGGTTCAGTAATCACTGTACACATTAAACTCTCAGTTATCTCCTCCTACACTGAAATGAACTTAAAAAAATAAGTTGGTCAAGTAAAGATCAGAAATAAGGCCAGTACCAGAATACAGTACAGAGAAATTTGAAGGTAAATGGTTGAATTTGTGGTTGGTTGTGTGATGTCTTAAGAGGATAGCTTGACATTTTGGGATACATGTGTATTTGCTTTCTGAGAGTTTGATGAGAAGACTGACAACATTCTCATGTGTGTGTGTTTAGTACCCAACCAGAGCCAGAGGCAGTTAGCTTAGTTTAGCTATAAAGTCAGGAAGCATGGGGAAACACTTCAACATGCTCCTCTAAAGCTAACACAGTAAAACAATATATCTTGTTTGCTTAATGCATACAAGAACAGAAATATAAAAAATGAGAATTTGTGTTTTTAGAGGCAACTACATGGTGCTTTGCTACGCCAGACTACCTGTTATGGACTCGGCTGAACGCCTCCCGGCTCCAGCACTGTACCTAATGTACAGACGTGGGCGGCGTATCGATCTTATCATTTAACTCTTGGCAAGACATACAGCATATTTCCCAAAATGTTAAACTTTTCCTTTAACATTTAGCTTTCTCCTGGATTCACAAATGTCCATTTTTAACAGATTAATTTTCATTTTCTGTAGAAAACAAACAAACAAAAAATCCGTAAAGCAACAACAAAATGGTATTTAAGGTACCAAGTTAATAACTTGCTCTGTAAACTTACATCCTGCCTTTGTAAACGTATAAAATCAAGACGGTTTAAAACCTTAAAAATGGCAGTTGAATTAATGGGAAAATACACTGTAGACATTGTGCCAACTCCACCTGAAATTATTTCTTGCCCAAGTCCTATTTACTAAATGAATGGGCTTATCCTCTCTGTGGAATACTGTACATTTGTATTAATGCAAAGAGAGTCAAACTAATTATATTTCCCTCTATGAACCTCCTTGCTTATTTGAATCCCTAAATGTCACACTCATTTCACTCACTTGAATGCATTTCGTTAACTCCCTGCTTTTAGGCTGACAGGTTCTCAGGATTGGGGAGGGCACATTGGGTTAAGGAAAAGGAAATGGTTGTTTTTTTTTTTTAAATGGACTCTAAAAGTCAGAGTAACTTCTTATAAGGAATAAGGTGAAGGAACAAGAACTACTTTTTACAGAGGTCTGTACATTAAAACACAGTTATGTTCCCAAATCTTCACTGTAAGGTGTTTGTCTTCTCTCCAGTGTCCTTTCTCCAATGTTCATGAACAGAAATGCCCAGTCGCTCTCTGCTGCACACGGTCACAGACGAAGACGTAAGCACACACGTATCGTACAGTATGTACGGATGTACACACACAGTACCATATATGTATTTCACAGCAACAATAGAGGAAATGCACTCGAGGGTACCAGTTTTACAGCCACAGGAGGTGAATGAATATTCCAGTATGCTTATGGTTTGAAATCGTGTGAATCTATGTCAAACAATTATCAACACAATCTAGTCAATCGGAAAATTACTCCAACAAAGACATCATGATGGTACAATTCCACTATTTCAATCAAACCCTTGAATTTGAATGAATTCTGATTGAAGAGGCACGCTTACAAAGCCATGTGGCTCGAGGGTCATAAAACATTATGCCCCTTAATTCCTTTACAGTCGTGGACATTTTTACTGGAGGATCATGATAAGGGTGGTGAAGGAAATGACTCACTTTCACCCCATAGGAATTCTGCAATCAGCTCCTTTTTGATGTTCCGAATCCATTTTCCTGTGAATTAAGTATCTAAATCATTTGAACTTCTCAACTATAATTGCTTTGCCTTTGTATATGAATAGTATGTCAAGAGTTTGATAGCTGTGTTGAAGACATGCATCATTACTAAAGCTGTAACAGCCACTGATATCATGGAAGATTTAGTTTCTTTCCGACATCAGTGTTTTGTCACTTCGAAAACTATTCCTCACAGTTTTGTGTTATTATGCCTTGGCTTGAAAATTTGAAAGAAGTTTCTCATTCACACTCATTATAAAATCAGTTCACACCGCAGAGGGGGGAAGACATAAAAAGGAAATGTTCAAGCATTAAGGAAATGCTTTTCGTAGGGTAGGTATGAATGCCAAAGTAAGTCATTTGTTTGGTTGACGCTTAAAAAACATAAAGCTTAAAGCTGATCATGATCATTTCAGACCAAGATTGAATGAATTTAACTAACAAAACAATTAAAAAATAATAATATAAAACAAACAATGTACAATGTCCGAACCCCACACACCCACTTCTTTCAGCATAGTGGAATATCAACAATGAGTCCGTCACTCCTGATATCTCTCCATTGGTACTGATTCTGGGTTACACAGTGTGAAACAGAGGAGGAAGTACTGGGAAGAGACAAGGGTGGGTGCAGGTTTTCTTTTTTTTTTTCTTCTTTTTTTTTTTCTTTTCCAATGTCCGTCTGCGGCTGCTCTCTGGCTCCTACATGATGCTGATACTGCGGTTGAGCTCACACTGGGCGTTGTTGTTGTTGATGTTGGGGTTGGGGTTTGGGTTGCGGCGGCTCATGTTGGGCGTGGGCACCGAGGTCAAGGTGCTCGTATCGTTGGGGCAACCGTGCTGAAGTAAGATGTCTGCGCACTCCTGGCTGCCAGCTCGCCGAGCGTAGGACAGCGGTGTCTGACCACGAGCATCCCGACTCTTCACATCCACACCGTACTGTAGCAGAAAACCAAAGTTTTAATGTTAGAACGGACAGATTTAGATTTCACAAAGTCTTTGTTTTGTATTATTAAAAACAGGCAAAAATCGGAATTTAAACTTAGTTATATTAATAACAATGTTACCATGATTTTCTCTTTACATTTTCCTTTTCCATTAGATTTGGAAAAATAAAGATTTTTACCACATAGTATGATAATACAACATGCTCAGTGTATTCTGTATCTGCCTGTGCCAACAATGCATTAAAACTGCATTATGTTTTTGATGCTTAAGTTTGTGAAATATTGAAACCCTTTATGGCCCAACCATAACATGACTCATTATAAATGACACACATTACATGAAATTCAGCTATATTTCAGCCTTCTGTATTTTTTCTGGGAGTTTTTCTTTGGAGTTTTCCACAAAGTTGAAAATAAAAAACATACAAATTTTGGGTATTTAGGCCGATTCTATTATTTCCGGACTCAGTATATTTAAATTTGACTATTTTCTAAACAAAGGATTCTGAATTTCTCCACAAGACTTTTACTTCAAGCAGGTTAAAGAGATAAATCAGTAAAATGTAAATGGTAAAGCTACACGAGTCTGTGATTTCCTAATCATTTCATTGGAAGTTTGTCGGAAAGATCTAAGTAATCTGGTACTAATTTTAAGGAAAATAGAGACAAATGTCTGTGACATTTATTTTAGTTAGTTAATTACACACTTTCTTTTGCATTATGTGGGATCACTTGGATCTATAACCTCAGTATTTCTAAAATCCTGGCTACAGACCCGCCCTGTTTATAATGAAGGGCTGGCACATCTGGCAAGATTAAAGAGGTTAACAAGCTGTTGGGCAATCTTTCCTTTCACATTAGCTCACGTGCCCAACAATAAATGCAAACAAAAACAATGTGCATCCACCTCTGACTGTTCCCTGCAGAGTCAGAGGCGGCCACTCACCCAGATGAGTAGCTGTGTGATGACCACATTCGCCATGGCGCAGGATAGGTGCAGAGCGGTGCGTCCGTCTCCGTCCCCGTAGGTCTCGTTAACCTCCTCCTTGGTGCCGTGGGCCAACAGCACCACCACCAACCTCAGGTCATCCTCCACCACCGCCCGAAGCAGCTGCTGCCCCAGGGGCACGTCCGACTGGGGCAGCCCCACCACGAACAGCTTCTGCTCATACTTGGCTCGGATCCAGCGCTCCTTCTCCTCCCTGGAGAGAAGGAAATGACAGGGACTCTATAGTTCAGGCCGGGTAAAACATGATGAACGTGCTATGTGCAATTTAGCACCTAAGTTAGAGAACTTCCAATGCATATCTCATAATTCGGAGGCAGTGATTTAAAGGCAAATACACGTATAAAAGGAAGAATGTAGACACACGAGGGAAACATTACAGTAATTGGCCTAAGAGACTCACTGGTGAGAAGTGACATTTCTAAATTATTAGAGCACAGGAAAGCCACTAGCCTCTACTATCGCAGTGGGAAATAATACAGTGAGATGGGCTGGAGAGATGAGAGAATGCCAAAGGGTGTGACGCTTTGGGCAATATTCCACTTTCTAGTGATTACAGTCGACAGCAAGACGGTTAGAGCCTGGCTAGCTTTCTAAAGGTTACATATCTCGAACAGCATGTCTGCTGCGGACAATACAGGAAGGAGGGGGACTTTTTTTTTTTTTTTTATCAGCGCTGTCGGCTGTCAGTCTGAACTGATGGATCCCCTCCACAAAAGAGGCAGTGTGTCTCCGGGCCCCAGTATCCCTTGGGGTGGCTGGGCCCTGAGTCAGATCGATGGGGCTGAATGGCAGCCAGAGAGGGATGGCGGGATGCGGGGCTCCTTCCCTCCAGCCTGCAGCAGAGAATAGAGACTGAGGGAAGACTCCATCCTCTATTGCAAAGCAGAATTCTATCTATTGCTCTCCATCTTGACCCCCGTTTCTTTCTCTGCCCACATACAAACTGTCAAAATAAGAAAGAAAAAAAAAAAAAAAAAAAAATCAATATCAATACGTGAATGACTGAGCATGCCCAGTGTGGCACTAACCCTGTGACCCTGTCAGCCGGTGTGATAAGGGGAGCAGAAAGAGGCTGTTGTTTGGATTTGTGGGTGAGTGACAGAGAGGAGAAGGTTCGTACGGATAAGTTAAGGCGGCGACGCTAGCTAGAGTGACAAGGCTCTCATGGGATTCTCTATCAACGGGCAGAAGCTCAGCAGCAAGTACTAACTGACAATCTAATTCACTTCAATTCTATTTCATCATAATCACAGCAAAAACAAACTCAAACAGTACAACTTAATTAACCTTTTAGATGAGCAATGGGACATCACATGTACGCATTAAATTGTTCATTTATCATCATGTATTAAAGGGTTGCTTCACCCAAATTACAAAAGTAGTATTGTGCCACACAGATATATTTGGTTTTATTTGCCCAGGTTTTGAATGCGATTGTGTTTGTGGTACTTTGAAATATCAGAATACTGTTATTCTATGTTTTTCTTATTACCCACAAACCAGCCTCACACCCTCTGGTTTCTATTGAAGTTTAGTAGTTTTATCCAGATTTTACTCTAATGAGAGTAAGAAGTCTATTTGTCTGGGACTATTTTCAGCAGCGGATTAATACACATTTGAAACACTAGTGAATTTACAGCTGTATGTAAAAATAAATTACTGTGCCCTAGTTTGTCATATCGATGGAACATATCTTAGCTAAGCTTAGTTAGCTGGAAATACTTTGTATTGAAGTAATCTGCTTGGCTTAACACCACCAGAGGTAAGTAAGAATTTTTTTTTATATGGGTCAAACGGTCCTTTAAGTATATCCCCAAATAATTTTTCAATTTTCAATTAACAGCAGCCATTTTAACAACTGTGACCAGTTCAGAATTAGTCACTCTCCTTGATTACGACCTTAGCGGCTAGGCGTCAGGGCTGCCAACTCGCCACAGACAGCAACCGTTTTCAGACTCATATGTCAGCTGCCAGACTCACTTCACAGAGCAGTTCGTCTTACACAGAGGAGCCTGGCACCGACCCTAACTACAGGAGTTAGGGATGTGAAGCCTTTATCAGCGAACCAAGCACAAACTGATTAACTGCAAAACACAACTGGAAGCTCATAAAGCAACTTCACCCACAACCTAAAATTGTCTTAAAGCTATTGATTCTATAAGCAGACGGGAACATTTTTGTTATGGCCTGGAGGAAAATGTGGAGGAGAAAGTCTGTTAGCCTGCTCCACCATAAGCAAATCTTTTCTTAAGGGTGATGGTATTATGTGAACAACAATACAGCCCTAATGGCAGGCAATTGCAGTGGCTCAGAGTTTTATGGTGTAAGACCTCCATCAATCCCTACTCAGTCATTATGTGTGGACAAGCCTGTTAGCAAATCAATTGGCCTTAGAACCAGTGGACTGCTCAGAGCAGGAAGGGGCTGTCCTGCCCTCCCCTCTTATTTCCGGTGAACCCTTTGAAAACAAGTCTTTTTCTTTGCCAAAGAGGATAAAGTATGTCTGAAAACACTACAGCCAATGAAGTCATCCTCGCCGCAAAATCTACAACCTTTCACAAAAAATTTCGAAGCATGTTTAAAAAAAAAAAAAAGAAAACCCCAAACAAATCAATCGCTAAGAGCTGTTGTCCAAAAGTTTGTTTCAGAAAGCTACACCATGAATGAGATGCTGAATCTGTAGAGCCCAGTGAATTGATATGAGCTAAATGAGGCAGAAAGTTAGCACCAAGATGTGAAACAAAAAGGCTGAGGAGAGCCATTAAGAAGACGTCAACGTCTCAGAAAGGAGCCCTGAGGACACTTTGTTAGCCTCTGCTACAAAACAAGCCCTGGAAACCTGCAAGGAAAGGCCTCAGTCACTGCTGATGCTGAGCTCTAAATTCAACCACGGTTCTTTTTTAGATGGTCCACTTTAACCAAAAAAAAAAAAAAAAAAATCAGCAAGGCAGTGGTTTTTAAAAATTCTCCAGCTGCTGCCACTTGAAAGAAAGAGTGTGAAAGGAAGTGAAATGGTAATCCCCCCTCTGTCTTTTGTTTGAAATAGAAAAACAATCCAAACAGAGGTAGGGTTTAGACAGTCAGGGGGAAAACTGAGACCCTTGAAAAGGACACTTCCTCACCACAGGAGGAAGAAAAATAAAATCAGCAGATTTAGCATGTCAAAACGCCTGGTCAGAGTGGGAAGGGGTGGGGATGGGGGGTGGGGGGTGGAGAGGGAGAGCAGAGTGAATTTTCACAGCATGGGGGGATATTAAGGAAATTGAACTGATGGTTCCTCTTATATACACGCATATACACGGGCATGGGTTAGCAGACACCACCCTGGCTCGAGCGCATACTTGTTCTAAATTTCTCTGTTGCTTGGGGGACAGAGGGGAGCTCAAAGTTCCCAATAAAAATGCCTGAGTCTCTCTCAACTAAATAACAAGAGGTGTTTGCTTCGCCGCGAACGTCCTCCATCATTCAGAGTTATCTCGCAGACGACCATCATTGTTGAACTTTCTTTCATTGAGTTTTATTTGAAAGAAATCTCCGGGCAAACATCAAAATGCTTGCTGAGTCTTAAGTGGAAATGGGATTCCTGGTGTCCCCTTTCATTTGCCTATGCAGAGCCCACCTAGATAAAGGCAGCCTTAACAGTGGAGAAAGGCCTCTTTTATAATTCTATTAGAGCTCTGTCCCTTCAGCTCTGTTGAGCAATGGATCCTGACCCTGACTTAATTAAGTGGCAAATGGCGGAATGATTCTCCTAAACCCAGCCCACGGAGTCAAGAACACATGACTGAATTCAAATAAAGAGGTACAAACAAGGATAATTAGTCAAGCCTGAAAGACAAAGGCGAACGGGAATTTATAGGAAGGGAAACTGAGACAGAGGGGGTGGAGCCAGCGGTGGAGTAGCCACAGAATGTCCAATCTGACCGCCTGCAATAAAGGTGCATTGGTCCATAGGAAGAGGAGGATGTCCGTCCCACCACCAGCCCATCTTTCAAACACACACTGAGTCCTCCTAAACAATCAAAGCTTCTCGAGCTCCTCCTACTCCTCCCTGAGCATCCAAATTCACTGCGGTCACATCAAATAGACGCAGTGAAGGGGAGAAATGGTGGTGTTGAAGGGTTTGAGGGGGTTGTGGTTGGTGTTGGGGTGGGGGGGGCTTTGGGTCTGAGCAGCCTGAACAGACCTCACAGTGGGGGGCGGGCAGCTTGTATGGGACCGATTCCCATGCAGCCAGCAGCTTCACTTCCACAAACCGAGGGGAGGGAAGAGACAGGGAGTGAGGAAGAGGGACAGCAGCAGAAAGACGGAGAGGGGGCTGAGAGGGAAAACGACAGAGATGAAAAAAAGCGCACACAACGGGGAAAGAAAGCTGGGCCCCAAAGCATCAAAGGTTGCTATGGGCGAGAAATGAAGGAGCAACACAGTAAACGCCGCAGCAAAAAAAAAAAGTGCTAAATAAGGCCCCCTATGGTCCAGCGGGTACAGTGTTGACATGGTATGCTCTGCTCTGAGAATAACGGCTGCAAAAGAATGAATGCAAATATTTTTACAAGTGGAATCGATGCCACTTTTCTTGCTTGCAGAGCGCCGTCCGACCAGATGACTGGGACTCAAAAGGTTGTTGTGTTGGAGCTCTATAGATAGAGAGGCCAGCAGGAGAGCATCTGGGTGCCGTAGGCATGGCGGAGGGATGTGTTGAATATATTGTGACATTAATGAGGTTGTCAGACTCCTCATGATGGAGTGGCTGTGTTTTTGTGCCAGCAAAACTAATACCTTTAAATGCTCATGCTGTTAACCCCTGCTGAACCCTCGCCTCACATACAAAGCTGAGGGGACGATAACACATGCCCTTGCTTATGTATGCAGCCTGCTTCACAGACCTCCACATTTCCTTGTTCACGTCATCGGGCAAGAACTCTTTGTAAGGATTTTGTAATGCTTACAATATTGAAACTAAACCGCATGACTGAGTGGACTTTACCATAATGAATCAGTCACTTCCTCTATGTGTACCTGGCTCTGAAACCCGGTGGCATGTGGGCAATTAGCGACTGTGGTACCACTTCTCCCACACAGGGCTAATTACTGACCTGTGGGTTTCATTTAGAGAGAGAGAAAGAGAGAGAGGAGAGGAGGACATGGGAAGACCCAGTCATTCATTTGTCTTAATTAATTACTCTTTCCTCCACCAGGGCTCCTGGCGAGGCCGGCTATTCTAAAAGCTCTTCTGAGAGATGGCGTTCCAGCACTCCTAACCTGTGAGTAGCCTGGAAGCTTTGCTCTGTGTTTTGGGGACTAACATAGAGGACACAGGCCAATGTGGGCAAATTCCTAAAACAGGAGTCTTATGGCCTCTGCGCTGATGTTGTAAATGCAACAAAAACGGCTTCGGGAGCACGAGCCAGGATGCCACTGCCGGGGCAGAAGGGGTTAAAGCAGGCAGCGGGGCCAGGTTTGGAGAGGTTAGCGGTGTGATTCATTTTTATTACCACGCAGCCCCTGCAGGCGGCAGGAGTGGCAAATTATTTCTGAAACAAAGTGGAGGGCTCTCATCAGAGCTATTACCTGCCTGTGGCCGAGGGCGGCGCGGAGCCTACAGAGGGTGACAGTGAGAGGCCCGCGTCAGTGAGGGATAGCCGTCCACATCCGTCCACGCTCCAGGACATCTCCCCCCCCAAATGAGAACTGCTGTCTGTGTATGTGTGTGTGTGTTTTACTGTGAGTGTGTGTGTGTGTGTGTGTGAGTGTGTGTGCGTGCACGTGCTTGTAGAAGATAAGGGTAAAGTTAGTCGCAGGACCTCCCCCATAGTATCCGTCAAAATAGTCTGCGGTGTTTTCTATCACGAGCATGCCAAGCAATTAGAAGTGACATGTAAAACACAATGACTCCCAGGTGCTAATTAAAAGAACAACTCCCCTCCGATATGCTGACTGCAGAGATCAGCCACAATGCACATCTTCCACACATTTATTATCACAGATTTAGCTGTGGCCTGGCCAGATTTGATTTCTGCATTTAATGCAGTTAGTACCAGTCTCTAATGAGGCATCCTTCATAAATGAATGATAAAGTGTAACAAATGGCTTCATTAATGGTTAATAAATCATTCATTATTTATAGATAGGTTATACGCCATTAATAGGAACAACTTTGGGGGTTGAAAAAAAATCATGGAATTAATGGCTTATCAGAAAGTGAAGCCGATGAGCATTTATTACCAACTTTTATAACTGTATTATTACTAAATAGGAAGGCCCAACACCAACCAAAGTGTGTTCCTATAAATTGTTTATAGATCTTAAAAGCATTAGCAAGTGATTTATTAACCTTGCATTAAGCCATCAGTTACAACTTAAACAAGCTTTATAACAGCTGACTCATCAGAAAGTGCTGCCATGCATTCTTCTTCTTCAAGGACTAGAACAGGTGATCAGGTGACATACATGTACATATGCATGGATGTAAACATGTTTCCAATTAAAGTGCATGTAATCAGTCTGATGTACACCGGTAATTTCATTGTTGCTGTGCGGCTCCACGTACGACAAATCTATATATTGTGTTCGTTCGATCCTGAATATCATAAGCTAAACCAATCTTGTGGATGAATGCTTTTAAGTTAAATCTCAAAAATGCAAGGGATAAAACTAGTCTTGCAGGCGACATTCAATCAGACGCTGAGTTGATATTCAGGTAGTTACTGAATCGTTTAGATTAGGTGTCACTAATGTTTAGCGGGGAGTCGGGAGCCATATACTGCCTGCCTAGGTGCCATCACAAAGCTGCTTCATGTCACCGATGTGACACAATTAAAATCCTCTCATAGGTGCTCCACTCTACATAAGAGCAGCACACGCAGAAGGAGAGTCAGGTGAGGATCTTTTGTGTAGAAAGAAGAAAAAAAAACAAAAAACACACTACATCCCATTAAGTTAGTCATAATTCATCTTTCATGATAAAGCAAAAAATAATTTGATACTAATGTTTACCCCACAAGGCTACATTATTCTATCAGCATCAGAAGCACCTCAATATCCAGTGGCCATATGTGATATTTACAACAGCTGTTTTTTTGTCTGAGGATTAGTTATGCTGCAAATGAGATTTATTGTTTGACAGTGAAAACTAATGGAGACGCTGCTGCGGGATAAGATCGGATTTTTAAGACAATGAAGAACCTTCCTGCTCGAGGCGACGTGGGACTGACAGTGGGAGGGAGAGGAATCAACATCAATAATCTTTCATCAAGTCCACAGTGGAGCACTTTAGCACAGATACCATTCAATAAATAACTGTAGGCCATCATTCAGTTCTGAACTGGCCGGAGAGTGGAGGATGGATTCAAGAGGAAAGGGCCCGAGACTTCCACAGGACAGAAAAAAACAATGAAAGACTGTTCATTTGCAAACTTCCTTTTAGTTAACATTTCTTCAAGATGACTATGTGTTCGAACGGTCCCAGTATGAGCATGTTAAACTAGATTTAAGGGCACTCACTTACTGCACATTGCTTGGACTACCTCACAGTGAAGTGAGCAGCTTCATGTTATTTGTATGGTTGTGTTATAGGTTCAAAACCATTAAATGTTATGTGTTCCAGGCAAAATGGATACTATACTGTCATTGCCCCTTTTATTCAAATTTTCTAAATGACTATCAGCAAAAAAACACACACATGAATGTGACATCAGGCCAAACTTGATGTGATGTGAATTAAGGTCTTTAATGGTCATGTTTCTCCACTGCTGATATATGATGGTCTTCTTCCACTACATAAAAGCTGCCCATTTAATTGTCTTTGTACACATAACATTAAATTGCTCAGTCTTGTTTTAAGATATAGGCCTATATACTGTTGCTAAAGACTGCATATAAAAAGTGCTATACCTTTAATAACACACCAGCATCAGTAAGACTCAGTAAGACAGTAAGCTGCAAACCCTTGAAGGATCTGTTCACAAGTCACTCTTAAAACAAGACTGACATGTCCATATGTTCATGGAAACAGATACTAGTCACTGTAGTTGTTCCTCCTGCCCACACTGTGAGGAGATCAGTTCGTCCACTCAGCTGAAGCTGATGCGACGCTTCAACAGCCTGAGTCAGTCAAGTCAAGTGCAGGATTTTCCAGAGTTTGAGTCCTTTTAGTGCAACGCTCAAATCTCAAACTCCTGGAAAAATCCCTGCATATCTGTCACAATGATTCTTTTTATTACTGATTAATACACTGATTTTCTTCTCGTACCATCTTTAACTGATTTAACTGCTCACTCTACATAATGTTAGAAAACTGAAAAAAGTTCCCAGAGCCTGAAGTGAAAGCTTCACATTTTTTTTACAACCATCACTGTAAAACTCAAAGGTCTTCACCTTACAATTATAACAACTAAAGAAAAGCTAGATGCAGATTATGTTTAGCAATTTTGCTTGAAAATGACTAAAATGATTGATCAGTTATCAAAATTTATGTTCAGCACTGGCTGAAATTTAATATATAACAAAAGGAAGTACTCATACAGAACCTCCACTGAATAATAAGCAGATTCTTGTTACCAAAATACATCAAATTACTCCATGTAGTGTCATTAATATGTAATTAGATGACAGCATAATACACATCGTGGTCCTTTGTAAGGCTTTAACACTGGATTTTATTAAACCCTGAGTAATATCAACTGTTATAGCAGCAGGAGTCATAATAAAAAAAGAAAACATCTATGTCTCCGTGTTGGTATCACTTTTCCTAACAAAGTTATAAAGCTGTGATGTTAAAACAGTCTAAAGCCAGCAGGGAGACCCTACAGACAGTCTTCGCTGCGACAGACAGAGTGATGACCCGGCCCTTTGTGATGGATATGTGACAGGGCAGCTTGGGGCCCGAGGGCCCGGCTCTTGGGGTGGGGTTTAGCCATAATGGTGTGCTTAATTACCTGCACAGCCACACAGCAGGTCATTAGTCAGACTGGGACGCTAGGTCTCACCTGTCACCAAGAGATAAACAATCCTCCTACCAGATCTGGGTACCTCAGAGGAAAGGGAGCAGATAGTCGTCGAGGTAAGTTGGAGCAGGGTAGCACGGGGTGAGTGGCAAAATAGATTTTTTTAAGAGATGCATATCAAAAAAATGGAAAGCTACTTGAATAGAAAAAAAAAACCTTTGGTTGAGTTTTTTGTAAAAGCTCTGAAATCTTCATTCATGCTTACTATTAAACTCCCATCTGTATCCACTGGGACTGAACGGGAACAAAGGGCTTGGGCTGGTTTCATATGTGGTTTAGATTATATGATCTTTTCTTGATTAGCGCTTACATGTCAAGTGACAAACTTGATGGATTTGGAGCTAGTCAGGGCATTTACCAGGTAAGTGCAAAATGTCACACACAACACTCCTTTCATGAATTATGAGTTCCACATTGAGTTAGTGGAGGGACAACAGATCCTGTGGTGGAAATATTAGATATTACATCCTCAAATGAAGAGACAGAGGGATGCAGACGCCAACAAGCTACTGACTCAAATAAAACAGAAGCATTGTGATCACTATGTACAGAATGGACTCGTACTGAAACATAAAATACTGTGTTCTTGGCTCAATAGACTGACATTTATGGACCCCTGGTGCTTCTTATGGAGCATTTTGTGGTGTGAAGTGCCTGTGCTGAAATGTGGGTGGCTAATAAATGGCAGCTAATGGAGAGAAGACGGTGCTGGCTTCCCGTTCTATAATCTCTGTATGCTTCATTAAGCAGCACCTTTTATTTGCAGGAGGATGCTAACCTGGTGCTGTCGCTCCCCGGCTTGGTGTAGCCCTCCAGAGCGCCCTCCCACACGCTGTTGGCCATCGTGTTTCCGATGGCCGTCATCACCATGCTGAGCTCCACCGGCCAGTCGTCCAGGTCCAGCGAGCGGACACGGGACAGGTGGGTGCCCAGGTTCCTGTGGATGCCCGAGCACTCGATGCACATCAAGGCACCCAGGTTCAAACTTGCCCAGTCTGGGTCTGCATGAGAGGGAACAGAACTTGATCATGATGACGGAACAGGAGAAGTCACAAGAGAAGCTTTATTTATTAGTCTGAAATGGATTTATGATGATCTCCTCGAACAGTTTTCATCTTTTTCGTAAGAATGGTTTTCTGCATATTACACTGCATTCATACGTTCCAAAAAATATCATCTAGTTATAAGAGAAGCGGGAGTTTTTAACTTTATTTTAATTTTACTTGAATGATTGCAGGTATAAACTTGAATACATTCGGCATCTGCACTGATCACATGAGTTTTACACATCTTAACACCCTTCGGTTTTCAAGGCTTTGATGGGCAAGAAAAGAACAAGCAGGATCCATAACGGCTGAGTCGTGAAGCCAACAAGGATTTGTTTTAAGATGAAGCTCCTCTAAAGGTCACGAGAGGTTTTATACTGTTACCGTGTGGTATTCCTGATGTTCCACTCTTAACGTGCAAGTTTGACTAATGTGTTACCACTGACAACCATATTCAATCTAAGACAGCAAACAAAGACTGAGTTGGCAAAATAAAATACAATCTTAACCAGAACACCAAAAATTTGAAATTATACTAACAGAATTTTAGGAAACAAAACACACAGTGTCAAAGACTGTCAATACAATAAGTTACAGTAGGTGGCATTATACCATGGTAACAATAATAGGCTATCGAGCTCTGAATAAAGCTCTGAAAACTAGCGTGGATACAGATACAGATACTGCAATGCAATAACTATTTTCAACCACTCAATTCAAATGTTTGTTGTTGAACATATATATATATAGATTTACAGAAAGTCTTGGTCTCTTACGATACAGAACCTTTATCCATAATGCATCAGCTTTTGAGGTGAAGGATTATACTCACTGGGTGCGTCACAGTCCACACAGAAGCTGTTCCCCCTCACGTTTCGTATGGACTGAATGGCCATTGCATCACTTTGGCTACCTAACCGAGACTGTGAGGAACAAGGGAAAGAGTAAGTCAGCGGGAACTAATCACTGCGAGAGTAAGAGAAGGCAAACAATTATAGCTGGACTCAAATCATAGACAACCAGTGATGGGTGGGAGGGAAGAGGTGTTTCAAAGTCTTGGGAAAAGACTGAGGCAGAGAAAATATGAATATGAAAATGAGGCCGTGTCTCCCCAGTATGCTGACACAAGCCGTGTTCTATCTCTGATGTCTGTCAGTTCTAATAAGAGATCCCCCACACTGCGGTGCACCTGTCTGACAACCTCCCACATGTGACAGCTTGAAGTGGGTGAGGGGGAGGGGGGGGCAGAATAAAGGTTGGAGAGAAGGAGTGGAGGGGGGGCAGGGGGGGATGTAAATGAAGCAGCAGAATTGTAGGATGATGACGATGTTGTGATTAGACGATAATCGCCAATCCCTGTCCAGTGCTTCTGGTATTTCTTATCTTCCGTGACCTACTGTACCTTATTTTTTATGCTCTCACAAGACTGCAGGCTGGCGAAGATCTGGCTCTCGATCGCTTGGACCCACAGTTCCCTCTCCTCATATGTGGACGCTTCAAAGTTCCACGTCTGACCCGTCAACGACACAATGATGAACTCAAAGGAATCCTCTTGCTCTGAAAAAAAAAAAAAAAAGAAACACACACAAATGAACAATAAATTAGTACTTAATCAAAAACAAATGTCATACATCCACCAAATACAAGTTTTCTTGGATTCTGAGCCATCACTCGTGCACAAGTTTTAGGGCTTCCTTTCTGCTTCGCATCCGTATGGTAGAAAAATCACCTGTCAGCACATTGAAGGGGGAACACGTTAGCTGGAGCAACACGCATGTCGGTTGTGCAATCTGACTCTGCAAATCAGCGGCACAGCTCAGTGATTGAGGCCCATCTATGCACGAGAGCACTGTGGAATGGGCTTCTGTTAAACTCAGCAACATCCAAGTGATTTCTTGGCACCTCCTGTGCTCCCTGGCACCGCTGTTTGGTTTGATGATGCCTCAAAACCTCCAACGCATAAACGCCAGTGCACGTTTTAATTCCACTTTAAAGAGCATTGCGATTCACCAGCAACACAAACTGATATGTTTTTTTGTGATTTAACTTTTTTTTTATGTCTTTAACATTTAATTCAGACATATCCTAAAGTTGCTGGGTTCCTGGTAAATATTAAAATCAGTTTGTAAACTGTAAACTAAATACACAGCCAGTGTCTGTTTTGTTGATGAATTGGCTTCTCGTAGAAAATAAACATGGACTGCGAAGACGCTATAGCGGTCAAATTTCTGCTCATGAATCCAAGTCTAAAACTCTCTTTGTGTTCAGTGTGAACACATTTTACAACTGTATATTATGAAGGCGTCAGGAGACCTACTGTATCCGCCAGCATTCCCACTGGTGGAAAACCAAAACCACTCAGCTAGCCAACTCCGCTGTCAGTATTATCCCATTCACCCGTGTGTCACCCCGTTACTTCTGTGACACAAAGAACGACTGTTAAGTGTTACAGCAGTTTTCCCTGCTTAATAATTATATTTCTTTCACATTCAGTCAGTCTACCGTCTCAGGAAATCCATTTTGTTGTTGTTTTTAAATCACAAAATCTGTGTTTTATCCTGCCTGCCCTGTTTAATACAGAAGCTCCAAGACTTTCTCTCATTTGGAATCTTTGCTTCTATTCTCGCTGCTGGTTGCATAATGTATGCTGACGTTCTTGGTATGTCAACTCCCCCTCAGTCAGTCTCAGTTTGGCCACACCAGATGAAGGTTTTGTCAGATACCATTTAATACGAACACAGGCATAAAAAAAACAAAAACAAACAAAAAAACAAAACAATCAAAGCATCCCATTTTGGATCCTGAAATCATAGTTTAGGCTTCGTAACTCTCCACATTTCCAAGAATGACTTTTGATGACACTCCTGGGATGATAAGTGACCAGAGCCAATCTTATTGCGTTTTTAAAGACAAATCTAATTATTTTTACCACCACTTACACAATCTCAAAACTAGATTTCAAGATTTCATTGACATTTTGAAGAAATTAGAGTAGGGACTGAAGCATCCTCTAATTTCTTGGCCAAATGCTTTTTAAAAGTGAACCGCACTGGCCATTTGATATCTCGTCTTTCAGCATAAACGGACAAAGCTAGAGACTGGGTATCTGTTTTGAGATCTTTTTTTAGAACTATTTTATTTCAACTAACCATGACTTAATGTTATTTCCTTGAAATTCTCCCATGAATTCTCCCATGTCAAGTGCGCTGACAGCTATTTTTCCAGGCCATGGTACAATGAAAGGTAGATTTGATTTTCATTACTTTGTCATATTTAAGTGTCTGAAAACAAGACAATAATGAGTCCAATAACGTTTTCTAATAATATTGGCGTACATATTAGCTACTATGTCCACACTCAACTAGAATAGTTTATACTTTTTCTTTTTTCTTAAATGCATTTGATATTTTTTGATATAGCGCAAACTCATTTATCTCCAAACAGGCTTAGAAAATTGTGAATCGACCATGGTTCTTCGCATCCTTCCTTTGTGTTTAACTAAGATTTATGAAAATGTCACCTGTCGTTTTCAAACAAGAGGTCTGACACAACATATGTTCCAACACATGCTGTAATGCCTCTGCTGTTCAGAAGCAATTCATTAACTCCGTACTGTACAATGTGACTCGTTTAACATCTCTGGTCTCTGCACATGCTTGAGCTCATAGCCAAATGATTTGTAATTACCTAATTATGTCTATGCAAATAGTCGTCTCATTTGCATAAACCATGTTTGGAGGACTGGAGGCAAGTAGACACAAGGGGAATGTTTTTTCCTGTGTAGCTTTGATCCACCAGGTCCTGGAAATAGTTCTGCTGATATGCTATTAATGTGCTGTATTAATTACCCACAGTGTTGATATCATTTATCATTACCAGAAGTCACATTACAAAGCAAAGTTTTTTCATTGCATCCATACACATGTAGACTTCTACCGTAATCCTTTCTGACGTTTGATGAGCGAGGAAATGCTCAAACTTAAATCAACTCTGTTATAAAGTGATGGTAGTCTCGCGATAATAAGATCATCAGATAAATGATATAACTAAATAAATAACTACACTTTATATTTATAATCAATTCACCCTCCTTGGTGCGAGACACAGACCTGTGCAGTTAACTGACAGATGTCTGACGGATGCCACTAATGTAGCGATCCCAGTGCCGTGGCGGAGGGCGATCTCTTTAGGGGGAAAGCAATAATCCAATTAGCTCGACACCGACTTCAATTATCTGATTTAGTTTGTGGAATTGACTACAGGTCACAGACAAAATCAATAAAGACCTGGGAGCCTCTTTATTTAGACTTAAAGTGAAAAAGGTCTTTTGGTTGTGTGTGATGTTTTAGAGCCGTAGCAGGGATTAAAATTCTTCATTTGATGGAATAAAAATGGTCTATTAGAAGGAACCTAAAAGGTGATAGAGAATAAAAGCAAAAAAAAGCAAAAAAATATGGAAAGAAAATTAAATCTGAAAATAAAAAAAAAAAAGCAAAAAAAAAAAACCTTGATTAATTGGAATACATAGAGAAGAAATCAATTTTTTTCTAGTCCAATATACCTTCAGGTACAATAACTAATGCATTTGATTAGAATTTGTGGTTCCCAGACTCAAATGTTGTTATACTTGTGTTTTCATCTTTTTAAAAAACCTGAACAAAGCTAATTATTCTGTTGGCTGCCCAGGCAATAAATTGGAGGCATTAAAACACTTTCATTATGGAGATTAAAAAAGCAATGGATGACTGATTTCTTAAACTGATGAGTATACGAGGGAAAACAAATCTAATTCTCCATGCATAGTAATGCACATGCGAGACATACAGTAGCCACTAAAGAGACAGAGGGCCATGTGCAGCAGGAATCTTTACGGGGAGACACAGGTATTGTCATTACATGCAGCTCCAGCACACTGATATTATTTTTTAATGCCATCCGCAGTGTGGCAATTCAGCTCCCAAAACCAAAGTGATTCTGCTCCATGTAAGCATGATGCTGAGGGTCAAAGTCTTGATCTCACAGACAGTAAATCTGAGCATGAACAATGTGTCAAAGTTAGCACTGCTACCTTACAGGCACCTGCCATGATGAGCTTGTAAAAGGGCCATTAGTGCCTCTGTCATTACTCAGTGGTCACAGTTGGAACATGGCTGGCAGAGGAACGATCACCTGGTCACATTAACATGAGCATTAACCTCCTGACCATATCTATCTGCGAGCCGACAATCAACAAGTTCTCGCCAATTACAAATAAATTAACAAAGCTCTGCCAGTGGGCGGACAAGGAAGAACACAATTTAAAAGCAATGGAGGAGCCAACTGTGAAGAATGAGCGAAATATGATTTTCCTTAATTAACATGGCGTAATAAAAAGGAAATTAGAGTGTAATGGCCATGGAGCTACAAAGAGGAAGGAGCAGATAAAGATACTCATCGTCCACCATTTACATGGATCATAAAACTGTTTGGGAACCTCTCAGTTACAGACGTTCATCAGATACTCGATGGCTTCTAGCAGCAACACAACAGCTCTTTAATAAGCCCAACGTTTCGCCACTAGCAGATGACTGCTTCAAAATAGAAAGATAGATTGTGAATGCATTTTTAATATTTACTGGCTGCAGTGGTAGAAAGTAAGTACATTTACTCCAAGTACCGTAGTTAAGTAGTTTTGAGGTACTTGTACTTCACTTTGGGGTATTTACATATCATGCTTCTTTATAGAGAGATATTGTAATTTTTACACGACTGAAGTCACATGACAGCTGTAGTTACTGCCGACTTTTCAGATGAGAATTTTACTTAAAAAACATATAATAAGCTTTGAGCTGTTAGTTTAGTGATTTTAACAAGTGGAATATACTGTTCAAAAAGGTCAAAAAGATTACAGAAAAGGTCCAAGGAATACTTGAATTTTTTTTCTCTCCTTCTCTGTTAAACATCCCATGACCCCTGATATTTATCTTGTGAGCAGGGGCCCCGCCACCTAGGTTGGGAAGCGTAGAACTACACCACCTCACTGTATTTTAGTTCCACTTCAATGAGCTACAACTGTAAAGTGCTGCATGATAAATAAGAATCGAATGATGTCGTATATATGACATTTACTACATTTAGATGAACTGTTACTGTTACACCTTGAGTACTTCCTCCACCACTGACTGGCTGCCATTAAAGGAAAATCTTCCCCTTTCCAAAACTGTTTAGGTGCTGTAAATCATAAAGGTATATGTTTGACCTGAAAAACAAACTGGAACCTGAAAGAAAAGGAGGTGACCTGAGGACGGTGATCCCTCTGTCGCAGTGTATGTGCACCACCGAGGACCTGTGGACCAGATTACCACCTCGGGGGGTTTGCTGCTGAGCCCAGCTGCGCTGTCTACACAGCAGGCAGCAACACAGCATCTATTCTGTCTAAGCCTCTCAAAGATCCTCTGGAGACCAGTGTGACGAACCCTTGGAAAGGACTTAACAAACAGCTCGTAGCCTTGAGGACTCCCCCCCCCCCTTTTTTTTTTTTCACCCATTTGTGTGAGAACTCGGCTGAAATGATGACAAGGTGCAGAGGTGCACGAGGTGAGCTATTGTTGTGGTGTGTAGGATGTGTTTTGTTGTGTCGTATGCATGCATCAGGCAGTCACTTAAAGAAGTGCTCGCCGTTCCTGTGAATTAACGAGCAGTTGGGAAGAACAGGCCAAGGCGGTGCCATCTGTAAATGTCACAGGCACTGCTTGCTCATTTTACACATCATTAAAGCCAATATTCCTAACCTGTATCAGAGCAATCAGGAGCAGGCCATTACTGCGACAGGGGCCCCAGGGGAACCACGACCAAACTCAGAAAGAAGAGAGCAGGGAGGGAGAGAGAGAGAGATAGAGCACACTCTTTATCAATCTGACACACACACACACACTCTCTTCCACACACTCATACATGCACACGCACATGCTCAAACAAACAAGGAGCACACCTTCCAACAATAAACAAACACATGAAATCAGCACCAACACCACTACCCTAATAGCTAGTGCATTTAACAACAGAGCAGAATGAAAACAGGGCCAATTATACATGTATCTGTGGGCAGTGTGTATAGAGCCCAAATGAGAATCTTGTTATTCCTTTCCCTCCATACTGTGGCGCTCAGAAAGCTAAGCCATTACAAGAGTGGAGGCTCCAGGGACAGCTTTCGGAAATGAGAGCGAGACGGGGAGTGACAAAACAAAGTATTGAGATAAACACCCACCATTAGCACAGGCAGTTAAACCTCCATTTCCTAATCCTCAGCTGGACTCCAGAGGATATTAACCCTTAGTTTACTAAGGTACAGGACAATAGGATACTGGATTAAGTTGGCCTTGCAGTGCAAAATTAACATTATTAATGATCGACGGTCGGCGCAGGTTATTTTGTGGCGCAGAGCGGAGGGGGAACATGATCTCTTGTTCCAGTCTATCTGTAGATGAGTCCGAAGCATCAGGATGTTGCCTAACAGTGTTTTCTTCTGATCTAGAACTTCTGCAGTGTAAGACAGTCAAAGCCCATGAAAGAAATCTGAGAGCAGACAGCGACTAATAAAAGCTCAAACAACGAGGAATGAAAGAAGAGGGGGGAAAAAAAGACAAATGGTGAAATGAACATTGTTGTAAAGAAAGTCTTTCAAATACATATCAAGGTCATTGCAGTCAATTCATCCCAGTTCTTCACCCTCCAGTTGGCAGCAACTTTGTCACTGATCCCCATGGATTCACATCACTCTGTGCGTGATGCCCCTCATTCTCAGCCAAAACGAAATGATATGTGTCAACAGCTTCCTTATTCTGTAACCCTGATGAAGACTGCGAGCTGAAACTATTGAAGCCCGATGACCCTGATAGGGTCACAAGGCCACAAGCTGACACACGATGGTCTAATAAAGTTCTTCTGTATACTGGAAGTGTTGCTGGAGTTTTGACCTCTTACTATTAAATCCTAACTGCTCTTCAGCATCTTAGTTTTAGTTAGTAGCATGGCATGAGGATTAATTTAATGGATTAAGTGGTATCCCATCATACATTTGTGAAAACATGCACATTTACAGTATATGGATATTTTCTGGTTACTTTCCACCAGTGATCCATATTATTTAAACTGATTTCATGAGGGCAGATTGTTTAATCCTCAGATACTTATGGGACACAAGACTCCCGTTATCACCATCCTTGTAAAATTCTGTTTTAAGCTTAGGGATCCACTTTCTCCAAACATAAAAATTATGTGGAGGAGTGGAGGAGTACTTTCAATCACTTTAAATAATCAGCTCAAATTGTAAAATAAAATCTATTATTGAATCCTTAATCAAATACGGTTTATTAACCAATTTAAGATTAAAAACTGGAGTTTGTGAAAATAAAGTGAACTGACCTCAGTCATTATTGCAAGTCTTGAGTGTATGTCTGGCAGTATGAGTGATGCCTCCTTTAAACATATCTTCTCTTAGAACTGTAGGACTTTTGCATTTGTGCTCAAAATGTGCAAGAATGCACTTTAAGTTTGATGAGACTTGGTTTAATTTGATGTCTTTTGCTGAAATTGCACCAAATCAAATCCTGCAGTGGAGATGTAAATGAAGACCTTAACACCTCCTTTACATTAAAAGCGTTCAGGCAAACACTTGGCTCTTGTTTCCTCCCTGATTTCTGTGACCTTCGCACGAGTAAATATCTTCATCCATAAAACTCTGAGAATCAGGAAGGAGCCTCGCACAACCGCAATCTCCCTTCATCCCTGCACCTCCCTCTCTGCTCACAGTGGACAAGCTAAAACCCCCAAAACAATGAGCATTTGATACACTTTCTTTAAAAGAGAAATACATTAATGATGCTCCCTGACAGTCTGCATTAATCAGAGGGGGCTCCCCCTGAACACAACTCTTTATCGGCCATCGATTTTCCAGTGGGTTTATGGCGAGCGACACACCGAGAGAGCTCGTCGCCGGGTGGCTGCTGGGAAACACATTACGGGGCTGTCAGTTGTCTCGCCATGCATCCTGCATCATTCTTTAAGCACATGAGAAGTTCATTACACCACACAGCTCTGACAGTGCATAGGATATTAGGGACTGTGTCCATTGTGCATATCCTTGGTGGAGGTGTAGCACTGTAGACACAACAGAGAATTCGTGGACAATCCAAATAAAGCATTAAATTGAAAACCAATACAAGAGATTAAATGTGATTTTAAGGCCATCAGCTGGACTTTATAAGGGGCGGATCAAACCTATTTGAAAGGTTGTTTGCAATTATTGTTTGTCATTTAGCCTTTCATAATCATAGTGTCTAGGATTTTCTGCAGCTTCAGCGGCCATGTACAAGAGTCTTGCTAAGTACCGTAGTTCCATATTTGGAAATGACGGTGCAGCAACAGTTTCTCCAGGCTCCCTTGTACATCCTTACACGTTCCATGTTGACCAAAATGATTTCTCACCTTAAGACGCTCACGCTGTTTTGATTTATGATGCTTCACAACTACTAAAATTCAATTTCAGCCTGCATTGCACGCTTCTGATTGCCCCGTAAATGAGACAAACTGATAGCAATTTATTCAAGGATCCCACCTCTCCTCTCCTCTCCTCTCCTTTCCTTTCCTCTCCTCTCTCTCGCCTCTTCTTTCAACAGGAGACACAACTCACATCACCAGACTTGGGTGAATCCAATATTTAAGTGATACGTCTGTATTCCAGAGCACTCAGCAGAACAGACAAGTTGATGCTAATAGAAAACCTTGCAGAGAACAATGAGAAAGATAGAAAACAATGTGCATGTTTGATGACGTGAGGAACATTCAGAATCTGCCTCCTACAGTCTGATTACTCTTAGACTTCCTCCTCAGGAAGTCCAGGACTAATCTGACTTCAATTATGCAAACGTATACCACTGTAATTCTGTCAGGAGACCCCATAAAGAGTAAGCAATGTCAATAAAACTGAAGTAGTGGACATCTTCAAAAAAGACCAGGCTTGAGGAGATGCAGGGAGCTGCAGACTGCTTCTGTATACACACAGCAACTCATTATATAGTGTCTAAATATAGATGATAATGCTCAGTATACCTGCTACTACTGACGCTGTTGAGACCACATACTACTCCAACAATAAAAACAGCACCACTTATCTCCGAGATGCTGATGATGTTCACTCTAAACAACAATGTGGTCAACAGACCCATTCAGACTTTAAAGAGGAGCTGTCAGAGACCATGATAAAAAAGTATAATGATTATAAATGCTAAGCCCCATTTAGGAGGCGTCAATGCCATTGTTGTTGTTATCCAGCGTATCAATCTTGTTGATTGATCATCGCGCTCTGGTGACATCAGTTTTATGGCCTCTGAAATGCGTCTCAGTGTTTTCACAATGCCATCCAATTAGGGTATTCCATTCATCATTGGGCTGGAGAATCATTATTAATTGGGTGGAGAGCTGACTGCCACTCCCCTGCCGAGGAGGGCAGCGGCTTCTGGAGATCGGGCCATTCATTCGCCGGTAAAAGAAATGAGGGGCTGCGAGGGTGCACGGTGCAGGGGGCCACGCAGAGATACAAAACTACATACCTTTATGTACTTCATGGGCGTATTCAATCAGAGTAGACGAGATTACATGCTCTTTTTTTTTTTTTTTTTTTACAATGAGTGGAGAAATCTGATCAGTATGTAGAAGTTGCTGAATTCAAAGACAATCAGTGAATCACTGCGAGGCAGCTTTACGACTGGTACATCATGATTAAATAAAAAGAAGTGATAAATGCATAGAAATGAACATGACAAGTTTCGATTAAGTTTTATGTAAATATTTTTCCACTTTCCGACGTAATTTAGTGTGGGCAGTTCCCTTGACTCCTCTGATACAAACACGGTAATTTACCATTTCCTGTCACCTGCCAGTTGGGAGCTTCACTGGGAGGGCGTAATACTCAGGTTTGCCCCATCTCCCGCACCTGCCTGGAAATGATCCCTCACTGGCTTCCCAACACTAAAAAGTGCTAATTGTGTTGTTCGGTAACAGGTAAATGAACCTGGGTCTCTACATTGATATGTGAATATTTGGCCTGTTAGGAACCTGCGCAACCCATGGATATCTTTTTTTTTTTGTTTCATAAGTTTTGGTCTTTTCAGGACTAATGCAGTGATGCAATTTTTTGTACCTTCATTGCCTCCAGATAAGCCGTCTGGCTTTGTGATGCCCGTGCTCTTTTTCCGTCTGTGTTTCTTGCGGTTGGCGTGAGGCGAAGGAGGTGGCTCAAGTTTAGGACTCGTCGCGCTGCCCACACTGGAATTTGCGGGATCACTCGTCCCGTTGGCTGAAAAGAGAAAGACAGGGGGAAAAAAAATCATTATTTCTTTTATGTTAAATAACATTTTTTGCATTTTTTTTTAAGGTTATCTTTGTTTTATACTCAGTGCCCATGTGGTTTAGGGTTCACTGTCACAGCTTCAGCTTGTATCTACAGTTCCATGCTATACTAACCAGGTACAACTCCACAGTCTTTGCATAAGAGTTTCTCGTGAAATCTTATAATGCACCTGCCCCATTGTAGGGTCATAATTACAAGGGAAATAAGCTTTGGTTGAAGCCACTAAATTCTTGTCCAGATCATTTCAAAAGGTTCAAAACACTGATTTATATTACTGACATTACAAAGAAAAATTTATAGCCAGGAATATAACATTTTCAAATGTTATGAGTCACAGAAATTACCCCATGGATCTGACAATTTAACTTGACAGTAATGAAACAAACAAGTAAAGAATATAAATGGTTTGTGTTAAACAAAGTCCACTAAACTGTTAGCGGTAAAAATTAAACACTGAAATTAAGAAAATTAAATTGA
Organism: Seriola aureovittata; assembly: GCF_021018895.1. NCBI lineage: Eukaryota > Metazoa > Chordata > Actinopteri > Carangiformes > Carangidae > Seriola > Seriola aureovittata. The sequence continues at coordinate 12,300,961 of NC_079375.1, forward strand.
ATTAGGTCATATTTATTATAACTGTAATATATAGATGAGGAACTGAAGGAGATGAATGAAGAGCAAGTGTCATATTTAAAAATAAAAAGGACTTCTTTCTCATTATTGCATTAACTGGTCATGGGCATAGTGTGAAATGGAGTAGATTTGAAAAATGTGAAACTTCCTTTAAAGATACACTAAGCTGGCAGCTGCAGTGTAACTTATTCAAGTCAGTAAGTGAGGAATGGTACGCACTCTTATGTATCATTGTGAAATGACACTGAGTAATGAATAATGAATGATATTGTTGAAAGCTTCATGCAAAGCAGGGGCAGACTTGTCACAGAAATGTGTCCACAGAGTAGTGAGAGTTGGAAATGGCTTTGAGTGCTCCAAAAGTAACAGTGTGACTCCGGCTTTAGATGGAGTGAAGGACAGGTATGGGGCTATCAGTGAACAAATGGTTACCTACGTTAGCCTGCAGCAAAGCTCTCTATATGACTGTCTGAGAGTGACAGGGGGCTAAGAGCCGGTTTTGTTTCTTGTAAGTGATTTTATAAATGTGATATTAACCTGTGCTACCGTTGGGCAAAGGGATAGGATGCATGGGACGATAGCAGGGGGTTGTCAGCTTGCCATCTTTCTGATTTCCTGACATTTGACATCACTTTCCCTTCTTTCCCCCTCCGGATGCCATTATGAATCTGGGAGTGGGGGCCAGGGGCCTGGGGGAAGGAGGGAGGGAGGGCCAGTAGATGGGCCCCATATTGCTCTCCTCTTACCACCCTGTGTGGTGCTGGCAGCCTCCTCCATTGTCTCCCATCAAAAGCTCATTGTAGTGTGGCAAACTCCATTCATTTCCCTGTGCACCGTCCCAGCCCCAGGGGTGGAGTGCAGGAGGACAAGGGGCTCAGGGATTATTGCTGTTGTCGTTGCCAGTTGAACATGCTATAATGTGCGGCACTGTGCCATTAGCCAGTGTACAACATTAGGCCTAATTCGGTCATTACCTTTAGGGAGATGGGGCTGTCTTGGAGGAGTAAGATGGGCGCAGCAGGAGACTGAAGATGGCAACATGGGGGAAGAGCGGAGCTCCGAGGGCCCGGCGACGCATTGTTTGAGCGTGGGCAAAATATAGGAGACAACACCTGAGACACACACTGCTGTGTCCATTCTCAACTTCAGAGATTCATCATGATGAGAGTTGATGAATATAAGAATGTCATTACAGTCAAATTCATTAAAACTATCTCTAATTTGTTAAATGTAAGAGACCATCCTTAAAAGTAGTATCAGTATTTCAGTAGCAATGTGTTGAAAAATAATAATGTTGATTATATGCCATCAGATTAATAAACATAACATTGGTGCTTGGACCACATGCATTAAGCTCTCTGGTGTTTTGAATGGCAGCACACAGCCACACATGTAGCAGCTCCTAGTCGAGGCGTCTGTTTCAATTTCCCTGCTCTCTTACAACAGCCCCCCTGAGACGAGTCATTAGCTGGCTCAGACAGCTGGGGGCACAGGGGTCCTCAATGTGGCCCCCCACCCCCACCCCCTCCTCCCACCCTCTGCTTCCTCCTCCCTCCCCATCCCAGCGTCTGTCCCGTCAGCACAGCTCCGTATGGCGGGTGGAAGACTTGAGCTCCAACCTGCCTCCGACGTGACAGCCAGCATTTGTTTAATGTCGCTTGGGGTTAAAGGGGAGGGCTGCCCCTCAGGGGCCCCAACCGTGTCATAAACACCTCTAATTATCAATTTCTGCCCCTAATGTTGTGGAAAATGACCCTGGCCCTGCTCATCCTGCACCTGAAACATATACTGGGTGATATACCTCCCTTTGTTTGTACCAGTCAGCCTTTAAGTGTGTAACATGAAGTTAGAGGAGCAGGAAATGTATAAAACTACAGGACACACCAGTGAGCAACAACATCTAAGCACCTGAGATCTAATGGTTTTATATAATGTAAAGTTTCCTGCCTTTAAGTGGTTCTCACCTCGAAGCTATGCATGATTGCTAGATTTTATTTCTTAAGTTGAGAATTATAAAGTTGGAAATCGACTGATCCTGCAAGTCGAGAATTCACTGTAGTGTTATTAGCTAGCTGTTAGTGTGTATGAGGGCCATCAGGACCAAGCTGGGTAATGAAGCACACTGGGGGATCAGGAGTCTCTCTCCTACTCAACCAATATCACCTGGGCAGCAGAATAGGTATCAGCCTAACCTGTGATTACAGTGTATTGCCTGCACTCCCACCACGGAGATGACAGTTTAAACATGCTTCAGGATGAAGGCTGTGGGTGAGACAAAGAAGGAGCTGCTAACAGCTTCCTGTCTTTACCAATGCCACACTGAAAATGAATGAGAATGAAAAAAGGGTGAGAGAGAAGAAGAGAGGCAGAGGGGGGGAATGAAGAGAGAGAGAGGGGGGTCATTTCATTGTTATTCAAGAGGCTTCGGGTGAGGAGCACTATGATTCCGCCAGGCCCCTTGACATGGCAGCCCTGCCTGTCCTCAATCAAAACCAACGGCTGCAATTAATGGCAAAAATTAGAAACAATCACCGCCTCCCCCTTATTATCCTCAATTAGAGCGTACTAATCAAGGCCTGATCGCGCTCTGCTGCTCTCTCCAAACTAAATGTCAAACTTCATTACGGCCTGGCGTAGAAATCAAACGCCCCACATGCTATCACCCTCGCATCGGGAGGCCAAGGTATAAAACACAGTGCCACAGGAAAAGGCTATCTGTGCATTAACTACCTGTGTCCTGATATGCAAAATTAGTGGAGAAAAGGCACTTATATATAAATTAGCACAGAGCAGCAGAGACATGAAGGAGAAAATGAAAAGTGAGGTAAACTTAACCCATACAAAACTGTGACAATTAACACAGATTTATCAAGATGTAATGATAATCTGTTTTTAAAACTTTTCTCACAATTATTTTCATTAGGAATTAATTTCCTGCTTATTTTACAGATCGATTTTTTTCCATAAAATGTATCAAAATAGTGAAAAATGACCAGAGATCAATGTGACATATTCTGACTGATTGTTTAGTGAGACCAACTGTCTAAATAAAACCCACAAGATATTCAGTTTGCTATCATAATTGACAAAGAAAAGCAACAAATCATCACATCTGAGAAGCTTGAACCAGAGAATGAAAAACCACTGTGTCAGAGCGGATGCTGATTAATTTTCTCTTAAATCAACCTATCTATTATTACCTTATCATTTCAGATCTAGTCTCCAGTGTCATTTTTTGTGTTTTACCAGAACAAAAATGTGTAATAGTACATTTTAAGTAAAAGAAAAAATCACCCAATAAGACAAATCATAGCATAATTTCACTTATTATTATTATTATCATTATTATTTATTTTATTTTATTTTTTGACCATGAGAAAAATATCTCATCTAACAAACGGATAATATTGAATTCATTACTGAATGATTATCCATGGAGGGTACTGATTTGCAGTAATCCGTTGACTCTGGGAATGTGACATTACTCACACTTTGACCATGACTTCTGTTATTGTCATCAGCGCTCTTACATTGCTCACTCAACTGTTTGAACCTCTTGCTTTTAATTCAGGTTCAAAGATTGAAGTGTACCAAGGAGAGCAGGATCTAAACAAGCATGCGGTGCATTAAGAATGGGTGTCTTTATGAATGCAAGCAATAGAAAAATTGGGCCGGGATTTAATCAAAAATCTGCGCTCAATATTCAAGAGACGTTACTACCTCTGCTTCTGCCTTTGCTCAATAGGTTTACAAATGAGGACATTCTTTAAATAATATGGAAATGGTTACCTGGCTAAGATGCATTCATCCTCCAGTGAATCATCAATCTGCTGTTTTTGCATCTCAGAATCACATTTTGTGTTAACCTGCAACCTTCACCAAGGATAATGGAGTGATTGGGCTTGGTTCAAGTCAATTCAACTGGCAAAACATGAGCACCCTTCACTGTGGAACACCCTCTATTGATTATTGAAGGCACATTAGGATGGAAGATAAGAGGGTTGCGTTTCAATCAAGTTTATGTGTTCTGATAGTCCAGTCACACCACAGACATATCCTCCTGTTTTTATTCAGATTCTTCAGTTGTGCGGAGACAGAAAAACAAGATGTTCTGAGAAAGTTTTTGAGCTGCAACGACGTCCCAGTGCACATTACAAGCCTTTAACTGTCTGCACCGAGTATGCACTGATTACAGAGACACGCCTTCCCAAGGACGAACAACATATCTATCATTTGACGCAGTGTTTCTACTATTATTTTCAGCTCATTTGCCTCATTCAAGCTCATTTGTGGTTACCTTAAGAGTAGCATGAAAATAATTGAAGAAAATAGAATAATGGAGCAAATTGTGGATTTGATTTAGTTGAAGACTGGGTGTTGGTTAATGAGCTATGTTAATATTAAGGGCTTTTCAGTTTACCAAACATGAAAATGGGAAATTCTCGCCACCTTATTTCCACTGCGCGCAACGTTTAGGAGTTCCTATTTGTCCGCTGCAGACCGGCCGCCAGACACACGTTCACAAACATCCAGTATGAAGCCTCTTTTTTCTCCCACACACATATTATAATACAGACGCAAACACGCTCCGTGGAAAAAACTCACATACAAACAGCGACACAAAAATATTCAGCAAGAAACACACACACACACACACTCGCGCTCATTTATTTGAGGACCCCACGAATCTAAGTAATTCTGCTTTGGGCATGCTGCTGATGGGAGACAGGGGTAGGGGGTGATGGAAGTGCCTGCGTCCAGGCAGAATTGATCGTTTGGCAGCTCCAAATGAGAGACAGGCTTGTCTGCGGAACCACGAGGGCCATGCAGTTGGACTCCAGCAGCGCTCATAAAGTGCGCTCTTTAAACTGCCGGGGCCCCTGGGAGCCCATGGGGAGGGGGGGAGCCGCCGCCGTGCTAATGAGAACTACCAGAGTGCAAACATGCATGGAAATGACTGTTATTCTGTTGATGTGCATTTAAGTGCTTTTTTACTGCCAACCACAAAGAGAGGGAAATAACTGGTGATGAATGGTACCCCCGAAAAGCATTCATTTTCCTCTTCGGAAGAAAAGAGAGGAAAACAGAGGAGGAGGGGAGGAGTGGGGGTGGGGGGGGGGCAGAGAGTAAGATGGAAGGTAAAGACAGGATGGGGGGGTGTGTGGGGGCAGACATGCATGGTGAATATATTATCTTACTTTACTCAAGTACAGTGACATGGTGCAATGTGACACAGAGGCGGTAAGTGGAGATGCATCGATGGCAGAAAGTTAACCTTCACTGTTCCTCTCCTCTGAACACGCTGCTTCTATCAAAGAGCAGCAGCCTAAAAGGTCACAGCGATCACAGCCCTGATCAGCTAATCATGAAAATGAGGCTTGTTTCACCTGTCTGAGGAACCCAGGAAATGGCATCGCCATCAAACCACACCTTTAGTTCAGATCCATCCAACCTGTTTTAATTCACTGAACCTCTTGTGTCCTTGCGGTCGTAAGATGTGAATATTTCAATTGCACTATGCATGATGAGGGCTGTGGGAGGGGTTGTAGGAGTGTAGAAGGTCGGAGGTCTTACGGGCTCCGCTGCTTGTGCTGGTGTTGATGGCTTCATTCCACTGGTCGGCGCTGGACACGGAGAAGGAGCGCTGGTGCATGCCATCTTTACTGCCGGCAAACACTGACGCGCCCGTCTGGAGGGATGTACTGCTGTTGGAGTGAGGGGCGCCTGGAAAACAAGTGACAGACACAAGAAAAAAATGAACCCTGATTCCTCACGTTCTCTGCAGCCGTTTGAATTCTTAACTCGGTCTGGTAGGACCGTTTTCTTTGAACGCAAAAAAGTCCTGTAAAGAAGTGGTAACGGTGTAATTGAGTTCAGAGTTTTTCGGTTGTTTCTACAGCACTTCAATGCTGCCGCCGCCTTATTTGTGCACATCTCTCTGTCAAACACCCCCCCCCCCCCCAAACACCACCATCACCCTCACACAGACACACACAGAACCCCTCTCCCTCCGCCTCTGCCTCTAATTAGCCCTTAATTAACAAGATACACTCTGAACGCTAATTATCTCGCCTCATCCCTCTGACTGCCACATCGATCTCCACTGGCGTCAGCAGGCGTTCTCCCCCTAACTTCCAATCAGGCATGCCACAGACGCCTGGCTCTCTTTACTAATTCATGGGCTAGGCTGCACCATGTGAGGTCCTTCCCTCCTGTTCGCGAGCAGCCGCTACAACACATCCTAACTACTCTGAAAAACTCATCCATACACTTCCAGTCATACGAGGGGAATCAGATTAACAGCTTAGAGCTTTAAAATGCATCAAACTGTGTCGTGAAATAAAATCATTTGTTGCAAACTTGTGTGATTTTGTTCCAAAAAAAAAAAACATTAAAAAGAATTTAAGATGACGTTACACTAATAAGAACATATTTTATTGGATCTAAAAGAAAAGATGGGTTGTTTATGAATAAAATTTTCCACTGTAGTTATTCTCGAAAAGTTGACACAATAACTCCATAATCAGATTTTAATGAGGTAAACAGATATCGCTCTGACACTGGAAGGTTAAAACTTCCACGGTTTTGTTTTAGGAAACAAACTAAAAAAGCCATCTCTGATTTTCTCAACAATGCTTTTCTCATCTTACAGGTATCACACATCAAGCCCTTTCATTCAATAATTACAAGAGAATATCAGTTTCTGATTGAGGTGACAATAACAGAAAATATAGTGTGTGGGTCGTGTGTAAAGTAAACTAAGCGGCACGGGTGCTTGTTAGGATAATATGTCCTACTCATTATCTAGAGTAATAAGTGTATCAAATTCACATAATCATGTCTAATTAGTATCAGTAATTATCTTGTTGGGCCCAGGAATATTAATCTTCAGGTCCCAGAGGGGAAGGAGCAGAATCGCAGCAAGAATGGGCGAGAGAGCGAGGGAATCATGCTGAGGAGCACTGACTAAATTAGCATGCTGAAATCAGAGCGGAGGAGGAGGAGGGGGAGAGGGAGGATGGGGGGGGGGGGGGGGGGGGGGGGGGGGCAGAGCCGAGGAGTTGGGGATACTGAAAGAAAAATGTGAAACTTTGTTTATGGAAAAATGATGGATGAATGATACATAAAAGAAGCTCATGACTTCTATAAAAAGGCCTCTGATTGCTAGTATCATTACTGAATTAAGAGTATTTAATAACATGATCTATAAATCATCGAGGGTACCGTGTTGCCAAGACCCGATACTACACAAATAAATGTTTAATCACCATCATCACTGTTTAAAGATACAATAATTCCTTAAACAAAATTGATTTTCTGCTATTAAAGGATCTACACTCTTTATTCCCAAAGTTTGACTCTTTGACGCCTTAAAGAAGAGAAAAAAAAAAACAAAACTCAGGTAACTACAAGGCAACTTCGATTGATATTTAAAATTCAACAATCACGTCTAATTGTCAAATTGGATGCTAATGATTAATGAATTATACATGGCTGTATCCATTAGTCCCCAGAGACCACTCCTGCATAAAGGGGAGGATAATGTAATTACAGTGGAGAAATAATCAGCCTGTGGCATTAAAAGCGCACTGTACACGCAGCTCCAGCCAGGCCTGACGCCAGCACGTTTTACAGCTTTAACACTGGCACGTAGTGGACTGACGGTGACAAACTGCAATTTGGGATCTAAGGATTTAATGCTGGATGTCGCCAACTTCAGTGACAACAAGAGTGATGTGAGGGTCAAATACAAATACGCCAAGTATTATTTAATTTTAATTAATACAAAAATAACACTAGGGTGCAGCAGATCGTTTTAGGTATTAAGAAGTAATAAGCCACTATAATTAACATTATTATGTATAGAATAAATCAAAGCTGAATCGGAGGCAAGATCAATATATTATCTATATATTTTGCAAACTGTGAAGTTGCATGAAATCTAGACAATGGTTAAAGTAAATAAGTACTGTTCTATAGAATAAGTCTATGGTTCTATTCTATGTGACTATTTACATTTTCTGCTACTTTACACTTCTATCCTGCCACCTTTCAATGACTACCATTTTACATCATTTAATTTATTTGACAGCTGTAGCTATGAGTTACTTTAGGATAGAATGTATTTTTTATAGATTAAACTGCCCAACAGTATAAAATATTAAAAATGAGCTCCACCTGATTCACCTATAGATACAACTTTAAAATACCTCTTCCTCTTTGATGCATAAGTAATAATAACGTGATGACGTAATGATATAATATTTAATAATATGACACAGAGCAGCCTTGCTATTACATAACGAGTGTGTTTGATAATCCTTCTGTACTTCTACTGAATCGAGATCTGGAGTATTTTTACATTGTAGTATTAGTACTTTTACTTCATTAATAGATCTGAATACTTCTTCCACCACTGTATACTTCTAAAAAAGTAAATATTTCATAGTGAACTCCTGCACATTTCTTGTCAAAATTAATGAAAACTCGCAAAGTACAAAAGCCCCATAATGAGTATTTCTGGCTGCCTGTATCGTCATGTGTATAAAGAGATAACAAAAGCCATACAGTGTGTACTGCAGGCTATCCAGGGCTCGGGTGTTAAGTAGAGGCGATGGATTAGCGGGGAGCAGCGCTGCCTTGCCTCTCATTTCTCTTTAGTCCGGGCCGTCAGTGGGCTGATGAGCCGTGACGAGGCCTGACCCCTCCGTGGAGTTGTTGCCATTATGTACAAGTAGTGGGATAATGAAGCATTCATGCTAATGTGGGCCGGGCAGCACATCATCTGCGGCTGTGTGTAATCCACCACCATCATCCCGACCAACGCCCAGACGCCCCCCCCCCCCACCCCACCCCACCCCCCCCACCCCTGATACTGCCACTGCTGCCAGTCTCCACACGAGTCACTCAGACATAGTCATAGTCAAACTTATCTATTATATACTGTCATCTCACATAATATATACATCAAAATAACTTTAAATACTTACTTAACACTTGTGTGGGGCATAGCACCCTGATTTCTTTACTTATCTAAATACATACTTATCTACCTTTTCCCCCTTCATTTAAGCTTAATGTAATGTAATAATGTAATAATGTGGTTTTGAATTGTCAAAGGATAAATTCCAGCTCACAGCTGCTCTTATGCCGCACTGGCGATTACCACAGATAGTCCTCATGCGTTGGTAAAATCTCTCTATATATACATATTTTATGTGGATATATAGCACACGAATTGGATTCCAAATTGGTGTGAGGCTTATCCTTAGTATACTTATTGTCTCAGTAACCAATTAAAGAAGATAAGGTGAATGCACTGGGCACGCCTGGCACCACACTTTAATAGAGAGTGCGTGAAAGCTAGTTAGCAGGCCAGTGGAGAAGTGCTGGATTATGGCTGTAACATCCAGCTTCTGTCACTATAAGCGGCAGTAGTACAAATGTAGATTTTTGTTCACATTTGCATTACACTTGTTCATTTGGCAGAGACTTTTATCCAAACTGACGTACAAATGAAACACAATCCAAGCCACAATATATCAAAGCCAAGCCTTGAAAGAGCCCATTGACAAGTGCACGCTCATTGTATGAGACTACATCCACTTTTATACAACTAATAACTGTTAAAAAAACAAAGAGATTCAGTTCAAATGAACGCATTTGGAACGATGATCAGCGGTGTTCATACTTGAGTTCATCCAACAGGGTTGAGTGTGTCTAACAAATAGGTTGGGACCCTCTGATTTATAGTACCCACACCAGGCCAGACTTGCACCAGCGTCGGACAGAGAATAGTCGTGTTGGCACCGGCTGTGGTCTGCTGCGCAGTATGTATGTGTCTACAGGTTATAGACTGCTGAAGATCAGAGCTGGAGACAAACTGTGGTGCAGAGTGAGGAGGGACTGAGCTAAACACTTTCCTGAAATCTCCACCTCTTCCACATGTACCCCCACCCCCCGCCCCTCACAGGATTGATTAAAAGTGACTGGGCCCATTAATACTTTGATACAATGTATCTGTCGCCAGTGACACGGCAGGATGCGTGTTAACAGGGAGGATCATATTTAAAATGGTTCCGCTCCGCACCCAGCAAAGGAATTAAACCTGGTCGCTTGGCAAACTCCTGGGCGCATGCGTTCTCTCATTTACTCTCTGTCTTCTCAACCTCTCCTCTTCATCTTCCCATCTCCCCCATCCACTCTGCCCCTCCTTCTCTCTGTCGCTATCCCTCTTCTTCCAGTGATTATAAAGGTCTTTAGATCTAAGGAATGAATGAATTACCAAAGGCAAAGACAAGGCTTGTGATTTGGGCGCCGTGAATGAAAAATTACCCCTTTGTTCCCTTCATCAATTGCATGTCTAATGAAATCAAAATCCCGATCGCATAATCAGAAGAGGGTCCTCTACCCGGAGAGAGACCTGATGTGATTTGTAACCTTTCTTCTCCTAAGTGGAGATTAAGGCAAATCTCCCTCACATTGTTCCCTGACGTACAAACGGATGGCAACTGAAAATCTTGGGAATTTGCCATTGAGGCGTCTTTTCCAAAGAAATGAATATGAGGAGAAAATAACATTGTTGGGTGAGAAAAAAAAAAAAAAACTAAAGGTGAAAACAAACCAGTTGGTGCTGTTTTCCCCCAAAACCTTCTCTGGCCTGTTTTTGGTGGCCCTTTGAATGACTCCCCTCAACCCCACACTCAAGGTTAACAGTCTGTGGGATGAAACAACCTGGATCCAGTGTCCTCTGCTGTGTAAACTCCTACATCTTCCTGCTTTTGACTGATTAACCCGTTCAGCGGTGGCAGCACTTTGGCCAAGTTTAACAGTGACCGGCCTGGACGGTGCTAATGGTCCTTGATGACCCATCCTTGGCTCTGCACCCGCTCTCGGCCGGTTTAGCTTTAGCCCGGGTGATGGAAACACTGTGCCCATTTCACAGCTGATGAAGGACCCCGCCTCCCTCTGGGGATCACTTTGCTAATTAGTATTAATTACTCTTAATCCTAAATCCAATCACTGACTTCCACTCTTTACGCCTGCCAGACTCTCTGCAGCCTCCGGTGGCACAGCGCGCTGGGAGAAGAGCAACTATTTTTAAACTTGTGAGGTGGAGAAACCCTGACACAATGCTCAGGACCAAACTGTTATTTGATGCTGCGACCCCTCTACCACAGAGGATGAAAAATAACTAGGTCAGTCTCATAACGGTGTAATCGTCCAGTAAAAACAAACCTTAAAGGGATATTTTTAATATGGGCAGTTGTTTAAACACAATTTTTAATTCCCTGTCTGGTCATTTGGAGGATTAATAGATTTCTCATAGATGCCCATTAAGTCATCATTTTGTACAGTTTACTCTGAGGCAGCTAATTTGCATGAATGAAGCATATAGAAAGTAGATAATTAACCTTCAGGATACTTTCACAAAGTCTCTGAACTATGGCTGCAACTAAGGAATACTTCATCAACGTTTCATCTGTCTGTTGTTCTCTTGACCGATTGATCGTTTTATTAGGAATATATTGAACAATTATTGTCACCGTTTCCTAAATTCTGAGGTGATGTATTCAAATTCCCTGTTTTGGTGATAAACAGTATAAAACCCAAAAATTAACAATGGTATAAAACACAGAAAAGTGGGAAATCCTCACACTTGAAAAACTGGAACTATCAAATGTTTGTCTTAAAATAATTGACTGATTATCAGAATTCTTTCAACTGACTAATCTGTTAAACAATTAAACATAAAATACTGCATCTTACATAGAGTATGAAAATCCACAGTTGTACCCATTAATCTGGCCTTTAGCCTTGTAATGAGGCAGGGACTCATACCTGTGTTTCCTATGCCCAGCTGCAAGGTGCTGCGGTCCTTGGTGAGCCCGTTGGTTTTGGGACTAGCAGTGGGAGCAACGGTGGCCACCGCTCTGGGTGGTCGTTTCCCAGGAACCTTGACTGTGGTCCTCAGCAAGTCAATCTCTTTCCCATGCACATTCTGCATGTAGTCCTGAATAAAGTAAAAAATAAGAAGAGCTTGACATCAGAAAGTGGTCTGCACTCTGCACACAAGTTAGAGTCCAAATATTTCCAAAATATTTCCCTCAGTTCAGGGAACTGATTATACACAGTGGACCAACAAGAATCCAGGAATTATGGAAGAAAAACAAATTAAAAGACTATTCAATTTCCATCCCCATTAGTCACAACCCATCTTCAGACCTTCCACTAAGGGTGAATGATAGTGGAAAAATGATTGTAGAGCCATTATACATCACCTGTGCCCACGCCGTCTATCCAAACAGCGAGATGTTAGGCTTAATGAATGCAAACAGTCTCATTCTCTTTCAATTTGGCCATTTGATTTGGTTTAACGCGACTACCGCCCAAATGTGGGAAGCCAAGGTGAAAATCATTGGGCTCAGCAGAAAAAGACCCAGATAGTGGCGAGCTCGGCCTTTGCCGTCCCCCCACCGGCTCCTCTGTTTTATTACCGTGTCATAAAGCACTCATTTCTTTCCCAAGCCTCCTCGCTAATTACCCAGTGAGCGCTCTCATTTCATTTTATTGCTGGAATTAACAGCCAGATCGAAGCGTGCAAAGCTATTAAGATGTGTGATTAAGCCACATTCAATTAGTTTCTACAAACAATTTAATTGATGTAGCAGATAGAATTAACAGAAGGTGATTGTGTGGATGGCTTGGCTGACTGCGAAATTAAAGGTTCCCCTCTTCCACTCTCAGTCTGTCTCCCTCCCTCTTTTCTTCTTCCCTCTCTCCTCTCCTCAATCTTTCTCTTCCCCTTTTCTCTTTCTTACTCCGGCTCTGCTCCACTGCTCAAAATGAGCTTGAGCTGTTACCGTGCTAATGTAACTGTCTCCCTTATTTCACCTCCCTCCGTAAGTCAACAGACTCATAGATTCATAGATTGCCCCGATGACCTGTAATAGCTGTAATGATCAAGAGATAGCCTGTTCAGTCAATTACATACATCACTGTAGCACAGCGCTGCTCTACTAATAACTGCTTGTAAATTAAACCACTAACACACTGTCAGTGCAACAAGGCCACACACAAGGTTCACGTCTAACTGTTGGGCTTGCGTTCAAAGTTCAAGCTGTCTCATTAGACACAAGATGCTGCTAATATTTTCCATCCAACCTGGCCAGAGGATGTAAACACACCAAACACTGGTGAGTGACGGGAGGAATCAAAGGGATTTTTTCAGAGGGACTGGCATTTCTGAGTGTGACACGGGGCTCCTGAGCTGTCTGCTGCCAGCCAGCCGAGTGTTTAAGAGGTATTAGTGGCCCAGCGGGATTCTGACAAAGATGGATGTGGGAGGCTGGTCAGGCTCTGCTGCCATGCGGTGGGAACCATTATAAATACAAGCCAGCGTGGAGTCCGGGCACAGCGGGCACGCAGCAGCACAGCCATGTCTCCATTAGCCAGCACTGGGGATGGGCACTGCAGAGGGGGGGAGGTCAGAGATGACCACCAGGACACCCTGTTTCTTAATACTGAGCTTGAAGTCACAGGGTTAGCTAATATAGACGTTATGTACAGCAATAATTCTCTATAGAAACCATGAGGATATATGGTTGGGATCCGTTTCACCACAGCAGTGATGTTAAATAGGATTGCATCAAGAGAATCGTGCGCGGTGGTTGAAAAACCCCTACATTAAAACCTCCAGCAGCACCCTCGAGTACAAACAGTAGTCTAACAAACACATAAAGCCGATTGGAAAAGAAATGGGAAGGGAAGGGGGGGGTATTTTTTTTTTCTTTTTTGAAACTCACATGTAAACTGGGGTGGTAAGTGAGGACGCCATTATCACACAGTGTGACATATTTCTTTTTCCACTCCTTGTTGAGGGATTTGCCACTTCGCTTCAGAAGGATTCCCTGTAAGAGACAAGACATCACGGTGAGCTTATGCTCTTCCCAAAGCAGCATGGTGGATGATAGGAGCCATTTTGGATGTTAAATACCATAAAGCAGCATTATTATTGATATTACAGATTTGTTATGGTGGTTACATGGAGCACTTTGGTTGTGGTAAGTCATAAAGCAAACATACATCAATGTAAAAGACAATTATAAAACAGCATGGAGGTGAAAATGTAGAAAATGAACAGTCATTTGTAATTAAATCCCTTTAAACGTTCCATCTTTATTATAATTTGTTTGGGTGACAGGTTTAATGATACATGGGTTTTTCCTACTATGAACAGCTGAAACTCCAAAACTGGCCAAATTCCTCTGGCTGAGAGGCCATTCAGAAAGGGAGACAATCCAATTTGCCAGACCTCCTCCCTGCATTCATACACATAACATGCTGAACTCTGGAAGACCTCTCAATCCTGGGATTAGGGAGTGTGATCTCCCCTCTTCAAAGCCCACTCAGGTCTTATTCTATTCTACTTTATCTTCTGGGGCCTTTTAGGGCCTCACATGGTTTTCCTTATCTGTTGAGTAAATCCACTGGTAAACAATGCAGTTCCTCTGCTGGAGGTGACCAAATGCTGCTGAGTGTAAGGGCCAGGAGGCTCTCTGGGGTTAAATAGTGAGGAGGGGCGCGCTTAATTAGGGGATTAAGACGGGGGCAATGTTTGTGCTTTTACAGCCAGAGCCCGAGTGTGTGTGTGTGTGTGTGTGTGTGTGTGTGTGTGTGTGTGTGTGTGTGAGAGTTGAAGGGGTGGGGGTGGAGGGGGGGTTAAAGGAGTTGTGTTTTGCTAGGCAGGCCCATCCTGCAGGCTTTAATCCTGATTAACACATCAGGAAGAGCTGACCCTCGGTGACCTGGGCACCAGGCTGTTTGCCGACAATCATCCTAATCCGAACCCTGATTCATCCACGGAGGAAGGGGGAGGGGGGGCAAGTGCTGACTGTTGGCTGCATGCTGGGACTCAAGAGTTTTGGCTTCTTCATATCTTATCAGTAAACCTTTCTGTTCATAGCTTCTCCCTGGAGCAGAACTTTCAAACATGTCACAAACGTGTTCTTTAAATCTACTGAAATCATTCAATTAGTATAAGATAATAAGTATATAAGTATAGGACAATATTTTCCAATGTTGTCTTATCCTACAATGGAAAAAAATTACTGACAAAACAGATCAGCATCAGTGTGAAGCTCAATAAATTTGGCCTTTTTATTTTATTTTTTAGTACTGAACCAATTAGTAGCAAATTTCAATCAAATAAAAAAAAAAAAAAATCAAAGAAGCAAAAAGGAGTAAAAAGGAAAAATATTTCAACATTTCATATTTTGTATATATTAATTTATTTAATTGCTGTTTCATAAGAAGACCTTGATCAAAAGTAAAAATCATGCGTTTGACTTAAATATAAATGTTATTATTAATATCAGAACGCCTCAGTTAATTCTTTTGTAACTATTGATACTTTTGATGATTTTACAGGAAGAAACACTGTGTCCTTCAATCAATAAGTTGCTTACTGCCCGGACTCCTGCTCTCAATTTAGTCAATAAAAGAACTGTAAACACTTTTTAAATGGCTCTCTAATCATACAGAGTAAATGATCCAGTCACAGAGCCTCTGGCGACTTTATAATGCATGTTTTACAAGCATATACAGTATGTTCCTCATCTCATGGTCTTACTGAAGCATACATAAATCTATACACGCAATCAGTGTGGAGTTCCATATATTTATCAGAGCTGTGAAGCAGATCAATAAAGATATAAAGACATTTATGTGAAAATCTTTACACGTGCAGACAAATTTTTCTGCTTTCTTTGAACAGTAGCCCATTATGGCTGTGATGTATCTTTCATAAAGCTTGTCACTTTCAGTAACTGGAAGCTTGACAAATGATTTGAAATTATTTATCATAATTGTTCTCTTGTTTGGCACCTTGGATTGGTCTGTATGTGATAGTTTGACTTCGAAAGGTAACAAGTGTGGAGTCCTGTGCTTCCCCTCTACACTGACACACACACATGCAAACACACACTCACAAAAAGATGAGTGTGTTCATCCTGTGTGACATAAGGAAACAGGCCGATAGTCAGACGCGCTCTCTGTGTCCACACAATTGTCATATCTACACAGAGGAGATAGTGTCTTTCCCTTCTTTTGTCAGACGACCAGGAGAAAAGCTGCATCCTGCCACTGAGGCTGACTGATAGGCCGGCCCTTTGTAACAGACCGAGGAGAGGGGGCGAAAAGTGTGTGTGTGGTGTGTGGTGTGTGTGTGTGTGTGTGTGTGTGTGTGTGTGTGTGTGCTGGGGGTGAGGGGGTCGGTGATGGAGCAGGAATGCACTCACTGCAGCATTATTATCCTCACTCACTATTTTTATAGATGGGTGGGGGGTGGGAGCAGGGGGACGGGGGGTGTGTGTGTGTGTGTGTGTGTGTGTGGGGGGGGGTGTTGTAATTTGATCTCCTTGATTGTGCATTTGACTGGCCTGCAGATCACACCAGTACCCCCCACCACCAGCACCACATCTGTAACCAGCCCCCCCCCCCTCCAAAAAAGTTATTTTACAATAAAGAGGGAGATGGTTTATCTTGTCAAAAGTTGCCATGATACTGAGGGCAGTTGGCCCTGGACTCCTATGCTGTGTTGGATAAGTGGGAGAGTTTACAGTAAAGATTGCTCAGAGGGTGATTCTGTTTAATCTGTGACAATCAACCCGCAGCTCACCTGCAGATTAGCCAGGTTCTGCAGGGAATTACACTAATCTACATAAAAACCAAGAGCTGCACTGAGATCAAACAGAAACGGCGTGTTTTTGGAATGGCCACCTAAAAGTTTTAAATCACCATATTGTTTTTTTTTTTAGGACATTTATGGCCATTTTTCCAGAGGTTGGGCACAAATAAATCCACAAATTAAACTTCTGTCATCTTAATCTGTATAAATCTGATAGAAAAGAGATACAACATGTCTTCATTGTCAAAAAAAAAAATCAGTATCATGAAGTGTATCTATTACACGCACATCTACTATTACTAACAGACAGATGGACTGATAGATACTGTATCTGTTTTAACAGTGGTTTCCCCAAAGCGTTATTTTCTGATTGAGTGAGGGGGCTTGGAAGTGTCACCCTGTCATTATTTCAGATGGACCAAAGCCTTGGCAATTTTCTTTTTTTCGTTCTTGGCCCCACGTTTTCAAAGAAAAAAGAAAAAAAAAAAAAGGACATTACC
Source organism: Seriola aureovittata (assembly GCF_021018895.1). Classification (NCBI taxonomy): domain Eukaryota; kingdom Metazoa; phylum Chordata; class Actinopteri; order Carangiformes; family Carangidae; genus Seriola; species Seriola aureovittata. Next base: position 12,318,166 of record NC_079375.1, read on the forward strand.
TTCTATCATTTGCAGGTAAAGAGGATAATATAAGGATGCTGACCCATTTTCAAAAGCCCTCATATAATCATGAGTGATTACTAATCAATGTGTCAATTACGTCTCCTTCAGTTACACTCGGACCTTTGGAAATGATCCTTACTCAAAAGTGTGTAATTCGGTGTTCACTACTACCCGTCTGGTCCTTTAAAGCAATGCATGAATATATAAAAAGAAATAAAACTGGGGAAATAATGAAGGAAATCATAATGAAATGAACAGACAGAAGCAAAAACTCAGAGATGGGAAAAAATGTGAACTATTTCAAAACAGAAGACGACTGATTACTTAATTTAGTGCAGAGTAACAGAATATGAAACCACCTTTTAAAAAAAACAAATTGTCAGGCTAATGATCTAATGAAATTCTCAGCTAATTAATAGCCATCTAAGTTGATTATATCGCTATGCATGAATTAACTTTCATGAGAAAATTCTACCCACAGACGATTATCAGCAATAATAACATTTCCACTTGGACCAAATGCTTTTATACTAAAAAGGTACAATCCATGTTCCGGATTTAAGTTTATTATCAAAACTGATCATGGAATTGGATTCTCTCCCACATTAATGAGTTTAAATACACAGATTAACTCAAGTCTGTAAAATGTATACCTTTGTCATGCTGTGATAAGTATATTTAGACTGGTAGTGTTTATTAACGAGATTAAAACAGGCCTATATTATCAGTTATAGTCATGTAGAATGATTATTTTCATTATCTGTAAGATAACTCTTCGATGACGCATGTAAATTTATGCAATTCATGATGTCAGAAATGAAACGACTGTGCCTTTAAAATATCACAGCTGTATATTTTCAGTCTGGTAGGTGTGTGATTTACACAAACGGGGACATTTCTTTGCTAATAAGTGATCTGATGTTATGTCTGAGCCCCCAGCCTTCTTCTCTCTTCAGCTACACTCGTGCTGGCATCGAAGTCATTTGTTATGTTGTATTATGTCGCCATCTAGTGGTTACAGCGCCACATGGCTTTGCCCAAATCACACTGGTTAAAACTCCATGAACTATCCACTGTGATTAAATCTTCAAAGCACAGCATATCAGTGTTAAACAGACATCCACTGACACAAAAAGGGATCATACTTACCTAGGGAACTATGGGAAATGTAGGAGAAAATAAATAAATAAATAAATAAAATACAAGTAAAACTGCTTACCTGTTTGATAGGTATGGCCCTTCCACTGCCTATGCTGTCTGTTTTACTGTCAACGCTCTTTGCTTGCTCACTGGCTTTCCGTGACTGCAAGAAAACAAGAAAGTCAGTCAGCAACTGAAGCGACACACTGACGACGAGGCGCAGTGGGAGTCGTGGGGTGTGAGGTGAGTTTTTGGGTGTACTTATGTATGTTGGGGTGAGCATGTGTGTGTGGGTGTGTGAAGGAGGTAGAGAGAGGGAGAGAGAGAGAGAGAGAGAGAGAGAGAGAGAGAGAGAGAGGAGAGAGAGAGAGAGAGACTGGGGGTCAGAGGAGGGAGGTGAGGGTTTTTTGTTTTGAGCGTTTGCAGTATTTGTGGAGAAACTCGACGTTGCAAAATAAAAGTCTCAAAAAGAAGCTTGAAATTAACAGACAAGCAGACCAGCGGAACAAACAGCAGTAACATCGACGTGCAAGTTCAAAAGAAAAAATTAAAAAAGAGACCAAACCAAGACCACACTAGACACATCTCAACACAGAGGAGACCAAGGACGATCACACATTGAGTCATGACTCAGCCCTGAAACCCTTTGGGAAGGGGGAGGGAGGATCCTTCCCTCTGTTTGAGACCCAGAGCGGGCCCTTAGTGGACCTGCAGGCCAACTGCTGCTACACCCAGTGTAGCTTCAGCTGTACCTTTAGCATAGTTGCACTGATGCACTGATAAGGGCTTTTGTAGGTACATGAGTTAAAGTTCATAACAGGTTAAAGGGAGAGAAGGGAAAATGGTTATTTTAAGAAGAAGACTTCAGTACACGTTGGTTCCTCTGACCTTTGACCTGCAAAACCTGCTGGGACATAAAACTTATTTTGCAACTGTCAAAACAATCGAAGTGTCAAAAAAAAAAATGCAAGAAATACATGAGCATTTCAAGTTCCAGTTCGTGTCTGCGGTAGGAAAAAAGGTTAGACAGTTAATATAACTTTACATGGAAATAAATCATGTAAAAAATAACCTTCCCACCCCAACACAAATAAAGAGATGAGGTACAGGCAGGGACAGACATGAGTGTGTATGGTCTCACTCAGAACATGAGAAATGTCCAGTCACCAATGGAGAAGAGGTAGAGTCTGAGTTCAAGTAAACCAACTCTGGTGTTTGTATTTTTTCCAACATTTTATTTTTTTATGATGACTTGTTTAGCTTCTATACAGACACCATACAAAGCAAGTCACAAATTCACTTCAAAATATTCAACAGATTGAGCCAAACATTGCAGTTCCCACAAAATATAGGATGGACAATAAAGGCATTATTTCATATATTCCTTATATGTATGTACTTTTTATAGAGTACCATTGTAAATAAAATACAATACAAGATATACAGCAGTCTATATTTTCGTCAATCCGTTCATGATAGAAAAGCGATTATGCAAGAGTTCATAATCTCTGTACCAAACCTAAACTGAGAAAAATGAAAATAAATAAATGAATAGGAAACAATTGAATGTGCAAAAATAAATAACTTAAAATAAATAAATAAATAAATAAAAGAAAAACAAATGTTAAGTTTAACTACATTCATACAAGTCGGTGCAACCCAGTTTCATTTGTTGGCAACTTTCAGTATAATATCTCTGTAATACCTCAACACCCTGACACACTACCTTGATTTTTTATGAAGGCCTTCATAAAATTACCCTAAATTACTCTAATCTAAAATACCTCTATGATAACACATTTATACCACATTTTTTCCATTCAATACTTCAATACTCCCTGGAAAATAAGCAGGAATCAAATAAAAAAACAGACCAAATGAATGTAGGAAAGTCTAAAAGGAAGAACAAAAAAAAACTTGGCACCTCTAGTCCTTGAGTCCTCATTTATGGCAAAAAGGCAGTGTGATGTCATGTAAGGAAAAGTTGTGTCCTTTGGGTGGCTGGATAACAGTTCCAAGAGTGACTTGACTGTACAGCGTGTTTTTGTATGGGATGTCTGAATGGGAGTGGGGGGGCGCGCGGGCAGGGGTGGACGGGGCATTTCCAGAAGAGTCCCTACAGTCTGTCTCACTTCGTGATATTCGACAGTCTACTTTGAGTGCGCTCAGACATTCAAATGGACTCGACTTAAGCCTGCGTTAGACGCAAAAGTCCTAGGGTTTCCGTATAGTGCGAGTTCTATGCATTACCCTAAATGCCATAAAGCACCAAGGGTAAAGCAGTGACAAGCTTTAAGTCCTCAATCAATAATCTCCTCTCTCTATCAGGATTGGCAAAGCAGGGGGACTCTTTTTTCTAACCATCATGCTCTTCTAATTCGGAAGGAGTTGGAAAGCCCTTTTTGTTGAAGAAAGGTTGGAAACAGAAGCACATATCTGCAAATATTGAAAAACAGTGTCAAATGGTTATTTATTTTTTGTTGTCGTTTTGTTTCATACGTGGAGATCCAGCAACAAGTCAAGGGACTAAAAATATGAAATGGGAAACGTCGAATGGCAGACATTAATAAATGGACTGAATGAATATGAACGGATGAGTGGGATGGAATTAGGTATAAAAAATGTCTTAATATTCTTCTAAACTCCTAAACAGTGTGCTTTTCAACACGAAAAAGGGACAGACAGCCTGAAGACGTCAGGAAACCACAGACAGATTACAAAACAGATTGTTTAGAGTTTTAGACCATGGAAGCACTAGGAAAGAATAATGTGTACTGTGCTGACACCTAGTGGCCGAGGACAGTTATGGTAAAAACTGGCTTGAAATGATTGTGGTTGGTGAGATTGATTTGTGAGGGCGGTGAGAAGACGGAGTGATAAGACTTTCTGTAGTAAAGCTTTGAGTTTTCATTACGAAAAAAACAGCAAAACTAGTGTACTTTAAAAAATTCCTCACCTATTTCAAGGGGCTTTTCTAATAAACGACATCTGATGTTTTTGTCGTCAGATTAAATTTGGGACAAATATCTGAACCCAGAAGTAATTACCTTTACTCTCCAACACCGTTAACTCAATAAACTGCACGTTGCAAAGGATATTTTTCTTAATTCCAAGAGTCCCAATGCCTGTGCCATGAAAGTGACAAATATTACTTTTATATCTGATTACAACTGGACTGGAAAAAGTTCTTGCAGCAATTTTTTCCTCTGTACTATTAGAACAAAATACCTTGTATGTAATGATTGAAGTGAGTCTGTTATTGATCTGACAAAGCTCATCTCCTGATGACATTAAGGCATATTTTCTTTCATTGGGTACTTCTCTTCAAACTCCCAAAATTAACAGAAAGTGAACTACTTACAAGTGTGGCTAGAAAACATGAATGGCAGCCTGCACTCTATCTGTGACTAGCAGGACTTTTTGAGAACTTGTTTTTTGTAACACATAGGTCAATTTATTTTTAAAACGGACAAAGCTAGGAAAGGGACATCCTCGACACCGTTGCTGTGTTGATGAAATATTTTCTCTTTCGGTTGTTTTGGAAAATGGCAAAAAGGTTGGCATTGTACGTCTTCCTCTCCTTAGCCCATCGCACTCTTCAAGTGTCACTGAAGAAATGTCGACATCGCCCCGTTTACTTTCCGTCCCCTCCTCCTCATCCTCCTCCGTTTCCTCCTCCTCCTCCTCCTCCTCCTCCTTTCCTCCCTCACCCTCCCTCCTCCCACCCTCGGCTCGCCGCTCCTCAGAAGGTCATGAGCTGAAACTCCCGCTCGGCTTGCCACTCCGGCACCCACACTGGGTAGGTGGCGTGCTTCGGCATCTCCATGATGCGGACGGGGAGAGGCTCATTTCTCTGGTGGACATGGTTAGTCACTACCTAGCAGGGGGGGAAGGGAGACAACAAGGGGAGCTAGCACACAGCCTGTACTGCTCGGAGGCCACAAAGCCTGCGGCTCCCACAGCAGCTAGGGGTAACAGGGTGAAGGCGGTAGGAGACATAGAGGAAGGGGGGGAGTAGATAGGGAGGTTAGAGAAGGAGTTAGTTTGAAAGAGATGGGGGAGAGAAGAAAGCAGGAGATGGGAGATGGGGTCAGAGGGCAACAGGAAATAGGTGAGGGGGAGCAAGACAGGTGGAGGAGAAGGGATATTTTAGAGGTAGGGACGTGGTATATTTACGAGGGAGGAGTTAGGAAAGAAGAAATCTCATGTAGCCTGATCTCTGTCTCATAAAGCTCACAAAGTTCTGGAAATTTCTTTTAAAAATGAGAAAAAAATTGGGGACATCTTAACTTTTGGAAAACCTGAGTCAGCCATTAGTTGTGAATTTAAAAATGCATTTTGACCATTTTTGGAGGTACAAACAAGCTCTCTATAGAAAATCATTGATTTAAAATATAACAAGACCATATTTGGTAGGTTTTCCACAGAGCTCCCTGAGCTTGAAAAGGCCGAGGTCTGGCTATGTGAGATTAGGAAAGGCTTAGCAGCAAAGAAGGAGGCTGGAGAGAAGAAGAAAGGAGGAAAGAGGGGTGCAGGCTGGGTAGAAGAAGAGGGCAGAGGCTACAAGTGAAAGACAAGCTTAGGACAGCTAAGGAAATTAGAGTGGTTAGTGCACACATATGCTTTTGGTTAGAGCAAAGGGAAAATACGACAGGACACGGGGTAAAGAGCAGGCAGACAGGGGTCGGGATACTGGTGTGGTAGTGAATCTAATCTCGGTGGTCAATATCGGATTCGGGCCAGAATAGATGTGACTGGGGTGAGGATTGGGGAGTAATCTAGACTCAGCGAGATGGTTAGTGGGCAGTTAGAGCGTTTCTTATGTGGAGCTGTGGTGTTAGACGGTGCTGGCATGCGTTCTTAGCAGCGTGTAAATAGGCCATAGGCTGGCTGGGACTTTTAGTTTTGCTCGGTCAAGCAGGACAAAGTGGCATTGGCGATTTGTTGCTGCTGTCTCTTCCCAAAAGGGAAGTCACTGCAAAGAAAGGATCTAGTAAAAATAAGAGGGGTGGGGGGAGGGAGGTCAAAGATTTAGACAGCGCAGAGGGCCCTGTTTGTTATGGGTGAGATGAGAAACTTAATCCATGTGCACTTACTACATCCAATTAGAAAAGAAAAAGGCATGAAACATGAAAAGAGTTGACGATTTTTTTTCCACAGTGTTTATCTTTGATATTTGCTTTAAGGTTTTATTTTTATTAGTATTCTTTTTTTTTGGAGCGTTTTAGGGAGCTAATGTAATTTCTATTTAGTCTTTTTCTCCTTTGCCCATTGTGCTGTGTGAACAAGACGCTTTCTTTGCCTCCATCGGAGGCAGGAGAGGTGGCTTTGATGCATTTCGAGCTACCTGTCTCCCTCTGGTGGACAAAGTGTGCTTGGCAACATGCCTCCTAGTAGTGTGAGTGGGTGTTGCTTTGCATCAGCTGTCGCATACTTACTGTGAAAATGTTGGAGCGGCGCTTTGACTGCTTCCGGATGGGCGTGGGTGTGTTGGAGGCAGCGATGGTCTCAATGCGCATCTCCCGCTGACTTATGCTGGGGGTGGAGGGAACAGAGGAGGAGTAGTCACTGAATGCACCCCCACCATTGGCCGCCTGGGGAGAGAGAGAGAGATTAAGAGGAAACGACAGAAAGAAGAAGGGAAAATGCCGGGGGGGGGGGGGGGGCAAGAGATTGAAAATGAGAAAATGAGAAAATGGAGAGGGAATAAAAACAATAGCAGGTCACTGCAGGATAAATTTAATGCACACAATTATAATAACAATAATTTCGTAAACTCAGTGTGTTGGAGACTTAACGTAACAGTGTAAAGCTTAGAGTAAAGTGAAATGATCAGTAAGTAAAACAGAGCGCCGCTGTCTGTGAAACTTACCTGGTTAATATGAACAGAGGGGATAGATGCAGCGGGGACTGATGAATGGCTGGGAGAGTTAGGGAGAGATTTGCATGGACCAATTGAGAGCTGCTGCTTTTTCCTCATGGCCACAACCTTCTGGGCAACTGGAGGAGAGAGTGGCAAAGACACAGTAACAGACTGTTCATTAATCCGTTCAAATTCTTGATTCTGGTGAATCAAGCGGTGAGAATGTAGCGACCACAATAATCCAACCGCTTCTGTAGATGGCTGTGTTATGGTGCTCCCCTCTCACAATTTAGCATGGCTACATACTGTGGTGACATATAGGCAGCTGGCACTATTTCAAAAAGAGAGAATGTAAGAGCTTGAGGCATTTATAAACCTACACAGTCAGCAATTTTAAATATACATACAAGGGAGGATGGAAAAAAAAAAAACCAGAGGAGGAGAAAAAAACAAAACAGAATAAATGAGAAAACCAAATGAATGCAGATGCTCCCATATGACGGGGGGGGGGGGGTCACTGGATGGTGTGATGAGTATGAAAACGATGTGAATCATACGCCCTCGCAGTTACCAGATCTCAACCCAATCGAATAATAACTGTGGGAGATTTTGGGCCAACAGCGCGCTCCACCAGGCAGCGTCATCAAAATACCAAATGAAGGAATATCTTTTAGAAGACTGCTACGAGATAGACTTGTATGATATAAAACTTGTATAAAAGGCAGCGGATCAGCAAGTGGTTTGTTCAGCCACGATAGAGGAATGGTTTATTTATTAAATTGATGAATATGTATGTCATATACTAAATAAGTGCTTAATGAAAGTCCATTCTTGTTATTTTTGATAATGTTGGTCACCTGCTATCTCCCACCACTGCATATGACTGTAGTGACTGAAGTGTCTGGGGCACTAGCATAAACCATTAGCATCAACAGATACATATTAATAGCACAGGAGTTCTGATGGGTAAGTTCTGATGGACACGTCTGCCTGATGTTTAGCTGACATGCTAAATTTCAGGGATGAGATTTTCTTCCCTGTGCCATTACAATATCATGAAAGATTTTCACTTAGTTTTCTCTGCACACAAGGAAGATATTGTAAACGCGGCCACAGCGCATTTCATTTAGCACAGCTGCAGGTCTGAGCAGACACAACAAAGGGTAACTGAGGGGACAGTTTGTCTGCAGGTTTACAGGAATACAAAGTGTTCGGAAAATGTCACTAATGTGTTTAGAGTGTGCCACTATTTTCTGTTTTCCTAAACACAACACTGGCATTAAGGCTCAACAAAGTAAGCAAAGCTAATTCCAGTCAGAGGCATATGAGCGCATTATCTAAACCACCTCAGGCTATTTGTTTTCCAGTAAGGTAATAAGCAACGTACTGCTAAGTGGCTCATGCACATCTCCTGCGGGGGAAAAAAGGTACCTCTATTTTCGATTTCAAGAAAGGTAATCACACAAAATGATACTTGCAATTTTTTCCCGTCATTCACTGAGCTTTTGCAGTGTGACATTAGCCAAATGAGACTGTTGTCTCCATCTGAACAACCTGATTTGCCGTGCAGTTGGTGCAACCCGTCATTTAATTCATGGCACACTCGAGTGAGGGACTAGGTGGAGCGAGAGGGAGGGAGGGAGCTGATGTTCGTGGCTGCGTGATGTGAATTAGCACTGAGGGAAAGAGAGATGATTTGAAGTTGTGCTGACAGCTGGGACCATAACGCCTGGCTGCCTGCTGCAGCATGGCAAATACAGAAAGAAGGCCCATGATACAGAGCGACTTCTCCAGACAGCCAACACTCCTTCATCTCTTTTAATTATTTCAAATTGGGCTTCAGGAAGCAATTAAGGCAGGGAGGGAAGACAACGTGCCTGTGCATCAACAGTCAAAGAAATGCAAAGTGAAAGTTGTGTTACATATTCAGATGTTTTGTGAAGGGGTGACAGGCTTTCAAAAGGAGCTGCAGCCTTAGGGGATAATGTGCCAGCGTTGAAGCAGCCGACTTTCCAAATGACAGTTTCATGACTTCAATTATGGATTCAGGGAAAACTCAGAGTTTCCAGACACCTTTAAGACGCATTAAAAGTATATTTCACCATTTATACACAACTGAATGTTAACTTGTCTCTCGCTTAGAGCTCCACATTTGTATGCAATCCTACGTCATGATTTCAGCTTCCATAATTATTTACTGTAGTGTTTGACAATTGTAATAAATTGAATTTAAAATACCTGCTGCATCATTAATTGAAGAGAGCCTGTTAATGTTCCTCACACTTCCAATCACAGCTGCTGAGCACGCAGCATAAGGGGCATTAGTATCTACATAAACCACTCCATGTGAGACAAGCATGTACAGGCATTTACGCATGTTGCGAGCAATAACTCAAACAGCTTGAAGTACTTCACAGTTCGCCCAGGGTGGAGAGGGAAAGTCATAATTAGTATTATATTTTAATAGCAGTTCTCCTCATGTTTAACAGAGCGTCACACAGAGGATGACGAGGAAAAATGTTGATTGAAGATTATCGAGTTGATCTAATCTGTTGTCAGAGGATGCAACTGATTGAGTTAATTTAGCTCATTAGTTTTTCACTCACCTAAGCAAGACCTAAATTCTCGAGATGGGAGGAAGCAGAAGAGAACCTGTACCCTCGTCGTGTTCACATCATTCGTACAAAATGTTGCTCATTAAAAGCTGTGGCTTCTGTGTTTTATCAAGAAATTGAGAAAGAAAAACCCTATAGTCTTTCCAAGCCGTCTGAAATGTGACTGGTCTAGATGTCGTAGCCTTTGGTTTTGCGGTGAGCGAGGCCTGAGAATAAGGCGATAAGGGCAAAACTAGGAGTGTAACTCCTGTAACCTCAACTATTATCGTGTTCAAGCTGCACCTTTTCCTTCCACCTTATTAAAATTGCCCCTCTCACCGTCCTGGAAGACTCTCTCCACATTCAGGCCGTAGGTGGAGCAGGTCTCATAGTATGTGCAGCGCTTCAGGTCGTTTGACAACTTTCTGGCCCGCGAGTCATCGATCACTCTGGGGTTGGCAGCACTGATTGCATCTAAGAGAACAGGGTAAGAATAGAAAAGATATTACAATATTTCATTTGAAGGATAAGGAGGGAGATATTTCTGTTAGTGTCAACAAAGTCTATGGAAAGAGCAAATCCAACAGGGTGTTAGGTCATCTATCGGTACCTTAAGATTGTCCTATACTATCTGTGGGTCTCAGCCTGAAGCACATTCATCCCTAATGGAGATGTGAATCTTGGGTCACAATTATACGCTATTGGACTATTTTCAGCTATGGATCAATACACATGGATGGTGTATTGGATCTAATCAAGATAAACTACAGTGCCCATTTTCACTGTAATAAAGGAACATGTCACCAAGTGCAAACGTTCGCCGCACTTCTGTGTTTTTAAGTTTAGTTTTGGTCAAATATGAAGTTCTACTGCTCACAGATAAAACTTGTTAGTTGGATTAATTCATTATTAGTTTTGGTCTTTTAATTGCATTCATAGACAATAAGAAAAATGTAGGATATGCCAGACTTATCCTTTAACATTAGCGCAAAGACAGTGTAAGAACATCCTTCCTGTGTAAAGAGTGTACTGCTCCATTATGGGGGAAACAATATCTTAACGAAACATAAAAATATAAAAAGGTGAAGGGCAAACACCTTGTGTTCCAACGAGGACCATGGGGACCTCAGCTGTGTTCCTGTAGCTGGAGAGGCGCACAAAGTAATTGTAGACTGTCTGGAAGCTGATCTCATCCTCCAGGCTAAAGACGAAAACCACCGCATCCACCCAGGCAGCAAACTGAGGAGAGAGCAGAGGAGGTACTGTGAAGTAAAACCTGCCTCATTACAACACAAGAACATTCACACGAATTAACAGTTTGCGTTAGAGCCACTGCTGCACTCAGCAATGTGGTTTGTGGCTGTACGAGCCCGATTTTGTGACATCACATCTAGTTTGTAGCCTATCAGCAATGATTTATTGTGAAATGATATGAGACACAAATTAATTTCAGTATTTTTATGTCTTAAAACATGTCTGTAAATCTCTTATGAATACCAGTTGCTCTAATAATTAAAAATAAGTATTGTTGTTGAAGACATTCACTACTGATTTTCATGTGATGCAGGCCATCTTTTAATGGAAGTTCATATATACAGACAGAAGGGGGCAGTGTAGCAACAGCTAAAGTACACTGAAAGTCTTGTTTTGAGGCATTGTACCACTGCTACGTGGATTGACAGTGAATGATTAAACATTACTACTGAATCTCTATCTGTTTTCTGTATTCCCGCTGCTATCATAATCTTGGAGTCTTTGTATTTGCTGCGTCATGTACATTGATAATCTTTGCATACTTTATGATCAAATGGCAGAGAGAGGTTTCCCCTGAGCGGAGGAAATCAGCACTAATCACCATCCATTGTATAAGAAAGAGGCTAAGCAGAACACAGAGTAATACTAACAGTGACAATCAAGTGATAACTATTCCCCCATGTTGCCCTCTTCTTTCATTCAGCTCTCACAACTCGTTCAGTACCCCATAGGGAATGAATGGGAAATCAAGCCTCCAAGCCACAACTCTGCTCAGCCTCCTGCGAGTGGGAACATAATGGAGGCCTTTAATTATGCCACTAATTATACAGGCAGCTGACAACTGAGCCGAACTCATTCTCATTCCCTCACTGACCATAATGCAAGTGTAAGTCGGAGCTTTGCCAGGCCAGGTATCTGTAAGCTGCTCATAGAAAATGCATAATAAATTCACACCAGGTTCACATGTGAGAAGAAACATTGAATCTAGTGAATGAAGCCTCAAGCGAGTCTTTGTGTATTCTCTAGTGTTGTGATTCGTTACTGTTTTATTGAATCTGCTAATTAAATCCTTATCAAATCTATTTTGATATAGCTTTAAACAGCTTTAGGCTGTAGTGAATAACTTTTTTAAGAGCTAAGTGATGTTAAAAAATACTCAATACATTCTAATAGTCATGTTTTGCCACATATACTACATATTTGCTAGTTAGCAAGGGTAAAACAATTCTGAAATCAATACCGAAACCATGATACAAGTGTCAATGATGTATAGCGATATCGGAAGATGAAACGTGGTTGAAAAATCGAGGTTGGAACCGTGGATTTGGAGAATCATTACACCTCTACTAGTTAGCGAAATAAAGGAATGTGTTATACATTGTTCTTTGATAGTAAAAAATAGGGAAAAGATAAAACACTCTCGAACAAGTTATGATATGGCAAACTTGTTAGCAAGCAGTTGCTTATTTACACATATGATAAAGAGCATATAGCATTCATTTGGATTCCTGTTTCTGACCTCCTGACAAAAGTCCAATATTCAGACTCCATTTAGCTCTTTCATCAGAGTTTGCTGAAAACAGCTGTCTGCTGCTTCTAAATGAATGAAGTTTAAAATCAGAACAATGCGCTAAAAGATGCTAAAATACATGGAGCTGAGGGGGAACTGTAGAGTTCAGAGATACTTGTGTGGGTTTGTCACTACGAGTACTGATGTTCACATAACACGTAGTAATTTTGTCCATGGTTAATATAAAAATGTGGATTTTAGCAGATTTTAGCTTGTGCTTTACTAGGATATTTGATATTTCATACTACTTTCTCTACTCTTGCCACACTTGAGAGGATAATATTGTATTTTTTTCCTCCACACATTAGTATACAGTGAGATAATCCAGATACTGTGTAACCATGCAAAAGCAAATGTTAGAATAAATCCATCTCATTCTTTTGGGCTTCCCGAAAGCCCAGGCGGGTAAAGTATTATCAAACACAGACACCCAGAGGTAACTCCGTTAAAGTCCTGTCAGATCTGTAAGCGGGAGGTAAGACCCACGGTTCAAGAATAACTGAGTATGAGAGTCTGATGGCTGCTCTGTCATTAAACAAGGCTGAATTACCGGGAAGCCCTTCATCAATTTTCCCCCTTTGAAAAAGCATAAAACAGTGTCACATCGCATGATCAATACCAATATGTTCTCTTATGAAGACTTAGTAAAAACCCACTCTGGATGAATCACTGGCTCCATTACTCTTCATATTTCACATACTAATAGAACAATTAGGTGCTGCATTGTCTCTTTGACCACAAAAATGATTTTGGCTCGGCTTACTCATTGATCTGTTGCTGCCCCTTAAGTGCTTTTGGTAGAGCAACCACAGAGTGCTGTCACACTGCTCCAGTCACAGTCCTGCAGTGAAGTAATAGCCAGTCTCTGAACAGTTCCCGTCTGAATGACAGTTTGCAGACAGTCTCTGCTTGACACATCTCGCAACTTTGGAGAAAAGAGACATTTTTTTTCCAGATTGACACTCTTACCTGCAACTCTGGAGGCCCTCCTTCATCTCTGATCAGGAGAAGGTAGCTCTGTCCATCCACAACAATTTCTTTCTTGAACCGTCCACCTGAGGAGGAGACATTTATTTCAAGAGTTTATTCCAAGGTCATTCTGAATCGAGTCTGGCCTAGTTGCTAGCACAAAAATAATGTCTTTCTTGAGATATGATAACTAACCAGCAGGGGTTTCTGAAGGAGAAAAAAAGGCTGCAGACACATTTCACACTCCGTAAAAACAATGATAATGCACCAAATAAACCAAAATTCAATATCAAAACACAGCTTGACATGGCTCATAAAGGTTTGTTGAGATGTGTACGGGTTTAAGTGCAGCTTCTCAATTTAGGCCTCCTAGAATGTGTTGCTGTTACAATCACATGCCAACAGGAAACCTGGTCTCTCTGGAGCCAATTATGTGGGCGAGAAATTGCCATTTAGCATGTCTAATGCACAGCTGCTGAGGGAACCAGTTCAGTGCCACCGTCACTGCAACCGCCACAAGTCCTGGAAAGACCCAACTTTCACTTCATTATCCGGCTGCGTACTCGCTCTCCATCACTTCACCGTGAGCGCTTCTTGGGTGTGTTCGAAGATTTTCACAGTCTTAACAACATAACTCATTACACTTTGCTACGAAATGATAAGACTAATGGAGTAAGTTTAACGCTGACACTAAAAGAGAGGGAAGGAAACGATGGGAGATAATATCAGAGGCAAAAAATAAATAAATAAATAAAATTCTGAACTGGTGTGCCTCAGGTCATGGCCACAGGATAGTAGTGAGAAGTTAACATTTAGCGGGGGCTTTTATGTAGCCTTGAGTTTCTCTCCCCTTTTCTTCATTTCTTTTCTAATACAAATTCATATTCCTTGCCGCTGGCGAAGCTGGCTGCAGATAAAGAAGAAACCAATGGGAGAACAACGCAATAAATTAGATTTTGCATATCATTTGAGTGGTTTGCGATCCTTTGGAGATTAAAAACATTCAAATGAGAAAGCTGTAAGGCTAGAGATGTCCCTGGGAGTGAAAACAGTGCTTTATGAATTCAAAAATATGCTGAAAGCAATTTGACAAAATTGAATAACGCATAAACTTAAAGGCCTAGGAATGGTCGTGAAATGTATGGAGAAAAAAAAAAAAAAAAAGAAGAGTGTGCCAAAGACAGTGGATATGCAGGCCAAATAAGATTACACCTGTTACACTTTTCCAGGAATTTCATAAGCAGGCATGTTAGCAAAGATTTTCATATGATTAGATAATAAAGTGTCAGAGACCTCGCTGTTCAACCAGCATATTAATAACTACACATCTCACATCACAGAGGAGGAGGTGCAGGGACAATACAGTAGCCAGGCACTGTAATTTTTAAAAGGCGGAAAGTATTCCTGTCTCAGAAAGCAATACATATCCACTTGAGCCACACTTCCACCCTGTTAAGTCCACTTTAGCCCGCTTGGCAAATAGAGGACTCTCCCAGCCTTTTGCACAGGCTCTCAAGCCCTGGTGGATGCTGGTTGTGTAACACAGAGAGAGAGAGAGAGAGAGAGAGAGAGAGAGAGAGAGAGAGAGAGAGAGAGAGAGAGAGAGAGAGAGAGAGAGAGAGGGAGAAAGGGAGAGAGAGAGCGAGAGAGATTCATGTATCACCAGCCAGCTTTTTTTTTTTCTTTTACTCAACTCACAGAGCTTTGGAGATTCTAACAAAGGACTGAGAAACTATGTGTCTGTGCGTCTCTGAATCCTGCTTAAAAAGGGGGGGAAGATGAGGAGGATCTCATTACACAGTGTGAGCGAGTGGATCAGAACGATACAGAAAACCAAAGATTTATCAGAATATGGAGTTTGTATGGAAGCTGGCAGCATGTACATACGCCAGAGCTGATTACGGAGAGACTCTCTAAAACTAGCATCTGCAATGAGAGCATACGGCTGCAGGGAAAACATGCAAGGAATTTGAACTAAACATTTCAGTTACGTAATCATCCACGATGCTGTTGTCTCCAGTCAGAGCCGAGCCAATGCAATACATGTAAAAAGAGAGCCGGTGCTGAGAATAAATGAAGCAGACTACCACACTCTTCTCTTTCTTTGGCATGACGGAGAGTAAGTATGAATTTTTTAAATGTGTTGTTCAACCTCACATGAAAGGAGGTGACTAATAACCCTGCAGACAGCCTACGGAGAGACGGTAAGTTGGTAGGCATGGTTAACACGCAGTAAGCATACTCTGCTTACAAGGAGGCTTAGACCTTGACACAGAGCCACAATCCAACAGAGCTCCATCCGGTGTTGCCATGGCAACACAGCCCAGTACCTTTTTTCAGATATCATAGCAAAAGCCCAGGAACAAAACACTGAAGAAACAGCCACAGCTGAACCTTCCTCTGCCGGGCAATGCCTCTGCAATGTAAATACCCAATCTGGAGTAAGGCCAGTGTTAAGGCACATACAACAAGAGAGCCTGAGCAGCTGCCAATCATGAGACGCACACAACGCGCGGCAATGTAAAAGGGACACAGGCACATATCTGAGCTGACATGTTTCCCTGATTACAGCAATAACACTCGTTCTGTTTTTCCAGCATTTCCACCATTGATTTCTCAAGGACTAATTAAGCTATGAGGATTTTTCTCCCTTGGTGCAGCAAAATGCCAGAAACTAATTATGCGCTTCATGTCTCATCCTCACTATAATTACACTAAAATGAAACACTGCAAACCCCTCAAAGATCATCAGTTAACTCTGGGTTTGCCAACAACTTTATGGATGTCTGAGAGGAGGACTTACCTTTCAGGCCAGAAGGGGGCATTCTCATTATGATCTCGCTGATAAACTGAAGGATATCAGATTTTCAAATTTGAGCGAGTGAATTAATCTGGCAGGGGGTCCGTCTCTGGAGATAGGACCTCTTAAACACGTTCAACTGGCTCGGGACATCCAGGAAGTAAACGGTTTACGACTGTGATAAAAACTTTCCCAGAGAACAGGGTTTAGATTTACCTTCATGTTTTAACAATGAATAATCTTCACAGCTCTAATTTACTGGAAATGTCACGCTTTGTTATTATCTCACCAGTTTTAGTGGAGGAATTAAAAACGAGATTTTTAAACTCAACTGAACCAATTATCAATCTTGGCATCCTGAAGCTTGACACGACCCGACACACAACATTTCGATACGAACTAATTAGAAAAATACTCACGAGGCAAACCAGCGCCATGCTTCATGTAAATATCCTAATACACCCATCCTAATACGGCTATCCCTCTGTAAAGCACAGCAATCAGTGCCAACATGCTTGACTTTCTTCTTGTGAAAAACAAGAGAAAACTAATTTAGCAGCCAGCAGGTTTCTGCATAATTACACTTTGATGCTTTTGAGAAGCATCATCAAGCTAATAACAAGGCTACTCCTCATTTGCGAGTTAGTTTTCGCTCTCCAGCAACAATGTGTTTTATATAACAAGTTGTGAGGTGAATCAGCAGCGTGACATTAGGCTACAGGACACACAGTACACATGCCACATTAATCCGAACCTTCGTGTCTGAGTATCTGACATGTTCATAGTGACCTCCAACGGACTCTTACCTTCAGGAGACTCCTCCTGCACATATGTGCCTGTCAAGTACCGGTGAACCAAGGCAGACTTCCCACTGGACAGATTTCCCACGATGCCCTGCAAGGCCAAGAACAAAATGCAGTGATTATTACTGACAGGTACAAACCACTAGAGTATTTAGTAAAAGACCATAATGGTGACCTAACAAAAAAAAAAAAAAACTTCTCAGCACAAGATATTTCTGAGGCTTTCAATTTGAGTAATGCCACAAAATGTGTCTTACAGGTTCAGAAATACAAAGTAAGTGAACTTTTCTTTTTCTCTTCCTTTTTGGTCAAAATGCTCTTTTCCTTTTTCCCAGGTCAAGGGTGAACCTTTAAGATCAATCATAATAGTGGTTCCACAGGTTTTAGCCCATTATTTTCAAAATGCATTTACTTTTTATTACAGCCAACAACAAAACATTGCATCAAGAGTTATATGATTGGAAATAAAGCCATTTTCTTATGGACAGGGTGAAAAGAAATCTGCTAGTTTCTTTGATGGTTTCTTTCATTCAAAAGAATGCACTGAATGCACCACAAAGGAAAGGCAGCATTACGATTAGAGCCCGACTGACAAATCAAAGGCTGAGGCATTAGTTTATGAAAGGCCTGTCACAATATCAGATTTTCCCTTCACAATTATTATAGCCAAAAGAATTTATGATAACAATATTATTGTGGTATATATAGAAAATTTGAAATAAACACATAGATTATGCTATCTGTCAAATTCATCTTTAACTTTGTTTATTGTGTGTTTTGTCTCTTTTTTGGCAAATGATTTAGACTCAAATACGAGTGTAGGGAGATGGAGAGAGAGTCTGTAACAATGACTGTACAAAAGTGCACAAAAACAGCAATTACACTTAATGCAAAGTGAAAATGCAACCACATGAACTGATAAACAAAAGACCTGCAAGACCTAACATGTGCCATCACGATATTATCATATATGTGTTATTAACACAATATCAATACTTCATTTTTTAAATATCACAGTCAATACTGGTATACAGCAACTGACCCTGAAAAGAGTCTAGGTAACAAGTAGCTGTACAAAGATGAAATGTTAAATGTATTTTGAAACGATTGTCCACTGGTAAGCACTGACAAGTTTATTTATTAATTGCTCAGTACATATCCTCAAAACCAAATTTGAGGGATTTTCATCAAAAATGTTTATGTCATGTGTATAATGTGTAAAATGAATATCGGCCCCAGTTTTTAAACTCATTGTCTCAAACTAATCTAAACTCAAACTCGTTAACTGAAACTAACTGCTGCCTGGAAGGTAGAAAATCAAAATCAAAACATATGGTATTACTAGAAATGGAAAGTACATTTGGTTTGTGGTTAAGGAACAAAACCTAAAAAACAAAACAAAACAACAACAAAAAATCCCCCCTAAAAAGACGGCTTGGTCCTTCATGCAGGCTGCGTGAGGTTGAAACATTATGGAGGAAAGTCCTCTAGCATTCATTGGTTTGGTTGCAATCTTTCCCCTGCTTCCTGTCCCTGGTGTCTAGACCAGGCCTAACTACAGCGCCTTCAGGGTGATGCATGGCGGAGGGTGGGCTGATGATGCCTGCATGTCTGGGAAGAACAAAGGCTGCAACATGCCTCATCTCCTCCCTCTCCTCCTCCTCCTCCACCTCCTCCTGCTCCTCCTCTACCCACCATCGTCCTCTTCTTCTTCAGATCATTAGTGGGTGTTAAAGTCAGGTATGGTTCTAATTATAGGGAAGTTTGAGGCACAAGAGAAAAGATCTGTTGAAGGTCTTTCCAAGCCTGTCCACTCTGTAATTGAAGTATATATATATCAGGAGGTACCCCGGCAGAATAAACTATGAATAAGCTTTAAGTTAGCAGAAGTTGTAGGCTGTGTGAGGTGAAAGCTATGAGTCAACAGAAATCGACTTTGAACGTACCACAGCCCCAACGTTCCTGCTCCTTTAACTGCTCAGCTTTGTGACCTGCTGGTATATAGGCTTCATGAAGTCAAATTGCCGTATCAGCACTATCCTATTTTACTCCTCTTTGCAGATGTTTAGCCCCGATCTGGAAATATTAAAGAGCGTGGGCTCGATTATCAAAGGGTGACAATAAAACAAGGCTTGACCACAGTTAAGCTGCCATCAGGAAACTACAATAGCAGGGTGCAGCTCAGAGTGGTAGCGGATGTTTCAGAGGTATTCTCACATGATTATGATCATCATTTCAACTAATCTGCAGGAAATGTTTTGACCCCAGTTCCGATCATAATCACTGCGGCATGAAAGAGAAGGAACTGACGTTGCCATCATATAGAAAAGCTTCCCAAACATATGACCAGCTTCTTTTCAGTACGACCTTGTCATTCAACAGTAACTCTGTGAATATTGTGTAAGGAATGATTGCTATTTTGCAACTTAATTCAGCCTTTCCAGGTCCATTTAACAAACCCCTGTGTGGAGGCTGCCAATTAACACCTTAGAAGTATAAAAGGAAACAGACGCATTTAAAGTGCTTGAAGAGAAAAAAAAAGAAAAAAAGGCAAGTTTGTTTTTTGAGCTCCCTGTGAATTGCTACAACAATGAATTCCCCTCACATGGAAATATGATGTCGACTGGCAGGATGGTGGAGTGTAGTTTTTCAAGGTTGCTTGTCTTTATGGGTGGAAGACATTAAATCATGTGAGGATGTTAGCTGGGCATTTGGCAGCGGCTGTGTGTGTGTGTGTGTGTGTGTGTGTGTGTGTGTGTGTGTGTGTGTGTGTGTGTGTATGTGCTCCAGTGGCGGTGTGGGATCAGACCCAGGACGTGTCACGAGTCTAGCCCAAAACTGTCACTCAACTCGTGTCCTGCTGCAAACCACCCTGCAATCTCCATGCCAACGCATCTCATTAAAAATCACCCACTACGAGCCAGGGAAAAGTTCAGCCAATTTCTCAACTGTTCTCCTTCTCTCTTGTGTAAAATGCAAAAAGCGGTGTGACATGGACAGAACATGCTCTCCCACTGACATTTAAATCGATCAGTGAGATGAAGCCTCTGAGGGCGAATCGACAGAGGGGCTGGTAGAACATTTTTTTAATTTTTTTTTTTAAAGTTACTCACCACTTTCAGCTCTGGCACTGACCGACTCAATGTCCATTCCTGGCTGTTGACGAAAGAGTCTAAAAAGGAAAAGGGCAAAAAAAGAAATGAAGTCAAGCAGCAGTGAAAGCTAACCCATGCGTTTGTGTCCCGTTTGACCCCAGCTACAGATAATAAGGCATTAACAGTATTTCCCGCTAGATGATGGCAAAGTGACTTTACAGCTGCAGTGTATAGACTGCCTGCGGTGTGTGCAACAAGTTTTATGACGGACTGTTCAGCTGTCAAAAAGATATGACGGAATAGATAAGTCTACCCACAGTCTGCTCGGGTATCTAGTGCATTTTAAATGACTGGGGGGTTGATTTTTGTCACTCAATGCTCAGTGTCATTTCACCTAGTTTTTGTCCTGCACACAAACACAACTTAACCAGTGGGATTGTGTCATATCTTTATGGACTGAAGTGTAGATTTGCAGTCGATTTGCAAAACCAGGCTTATTTAAGTCAAAGGGTAAAACGGTTAGGAAGACAGAGACTTTGAACCTGGCAAACCTCGACTTTTATTTCTGCCATGACGGATTCTCTGTTCCATGAGAAGCCATTTCTATATTCATATTTTTCTTTGCACATTATTCCCCCTGAAGATCAGTGTGAACAGAAGCCAAAACAGCTGAACACATTAGAGCTGTACTGATTAGCCAATTCAT
This sequence comes from Seriola aureovittata, assembly GCF_021018895.1. NCBI lineage: Eukaryota > Metazoa > Chordata > Actinopteri > Carangiformes > Carangidae > Seriola > Seriola aureovittata. The sequence continues at coordinate 12,338,963 of NC_079375.1, forward strand.
CCATCAACAGAAAATGAATCTGCAACAATTTTAATAATAGATTCATTAGAGTCATTCTTTGAGAACCTAAACAGGTTTCACCTTGTGAAATGGGAATATTGGATGGTTTTCTTACAGTATATTGAATAACTATGGGTTTGAGCTTTTGCTCAGACACAACAAGCAATTTTAATAAGCCAAAATATTTGGAACTTATTTGGCTTTTGGAACATTTTTCTGACATTTTATCAATAAATTGATTAAGAGAGAAAATATTCTGCAGATGAATTAACAATGAAATCAATCATTGGCTGTAGACCTAAAGCATATTCAAAGAAACAACCAGTCCATACAAATTTCTCTATCTCCCCAACTAATTTGCTCAGGTCTAATTTTGTTTGTGTCTTTACAACTTTACAACTAAAACACACAGCTGCCAAGAGGCAGCTGTGAAACACCTCTGGTAAGTACAATCTATACAGGCCTTGTCAATATAAGGTTTCTACACAGTGCAATTTCTGAAGGGGATTAAGCAAATCCATTTTAAAAAGGCAGCTATTAACAGGCTTGATTCAACTTGTTTGGTTTTCCAGTGACATTTGGAGACTTTGACTAGATCGTAATGCTTTGAAAAAGGGCAGCGGGAAAGAGCACTATAAAGAACAATACAAAACCCTGAGAAGTAAAAACACAAATGACAACTCCACAAGCTGTGCCTGTTTCCCACTGAGCCCGAATACACAGTTATGTGTCATAACAACTATCAGAACGAAAGCCACCTTCCTGTTTTGGATCATGCCCCGCCCCCCCCCCCCCCCCCACAAAAAGATAACATCTCTAATATGGGAGTGTAGACTCCCTGTCTCCAGACGACAAGGTGTGCAAAACCAACCCCTCCCCATGTCTAAACCATAACAATTAAATTGTTCATCCAGCAAACAGGGAGTCATTATTACTGTATGCCTGTTTGTTGCAGTAATAGTGGTTTCCCTTTGTGCCCCAGGTGATGCTAGTATGAAAAGAATGACAGCATAAACAGTAAGGTACCCACTGTCACTATAAGACACGTTTCTATTTTCTCTCCAAAATGTATGCTAAAAGCACATATGACTAATAACTGAGCAGACCTGAGCCAAAAAAAACCTTTACATACTACAATTATAGTAAGTAAAAAGAAACCCTCGGCTAAAATGTTTACTTATTTCTGACCTCCATTTACAAAGAGCCTTGTGCTGCTCTGGATGCTTCACTTGTTGTGGGAGAGGAGAGGAGTGAATCCCAAACAGAAGGGCCTTTCACCAAGCATTGTGTGGGGCAGAGTAGTCTTTAAACAGCACGCCCCATGTTAAGCCCTCTCAGTGTGGGTTTGACATGTCGGGACACGAGCGAGGACACCCATCTGACTCAGTTTTTAAGTGCAGGAAACCGAGTGCAGGTCACAGCGCTCTGAGATGATACCAGACGAGGCTGTTATCTCATCTCCTTGGATATCCTGTCATTTTCTACACTGCCGTTATTTCCATGTGTGTTCATCTGCTTTATATGATGATTTTCATTTAAATTATGTCTTTTTTTTTTTTTTTTTTACATAATTGGAGGGTGGATAGAAATGTAACACTCACTAGCAATTAGACAAACACATTGAAAGGTTCCGGTCTTTAGCACTTGCTGTGGTAAACCCAACATTAACACAGAGTCAATGAACAGAGAAATTAAACAGAAACAACAAAAAGTCATATTTAGAAAATAAACAGGAAAAAAAAAAAAGCAGCAGCCAGATGCCCTGATGTTTTTCTCACATTTGTCTAGTTCACATAATCAGACTTTTTCAGACTCAAAGAGGGACACATTCAAACAAAGGGCCAATCCCAATCCATAGATAACCATGCAGGGAAATTACACGTCATCAAAAGCCAACACAGAAATTGAGTTTTTTCGGCTGCAGCTGACAAGTGCTGCATCTCTGCTACAGCATATTTTTTAACTAAACTGGCCCCGACCTAACACACACATACACACACACGCTTTTTTATTTTTCCAACATTAAAAATCTTTTTAGGAAATCATCATTTTCCTCTCACAAACAAACCCTTAACAAACTGTCACACGGGAAACAAGACCAACTTTTGCCATCCTTGGAGCAGCTACAGAACAACCAGTTTGGTCGCCTGCTAAAAAGAAAAAAGAAAAAAAAAAAAGAAAAAAAAAGCCCAAATTGAATCCATGTGCTCTGTGTTACGTCATTCTTTAAATATGAGCATCCCCACTTCACTGTGTCCCAGAATGCCTGTGGAAACATAAAGACCCTGCATTTGTGATGTTTTCAGAGGACACCGGTGTCTTTGTCTCTGCGAGGGCAAAACTGTGTTGCTAGCTTGTTTGTCAGGTTTTTCACTTCACTGCTCATGTCCACTCGGATAAAAATGACCATTCAGTCTGAGGTTAGCGAAGCACAATCACTCAAGCCCCCCCTCCCCCTCCCCCACTCCTCTCCCACTTATTCCATTTCATGAGGAGGAAAAAAAAAAAAAAAAGCAATGTGAGCAGAAACCCTGTGTGCATATGGTTATTTGAGTGTGGGTGCATGCGGGCACATGCATGGATTTCTATGTGCAGTGAATCTGAAGTGGTTTTTGGAATGAGGGAGGAAAAACCTTGAAGTTGAAACTTCCACTCTAGCTCTGACTGACTTTCCAACCCTGCTTTCCCACCATAATAAATTACAGTGCGTGAATTTAGCTACCAATTAGTAATTCTACTTCCCTGATTTGGCAACCTCATGACCAACCAACAGTCCCTGTCTGACTACTTTTATCATGCACGTCTTGACAAAATGGTCCAGTAGCATCTTCCTTTTATGTGCTGATCTACAAAGCCATATTCACAGCGAACAACCCAGCAAGAGCTTGTGTCTTTGTTCTGCTGAGCTCCCAAACACCACTCTGTTATTTCTATCAAGAGGAGCTAAGTCAGAAAGACGATCAGCAGAGAAAAAGGTAAAAAATATTCATGCCATGCCAGGGTAATGCGGTCTGCATGGCCTGCCCTACTTAGAGCTCTTAAAGCAGTGTGTTGTCTGCAGACAAGCATTGATCACTTCCCTGGAAATAAATTGAACATCCTGGTTCAAGCAGGATTCCCTTTTAAACATGAGCTCTGTAAATTGGGTTTTCAAGAAGTCTTGCAGAACATTACCCAGGTTGATTGACTCAATTTGTAGAGCTAGGAGAGGAATGTGTCAGACTTAGCTAATCTTTTTTTTTTGTGCCACACAAAACAGTCCAAGAGAACAAACTGATGGAAACAATCAACCATGAATTAGAGAGAGAAGCTGCGTGCAACTACAAATTGTGGACCCTCTACTCAGACCCCCAACGAATTCAACAGTTTGTAGACTTGTTGCTAAAAGCTAACAGTTTCTAGACGGGAGAACAGCAGGATGCTGCTCACCTACTGAACCACAATCCTGAAGAACAAAATGTACCCGAGAGGAGATTTGCGGTGGCAGATGCTCAAATACAAATTATATTCGGATATTAACAGATTTCTCTCCGCTCATGCCCAAACTGTGTATCACACAGTACAATATCTCACTGTCTCCTCGTGTCTCCTGCAGCAGGTGAGAGGGCATTATCACAGTGTCACTCTTTGTCCAAATTTCCTTGAAAGTGTCTGTTTATCTTGAACGTGATTACATGCTGGGAGTTCGGCTCACCCACCCCTATGAAACACACAAACAAATGCATCTCTCAAATGAATTCCCAATCTGCAGATTTTGAGGCCAGCAGACTGATTCCAACTGCAAGGTAAAGTTGACACAGGAAATGCTGTTGGCAGGGATCCACAGGAAATGGTATCAAATGAGACATAGCAAAAAAAAAAAAGGAAAAAAGAAAGAAGAAGCATAGGGAATTCATGAATAAATTGTATAATCTGATTCAAGATAAAGGAGGATGGATCACACACATGGGGGATTTTCTTCAAATTGTCATAATGGCAAGTTAGGGCAAGTCAGAATAAATATACATCAGCGAGAATTCTTCTATCTGCTGGATCCAGTTGACACCCTACAATGAAGGCTTATCACAGAGCTCTATCCACAGCCCCGTTTCCACCATTTCAACCCTCACTAGATAAGTGCACTGCTGACCACCTATAACTCATGACTAGTGACCCTTCCTCAAACTCAAAGACCCCCAGAGAGCCCCCCCCCACCGTCACAGCCCACTGATTACTCATGCATCCACGGGCACGACAGAGTGGCTTTGTTCATCCACAGGTGGGGGTGGGTGACACAGTGCGTACCTCAAACCCCTCATCCTGTTACCTCCCCTCCCCCCCAATCCTCACTAACACACCAAACGTAGAAGCTATCATCAGGACACACTTACTCTGAGTGTGTGTGTGTGTGTGTGTGTGTGTGTGTGTGTGTGTGTGCACACATGTGTGTTTGTTTAGTTGTGCGGGACGGCTGGGCCTCAGCTTTCCTGGATTTAATTTGGAAGCAAACACTTAAGCAGGTAGCAACAGGCACCGGGTCCCGCCCAGGGCACTGAACACCTAGCTTTACTCAGGCTGATCGGCACACCTACATTCCTAATGCCTGACTGACTGCCTGACTGACTGACTGACTGACTGACTGACTGACTGACTGACTCTGCAGTGGAATAAATGGACAGATACGACTTCCCACTCCACCACAAAGGACTAGGTATCCCTGGTAACATGTCACGTGCAAATACAAATAGACCGAGCGATCAACAAAGTTGACCTCAGAACCTATTACAAGGTTTATGTTGGCTAGAGAATTACATATACGCTCTGCTGGTTCAAAGGTTGTCTTAATGAGAATGAATACAGCATATGTGCGACCTGACACTGGAAGAAGCTGTTAAGTTGTCATGGACGACTAATTAGGTCTTCGTGTAAACGTGTGAAATTGGTGCTTGACGCAAAAAAAAAAAAAAAAAAAAATGTAGCAAATCACAGCTATTAATTCAAAAAGTTGCAAATATTTGCCTCTCTCTCCCTGCTCTTCCAGGCAACCGGACAAACACCCTCCACTGTCAGAGTTAACCTTTAAACACAGTGCTTAAGTCGTCTTCTCTTCTCCCCATCATTATAGCATGTAAGCCCTCTTAATTTAGCCTTCCTAGGCTGCCAAACGCATCCCCATTACAGCCACTAACTGCTTTAATGCTACTGCTTTAAGCTGTGTCTCTCTGTGAGGCCAACAGACAGCATTATCAAGACTCCCATGTCCCGTGTCTAGGTGACACAGAGACAGAACTGGGACTGGGTTTCACCACAGTTACACCACTGTAAAACAATCCATTAAAATGTGTTTTTATCAATCACTGCGGATTTAAGTTTACTGCACCCGCCTATTCATTTACCCAACTTCAAAAATCTTACGTAAAGCAAAGTAATTGTGCTGTGTAAGTTCATATAAACAGGCAGTTCACAAAAACACTGGAGAAATAAAGCACCCAAAATAGAAATTCCAAAAGGACTCTCGAACCAGACGTTTTTTGAATGCCATCCAAACTCACAATTCCCCATGTGTTTTTCATTTGCCTGTCTTTCCTTGAAAAAAAAAAAAAGCACACTTCCGTGTTGCTCTTGAGCTGTAACTTTCTGTGCAGTGAACGAGGGGCTAAAATGGAGAACTGAGCTGCAAAATAAATTCAGCAATCTTGCAGGTCTTACCTTGACCTTTGTGGGAGTCAATGCCTGCCAGAGTCTCTATGGAGACTGGCTCTGACTTATTATCCCCAGCCGGGGGATATTGGCCAGTGTCTTTGCTCTGGGACTGCTGGGATTCACATTTGCCACTGTATGGCTGCTCTTTCCTCCTGAAACGATTGGCTATGAGCTGCCATATGCTTGGTTCTTCCTGAACTGGTTTGGAGGACAGTTTTGTTGGACAGAGGGGTACTTCCATGACCTTGACCTTCCCCCTGCTGTGGTACTGAATGTACTGCATGCCCCCATCCTCTATCTGCTCACTGGAAGTTGGAAGCGTTCTCCCTGTGAGGTACGAGAAAGGCCGCGGAGGCATTGTTATCTCCTCAGCAGTACTTTTAGTCTGAGAGCCCTCCTTCCACTCCCCCTCTGACCCTAAAGAAACTTTGTCCCGGGGCCGAGTCCTCCTGATTCGCAGACTGAGGCTCCGTCTTAAATTACTCAGTGTACTTTTTGGAGCATCGGGTTTGCTGAGTTTGGGAGAAGGTTTAACATCATTGCCACCGTCCATCTCCTTGCTCTTATCTTGAGGGGCTTTGCTAAATAGCCTCCAGCGGAAGCTCCCTTTGAGAAAACCTCCATCACTGCCTGTGTGGCTGCTCTTCTGGCTGTCTATCTCATCATCAGAACCCCTCTTTCTTAGCTCCAATACTGTCATACTGACAGGCCTGGGCCTCCAGCTCCTCTGGCGGACCCTGGGGGTCACATCTGCAGGGACTGGAGGCCGCTGAGCCACGATAGGATTGAGGCCATCCACTGCTCTCAGCTCAGCCCTCCTGCTCCTGTGCTGCTGGCTGTTTTCTAAAATGCCTGCCCTCCTGAAGGGTTGCTGGGTCTGGGTCTCCGACAGGACTGGGCCTGGGCCTGCCAGCATGCACACACTCCTGGGCCTCCGCAGCGGTCTTTCTTGTTCAGGTTGAGAATCTCTTTGCTGCTTGAGTGGGTCGCCATACATGCTCACCGTCCTCCTGCCAAGCGGGGCTTCATCCTGACGCGGCCTTCGCAACACGGCCCATGGCAGAGAGCTGTGTCTTGTCAAAGTGCCATGTTCCCCAAAGATGAGCCCTTTAGAATGGATAGTGACGGAGCGTAATGTTGAGCTCCGAATGTGTTTCTCCTGGGTGTTTGTCTGAGCAGCTAACTCCGCCACGTCTCTGCCTTGCTGTGAGGAGTTACCTGAGTTCTTGGAGGGTTGTGTCAAAAACCTGTCCGTCTTCATTTTTCCCTCCACCTCCTCCAACTCCTCCTCATTCTCCTCCACAACTACCTCCTCTTTTTGCCTCCCAGCTCTACCTGTACGGCTGAAGGAGGGCCAACTGTTGAGCTCCTGCCGTGCCCTACCCAGCCTGGGGCTGCTCTCCATTGGCACTAGGTTAATTATGTCTCCTCCTGGCTGGCAACTGTCCACCTGGGTGTGGGTGACCCGGCCCATTCCCAGCATAGACACTGGGGCATCTCCCTGTGTTTCTTTCAGGATTACAGAGATGTGGTAAACGGTTTTCCCCTGCTGCAGTTGGCCAATAGCTGTACTCCTTGGGGTTGCATCCACCGCCCCACTGCTGAGGAATAGCATGGCACTTCACTCAAACTGATTCACACATACATCCTTATTCACACACCGATACAAGTGCGTAGCATGGGCAAATGTTCACATTCTGCCCGGGAGTTGTTGAGATTCAGCTCAAGCAGTCATTCATTTGAAGACTAAATTCCTATGCCAGGAATAATCCTTCACCTTTGACTTGGGAAAAAACTTCAAACAAGTTAAAGCCAAGCCTTGCTGCCACCTGCATCCTTTGGCTCCTTCACTCAGCGACTCACACAGCTGCTTTCTCCCCACACTTTGTTCTACCTGTCCTGCACCAGCAGATGAACAAAAGAAAAACAGGTTATCCACAGCTTGTTTTGCAACAAAGTCAAATCTGTAATAGCTGCAAAAGTTGCAGCTTAAAAAAAAAACTGAATCATCCTTCCTCTTTGGCAAGTTACGAACTGTGAGCAATCCTTGTTGTTGGCGGTGCAGACAAACCCCTTAATCTCTGAGCTCTTTCCATGCAGAGCATGAGGGAGTGTGTCTGTGTTTGAACTTTCAGCTGCCTTCCAACCCCCGGGATACACGGAAAACAAGGAGTGGATCCCACGGGCATTAAACACGCCCTCCTGATTTCTCCAGAGTTGCTAGCAGCCCCCAGAGACATAGACTGACAAAAGTGAGCACAAGTTTGAGAGAAGACAGAGCTGATTACACACTGCTGTAATCAACAATGACTACAATCCGCAACAAACAGCCATGAATGGACACATTGTTTTCTCCTCTGACCATTGGCAGAACACTAAAGGGGGGAGATTCTTTTTCATGTTTAAAGGAAGAAGAGAGAGCAGAGCAATCACCGAGTATTCTATTCACCAATCCACATTTTAGTGACCACCAAATGTTATTAAATTGAAGGATCTAACATAGCTACACTGCTTAGGTTGTACACACTTTGGTCTGATATCTTTCATGGGAAAGAATTTCAATATACGTATAAAAAAATTAAAATAAATAAATAAATAAAGCCTGCCTCTCACCACAGGACCTGAGAGAACACGAATACAAACGTAACCTGTGTTAGTAACATGGAGTATCCACACAACTACACATCACGCTTCCAGTGGCTCCCACTACACAGCCCACACACTGTGGGGGAACTTAAGCTTAATTCCAAGATTGGCTGACAGCTATTTATGGTGAAGAAATTGTATTCTTTTTAAAGCGCTGGTAGTTACAGTGGAAGAAAACGGCACATTGGACATAAATTAAAATAGCATTCTCTGCATATTTACCGCTCAGGCTATTCACCATCTCACTTCATTAAGAAAACTGGCACAATGAGCCAGTGAGAAAAATCCTAATGTGAACTCTAATCAGCTGACATGTTTAGAATGATAAGACCAAACAGCTTTTATATTTTCCTGTTCCATTTCCTGTCTTTCAGTGCTTTATGATGCCAAACATAGGCCAATGCACCAGAGAGAGCACCATCTGAGGTAAGCCATATTTACCTGCTCAGCTCTGCTGCACTCTCGTTGATGTGTTGTTAAGGTTGGAACACTGCCCCCTTGTGGTCAACAAGAGATAAATACTGGTATAGGAAACAGAAAACCGGGGAAAAATGTTTCCCGAGGTCACATTGATACCAATTTAGCAAACATGGACATTGGTGTAATTTATCTGAATGATGTTTTTATGACACAAGATCAGAACAACACTCTATTTATTCATATTTGGATATTATACTGAAACTTCTAAATGCACCATTTCCCATGTTGCATATAAACCCTCAAACAGCTGCATGGTTATAATATAGTATCACTGCTTATGGCAGGTTTTGGCAGAGAAAACACAGAACAAAACTGACTGGCCATTATGGGAGTGCGTCACTGTGGGCAATCCAGTATATCAGCATGACTGCGTCACTATGGGAAATCCAGTGTAAGCATGAAGCTGCAAGTTGCAGCCCAAGCATCACAGCAGCTTTGTTCCAAAAACCGATTCTTACTAGCAGTTGATTGCAAAACCTTTTTTTTTTTTTGTCATAAAAACACCCCAAAGCGCTCTAATGGCTGAAACGCTGATCATTTCCACTCAAAAAAAACATCACTTTATACCAGCAGAAGCAAGGCCTTTGCCATTTCATACCTTCTGTACTTTTTGTGTTCTTATCAGCAGACTGGGTGGTGTTAGAATGAAAAGAACTGAAAACATTTGAGGTATTGTTCCAGGAAACCTGCTGCTTTACTTTTTAGCATATTCTTTAAGCACACGTACACACAATCAGGGAAATCTTGATGTTTCTTATCAGTGAGAGAGAGAGGGTGTTGAATAGTGGCAGTAAAAAGACTTGATAGTGAAGTTAGATCCTGTATTAAGCTGCACAAAGCTCACTGTGCTGGATTTTTACCTTTGTCGAGGTAACAGGGGTTTGTAATGATCTGAGGGTCATCGTCAAGCAAACAGTCCTCTTCGCTCCATTGGACCTGGTGGTGTCGATTTCTTCGACGACTCCCGAAGCACAGCAACATAGTCTACCTATAATCTAAAGGACTTCTCCATGACTCACAGAATAGCCACTCAAAGGAAAGAAAACAAACAAAAAAAAAAACCCCATCAGGGAGCTTGAATTATCACGTGTCAGTCCATATGATTGGTTATATTTTCATTGTCCTCTCCTCCTGGGTTTTGTCTTCTTTCAAGAATTGCTGTGAAAATCTCCCCTCAGCTCCAACATGTTGGTCGTCTGTAGCTCTTGTCCAGCATGGCTACATAAAAACTCTCTTTTGGCAGTTGCATCCCGCTGTGGTCGTGATGTGCCTTCCATGCAGACCTGATAATGTGGTTACCAGCAGAAGCCTGACCGGTTACTGGACAGTCTGAGGAAGCGGCTCAGAGAGGCCATGTGTCATGCACCTACTCGTAGTCGTTCCCTCCTGGTGATTCGTAATGCAGGTGTTGGTTAGCAGGGTCCTACATAAGAAACACTGATAGGATTAAATTTAATCCACTATCCTGTTGTCTTAGATGCGGTCCGGTCCGGGGGAAACCTGCGCTGTGGTAAATCCTGGGATTTCAAAGTGCTGACCAGGTAACAGAGCTTCTCTTGTCTTCCCCTCTCTCCTCCTCTGCCCCACGGCTAAATGCTTCTCCCTGTTGTAACCGTATCTTGATGGCAGCTAGGAGGGTTTCTCAGAAAAACAGGATTAGCATGTTTTGAGGTTCCTGAATTACCCTCCGCCTCCTCCTTGTCTGTATCTGCGTGTGTGTACACATCTGCCTGATTGTGCGGCGGATGCCATACTGTGTGTGTTGGCCATTTATCTCATCTGTATTCGTCACTGTGACTGTACTGTTGTCGTTTTGCCAACACGGCTCTGACCGGACTTTGACCTTTACTTTCCTATGTCCTTTAAGATTTTGCTTTTACTTTTCACATCTCTCTATCATATACTGTATATTATCACTGTCACCTCTATTAGTCATCATTCCCTGTGAGTAAATGACATAAACAAAAGGAAACAGAAAAAGGATTTTCTCAGAATATCCCAAAGGCCCTTTCTACTCTCCTGGAAATAAAGCATTACATTGAATCCACCACACATGCATACAGCGTATCAAAAATAAATTAGAATACATTTTTGTTTTTCTTATCTAATGGGAAATAACACCCACATTTAATGTGGAATAGGAATCATCATTTAGGTCTGTTGGAAAAACTTATTACAATCCATAATTAGTCTGTATTTGTGCCTCATCTTCTTAATTGAATTCAATTAGAGCTCATGTTATTCAACAGTATTTGCATTTTCAGTTGACATCATTCCACGCAATATACTTGTCACTTCCAGAGGGGGGCAGTCACATCACTAAGGAGCTGCATCTTGATTCAAAGATTAGGTTTTTAAGTACTTTCAAAAATCAAAACACACTCCTGTGAAAGTTTGGGGCCAAACTTTTGAAATGAAACCACCTCCCTCAAATGCCTCCACGCTGCACTCACCTACTGTACGCCTGGAGATAGTAAGATGTTGGGAATGGTTTTCACAGCATCATCAATTACCTTCAGGGCCTAAGCAATTTCAGGGGTTGTGATACCTAATGAATACCTATTAGCAGAGACCACAGGGCAGATATGTGCGAACAGCAGACATGACAGACAGGCAGCACTGGTGTGTTTATATAAGGACACAGACACCATGCGCGACAAACGCTGGTGTTGTCTAGCAGATTGCATGATGCATCCGAGCCACATGAGTAAACCTTACTAACCCCTCGCCGGTATTAGAACATGAGTCAGTGTGAGGAAGACGGCCGTGCACATATGTGCGCTCTTTCACAATGACAAGTTTGCTTCCACGGGCAAACGCGGTGACAGGAAGAGTGGAGGAAGGCGGCTCCCTGACTTGGGATAAACAGCAGTAGGCGGGAGGCGGAGAGGTGCATGGTTGTAGTCAGAGCACTGCCTGATTTTTTTTTTCTTTTTTTTCTGTCAATAAGGTGCTGCTGACCTCATTCACACATACACAACAACAGCGGCGAGACTCACATCTGACAAGCGCCCGGCATTTCTCCAGTATCATGTAGACAGACAAAACCTCTGGTGTTATCTCCTTTCTGCGAGCACAAACACACGTGTCATCCGCATTATTCAGAAGTGTTCGGCGAGAGCTTTGCATGACAAATCAGTGTCAAAGCTTGTGGCAGTGACTCACAAGGTCTAATGAGAACAAAAAATGTTCTTGAGTTTCCATAGGTGTTGATGTCATGCTCGTAAATATAGCTTCATGCGAACATACGAATGTAGAAGAGTGTTCTGCACGACATGGAGAAAGCAGAGGACATTATTTACACCTTTCAGAAAAGTCCTTGATGGAAGAGATGTCTGACCTCACTGGACAGAGCCAGAAATTAGACACATGGGTTATGAATTGCTAACAGACCCTGTACGAGATTCTGCCTGAGGCCTCAGTCATACCAAATGACTCTTGATGCAACCTTCTGTTTTTTATGTTAGCTGGTTGCTAGCAAAAAATGCTTCCAAGCAAGAAAAATATGATGAGACTTTGTTCAAGTAAATGCAGAGAAGAAGAACTGTCCCTGAGCACACATAGAAATAGACAGATGTGGGATGTGAACTGAATAGCTTTAGGTATAAAGTGTTGGTCTGATAAAACAACAGCATGGGTGTAAATTGTGACAGAAATCTTTCAATAAAGTAAATAAATGGCCGATAAATTGGTAAAGAAAAGAATTGTTACTTGCGGCTCTACAGTCGTGTAATGAATAAATTCATTAGCATACTATAATGGGATTGTTGAACCTGTCTGAAAAAGTATTTGTAATTATATTGCAAGTTGTGTTCGTTACTTGCTATTGTTACTTCTTAGGTGCATGGTTACAGCCACACATTCATTTCGTTTACCACCTTCCCATGAAGTTTCCCTGACTGATCATGCCGCCGTGTTACTGACAACCAAAACAGAGTAAAAAATAAGTGAAATTAAAAATCTGTCACTACATCTTAAAGACAAAAAAGGGGTGAATAAATTATCACAGCTAATTCTAAGTTTCTCTGGAACACTACACTAATGTTTTCCTCTGTGCGACTATTCAGCTCTCCGTGGCACAATTAACACTTAGTGTGGCTTCCCACAATAATTACAAACAGGTCTGTCAAACGGCGAATTCCCTAGAAACAGCGGAATATTTTGATTAGGAAACGAACACAGGAATGATTGTTATAGCTGAAAACTGAAAGGAAGGTGTTTCTAAATTAACAAACGACAATATTTACTCCTAAATGCCCCTATGAAAATGGCTTGGAGACATAATGTAAACAAACTGCAGTTTGGGTGTGATACAAGCCAATCTGTGCATCTGTGCATGCAGGAACGCATGTACTGCTACACTCAAACACTCAACCCCCCCGTCCCCCGTCCCCCCACACACACACACACACACCCAGGTGATTACACACAGCACCACTGATTACACGGTGACCTGCCAGTTTTCAAAAAGACATAAATTTAGCAGACCCCCCCCACCCCTTTCCACCCTCCCCTCTCCGCTTCAACACTGAATTAACGTCTGCAACTAAATAAGACAGGAAGAGACAGAGGGGCTACAGACAGCCCGGAAAGTTTATGATAATTAGGCTTGCAGTAGTGGTATTGAGCGTGGGTGTAGAGCTTTTTAAAATTCAGCTGCACTAGCTACAAGCATACGTCACCATTGCTCCACTGCAGAGAAAATGATAGGTTCGAGGACGTCTGTGGGAGGCTGTGAAAAAATTCCAGACGCTTCTGTCTCTAAAATTCAGGTTTTGAGAGAGCTTGTGCATTTCTTGTGTGTGTGTGAGAGAGAGAAAGACGGAGACAGAGAACGTATCAGATTGAATGGGAGAGACAGTGTGTATTAGTTGTGTAATCTAAGCTGTGTATAAAGCATGAAATCCCCTTGTTAAAATGTTTGACATTCAAGATGCTCACTGCTAATTTTCCTGTTCCCTTTGACAGAAAATAAAACATGAAGTGCCAAGGATCAGTGTTTTTTTTTTGGTTTTTTTCCGTCTGTGTATTTGTACCTACAGGCACAGTTTGGCGGGAGTCTTGACTTTTTGACTTTTGCTTCTTGCAACTATCACAACCACCCCGCCAGCCAATATGTTACTATTCGTTTGATGTCTCAGCCTGAGGAAGTTCGAGGTGCAGGAAACGGTGGGGTGACGTTCGCAGATTCTGGCTGGAGAGAATGGAGCAAATAACCACAGAAAAAGGACAGTGTGAATTTCAGTGACTTGGAATGGGGGCAGGGAAACATGGAGGCAACATCCTGGTTTGTAGAAGATGACAAAATGACCAGTGAGAGGACGTAGGAGGAAGCTGTAGAGAAGATGCACAGTTTTTACAGGCAGGTTTGTGTGGGCTGGTGGCTCCCAGTCCTCCTCCTCTACATATTAGTTTGCAAACCCCCACTTACTTCTGGTGTCATCTTTTCAAACTTGCCTTCGAACTCACTTTTATGCAATAGCTTTGATGTGGTATTGCATTCTGTAATCTTTATTTCAATGTAGGAGTAGCTGCAATATCAGTCTTATTTTGGGTATTATTACAGTGCAACACAGAAAAGCCTCCTCAAAGATCATCTTCAGGGAGCAGGGATGAGATATACTTGATTTCACAGAATCAATTCACTGACAATAATTGCCGATGATTGCTATAATGTGCTAAAATTTGTTGACGTCTCTGTAAAGCACCAGACAATTGTTAAACTAAGAGAGATCAGGGGTAGGGCGCAGATTTGTGAAACGCAATTGAAACGGAAAGAAATCCCTTTCATCAGCATCATTTAGGGAGAAGAGCCTCAAGTACTGAAAAGACTAGTTCCGGCTTCACATATTTCACTATCTATCATGTAGCCGTCATGCGATCACGCTACCTGGATCGTCTTCGTCCTCCCAATGTCATTCTTCAAAAAACAGGGCCATGTAATCTGTCACGTCTCATCTGGGTTTCAGTTGCCGCAGTTGTTAAAATAAATGGAACTGCCAATCACGGCATAAGTCCACCACGAACAGATGTCATCTCACTACAACATGGTAAAGTATCTTCAACTATTAAGCTAACTTTACACTAGCTCGTTTTTTTTTTTTTTTTTTTTTTTTTTTTTAATATACCCTTGCTTCATTAGGTTGCAATGATGCTCTTGAGATGATAGTCATAAAACGGCCCATTATCACCGGTTCTTGCTGTGGTTTAACCCGTAAAACCACAAGTCTGTTGTGTTTCCTATAGTAGAAGCAGTACATCTACAGTACATTGTTTAATTCTGTTCAGTCCTTTTCAAGGTTCTTCATTCTGTGCTGTTCCAAAAAGAGGGCCAAGAATAGCGACACATTTGGGCACAAGCTCCCATGTAATTTCCCACGCCTTTTGTCTCCGTTCCTGTGCCGCCCATGCACGCTGAGACAATAAGCTGGGAGCTTCGTTATGAAGTTGACAACGCCATTTTACAAAGAAGTCAGGAGGAATACCATCGTTCCTACCAATGCCACCCCACCCCCAACCCCACCCCCCACCTACCCACCCCCACCAGGGCTAATAACATGCAAACCGGGAGCAGCTGCTCACGGATCTGACACAGTCTTTATTTGTTTCTATGGAGCTGATGCAGTTCATGAACCTCAGGTTTAGAAAATACAAAAAACGGTGTGAAAAGAGTCAGTGTTCCTCCCTTGATACGGCGCCGTTGGCTTACTGCAAACTGTTATGCAATCAGTTTTCAACAGATAATGGCTCCAGGATAGTGACGCATCACAGATTCTGTATTCAATGTGGGATTAATTGTTGTTATGTTCATTTAACTAGCATATCTGTGACTGATGAAAATCTCAGATCCTCAGCCTGTGAAATAGGTCTGGGAGATTTAGCTCCACAGGTGACTGACAATTAAGCCACGCTCCACCAGTCCAAGTTAAGTGGCGGGCTGTAGAACGGGCACCGTGGTAACGTGGTTACTAACAATTAGCGTGGCACGTAGTGCTGGAGTGTGGGCTCAAAGGGGAAGTCAGAAAGGTAAAAAGAAAGAAAATCTTTGGAAAAACAAATCTATTTATTTATCGATCGAAAAACACTGAATTGACAGATTCGGATTCCCTCCCGCAGCTTCCACAGGCCTGAAATCTCCCTGAAGCTTCAAAAGCGGGGCTTTGGCATGAAATTGAATAACTTTAAAATCATTTATAGTAAAGCTCTATCAGAAATGACATGCCATCAGTATTCTGGATGAGAGCATGTCCCCAGTCAGACAGCCAGACACAGAGGCTTAGTTCCAGCTCAGTTGTCGTCTACAGTGGCTGAATGACAGAGACATGGGGGCTGGGGAGGCCAGCGCAAACATCTGGATCCTAATTGGTAAAGTGTCATGACAGCTCTATTTGTCAAAGTCAGCATGGTGCTGTTACATTACACGCTCTTTGTGACATTTTTAGGTGCCCTTAACATAATGACAGATCATCCTGTATATCCCAGCTACTCCAGAGGAGCAAGCATTTCATCATGCTCGTTGTTTCAGTCCAATATGATGTGTGCAGGAGCAGCAGGTCGAGGTGAGCCGGAAAAACCTGAATATGATTACAAAGAAGGACATGGAAAATATACTGTGACTGATGGTGCTCAGCCGGTATTTTCTGCAATTTGGCTTTTGAGAAATGAGTCCTGCTGGAGGGCTTTTGATAAAGTGTCAAGTCTGAAAATGGCTGCAGTAAAATGGACTTGATGGGACATGAAGATACAAACACAACAGCTTAACACACTCACAAACATGATGGTGATATTAAAAAATAAAAACCTATGCTCGCCGTTGTCACTTTTTTCCTCTAGTCATCTTTAATGTTAAATGTGAGGATATCAAAACTGCTGATCAGGAGATCCGATTCTCTGCAGGGCACCACAGTGTGCTGAGTACACAGTTTCTGTGCCTCCGACTGAAATTCTTACCGCAGAGTCTTCGTCAGGTTTTGACAACTGAAATATGTAAAGTATTACACAGCGAGATTGGCTCTCAAATCCTCTCTGACAAAACAAACGCCTTTTAATCACACAAAATTAGAAAAAAAAAAAAAAAAACGAGAAATAACAAAACGATTACGTCAGTTTGACGAAACACGAGGGGAAAAAGCCTGTGTGAGACATCATGTGAAGAGATGAGCGCCGCGTATTCAACCTGAAGGGAAAATAAAAAATGTACTCAGACTTTATATTAACTGATATCCATCTAAACACTCTCTCCTTTTCCAGAGAATCACTACAAAAGATCATCTCAACTTGTTCAGACTTACATCCGGACTGGAGATTGAATTCTTCCAAATGCTGACAAGCCATCTTTATTAGACAAGAGGGGGGGAGTTCTCCCTTTGGGAAGTGTCAGAATCTAGTCAATTTAATGGAGTCACATATCTTCTGTACCAAAGAGATTCATTTAATAACTTCTGCAGCTCTGTGGAGAGTGTCCAAGCATGCAGCTGCCCCGCACGCACAGTGAAGACCTTGAAGCATTCATGGGAATGATGCAGTCATCATCTCTGATGTTTTTACTGAGGAAATGTTATATTTCTGTGCATCACAGAGCCAGAACAATGCTGATGCTATACTTATAAAGCACTCATTTCAGGCAATATGCAGCACCTTTCCACATGAAACTAATTATTATAAAAGAAAACCAGATCTAAATTGCAATAAATGGGCATGTAATAAGCAGGAATGAAATATGCTGAACTTGAGATGCTGATGTGCCCCAAGGTTATATATTTCATTTATCAGAGACCTCTTGAATGCACTTAATGGCAAGTATCTTGTATGCAGAGCATGTAGAGTGTACATTATTCAACATTACTGCCTCATTGAGATTTGAAGTGTCATAACCTCCTACACCTCCAATCCATGCCAACTTTTCAGCAATTGATTTTCCCCCCTTTACCACTGAGGTGGATGGTGTTTGACTGTGACACACACACACACACACACACACACACACACACACACACACACACACACACACACACACACACACACACACCCCATGTTTTTCCCTTGTGTAATCCAAAGTGAAATAAGCAGCCTAATGAGCTGAGAATTTAGGTTTAGGCTACTGGAAAACAATCCTTAGCAGCAGAACTGACACAAGAACGTGATCTTCTCCAGGTTCTCCTTCTGCGTCTCTTCATCCTTAACTCGATCCTATCCGCCCACAGCCCTCCATGCTCCAACCCCCCCCCCCCCCCGCTTGCTGAATACTGCATCAGCAGCATCCCCAGGAGAAAGGAGGACCTGTTCTTTAACTAGACCGTTACGAATAACTGCCACTTCAAAAAAAGAAAGCCAAGATGCACCGCCTTCATCTGCACCCACACCTTCTGGGAAGATGCGATTGTATAATGTGATTCTCTTTTACGTAATCCTGCGTGATAAATAACTGTAGACACTCTCCAAGATTAACGAAATTCAGGGGAAGCCCCCCCACCCCCCCACACACTGCCTGATCTACGGTTCTAGGAGAAGATGACGGTTGTGCTATTTTTACCCAGGCATCTCCATAGGTACTATAGTTTCTGAGGTCACATGGTTGCCCACCCCTTTGGAGAAGCACTCTGCTGCAGTGCACTATTTCTGGGCTCCTGGCAGGAGGAGACAGGTGTGAGCGCTTGTGGAGGGAGAAACCTGCTGAAAGGTGCTATAGCACTCTGCTGCTTCATGGCCGATTGGTGGAAAGATACCACAAAGGTGCAAAAAATAACTGGGATCCCAACCCTCCCGCTGCATTCACCTCTCGTGTGACGGAGGCAGTTTAAACAGTTGTGAGTCAAGGTCAGTGTTTGGGGGTCAAAAGGTAAAGGTTTGTGTAACCTGCTGTTATTTTTGACTGATAGGCCCTTTGTCTGTGGTGAGTCTGAAGCGGCTGCCTGGCCGTCGCCGCCGCTGCTGCATGCCAATGAGTTCAGCATAGCAGCAGTGTCAGTTTTGCGCCTCATCATAATGACAGCTGCAGGATGGCTAGCATTATGTCGACATCAGTCTCCCTCTCTCATAACCCAAGCCCGGGCTATCTATCGAAACACAGTGCTGCTGCATTCAGAAGGCTGATAAAGAACTTAATGAATGACAGTACAAAAAGCCAGAGAGTACTTGATAACTGAGGAGACTTTCATGATAAAGGATATCAAAAACGCCATCTCATAGTGTGTTTTTCTGAACAAGAAAGGAATCCAATATCTCAGCCGTACACAGTCTGAATGCCAACTAAGCCCTGAACGCACAAAGTGTGTATTTTGTGAAGCAGAAAACAACATCTGACACACAGTGCACTGATGTTGTGTAATGTTTTAGGGCAGCGGATGCACACATTTTTGGCTAAAGACCCCTTAAAAAGAAGCAATGTCTGCCTGTGAACCCTTGTTGTGACCAGTTGTTGCTTAATGGTTGTGATCAGTTCAACCAAAGATCAAATTTAAAGGCCTGAGGAGGTACAATTACCCAGTAATTTCAAATGTAAGACGCAAAGATTTGAGGAAAGTCTGAAAAAATTCTATGCAGCCAAAATGTGTTTTTTTTTTCCTGTTGTTCCATCCTTGTAATCATTTCATGGCACCTTAGAAATATCCTGCAACTGTTGTAGAGCATGAAACTGCCTTTTCTTGTCTAAAGAAACTGAAGTGCTCGGTTGAATAATCACAAATCTCTCAGCGGAAAAAGCCTCATGCAAAACAAATGCATAAAGGTCAAGGTCAGATAATGTTAATTTAAGTGTAAAGTGCAAGGATATAAAGGAGAGACTTTGTGGTAATTCCCTGTCCAAGGCACATTCAGAATAAAAAAATCCTGCAGTCTTTGAATTTGGGACATTTTGGGAAATGATGTAACAAGAAAAAAAAAAAAAAAAACACATAATCAAAACTGAATGAGCTCCACTGAAATTATTAGAAGCAGCAGCAGCACAAAGACAGGTTTTCCCAAGGACTGTGTAACCAACAAGTCCATGTCCTTTGATGTTATTCCTTTGTGTTGGTATGCAGTCAGAAGCACTGATGCATTGGGTACCATTAAACACCATCAAACAGAAGATTCCAGTCCTTGAAAGCTAATAAAACAGCCAGAGTTGAAATTGTAAACAAGCTGAAACATGTTCTTTTCGTATCAATTATTAGATGATGCTCATTTCATTCAGCACAAATCATTCTCACTGCAGCATATTTCATTATCAGCTATCCGCCACCTGAACATCCAGATGCGTGTACTCAGGTGACATCACTCCTGTAATCTTGTACCGACGTCGAGTGATAATCTCTCACCTGATGTGTGCTGGAAGACAAAGCCTGCCGAATGATGAGTGATCACTTTAAAGATCACCATCTTTACCCAATATACTGCAGCAGAGCGGTGATGAGATCAAAATGCATAAATTAAAGTGGTGATGGTGGAAGCTCGCAAACTGGAAGATATGAATTCACTGCTCATTGTAAATGCAGGAGACAGTGAGTCTGTCAGTAATGGAAATGTTCTTTTACAGTCCGCCACAGTTGCAAATAAAAGTTATTTGATTCAAGGATTTTATGGGCATCTAAGTTGGAAAGGTATAAAACTACATTTTGATGATTTACCATAAATGAAAACCCAGCAGGGTTAAGTGTGTGAGACAAGCTGCCACCCAGATAATATTCAGAAGAAACAAGTGATTGTGTATGGTGTCAATCTCAGTGGTAATTTCCTGCTACTCCAATGGCAAATTTACTTCCCGTGTAAACTGTGTAAAGGAGGTAAATACATGTTTGCTTGTGAAATAGTCGACAGATAAGCAGCTGCTCTCGGGATTCAGCCTGATTTGCGCTGGCTTTCACTTCCTCAGAGCTAAGTAGTCTCTGCTTTGAAAGCACACACTGAAAAAGTCATGACACATGCACATTCGGTATGAAACAAACACCACTGAAAATGCATAACTTACACCGAGGTCATACTTGCCAGGATCCTGTGGGGCACTGACCATGAATAAACTCTCCTGACTATTTTAATGTCTATTCTAATAATAAAAATATGTGGGAGACAGATTGCTAATTATCCACTTCACATGTAAATAGCTGCTTGGTCTGCTGTAATTCTGTTGGTGTCTCCATATCTCCTAATGGTCCAGCAATGACTCATGCTGCAAAGGAACTAAAGCCTAGGGAAAGATGAATCCATCTATCAAGGTATTCTATTCATAAGACAAGCCTTACTCACTCACGAGTAATGTCGCTAGGCGCCTTTTATGGATGTTAGCATTACAAAGTCAGAAAGCCCTAACTAGTTATTATCAGAGGGAACCATCAAAGCAGATATGGCAAATGTGAAGACCATCAGAGGTGCAACTTGTGTGCAATGTTTAGATTTGGTCCCATCAGCTGTCGTTTTAATTGATTTGTTCACTGTGTGTCGTGCTTTCCACCTCTCAATGAGCATCTGTGTCATCAAACATATAGTAGCTGGAGGCAAAGTCACAGCGCAGCCAGTGAAATCTAAAACTTCTGTCATAAACTTGCCTTGTGACTGTAATAACATCACTGCAGAGGAAAAACTGTAAGAAAAGAAAAAAAAAAGTCTTCAAAAATCTTCAATTAAATATACAGGTCACTTGGGGAAAAACTGACTCAGCTGTCCCGGGTTCACTCGAGCAAAGATGCAGTGTAAATGAGAAATATAGTCACTCAGGTGATAAGGACATTGAATTATTCTGACACACTGGCCTTTTTCGGATACTCCGGATAGACTGCTAGATCCACAGATAATAACCAAAACATAATAGCCTCTGTGCACAGCCCCTGGAGAAGGGACAGCTGCAGAGAGTAAACAAATAGCTAATCTGACTTTAGCCAACAACTGAGCACTGCCTTGACACAATAAACGGAGAAGATTCATCTAAATCCCAACATAAGCTCTGCCCACGTACTGCGCAGAGACGGGCAAAAGACAACAGACACCCTCTATTTCTGCATCCCCCCGGTGCTCATGGGTAATACCATTTGTTGCGGCGGCTCCGTTGTAGTCCCTCTTCAATTTGATGGGGTGTACCTACTTTGTTCCTCTGTCAGCTGAGATGCATAAACAGAGTTCCACCTCAGAGGTCAATAAGAAAAACTCTGCTGGTGTCTATGTGGTGGCAGAGCATCACCACAGGGGGTCACTGTTGTTGTATGAAAATGCTAAATACTTTTAGACAACCACAAAAAAACAAAAAAACATTTGTAGCTACTGGCCTCTTTTACTACTACCACTGAAAGATGATGTAGCAACAGTCAAAGACAAACTCTGGTAGATAATACATGAATTTCTGCATGTAACCATCCAACATCTATTCTAAATTCCTGTCAAAAGATATCTTAAGATGTTTTCAAATCCTATTTTAAGATTAATGCGCCTATCAATATCTATAAAACACAGTTGTTGAACTGTAAACCAGGCTCATACAAGAGCACGCTCTGCCAGCCTGTGCTCACTGTGGACAATCCACCACCAGCGTGCACAGAGAGGTTGGAAGACGGATATTACATAAGAAGCTCATCAGTGGGGTAGTGGCCCACGCACTCCGCATCCTCTGTGGAATCTCTCACTGTTGATCGGCCTCTCACTCAAAGTAAGAACAAAATGGCTGAGGTGACTGGCTGAGTAGAAAAATGCAGCAGGGAGGCTGCAAATTTATGTAAATAATTAGCCATTAAAAGAGACGCTACTCAGTGCAAATGAACTGGGCGGCTTCAGGTTTATAGGGAATGCTAATTAGACTCTTACAGCAAAACAAACATTATTCATGCATTGCATTAATAAATGTACCTATGGCAGTGGCTGTTGTTTCCACGTTAACCCACTGCCTGTCTTTATTGCCGAGGGTGTCATTTCACAGCACAAACTGTAAACAGACAGCAGAGTGTGGTCTGTGGGGTCGTCACTGTGGTTTCAGTGTGTATTAATGTACAAACCTCAGGATCCTTGACCTTTAACAGCAGGCTGCATTTTCTTTTTCTATACAGCAGTTTCAAGAGGATTCAGAGCTTCTAACATCTATTGGTTTGTGTCAGAAAGAGGAAGCGTCAACTGGAATACTGGAATGGAAATTTTGTTTGCATGCAAATGTCATCCCCTGCCGTGACAGTTCAAATTACAAGCATTATTTTGCAGAACATTTCAAGAGTATTATAAGTAGGACTGCAACTACAACAATTAGTCTCATAATTAATAATGCGCCGATTATCTTCTTGGATGATTGATTTATTATTTTGCCAATAAAATGGCAGAAAATAGTAAAAATGTAAACCACAATATCCTGCAGCCCACGTCAACATGTTCAAATTACTTGTTTTGCCCAACCAATAGTCCAAAACCCAAATCAGTAACTATTTTCATGATATATTAATCAATTCATCAGTATGTCAAGATAAAATGCCAAAGATTCTCTCATTCCAGCTCCTCCAATGAGGATTTGCTGCTTTTTTTTTTCATAACTGAATATTTGGAGGTTTTGGGACTGTTGGTTAAATAAAAAAAGAATTTTTAATACTTCGTCTTGGGCTGTCGTGAATTATAAATAGAATTTTTCACAATTTTCTGTCACTTTGCAGACAAAACAAGCAATTGGGCTTTAGGCAATTTTTCACTATTCTCTGACATTTTGAAATGATTAATCATTAATAAAGATATAATCGCTGAAATAAACATAAGATGCAGCCATTACATGAGATAAAGAAAAGCTGCAAATCTTCACATTTGAGAAGCTCTAACTAGGGGATTGCATTTCTGCTAAAATCATGACTTAATAAATCAATTGTCAAAGTAGTATCGACTACCAGATGAATAAACTGATTGTTCCAGTGCTGAATTTAGTGCCATCAAAGCTCTCAGGTTTATGACAACAAGCCTGATGTGGCACCGGTGCCCCTCTACACAACATCCACCGCAGACTGTAATCTAAAAATCAACAGTGGCTGTGGAAAAGGACAGATCCTGCTCCACCAGGTGTTCCCTGATTGTGATGTTTTCACAAACTGCTGTCGGTTTCCTGCTGCGGCGCGGCACCAAGGCAGGGCTGTGTGTACTCCCAACATGCCACATTGTTGTGACCCTCCTCATTTCCCAGCAGATGGACGAGGTTCAGCACCGCTGTCAGATCATCAGCAACAGGCCCCCGTGCGGTATGCGCTGTGTGCCAATCGCCTGCCTCCGCTCTCACCGGCCCACAAACCCCTGTTGACTCCACGCCCACTTGCCCATCCATCTCACAGGCAACCAGTTGCCTAGGCAACCTCAAAACCCTCGCGCCTGTTTAAGTGTCAAGACAAATTTTATTTTACATTTTATTTGCACAACAGTTCCTTTTTCATTCATCCATTCATCCATTCATTAATTTACTTCCACATCTGCCTGCGAGCAAACCTGAGGCTCACATTTTAACTCTACATACTGATAAACGTGTCTCACATTAGGGACATTCGGAAAATTAGGGAAACAGCCATTAGGAGACTGCTTTCAATCAGTCTTACAGATGAGAAGAAGTAATAAAACTGCCAGTCCTCTATCTTCACAAAGTAGGCCATGAGGAGATCATCTTCAAATAGCTCTGATAGATAAGTATCATTTGAATTCCAATTAGTATGTGCTGTTTCCACCACAGTGATCTATATGTGTAGATAAAAAGCCAAAGGCATAATCAAAATCAATTATCAAACACGAACAACTATGTAAGCGTAATATCAGCACATGGCATCATTTCAGTTACATAACAGGAGACAGATTTTTTAGGAGGTTGTCTTGTTGTACAACTTACCTGTTCAGTCATGGTAATAAATGAACTGAAATCAAATGTTCATGGCAGATTATATCACTTTTTCATAAACCTATACATTGGATTAATGAGGCTATTGTTATCCAAAGTGACAAAGTTTTTAGTATTTAATATTAAAAAGGACCTGCAGGCACATTAAATCTATTCAGTAACAGCTCGTTTTAGAAGTATCTCATGGAAACAGTCACATACTAATCCACTCTCCACTGATTTTTGCACAGTCACCCATCACCCAGCAAGCCATGGCAGCCTCAACTCCACACGCTGTTTGACTGCTGCGCAGCCATCCGACTAACCAACACCATTTTTCTCTGTCTATCAGAAACATGGGTTAGGAAATTGAAAAAATGTCTATCTGTTGTTGGGTTTTGTATCAGAGAGAGAGAGAGACAGAGACAGAGAGAGAGAGAGAGAGAGAGAGAGAGAGAGAGAGAGAGAGAGAGATAGAAGAAGAAAAAAACAGACGGAGTGAGGCAGAATCACAAATAACATTCAGTTCAACCCAGCTGCTGTTGCATTCATCAATGCCAGCGCTCTGTCAAAGGGGGCGTGACATGCACAGGCAAACTCACTATGAAGCACATGCATACACAGCCACAAACACACACACACACACACACGCACCGAGGCTGATGCTGTGCTCATCAGTGTCACTGTTGCCGAGCCCCTCGCTGCACAAATCACAGCAGGAGTGCAGACGATCGAAGGAGAAGGATGCTTACATAAAGGCGAGCGTAGAAATAAAGGCATTATGGGATGCAAACATCCTCTGGCATAAACGCAGACAAAACATCCAGCATTATAGAGACAACCATCAACAAAATATCTGCATCAATGAGAGGTATTCACTTCCAATTAAAAAACGTCAACCTTTTCCTAAATGTGGGAGTGTCGCACACAAACACGCCACAAAATGGTGGTGCATCAAGACTATAGGTTCAACAATTGCACATCCACGGCCCTGAAGACAAACAAGCACCTTCAAACTGTCTCGGTGTTTCCATGGGTGTATTTCTTTTTTCCTCATTTCTAGTCTACATTCAACAGAGCACTGCTGTCATGCTCTGCTCAGCCGCCCACGTTCACCCTTGCAGAATGCGAGAGAGAGAGTGAGAGAGAAAGTGGTAGAAGAGAAAGCCTTGCTCTCACAGTGAGAGACCAACGATGCATTATGGGAGGACAAACCATATTGCTCCATGCTGTTTTTCTTACAAACCACTACACGACCAAACAATACGCGTGCGTATTGTACAAATCCAAGGTGGCATGCCAGGTCTTGATTGCTATAGCCCTGGTTGCACAGCTGAATAGACCTGAAAGGAAACACCAATATGTTGTGTTTATGTTCTTTATATAATGGGAACATGTTCGCCCTTCCTAAACTTCCAGCAATTTCCTGGTAAAATTAATTTAAATGACAAAAACCTCCTCGTGTTTGAGAAGCCAACTCAGTTATTGTTTATCCCTCAGGTCAGAGCAACATTGATTTCTGTGCGGGAAAAGAACAACTTCTGCCTCCATGTTTTTGTGACACATATGAATCCTCCCTCCAAAAAAACGACTGCTTTTCTGTCTAGACAAGGCTCAAAGACTTCAAATCCTGAAACTGCAGCATAATTATAAAAACCGTGCATCTGAAACACAGTTTTCATAATTAAGGAGCAAAGGAAAAAAAAGAAAAAGAAAAGAAAAACAAAGTGCAGCCATGTTATGTAAGACCAACAATTTTCCACCCTAAAACCTGTAAGATCTTAAAATGATATGACGGCAGAGGTGGAGACGAGCACTGCATAGAAGTGTTGCTATGTTAGCTACCACTGAGAAGACTGTATTTTATCTGTTAGCGACTTGCGCATCTCATGAGCTTATTATTATTTTTTGTAATCACTGTATTTGAATTTGACATTTCTTTGGCCAACAACATAATACATAAATAAGGGTTCAGCAGTGCTCCCCATCAGTGTGGAAATGGCTTTAGATCACCATTTAGAACTCGATAATGGAATATGAAGTGTAAATGAACAGTTAACTGAATAAATAAAATACTCTTGTCAAAGTTTTCTGAGGATGGAGAAGATTATGGTGGCGGGACTCGGTATTTCCAAAATCCTGGCTTCAGCTCCGTCTGTACAGGCTGCTTACAACAAAAGTATACCAGCACTGAGTAAACTGGAAGTCATGTTGGATTCGACTGATCTGTGTTATCATCTGAAGATCCCTCATGACCGTGACCCATATTACTGCAGGGGGGTGGGGGATCCATCAGAGGCAGTTCATCAGTGAGGATGAGCGCCTCTCATGGGATGAGAGTCATGGCTCATATTCAAGGCCATTCATTTGCACACACACACACACACACACACACACACACACACACACACACACACACACACACACACACACACAGCACACACACACACACAAGCACACACACACACACACACACACACACACACACACACAAACACTGGCAAACCCCACCCCTACTATTACAACTTCCTGTCTCCGTCTCCTCTCCCTGCAGAGCGCTGCGCTGACAGGACATAAAAAAGGTGAGGGCAAAGCAGTGGCCTCCAGATTATTACAGATAGTTTGACTCGCTAGTAGTGATGAAGTAAAAGAGGTGCAGAAAAGGAGATAATCAGACGCTTTGGCATCCGCAGTCCACTGAGTGAACTAAAATTATTTCTCCATACAGCCTGAATTCCATCTGGCTTACCAACCGCACCGTCAGAGACAAAATGTTCCTTACTGTAGCTTGCTGTAAGCATAAAACCTGGGTAACCATGGAGAGGGGATTACTTCATTCTCCATCACCGCTCACATCACCAATTAGCCAACCTGTGTTGAATCAAATGACAAGAGGGTCAAAGCTGACAGCATCTGATGCACTCTCCATTATCTGCAGCAAGAACAGTATTATTAGTAAAGAGTGTAGCACATGGCAGCCAATATAAAAGTACAGCACATGATATGAACACATGCTCAGTGGGTCTTTGGGCTCATTATTTTTGCAGCCAGCTATTAGGTAGCTAGCACTCTCATTACCTGGAGAGAGACAGCTCTCTGCAGTTTAGTGCTCTCCAGGGGAATAGAGCTTAGAAAGAGAGCACGCACCTCTGCCTCAAATTTGACCTTAACTGCTTTAAATTAGGTGGTTACCGCAAAAAAAAGGGAGGGGGGGGGGCTTTTTATCATGTTGAATGAAACCTGCAAAGCAGAGAATATAAAAGGCAAAGATTACAGAATAACTGCATTGATCTGGGGTGCAGCTTGATTGCAATGCGCCCTAAACTGATGCTTCTCTACAGCCTGTGACTAATCCACGATCAGGGGATTTGGTCTTATGGGCATGTTTTGGATGCCAGATGAGCTAGATGTTGTCTTGTTGAGAGGCAGGGCAGCGTACGTCAGCACTGCAGGCTGCTGTCCAACACCGCAGAGCAAGGACGCAGGACAGACAAGCGTGAACTGCAAAAAGGCCTTTTCCCTCCAGGATTTTCCTCTCGAGCCTGGCAGCGCTCCAAGCCTGTGAGTCTAATTCTGCCACCGGGCCAGTCCCTGGCATCCTCTCCAGATGGTGGTTGAACAGGGGGGTGAACAGGGAGATTAGGAAGAGAGTGATGACTGGTTCCTGACTACACATCCGGTGGCTGAGTCCCATTCTTCTCCTCATCCTCCCGTCATATGCCAGGCATGGCCACGGAGGCCGGATGCTCCCCTGTCTCCGCGCTTCAGCAAGGTGTTAAGCTGTTTGTGTTTATTAGTAACACGACATGATGCTATGGGAGTGCTATAAAGTCAATGCAAAACAAACTAAGAGAGGCTGTTAAACAAATTACAACAAAGTGGAAAAAATGATTTGTTTACTTCTGCACTGGCATTGTTTTGTTTTATTCGATAAATGACAAATGGTGAAAAGTAAAACCAGACCGAAAACTTGTACGGCTATAATTAAAATAAAATTCTATTAGAACAGATTAATAGCATGGAGATCTCTTTACAAAAACATTCCCCAGAAAGCTGAAAACACATTCGATTTGAGTTTTGTTGTAGATACTTATTCTGAAACAGAAGTGAAAACTAAACCTTGAAATAATTTAGGCCCTCGGGTATGAGTAAATCTGTGCGTGAGAACAAGAAAAAGGCAAAGGAGGAGACGAGAAAAAGTGATGCAGACTGTGAGGCAGAATGAATGAGAGAAAAGATACAGCGAAAGACCACGGGAGAGAGAGAGAGTGAGCGCGTCACAGCAAATTTCACACTCCAAGACCGGCAGAGCGAATCATCTGGCCAAAAACGCTAAATTCAACTAGCATGGAAAGAGTTGCATCAGCTTCTATTTTCTCAAAGTTTTGGAAGACTTTCAAGAGATGCTCTCGCCAAAATCTTACTATGTGATGCTGAAAGAAAGCTTGAAAACAGTAGGAAACACAGAATCGGAGGCTTCCCCCTTCATTGGGAAAAGTTGATGAGACAAGGAAAAGTGGCAACTCTTATAAAAAAAAAAATTAAAAAAAAAGGACTGTGTCTACAAATTATGAGCTCAGTGCAAACTGCAGGAAAGAAATGTGAGGAGAAGTGGTGATGTGACAAAGGAAAAGACAACGGGTTTTTTTTTTGTAATTTTTAGCCAAATTGCTATCATTACCAATATTCATACACTCACAGCCTGAGAACAGTAATGAATCATTAAGGCTGGAAGTCTTACGAAAATGCTACAATCATCTCCCTCATTTCCATCTCCTCCAGATTACATAAAAGAAAGAGGAAGAGAGAGCAAAGTGGAAGACACAAAGGAATAAGAGATGAGGAGCACTCAGAACGACTCAGGGAAAAGTTGCTGCATTGTTGTGACTGTGCCGGTTGATTTATGACTTGCCTGTTTAAGTACGAGGTTGCAGATGTTGCGTAACTCCATTCAACTGGAGAAGCCATCAGCCACTCCACAGGGTGGCGATGAATGATTTCTGCGCTGCCTGTGCCCATGCGCCTTTTGTCAAATCCTTGATTTTTATAGTCATTACAGAAACAGGACTGTAAAAGCAAAGAAAGACGGGAGCTGTCTGCATCACAAAAGCCTCCCACCACCAGATGCTGTTGTCAAGCCTCATCTCTTCAAGTCAATTACAGCACATGGAGTGTCTGATGTCACAAAAGGCAGCCAAAAATCACCTAGAAGCATACTTAAAATCATTTTCTTTGCTCTTTGATCTCACACAGCATAGTATTACGATATGCATTTAAGTAAATTATGTAATTTTCACAAATACTAGTTCAAGCGCAAAAAAAGAATTATAAATGGAACGTGATTATAGATGATGAGATGTGGAGTAAACAAGTTTCTCACAAAGATGGAATCAAAAAATCCACTTGGTCATGCAATATGGGAAGAATTAATGACAGTCAACGAAGTATCAAATTTATACACATACCAACAGCAACTAATAATAATGATACTGGCAAAAATTAGGTATAGACACTCATGTACCCAACAAATCATTTTTCATCTAACGCCACATCATCAGGTCAAAATTTCACTTTGTCCAAGATTTTGATAACCAAATGTACAAAACTAAGAATACTTCCTGAACGAATAAGGTAAAAGTCTGCATGTTAGCATAGTTAGCAATATCATTGTATTAGCATTTAACTCAACTCTTGCTTCACAGTTTCTCATTAACAGGAAAAAGCACTGGCTTTTAGCATCAAATCAAATCTGTGATGTTAGTGACGAACCAACAGTCATTTAGCACCCAACTATACAGCTGTACAAAACTTTTTTAGCCTCTTTAAGCTGATTATTTTTTACATTTACTGTACTGCACATTTACTGTATTTGTCACATCAGCCACTTTCAACAACCCAAGCATCTGTTTCCAGCAAAAGAAATCTGATGAACATAACAATGTTAATGTCAATGCATTTTTTGACAAGCTAGTCAAGCACCTAGAAAGCTAAAGCTAGAAAGCTAAAGGGTTGCTGAAGCAAAGACTAAAGAGCTAAAAGCAAATTGAATGTTGGACTTAAACTTGTCTAGTGGTCAAAAGCAGAGCTACAAATTAATGTTAATATTGTTCCTTGTCTGCTCAATATGTACACTAAGTAGAAAATATAATATTTATCTTTAAAGTAATAATGTGGTGCACAACTCGAAATAAAAGTAGCTGAATGAGTTATGAGTGAGAATATTCAGAAAAACTAAAAAGTGGTTTGTGAAATTTCAGTGTGATTTGCTTCGATGAAGAAATACATGATCCAGTTGAATGATTTCATAAAAGAAGCACTACTAAAGACAGGTTTGATGTTTGACTAATGCTTTGGTACATTTGGTGAGAGCCATTATTACATAACATGATCACTAGCCAAATTGTCAGTCGTGCATCATGGCCATTAACAGTCCTAAAATGTATTAGATTTTTATTACGCATACCCTTTTAGATGCTGTTTGTGTGGACACCCAATGCCAAGTCCACAAAGTCCATGTCAATATGTTGACAGCAAGTGATTAAGAGATGTAAACAAAGTGCAAATTGTGCAGGTGCCAAGTGGAGCTCCAAACCTACACCTCTCACCCACGACTGCAGCACAACTGTGGGGATTTCTATCAGTCCATAAAATTGAGTTAGAGCTGAAGGGTCGTAGGTGTTGCTTTCAGACTGACACACCACATTAGCCGGCACACGTGTGAAATGACAAATACTCAGGCAGGTGCAGATGCTGAGTGATAAATCGCAAATGAAATTGATGAATCACGTTTTATCATATTTGATCTCATATAAAAAGACATTTTAAATAACACATGAATCAGACCAAGTCCAAAGCGTCCCACAGCCCGGGACAATATAGAAAAACTATACAAGACCCCAGATTTATAAGAACTAAAAAATAAGTTGGCTCCCAATTTCACTCACTCTGGATTCTTTCTTGACCATTTCAAAAACAAAATCTCTCCATTAAGTCAAAGGTTATTGGAATATGTTTTTACTGCACAGACCAAACAATATGAATGGACGGGTGAGTTCACAGTTCTCAGGTATGACAGATGAGAGAATCACCCATTCAAGTAAGCACACACAGTGGGTTCCCTTTCAAGTGTGAAGTGGTTACAAAAAAAAAAAACACTACCCCGTTTCCACTGGCTCAGTACAGCACGCCAAGCTCCCCGTGATCATATGCATGTCGACTGTGTCTTCACAACAGCAGGTGCTCTCGCTCACCTGCAATTATTGTGGCCCTGCCTGACACAGTCTGTGCTGTCAACGAAGCTGTGTTATTGAGCTAATATCGATTGGCCTAGTATGTGTCATCATGCAGGTGTGAAAGAAAAAAGGGGGAGAAATTTTCATTTTTCAAAAGCCACACTGTGCTACTGTAAGCTTTTAGCAATTTCGTAGCTCCTGTGTGGAGTAGTTTCTGTGGAGATTTATTCTATTGCTGTGTTCCTATTCTTTCTTTCTTGTTTCTGTCGCCCATGCCACGCAAGGCTCCGACCACAGCTGCTCACAGCACCGGTGTACCAACCGTATGGAAATTCTGCCTACAGTGAGACAAGTGTCTTCCACTGTAGCAAGGGCAAAATGTACACAATAATTACATGGCTGGCTTAGCATGGGAAGAGGAGCTGGCGGATTGGACAAATTGCTATGTGTGATGAGTGGTAGGGAAGTAGGCCAGCTGAAAGGATGGCAAACCCATCTGGGATCCTCTCTGGTGGTTATCACTATGAGCAATCCCCATGCTCCAGATGAAGATCCAGAAAGATGTGTTCCAAAGACGTCTTACTATGTCATCAGTGCTGCCCTGCTTATAACCTGCCCTGGGCTATATGCTCTTTTCCTTTCACAGTGCATATGTCAGAAATAATCAAACTAGAAATCTATTCAGTACCGAGACCAAGGGTACATTTTCTTCTTTCAACAGATCAGAACGCAAAATCAACTAAGTCAACATATTAGAAGCTTTATGGGAGACTTCAAGTTGAAAAAAAAAAAAAAAAGGTCTTATATCAAATCAGAACGTTAAAACTTATTCGGCATTTGAGCTCATGGAAAGCAATTATTTTGGTACTTCTTATTCAGTCCTTATTGAGTCCCGTGACCCTCAGGGTACCTGCTGTCACACACAATGTCCAGATGGCTGTGGCCACAAAGAACAGCCTCACTGATACACAGGTACTAATGCAATCTAACAACAGCTGGCTGTTTGAAATACCGAGGGTGAAAGGGCAGTAAGTCAGGGCTTTGTCTGCTCAAGGATCCACAGAGCGGATGTAAGGTGAAACTCTGCCCAGTCTGGCAGGCTAGCTGACCCTCCAATTATGTATGCATCCATCCAGTTGTGTCTTTTAACAAGCAGTGTAACTGTACATCCTGATATCTGACAATATAGCCACTGTTCTTGAGTG